>NW_028262290.1:28830625-30238750 GCF_047370975.1 Nipponia nippon | reverse complement strand
ATAGATGCTATCAAAAAAATGCCAAAGGTTCACATACAATCCCTGTAAAAGTAGAACTAAAGAATATTTAAACTTTCCTGGTTTATTAAGATAAGTGTGCCTGATTTCTTCAGCACTTTAAAGAAAACTTTTAGTAAACAAGCTCTCATCAAGGAGATATTTACTTTGAACTCACTGATAAATAGCTTGATGCAAAGTTCATTGAAGCTTATTCAAAACCTCTCACTTATTTCAGTGGGATATGCACCTGGAGCTTATTACATAAAGCTGTTTTGTTCTTCCAGGCTTTTAATTGAATAGTGTATTTGCCTATTGCTAGTAACGCTGTATCCTTGAGAAAGAACGCTTGTTCAAATGAGGCATTTTTTTCTGGTCTACTATGATTATTTGACAAATCACCTGTTGTAAGCAAGATTGGCTGAATTCAGACTAATGGGCTCTGATTTCAATCATTCATGTTTCCATTGAAATCAATGTGCAACATGGGAGGACAGAGGAATATAAATGTTTTAAAGATGTAGTCTAAAATCTGGTCTTCAGCCCTGATTGATCTGTTTGTCTGACTCCTTAGGAGGTAACTTCTATACTGGTGTCTCTCTTTCCCACTATTTCAGCTTGTGAACATTTTTGAACTTTCCTCACTTCTGCCATAGTCCCTCTCATGAAATGCCTGGAATGCTGCATTGAAAAGACATCCCTCGGGCATTTCTTGCTCATAACCAGGTAACTGCAGATCAAGAACATATCTTACTGTCTTGAGATGCAGAACTGCTCTTTAAAGGCAGCAAGGATTTCACTTTGTAGTGAAAACATGCTTTAAAAGTCCTGCACTTGTCCCTAACTGTCTTTTCCTTTTCCATTTGTTTCCTGGCAGACATTATCTTCCATTTCAGGAAAGTGTACTTGTCAGTGTAGCTGGTATGATATTTCAGTCTCATTCAAGTCTCTCTGTGGACATGCTTATGTTTTCAGCTCAAAATATAACTCCGTTGCCTAGTCATTTTATCATTACTAGAATATTGAATTTTATAACTCCCCAAATGCTTTTTGTCCCCCAAAGCAGGGAGTGCTCTGGGATACCAGTGTAATTGTTCTTCCCATGATTAGCACGGGAAGTTACCATTGTCATGAGATCAATGTTTCCTACATGCATCATGCTAAATCTCTCATATAATCTGTAAATCTGAGCAAATTTAAGTATCTCCCACTGTTATGAAACTCACAGTTCTGAAATTCTCCACTCCAATAATCAATTAATTTTTCTTTACATTTAACTGTTTCTACCGCAAGTTCTTATTTCACTGCTTCTCACACTTTTTTCAACTAAGACTTCTAAAGAAAAAAAGGCATGCAAAAAGTATTACTAATGGGAATTCTGCCTGTACTCTGTATGCAATGGGAAGAAGAGAAAGAGTTCGCTGTTTCTTGGTGTTCCTCTGAAATGATTGCATAGAAATCTGACTTCACCAGATCTGTGTATAAATTCTGGTGAGCTGCCTCAGAGTTTGAACAAAAAAAAAAATCTTTGCTGTTTTTGTCCTAATGCTTATCAGGCAACTGCTCTCTGCATCTCTTTTTTCCAGTATGTGTTGTCCACGTTTTTCCTACCAGAAAATGCAATGTTTGCATTTTATGCCTTCCCACTTTGAGGTGCCACCTTAAGATGACAGACCTCTTCAACTGTAGTGTGATTAAAAGCCGAGATCTTCCTTGGGTGTAAAGGGGTTTTGGATAGGCAAGAAGTACCTCAACTCAAAAACAGCAGATCAGAGAAAAAAATTCAACCTGGTCATACTGAATCCGCAGCTGGCTACTATAGAGAATTACTTTTTCCCTACTATAAATTGTCTATTTTAGTTTATAACATAGCTCCAAGATTTTCGTATAGTAGCTTTTTTTTTCTCATTTGAATGCACTAAGAAGAATCAGAATCCTTTAAACCTCTTCATTTGTAATGTATGATGGCAATACAAACAAGTAGCCCTACTGAAAACCCCCACATGCTCGCAAAGAACAACGAAAAATTTTAAAAAGCAAATGGAATTAATCACAGTTATAATTCTGACAAGAAATGTCTGATTGCATCAACTACCACAGGCACAAAGCTCAGAGGATCTCACTTCTGGAGGAACTTTTTACTTTGGGAGTTGCAATGGAAGCCCGTGTCAGCAGATGGCACCGGAGACACAGCTGTGAGACTGAAGTGGTCCTCAGAGCAAGAGTCTGGCAATTTAAGTTCAAAAGATTTTATTCTTTTTAAGTTTTTCCTTAGAGCAAAGTGTCATCGCTGAAGGTCACTCCCGCTGCCCTTGTGATACTGTGTAAGTGTCACTGATGAAGTTTCATGATCTCTTTTCCAAGCAAACTTTGTTTTGTCACCTTTAGATCTGTTGAAGTGTGCTGTTTGGGAAAAAAAGACATTTCCTTTAAAAAAAAAGAAGGTGTTTGATGAGGAGGAAGGCAAGGAAATCAGGAAGAAATACTGCTGGAGAGACTGACTATTATTTAATAAAGCCACACAAGTGTCAGAGGGAGAGATTTAGAGTCTGGCTGGGGAATCTGCCTAACCAGCTGAAAGCCAGCTTGATTTTCTTGGAGATACTTGCCTGAGATTCTGAGTGTTTGGGTTTTTTTGAGCTCCCTCAAACTCAGGTCTTAGCCTGCACTTCATGTAATGTCTAGGTCCTATGGGCCATTTGATTCTCACACAGAAGCTGGGAGTCCTTGCACCTTCAGGGGCTCAGAGAGGATAAGCAAAAGAAACTAAAATGTAGGAAGATACCCCAAGGGAGACACCACCTTTATTTGAGTAGTTATACAGGAAGCAGTGAATTATAATGAACTAAAATAGGCTTTCTCAAGGCAGTACACCCTGTCGATCTGAACTGCTGAGGGCAAAATGCCTTGGGTCAGACAGTTTCAGCAAAATTTAATTAAAACTTTAATAACAAAAATAGATGTTGTACCTCATTCCAGCTTCTCCAGAATGTTATCAGTGTTCCTCCCTTTCTCTCTGGCTCATCATGTTCAACATTTTTCTCTTGCACTCATATAGTTTCTCTGATCCTCCATAGGGTCTCATGCTTAAATTTTAACATCTGGTACTTGAGACTACTGTTATGTAAAGTTTTCTCAAGCATGCTGTTTTATTTGATTCTTTATGGATATTAAATATGCATGTGAAAATCCCATTCCATGCATATTTCCCAGCTTGGAGCAAACTTGGGATTTTTTTTTAATTAATTAATTAATTAATTAATTTCCTTTTTTTTTTTTTTTTCGTAACAGCCTATAGAAAGTTGAGGAAAAATATTACAAGAGATTCAAGCTTTACGTACTTGGCTATAAAAAATGTTTCCCAGTCAAAATTCTGAGACAAGAAAGGAGCAAAAGGCGTCTAGTGAACAGTAACAGAATAAGAGTACATGAAAGTTAGAGACTAGGAATTTCTTATGGCAACTGCCATGATCAAAACATGACATATATAAGAAAAGCAACAGATTTGCAAAATATTAGTGCGAGAAAAAAGGAAAAGCAAAAAAGTACCAAGTTTGCTCATGACTGCAGCTGCCAAACAAATGCTCAAAGCTACATAAGAAGAATTTTCTGTGACGAATAAACTGACAAAATAGTATTTTGTATCAATTTTGATTTTGATAGTAGAAGTAAGTGAAGAAAAAAAGATAATTTTGAAACTGACCTGGGAAATAAGTGAAATCTAATCACTGAAAGAATATGCATGCATATAAATGACAGTTCAATGGCAAAACTGGGAAAAAAATAAGCTCACTTACTGACCACAAACGGTCCCATCTATCTTGCCTGCTCTGGCAAATTGGTGTAACGGATAGAAATGACAGCTTAATGTGAAGAAGTAAGAAATTTTTTTGGTGCTAAGGCTGAAGAGCAGCCTCAACTTGCAGAAGAATTGAACACAATATATCATCTCTATGAAGAGGAGGCCAAATATCATGCAAACAATCTGCTGCAGAACACTGAGTGTTGAAAATGCCTAGGTGGTTTTGCCCAACAGGCCATGAGCCACAGTGTAAAAAAGACATCACAAATAAAGCCCAAACAAAATAGCCAATGGTCAATTGCATATGATTTGGAGGGAAATCATCTTTCACCATTATTTTCTTTTTGTTTGATTTTCCTTAGGTTCTCATTAGCATGTTCAGAGTACAGATGCCTCATATTCCAGATTTTGAGGCTCACTGGAGTGCAATTAATTGCTAATCTGGGTAGGAAATTATGAATACCTTGGTGATAAGTCTCTATAATAGTCTGCAATCTGTCAATGTAAAGGACTTTAAATTTAAGGAAAGAACATTATCATCTTGGTCATGACTGGATTTTGATCTAGAGTATCTTAAATTTGCAATTCATATCTCCATTTCAAATACATTTCCACTTTTCATATAAATGCTGAATCACTTTTTGAGTCTTACATTCTTTTGAATAAAGGAGTTTGTCCATTCATCCATGTTGATCACTTTAAAATAAAAGGTTAGATGGACCTATTCCACCTATGTTCTGTTAGTTTCTTCATCCAAAGGAAAGGATGGTCCCAATTTAGCATAGGTTACCTCTCTGTGTCTTCCGTTTTTTTACAGATTAGGTCCAAGTGACAAGTAGAATCAAGTTTGGAATAGTGTTCAGAGCTTGGAAGAAGCATATTTTTTGTTATATAGCATCCGGTTCTGACACTTGTCTGATAAAAGTAATATTTCATATAAAAATGAAGATAATTCTTAATTAGTAAAGTATCCATTTATTTAAACTACATAACATTTACTGGGAGAGATTAAATACTTTAGTTGTTCAGGGGGTTGTGGGTTTTTTTGGTTTTTAATGGTGCCTTTGTAGACGAATTCATATATTTGTTTTCAATTGCTTTATTTTTAAATTGGATTATAATGAAATGCTGCTGAGATTGCTAGTGAGGTGAGACATTAAAATGCAATGACATTTTTGTTTAGGTGGAATGGAGCAATCTCAATGTATAATAAGCTGTGATGATAATGTTTCGATAAGTGTCATTTATTTTAAAATGCTAAAAACCTTTTTTTAATGATCTATAACTTTGCAAAACAAGAAAATATGCCTGCATTATGAAAGGAACTTTTAAAGCTGTATTTGTCATTATGACAATTGAAGTCTACTTTCCTTTGCAGTTTTTTATTTTGATTAACATGTGATGCTCCGTATTTTCTAGTATGTCAAAATAGATCCCAGGTCATGGTTTAAGGGTACATCACTTTATATGTGCAATTACTAAGGGAACTCCTAAAAGCTTCTTCGATTAAATTTAGACACCTATTTTTCAGTAATTTTCTGAACGGCTGCACATTAGTATATTCTAGTGCAGTCATCCTTGGAAATATTGACTCCATTAAAAATTGCAAGACCACTTCCAACAAGATGCTTTTACCAAAAGAGAAAAGATTGGGCAGTGAAATGGCATGATTAGTCATCTGTTTAGCCAGAGATACCATTTACAGATCAAATTTATCCCTCTATTGAAAGATTAGGCTATGAAGTTCACTGAATTGGAAAATTGAGAATTGTGAGCCAAATGTTCAGTTAATTTAAATTAAAATAATTTTGATGATTTCCTGAATTTATGCTGCATAACGTAGAACCTCCCACATCATGGAACTCAGTCATGCATGAATGCAGCCAACTAAGTCATATAATAACCTCTAATTTACAACAGATGAAAATTTGACTATTTTCTTCATCTTGAACCCATTAATAAAAAATACTGCATTCTAGAACCTCACTGTATGTTTTCTGTATGATAACTTAACAGAAACATAATCCTATTTTCCTTTCCCCAAAGTCAGGTGTTTTAAAGGTTATTAATCTGATGTCTTTCAGAAGCAATTCCTTTATTAACATTTGAAAAATAATTTCACTAACATTTATTAGTCTGAATGAGGGCTGCTCAGTATACTTGTGTCTTGCTAGCCTCTTTAAAAATTTTAATCTCTTTAAAAATAATCGTCACGTTCTGCTGCTGTCAGAACAGTGTGGAGTTTGTGGCACTGTTCTGCAGGGGGAGATTTAACTGTGAGAAAATTTATCAAAAATCTACTTGACAGGACTATATTTCTACACTGGACCCATCCATCCAGTGTATAGACTTCCAACACCTCTCCTTCCCATTTGGTCACATCTGCTATATTTTGACTGTTGTTCAAAATATTCAGGAGTAGTGTGTTGACAAAACCCATATGAAACTCTGAAAAGAAATATTTCAGTGTATATTGGTTTTCTGGTTCACAGTACAGCTTGGAGAAAGTGTAATGCTTTCTGCAATAATTTTTATATCAGTTAACCCTACCTCAGTTTTTCATGTGGATTTATTTTTCCATTTACTGGAAGTTGCTGAAAATGTCAATCATAGTTTTCATTGTGTGTGTTTGAGATAAAAGTTCGACCAATTTGATTTCATCATATGTTTGACATGATCTTGCATTTCTTCTGCTTTGCCTTTTCCAAGCAGGCATAAGTGTTTGCCAAATAAAATCAGTCTGCTTGCTCCCTGGGAAAATCTGACAGCATAATTGTTTTTTCCATTCAGTCCTTTGTCAATCTCAAATGAAGCCCTTAAAATCACAGTGAAAGTGTCAAACCACCAGGAAAGGTGACTGAGAGTAAGCTTAATGCCAATCAGAAAAGCAAAACAAAATCTTCTCATGCTCATTTTTTCTACCATTTGATTCCAAGTTCAGCAGGACCTTTATTCTCCAAACCTCATTTTCTTAAATATCTGGGTCATAAGTACTGTATCCCTCCAAAATAAATAATGTTCAGGGCTCATCTCTTTGTTTTGCAAGTGGAATAGTCCAGGGTTTGGATTTTTAAGATATCAAAATTCCATGGTACTGGTTTTCATTGGGCAAAAAGTAAACTGAATCCAGACTGGGTCTGCATTCCAAACAGTGATGTGTAGGTGTCCTTAAATGAGAGATTTTGACTCAGTGTAAAATGTGGACCATTAATAACATTTTTTTATTCTATGTAAAAAAATTTATCGATTAAAGTTTTGTCAGATTTTAATTAGCGTCCCACAAAGTTTAATGTTCCTGTCATACTTCAGAGCAAAGGTTCTTATTTTAGTGTATTCTAATTATAATTCTCCTTTCTGTAAATCATTGGTCTGGGGGAGGAAATAAACCTTTTTTGAGAGGACTTGTCCCTTTTCTTATCTTTACCTTTTAGAAGCCAATGTAGTCAACACGTATGACCAATCTCATGCAAGCTTCTGAAGCTACCTTACTCCTTCAGTAATGGCAGGATGGAGATATGTGTTCAGTGCAACATTAGTTAAACTGGATCCTATCAATATTAGTTTCAAAATAATTTGCTATGCCTTTTATATTCTAAAACATGAGCAGGGATTTCAGTCTAGAGATAAATGGTAAATAGTAACGCTGGCTTTCTTAAATCCTTCTCTTTCTTATTTTGCTGCAGCATCACAAAGAATTTTTCTTATCTGTGAAGCCAAACTTCATTAAAATATGTAAGCATGTTTTATCTGGTCCAGCTGAGCCAAGAACAGAAATTTTCAAGAATAGATGTGATCTGGGGACAGATTTTTCAAAAATTACTTTGAATATCCCTGTGGTTTTGGTATCTTCCCTGAACAGACTATCTCCAGAAGCTGCTATTCTCATGCTATCTGAAATGATTTTACCCTTCCAAGGTGCCACAGAACAGAAAATAGAAATCCTGGCACCTAAATTCTTCAATGCCTATGATTTTAGGCTAGATATTAACAAAGCATCTTGCATACCTTTGTTTCACATTTGCACACATAGTCTCTTAACTATTTACCTTGATGAGAAAGTGGTTTTCTTGCTAGGTCCACAGGGGGATAAAAATGTTCTTTATCTTTTCTACTGTACTGACATCTCTTCAATTTGTTTTCAGGTGACTGAGAACACACTTCTGTTTTCTGGTTTTCAGTATCCCATTGAAAAGAGTTGCTATGTGCATTTTTAGCAGTTAATTCACAGTATGAACTGATATTTAGTAGTAAAACCTCAAGGTGAAAAGTACTAGTCTTTCCAAGTTCCTCTTACTTCTTGTGGTTTTGAAACATCCCTAAATAGAGAATATATTTGATTTGGAAGTACTTTATCATGCAAAAGCGTATTCTGATGACCTTTATTACTAATAATGATTGTTTTATTTCTTTAAAATGTTGGGTTTCTAGCTATTAGCCAGATTTTTTAAAATGCAAAATGTGTTTCAAAAGTTTAATATCCTTTTCTCAAATGAATAAACAGCATATTAAAAGCTTTTCATTGAAACAGTAGAGCTTTGGGTGTTAAATGTTACATAGCACTATTGTGCTATAATACCAGTCTTGATTAAAAACTTATTTGAGGTTAAAACAAAACCAAAGAATTTGGCTTGCTATAATCAAAGAGAAAATATCCTGTTTCTATATAGGATATCATTGACTCAGAAATGGTCTTTGATTTCATTGCAATGTTTAGAGAACGTGCCGTACAGCTGGCATACTCTAAAAACTGAACCTATGAATTCAGGTGGCACAAAGTGTACATAATCCCACTATAGGCATGCAGCCTCATTTAGATGAAGGAAAAACTGCTTCCTCCCCACCCATCCACCAGTCTGATTAACGCATTAAATCAGATGTATTAATAATTTTAATGTAACAACTTCTTGTTAGCACTTTCCCCACCCTGCCACCTCACATAGGCACATGCACATGAACCCTGAAAGAAAACCCTCAAAAAGTAGGAGCAGTTGTGAAGTTGGAGTCACACTGGAATTTTGCACAGAGTGAGCAGAGCCCTGTGATTCAAAGGATGTTGTTGTATGTGTGCTGATAGTGTTACATACTTTAGTATGGTCTGGTGGTGAATTGATATAATATAGCTTTTTCCATCACTCCAAAAATCAATCTTCTTCTTCTACTTTTTGTCTCTGTCAAAGGCCTTATTCTCCCTCTCAAGCCAGCCATTACACTGATTGATTATGACTAAAATTGTCTTGAGTCCTACACACTGAGAAAGAAAGATCCCATACAATGAGAAAAGAAAGTGGAACATTTTCAGCTTTCTCTTGATTGTTGTTATAAAAGCATTAGTCTGAAAGGAAAGGTTGAAGCAGCAGCTTTTCATTGGCTGTACCATAAAACATCATCAGTTTGCATTGCTGTGAGTCCTAAATTGACATTTTAAGTGCTTCATTTGTTCAGAAAAGGTTCTTTCTCAAGCTCTTCCTGTTCTGTTTTGTGGACAAAGCGAGACAATGTTCACTAGAGTGAAGAACTGAAAATGTATTTTGAATGCGTGTTAATGCTGTTTCAATACACATATAAAAACTTTAGAATAGGATCTCATAGTGCAATGGTGATGATAGCAAATGATTTCTTCAAATGGCTGTGTCTGAAAAACCTGTTTGAGGTGTTCGAGTACTTCTGAGCCCTTAAGCAGAATCAAGATACACAAATTTGAGGTGTATTTTTTCAATATTCTTGGGTTATGCAAGAATGGATTCTGTTCTGAAGGTTTGTCCCATTAAATTTAGCATGCTGAAGTGTCTCATCAGTGTGATAATTAAAAGGAATGTGAAAGGGAAAACAGGGCAGCATCGAATTGCATGTTACTCTAATCAAATTAAAATGGATATCATCTGTTTGCAGAATATGACACAGTGGGTGTAATTCCCATTAAAAACAACTCTCTATATTGAAGTGGAATGATTTTGTTACTTAAGCAGAATCAAGATAGATTGATATAAAAAGCTGTCTTAAATCTCTTATAAAAACTCACCAATATTCAGCAGTTTGTTTCTCTAGAAATGATATGTATGAACATTTCTTATTAAATCCACAATTGAGCACTTGCTAGTCTATTAAAAGCTTAAATATTTCTTTAATTCAGCAGAGCTGCTTTTGCTCCACATCTGGTATTTTTCCACCCTTTTATATTTGCAGTATCCTATAAGATCTACCATCCTTGAGATGATGGAAACTGGTGCCTGCTACAGGCATCATGACTTATTTCAGATTTAACAACAACAAGGAAGAAAAAATTTCTATTATTTAATGACTTTCTGACAGTTTTCCACTAGGATTAAAACGTTACCAACTGGATAAAAACTATTACATTTTGAAATGCTAGTTCTAGACTCATGGCCTAAGCTACTGAAATTCTTAAAGTGATACCAACTAGCACAGATAAAAATTGTTACTGTAAAACTGATAGCCATTTTTCTACAATTTTGTATTAAATGAATAAGTTTCCAAGTACAGGATTGTGTTTGCAATGTATTTAGGAAAATCTGTGAACTGTAACTTTAGTATGTTGTGTAAAACATTAAAGATCATGATCATTGAAAGGATTACTATAAAGTGAAATATAGGGAAGCTTTTCTAGTAATATGGCTCATAAATTGAATTACTAAGAAATAGTTTATTGATCATAAAAATGCAGACTGCCTCTTTATACATCATTTGAATTATACTAATGCAAATCCTGAAGAAAAGATGGTTTTGAGTGGCGTCTTGGTTTATATTCGGAAAACAGTTTGGGACACAAACCTTCTACCTCCTCTTAACGGAAAGGAAGTGTGTTTTAGTCCCATAATCAGAGAAGTTTGAAGCAGAACATCTCTTAAGACTGTCTCAATTGTTAAACAGGTGTTTAGAAATAGCGTGAAAGTAACTAAGAAGTATTGTTGCTGGATGGTGATGACCTCATCAAGAGGAAATAAAAGATGATGAAAACTCCCAGCCAAACTAGCAACCAAAGCATGTAGCAGAACAAATGAAAACCTGTCAGGGCTAGATAAAACCTGGCTAAAATCAAATTAAAGATGAGATGAAAAGAAGCCAGGATTTAGGAAAAACAAAACAAAACATTAAAATTGCTCAAAACCAAAAGGAAACTAGCCAAGAAGAAACTTGTCAAGAACTGAGATAGATTATGAAAGAAACTGATCTACGATAGGAGGAACAACTTGGATCTTACAGAGTGTGTAAAGCAAATGAAAGGAGTCAGAATGGCATTCATCTGAGATTGGTTTACCATTTTTCCACTTGCCAAAGCAGAAAGGAAGATATGTTTTTCCACTGTAGAATCTATCATATAGAATATCTAACGCTGAGCCTGAAGTTTAACTGCCTTTTCAGACATTTCAGAGAGGAACACCTTATTATACCTGGTTTAAAATAATAGCTAAATGTTCCCCAGATGGAGGAACAAAAAGCTTTATGTTATTGCGACCAGTCTAAAGGGACCTGTACTTACTGTGCACAGTACAGGGTTTTTTTTGAAAAAAGGAAGAGCTATCAGGCATTTATAACTGCATTATTCGTTTTGGAACTGGGAACAGAATAGAATTGGCCAAGTTTCACTTAAGGGTTATATAAGACAGTGTGAGTAATGAGGAGGGAGTTAGAGCTGGGAAAGTACCAAATCACTCCAGAGCTCCTGTCAGTCTTTGGGACTGGAAGAAAGTTGCGGAGGGGCTCTTTGTGTAAAACCATCATTCTGAATTGCAAAGTCGAAGGTTCACGCTTCTAGCATATCCATGTACTGTAGCTCCTCTGAATCTTGTGGCAGTTACCTAAATGTAATTGAGGACACAGTGCAATTCTGAAGGGTATTCATAATGTGTACCCATAGGTGCCTGAGTTAGCAGACTAGTGTCTGTATCTGGAAAGATTCAGAGCAGGGTTCAACCACAGGTGATCTCATTCATTCCCAGTTGGAGAAGCCACTCCAGTGTCAAGACCAAAAGTTGGTCTGACAGGATTCCCTAAAAGCAGGTACTGGACATTAGATTCTTCACACTCATTGGTGTAAATTCTCCTCATGTTATGCTAGTGTTCCCCTAGCATGCTCCATCAATATTAGGTAGGCTGAAGGACAAACATAGCCCAAATCCTGGGTAGTGTTCGACTTTATGATGATTTCTATTTTATCTGGACATATGCGATCACAAGTAAGGCTTGGAAGAAACTACAAGATTTCATCTTATCCTTCTCCTAGGCAGGCTCCTCTGAGATATCTAGCCTATTCTAAAATCCTCCAGTGATACAGATTTTAGCACTTCTTAGGCAATGTAGAGCTACCCTTACCAATAACAAAGTTTCCAAACAACTTATTTAAGTCTCTGTTGCTACAGTCTATGTCCATGACTGTTCTAACCTCCAGAGACATAGAAAATGGCTTCTTCACTAACTCTTCCCTTTTCTTTTGTGTGTGTGTCAGCCTTTCATGTATTTAAGGACTGTTATGAAGTACCTCTACTTAGTCGGTTTTTTTCTTTCCCTAATCTTTCTTTGAAATTCCTGTTTTTACTAATAGATAAAGGTTTTACTTTCAAATGTGGATATTGATTCTAACCTTACATTTGTAGGAAATGACACTGTAAACTTTGGAAATTGTTAGTCACAGAAAAGTATCCAAATGCTTTTCTAAGGCTCTTGTTGAAGGAATGAGAACATGCTGTGAACAGGGCAAGGGACAGGAGGAAGAGCCAGTATGGGCTCCTACCTGAGGAAGAAGGTGGCAGGCTTTGTTTCATACCTCTGTAATCATATTGCTAAATGGTAATAGCGACATCTGATAAAAAGAGCTTAGTCTAATGAGGCAGGCTTGACAGTGAATTCCTTAAAGATTAAAGATAAATGCTAGTATAACAATGAGACAAATTATATTCTAGTGAAGAAGCTTCATTGAAAAAGAGAAAATTGCCTATGGTGAAAGTAGGACCAGTACCTTGGAGGCTTTCTCCTGCTATCTAAAAAAGAATCTTTTGTGGTGAACTGTCATTACTGCCTGATAGTGCTGAAGAAGAGTAAAATAGGTCAGCAGAAATGTAGAAGATAATAGAGACAAGAAACAGCTAAAGCTTTCTAAAAATAAAAGATCTCCAGAAAAAAGTAATTTCTTGTGATGTTTTTTATAAACATGTCCTGGTTTCAGTTGGGATAGAGTTAATTTTCTTCCTAGTAGCTGGTATAGGGCTGTGTTTTGGATTTAGGATGAGAATAATGTTGATAACACACTGATGTTTTGGTTGTTGCTAAGTAGTGTTCACACTAAGTCAAGGACTTTTCAGCTTCCCATGCTCTGCCAGGTGCACAAGAAGCTGGGAGGGTGCATAGCCAAGACAGCTGACCCAAACTGACCAAAGGGCTATTCCATACCATATGACATCATGCTCAGTATATAAACTGGAGGAGTTGGCCAGCGGGCAGTGATTGCTGCTCAGGGTTGGGCAGGGCATTGATTGGCGGGTGGTGAGCAATTGCATTGTGCATCACTCGCTTGTTATATTCTTTTTATCACTATTATTATTATTTTTGTTGTTGTTATTATTACTATTTTACTTTATTTCAATTATTAAACTGTTCTTATCTTGACCCATGAGTTTTCTCATGTTTACTCTTCTGATCCTGTGTCCCATCCCACCAGGGGCGATTGAGCAAACAGATGTTTTGTGCTTAGTTGCTGGCTATGGTTAAACCACAACATTAGTAGATGATTGGAATGATGTGAATGTAACAAATTTCATTCTAATTCAGCTTTTGATGAATACTTGAGGTTTTCATGAAATCTTGCAAACTGTATATTCTTTTGGATATGAACAATTGGGCAGAGTAAAAACTGACTGAAGTAAAGGAAAAATGTTAAAGCATTTTGACAGTCTTTTTGGCTTTAGTAAAACGAAGTATTGCTGATTTGAAAGTTTTATGCTACATTATTTCTCTTTTATCCACAAAATTTTTTAATCCACACAATCAGCTGTGGACTGTGTACTAACAAATAGCGGCCTCTTTGAGGATATTTAAAAATTCTCAGTCATACAACTTATCATTTTCTCTTTCCATATAATTCCTACTGTAATCAATCACAGGCCTGCAACAGGCAGGATTTTTTCCTCTTCCCCACCTGGATTTCGGTGGATCTCTGTAGGGGTTCTCCTTCACATGTATCCATTGATTCGTGCAGAGCCAAGGCCTGAGAGTTCAGGTTGGGACCACTTTGAAACAATGACCCTAAGTGTAAAAAAGCCAGAGAATAATGACAGTTATCAGAGAGAGGGCAAAATATAAACTCTTCAACTTCAGTTGCCTAAATATTTGTCTAGAGCCATTTAAGATGGATTTGGCTTCAGTAGAGAGCTCCAGAAGGTTATAGGTTTCATACAGGTCCTGTGCCATATTTTCTGGCACTTTGTGGATATCTCAGATGCCATAAATCATCAAAGGATTGCTAGACATAAAAGTTTACACAACTGAATTGAGCCCTTTAGTCTATAGGTAACCTTTTAATAAAATTTTCCTTCTTTGGCACTCTCATCAGTCTTTATTTCTGGTCTGCTTCAGGACTGCTAGCCAGCTTTGTTGTCCCTTGTAAAGCATTTATGAAACTCTAAGTTATAGTTGTAAGCATGAGCAGTACAAATTTTGCTCTTTCTTATTCTGCTTGCCACAGCATGTTCAGTATTGTAGCGATATTAGTCAGGGGTATGGTTTGGCCAATATTTTAAGCTCTGTCCTCATTACATCATAAAGGGAATACATTATCATAAACCTTCCTTAATAGCTAAATGGCATTTCTTGATATGGTGAATGTTATTTATCTAATATAACACCATGATAAAATGCATTGTCAGATGATTGTCCAAATTTTTACCAGTAAAAGGTGCACACATGTCAAAGGCATAATTTTGATGCATCAATAATTGTATTAAGGAGAATTTATTACCTGGAAGAGATTAAATGTTGATCCCTACACATATATTCATAGATGTAATATTTTCTTGGTTGACATCACAAAAATAACCATAATGGAAACCTTAGAAGGATATCTAAGAAGATTCTTTGGGTGCATTGAATTAAACACTGAGAGACAGAACATACTTTAAGCCTCCCCCACCTTCCTTTTTTTGTCTAAGATCTGCTCATTAAAAATAAAATCGAGGATACAGCCCAGACTCAGTGTTTATTGATGAGTAATATGTGACATTCAAGTCAGCAGTTATATTTGTAAAATATCTGTATTTTTAATTTCCCCCTGTTTAGGAAGCAGTTTGAGAAATTCATTGCAGTATTCAAAGAAAAACTCCTTATTGGGACCTTAAGGTAGGGAGGAGAGAAATGCGAGAGGTAATATGGGATGTGCAGATGTGAGCATTATTAATTCTTTTACCACCAGCAACAATGAACTGATAAAATTCATTCCAACACATTATTTTAAGAATATTTAAAATTTTTGTAGTCATTTAAGATGTATCTTTGCAAAAAAGAAACAAGCTTAATATGACTATGTGAGACGTTTTTCTTCCCACCTCATTCCCATTCATTTCTTCCCACCTCACTAAGCTTGATGCATTTAACCAGCCATATGCAAGATTCTGACTTTTTTTAAAGCTGTAATAGTGTGAAAGTGAGTTTTAAACTCCCCTAACAGCAATCAGTAACATAGAGAAACAGGAGGCTGTGGTGCCCACTCAAAGCTAACCAGCACATTCAAGTATTTTTTTTGCAGTATTTTTTTATGAACAGACCTAGAATGATTCACCAAACAGAGAGTATTTACATTATTTTTAGCAAATGCATTTCACTGTACTGAAGAAGTAATCAGAGTTGCAATTAACACAAACTAAAACCAATAAAGACTGTGTTTTCAGGGATCATTGATTTAAAATAAATTAATTCCTATCCCATGAAATTTCCATTTAGTTCATATTTTTATTTTATACCATTATCAAGATATTTGCATACAAATACATTGTTGTAATGGAATAATGCACAAAAAACAACGGAAAAATATGTATGTTGTTGCATGTTCTATGTGTAATATAATATGGAAAGCTAGTAATATATGTCTAGGTTAAACACATGATAAAAATTAACGAAAAATTAGCCATTAATGATAAGGAAAAGGAATGAGTTCTATAGTTAAGATCTAAAGTGGGCTGAGGAAAAAGATTGAGGACATCTTACCAAATCAATTAAAGAAGGAAAATTTGAACTCAATAATACAGATGAGAGCCTTCAGGTAGAAGTAGGAAAAGAGCAACAAAAGGGAACAAAGATTGCTACACAAAGCAGCAAATCTAAAAGGAGACCACAGATCTCTGTAGTCTGACTCATATCACAAACCTGATTCTGCTGGAAATTAACTCACAGAAAAAAAATAAAGCAGGAAAACTGGGGAGTTATCCTCCATGCTTATAAATTACTGCAAAAATACTGACTTCAATGGATATAAACTGTGCAATGCTGTTTGAGTATATAGCATGCAGGGTCTTTCTATACAATACAGACATTTTGTCTGTCGCTATGTTTAGCAATGACTTAGCCAATTTTTTTCCTTCCTGTCACTGTTGATGTGCTTTGCAATTTCCCACCTTTCTGCTGACCTCCACAACAGAGATGGTATTATTTCAGCTGTGGCATTTTGAGACAACTGTAGTTGAAATACTAAATAAATCTAAAAAATGCATCCATTGCTTTCATTTTCTTCAGGCTACACTTTATCCTCAGCTATGCTGATACAAATCCAAAGCAAATGAAAAGATATGTGGTCAGGTTTTGACAGATGGAGGAAAAGTAGATGAATAGAGTCAATATAAAGTAAAGATTTCACCTGAGTAGCTAGAGGTGTGCCAATGTGAAGATATGTAAATACTGAACAACTGCAAGGAAAATTAAATGATGTACAAAGCTAAAAATGGTTATGCCCGAGACATAAACAAAAATATGAGAGGGAAAAAAAGATGGAAAAAATATAATTTCAGAGGAGGCAGTTTGAGACATTCTTCTTAATTTCTTTTAATTTTTTTCGTGAAGAAAGTAACTGTAGGTGAATGTTTTTAGATAATGGATACTGAAAACTGTTCCTGTCTTTCAAAAGGATTATTTTTTACTTTCTGAAACATGAATGATCCATAGGCACCAGATGTTAATTTTTTTTTTATGTAAGCCAAAGATACTAGCTTTAGATTTCTTTGAGTAGTTTAGAGACGTGTTGTCAATCTATGCATTTTAAATAACAAAGAGACCACTATTATCAGTTTTCAAGACATTTCAGTCACTATACTTATTATTTTTTCATTACTTCACCCTATATGTCTAATCCTTTGACACTTCTGTATTTGCGGTATCTGGGATCAAGATCTCAAAACATGAAGGGCATCTCAAAACATGAATTTCTTAAAACATTAAGAAGTACTTTCACACAATTTTATTGAAGGCAGATTTATTGCTGAATGAACTGGAATTTCCACCTCTTTCCAGCTCCATAGCTGCCACTGGCATCTTTCTTGAGTGTCGTCATACCTCTCATCTCCCCAACACAGCAAGAATTTCTTCCCCTTTCCCCTGCTCCCTTTAGGAAGATGTCTGGATTCTTTGAAATGGTGTCATACATGTATGTGGAAGATCATACAATGCTGCCACTTTTTTCCCATGACCTTGTGATTCAACAGACTAGCGGGCAATGAAGTAATTATAAAAATGAGCAATCAGCAGAATGTTGCTTAAATAACTTTCCTCAAATTAAATCATTGAAAGGTAATGCAGAATTAAACACAGGCATGAAAAAAGATAATTGCATTTTATATGTTATTTCCTAAATCACCTATTCATGAGCTCAGACCTGCAGTCAGGATTTCATTGATCAACATGTGTTGATTTTTTTCAATAGTAATTTTGCTTGAAAATTTAACCCAAAATATTTTAATGTCCTCATATGCATAATTCTAAGACGTCTCAATGAAAAGTTAGGTTTTATTAGTTTATGAGGTCATTTATTCAATTTTGGTTATATCAGGGCTTTTTCGAGGAATCTTGACGTCAGACTATCGAATAGCACATTATGCCACTTTGTCTGATTACGTGATTTTATATGCTTTCTGGATTTTATCAGCTGGTTTCAAACACATTGGAAAAAAATATTAAAATAAATATATTTTGTGTCTGAGCTTTGTAAGAGAGAAAATAGTTAGAGCCAGTAGCATCTCCCCTGAATTTTAGGAGAATGGTATTACCCTGCCTTTCTCTGAGAGATTGCTGGTTACCTTCTGTCAGTGAGCAACTGTCTCACTGCAAAGCAGAAGCACGATCTCATCTCTTTTGTCTGTGTTCAAGGCAATTACTTCTTAGAAAGTGGAATTTCTTCAGAATGACTATGTACAAGAGCAAACGCAGAAACCAAAGATGTAAGTAAATTGTGAAGTTTTTTTAATGTTCTTACAGAGGAAGGAAAATAAATCTCCAGTTTCATTGAAAACCATGCTTTACTTTACCCTGCTCTGGTTAAATAATACCAGGAAAGCAGGAACAGTATTCCCTGCCAATTATCCCACTGTATCTGTATTTTGAGTGCATGAAAGAGTTTTAAAATAAAAAATTAGCTTACTTGTTACTATGGAAACCCTCAGTAAGTGATTGCTTTATAATATCAACAAAGAAATAAAGATCAAATATAAGTTTAGTTCAGACCAGTATCCTTTATTGAGGGCTTAATGACTGGCTAGCTATAGCCTTTGACTTGACAGGGTTGACAAGCTTTCACTTGGTGGACTTATTTATGTGGTTCACTTTAGGGAGCCAGTGATACCAGAACTTTAAGGGCAGTTATTGTATTTTCCTTCACCACAACTTTCAGAACAATTAACTTGTTTGCTTAAACCATAGAAACAGAAACTAGCGGGGAGGGAAGCATGCATGTGTCTCTGTTGTGTATTTAAGACACTCCAGCCCTGAAAATTCACTGGCTTCTAAATGCATGAGTTTCCAGTCAAGCACCTGTTTGGCTTTTAAATTGCTATGGTATCAGCTGGGGGAATTTCAGTACAAATCTTCTCCAGAACATTATGGAAGGGTGACTGAGGCAAGTAAAAATGAAGTGTTGTGAGTCAGGTCATGAAGTATGTGTTCTTGTAAGGAAATCTAGCAAGAGGCCAAGTTATAAATGGAGAGCATGTCTGAGGTTGAGAAAAAAAGACATTTCTCTAAGAAAAATGCCATGTAGGGACTGTGTGCTTTCAGAGAGAGAGCAGGAGGAGAGGTATATCAGTTCAAAAGAAGATAAGTTTGGACTTTATTTGGACAGGAGCATTGTTGAAGGGATATATACAGCTATATCACTGACCTCAGTTTCTGGTCCTTAGATCTTAACCTGTACAGGTTTCCTTCAGTTTTTCTTGCCCAAAACAAACGGATGTGTTGCATGTAGAAAGTTTGCAGGACAGATCTCTGCTAAAATTTCTGCAACGGAAATCAATCATCTGCTTCACATTCAAATAAAATAAATTATCATAAATTTTGTTCCCATAGCAGCAGTGAAAGAAAATTATTTATATACAGGCAGATTATAATTAATCTAGTTCATTTTAACATACTAATTACTATCACTGTTATTATGTAAACCGGGAGCTCTTTCTGCAGCCAGCTGCATTCTTGCATTCTCTCCTGTTCAAGCCTGGTTATGGTGTACAATAACAAAATTTGTGACTGGGTAGCAGAGTTGTTAGGTTTTTATGTTGTAGGGATATAGTCATTCATGAAAACTGCACAAGGTGCTTTTAAGAATGCTTTTATGAAGAGAACCTGCCTTATTCCCCTTTCCCCTCCACCCCTGCTGACCCTGAGGAAAATCTGTAGTTTGCCAAGAGAAAAAAAAAAAAAAGAATGAAACATAATTAGACATAATTAGAATCAAATTAGCAAATATGAGGGTGGCTGTTGCAATGTTTTTTTGTTTTTAAAAGTGCCTCTAATTTTAAGATCCTAAACAATAAAATATCTTGATAAAACTGTCTCCATTATGTTAGATACCAGTACTGTATACATGGATGCTTCATTAATACCTCTTAGCTAATTAGCAACTGTAAAAGTCTTAAGAGGCAAACAGAACAATTTGAGTAATTTTGATATTGCTTCTATTCATATCAGTCAAAGGCTTTTTGAAGGATAGATTTCATCTAAGTAATTGTTATTCTGAAATACAAGTGGTAATGGTAGCAGCTGTGTTAAACAGTAGACAAGTACTACATTTTCTGTCCATTACATTTAACACATGTTCTATTTCAAACTTTCAAAGGCTTTTTTGGTGGCCTTTAATAAACAATAATAAAAGATATTTAGTGTATAATTTCCAATATATGTAGGGTAAACCTTGGGTTTTATATCTCCTCACTAGCTCTCAATAAAATACTTGGACATCTGGCATAAAACAAAAGTGAGCTTTGTGGCTTTTTCTTATTCATTGAAGTTCTGCTTCTGGATTTGGTACATTCTGAACAGTATTATAAGCATTGCTTTCCTAACCTATTTTTTTCTTTAATGTTTGAAGAAGGATGTAAAGGCATTTTGTACTTAATTTAAAAGTACATCAGATTAGAGAGGAGGATACAAAAAATAGAGACATGATGACCTTATTCTAACATAAAATATAAGGAATCCCATTTTCCAGTTTCTGTCCCAGACACAAGTGTTGCTAGAGGAGTAGATGCAAAAAAAATGAGTGTACTTATCTGTCTATATGAACGGGATAACATATACACACAATATCCATGCATACATGTGTCTGCACACCCAGAATTATAACATGCTTTATCCTTAATTCAGGATGCTATCTAGCTCATAGGCTGGATTCTCATTTCATTGCACAGACCTAATGTCTGAGTGAGGGGAAGCCATCGTAACAAATACAATCTTTTATAAACACTGAAAAATTGGTAAACACGTGTGGTAAAGCTTTTCTGAAAGAAAAGGTTTGAATCTTAGACTGACCTGCTTTGGGGCTGCAGCGACTGAGGAGGACGGTCAGGGTAAGTTTTGTGGTAGGCTGCAGTGTACATGTGGGTCTTCTCCATGGAGAGGCAGTAATTCATATCTTCTGGAGATGCCATGCCTCCAGGTCACCTCTCATGAAGCAAGTAGCAGGCATCCTTTTTTCACTGGGGTCTTTCTTGTAGACTTCACTGTTACAGGAATCAAGGCAGGCTACTACCCTTGAAGACAATAACGTTGGAAAAAATTGACTTACTTATAAACCAACTTTAAGAAATACACATTATTCTTTATTCATGGTTAGTGTAGCTTCACAACTTAAATCAGGACCACATTGTGGAGGGTTGTGTATGAAAAGAATGAAAAGATGATCCTCAATGATGTTTCAGTCTAACACTGTAAATTTGACTCAGACGAAATGCAAGAGGAGAAAGAGACAGTAATGGTCAATGTGGCAGGCAGTTATGTTTTGAGGAAGGTGTGTGGTAGCACCCAGGAGGAGATGGCAGAGGAATACATGGAGTGCAGAGGCTGGCATGGGACTTCCCTGCTACACACCTGAACTGGGGGTTGGAAAGTTAAGGCAAAGATGAAAAAATTAAGGGGAAAAATAAGACTTATCTTTTGCTTTCTTCTTCATGTTTTTGATGCTTCAGGGGATCTTTTATGCACATCAGCAAAGGCAATCAGAGCACAATGGCAGTTGAGACAAAGAGCAGTTGCTTTTGAATATTAGGAATCGTTGATAAAGTTAACGATTATGATAAGTGCATCTACAGATCCTGTCCCTTTCCAAGGGATTAATTCCAAGGCATCAATCCCAAATTTGTTCATGACAATGTGAAGAATCCTGTCAACATAAAATGGCCTTGAAATTGTGCTCCAAATGCATTATTGACTTCTGCCATGGCTTGGCTACCAGGTCCACGTAAAATATCTGTTTCCATGGCATATTACACTTTGCTTAGCTGAAATACTCATCACTATTTTTTATGCTGACATGCTATGAACAGTAATTTTTTTTAAAGTATCATCCAGATCTTGTGAATATTTTGCTTCTTTTAAAACCAACAGATGATTAGTTATATTTCAGGGGGGTTTTGAAAAGAATAATGAGAGGGGAGACATCATAAGAATAAAGAGAGTGGAGACATCACATTTCCTTTTATTCTGGTGATTTCTCTCTCCTCATAAGAGACATGTCACAACTTTACCTTTAATTGTCAAATGTATTATGATTCTTTGCCCTCACTCCCCAATTTTATTTGTCCAGTCCTAGGTTTCCCTGCATGCACAGTGCCGTAGAAAGTGCATGTGTATTTATTAAAGAGTTAAATAAGTGATAGTAAAATGAAAGTGAAATAAAAGATTTTCAAAAGTTATGCAGGTAGCTGCTGCAATGTAGAATGCATATGGCTGTTGCAGAAAGTAATAATATTTTTGGCTTAAACTAGTGCAGTTATTAGAGGTGTGTTATCCACAGGTGTCACCTGATGTGAGTTTTTCAAGTATCCTTGTCTTGCTAGAGAAAGAATTTCTTGTATACTGGTAACGTTTGATGAGAAATGCTTTGAAATTCCAGTTTGTAAGAGTATTTTGTCCTATCAGCATTCTTTGATCTATTGCATTGCCTGCTATATTTTCTTTTATTGATAAGGTCCCACTTGCCATCTTTTCATCATGGATTTGCTGTTCTCATCTTCTTTGTCCACCTTTATAGATAGCATAATCACTTTCAGCCTTAAAAAATAGAGTTGGCATCTGTTGAGTCTTGTTATATCACAGTTTGATCAGCCCATGATTACTTCCATCTTCTTTTTGCCTCATAGGGCAATAATGAACCCCCAGTACTGAGGCTGCTGCTGCTCAAAGAAAATAGCAGCCTTTAATACAGTGTGTGCTAGAAGTTGTCCTGGTTTCAGTTGGGATAGAGTTAATTTTCTTCCTAGTAGCTGGTATAGGGCTGTGTTTTGGATTTAGGATGAGAATAATACTGATAACACACTGATGTTTTAGTTGTTGCTAAGTATTGTTTATACTAAATCAAGGACTTTTCAGCTTCCCATGCTCTGCCAGGTGCACAAGAAGCTGGGAGGGGGCACAATAAGGACAGCTGACCCAGACTGACTAAAAGGGCTATTCCATACCATATGACACCACGCTCAGTATATAAACAGGGGGAGTTGGCTGGGGGGCAGCAGCTCGGGCACGACCTGGGCATCAGTTGGTGGGTGGTGAGCAATTGTATAGTGTATCACTTGCTTTGTATATTACTATTACTATTACTATTATTATTACTATTACTATTCGTACTATTCTATTTTATTTTACTTCGATTATTAAACTGTTCTTATCTCAACCCACGAGTTTTCTCACTTTTACCCTTCCAGTTCTCTCCCCTATCCCACCAGCGGGAGGGGGAGTGAGCAAGCAGCATCTGGTGCTTAGTTGTTGGCTGGGGTTAAACCATGACAGAGTTAAAGTGACTGGAAAACTAAATCTCATTGGGGAAAACAAGTGTAGTTACTGACCCAGATACATGTAAGAAATTCTGCCTCTTTCCTTAAAACATCAGACACCCAGACAACAAGGAAATATCTCTTCAGAATGATACAGAGACAGCTTTCTTCATGTAAAGCTATCCTAGAATAGCCCCAGGATATTCCTATTGCTGCATGCCTTTTGAGGAAGTAGAGTTCAGAACAATTAAGTGTATCAGTAATAAGGTTGAGCAAGAAGACACTCATGAGCTGCAGGAGTACAAATATCATTGAATATTCACATCACATCATATGGATAACACCTTTATACAAAAAAAATATAATTACTACTCAACAAGTCAGGGGCTTCAGGGATAGAAGCACTCATCTCATAGATTTGAAGGGAATTCATTGTGACCTGAGAAGGTTGGCTTGTTTGAAATTATTCATTTCCCAATGTTACTAAACAGTCAAACTTAAGGCATACGTCCCTCAGTGAAGTATGCAGGGTACATAAGCTAGAATTTTTTTCTTTGGCAGTTTTTCAAGTGTCTGTAGACTTCTAACGCAGACATGTTTTTTCTGCTTCTAGACTGTACAAATGAATCAAAAGTATTGAAAGGTAATTGTTTCAAAAAGCGTCTTTTAAGAGATTAATAATCTGACCAAACCCTACATGCACAACTCACACTATGCTCCCCACCGCTCAGTGGGAGCTGGTCAGAACACCTGAAATGCAAGTGGAGAACATAACAAATAAATCCAACCAGTCATTTCAGTTTTATGAAGGAGAAAGTTAGGACAGCAAGAAACCTTAATAATAGCTTTGACTTCCTTAAAAAGGTTATGGTTTTAATGTTGGGAGGGTTTTCTTTATTTTGCCTAAGTAAGTTAGTAGAATAGTGGACAATATACAACATTTCAACAAAAACAGTAATTGGAAAACTAGGAAGGTCTCATAAAAATACATCAGCTATTGTTAAGGATCATAAAAGGGAATTATTAAAAAAGAGGAACATATGCAAATCATGTAATTTGGATTATGCGATTTGAAGGGTATTAGGAGAATTAGCAAATGAATGTACCAAACCATTGAAAGTTTGTATTTAAAAGGTCACTGAGAACTAAGAAGGTATCAGAAATATAAATGTAATACTGGTTTTCATGCACACATAGAATTCCAGTCCTCAGCCCTGCTCAGGGTGGCAGCAAATGTCGCTATGTTCATCAATAACACAATTTATCATTAGTGAAACAGCACTTACTGTATGTTGGTTAGTCTCCTACAGGGAATCAAAACTTACAAGTTTTGGGACTGCACTACAGTAATGACCTGAGATCTGGGAAAACCAATAATAGTTTTAAAAAGTGAAGTCTATTAAATAACAATCAACAGGTTGAAGATAATCATAGTCTAAAGCAATCTGTACGGAAAGACAATTCTGGCTCTTAAATTGAGCAAACAGAAGTCCATTGGTTAGAACCTAAAGATGACTGCAGGCTAAGTTAAGATAGACATTTTCTGAGTGTAATCAGTCATAGAGATATTTTACTAAAAGTACATGCAATTTCTCCTCTCCATCACTTAAATTTTGAATCCAGATTGCTCATCTATTTTAAAAAGTCTCTTTTAAACATGTACTATGGACCTGATTACAAAGTATCTATTCAAACCTTACAGTATATGTGCAAGTTGAAAAGAGTATTATTGTCCTAAAACCTCTAAAACCTATACAATTCTGGAAATCTTGAAGGGACTCCAGCCTTCCTCTATTAACATCTCTGTACACTGCTCTAGCAGTGCCATCTACCTATTTATTCAGAAAAAGGAGAAAAATCTTCAGGTGGGTCAGAACACAGAGAATCTGTTCTCTTAAGGGAAAATATGCTTTTGCTTATTTTCATATGAAGTACCAACTTTTTCAAAAAAAGGATTTGCATGACTGCATATGTAAGCAGAACAAGTCCTAATTTTAAGCACACTTTTTTTTGTTTGCATAGCCGACCTGATTTTTTTTGTTTATTTTCATGTACTTTCTGTGTAGGAACAGAGCAGGAAAGAACACCTCCATCCTACCTCCAATACAGGTCTCAACTTCAGACAAAACCTGTGTGTCTGTCACTTTCCATAATCAAAACTATTGACAGGCTGAAATCCCAGTGTTTCTAATATGTGCAATCTTTTCTCAATAAATCACTGAGAGTGTTTATTACAAAATTAAACACAAAAAATTAAAAAAAACCAGAGGACTTCTAATAAATGTTTCAGTGACATACCGCCAGCTTTAACTGATAAGACCAAGCACAGTATGTGCATATTGACACCTTCACAAGGAAAAAAATCGTAGAGTTTTACAAAATACCTTTCAAGTCTGTCAAATTATTATCCAAAATCTGATAAACCATTAAAAGGGTACTTACTGATTGTGAAGCATCAGCCAAGACCTAAATACTATATAAAGTCCAGCATTTTTTCAGCAGTTTTATCTATGAGATTCTTCGACAGTAAAATCCAGAAACATTCCCCCTCCTCCTCCCATACACAGCCCAGAAGGGACAGAGATCTCAAGTACGTTAAAGTGGTATTACAATGAAGACTGTGAGCACATATGCTCCAGCTCCTATCTATGGAGCATTCAGTGTTGCATTTTTGCTTTTGAAGAGCTCACATTTCGGCCTTAAATTTCTGTTTTCCTCTGTTCCACCTCATTTCTTCTGTTTTTTTTTTCAGTTATTAGTGTGTTAAACATTCTGAAAAATAGGCTGCATTGTCAGTTTATGTTGTGGATTATGGTTATAGATTTTTCTGCCCCTGCTTAAAACTAAGGTGGCGTGTCTTCCTCATTGCCCTTTGCAGAAGCCTGCAGTGATGTCTACAAACTATTCTTTGTTTTTTCTTGAACTTCCCACAAAATAAAGTCTGCCTATGGCTGCCTTTCACTAAGAATATATAAATAAATAAATAAATAATGAATACGTATTGTATTATAAGACTTCTTTTGACCCTGGTGAGTTAGAAATTGCCTTAGAAAATCATCTAACTGTAATTCTTTAAATGGAACACCCATTGTTCTCCATGTTGCTGGTACCTGTCTTACTAATAGTTTCCAAAGGCAATTCTATTGCTGATTTTGGTTCACCTCCAGGTCTGTCATAAAGCTGGGTCTAGGTGTGACCTTCAAGCCTGGTTTTACTGCTTGCGTTCAGATATTATTTCCTTAGGATTCACTGAAGGTTTTGCACAGCTATATGCAACACTTTGGTTTTGCTATATTTTTATTGCGTTACTGCAGGGCAACATGTGCTATCAGCACAGAACTGAAACCTAATACCAGAGACTCTCAACACTCAGCAGTCTTGTTTATTATTCTGTAAGTGATCTTTCCATTTTACGAGTTAACTTTTTTGAAGGGAAGATTTTTTTTTACACTTACAGTCTACCATTAAAAAAAAATATGTGAGAGAAAGTGATAGGGTAAGGGAGGTACCTTCGTCAAGTGACTGAACTAAAAGCTAAAGAAAATCTCAGTGATTTAGTACTGGTCACTTGTAAAATGAGATGCCTGTCCTGAGAAACAGAAACATACGTTATGATTGCGTTTCTGGTGCACTAAGTACTGATTTGATTGGCCTTCCCACTGGGTATCATTTTCTAGCTTCCATTTAACATATTTGATGAGGACTAAGCCTTATAAAGATGGACTCATGCCAGTATGATTCTAGCTCTAGCACTTTTTTCCTTACTCTGATATTCCTTAAAATTAAAATAGTTTTCAAGCATTAAGATATTAAGAGCAGAAAATCTGTCAAGCTTTTTGCCATTTTCCTTACATCCTTGTTGGTACTCACTGATCAGCTTTCTAGGAAGAACAGTCTCCAGTGTCACAGTCCCCATTAAAGTATGTTTTGATATATAAGTAACCCGTGACGTACCACACATACTGTGCTGCAGTTGACAGTGATCAGCTGATGCAGATGTCACAAGTAGGAAAGAAAACTTTTTTTAAAGCTGGTTCATTAGTGAGTAGCTGGACTCATGCAATGAGTGGATAGCATACAGCCACCAGTGCCTTCTGTAATAATTTGAGAGCAATTGCACACATGCAATGATTTGTAATTTTTTTATAAACGCCGGGATAAAAAGATTTCTGAGCATGTTTGCAGAAATTATTGTATATGTTACAGATATTTCATGTGAATTCTTAGTAAATCTTGATTGTCACAGACAAGCTGTTGTAAACACTCATGTTCAAAATGAGCTTACTTGGATTCTTTTTGATCTCTGTCAAAAAGAAAATATTTTCTTGCCATTCAGACACATTTTGCTTACACTTGACCAAAAAATGCCCAGACAATAAATTATTTCTAGTCTACAGAGGTATGAATATTAATATGTGTGGTTTTATGAAGTATGTCCTGTATGTAAGAATAATCCCTTCATTGATTAATTGAAAAATCTTTTTTTCCAAATTAACATTGTGATAACAATGCTAGCAATATTTTGAAAGTAAACACAAAATCTTTTCTATTCCATTATTTTAATAAGTTGGGTTTATGCTTTGACCAGGGTCTTTTTAAAAAAAAATGAGGAAGGAGAATATCTCATGAAATGCAGATTCTATCAGATGGACCTGCCCATGAATGCTGCATGAATTTCCACACCACAAATGTTTGTGCGATCACCATGAAATCTGATTTCTTCCATTTAACAAAAATATATTAACATGCATTTTTACATCTTCTCTTTACCTTTGCCTGAAAATATATGCACATTATTACATTAGCTCAGAATGTTTAGTAGAATTCAGTTTTCAAAATATTTTATTAGCCAAAAATGGTATTATTAATGTTGGAGAACATATTTACACCTGAATTTAAAACCTGCTTCTGCAGAATGTGCTGTACATATTCAAACACAGGAGATCTGCCATAGAATTATCCATATTTTACTATACGGTCAGCTACTATCCACAGATCCTGGCAGCTCAAATACACAGCTTGAAGAATGTAAATTGTCTACAAAAAATTTTACTTTCAAAAGCAGTTGTAAGTATATAAACAGAAATGCAGATAAATGGGGGGGGGGGGGGGAGAAAAATTGGCTTACAATTTTTGCAGAGGTTTACATTTCCCTTATGTAACATTCTTCCTGCCAGGAATTTATAACCCAAGAACATGATGAGCAATGCTGTATGTTGAGAATTTAAAATTAAAGCGAAGTGGCTGATATATATCATTTCCCATTATAACTTATTTCTGACTCATTTAATGTGGTTAAAAACCAAAGATATTCTGTGCATAGTTAGGTTACACGTAAATTATATACACTACCCATGGCTGTCTGCAGAATTTAGGACACGCATCAGAGAGTTGAAGGGAAAAATGTCCAGTGACAATTTGCCAGCTAATCTCTGATGAATGTCAGTTCCAGAAAGCAGGCTTTTAACAGCATTTTGTGCCTTTAAACATCTCCTCCAGGTGTTCTTTTTGTTTTATTGATTACTTTTATATGAATCTAAAGTTTTGGTCATGCAATACTGAAATCAATGGCAAAATTCTCATTGACTGAAATAGCGTTGAATCAAGGCTTTATTGCTTAGAGAAGACTGACAAAAGAGTAACATGCCCCAGGAGCCCTTCCTTTGGGATTTAACTCAGGTTTGAAGGGAATGTCTTACAAGTGAATGCCCGTTTGTTCTGTTTCTTCAGTTGTTTGGTTGGAGCACTGTTGAAACTGCCATAAAAGTGTCCAATTTACTACCATTTCCTGTAGCAGTTTGCTGAGAAAAATTAATACAAACAGCTACTGTTGTTACACACAAGCTACCACACAGCCATTAAGCATTAATGTTCTGGAGTTATTAGAGACTTAGATGTTGCACCATCAACATGTACTTTAGCCTCCCAAGTAATCTGATTTTCCTACTTGTGACTTTTTTAAAAGTCCAGGATCTATTCTGTATGTAAAGAATCTTCCACGTAATTCATGTTCATATATGTAGATATAAATACACACTAAGCCAGTATTTAAACTGATTTCTGAAGTCATTTCTCCCCAGGATCTAGGTTAGATAAGGACATGATTGTTCCATCCAACTCCATACTCAGGTTTTCCTCTGTGGAGAGCAGAGTCTAGCAATGGGCAAAAGTGAGGACATGGCTGGAGCTCTCCCCAGCAGGGAGCTGGGATGTTGGCAAGAAAGCTACCATGTCTTGTGCTCAAAAGCACCCCTGGATCCTTTGATTTAGGCCATGTAAGTATCTTGTTATGGACAGCAGCGGAAGCCCAGTTGTATTTACATAGTTGGCAGACAACTTGTTTCATTGCAAAAAAGAATTTGTGAAATAATGTATTATGAGAGACAATATTTTAAGCAATCCTTCTTGGGAAATTACGTAGTCAGGCCTTAAGAATGTACTGTACAAGAGACTGATGCTTTTTAAGAGGCATGGGTTCTTGTTGGGCATTAACTGAATCTTCAAAGATCTGTCCCCACAGTTTGGTCTCTCTTCACCAAATAAAGGTAACAGAAACTTGGCAAGTCAGTTTTGTATGTCTTTTATCAGATGGGCATTGAAAAACAGCAGAAAAGTGTGTGTATGTAATTTTCATTCTCTCAGTTCTGAAAAGCCACTAGTCAAATCAGTTTAAAATACATTTAGTAAGGGAAAAAGAAAAGGCTTTTTTTAATAACCATATATTTGGCTGTGTTTCAAGCGAATGCAAATTCAGCATCCAGTTTATAAACCCTGCCATAAGTGTTTTTTTAAGGGAAGCTATAACCCATTTGGAATACATTCATAGTGCTCACTGTTATATTATAAATTTTCTATACATAAATTATTCAGAAATGTTAAGACATTAATGTAATTTAACACTTCATGTGACAGTGCATGAACATGGTACTCTGGGCTTTAGAAAATATGAGATTAGAACAAAATGGTTTATGACAGAGTTCATGTCTATATTGAAGTTCAAAGGATTTAATACCATCCTATTAAGGTGAAGATTTTTAAAAAGAATATTTAGTAATCTTTTGATGGAGATGCTAGAGTCAAATAGTACTAGTGATCTTTCTTTCCATTTAATGCTGTCATGGCAGAGTCAGTGTAATATATTGATGGATTTGTCCAATGATGAATGAAAGTTCTAGAAATTAGAGAAATTCTTGTGCTGTCCTTACTAACTCACTAAAAATAACACCAGTAATAATAATAAAGCTCATTGAAATGTTCTATAGAGAGGCTCACAGTTGTAGGCTATATAAATAGAATATTGTCGAAGGCTGTGATCTCTGGGCTTGAATCTAAACTCTTAATGAGCAAAGGTAATGGTAAAACAAGCTGATTAAAGATCAGCCTCAGAACCAGAGCAAGCCTCATCTCAAATCCCTCCTTTTGAATTGCATCATTCACAACTTTTCTATAACTCCAGTAAGATATAGGGCATGTACCTCAAACGTGCTTTTATTTTACTCTCTTAGTAACAATCTGTTTCTATTTATACTACTTTAACAAAGCAACTATTTGTAACTTATTTCTTCAAAACTATTCTGTATAATTAAATGTTGTTTGATCTTTTATGCATTAATTTGCATTTCTTTTTATGTGTCTTACAATAAGTAAGTCAGGTGTAGGGAAAAAGAGGAAATGGTGGAGAAGAGAGGAAATGGAGCTCAGTTCCATTCTGTACTGAAAGCATTATGCTATTTTGGCCAGAAACTTGCATTTTGGAGAAGTAACAGTTCCCCTCTTGACTCCGTAAAAACAAAGTTGAATCCAGTCTTGGAAAAGGAAACAGCACCCCTGTTTTTTTCCTTGGAAGGAAAAAACACTTGCAGCTATATCAGTATCCTCACTGAGAGGATTTGGGGGTAATCAGCACAGTGTCCTCTTTTTTTTTCTCTTTACATAGCAAAAAAAGTTCACAAAATTGGAACAGCACAAGCTGACTTAATGAAAGATTATGAATCTACATTGCTTCTGCTATGTTCCTCTTCAGCTCACAGCTCTACCTACAAGAACCAGGGATTCTCTATTTGAAGTATAGCTCAAACAGCTGGAAATTCAGCAGGTTGCAATGAACCCAGAAATACTAAAGATAGCTATATCACCTATATGTCTTTCATCAATTTTAATTACTTTCCCCAGTGGAACGATTTCAAAGCTACTTCAGTAATTCAGGCCTAAGAAAGTTGTACTCTGAAAGGATTCATTAATTATGGAGGATAACTTCATCAGTTTTTTCCTGATGTGCAATCAAGCTGCTATTTATCATGCCCTTAATTTTATGGCATGTTAGGCTGCTACATAGTCTTAAATAGTGTGTGTCTAATTAACGCTCCCTAATTTCACCAACACACGTGAGTTACTCCTTCTGGCATCTTTCTTTCATTATCAGTGCACCGATATTGTTCAGGTGTGGTACATAGCAAGCATTATTTTCTTCTTTGACACAAAAAGCACAGCCCTATCTTGTGATGTATAACTACTAGCAAGGTCCTTAAATGAAAAATGAGACTGCAGTTCCATGACAAAAGACCAGCCAAGAGTACATGCAGTTCACTCCTGTTTCATTTCCACAGCTGTATAAATTTGATTTGCCACAAAGCTGGTTAATTATTTTGATCGTTGAATCAGTCTAGTCAGGAAAGTAAAGAGTATTAAACAAGGACATTGATAAACTTGGGATGTGCCTGTGTGAAAGAGTAGTTAGCTTGATGCATGTTTTAATCACAACTGAATGTATGTGGCCTTTGCCAGATATTACTTCTGCTCATGCACAGAAGAAATATGTTTCTTCAAAAATTTTAAACTCCTTTAAGACATGTAATTTTGGTGTTTACCATGATCCTGATAAGTGTTGCTATTAAGTTTCTCATTGAAATATAACTGTGAGTCCCCTGGATTTAGGAACACAAGTCTCTGACTGATTTTAAAACTGTCAGGCCCTGGTGAAGTTCATGAGTGTCACCAAAGCTCGCGTGCTAAACCCGTCAGCATTAGCCAAAGAAGCAAAAGGCTAATCTGGATGATAAACAACCCACATAAAACAGCTTAATCCTTGTCTCCTTGTAAAAATGGTCATAGGTAATGTTCTTAATCTTTTAAAATTGTTAAGTATGAAATTGGTGCAGCTTATTGGGGATGTACCTTGAAATCTGTATATACAGTGCTTAATGCTAAATTGGTTAGCACCAAACTAGGCTGTTCAACAAACTGACACCTCAGAGGTTAGATGCTGATGAAGTTTGACTATAACCACTGTGGATTACTAAAAAATTTGGTTACATACTTCCAAAAATTTGTATGGATTTTGAGAAATGAAATTGTAGACTTTTTTTAAAAGCAAAACACATGCTTATGTTAATACAAAAAATCAGAAATGTTCTTTTTATTGTATGCATCTTTAAATGAATGAAGTTATATATAGATATATATATATCCATGTTTTGTGGCTGATTTGTTATCCAGTTTGTGCCATTTCTAGTTTTACTGGCTGGTACAAAATCCTGTGAATATATTAATCCCTCTGTACCAGAACTAAGCTGATTGCTAGCTGGGGCTTAAGAAGATATCCCCTTTGTAGCAGATATGTGCTGACAGTATTTATCACCAGAATCCTCATACAAGGTGTTTATCATGGGCCATGTGCTTCCAGGGTAATGCAATTTTTCCCGTTTGAACATAGCCACCTATGATAAACACACCCTGTGCAGGAGACAAAACCCTCTATCAGATCTCCAAGCGGATACACTCAGATGCTCTTTCTGAACAAATATTCCCCCTCTCTGGAGTTCCAGTGAAGTTCTGAGGACAGAAGTTTTTCTGGGGCATGCTGACAGTTTCCATGGGGAGTCCGTTTGGGGTAAAGGAGTCTCCATTTCAGGAGTAAAGTGTAAACACACTTCACCAGTGTTTACAGGTGGGTGCTCTGGCTTAGCTATGAATTTAATCAGGGATGGTGTAGCAGCAGAGGCAAGGAATTTGCTATGCATCTGTCCTTGGGTTTGGAAGACCATTTGATTCCTCCTTTGAGAACCTCATTGCACTATGAGGAAGTATTAGAGATGTGGAAGAGGAAGAAGAAGGATGAGAAAGCAGACCTATGCATCATTTCATAACTCAAGTGGGAGAGGGGAAAGTGGTGTTCTCAGTTCACGGGTGGAAGTCGACAGCGGCTTCCCTGTATCCCACAGATCACATCTCTCCTTTTCCCCTGAGCTCTGCCTTTAGCCAATGTTGTGTTGAATGTCTCAGAAGCTCCTTCTGGCTTGCTTAATCCTACCAGCAGAGATCCAAATTGCTTAGAAATAACACAGCCATTACATTAGTCATACAATTTGACACCAGCATGGGAGTCAAACTATGCAAAAGCTTTTTCCTGTCTGTACCATACAATTGTTATTTCTGTGATAGGGAGGCAGATATCTCGTTTAGCATAGCAACTTGTGTTGAGAGATAAAAGTGCAACATTTTTAATTAATTACTACGATAGAAATTTGAAATTAGATATAACTGGTTTTGACTAAGAAATTAACTGTGATGTGGTTTTCTTCAGGTTATTTGCAATAGAAGGGTAGATTGCTGGTATACTGCAAATTGTTTGCCATCCTCTTCATTTACAGTGACTTTACAAAATCGAGTTTTCCTGAGGGCAGAATCTATCAATAGAACATTTTCACATGGTTTCAAATTTCTCCCAGACAACACTTCATACAGTTGATTGGTTTCAGTTTTTTGTCAGAATCACGATTTTGCAACTATGATGAATTCTTACTACTACTTTAATTTTTTTTTCTTGTTTTAAAATTGTATTAGAACAAGTTCAAGAAAAAAATTGCAGATATTTGCTTTTATGATGTTCTTTGCAACTGGCAGTACTGAAGAAAGGTATTGGAGCAGTAATACTCTAAGTGACTCACGGGTTTTGAAAACGCTGTATATTTTTAATATGTAAGCATAGCAAGCTTATATTATCCATAACAAATTTCTTTCAATGTTTGCCTTTTGTAAACTAAAGCAACTCAATTAGTAGCAGCAACAGCAAGAGCTTTCTGTAATACAATGGCTAAAAGGCTGGGTTCTGCCTACATTACAACTTCTGCCATCACTATAGCTAGTTTTAGATTAACCTGAATACTTAACCATTTTGTGTTTTAAAGTTATAGGAATAAATGACAGTTTGGATCCTTTAAACTTTATATTTATACTCTGCCATTAATTGTTGCTGTTAATGGGGAGAACTTGAATATGCAAACAAATATTACAGAAGAGAACTCACTAGTCAAAGCCTTTTATATGGACAATCTTGACAGTCCGAGTCTGTTGGCTCCTTTCTTGAGGGTTATGGTTTCTAGCAATACACACAAAATTGCCTAATTCCATAGCTATGGGCAGGAATTCAGGGATGAAGAGATTAAAAAACAGGTTAAGATTAAAAAAATTATATAAATAAGACACCTATTCTTAAATTGTTATTGCTAAGATCAGTTGATCACATTTGCATTTTTTGGAAAAAAGTAAATAATCCCTTTACCAAGCAGGATCACATCCTCTTTCTCTCTTTTACAGGAGGTTTCTCAGGCCACAGTCTATGAGTTTCCACATGCTATGCCCTCTTTCTTGTTTCATTTTTCTCTTTCCAGTTTGCTTCTCGCTCAGCATCACTTTATATGGTAAACAGGCAAAAGAATTATCATCCTCTTAGTCAAGGTTGTATCAATATTACAACCATGTTACAGATGATCTAAAGCACATCAAGGGTATCCGGGTATTCCTGTCCTCTGTAGATCAGTTGTCCTCTCTTTCATTAAATATCCCCATGAAGACAGATTAGCTCAGGCCTTCCCTTGTTTCCTTCTCAAAACCTCCTATTTTAGGTTCTGTGATCTTACCTGTATCTTAAATCTTTTTGAAATGATTATTTCCCGCAAAAATAGTCAGAGCACTTACATATTCCAAATTTACATACTTTGCTGGTGGCCATATAGGTGATAGATGAAGGTAAGTGTTCACCCTGATGAATCTATTTTTAGAGAGACAAGAGACGTGATTTTTCTACATCATCTTAGCTTTATTTTTCTTTATATTGAATAGGAATCAGAGATGGATATAAATCTGCTACATTCATAGCTAGTGAAATATGCACAAAGGTAGGTACTAAACATCAGAAAATTAATTAACATGTAAAAATTTTTCAAGCAGAATTGGAAAAAAACAAAACAAAACAAAACAAAAACAAGGTCCAGATAACAATTTAAATGTTATAATTATTATGTACAAAGTAAAATATGCAATTATTGGATGTGTTTATGCAACTATTTTGAAATCCTAGTATCTTCAGTGGTAACATGTTCAAGATTACAGTAAGTAATTATTCATTTACTGTCAGAAAATTACAGGGCAATATATAATCTGTGACATTTCTCTTATGAGAACGTAAGTCATGCTTGATTTTTGCATGTCAGTGGCTTTATCTTGCAGGGTACTAAAAGGAGATCAGCTAGTAAATGTGCTAAGTCATAGCACAAGGGGCATCCATGCAGTCAGGAGGAATATGCCCAGAGCTCAGCCTGAATGTGATGTAAGGGGGACTGACAGGACTGGGTGCAGTGTCAAAGTGTGAAAAGGTGACATTTAGAAAAAAGTGACACTGGTCAAGTACATTGTAGTACTGATTACTAAGCTCAGAGCTGCAAAATCCACACTTGTTGACAAATTAAAACATGGTTTTTCGTATCTATGTTGTTGAGGATTTTTTGTAGGGGGTTGGCAGGAAATGGCAGTTTATCACAGCATGAGGTTGTGTTGGTTATTTATAGCTCATATACTTACACAGTTGGATATAGCTCAATAATAAAAATATTTATATATTATTCCTTTCTTTGTTTTTGTGGTATTTCTCATCCTCTGTGATTGTTTACTGCTCCTTCCTGTTTGCTGTTATGGAGTTTCTAGAGCATATATGATATCTCATTGTATTTTCCTTTCTTCCTGATACACCACTTTCTTCCACTGCTGAGATGGTAGAAGGAGGTAATCATTGTAGTGTATAGGTATAATTATTCTTACTTTGTGATTTAGCATAGTACTCACAAATTGGTTTATTGAAGTGTTTGATAAAACCACAGATATGCAAAGCACACAAAGGCCATTTTTATGTTCATGAAGGATGATATTTTAGATCATGTAAGACTAGCTAAATGTGGACTTTTCAGCAAAGTTTATAGGACAATTTTTGTCATATTTATTCCCTTGTGCATACAGTAGAGTGGATTAGTTTGCACTTGAACTGCCTCTGTTTCTTGACTGCCTCTGTCTCTTCCCACCATCATTACAGCTTTTAGATCTTGTTACTAATATGGTGGGTTTTTTTCCTATTTCTTGGTAGTTAAAGTAACAATATTCTTAATTCTATGTCAGTTTTACAACATTACACACAGTCATCCTTTAGCTGATTACCGTTTCTTTAAGCAGAAGTATTAACACAAGAATAAATGCCTAAACTTGATAAAACCAAGCAACAGCAAAACGCTCTTAGCTAAACTTCTATTTCACAGGTACAAGCATTTTAGATATTAGGAGTAAATGAAGAACCAGTTCTCTTCTTTTGAACTAATTCTGTTTCTAGTAGAACTAAACAACATGCTCCACTGCCCCCACTTCCTATGCCAAATAGATTCTCCCTTCAGCTTTTACAGTATTAATATCTGTAATTCTTCAAATGCCCACCTATAATTTGGGATTTCTGTTACTTTCAGTGTGCCATTTGGGAAGACTCTGTCCTTTCCTTTGGTCACCATGCTAACAATTATTATCTAAGGCTACAGATAAAGTAAAAGTATGTTCAGGACAGAATTTAGAGACCAGTGGTGTTAAGATGAGGAAAATAATTACTGTCAGCAACAGGCTGCCCATGATTAGAAGGGAAAGAGTAAGCCAGCAGTTCCCTACTTTTCCTTTTTAATCTCATGTTCACAAGGCCTTCTGTTTATTATCTTGTTTCTAATTTTTTTTTCAAAATGGCAGGTAGACTCATATATGTCATATGTTAAGAGTCCTGATATCCAAATAAAGACCTGCATTTAACTGCAGTGAGCTTTTCTTCAGTACCTTCCCAGAAGGAAGATAACAAACTCTTCCTTTGGGTTCTAGTTAAAATGACAGAAAGCACAAAATGCTGTTTCAAGAAATTATATGTACATGAGAAATTTAAAGAAAATGTGTAAAAAGATAGACTCCTCATTATAAATCATTAAACTCCTAATCACAATTGCCATTTTCTTTCCAAAGTGTTTACAGATTTGACTTTTTTTCTGAAAGCTATTCTCAGTTCAATCATAATCCAAAAAGAATTCAAGTAGCAGCAATAATCCATTTTCTCTCAGTGGAGTTAGAGCTGAAAGAAAGAAAATCTGGTTTCTGGCTCCGTCTCCCTTGCTGTGGGAGAACCTAAATCCAAAAGCACAAAATACATTAATACAGTCAAATGCTCGAACGTGGTTGTAGGAATAAAGCCATATGACACATTTCATATATCCCAGAGAACTGAAGTGCCATGATGTTCAGAAATGGACAGCAGGAGCAGCTCCACAGATGCTCTTCTCACTCCCGGTGTGGACATAAAGTTAAGCTAAGACAGCACTGCTGGCTAGTCGTCTTTCTTCCCTACCCAGGGTTTGGATTATTCAGCTCCCGCATGGTAGCACAGGCTCACTGCAGATGCACCCCAGGGACAAAAGCCACCTTGAATTTCTCACAAAATTATGTTGACTGTATCTGTGCTATCATGTAGTGATGGGCACAGTAATCAATTTTATTTGCAATATTCAAATTTTGCCAATTATTTTTCCAATTTCATATGGCGCCACAAAGGAGAGAGTGAAGGAAAAGACAAAATGGTGTTTATTTCTTATTGTTTTTTAATGGCTTGACAATTTGTCTTTTGGAGTAACTAGTTTAGAGATGTGCATGCTTAACAAATTAAATTATAGTTCTTAGTTTTTGGTTGCTCAGTAGGTGAAGTTGATGGGGCAAATAGAAACTGTGACACTGCCAAAAGTATTTTTAGTTTTGACAAAGTTACAGCCTTGTTGTAGAGAGAAAATTTTGATGCTATAATTTAAAATAGCTTACCACTTTTGGATTGTAACTCAGGTAAGGTCATTTCAGTAAAAAGAAGCTGCTGCAGTTGTTGATCTGTAAGAAAAATACTGGGTTTACTACTGAACCATGTCATGCAGTGACGACATCAATAAGTCAATATTTCAATTAGCATTGGAGAAACCTGTATGAAATGTTCCTGGTTTTGTGAACACACCAACATTTCCTCAGTGCGTTATACCCTGCTGTGACACGGCATGATACGCATGGACCCAGCGGACACCCTAGCAGTGTGTGTGAGCCCAGGGGGACGGGTTGCGGCTCCTGGATGGTCAAAGGTCCATGTGGCTCAAGTGTTTGCATGTCAAAATGTGGGGGGGGCGTGAAAGGTGGAGTCCCGTGCATACCAAGGAGGCATCATGTATTTCAAAGTGGCACAATAAATATGAAAGCTTGTGGCCCAATACAACCTTGCTTATGACAGTTTCAGATACAACTATTTCCAGGGCAGCATGTCAAATGTGTTCAGTCTTCACAATATGGATTGCCTGTAAGAAAGCTCAGCTTTTACATAGCTCACTAAGAGAAAAGACTGATTTTTCAGAAGTGATTGGCATACAACAAGTCCTGTTCTTGGGAATAAAAAAGGAAATAAAGGGTGTTGACTTTTGCAGGTATGTGTGTAAGTGAAAGAAAGGGAGAAACAGCTGAATTTTGAAAGTAAATAAAAGCTGAGTTCTCAAAATACAGCTGGTTCTATGGTTCTGTTTTTTTTTGTTGTTTGTTTGTTTTTTAATACTGGCACATAAATTGATACTTAGATTAATGACTGAAAGAATTCTTTCCAAAATGCAGTCTTTTGGCTATGCTGTCTTCCCCATTGCCTGTTTGACAGAAGTGTGGATCTTTATCTTCCTACTTCTGTTCACAAGGATTTAATGCTGCAAGTTTCTTGTATGGTTTCTATTGCTGGATAAAATAGTAGCCATTGAAATAATTTATTAAGTAAGTAAACATAAATATACCTAGTAAACAGTAAAATAAAATGTTTTATTATTTTATAAAAAAAAAACAACACTGTGTATGTAACAGAATAAACTTTAAAAATTTGTGCCAAGGTGTATTTTCTGGGACACATAAATGTAATTTGTATTTGACCTTTGGATATATTCTTTTCATTGCTGGGATGCCAGTGACTGAACTATAGAAGTGATTATATGAGCAAAAGACCTGTGATTCACTTCTCTCCCAATATCATCCTCTATCAGAATAGATGTTCATACTTAACTTTTAGTAGAATCAGTGAAAGCAAACAATAGTGAAAGCTCCCATACTATTCTGCAGATACTGCATTCTCTAGAAAAGCAAAATTTTGCTAAATACAGATTTAAAATTTAAAATGTTAATATTTATGATATATTGGTACATTAAGTATATTTACATCTCTAACATGGTAGCTTTTCCAGTGCTTTATGGCTTTTATACGCTGATTGCTTTTTTTACTTTTTATCTCAATTTAAAAAGAATTAAATAAAATTGAATTCAGCTAAAGATGTGATAGCTAGAACCTTTCCTAGATTAGAAAAACTTGGAACCTGGCAATCTGTGTATGGGGGAGGCTTTTCATATGCAAATGCTCCAACAGTTAGCTCTCTTGATAATGCATGAAAAATGCATTCAGATATTTGCAAATGCAAGATTACATGCATGCACTATAAAACTTCATCATGCTCCTCTGTGAAAATCAAGACCTCAGTTTCATCCTTAGAGTCCTAGGGGATGTCTGTGCCATGCTAGATAATTTCTTCATCTGCACTGCTGTAATATGCTGTCACACATGCCAGAAAATTTTTCACAGGCAACCCACAGACTCATATGTGAGCTGCCTGTGAAGCAATCAGAGCTGCGGAGAAAGGCAGAACTAAAGCAGGATGTACCCTGTTTATGAACATTATGAGACCTGAGTGGAGTATTTATGTTCTTAATGGGCTGGTCTTAATTCACTTGCCCTCCTGTTCCCTGTCTACTATACAACAGGCTCTATCCCTCCCTCTCTGACAGCTGAAGTCTATGTATGTCAATGACAGTACTAATCCCTACTGTGCCTGCCCTCGCTTGTTGTTCTGCCATGGCAGCAGTACCATTTCAGTTTTGGCTAGCATCCTAGCAGAAAAAAATGTTCTGTGCATCATCCATCATGACCTTCCTTGTCAGCGTGTGTCACCAGAGGTAGCGTATCCTGAAGAACCTGTTGAACCGAAAACTGAGCCACTGTTATCCGCAAGTGGATTTTGTTTTCCTTTGGGGATAGTCCTTCATACTCAACTGTATTACCCACCTTACCAAAACTGCAACACATATCAGAGAAACAAAACACACAATTTTTAATTTAGAGAGTACAGCCATACATTAATTATTCTACATAATAACTTATGGGCATGTTTATTTTGCACATCTTGGAGAGAGGGATTTATAGGCTTTCAATGTCTGAGTAGGATTTGGGGAGCTGTGATCTCATAAGTGCAGTAGGTTTGAGCACTCTTTTAATTTAGGAGAGGTGTCAAATATTAAATTATTTGAATATAAGTAAAACAAAGATGGACCTTTCTGGGTTACTTGGTGCAAACAGAACAACAGTTAGAACAGCCTCTATTTCCAGACAAACCTAAATGAATAACTGTGCTGAAAGAAAACATGAATCCACTCCAAACAGTGATGCATCCCTCCCACATGAGAACTTGGGAATATCTTGAAGTGAGCACTGGATTTCTAGCGGGTAACTGATGATTGATCTTGGCTGGCATCCACTTATACGAGCTGAAGCTGAGAAGCATTTCCATGTTTTGGTTCATGACTTTTTCTATTAATCTCAGCCTTTAGAATTCTTTAAAGTGTGAAAAAAAGGCTTCTGGGGGATAACACCAAAATAAAGAACACAATATGCACACAAAAAGAGTTAATTGTCATTATTAATCCTGGAGCCATTTTGGTGGTGACTCAGTATCCTAGTGACTGGCATAAAGTCATGTAATGAAAGCATTTACTACAGTTTATTGTTTCCCAATGTTATTTTCATTTCTGTGTGGATCACTGTATAAAAGGAAAATGAGCTGGGAATGGGGGGTAGCTGCTGCTAAGACAGCAATGCAGTCCTGCATGCAGCACATTGACTGGACAATACAGATAATGCAATACCATGTGCTCAAGCACAAAGCCATTCTCTGTATAACACTTTTTCCATAAATGCAGCTGAAAACATCACACAATCAGCTGGAATTTCCCACGGTCACTTTTGGAACACCTCCACTACAGGCCGTGACATCCTGAATCCCTGGGAGGCTTTGTTGCTGGATGTACTTTTTCGTTTTCCCTAAAATAAAGCAACTCAGATTGACAGTGACCACGTGAATGATCAAGACGTAAATGTAACAGGCCACAATGTTCTTCTTTCTTGTTGGAGTTTACTAGATTCCACCTCAGTAAGTTAAAAAAAAAAAAAAAAAGAAAAAGACAAGTCTTCTGATTATTATACAATGTATGATTGAAGAGTGAAAAGTAAAAACACTGACCTAAATCTGATTTTACCACAGACTTAAATGGAAGGTTACACTAACACTGAGAGCTTTTGAGACTCTCATTCAAAGTTGTCTCCTTTCTTACATGAGCACTGCTTTTCCATTCTGGCCTAATTTCTTGGAAAATAGGTACAAGTATTTTTAAGTATGGAATTATAATTGCTTATAAGATTGATAAGTAGTATCAGGCATTATGGGAAAGGATTGTAAGGTTGAGGTTACAGCAGAGTGAAGGTATGTACAGCTAGCTGTAGACTGTTGGGTCAATATATATCAGGCCAACTTAAATATTTTTAGGGTTTAGCTGTATCTCTGGCTCTGCTTTCAAACAAAAAATTTGTCATGATGTTAACAGCATTGTCTGATAAGGAGCTGAATATTAGGAATCAAAAGATTAGCAGACAATGTGCTGAAGCAATGTTGTGTTGAATCACATTCATTTTTATTCAGAGGGATCATTCAGCCCAGTGTTTTTCTCTGGCCATTTTTGTTTGTTGCAATGCAAGATTTAGGGATCTTCATTCAGACTTAAAACGAATTAAAATAATAAGGCTTTAAAAAATCTGCCTGCATCTTTCCTTGTACTCCCTTCCTCATTTTAAGTGACAGGCATGAGATTAGTGGTTTATGCAGTATGTCCAGAAGATTAATGTTTCCAGGTGAGCTTAGAGAGCTCTTTCATTTGATCAGACACTGGAATTTCTCATTGCACTGGGAAGAAGAAAAAAAAAAAAAGGGCAAAAAAAAAAAGGCCAAAAAAAGAAAAAAGAAAACAGAAAACAGAAAAACAAAGAAAGAATCTAACAGCTCTAAAAGCTGCAGGTACTGAGGTTTAAGATAGATCTATGACACCAGTCTTCCCTTAACAATAATGATAGATAACAATTTCAGATATGACATTCCTGGGACTAAGGAATGTTTTGTTTACTATATTAAAGCAATTGACTCCAGCACTTCAACAGCAATAATTTAATTCTAGATTCAGAAATTCAATATTCCTCAGTGTTCCTTTGCAACCTTCTATTTTCAGAAACTGTGTGATAAAGATGAATTGTAAAATTTGACAGAAATTGTTCCAGTTGAATATACATGCTTGTATTGTGAATATTTTCAAACACAAGCATATATGTACAAATATATGAGGGAAGAGAAAAATGCAGGAACCTTGGGTAGGGGTTAGCCACCTGGGTGAAAATTTTAGTCTTGGGGGTGTGGGGTTGAGGATGTATCTGTTTTAACTTCATGACCAAGTTGTGGAAGAAACACTATGGCTTCCAATGAGACTCGACAGAAAAACAAGGATTTTGGACTCCTTACAGGAATCTGATATAAGCCTGAAAAGCCTTAGAAGAATAGAATGTCCAATGGGTGTTTGTTGTCTTGTCTAACTCTATATATTTCTTATGCCAACCGCAGTAGAGATTAGTTTCTGAAGCCTTTTTACAAACATTTGTGCTGTGTGTTTTTGCGTGGTTTGCTCAAAATAATCACATTCTGAAGAAATCAGTTGGAAATCTCATGGTCCCACAGATTTCTAGGGAAAAGAATTAACTCAGAGCGGAGGAGTTCTTGTTTCCTATGGTCTCTGAGCCAAAATGGCATATTTTCTTTGTGGGTACTAGAGATCTATTGTTTGTATGGCAAAGATAATGTATACAGAAAACGTTACTGGGAAGCATAGAAGAATGTGGATCCGGTTAATGTAAGAGGGTGGTGAATGACCAATTTGAAAGCTTCACTAGCACTGTGTATTAATATGCATGGTAATTTATACTTTTACTTTTTTAAATTAAATTGGAATATGTCATATGGTCTTTTTGGTAGTACTTTTGATATTCAGACTCAATTTAATGAGTGTCAGAATAATTACTTTATTTCGTAATATGATTTTTAGTAACCTTTTACAATGTTTCCTGTTATTGATTCATGATATATGCAAGTTAATGTCATTAATAATATTTAGTACACCATAAACCACTTGTGAGAGAACCTCTGAAGCAGTATATAAAGTATACCTGCATGCAAGACCAAATGTAAATCTACAGAAGTAAACAGCAGAAGTCCAATAAATTGCGGAGAGAACGATGATGTTTTATGTTTAGAGAAAGGGTTTCTGACATGACTTCTATGATTTTAGTTAATACTGATGGGTAAAATGAATAGTGGTTGAAAAAGGGTTTGAGGGGATGAAGGGTGGGGGGATTATAAGGCCAAACCAGAGCTCACTTCTTGTTGAGAAACACATGTTTTTGTTAAAAAAATACACCAATATGATATATTGGGTCTAGAGAACAAGTCTTACAGGGAGTGGCTGAGGGAGCTGGGGTTGTTTAGTCTGGAGACGAGGAGGCTGAGGGAACACCTTATTGCTCTCTACAACTACCTGAAAGGAGGTTGCAGTGAGGTGGGAGTCGGTCTCTTCTCCCTAGTAACAAGCGATAGGACAAGAGGAAATGGCCTCAAGCTGCATCAGGGGAAGTTTAGGTTGGATATTAGAAAAAACTTCTTCACCGAAAAGGTAGTCAGGCATTGGAACAGGCTGCCCAGGGAAGTGGTTGAGTCTCCATCCCTGGAGGTATTTAAAAGAAGGGTAGACTTGATGCTCGAGCACATGGTTTAGTGGTGGACTTGGCAGTGCTAGGTTAACGGTTGGACTTGATGATCTTAAGGGTCTTTTCCAACTTTAATGATTCTATATTAGTAAGAATAACAGAGTAATTGGACATTTATGTAGTTAGCAAGGCTATTTGAAGTTATAGTTATTTCCAGTTCCAGTTAGTACCAGTTAGGTACTAACAAAATCAATATAGGAGGAAAGATAAAACATCATGCTTTAGGACTTAAAGTAATCCTAAACTACTTAGCATTTTAGGAGGAGAATCATGCTGAGATGATAAGAGACTGGAGGGAAAATAATCTTGTTTCTAACTAGTTTGAGGTTCTTGCGTCTCCTTCGAAAGCACCTGGGGCAGCTGGAGGCAGAAAACTACAGTATATGAACCATCAGTCTGACAAGATATCGCATTTTCTCTATTCCTATCAACTATTTTTATATTTTCCTTGCATAAATGCCAAAGAGACCGGAATAAAACAGCACTGCATATCGTTCATTTTGAAGCTCGTCAGTATTTCCAATTATTATGTCCTGCTTTTGCAATAGGCTTCTATGCTGTTGTAGTTTGGTTGTCAAATTGAATCCACTGGGGAACTTCATGGATTGGCAATGAAAGAGAGTCAGTACATGGATAGAACCTAAGCGTTGCTAATACAGAAATATTGGATTTGACTTACCGTTTGCTTGTAAATCACCTCCGCAATAATGTTTCCTCCCATGTGCCAAATTTCAGTGGCATTATCTCCACTTCCGCTGTCATTTTATTCAACCCAACCCTGACCTGTTAATAAAAATGGTAGACTTTAGGTTAGTGAGTATCACAGGGAATTTTCCTTTATATTACTGCTATATTATTTTATAATACTAAAACTGTGATAGTGTTAAGGGAATATTTAAAGTTTTTACATGAAAACATATGAGCTAATTCTGTGGCTGTCCATCATATGTTTTATAACAGTTGTGTTACAAAGGCAAAACTTTTCAGAACCCTGATATGTGATATATTGGATATAAGTAAAAATTTTTTTACAATGAGGATGGTGAGACACTGGACCAGATTGCCCAGAGAAGTCATGGATGTCCCATCATTGGAAGTGTTCACAGTCAGGTTGGACAGGACTTTGAGCAACCCAATCTAGTGAAAGATGTTCCTGCCCATTGGCAGGGGGGGTTGGACTACATGATGTTTAAAGGTCCCTTCCAACCCTAACCATTCTATGATTCTGTAAGTCTATAATTTGGGACAGAAATTTTCATAAAGTTGGTACTGAAAAAATTACTGTATCTCAAGGAAAATGCTATAAAACTTGTGCTATGCAATTCCAAATTGTATTTGGAGCTTGAAAAGAACATCCTCTATATATCCCCTAAAGAAGATAAATCTGGAACATGAAAATCATGTGCAGAAAGAGGGTATATAGAAAATAAAATTGAACATCTGGAAGTAATTGACAATAGTTGTTTGGGGCAGGGAACTTTTCAAAGTGGGGTAGGGCCAAGATGAAAGCTTAGATCACTGCAAAGAGAAGAACAGTGAAGAAGAGAGGAAGGGTTTCGGGCAAAGAATGAGGATAAAAACAGGCATGTTTTAGAGAGGAATAGTAGTGGAAAGTGGTGGAAGTGCATTTGGGGCTGCAGAGGTCCATTCCTGTCTCCCCCACCAGACTCCTGTGATCTGTGGACAGCATTTTTCAAGACTGTATGAAATCCACAGCGTGATTCCTCTCTGATCTATTGTCAGCCAGGATGAAAGACTCTAGCTTGTGGGAATACCCTCAAGGTCAGACCTACCTTTGAAAGTTTTGACAGCAAAGTTCAGGGTATCAAAAATGTACCTACACCTCAGCAATGACTGTTATGCCAACAAACCCCAGGGGCAGAAGCAGGTACAGTAGCCAGCCTTTCAGAGAAACACACTTTGCCCTCCCACCTAACAGCACCTTGAAGGTGCCCATCCACATCCTCTGCCCCACATTGTTCCCATCCACATCCTCTGCCCCCATTGTCTCCTGCTGCCTCTGCCCCGTGGCCCTGGGGCTGCTGGGCCCTCCTGCCCGAACCAGGACAGATCCCAGGGCTGTTGCGATGTGCAGAATGAGCTGTGCATTGGAAAGCATTTCTGTGGAAGCCATTCTGCTTGTGCCACCCAGAAAGCCTTGGGAACATTCACTTTTCAAAATTATGAGGACAAGCACTTCAAATGTAAGCAAATTTTGTTGGAATGTCCACGAAATATGGTTAACAAAAGCAGATAAAAGAATGTTGGTAATTTTTGGCAAAATATTGTTATTGTGATTGTTATTTTAGGAAAAATACTTTGTGTTTGCATTAATAAAGCTGACTATTTGCAGGAAGAATAGTGAGAAAGACAAAGGGGTTGGGGCAATGGGGATAGTGAACTCTTTTGTACACTACAGATTTCAATTGTCATGAAAAACTATTGCTTGGAGCATGAAGCTAACATTAGTAGGAGAGTTAGATAAAAGCCTGTGGGGCAAAGAAAGTATCCAAGTATTAGAAGAGAGAAAAAAAAATGTATTTTGAGGAAGATTTGAAAATTACTGAGGTTCAGGGCATGTTCCCTAGAATAAATCATATTGAAATCTGAAAGAGGTAGATGAGGGACTTTCATACTGTATCCCCAATACACTGTTTAATGTTGCTGCTTGAGGCTAATTGCAATGCTGAGAAACTCAGACATCTAGTCAACATTAAGCTTTGTCTGAGTCTCATGGTAATAACTATCTTTTGTTACCAAAGAAAAGCAGTAGAGAGTTTGTTGGCTGCTGCCCTGTAATGACTATGCTTGATCTGAAAGAAGACAGGTGCTGTATTTTCTTTTTGTAAACAGCATCTTTATTGTGATCAAGGGAAGGCAAAGAATGAACAGTGCTCCTTGCACACCTCACTGTCTGAAAAAAAGCTGTAACTCAAGGACCAGTTCTGTTTCCCATTAATAGCAGCAATGAGAAGGCACAGTGCAAGCAGGGACTGGGATCATATGAGAGTCCCGGCTCCTTGACCTTTTTTTGGTTTGGGCTGGCTAAACTTACATTAAAACAGTTGTCTTCTTTTCCTGAAGGTAGCAGAAAGTACCTAATGTACTTTTCCATTGGTTTCCTATATCCTCGTGGCAATGTTAATCTTCTGCATGTGCAGAATTATCTGGTCCATGTGTTAAAAAGTACTTGTCAGGTAGATATCCTGTTCTCTGGGTAGCAGAGCAGTTGAAAACTTGACTAAATTAAAAGGATCTTCTTAGAGGAAGATTACACTTGCTTGCATCTATAGTTTGGCTCTGGTGGGGTGAAGTGCTGGTATGACAGCCAGCTTCATGGCTGCCATGGCATAACCTGAGCTAGGGGTTTCCACAGTTAACACCCAAACTCCTGCAGCTCTTACAGCTGGTCTGCACATAAGTGGTTGTGGCCACGTGGTCCCGTGTAGCTGAGTCTGAGTCTCTTGCACCTGCAAGACAGCAGTGTGGATTTTCCTGTAGAAAAACCCTCAAGTCCGCTGCTGAGGGGGAGGAGTGGGGAGGATTGCCACCAACAGGGCTTCACAAGACATGTCCTTTTCTCCATGATGTCCCTTCCCCTGCAGCCCCGTACTCCAGCCATCCCCCAGAGTGATCTGCAGGGATTCAAGTGCCAGGAGAGAAGCAGTTTGGGAGGTCTCAGCCACAGCCTCTACAATCTCAGCAGAATCCACGGGCAGTCTTCAAGAGGCCACAAAATTGGCATTCTCCTCTTCCCCAGGCAGGATGGGCAGGCCATGGATCACTTCTGGTTGCACACCCAAAGGGGCCAGGAAGGTCTGCCAGGTGACTGTGCCGTTACTTGGGGTGGGAGGTGTAGGGATGGCAGCAAGCAGACAAAAACCAAGGCAGGCCAATGCTCCATGTCAGCTGTGAAGCATGTCAGCAGCTAAGGGAGAGACCGCTGTCTCCAGGACCCTGAAGGAATGATTTGTGATGGGTGTATAGACAGGACAGGATTTCCCCTTTTAGCTGTCGCCTGTCCTCACACCAACCCAGTTCCCTGGGGACCAGAAAGAGACTTTCCAGCAAGACAACGCCTCACACTTCTGTTACTGAATGGTGTTAAGAATGATAGCTTATATAATCCTATAGCCTCATTTCATTTTAGCAGTATTTAATGAACGAAGAGATGGCTGAACAAAGCAATTTCATATACTATTCAACAAGCGTCTCTTTCTGTATGAAGCATTAACAATAGCTGTCATCTTTGTACAAAAAAAAAGGCTTCCAATTACTTCAATGCTAAGAGAAAATCCAAATGCAGCTGAGAGCCCCACAAGCAAATTATTTTTAATACCATTATGGAAAAAGAAAATGTGTGACCCAGACCTTCATTTAATATTTTACTAGCCTTGAAAGTTAATTTGAGTTTGTGTTCAATTTTCTGGGAAGTTTCTTCTTTACAGCTGTGCAATTTGGGCATGGAACTGAACAGAACTGAGAACTGTCCTTTCCTCTCCACTTTTTTCACATTTCAATGCTCGAGACGGGTAAAAGGGAGGAGTTGACATGTAATTAATGTAACATATAAAGAAAAAAGGAAGTCTATGATGTAAAAAATATGTCATATGGCTTCATTAAAATTCCTTTAGTACACAGCAGGGAGATTTATGGGACTGGTAGATGGAAGAGTATAAAAGAAAGATAGATTATCTTCAGATTTGCTGGTGTCCACTTACGCTATAAATCACATGAGGCTTTCTCTAAATTGCATCTACTTCTTGGTCTTCCTAGTCTGTCCCATATACTTTGGGTCATCTGAAAAGGAAGAATATGCATCCTGATCTCTCTATATCCATATCTCTGTCTGGACTGACACATCGTACATTCATTGTGTGAATTCTTTCTCTGTATTTTAATTTTAATTACCATTTCTTCCAGTAAAGGTTAGTCTAAAGCACAGCTGGTCTGGAAGTACACAATGACACCCTTTTTCATCCAAAATTTTAAGTCAAGCAGCTGTGGGATTTTTCAAAGTATGTCTCAGTTTCTGCAACCATTCACAAGAATGGGTGGAAGAACATCTGAGGAAACATGTCTTAGGAAAATAGCTGTTGAGCCACAAAGGCCCTTAGAGTTTTCTTAGCTCCAGGTCTGGGTTCCCAGTCTTTCTGACATGGAGCCCACACTCAGAGGCCACATCAGCAATACTTAATTATAGGTACTTGGAACCATTCCTTTCCACTGGGTCTTACCCTGCAAAGCAGAGTAGCCACAACTAAAATGCCAATTCACAATGTCCCTAGCTCATGTCAATTCTCTACCTATGGCTAGAAATTGCATGGGAGAATACTAGTTAACTAGGGCTAAAAGTCAAGCCAGGACCCATTCTAACAATTTAATACAAGAGACAACTGAGTACTAGTGTCTGGGAAGGGCACTGTGTAATTTTATAATATAGATGAAGCCTGAGACACAGGTCCTGGATTTGCAGCAGAAAGCCTTGAAGTCCCAGTTTTCATGGGTTGAGCTGGTGCCTGTTGAAGCTTCTAGTTTACGGCATTTGTTTTTGTGAGCCAAAATGGTTGATTGGTTTGGGGTTTGGTTTGGTTTTTTTTTTCAGTAAAACTTTATAAAGAATCTGAAGAGCAGATATACTGAGAAGTACTAAAACACTTCTAGGGTAAGAATACTCTCTAGGCATCATTGCTTACACTTAAAAAGCTTGTTTAAAGGCAACTGTTGTCTTCAGGACCAGATTCTCAGATTGCTTTGGCAGTGAACCTATGAGCAAAGCCTCAAGACTAGCTGGTACTGCCTCTCCAAAAATGGAAGGTTCATGCACCAGAGTGTCCTTCGTCATTACTATACTGCTTAGAGGAGGTAGGCAGGCAGTAGTAGGAAATTGTGATAGGAGAAAGGTAGATCATGCTGTGTTGAATTGCGTTTTCAGACAAATTTATGGAGCCACTGAATACAATTGCTGCTCTCCCTAAATGGTTTGCGTATTCTTTTTTTTTAAGTCTTTTTTTTTTCTCATTAATTGCTATGCATTTTTCAGTATAATTAGAAATAAAAATACCATGTTCGAAATTGGATATATTCTACTGATGACACACAACCTTGAATAATATCTAGATCTCATACCTTAACTAACCTCTGCTGTGCTAACAGGAATAGATAGAACTAAAGATGCATTTCTTTTAATAAAGAAAGTAATCTTGTTTGATTCTGAAAGCACAGAGAGAGCAGGTTGCTGCATTACAATGTGCTGTTGTCTGCACAGTCACTTTCCTATTCATAGTGATTCCTTAATGTTTTGAATTTCAATGTTGAATTTATCTTAATGTTGATGTCTAACTGAACGTTTGCAGTACATGATCAGAGAAAATAATGTGAGAGTCCCTGGGCTGCTCCATTCCCATATAGAAACAATGTGAATGTCTGTGTCCTTTGTCAAGTTGTCTGGTTCATACTCAGGTACAAGTGCAGTAGCTAATTTTACAGAATAAGGAGTGATATCTCTCTGCATTCCTTGGGGTGGAATCATTAGTGCAGGTAAATCTCTGTGCTGCAGCCAACAAATTTATTTGACACACAGTTTATGACCTAGTAGATGTAAATGTCTGCTGTGAAACTAATGATGGATGAAGCAAGAGAACAAGTTATTTCACAAGATTTCCAGTTGGGCTAGAAATAATCTATCCTGTGAAATGTTGACAAGTTCACTTCTAATCTTCGTTAGAAAATTGAGGTTGGAGTAGATAGTGTTGAAAAATAATGGGGTGAAAATCTGTTCTAACTTTTCAAACCATTTCCTATATCCATTCTTAACTTACTACAAGGTGCTTAGGGAGTTGCAGTGCTATTCAATCACTTTCATATTAACAGAAAAGCCCCCTGTGCACAGCTTTTCTATGAACTATTTCCTGTGTTAAAGAGAAATTCTGGCTATTACTGTCTGTATAACATAGTTCACTGTTTTCTGCTAGTACATTTAGAGAGCTATTTAAGTGCGAGGAACTCTTAACTGATTCTGAACAGCTTTACGGCTGTGTTTTCTTACAGTGTTACCTTTCTGGCAGTATTTGATTAAAATAAAGGGAACACATAACAAACAGCCCTTAGTCTTCTACGCTACTTGTCTTTGTTAAAAGTGGGTGTTGTAGAGCTGCAAATGTAGGTCTACAAGAATAATCATCAAGATAGTACTGACCTGTTCTGGAAGGATGTGAAAAAGTCTTTAAAGTCCTTTAATGTTCATATGCCTAAGAACAGTGATCTGGGCTGTAGCTCTGAAAGAGAAGCAGATCAGAGACATGAAAAATACGTGAAGATGAATCACACAGCCTCAGGTATTTCCCAAGAACAGATTATAATTGTACTTTTTTTTCCTGAAATCTGACCTAGTTGTAATAGGAGATGGTGAAAGTCAATATGGTCAATGACCTTAAAGCTGACATATTAAAATAGTGTGGAAATGTCTAATTATCATAAAGGTCACAGGATAAAAATTTTGTTCCAATTCTGTTATTTCCAGGAACCAATGGAAATGCAGCACAGCTATCAAAATTCCTCAGTGGCTTTCAGAAATGCTTGACGTTTATTCTGTTGGGTCAACATTAGTAGAATTTATATTTCTTTAAATTAGGGAATCATAGCTGCATTTTTAACAATCATGGAAGAGGAAGATGAATATATATTTAATACAGCACTTGCTTAAAATTAAAAGCAGGAAAGCATTTCAAGAAGGTATGAAAACTGTCTCCAATATTAATCCAACTTCAGAGAAATAAGTAAAACAAGAAACTTAATATTTTATGGAAAATTATGAATTAAGAGTAATACAGCTCCTACAAAAGGAACTACAACCAGATTTAATTCCAAAATGCTTTATATGGAGAAAATTTTACCAAAAAGTGTATTTTATATGAAATAGTTCTGCACAAAGACTTTTCATTTCAGGACCTTTTTTAATTTTAAATAAATGTTGGTTTAGCTCAAAATATTAAAATTAAATGGAAAATATGTTTAAATTTTTTTTAAATGTTTGAATTATGAAATTTCCAATGGAAAAATATTTTCTGTCAAAAAATTGGAGGGATGCACATTTTCAATGTTTCTGATTGTAAAAAAAAGTCAGATGGATTATTTTTTCCACTTTGTGTGAAATAAAAGTATCCAGCCAGTAAGTCTCAGGCTTTTACTGCAGCTTTTGAAGTCAAGAATAGCCTAAATAAAAATGTCTGGGCTTTTAGCATCACTGCACTGGGCAGTGATGTTTCCTCATTCTATACCTCAGCTTTCTACTTCTCTTTTCCGTCCACTACACTCAATTTAAGGTTAAACATAGACCTTACCAAGAACATGTGCTTCCTTGAAAGTCTTGATCATCAGGTGATTCCACGGTAAATGGGATACATTGTTCTTTCACAGCAAATTTACACTGAAATAACTTTGATGATTTTGTTGAATGTTACTCTTTTGTATATTAGTGAAACTGAGGAGAGATTTAGCTGTAGCATCACTTAGATTGCAGGAAATTTGTTCCTTAATCAGAAGTTTTACTTTATCAGTGTGGTTTGTTGTAATGTCGACTTTGCAACATTCAGTCGGGGGGGGGAGCTTCTTAATATAGGTTTGTGTTTATATAGACAGCTTCCTAGGCTCGAGCAAGATATTCTCTACAGAAGGGTCTGTGCTTCTTTCTCCATGGGTAACTGTTACAAGCAATCAAAATGGTGGACATGTATTTCCTGGTATGTCTTTGAGTATGATTCAAAAGAACAGAGTAATTTGAGAACCAGCAAGACTAATGTCTATATAAATTTCACATATTTTTAAATTTTAAAAAGTGTGTACAAAGTTTCTGGTGTTATTGAGAATTATAAGTACCTGCCTAAGATAAAGTATGTGCAAACCCAGGTTTTCTCTTTCTCCATACAATTTTTAAAGCCAGTGTGGTTTTATACTCAGAATCAAAAAAAAAAAAAAAAGTATTTGAGGTATAGATACTCTCATTTGCTTTTGAAAACTCTCTTTTGGAGTGGATAGTGAAGTGGCAGTTAAAGTTCAGTGTGCACTTCTCTAGATCCTAAATGGGAACTCTTCAGAACCATTATAGCCCTCCACAACAGAATTTGACTTATGATCATAGTTTGTCTCTACATCTAAGTTACCATTCAAGTCTCCTTCTACAATAGAAATACATTATTGGCTTCAGCTTCCTGAGTGGAAAGTCATATATGTTTAAAAAATATCAGTTACCAATATCTGACATTTTGCCTAAATCCTAATGCATTACAGTAAGAATTTTTAGGAAAGTTTTATAGCATCAATTCAGAAGTGGTAAAAACTAGATACGTGTTTTAGGTATGCTGTCCATTTTCACTGTCTATTATTCAATTTCAGTGTCTTGAAGGTGCCTTTCTAAACTCACTCTAACTTCCAGGGATTTGGCTTACTAATATAAAATGTTTGTTTTCAGATATCAACATGGCAGGAGAACCAAAACCATACAGACCAAAACCTGGGAACAAGCGGCCACTTTCAGCACTTTACAGGTAAGTGAGATTTCATCTTAACTTACTAAAGTTCAATTTTTATTAGAAAAATTATGGCAACCTGAAAAGTATCTACCAATGTCACTGTGTAGCCCATGAACAAGACAAAGGGATTTTTTTCCGTTCACTCTTTGACATTTGTATGAAATATAATCAAGCTCCTTTATACAACAAAAAGTTTTGATTGTGAGTAAAAGAGCCAGTATTGTAGTGTCTGACACTGCCTGTTGACTCACTCCAGAGCAAAATGTTCTAACTTCCGGAGATGAAGACTGTCCATACGATGCATATCTTAAAAACTCAAGTTATGCCAACTAGGATTAAGTCCAGCAAACAAAATTCCTGACTGATAATCAAATGCAATGATCACAATACACACATAATGCCCCTCTTTTAGTTGGAAACAAACAGCAGAGTTTCTGTTGCTGTAAAAAAATAAAATACTTAGGAAATTTAAATTATAATACAGGCATTCAGAAGAATAGATAAAACTAAATCAGTCGGATCAGAATTTTATTTCTTAGTGAAAATACTGAGTTTTACTGAGGCCAAAAAGCTGGTCTCTGCCTTGTCAGTATTCACATCATGGATGTTATTCGCCAATGCAAAAACAATGCAAAGGAAAGAACTGTAGCTTTAAACTGTAAGAGGTATTACATATAGAGTCTTGCTATACTAAAAAGCTATTTGAAAAGATGTTTGACATCCTTTAAGAAGAAGTAGCAGAACGCCATCGCCTTGCACAGGTTTTGTTCCAGGGATGCTAAAGACACTGGGGTTGTGCTTGGTGAACGTTAGCTTCTGTAAGACCCTACCCACGTGCTCAGTGTGGAATTCAAGGTTTGAACTTAAATATGTGTTGCATTAAAAAGATGTTTATTTATTTGTTTATGCAGTAGTAATTTAATTTTCCCTCCACACTTCCCTTTTTCTTTTTCTGAAGTGAAAATGAAAGTGCAGGAGAAGAGAAACAGACTTTACGCCCATATAAAAGTGTGATGTTTAACAAAATCATAATGAAGTACACAATAAAATTATAAATCTGTCATTTACTAAACCTACTGACAAAAAGACTGGTATGGTGATTTGTGAAGTATTTATTAATGTCTCCACTTCTACTACAATCTATAATTTTTTTGTTCTTTTTTGTAAATTGAGTACTATTCCAATTTTTGAACCTTATGTTTTGTTGCTTGGCTATGGCCTTGTTCTTGTGTCTCTTTTATTTGCAGGGTTCAGTGAAATAACTAATAATTTCAGAGCAACAGAACTGCTTTCTCATTGATTTCTGTGTCAAGGGTTGGAAAAAACTTCTAACAAGACTGGACTTCTTCCTCAGATGTTCAGGACGGCATTGCTAGTGCCTTTCTCCTATTCCCCCATGCCTTTTTCCATACAGCTTGTACAAACCTGAAGAAACCCTCACCTTTTTTTTCAAAATCAATTAAGTTTAGTGAAGCACTCCAGATTGTTAAGGGGATTGACAGACAGACATGCACACATGCATTTCTGCTCAATAAACCTCACTTCTCATCTCCAGATCCATGAAAGGACTTAGGGCTGATTTCTACTGTGGCTGAAATGCAGATAGACTGGCTCTGAGAACAGCAGCTCAGTGATGAAATCAAAGACACTTGAGCAGGACTTTTTCAAGCCTGGTCTGGCCTGAAAGCTTCAGATGGAAATTCAAGGGTGGGATCTCAGAATGAGACAGGCAGGAGTATTTTAGATCTGAGCCTGTGTGCTGCATAATAGTAATGTGAAGTTTTATCATACAGTTGCCCTTAGCTGAAGTGATAGGAATATTATCTTTGGAGAAGAGAACCCCTGTTTTATTATTACTGTCAACTGCAAGTTGTTAAACTCTGTAGGTGTTACTGGTAACCATGGTCTACTGTGTCCCTGTGTTAGTACTTCAAAAGATCTTTGAACATGTTCTGTGGTTTCTGGCATTTATATGCACCTCCATGTCTGACCTTCTGAATGATTTCTCATAAATACTTGTTCTACAGACAAGACAGAGATAAGAGAGAGACCTGTGGAAAGTTCTGAGGGAACTTTAAAGAGAAAAAAGGTATTAGATTGTGTCCTTTCATGGATCTAGTACAGACTATTTCCCTAGAAAATTATGAGAAGTTTTTTGAGCAACCAACAGAAGACTTCATCTGATAGTAATGGAGAACTTTCATTATCTCAGTATCTGTTAGCATATCTATATGTGAGCGGATCAATGGTTTATAAAGTTCTTGACAATGTTGAGAACATTTACTTGTTTCAAAACATTGTACTGGGTCTGGCTGGGATGGAGTTAACTTTCTTCATAGGATCCCATATGGTGCTGTGTTTTGGATTTGTTACTAAAACACACCAATGTTTTGGCTGTTGCTGAACAGTGTTTGCACAGCCTCAAGGCTTTCTCTCTTTCCTATTCTGCTTTCCCAATGAATAGGCTGAGGGTGGGCAATACAGCTGAGACAGCTGACCCAAACTGGCCAAAGGGATATTCTATATCATATAACATCATGCTCAGAAATAAAAACTGGGGAGTTTTTCCCTTCCAAAATAGCTGTTGCTTGGAGACTGCCTGGGCTGCTTGTGGGAGGTGGAAAGTAATTGCCTTTGCATCACTTGTTTTTTTTTCCCTCCTTCCTTCCCTTACTAAACTGCATTTATCTCAGCCCATGAGGGTTTTTCACTTTTGCTCTTCCTATTCTCTCCTTCATCCCAATGGGGGGACAGATAGTGACTGTGTGGCTGCTTAGCTGCTGGCCAAGGTCAACCCACAAGATGGAGAAAGTTAAGAGGGAAGTGGTTACTTTACATTTGATTTTGACTAAGAGAGGCATTGCTTAAAAATTTTATTAATACACAATATTCACTGTGAAAAGGGAGGACTGAGAGCAGTAGAAATAGGATAATGGATTTCAGAGAGGACAGACTTCAATGAGTTCAGAGAATGGTAAGTAGAATCTCTTGGAAAGAAATTTTAGGGACAAAAGGAGTGCAAAAAATCTTGCGTTGACTGTGCTTAAGGTAGAACAGAAAATTATCCTGAAGCAGAAGTAGAATAAAGAAATAATACAGCAGCATCAAGTTGCTTTAACATCCTGAAAAGTGAAAAGGAATTGTACAAAATGTGGAATCAAAACCCCATGACTGGAAGTGAGTAGAAAAGAACAGCAGAGTCATCGAACAGGACGTCAGAAAGGCTAAGGCACGTAACAGTATAAAAGACAACAAAAAGCTTGTCATTAAAGTAACTTCCTCTGCTTTTTTATACTGCTGTTACTTAGCGGGACAGGAGAGCAGATAGTAGATGATACAGAAAAGGCTCCTTTTGCTTTAGCCAAAGAGGTTAGTTGACCAGCTATTAAAGAAAATAAATTTTTCCAGAGGGTATGGGATAAAAGAATTGGCTAACCAGTATTTGAATAAGTGAATTCAATGGAAATGGAATGATGAGATTCATCCTAGAGTGTTTAAAAGACTAGCTGAATCTGTGTGTGGACTGTTAGTGATTGTTTTCAAAAACTTATGGAGGTCATATAAGGTAGAAAACCAGTGGGCATGGACAGGCGTTATGCCTATTTTTAAGAAGAGGAGGACCCAGGAAATTATCAGGTGAGCCCAGCTTTAATTCTCAGAAATGTACTAGAACAAATTATTAAACAATCAGTTTATCAACACCTAGAGGATAATAAGACGGTAAAAAAAATCCATCATAGAATTATCGGGAGCAAATTATGTTGAAGCAATATAATTTCCTTCTCTGACAAGATAGCCGATTTAGTGGATAAAGAGGAAACAGTAGATGTGCTATATGGTTATTTAAACAAGCTTTGACACTTATCACATGTGGTGTTTTCATAAGCATATTCAGGAAACTTGGCTAGAAGAAACAGTCTTAAGGTAGACATCCAATGGTAAAACAGTGACTATATACAACATAGTATTAAGGATAACAACTACTGTTTGTTCAGTCTCCTTTGTTACAGATTTTTAAAGAGTATTTTTGGATATTTGAGACACATTTAAGAACAGTTTTCAGGTAAGCAAGCAGGAGCGCTGCACAGGGTTGCATGGTTTTATTTATTGTGAAGTGCTTGAGGCTTCAAAATTGTTCAAAGTACTCTGCATCTCTGAAGAGAAACCTGCATCACATTTATAGCTGGATATGCACATGAGTAATTAATACAGAGAAACCATTGTCCTATGATGTATTATACCCACGTAACTTGCTTACATGTTCAAGTCATTAGATCCACTTTTGCCTGGAATGGTATAAGAATAGTTGTTCAGTTCAGGATCTACATTTGGTTGTTTATCCTTTATAGTTTTATAAACTGTATGGAAATAATCTCATTTAATTTCACCTCTGTGAAATTGAGCATGAGCCTAAATGTGAGACGCATATTTTTTCTTAGCTATAGGAATAACTAGATGCAAGACAGATAAGAATATATCATTTCTTCTTTGACTTACACATGCAGTAATTCACATATCCAGACTCTCCTTTGTTCTCCAGTTTATTATTCCACTTATACTTCTTTTCACATCTTTTTAATGCTAGCATTCCTGGTATAGTTCATAGAAAAAAGGCTGCAATTAAAAGTATACAGAGAATTTAAAAGGCATCATGGATCTATTGAAGTCAGCAAAATGTTTTGCCATTCACTGGACTAGAATTTACTTCCACTTCTTTTTCTTCTCTCTTAAATGTACTTTAATACCCTAATTCCTACCAGCTGAAGATCCCATCACAGCCTTTGACTGCTGGAGAGCAGACTTGCACTGCTTGGAATAATTCCATGGGACACTGTCCCAGAGAGAAGAGGGGGCCAGGAGAGCTGGCTGATTTCCAAGGGTCACCTCCTTCAAGTTCAAGAACAGTTCATCCTGATGAACAAGAAACCAAGTAAAGGTAGCAGGTGGCCTACAGAGACAAACAAGGAGCTCCTGAAAAAAATAAAACCTAAAAAAGAGGCATAAAAAGGTGAAAGTATCAACAGGTGGCCTGGGAGATATATAGAGACATTGTCTAGGAGTGCAGGGATGGAATTAGAGTGCTGTGGGAGCGGGTCAATGTCATTGCAAGGCCACTCAATCCATAGTAAAAAAACTTCCATTTTGGATTAGGCCTTAAAAATACTTGGAGAACAGAAAGATTTAGGCTTTGCTTCAGAAAGCTGCTAAACACATTATTAACTTTAAGCATACTCATTGAACTACAGATATGCTTAGGGTAGTGCTCAGGAATCAGCTTAAATCTAATATAACTGCTAGCTCCAGCAGCCTTCCCCGTGATTTGCATTGCTGTTCAGTATGTGAGGGGAGACTTAAATCCCAGAAGGTTCAAAATTGTTGTGAATTTCCTTTTTTAGCACAGCACTTCTGCAGAAAACCAAATGCCTGACAAATCTGCATCTTAAAATTATTTTACATCTTGTTATTTGGGTCTAGCCTCAAGCAAAAGTTAATTTTACTGGCTAATCTTCATATCTTTGAAACACAAGGTGAAGATTAAAGGTGCTGACGCAAATGTGTTAAAGCACTCTTTGGGAGCATTGTTGTGGTAAAATAAAGGATCACACTTTGTCTTTTTAATTTAGTGGTGCTTTGATCAGTATTTCACTAAAGCAGTTCTGTGTCAGCATATGAAAGTCCATTTATTGTTTTTTTTTTCCTCTGGGTTTATGCCCAACATACCAAAGTAGAATCAACCGCAAATACTCTGATGGATTGGCATTCTGTTTCTCTACATCATAAAAGAATATTTTAACTATTTATTCTTCATTTCAGTCCACCACCATGTTATATGAGGTGTTAAATACATGGTCTGAAAGCTTTTTCGCCATTTCGGAGGTCTTTGCTGGGGTTATTAAAACAGGGCAAGGCTCTGCTAGTTCTTAACTCTGGAGGTTGCTAATGGCTCCATCCGCAGTTGCTCCAGGAGTGGGCTTGAGCCCCAGGCCAGGAGGAGCAGAGCCACTGCCTGTGGCTTGCCTTGCCTCAAGACAGACTCACCATGTCCCCTCTGTACAGCCGTCGGCATGGGAGTTGGCTCAAAGTCTTCTCTGGCACCCCTCTAGCAGTAACAAAGATGAGGGGATTTGAGAAGAATGGGGGGGACACCTATTTTTCAGTCTCTTGAAATAACAAAAAGACTGTGCTACGGGCTAGCAGAATGGTGGGATTTTTAGTGGCATGAAAATGAGAGTGGCTACTGCAGGCACTGCTGTGGGAGGTGCTGGGGGGGACCTGCTGGAGACCACGCAGGACATGGGGATCTAAAACAAGTGCAGTGGTACTAGTACAAATGAGAGGGAGTTGAGAGCAAACTGTCTCAGATCACATCCGAGTCTGCTTTCTGAGAAAACTGGTTTGTTTACCAAAGACAAACTGCCCAAGAGTGAACTAATATTTATATAATGTAGGAAAGCAGGGGACTAGGATTTGGAAGTAAACTGGGAAGGCAAATTACTCAGCAGTGACGGAATATCTAGTCACTCTCTTTGCTCTACACAATTTAATATTGTTCTTGACTTACAAACATTTCCATGACCAATTTCGTGAAGACTAACCTTCCCCATGTGAGTTATTTTCACCCTTGCCAAACTCCAAGCTTCCTCGTAAGTCCACAATAAGCAAGACTGCCATTGCCCCAGTGCCACATCTTGAAGGCTGAGTGAGGAGTTATTCAAGCCCCACTCCTCCCAATACTCCCTTTGCAGGCTGGGCATGAAGCTGCCTAGCTTGGGATCCATCACACTGAGGCACGTCCTGGAGTGAGACGATTAGCAGGATGGATCTAGTGGACGGATTAACAAGACCAGGAAATACTGAGTGAAATCATCTCTTGCGGTGTTGCCTTGGCTGGCCAGATCTCCACCCAGTGGTCGTTGAGTTCCCACAGCACTGCCCATCTATAGCACACAGTGGTCCTGGCAAAAGCTTCCCTTGAGAGCAAGTTCTTTCCAAGATGGTCTCTGAAGTTTCAGGCTTATGGTTCAGCACTCCCTGAGTGGTATTAGATACCACAGCCATTTCCGATTCCCAAACACTTCTTCATGTAGCGCAATTGAAATGTATATTCAGCATGCTTGTTTTAACATGCCACTAATTAGCCATATTAAACAGCCTTTACTTTGCAATTTCATCAGTCCCATGGCCTGAGGAGGAAATTATTTTATTTAAACTTCTAATATTAATATACTGGAGAGAGAAGCTCTTTTATTTACAGGGTATGATTTTGTTTCTATATCAAAGTTTTATTTTTCTTTGACAAAAATACTTTATCAGTTTCTGCAGTACATTTTACTTTTATAATCTCCATCACAAAACTGATTGGATTATGTTACACATCTTGCATTTCCCTTGGTTTTGCAGTTTTATTTTACAGCAGAGGCTTAAAAAAATTACTTACAGTCTTTCTCTATTTGCTCTCTGCTTCTCAGATTTATTTTAAGATATCATTTATAGAGTTTGGTGTGGCTTGGTTTGCCTCAGAGCCATCCATTATTTTGAGTTTATTTTCTGAGCACTCCTGGGCGCCCATCATTTCAGGAGAAAGTGTGAAAGGCACACTGATGGGCAATGTGATATCTTCTTCTACCAGGGTAGGAGGCTTCTTGAGATCATCCCTCCCATTTGAAAGCATAACATAAAGTCAACAAATTCTGTGCCAAACAAGCATTACTATTCTATTTGAATACTGCAGTATTTTGCATAATTCCTGCTGTAGTGTGCCATTGGCAGTGTATTAGCAATATGCTTTAACCTACTGGCATATAATAAAAATAACTGCAGGTATAAGGATCTTTCTTGATTGAATATTGTCCTAGATTCCAACAACTTGCTTCTTTATTCCTTCTTTTTCTTAATGCATTTGTGTGTCCGTTTTTATCACTGGCCCTAAAGACACAGTCCAGACAACAGAAAATAAACCTGATCAATTATTTTCTGATACTTTGCATTTGAATTAAATTGTGATTATGCCTCTTACTTTTTTTACATACTGAATAAAAAAAAATATGCTTATGGAACATAATCTTTTGATGAATACATCATATTAAGAGTATATAGTGTGATATTTCTTTCAAATCAAAGTGCTTCTTTTCACAGAAATGTATCTTCTTGATGCCTTTGATTACCTTCCTTCATTAAATAAGCTATTTTATTTCAGTGCAATGGAATGAACCTAAGATGAGTGTTGCTCTGCAGCTCTTCTCCTGACAAAAGATCTAGCTTCCATAAAAACACATTTCTAGGAATGTTTAAATGGAGATAATTTTAAGTCCAGTAGGATACTATTTGCATTCATTTCATCAAAGAATGTTCTTGGTGATCACATTTGAAGGAGTCATTAATATACAGAAAAAAATGATCATTTAGTCTTAAATTCTCACTTAAAATTCACAACAAACAGTGCAAATTTTGCTTGTGTCAAGAACTTAAGTAGCATTCTGAATTATATTAAAAATGTTAAAAGGCACAGATACAAAGCTACAGCTGATCCAGTGATTCAGGTTAGTCTGAATTTTTGTTTATTTTCTTTCAAGGAAAAAGCCCCATGTCAATTAAGTAATATCATAAGAATAAGAAAAAAATATCTGCTAATGGAAGGCAACACATGCAGCTCTGTATTTCTGAATTATGTCAGTGTAACTGCAATCAATTTGGTCCCAGAGATGTTTAAAGAACAAATTCATGTGCTCAGAGGGGTTGGGAGAGCCAGCCAAGGACATGTTTGCCCTTTCACATGATCTAGAGTGTGAATGTGCAGCACCTGATAAGTTTAGAGAGGGGAAAATGGCGGGGTATCAGATCCTTAGTAACACCCAGGAAAACCTTTGCTTCTGGAGAAAAATCACAGATGGAGAAAAATCACAGATAAAGTTCAAAAGCCCAAAATATATCAAATACACTTGACATCTTGATTTGTTCCTTCAGTCATATTATTCCTAATCTATGTGGTAACTCCAATAACAACTAGGACAAAAACCCTGTCTTTTTTCTTTTTTTTTTTTTTAAATCTGTCCTTTCACTGTTTTAAAAATACTGCTAACTCCCTTTTAGAATCTATCTCTAGTGACTAGGGCAGATATTCCTTCTCAGATTATCAGTATATCCTAAACCTTATATTTTTCTCATGTTTGTTTATATTCACCTTCACCAGAGTTTTTAAACTATGGTCTTGACTTAGATCCATTTCGAAGTGTGTCCTGCATAGACTGAAAGACTAGCACTTGCCTTTCTTCCCATCTCCCCTCAAGTTATTCTTTAGGCTTCCACAGTCTTTTCTCAGTTTATTTTTTTTCTTTGTTAAGAGGAGCCAGTGACAGCACCTTACACATCTGTAGAGGAGCTGCATCCCTTTTCCTAGCTCAATACTTCTCCTCTTGCAGAAGATGATATATGGTATCACATGACTGATGTTTTCTTTCACAAAAGCCGAGATACCATAATCACGCTCATGCTCAGAGATTAGCCAGTTTGGAGAAGAATAGCCTGTTCTCTTATTATTGCTTTTTTTTTTCCTGGCATTTAATCTTTCTTACTTCTTTTCATCTCCTATGAAACCTGAAGCAGTATACTATAGCTAAAGTAATTAATTGTAAAAACATCTTATTTTTTTCATGGTCTTTAACCCCTGTTTATACCACAGTGGAACAGAAAACATATTCACAACCTTCTGATGGCATTGAAATTATTATGACTCCTTTCTTATCCAAGAATTTGTGCTGCTAATAAAAATGAAAAAACTTGGGCTTATAATTCAAAAAGTAAATTCCTAAAAGATCCAGAGCACTGATGGTTTTGCCTGCAGGCAAACAGAAATAGAACTTTTACTCATTCATTCAGTTTAAATCTTGACAGTCTGAGCCTTGTTCCTATCAACTATTACATGTGAGATTTCCACCCTTTATTACTGCATGGCTTCTTACATTTGATTTAAGAAATAATCAGAATTTTGATTCAGTGTGTTCTAGCAGAAAGACCAGTCTTCGGTAGATACTCAGCTGTGCTTCTATTAGCTTAAAAAGAAAAAGGATAGTACCTACAACATATTAAAAAAAGTCAGAAACAGATGCCATGGTCATTTTTCCACATTTGAGTTTTAGTGAAGCAGGCATCATAGAAACAGTATCCAGTTTTGCAACCACTGTTGTTTGGTAACTGTCATGTTAACTTTATAGAGGTTTTAAAAGTAAGGACACAGGGTTCATGACACAGAACAAAGAAGGTCCTGTCCTAACATGGCAAATGAACAGCAGGATTCTTCGTTTTCAGGAACTTAGTAAACCCTTAATTGCAGCAGTAATCAGAGATGCAGGAGAAGGCTGTGCTTCAGAGCACCACTTTGTGGGCTCGTAATTAGGCATTGGTTCTCACATAATGTAACACCTCTAATTGTACAGAAGGTGGTAATTCAGTCTGGGAGCTGCTGATGTGCTGCAAGGGCACAGTTTAGGTGGCTTACAAACAGGAATAGAAATATGATGCTGGATTATAGATTTAGTATTTTGTGAATAAATAAGGAAGGCTGGATAAATGAAAGGCTGCCACTTGTTATATATTTTAAAGTCTTATGAATAATATTGGAAGAAGACACTTAACGTATACTTAGTTTAAGAGAAGACAGATTGTTAAGTAAGATTACAAATAGCACGGAAGGTTATGCTGTGTGCAGCACAGAGGGACAATAGCAACGTATTAATATGCAGTGAATTATTAACAATTAAATTACCCCACAAGTTTATTTCTTGGTGAATTCTGCTAGTCTTGGAGTATACTGTCTGATAATATGTTATCCAGCCTGCCAGGACTGATACTTAGATGGTGCTGTTGGTGCATAATTTTATTTTTTAAAGAATAGGTTACAAGTTACATGTCTTTTTGGTAGATTATGTTACTGGTGTTCCCAGAACTTCTGGCAAAAGCACTGGCTATTTTACCAAAAAGTAACAAATGTATTCATAAACATGTGTGAATTTATTATGAGACCTAAGGAACGAGCAATTTATAATATCTATTGGCATAAAAATGTATGTTATATTTTTCAGTCTTGCAAGAGTGAGATTATTCTAGGAAACAGGATGACAAACATGAATCATACATTGTCAGAGCAGTGCCCCTCCTGTAACTACTTTTAAGTGTTGGTAGTGTCATTGAGGGAGAAGGAGATTAAGCCTCTACCCTTGGGATCCTCAAAGGCAATGCCTGCATTAACCTTCATCTCTTTGTGACTACAAATAGCCATGCAGTAAAGTAGTATTGATTGTGTGCATTAGATCAGTCAACACTGTTTTGTTCAGCCCACCCTGATGAACTCATTCCAGACATTTTTAGACCAGTACATATTGACCTGAATGTTCTTACTCTGATTTAGAGCAGAAAAGGGTCAGGTGACATCAGCTTCATGCAAAGAATGATTAAAGTTGTCAGAAAGAGGACTTTAAAGTAGATAGCTAAGTACACCACTATACTTTTTTCAAAATTCTTTCTTTTGTTGGGAGCATAGATTTTTGCAAAATTTAGCAACTCTTAGTATATCACAGGGAAAAGTAAACTAAAATTGACAGTGGTGGCATGGAGTTACTTTCATTCTCCAGAGTTTGTTTCCTTTGCTTACTTGAACAAAGGTACTAAATTGAGCACGTTTTCAGTTTGTGAAGGGCATCAGAGTTAGGAGTGTTCTTACCTGAAGGAAAATGAGTTCTTATTCTTGATTCTTGCAAGAAGCTCACTTTGAATCTGAGCTTTCATTTCTTTGTGACTGGAAACCTCATACGGATGTGGTGTACAAATTAAATTCAGTTTAGCTTCCTAATCCTCCGTTTGGCTTCAGGAGACTTCTCTTGGTAGTGTGGGAAGAAACTGTAGTCTGTAACTATCTAAGAAGGTGTTCATATGTAGAGTCTGAATTAATTTCTCTTCAAGTCACAACTTAGTTTTTCTCAGACACACTTACCAATATTTATCTCAGCTATGAAAATCCATGCCACTGTTCATGTTGTCTTTGCGATTTATGGATTCATAGAGGAAAATGCAGTAAAGTCAGGTACCAACTATAATCAGCTACTGAAACTCTATCAGGTGGATGTGATACTATTTTTTAGTTCTAGCTCTCTGAAAATATCGTGTTATAGACTTAGAGCTTTTGTGTTTTCCTCTCTTCTTGCTGCCTAAATTTTAGGCCACCCATTAATGAGGATTATTGGAAAGTACTTCCTTTGCTGTTCTTCCCCATGCTTCCCTTTCCTGCCACAACCCCAAAACCCTTCTATCCCATGTGTTATAACAGTGGTGCACTCGGTATCCAACACAACCAACCATCATTTCAGTTCTCTGTATCACCAGAAATTAGGTTGCATAAGATCCGCATCACCTATAGATATATTGGAAATTTAGCTTCTTTAGGGTGCAAATTTTTCATCATGGGGCTGGGAAAAACCTGATGCTTCAAGCAATGATCAAAGTTATTCTCAATGTTAAATGATTAACCTTGTCAGAAATCATAAGATGTTAGAAAAAAATGGGTCTTTTTTGTCAGTCAGAATGCATATGTGTTGCAATACTTTCATAAGGGACTAAATACATATTATATATATTAAGGATTATATATAGATCTGCATATAGAGATTCTGGTAGCTGAAGGGATAACCTTATTTAAGTAAACCTCTGTTTATCCCTAGAGTGCTTAGTAGTGTAGTAGCTTATTTATTGAATAAATTCTTCAGTAATTATAAAATTTAGTTTTAGTAAACTTAAATATTCCAGTTGTGAACTTTAATCAAATTTGGATTAACTATGACCTGAGAGTAGAAGTGATGAAGGACACTGCTCATTGATTACAATGATTCAGAGAAGCTAAAGAACAAGAATGCAGAACAAAGGAGAACCTAAAGTATTTCTGTGTGAGCTGCAATGTCAGTATTTACTGTAACATACAACATACTTGTGTTATGCCATCAACTTGTGTTCCTCACATAATAGCTGTGCCTGAAGCGAGATGTTGGGACATGTCAGTAGTTAATATAGGCTGAAATGGAAGTTAACCTGAAACATCCCTGGAACAGATATTGGAAAGAACCTGTGTGATTTAGGACCTGCTTGGCAGGCAGGGATTAGCTCCTGAATGCTAAAGACTTACTTCAAAATGGGAATTAGATGGAACCAGCAAGGGAGTACATGGCAAAAATTATTTCTCAGGAGTGAAGTATCAATAGCTTAGAAGCATACTTATTCAGACTGGTAGCTTTTGTACTTGGTTCCTCCTCCATCATCCGGTGTTTGTCCCAGACTTTCATATTCTGTGACTCCAGCGAGCTGTTGCACAGATGGCTCCTAAGGTCTGTATAGGCAGAAATTTCAGGCTTCTTGTCATGGAGCAGAAAGGTTCTCAATGACAGAAGCTCTAACTCCTAGATCACTAGCAGAGTTGGAAGCATGAGCTCTAGATGATATTTTCGAGGTAGAAGTTCCTATTTCACAGAGGATATGTGGAGGACCTAATAACCTCTACTTGATACGGCATTTCCATCACTCTAAAGTTCCTTCTCATTGTTTAAACTCTTAATTGCTCTCCTTTTGATTCTCTCTATCTACCCCCATCCTGTTATAAAATCCGTTCTTCTCTCATTGCCATTTATAATGGTTTCTGTGACTTAAAGTAATTTCAATCCAATTTTTCCAGACTTCAGTACCCATTGTCAGATAGAATTAGGGAAGAAGCTCATTCTGTCTTCTGAAACTTCCATAAATATCATTATAAATGTTGGCAAGTTTTTTAAGAAGCACTGTCATACTCTGGAATAAATAAATGTTAGACCAGCTGTATAGAAGATCTAATTTGTCAGAAGTGTTTCAGAATCAGAGGGTGCTGAGGAATAATTTACAGCTTTATGTCAACTTTTACAATTGTTCTTAAATTTAATAAGTTCCACTTCCAACTGGTGGTCGACATTGCAGTTGATGACTCTGGTTAGAAAAACAACACAAACTGTATTGTTTACATAACTATTGTGTAATACTAAATACCGTATTGATATGAAAATATACAAGTGCCCTGGGAAGTTCTTTTCCACAGAGTTAAATGCTCCTATTATTTATTGAAACATAAAAATTCTAGTACAAAATAAAATACATGCCTCAAACCATGGATGGAAACTAAAGTACTGCAGACTCAAAATGTCGTTTCTCAGTGCAAACTTATTCCTTTGACATGATAACTGACTTACTGGATAGAAGAAGAGACAGATAAGAGGTAAGACTTAGCCTGATTTTTAAAGTTTTTGATATTGCCTTACATGAAAGTCTCATATTCAAGCTGGGAAAATATGATCTAATTACCTTAAGGGTAACTTTTTGACTTAATGGCATGAATGAAAAGCTTGAATCCTCTGGATTCCTGTTAGAGTTATTAACTCTCCCAGTCCCCCCGAAAACTGCAGTCACTATTCATGGGTTTTATAGTCAAACAAGCAAATGTGTGACATCAGCACCACACTCAGGTTATCTTCCTTGGAAATTCTGATTTGAAGATTGTAAGCCAAAATGGTGACTCGTCTAAAAAAATTTTAGTTCCTGACCATCACTTTCCCTGATTCAAGGTAGACAGTTCTATTATATTAAAAAGTCAGAATAAGAACCCTAACAAATGCCTTAAATTCCACATGTTTTTCTTACTTACTCCTTAAAGATGAAATTATGTGTTCACCATGGGGAAGAATATATTGATTCATAACAAGAATGCTTGGCTAAAATCCACTTGCTTGTGTACAGTGCTAATATTGTTAGAAATGTTATCCACTTTGTCCTGTAAATAAGTTTTGGGAAGGAGATGCGAGGATTCGTCAACAAGAAATGATATTGGTTTATGTATCTTGGGTCAGGCCTCAGATATAAAAAGCCATCTTGCCTGTAATCTTAATAGGACAATTATGCAAGGAATGTGGAGTTTAGTTTGGGATCCTCCTGTCTTTAAATGATTTGTTTACAAGTCAAAGAGGAATTCACATGCCCTTAGTCTAGTCATATTTCCTTGTATGTTTGTCTGCAAACCTCGAAAAATTTGTCCATCTACATGTTCAGTCCATGACAAAGATGGGATTTATAAAATTGGCATTAATATAAGCAAACTTAGCAGCAAAGAAAATTATGAAATACACAATTATGTCAATCAGATCTTGTAAAATGTCTCTCCAAGACAGGTTGCAAGGGGTAAAATACTAAATGGGAAATTTTTAGGGTCCTTATTTTAAACACAGACTGTGACAGTACTGTAGCATATCAACAGGTATAAATTGATTGCCTATACCTGTTTGGTTTACAGGGACTGATTTTAACTGAGCAATTTACATAGTGTAAAAATCCTTTTTCCTCCTGCAAAAATTTATCCGTTATATGTAGATAAGAAAGTCAGACCTTTCAGAAAATCTTAGCTCAGAATCAAAAGGAAACAACCTCAGTCCGCCATGTCCCAGCCGTGCTCCTGATTAGCCTGCCTCCCTCCTATTCAAACTGATATATTGCCTTGACATTTTGACAAACTGAAATTTTATGATGGGAAAACCATTTCAGGAAAGAAAGAAAAATCCTGATCACTCCAGCTTCATTACCATTCCTAGATAATTAAAACATTATTCCCGTTGTTTACTGTCCAACTTAGTATTTCTTGCACACACAATACATTTTTGTAAGAAAGAAAATTTCTGGTTTAATATTTTTCCTGAAGGTGTATGACAGCCCTTCTCACAGCTTATCAGGATTATGCTTTTGAGATAATCATATTTAATTATGCAAGAATTCCTCAAAACTCTGGAGAATTTGGTGTACTGCAGGCTAGAAAAGAAAAAAAATCTATAATATATATTGATAAATGTCACCAGTAAAGATGATATAGGATGTTATTTTATATGGTGTTGCAGTTTTAAAACCTTTATATTAATTTGCCATATACTGAATTACCAATTTAAAAAAAAAAAAGGCCAACAGATAATTGTATTCCTTTACTATGAGGAACACTTGAACTAATTTAAAGTAATGCAGCAAATTATCTAAAACCATTTAGTCAAATATACTAGAGAGGGGTCAAACCTAGGGCAGCACTATTTAAATCAAATTGAATTCCATCTTGAGAATGGATTTCAAATAGATTTTTAATTGCAGTATTTTGTCCACAGGGCATTCTATCGCACACTTTTTGTTTGCAAGTAAAATCCACTACAATATCCTCCATCAGGACAGTGCCAGGTCTCTCTTCATTACAAAATTTCTGTATTATCAAGTACATAAATATGTTTGGAAGCTTTCATTTTTTGGCTTGTTTTGCTTATAGTTAGTTTCTCGAGCCAAACACTGGGTACTTCCCAGATCTGGCTCATTTCATTAAGCAGAAAAATGGAAAAAAAGGTAACAGTTTGGGGCTTTTCCTCATACACCAGAGAGAAGCTGCAAAGATGGTGCAGATGTAACAGTGTGATCCACAGCAGGAAAAGCTGGTCTGTGAAGCTGGCATGGTGATTTCACAGAGCCTGCAGGAGAAGGGTGCAACCCTGCACACAAAGGGCCCTGTCACTTTATTGCTCTTTGGCAGTACTACCTAAGCACAGAGGATGCCAAGCTAAGCATTTTTCTGGTGCTATGAGGGTTTTGGTGTGCAGCATGACAGTCTAGGAGGGAAAGCATTCATGACAGCACTGAGACTGCCCTGCAGAAGTGTCTGCCTGAACACAGGGATACTTAAAGTACATCAGAAGATGACATTGTAAATGAAGACAGGCTCCTAAGCTGTTTCCACTAATGATACTGGAAAAGAAGAACTAAATGCTTTGCAAAAAGATGATGCAGTATTTTTTAATTAAAGACAAAATCATATAATCCTTTCAAAAGCACAGTGACAAGCTCACTTTTGTAAATACCCTTCTGGAGAGATGGCAATAACTAAATTGGTCTATTGGTTTGTGAGATTTTTGGACAAAACATTTGCTAAGTGAATAATAACTGCAAATGTACTTGTTGGTTTTTCTACAAAGAACACTTGCAGGAAAGGTTCGTTCTTAAAACATTGACAAATCATTTACAGTCCTCTTATTTACAATTAGTCCTGTTGTTTACAGTTCTATTTCAGATATTTTGTTGTGGGACTGAATTAGTTTTGGATGGGAGGGGTCATCACAAATGAAATGTTCAGTTCCAGATATGACATACTTCACTTTCTTAGAAACACTTTTTTTAAAGGCTACAAAGAGACATTAAGTACCTAGGGTTTTTATTTGCTGTTCTTCCTAACACAGTACTTTCAGTGAAAATTAGCACAATAGAGAACTTTTTCATGACTTGCATGTCATGTAACCTCTCAAAATAATTGAGTTGTGAATTTGCTTTAAATACATTTATAAAGGACCCTAAAGTCACATGCTAATGGTCCTAACAAGTAGCTGATATTAGTAAATTCATTGCAGCCAGGACACACTACAAAATTAAGGGCAGCCAGTTGCAGGTACTGGAGCAGAAATACAGTACAATAACGTAGATGAGGATTTTTAAATCTATCCTGATTGGGTGAAAACTGCTAGTAGAAGAGGCTCCTTCCAGTGTGCAAGTGGTGCAGCTCCTCACAGAGACAGCAGCAACAGCAGGGAGCTGGAGAACAACATTTTTCACAACTCGTTTTAGAACTGGGCATGATTCTGGGTCTACCAAACTAGTGGCATCCAGCTCCAGCGCAAGGTTGATTGTGGCAGATGTGCCAGAAGTTCTCACGACAAAGTGACCATGTCATATGAATAGAGGATGTTAGAAAGCAAACAAAATGGGTGTGGAAGCCCTCAAATCAGGAAAGTTCTTACACCCATACTAAATCTTATGTTTAAAGTAAAAAAAAAAAAAAAAGATTTGATATCTTCCCTAAATCACGGCCATCAAGAAAAAATCATTTTGCATTAAAAATGCAATAAAAGGACAGTTTTACTTGTTTGCTCCAGCCTTTCCATGTAAATACCTACACAAGTCACCTGAATCTGTGAAATTTAAAGGGCCTAGATGTGCTGCTTTGTAAATATTTGATTTCTAAACCAAAGTTCAGTTAGGCAAATGGGATTATTTTTGAGTTAAGTTCCTAGCATAATGGATCAGGCCCTTCTGTTGTTGTTAAATTGTGTATTGTCACCAAGTAAATTTGACAGTGAGAGTGGCTGTTTTAAATTCATCGTATAAATGTTCTGAAATACAATAAATATATATACTTAAAACTGCTGTTATTTATTTGACAGACTTGAATCAAAGGAGCCTTTCCTGTCCGTTGGGTAAGTAGGAATATGTATATTTCCATGGATATTTCTATATTCAGTTACCATACAATATAATTTATGAGATTATGTTGAGCATAAACATCCTATTTCAACATTATGTTTATTTACTATATCAAGCTTAGAAAAAGTAGTTATTGGTCAATAAGGTCAGCAGTTGTGGATATCTCCCTTCTTAAAAAATACTAAGAAGTACGTTTTCCCTCTATTGACTAATCAAAATTTGTACTAAAAGGCATGTAGGAATTAAATGTTGCATTGAAAGGTAGCTGTTTATTATTTTGTTTTCACTGATCTTTCAGTCAAAAACCACTTCAAATATTTTCTATACCACTTGTCTAAGCCCCCGAACAAATAACTGACAGTTTCCTTTAAGACAAAAATTTTGTGATACTTCAATAATAGAAATAAAATCAAATCCATAAAATAGAAAAATATCACATTTTTAACCTAATTTTAGATCACTACACTGATTTGCGTATTATAGCTATTGTCTTCATAGTCTTATAGATGCTTAAACAGTTATATGGTCTATATATTAAAATTACTAACTCAACTTTCTAAAAATTTATTTTTAAATGTGACATAATCTGAAAAAAGTACCATTCTTTTATAAAATGTAGATCTTTATATATAATAAAGGTAAGTATCTGTATTTTACTTCTGAATCTGAAGTTCACTTCTCATGCACTGTTTTCCTTTTAGCTTCTTTCTTTAAAACTTTCCTAAATTTCATAACATTTTCCTTCTGAACTGTATATTTTTTATGTCTCTTCATTCTCATTTTTCTTTGTTCGCAACACCATGCTTCATGCTACCAAGAACATAAACTGAAATCAAAAGATCCCATGCAAAGTAGCCATTTAAGAGTTAATTCTACCATGTAATTATCAATAGCTTCCAAACTGTTATATTAACTGCAGATCAAAAAACTACTTCAAGTTCTGAAGTGCAAATTAAAGTTAGCAAACAAAGGAATTGTGTCAGTTACGAACAGAGAAACTCAACAAATCAGCACAAGCAGGATTAAGATATGTCTCAGTTTCTACAACATAAAGTAACTTTGGTTTGTTTGAGTATATTTTGAATTCATTTCTTGCCATTTCTACTTTCTACCAACTCAAAATTATTGAAAAAGAAGTTAAATGTTGGTCAGATTGGGGTGGGGAGGTGTTCTGTGTTTGCATGCTTTGAAATGTCCAAATTCATTATCAAATTCCGTCACTTCTGTTGTTACCTTTCATTACTCCACTTTGTAACTTGTCCTATTGAGTTGGTTTTTTGAGGCCTCCACTCTCATAATGAAGTGATTACCTGAAAATCCAGGAAGCAAATAAAAGACAAAGGTAGCAATTATATTAATAATAATTGCCAAAAAATAATAAATCCTACTTTTGTAGTTCTTGTCATGATCTTAAGAACTGTGCTGGCAATTTTAGGATATTTGGGGATGTCTACCTAGGAGGAAGCATTATGTTTATGTTTATGTTTTGGGTTTGGGTTTGTTTCCAGATGAGTGGATTTGTGGCCACTGTGTAAATCTACATCACCTCCACATAGTGATCATATGTGACTTTGTCGCTAAACTGGATTCCTCTTGCGAAGTCTAATTTGAGCAAATAGACTTAGCCTCTTCCCAGAACTTCCCAGAAGTTTGCCTGTAATGTAGGTGAATTATTTTTTACAATTTCATAATGATAAGGATAGAAAATATTAAAACTAGTCCCCCTCTCTGTGCTACTTTTGCCTTTTACTGCTGTATTTCCTTCACCCCAAAGGCGGGTTTCAGACAGAGGTTAGACCGCTATGCTCTGAAGAGGATCCCAAGCCAACATCTATCTCCTTAGTACTAAGTCACAGAGATGCTCCTCCTAGTCCCACAGTAATTGGGGAGTGCATTTTTTCAGAGGATGAGCTTTTGTGCCAAGACCTGTATCTAAGGTTTTAACCCAGACTGACAGCTACAATCACCAGGCTTTTAAAATACAGTAAACATTTACAGAAGAAATGCTGACTCAGCCTCAATTAGACTAACACATGGGTGCCCTTAACGTCTCTTGCAGCCAAAGTTGGTCAAAACACCAAACTAAATTACTTTAGGTTGCCTATATATGACTTAGTCCTGCACACCAGCCGTCATTCATCTACTTTCTGCGACAGAGAATTTTTTCCACATTTTCATTATGCTGCCTGTAGGGGCTAATTATGGGTTTTTTTCATTTTGCTGTGCCTACGCCAATGACTTCTTGGTGCTTTTCCATTGTTCTTTTAGTCGGGGAAGGGAACATGAAGTGTGGCAGCCTAAGAGCTCGAGACTGCCACAGTTTGTTGAGGTCTGCATGTATGTGCAGGGCTGCAGCCTTCCCAAGAGAGCTCCCACAAAGTGATTCTTAAAACGGTGCATTGTTTTCCCTCTCTCAGAAAGCAGCCAGCTACAGAAAGAAGCAGACCCTACCTCTTATGTTGTGTTTCTGTCTCAAATGCAGGAAGAGAACAGCTCCTGTACTCCCTTGGTAGAGGAAATTCCATTTATCCTTCTTTTTATGCAAAATGCATAGCAAAGAAGAAAAATCCATGCTCCTTTACTCTCTGTGCAAGACAGGGGCATAATTTGGCACTGAAGTAACATTAACCTCTTTAATGCAAATCTCTAATGGTAGCAATCAGGAGCAAAAAATTCATCGCGTATGTGATCTATTCAGATAAGAGTATCTGAATTCAATGTTATGATTTAGGGCTAGAATATGAAGTTGAATTTGAGATAATGTTGTCTTCCTTTGTCTGTTAGAGGTGAAAATGACACCGTTTCCCACAACATTCTCCTGGAGAAACTGGCTGCTTGTGGTTTGTATGGGCGTACTCTTTGCTGGGTACAAAACTGTCTGGATGGCCAGGCCCAATGAATTGTGGTAAATGGAGTTAAATCCAGTTGGCAACCGGTCACAAGTGGTGTTCCCCAGGGCTCAGTATTGGGGCTGGTTCTGTTTAATATCTTTACCAGTGATCTGGACAAGGGGATCAAGCGCACCTTCAGTAAGTTTGCAGATGACACCAAGTTGAGCAGGAGTGTTGATCTGCTGGAGGGTAGGAAGGCTCTGCAGAGGGATCTAGACAGGCTGGATCGATGGGCCAAGGCCAACTGTATGAGATTCAACAAGGCTAAGTTCTGGCTTCTGCACTTGGGTCACAACAACCCCATGCAATGCTACAGGCTTGAGGAAGAGTGGCTGGAGAGCTGCCTGGCTGAAAAGGACCTGCGGGTGTTGGTCGACAGCCAGCTGAATATGAGCTGGCAGTGTGCCCAGGTGGCCAAGAAGACCAATAGCATCCTGGCTTGTATCGGAAATAGTGTGGCCAGCAGGACTAGGGAAGTGATCATCCCCCTGGACTCAGCACTGGTGAGGCCGCACCTGGAATACTGTGTTCAGCTTTGGGCCCCTCACTAAAACAAGGACATCGAGGTGCTGGAGTGTGTCCAAAGAAGGGCAGCGAGGCTAGTGAAGGGTCTAGAGCACAAGTCTTATGAGGAGAGGCTGAGGGAGCTGGGGTTGTTTAGTCTGGAGAAGAGGAGGCTGAGGGGAGACCTTATTGCTCTCTACAACTACCTGAAAGGAGGTTGTAGCGAGGTGGGGGTCGGTCTTTTCTCCCAAGTAACACGTGATAGGACAATAGGAAATGGCCTCAAGTTGCAGCAGGGGAGGTTTAGATTAGATATTAGGAAAAATTTCTTCACAGAAAGGGTTGTCAAGAATTGGAACAGGCTGCCCAGGGAAGTGGTTGAGTCCCTGTCCCTGGAGGTATTTAAAAGATGTGTAGATTCAGTGATTAGGGACATAGTTTAGTGGTGGACTCGGCAGTGCTAGGTTAACGGTTGGACTCAAAGATCTTAAGGGTCTTTTCCAACCTAAACGATTCTATGATTCTATGAAAATAAAATCCTTAGGGAAGGCTGAAACATTTCTTAACAGTGCTGAATGCCGAGTGTTAGCCTGTAGAGGCACAGGATATTTCTCCCCATGGGTGTTATTTCTACACTTCCGGGGTTTTGTGTCCGTATTCAACCTGAGCAAGACAGAGAGTTGTCTGGGCTTTCTTTCTTCTTCATGTTATGTAGCGTTCATGTTCATGTAGGGTTAGAATAAAAAAGAAGTTGCGCAAATAGTCAAGATGCCTCGAAGACTTCACCATCAGAGGCAACAGTTCTGGTAAAACTCCACCAAAGTGAAGACAATGCATCAAATTAACTTCATGCAGAAGTCTTTGAAAGATTCAGACCTAGAAAGACCAGGCACGTCAAGAGGTACAAAAAACTGGGTACTGAAAAAAGGGCAACCTAAAAGCCAGCTCATATTAAGTTCATCCCACTTTGTGGCAAAGGATATATAATATTTAAGAAAAAATATTTAAAATGCCAACAACTTTTAATTATCCACATTTGCTTTCCATACTTGGCATTTTGTTCTTAATAATAATGATGAACAATTATCCCCTTAACAAAACTGTTATCATTCTCTCTAGATGATTACATTGCTAATCCAGTTACTAACCATTCACCCAGCTATTTCATGGCAGCTGATTTGTGGTAGCTATCTGCATGGAAATGTTTAGCCCTTGATAAATTCCAGATAATACTGCATGCAGATTTTTAATTGGTCATCAGTTTGAGCCCTAAAATACAAAACTCATTTTGTAAGATACAGCCATTGCAGCATCTTTTAAGACCTGTAATAGTATTATATGGCCAAGAGAGACCATAATTGTTTTGTAACTGTCTTACACAGTAGAAATTCTTTGAATTAATTCTTCTTTGTATCTAACTGTAATTGTATGTAACTTTCATAATAACATCCGGTCTTTACTTTAACACATGCAGTGGTAGAAAATCCATCACAGCAACTAATAAGTTTGTCACCTTTGTTAGGTGTCATTTAATAATATATCCCACATTGTTGAATTCAGAAGAGGCAGGGAGAGAGAGTAAGAAACAGAGCTGACTTTTTCTGAGGCTAGTGAGAACTTAGATTCATCTACTGCCAGCTGCAGAGAATGGGATTACTTCTGGATAAGCAGGCAATAGCTCTTCAGTGAGATGTTCTTTGAAAATGCATGTGTTTTATACATCTGTTTGTCAGCTGAGATTCAATCTATTTCTCTTTCTTTTGTGTAGATGTTAAAAAAACACAATACAAACTGCTGACTTTTTCACTCTTTTTTTCTTTTTCAAGATTGTTTGCTATAAACAGTATAAATTTAGGTGGAAAGCCCAGAGAGAGACGTAAGTGAAATGAATGCATTGTATGCATTTATTACATGATGAATAGTTGTCTGTCATGGGAGAAAGAAGAGAGATACAAGTAAAATTGGCATTAACTGCTGCATTTTTTTACATTCTCAGTAAAAAGACTAGAGATCTGTATGAACTACTACTTTACTCATGAAGGTCCTGTTTCTAGAAAGTATACGACGATAGAAAATACTGAAAACCAAATCACAGCTTAATCACAGTGCCTTTCAAATCACAGGTACTTACTTTTAGAAGAGATGGAGGAATTTTGGTGGGCTCAGCTTTAGGAAGCGCTTCCAAAATACAAAAAGTGAAATTCCTTCATTTTCTTCTGGCAGAATTCTTCTGAGAAACATCTAACAACTGGAATTTGTCGCCCACATTTCTTCCTCTTGCTCAGTAGTGTTTTCTTTCCCATGAGGCCATTTCGGAGAAGATCTATAGGAAATCCTGCACTCAGACACTGATTTGAGGGATCTCATTCTGAAGAAGTGAGATTAAAAAAAAGCCTAGTCTTTGCAGGCTCTGTTAGGATAATATTCAGTCCACTTCCAGAACATGCAGGTTCTTTCAATTCACAGTCAGTTTTTGTGTTTTGTGGTGGTTTTTTTACAGACAATAGGTTATAAGGCACAAAATAGAACATAGCCACATGTCATCTTCTGTACAGCAAATACCGTAACACTTGTCCCCCGTCCTGATTATTAGATAGCACCAGTGGAAGGAGCAGACACTATTCCTACTATTCCCATCCAGCTTTTGAAAAGAGATAACTAAGAAAATTCTTTTGCTTCAGCAGAGGAAAAATATAAAAAGAAGAGGAGATACTGGATGCATTTTGCACTATTAATATGAAACCAACAAAACTACCAACCTGAACATAATCTTGTAACTCCCATTCACATTCAGGCCAGGTATTTAGGAGCTGTGTTTTCACGAAAAGCATGGGAGGACTGAACACACTTGACAATTATTTAAACTCATTGCTTAGAGATGGGCATTAATTCCTTATGCTTAAAACCACTCTCTGACTTAGATAGGCAGCAGCAGGTCTTCTGCATTTGCAGAGAATACCCTCTAAAACAACTCTTTAATTATGTGTGAGGTTTAGCCTGGAGGCCAGAAGCAGAAGTCAGAGGACTGCAAGGGCTCTGTGCATGGTGAGGCTGCCAGGGTAGTCCCCAGAGAGACAGGAGGGATTTGGGAGACAATAGCACATATGGAAAGCTAGGGATGTTCACGTGGAAGATGCTGAGAATCTATATAGTTTAATTTCAAGTAGTATTACTGATACGCTTCTCTTCCAACTATTTACCAAAAACCACAAGGATTAAGCTTTTCTATAATTGCCTGCTTTCCATTATTCTAAAACTCTGAAACAGCAGATGAATATCACTGTTTTATAAATTTAGAAAAAGGTTTTTTGCTTGAAGCTCTCTCTGCAGAAGAAATTACAAAGAGACAGTAATAATAATGTTAGGCCATTGCTGTTACTGCATTCGTCAGTGTTTTTGTGTCATTACTCAGTGTTTAAAGATCCTAGATTATGTATTTTTCTACTTATTTGCAATCTAAATAATTATTTTATGGTGCCTCTGTTTTCCTGATCTTTTTCATTCTACACCACCTTCACTTTCACACACACACAGAAAAATATATATTACACAGAAAACAGACTAATACATTTGGCCAAAAAAGAAAAGTATTTTCCTAATTCCATTAACTTTTATTAGCAACAAACTCAACAAATATGCACCTTAATAAATTCTTTTTCCCCTCTCTGACCTTAATATCATCAGTAACAATGTGCTTCATAATTGAGAAAGGCAACAGAGCATGAGATCACTTTTTTCCTCTTCTGGTTATTCTATTTGCCTTTTCCTTTTATTTAGTCTCTGGTATTTCTGTCATCCAAGACTACCCTTTCATTAGTAATTCTAGGAAAACAATACATATGCAAGTCATTTATGTTCTGGGTTAATGATGAACAGTACTGAATATCTGTAGTCTCACCTATGTACAAGACAGGATGTTCTCTAGAGGAGGGAAAATGATGTGCAAGAGAATGTTTCTGAAGGAAAGTCAGGAGGCTGAAACATTCGCAGGGGCGGCGGGGGAGATAAAAGGAAAGAAACAGGGATGGAGGACCATAAGACTACAAAGGAAAATCCACGGAAAAGGACTACACAAAGAAGCAAAAAGGAAGGTTTTTTCTTACAATGGAAAATGGAGGGAGAAAGGGAGGACAATATTTGCTGGGTATGTATCATCACTGTGGAACAACACTATTTACTTCAAACTCACTGCCCAAACAGTAGGCACTGATCCAGAAGTTATAGAAAACAGTGTTTGGAGAAGTCTGTGCTAGCACAGTATTCCTATTTCCTATTTCTGAGGTATCAACATGGCATTTTGGCCCACCAGTCTCTATGGGCTTCTGTGAATATGCACAGCTTACTGTGGCAGGTTAACAGGCACGTGAAACAATTTCATAAATGAGACATAGCTCCCTACTCACAACACCTCTGAAAATTGAGACAGTTTTTCTTCCTTTGTATGGATATTGCCATACGAAAACTTTCTTTATTTTCACTGGTTTCCAGATCATTACAAATAACTTTTAATTCAATATCTTCCTCTGATAAATATATTGAAAGATATAATAATTTTGAAGTTTGATATTTTGAATTTCAAATTCCCTATAATGCTGTTCAAATCAGTCAATCTGTATATGCCCATTGCTCTTCTGCCTGTGTTGCTCTTACTATTTTTGTATGATAGTAACAATTGAAACTCTTCTTAATATTAAATTCTTAGTGTGCTAGGGCTTGTACAAATATTCAGAAATGATCTGATGGCTGATCCCTCTGATTCCACCTTTGAAATCAGCTTAATCTTTTTCACTAGCAAGTGAAATCTGAGATTGGTCCATCTACCTAACATGCTACTTGCACTTGTGCTAGAACAGAAAGGTGGGACAGCAAAGAGAAATGTATGCTTAAAAGACCAAACTACAGAAAGAGAGCCAGTACTGCTACGCTAGCTTTTACTTGAAAGTCCACTTCACACCCTTCTGCAGTAATATATTTTGAAGCTCCTTGATAAAGAGATTTCTTCTTTGGAGATTGACCACCCATGATCACAATAACAATTAGCAACTGGCCTTGCTTGAAAAGTTTTTGCTCCACACCAGTCTCAGTATACATTGGCTTTCTAAAATGACTGTGTGCTTTAAACTTTGACATTCTCATAAAAAGCCCCATCAAGAGCTCTGCCACAAATCCTAATTTAGTTTTTTTCTCTTCTTATCTTTCTGTTTTTTTAAAGCAAAGGGAACATAGCAAAAACAAGGCACATGTAAAACAGTGCTAAACATGCTGGCCAATTGGCTAGGCTGAGTAAGGATGAAGAGAATTAGGGAGGCAGAAGAAAGAAGATTGTATTACCTAGATGTTTTTTAATACATATTTTTTTCTTTGCAATGTAAAATTATGAAACGTATAAAAAGGGGCATGTTTTTCCTTCTATTCATGTGTTCTTACCACAGTATGTAAGTACCCTTTCTGAGTTTAAATAGGACCATCCTTTCTCTTCCCTGTCCTAGGTTTTGTGTTGAGGGCTAATGTACAACCCTAATGATGAAGGTTACTATCACGAATAGTGATGGGAAGAGAGAAGGATTTTTTTCTTGATTCTATACTGTTTTAAACTTTAATAATTTCACTAAAGTGTTGTGTCCCACAGACAGCACATCACCAGAGTTAAGATCGTGGAAGAAATGGAAGATATCCTCCAGAGAGGTTGTAGAGTCTCCATCTGCTGAGGTTTCCAAGTTTCAGCTAGGTAAAGCCATGGCTGACCTGGTCTAGCCCTGGGTCTAGCCTAGTGGGTAGGAGGCTGAACCAAATACTTTTTAGAAGTGCTTTCCAGCTCTATGAATAGGCAAGGGAGCCACATTAACTGTCGGACATGTGGCATGTACAGTGATACTTTCAGCCTCTGACTTCCTTCTGTGAAATCAGGAGAATGGCTGGTCCCAGGTGCATTGTGCACAATAGTAAGGAACAACTCACATCTTGCCTTATTGGATCTTTCAGCTGCGCATTAACATGTTGTAGTACACCCCTCATTCGAAATAAAACAAATTCAGGTTATGTCCTGATACTAGGCAAGATTTCAACTGGGAAAATGAATCATATCATAGGTTGTTTTCTGCAAATTTAGCTTAATCTGAGATCTGACCTCATTTATAAACCACTTCTCAACTACATTGGTATAATGCCTTTACACACCTTAATTTTGAAAAGAAGCAGGACAGTGTGTAGGGTATTTAGGGTCACATTCAACAGCCTCTCTTTGGCCCAAACTGATGTTGATTTCAAGAAGGAGGGTCTTGATTTTGGCAATTTTGGTTTTGGTTTGGGGTTTTTTGCCTTAGTTCCAATTATGAACTGCAGTTCAAAAGCAATCTGCAGTTATCCATTGAGTTTGGGGATTTCTTTTATCTTAGAGTCAGGCTGGGTTCTTATAATTCTCATCATTCTAGAGGCTAAAGTGCAGCTTTGTCAACATCAGCCATACACACTCCCATGGGGGTGTATGCACAGGTGTAACAGGTTGTGAGAATTTTGCTGATTATGTGCTTCAAGTATTTACTTTTATTTGTAAAGTCTTCAGCTTTGGTTCTGAATTCATGTAAGGATAAGTTTTGTTCAATAAAAAGAATTCGTTCACAACCATATATTAGAGTAGGATTAAAAGCTGGAGGATGTGTCTTAAATGTGAAGTAGAAATATCAGTGTGGATCTGTCACGCGTGACCAGCAACTGACAGTTCATATTGCTGTAGTAGTGAGTCCATAGCTAATGCTAAAGCATTCGTTTAATTTCAAAAGTGTAAACCCATTTCCAACAAATACAGAGTTACTGATTTTTTTTTCTTTTCAGTTGCCTCTAATGCTTTATACAAAAACAACCTTTTTGAACTGTCTCACGCTTGGGTCCTGTAGCCCTTACTCTCAGGGGTGATGGGAGGCTGAATCAGCTATCATCCCTAGTTATTTTTGTTGAACATTTTCATAACCACCCAGATAGCCACCAGACAGTACTTGTAAGTCCCAGCAAATTAGGAATTTTATCAAAAGCAATTATTTGCTGAAAAGTACCTACTAGGTATGGCACTGTTTATTCTTTTGCCATCTAAATCAAGGGACAGAAACTACAGGTAGGTTTCCAGGCACACTATGAACAACAAATAGTCAAAATGAAAAATTACCAACTTTCAGACTGCATTTTTCCTATGAACTATTTGTTGATTACCTGAAAACAGTGAACACCTTCACAGAAATTAGGATCAATACATAAAGGAAGAAAACGGAAGAATTTCTCAAGTAATGTAATTCATCCTGCAGATCTATCCTTTTTTGGTGTACAAAAGGACATGGGATAGAAATGGAAGCTACATCTTCTGAGACAGTGAAGTCAGTGAAGCAAAACTGGAGGTCGTTATTGTGGCTTATATAATAGTATTATGCCAAAATGTTCATATTTCTTTAGCAGAGATACAAGAAGCTGAGGGGTATCGAATAAGGCTTTGTCTCCTTGCAAAACTAATCTTTTTATTCACATACACACATATTAATCATGATTACACTTTAAATCTGGAATCAAATATGATTTGGTTTCAAGCAGACCTTGTCTAGGTGTCAGTAGTTAGGTGTATTTCATGTTCTGGCTGATATTTTATAGGCTATAAAACTGTCTTGCTGTGTAGAGCATTCATAGAAAAATAACATTCCAGTCATGTAAGTCATATAAGGGTGAGTAATGGTAATGTGGTTTTGCTGGGAGAAGGCAAAAATTGTGTGAGGGGAGTTCAGCAAGAAGGTAAGGGAGGGGGAAGGAGGAGAGAGAGAGAGAGACTTTAACAGCTTTAATTCCTTCACAGAGTCTTGTGGTTTGGGAAGAGATGCTGGAGGCAATTCTCAGCACTAAATTGTTATGGTAGCTTAATTCAATAGACTATATAAAACCAAATTTAGTCTAAGATGTGTCTGTATTGTTAACTTCTAATGTGCATTTCCCACAGTGATAAAAGACTTGAAATGAAACTTTCTATAAATGTTTACTAGCACTGATGCATACTGGTGCAAGCGAAGCTCTAATCTGACAAGGACTGTGACCACATGATATAGGGACACATGCTACAGAAAATGGCAATAGTGGAAGCATAAAGCTCCCTGAGCCCTCTTTTGTGCAGTCATTTTCTTAATATCTAAAATGTTCTGAAATTAATCTGTATGAAAGAGAAAAGATAGATATACAGATCATTGTCTAAGAACCATGATGATTACTATATCTTAGTTAAGAGTGATGAATGTCTTTCTAAATGAGAGTCTGAATGCATTAATATTTAATTTCTACATACATAGAATATTTTGCCAGGGTTGATATGACTAAAGAAACATTTGTAAATGTTCTTCCCAAGCAGGATAAAAATTATTCTCAATTCTAGTGTTATAGCTATTGAATGTGGTATCTTATGCACAAACATTAGTATTATGTTCTTAGCAGACAATAACAATAAACTAATGAAACCTGCCCACCTGCTGTAAGCAAATTGTAAAAATGTGAATCTGTGCAACTGTTTCCTTGGAGCTTAATACAGTGATATGAAGGAGTCTCCCGAAGTCCTGTAACATCCAGGGAGTGCAAGAGAGAAGATGAGGAGAAGATCACATAAAATACATACTGAACTACCCAAATTTATTGTGGGGTTTTGTTTGGTTTTTTTTTCTTAATATAACAGTCATACTTTGGACCATTAAGTTAACATCAGTTATGCTACCAAAATGTTTGAGAGAGATTACAACATGTGATTTACCAAATGTGACTACTGTATTTTCAGGAGCATAGATTTGGGAAAAATAGGTTGAACCTGAAGCCAAAAATGTAACCTGATCAAACTCTACATCGGATATGCTCATCAAAACATCTTGAATGAGGAAGAGAGGAAATGTTTAATACCCTATATTGTCGGGTACCCTCACAGTGAACCAGGGAGTGGAGTAAGCCCTTACAAAGTGGAGGTAACCAGAAATAAATGTACCAGGCAGAGTAATGCAGGAGAGTATCCAGACTGCACTGTCTTCCCTGCATGCCCAGCAAAGCAGGAGCACAAGCGTATGAGGAAACTTGAGAAAGATCCCTCCCTAACCACAGAAGACATCCCTCAAAAAAGAGAGGCACAGAACCTCAGTTCTTGCCCGTTGCAGATAGGACAATGTGTCTAAGCTCCCTTCAAGGTACACCATGCCTAAGGGAAGTTGCACAGGCCACGGGGCCGCCTTGCAAGTCAACTGAGACACTAGAGCAGGCAAAAGAAACCCATATGGGGATTCTCTAAGGGGAAGAAGGTCCTTTGGTAAGTGCCAAACAACACTTCTTTGCAAATTAGAAAAGATATGTAGAAAGCTTTCAGCTAGATGATTCATACTCTCGTCGTATCTGTGTGACAAGAAATCGGTAGCTCTACCATATGTCCAAAACTGTATAGGGAAACTGCAATACCAATACCATGACAAGTCACCAGGCTGTTTTGCCACATACCTCACCCAGGTGAGTCATCTGGAACAAAAATCCTCTTTCCCTCATGAGAATGAATATAATGGAAAAATCCAGACATATGTTTAAGATAAATAATTATATCTGATCCCTTGATTTCAACAGCTTTATTCTGGTTTTACAGTGAGGGAATTCAGAGTGGCGACATTTGAATTCCCTTCTGTAAATCAAAAGCTCTTTCCACTGTTACTTTAGGAATCCCTTTGTTTTGTGACTTTTTTATTCCCTTACAGAAAAGAAGTCTTGTTTTCTTCACTGGGTATACAGAAAATGAACAGAAACATGCCCTTCCAGAGCTCCGAAGTATTAGGAGGCATGGATTTTTCAGAAACCAAGCAAAGTGTAGTCAGCATAGTTAGCACTGGTCTAGAGGATACAGAACTGGCCATGTAATGCACAACTGCCCTTTCCACTCATCTCTGACAAGACTGGAATTGAGTCTAGTCCTGTGCTTGGTTATAGAGGAATCTCCTTTGTATCAGATGTACTTCCCATATCTGTTTACCATGGAAATTATTGCGCAGTGGGTCAGGAATGCTTTCTTAGATTCACAGTGTCTGGTATTTCCATTTATATTGTAACTTCACTTGCAAAGTGCACTCTTGGAAAAACAAGCAGTATATCTTGTCTTTACAAGCCGTACTCAGGACACTGACAGTTATGGTCTCTTTCATGTCTCCATTTTGCTGGTTTAAACCTTGAGTTGCTCAATCCAAAATAATTAAATTACATCAGCAAATTTAGTGTAAATGAGAAAAGAATTAAATTTAATTTAAGTCTTCTGACAGTTTGAAAAGGGAAGAGAAAAGCATGTGTTGCAATTTTCTAGAATTTTTTTTTCTTTATGTAAACTCTGACACTGTCATATTGTAATTGATTAATCTTTTGTGAACTGTGCTTTTCTGTCTCATTCAGTGCTTCTAAGATGGCTTCTCTGAAGAGTACATAAAGTTTTCAGAGATCTGTTTTTGTAATCTTAAGTGGTTAGTCTTTCAGCTCCAGTGCTACCACTGTGATTTTAATTTATCAATCTGCTGTTCAGTGAAATGCTGTAGAAACACTTTAAAGCCTAAACCCATCACTTATTCCTACACCTGTCAATGACGGTCTTCTGTACTTGTCAAACCAAGTTAAATGACACTCTTGCAATGTATACAATATCACTAATAAATTGGATAATCAATCACATGTCTATGGTTTGACAGTAGTACCTTGAATACACTGAATTTAAAACACATTTTTAAGAGGCAGGACTCATTACTCTTGTACTAAGAAAAAAAAGTACCGTATGGACATCAAGAATTTCCCAGTCACTCTATACAATTAAAGGACACCTTGGGAAATGGTTAGGCCACTGGTTAGGACACTGGAAAGATTTTTCATTACCTTACTATAAAATGTTCCCATGGGAAACATAAGTAATTGGAGATTACTTTAGATGACAGAAAAATAATTTAACGGCAAGAGGAGAAAGGTCAGGGAGACATTAAGTAGATTTACTCGGGATTCTTTACGTACAAAAGCTACTATTTTGTTTCCAAAAAGCGTCAGGCTAACCGTATTAAGCACAGACTGTCCCTGCAGCCACAGTAAGTAGTTTTTATTAGGAGTAATTCTAATACTTAGTAATTAGCTGTACAGAAAATTGTTGGGGCTAAATTTTGCCTTGAAATCCCTGCACCACGTGTGCCTGTCTGGATGCCATAAACAGCTCCCAGACCAGCTGATCCCCAGAGTCTGAATATTGATCTTGATATCTTTGCTATCCTGTGTTTCACAAGATTTGCCTAATCCTCTACAGGAAAGTGTCTAAGTAACTTAATTACCTGACTGTGTATATGCAACTTTGAATATTTGCACAAGTTTTGCCTAAAATTCAGGTTGGAGAGTAAGTTCAACAGTTTTCCCAAAATAGATTTCATTGGGAAAATAGTTTTCAGGAGAGTGGATGAGGGTAAAGAAGGGTTGTATCTGAAGACAGAAAAAAATACAGCCTAATCATATTGCAAATAAATTCTGCCTAGTGCCTGCAGAAACATACTTTAATGGAAAATGGAGTGCTGTATGTCAGCTATTTTATGTATACAAGTCTTGCTTTGACAAAATGTACCTCTTCAGATTAGATTTGCCAAAAACTTTTCAGTTTTGCAGAAAGAAATTCTTCATTTGCAGTACTACATTCCTTGCTGTACTTTTAAAAACTTGACTCCATACTTCTCCCCTACCTCAGGGGAAAAAAAATCTATCTTGCACTTATTAATTGACTGAACATGTAGAATTAGAATAAAACTTTTATGAACTCATGGTTAGAAAACTACTATGAAAATTGATCAGTAATTGAAATATAGAAATAGTAGGTTATGTTCAATCATTTGTCATTTTGGGACAAGTGGTCAGGGATTTTGGTGGTTATTTTTTGGTTTTAACTATACCTATTTGGTCTCATAATTGCATTATGAAAATGAATGTAAAATACTTTTCTGCAATTACTTTTCCTCTTCTGGCTCCCTCTTTTTTGCTGTAAACCTCCAAGAATATATTAGTTGAAGGAATCACTGACAAAATTTGTCTTTTGACAGTAAGTATGTCAGCAAAAAGCAGGCTCTGGAGACTATTCTCTTCCTCTGCAGAACATACAGCCTGAACTGCAAAACAGAAGTGTCCCTCCACTTCTATCAGCATCCTCAGCCTTAACTAAAATCAAATGATCTCTAAAGTAAAGGTGGGATTCATCCCACCAGTTTGATTCCTGTCTTTGGGGAATGTAGGTAACCATCCACTGAAAAGAGGCCTGAAATCTCCACCTTTTTTTTCAATAGCTCATGAAAGTCATTGCCATCTGATTGATTTTCTAACAGGGAAATTTTCCATCTCGCGATGCTTATTCTCTAAATCATCTAGTTACCCTCACCCACCCAGTTTTTTTAACATCACGTCAGTTTAGACTGATTCTCTTTTCCACTCAACAGGAACAATTTCTAGCACTCTTTTTACATGACAAGAGAAATGATTTTACAAGTGACTGGAATACGAGTTTCAACCATTAGGTTGATATGTGCCTCCTAAAAAGAGTTTGATTGAAGGAATATTGCTTCTGTATTTAATGTTTTTATCCAGCCCTGACAACAGAGAAGCAATTGACAGTATAAATGGTGATAGTGCTGTGGATTGAATTAAGATACATTATGCCTGGTTTGTCAACATTTATGATTTACAAATACATCTTTGTACCTGTGGAAAGAAAAAGATATTAGCTAAGGGTGACTCACATGCAAGACAGAAATTCTTGTTGCCATGAAAATAAAAAAAGCTATTTCTGCTCTGTTCTGCATTAACTATTCTAAAGTCAGAATAACTCCACTGAAGTCAGTTACACTCACTAGTATTTGGAGCTAAGTAAATTAAAACAGGATGTGATCATTAGTTTCTAAAAATCTTCTATGGGCGTAGAACACAGAACACAAGAAGGATTACACTGTAATAATGTATTTTCAACATACAATATAATCAGATAAATAAAGGCATAATAACTTCTATAGGTTTATTTCAAAGATACAGAAGCATAATTTTGCATTTGCCTGATTGACACGGGCAACTGCTGATGTGCATAGGAAATCTAATATGTACAGCATTATAACTCTGAAAATCTAGTCTTTGGGGAATCCTTTATTCTTCAAGCATACACAAGTTAAAGCAGGCTAAGTGTTAAGTGAAGTTAAAAGAGACAGCTCATACAAGATTGACTTGGTGATACTAGGTCAGAAAAAGGAACCATGACTTTTGCTTAACAGAAATACACTTTATTGATGAGTTTTCTTTGCCTCACTGTGAGCATTACAGTGTCTTTTACTGTCTTCCATTTTAATAGTAGCATCATGCACACAGTTCTGTTGTTAATATTGCAGAGATGGCATATGTTTGTGGGTAAGTAATCTGCCTGTTTACAATGCCATTAGGAAAACGCTGACTCCACCAGTTCACAGGCTCATTTAAACCTTTCTCTGCTTCCGACTTGCTGAGTATTTGGTATTCAACACCATACAAGTGATTTCATGCAGCCTCCCTAACACAGGTTGGTGGGTTGCTAAGGAATATATCTCAAGAGGTTAAGAGCCCGGCAGTCACCTTGATCTCAGTGCCAGTGATTATCTGTGTAATTTTCTGCTTCATGTTTTATACTGCAGCACTGACCAAAGCTTATGTCTGTCCCTTGGCATTGCATAAGCGTGAACAGTTATGGCTGTAGACAGAGAGACGTACTCGTCGCTTTCATGATATAATCTCTTTAATATATTATTACAAATGAAACATCATCATTAAACTTCTTAAAAAAAAAAAAAATTGATTGAAAAAGAAAAAAGCCAAGTGAGATTTGCTGGAGAAACAGAAGACTCTTTTTTTCTCCTAGGTGATCCATTTTGGGTTCTTTTCATTGTCTTTGGTTCATAGCCTTTTCAGTACACATACAAGACAACTGCTTCACAGCCAAGAGGACTATGAGCTGCCTTTATAAAATCCTAGGCCTTTAAGGGTTTCACATGATGTCTTGCGTCGTGAGTTGTAAACTCAGCAGTCACAGTGAAGGACACTTAACCCCAGGAGCTACAGCACGTTGCCGCTGTGTTGCTTTTGCTGCCACAGCTGCAGGCAGCATTTCAGGGAGGGAGAGAGAGACCCAGATCATTGATATAGAGAAGGATCCACATCAACATTTCCCAAAGCTTTAAAACCACCATCCTTTACCTGTCTTATTCTGTAAGTGTCCACACCTACAGATAAGGTCCTACAGTGCCATTCCCCTTCTGTTATTTTAATAGATATCATGGAAGGATAAATGTCTTTCCTCCATGACCAACCCTTGAATTCAGTCAGCTTTCTTCAAGGAGACTGAGTAATGGGAAAGGGAAAAAAAGAATTGAGCCCCTTGCCATGTTGAGAGCTCATTGCAGCCTATCCACCTCTAGCACCTCTGGGTGCTACTCCTACCTTAAGGGTGAAGTAGCTGTTGCCACATCTTTGCCAGTGGTCCCGGGTAAGGAGTCCCTGTACGTGCAGAACTGGCTCTTTCCCATTCCATATGAATGGTACTTCCACACAGATGTGCCTTTTCCCAGTGCAGAGAGATCCCAAATGACCTGTGGGGAAAGTGATTCCCTGCCCACCTCCTGCTGGAGTCCCCAGCACCCATATCATGGGACATGGGACTTAATTAACAGGGATGCCCTTGAATTGTGATGATTTCATTTACAATAAACTCAGACTAGAAATGTAAGCAAATCAACTCCTGTTGGCTTGTCAGTTGTGCTAGCAGGTTGCACAGTTAGAAGCCACAATATGTTTCCATCTCGTATCCCAGCCACAGGGTCAGTAACCTTCTGGCAGAGAGGTGGGTAAGAAGGACAAACTGGATAATGTTTGCTGCAGCTAAAGCCATGTGTATGCCTGTTTCAGAGGCTGACTGTCATGAAGCATACAGAATACCTGCAGTTACCACTTAACTCAGTAGCCATTGAACTAAACCATGTGAAAATGCAAAGCACCTTATCTTTAAGGTTAGAGGCAACATCTGTAGCAGAGTTGTTTAGGTATCTTCAGCTGTAAAACAGTATATGAAAACTGCTGGGATTTCTCTGAGTGAAAATTAAAGACATAATAACAGTATCAGATGCTTCTGAAGCAATGAAATATTTTTAAAAGGTAATATAAGCAGCACATAAAAATTTACCAGACTTCATAGATTACACTGCCATGTGATAACCGGACTCCAAAATGTACTTCTACGTTTTCTTGCTCTGGTCCCACAGATAAGCATTAGACCATGTGGGTTTAAACTGTCATTTGCAAAACTGAAGGAACATAAAGAACCGAGTTCAGTTTCAAGACAGAAGTTACCTGAACAGGGAACAGAGCAAAAGAATGTAATTCTTAGGGGCTGACTGATGTTCAAAACTGCTTCTCTCAAAAGAGAATTATTATCCAAGGTGTTACACTAAATTAGAAAACAAACAAAAAAAAAAATTGTAAACCGTATTTTTCAACAATATAAAAATATTCTACATGAGGAATGCTGTGTGACAGGATCTCCTCAGTGGTACAGCGACAGAGTGAGAGCAGAAGGAAGGAGAGAAACAATTGGCTGCCACACCAGAAATCCTTTCCTGCATTTTCCCTACCCAAAACCTCCACTGCCTGCAACTGCCCTCATCTGAGGAACTTGTGAGCCTCTCCCAACCACTCAGCCCTCTCTCAAGCCTACTGACATTTTCCCCTAGCACACTCAGATCTCTGCCTGAGACGTCTCTCCCTCCTGTGCCCCGTCAGTGCCACCATTACCAGGGATGGCTTTGAGTCGTCTCTGTCATGGCATTTGTATATGAAAAGTAAGTTCCACACTCTGAAAGCCCAGTGAAGGGCCAGGAGTCCTTATTGTGTCCTATGGGCCAGAGTTGAGTTGTCACAGAAAAATATAGCTGCCTTTCAGCCTTAACTCTAGCTGGTGCAAAGTGAATTATTCTTCATTGGCTTCATGGTCTTTAACTTTGAAAAACTGAATTTATCTGGTCTTTATGCAAATTAAATTAATGTCACTGCAGGTGAAAGGTTTCATGTGACAGGCCTTTTAAATTTAATCTTTTTTCTTCAAATTGTCTGTTATCTTCTACTTAAGCACAAATTGAATATTAAGTATGGGCTTATTGCAGCTATTAATCATTCGGCTAAATAAAACCACTAGCAAACTGTGAATAGCTATAAATAAAATAATAGGTCTACTACCTGCTACCTCTTAGTTCCATGTAGACTGGCTATCGAGTGAAAGATTGAATGAGAGCTGTCACATAGTTCAGGGAAAATTTTGCTAGTTTTTTGTTAAGGTAAGATACAGAAACATGATCACTATACAAGGTCTAACTATTATTACTTGATGTTATTTTGCTTCCTCTGGCACACACAGCTTACCTGTTGCTGGGTTCTAGTCTCCCAGGGCTGTTTTATTTAATGAGTGTTTCATATAAAATGCATATAGGGCTTTCTTTTCTCAAATAAATTACCAACAGGACTACAGTTGCCCTTCTCACCCATGAGTCTCGTGATCTTCACTTGCTGGTCCAGTATTATGTGGGCAGACAGTACAACTTATCCTGTCACTAGAGGTTTGGGCACTTGCATCCAAGGCAGATGTGGCAGAGGTGGAAATTGTTCCCCAACCTCCTGCTTCTTTGACAGATGTTTTTGCCAGTTGCAGACAAGGGAAATTGCAAACTCTCAAAATCAAAACACTGGGATGAAATGATTGCTGAGGTAATTTAAGCCTGCCAACTCTGTTTTGTCCCCCTTTTAAGTGGTCAACCTCTGAGATTTAGCAAAGGGAAGAAAAGGGGAAAGAGGCATTATGTGATGAGGAAAAACAAACCCAAAGAACTCCAGAATTCTTGACCTGTTCTTCAAATTATGTACTAAAAAAAAAGAAGACATTTTGCTCAATGTTCAAGAGCAGAAATTATCCAGAAGTCCATTCCCTGTGAAGACAAGCTTTATTAATATGTAGCTACCATCACTCATCTCCTTTCATTTTCTACAAATGTTTTCTTCTGTGCTTTGTACTTTCTAACTCTCTCCTTTCTACCTTTCTGCTTTCTTATTTAAATATTCTCCTTTTTTGTGATACTTTCTTCATGCCTCTCATCCTTTACTATTTATAATTGTCCTTCTTAGGCAAGTGAAAATCTTCAGGTTTGTGTTACTAGTCCTTCATCAGGTGGAGCACAAGTCCTTTGTGACTTTTCCATGAAGATCATTTATTAGCTCTTTAGTTTTATTTTTTTTTTTTGATGTGTGAGATAGATAGACTTCATTGATATTTCTTCACCATAAAGGTAGAAAGTTGCTAATGGAATGCAAAACTAGGAAGATCAATCTAGGATTGACTTTGCAATCGACAGCTAAAAACCAGCTTTCCCCTGGACCTTTGCAATTTCTTACCTATATTCGTTTCCCTTGATGGTGCCTTTCTTTTCCCAGGCTGCTGTGTATATTCCCTTCTGAACCTGAGAGGAAAGGCATCTCTGTAACATTATTGCTTGCATCATTCATTTTCCTAACTGTTTTCCTTTTTGCTTTATAATGAAAGCTTTGGCACACTCAAGGACCAACAGTCCAACCCTTTTCACGTTTCTCATAAATCAAATTCATTGTCTTATCTCTGCTTACCTACTCACTCATTTACCAATCTTTCATGTATTTAACAGTCTTCCTATTTCACTGATTATGCTATGTTAGCCCAGCAAAGAAGAGGGGTTCAGTATTAGAGTGCTCACTTCATTTGATCACTCAGAGAATTACACTATAATGATCCTCTAATTACAGAACTGCCATGCTGTGTTAAATCCTTTCTATATGTGCTGTCAACTGTTTACACTGTTCTGCACGCTCCAGACTTCACATTTCCAAATATACTACAGTGATAGCTGACAACAGCATTAACAAACATAATGTACAGTGTGTGGTTAAGGAAAAGAAGTGGAAGGACTTTGAAAAAGGGCTTGGAATGTGAGATTAAGCCAATATTACCACAAATGTTTTAATCAATGTGTATTTTTCTACAAACCAGTTCATTCCTGTTTTTCTGTGTTTTTCCACAGTGGTTATGTCTTTGATTATGATTACTACAGAGATGATTTCTACAATCGGTATGTGTGGTTATATTTTTGTATATCCTACACCATTTCTACTGTTTGTTTATAATGTAATCACATCATTTGGTTAGACACGTCTGTTCTGATTTTACATATTATTCATTTAATTATTTCTATTGTATATCAGAAGAAGACTGTTTGAATATATCACAAACAGAGAAGATTACCACCACCAAATGTATGCTCATTAAACCGCTCTTTTGGTCTTATCCTTCTCTGAGAGATTTGGGGCATTTTCTGTGCTGAACAGTTCAATTGTAGTTTAATTGCTCAGTGTTTCCTCTTACAGAGTTCTTCCAGGTTTACTGTCACTGGAACATACAGCAGCTGTAAAATTCTTCAGTATGACACTCGTGTCTTTGTCTTTTCATCCATGTGTATGAAAAGATGTAGAAAGTCTCCTGAAAAATGTGTCTTCCACGAACGTTTAGAAGTCTAGAAGGACCTTGAGGGAAGCAAGACCACAAGTTGAAGAGCATGTGTGTTTCTATAGGAGGAAAAGAAGTGTGGATATCTGAGCAATTGGAGACTTGTGCCTTGAGTACAGCCTAGCTCAGCACTCTGGGAATTTATTCATTCAGATGTAGCAGAAACACCACAACACAGGGTTAACATGGATGACCATGAATAACCAACCCTTGATGCAGCAGTGTTGTGCATCTGCATTACAGCAGCCTGGTTTAGCATAGGCCAAGTGAGTCAGAGGGGAACATAATATTGCTCCACCAACCTCTTCTAATCTGAGATTACATTAATGTAAAACAATGGACAATAGCAGGGGAGCAGTTTACACCTCGAAGTTAAGTTACTGTGCACTATGTACCTTTCTCCTTAGGAACACTGGAGGGAAAATTTAGAAACAACATTTTTTGGTTTTGTTTTTCTCCTGGGCTTCATTCAATTCAAGCCACTAATTTTGTTTTTGCATGTAAATGAGCATGCTCACTTGTCACTTTAGCTCTCTCCACAGAGCTAAAAATAGTGAGCTACGGAGTAAATATGGAGTAAAACCCATCAATGCCATTTAATCCTGCTTAGTCCAGCCTTGACAGTAGGAGCAGCTCGTATCCTGTAAAAAGTTAATTTCCACAGGCTTTTTTTTACTTTCCCCAAGGTTACTGCTCTGAATTTCATCAGTGGATTTGTATGTTTTTAAACAGAGTACTGTTTCTGATCTGTGCCACCTGAATATTGAAGTTATGTGTCTTTAGTTTTTTCCCTAATTCTGTGCATTATGGATAGCCCAAATTAACAACTATAATGGTTACATTTCCACAACAAAAGAAATACTTATGGGGCTTTGAAGACTGTTTCTGTGGAAACTCATGTCTATCTTGGTGATTGTCTTACAGAAAACCACTGACAGTGAAATGTGTCCATAACCTATTCAATAGTATAATTTTCTGATTTCAAAATCTTTCAGGATTAAGACAGCAGAAGTTTTATGGTCAAAAACTCATATATGAGGTTGGCCTTACAAGGCTGGACATGTTGATCTGTTGACATAAAAAGCTTAGGAGGTTAAGAGTCTCTGTAAGATCCAAGTTAATGGAAGTGGAAGATGAAAAGCTCTATATGGTAGGCATGGAAAAGAAAATCCCATGGAAAGTTCGATGCACTATCAACATGCTTATAGGAAATATAAATTAAGAAATATAGTCATGATTCTTGAATTCCTAAACTTCTGAACTTCTGAATTTCTGTGCTATATCCCAAACCATAGGTCTTGTTTTCTGATCTTCATTAATTTTCCAACTGTCCTGAAGGGAGAATACGCTTATCTTATCTTGACTAAAGCATTAGTGGGGTCAGAAAAGGGTGACAATAATGGTTAGTGCTGTAAAATAAAATCTGTATGAAGACAGATTGACAAGATCAGGGCTGCACAATTTAGAAGAGTGACTGAAAGAAAAGGTACTGTTATATGCATATTAGTGATATTGGGACAAAGAAATGATTTAGAACTGAGCATTTCTGCTTATCATTTCTTATATTGCAAGCACAAGGAAAACAAGCAGGGTACTTAAAAACTGATAAAAGAAAGTATTTTTTTAAAGAAAGCATATCATTGAAACATGTAGAACTTGGTACAACAAAATACCAAGCCCAAAAGCTTTGCATAATTTAAAAAATAAAAATAAGAATAGGAATATTAGATAACAGTCCTTTTATATATTTCAGAAAAGGAAATAGATTTGCATTTCACTACATTATCTATCTATCTTGGAAGCTAGAAAAAAATCACCTTTGGAGGAATAATTGCATAATGATCTTCTGCATGATAGTTTACAGTTCTTCTGAAACATTTTGTTCCAGTAATGTCAAATGGGAGACTGTGACCAATCAGCAGATCATCCAATATGATAAATGTTGAGTGACAACAAACAATAATATTTCTATTAAAAGTTCCAAAAATATTTTAGTGTTCATCTTCATACACAATTGTTTAGTTATGCTCACAATGGCTAGAAACTGCTTATTCAGTAAGAATATCCAAGGTCATGGAGTTCAAGTTCAGTGGGGGTGACAGGATCTCTGTGACACATTTTGTAGGCAGCTATGGAAAAGGAAGGAGGTGGTTATATTGTCTGTAAGATTATGGTACAGACAACATTAAGGATCCTGGGATTTAAGCATTAGGTGTTTATTTGCCAGAAAATGGTCTAGAAGACTTCCTGTTTCCTGTTCAGTATGCTGTTAGGCACTGTGGTGAGTGAATTACTGTTTCTTGTGTGTCTGTTTTCAAATGTGTATCTATCTGCCCAGCTGGGTGAGAGTAGTCAGAACTGTGAAAATTAAACATGCAGTTATAAATTTCCATAATTACTAGTTGCAAGTACCATTTGAAAGAAACTCGAGAATATTTTGTGAGAATGTTGTTTGTCCCTTTACTTCAGTCTCTGAACTGGAAATCTCAATTTTCTGAAATTTCTTCTCCTGACCTGTCATATTCAGAGCCCATAGCTTTTATGTTCTAAATATATCTCTAGCTTTGATTACCTTTTGTACTGCCTTTATTTTCTTCTACACAGGTTAGTTAGCAGCTGTTGATAACTGTGTTTTTAGGATTGGGGTATTCTGTTTGGAAACACTAGTTCCTCTTTGGTTGTAGAGTATCTTTTATTGACTGTAGTGGTAATTTTCTGAATATCTACGTGCTACAGTGGTTTTGGTTTGAACAAGACTTTTTTTTATTAAGCATGCTTGGTTATTTTAGTAATTCTACATCAATTAATTCTTCAATAAAGATAACATATGCTCTTTTCTGTGCATTCAGAAGGACATACGTGTCCCTCACTATAAAGACTCTTGCTATTTTACAAACTGCAGGATATTTCTTTATGGTGATGGTTGGCTTCAGAAAAGTGAATTTCTTTTTCTATCTATACGGATAGCAGATAGAAAACTAGAATTTAAGCCATGCATGTAATAAAGGAGCTGAAATGTCACCACAACAAAATGTACTGCTGTTAGTTGTGTGCAATGAAATGGTGTGGACCTGTGGAAAGCAGGTTATGGATTTTCCATACTGCAAATAACAGAGTCCCATAATGCATCCCTCATTTAAATTATGCAAAAAAATCTGAGCTATGCACTTGTCTGTGACTGAAATCTGAATATGGCACTTAATGTGCATAGGTCCTTGAAATCTAATTTGACTGTGACATAAAGTGATTACGGTTTCAGAGGGTAATTTTCTCAAAGATAACATGAAAATTTAGTTGACAGGGCTTCCATGACATGAAATCACAGAAGGTTTTATGGGGTCCAACTGACTTAATCTTTTCTAGGTTGTTTGATTACCATGGCCGTGTACCCCCACCACCCCGTGCAGTGATTCCACTGAAGCGTCCTCGTGTGGCTGTGACAACAACTCGCAGAGGCAAAGGGGTTTTCTCCATGAAAGGAGCATCACGATCCACCTCAAGTGGGGCTTCTTCCTCAGGATCCAAATGTGAGTTGCTCATATCAGTTGGATATTACTGAAACAATGATCCTAGTAATTGCTGCAAGCAGACAGCTTCCACTATATAGCTCTGTTGTAGTCATTTCCTACCCTTAGCCTTTAGCTTGAAAAACTGGTTTGATTACCAAAGCTGTCATGCCTTTCCTGCAAGTCAAAGAGCAAAATGATGTAACTTTTGAAGGAAATCCCTCCCACAGCATTTGACCTACAGATCACTCCCTTGGCCTCAGAAGAAGTCTGTTTAAAATCTCCTATCATCCTGACTGCTTATGCACCATGAGGTCTTGTGAAGAGCTGATAATAAAGCAAAGCTAATAATCTTGTTATAGACAGAGGCACATTGATTTCTGTTGAGACTTGAGGATTGTATGTGAGCAAGTGGGGGGCGAGGGGAGGTTTTGCTATGTGTGCTTTTTTTGCCAGATTCCTCTGAGGGTAGAAAGAGGCAAAGTGTCTTTGCCTGTTCTAAACACAGGGCAAAATGGTATTGGCAACTTGGGATTATTCAACCTTTCCTTAGTGAGTTGGCCTTAGAAGAGCTGATGAACAATAGGCATTCCCTCCTCCAAGCTCACCAAGCTCCCCACCCCGTAGTATTGTCCTGGGAACTTCATCTTCCTCTCCGTGCATCTTTCAGCACCCACCTGTCTTCCCCTGCCCCTTATGTGGAGTGATACTGTCCTTGGAAGCGTCACTGGAAGAGGAAGAGAAAGATCAGGTAGGGATCAGATATTAGAAAGAATGAAGGGACTTCAATAAGACACTTGAAGTACCAGACTGGCCGACAATGCATCATGCTTTTACACACAACCATGAAATAAGTGAATCCACCAACACTACACCTTACTGGAAGAGGGGTTAATTATGTCATCAACTTGAGCCAATTATATACTCAGCTTGAATAACCTATTCAAATCTCACACGCTAGCATCTAACAAAGAAGATGGACCTCTAGTGAGCACACTAGGATCTATTCTTAATCGTACTGTATGAACCAATGTTATCGAAGACCTTGAAAGAAAACATGTAATAAATATGCATGTGACTGAAAGAATGGAAATGTGATAGAGCAAAAGATAATATTTTACACTGAGGAACAAGGAGCTTGGGCCATTCCTTGGAAAGGATGACATTCTGAGAAAGGGAGTCTCTGTTGGCTGTACAGTTGAATCACAAACAATTCTGCAGTGAATGAATTGGCTAGATGCCCATTACCAATAATGGGAGCTTTGATGCCTACCACACAGGAAGACATGTAAATTTAAGTGTAATATTATGGAGCACACTCACACCCTAAGAGGATGTCTGGAAGTAGCAACACTTCCTTTGTTCTCTGGAGGATGAACATGAGTCTAGACATTTTCATACATATCTTGAACTAATCCACTTGTCCGTAGCTACTTTTTTTATTTCCTCAATACTTTAAGTAATGAGTTATGATTCCTTATATTAATTTAAAAGAAAGCATACAGCTCAAGATCTTCACTTTAGTAGACTTTAATTTAAATTATTTTGTTAGTCTTTTCCAGCCCTTGAGTCTTTGGGTTTTCACACAGTGAATCAAAGCTTTAGTAAGTATATACACTTACAGATTCATTCATTAGATCTCCTTTGTTCATCCTTTACTGTTGTCTTATCCCTATGAAAAGTTAGCAGTATCAGTGCGTTCAATTCACTAATTGTCCTAAAGTGTGGTCTAATAAGAATGGGCTTTTTGGACTCGCTTTACCTTGAGAAGACAAATTATTTTCAGATAAGTTTATATATATATATTTCTTGTTGTCCAGAAGAAGAACAACTCTAAAATTCTTCTAGAGAACTGAGGACCGTAGTATATCCCAATAGATGTCAAGGATATCTCTCACCCAGAAATCTGGATTTTCATTGTAGTGAATGGGACAGAGCATATTACATTAACATGTAGATATCTGTTCCTCAGAATAATCACCAAATTTGCTTTATTATTTATTCTGCATTTCAGGAAATGTTTCATAGTATCATGTCAGGACTTCAGTAATGCATAACAGATTATAAGGTTCGACCCTAGACTGAGTACCCATAGCCACTTGCTAGAAGACCTCCAAAACACTGCTTGCATAACATGGCAAATGTTGCAGAACCTGTAAATTATTTAATGGAAATGCAATCAGGAGTGTAGAGATCCTAACAGACAGTGTTATGCCCCGGTGAAAGTATCCTTCAATGTATTCAGGTGTGATGTGAATTCTAAAAATGTCAGTCTTAGAGCTCCAGGTAACAAGATCATCTTTGGATCCAGCTCTTTAACACTGAAGGGAGAGCTGCAAGATGCATCACTAAAAACGTGGGCTGACATTTTGACCCCTGTTGCGTTTCCACTGTCAGTTCTTTACAATGGCAGTTGGAACACAACTGCAGAGACCATTTATCATGCTGGAATAAATTGCAAAAAATATTCTTTCTGCATGCAGCACATCTTTAAAAGGAGTCAGACACACCGTATAAAGACTTTCATGCTTGATTTCCCCATAGAATTACTACCCTTTTTGTCAAGTCCAACCAACCCATCATAAAGGTAGAAACATGATTTTGTTGACTTGGACAGGAATGTAATCAGCTTATTGTAAGACATTTATCAGAGAAATAACCAAGCCATTCCCTTAGGGGCTTCAAGTTGGAAACTGGAGAATGTGTGTTTTGTGGCTTCTTTTGCCATTTTATTGGAAAAGTTGGTTATATAGAATTGTGAGATGAAGCAATTTAATATTTTGTTGTCCCTTACTCTACACTGCTAATCTGAACCCCTTGAACCAATGCCCTGGTGATTCTAATTGTAATTTATTACTAGTTAAACAAAGGATCTCTTCAATAATGAGAAACATATTTTGTGGGAAGGAACATATTTTGGGTTTTAATGAAATTGAAGACCATAAAACAGCTTAATCGCAGGTTCAGAATTAACTATGTCAAAATGGCATTGGCTATGCTTGAACGAGTTCACCCCCAAATAACAAAACTCTCATGAGATCACATCCCTGAACAGACTTTTCAGATTTATGTAGAAACCTCATAGGCATAACTGTTCTTATAGCTGTTCTCCACACTCATATTGAATCCAGAAAATGAACCCATACATGTTGTATTAAAGGTCAGAACACAGGGGACCCCTCAGTGAAATTATCAGGATTAGAGGAACTCACTTCTGAAAACCAGCAATCCCTGATGTTTGTTGTGGCACACAGCAAAGATGTTATAAAAACATAATATCAAAAATGCCTTGCTCACTGATGAGTACGTCTGCAAAAATGATGTCTGCCATCCAGTGCAGTAAATTCTTGTTCTACTAAAAAGTAGTAATATGTGTTCTGTTTGCTTCCAAAACACAAAATAAGCTAGGAGGCTTTGATTTCTTTTCGGAATCTATAATTTTTCAAGGATCAGTTGACAATATTTTGTTTTCTTTTTAACTCCAAAGACGAGAAAATAGTAAATCAACCTTTCCATATTATCAGAAGTAACTCACAAAATGAAACATGTTGGTGTGGAAACTACACATAGTGGCTTTTCATGTTAATGGTAGGAAGCAGCAGATGCAGATTACTGTTTAGAACTGGGAAAAACTCACTTTTTCTGACAATATAGAAATTGAAGTTCTTGGAATATGTATTTTCATTTTACACATCTGAAAACAGGAGGAAAACACTAATCAAATTTTTTATGCCGTGTGCTTGAGATTGAGGACTAGACACTTAAGATGTTACAATATGTACTGAATTATGCCTTTAAATTAATTTTGACTTGTATAGTTTATATTTAGCTTCATCAGCTAACCCATTTTTCAGTGAAATCTAAAGTAATACAATATGATAAAATATTTTACATTAAACATGAAGGGCTTAGATAAAAATACATGACATTTCTTTCCAAAGGAATCTGAATCATGTTTTGTAGATGAATCAATTTGTACTTCATTGTACTTCCCCATCTTTAGCAATACATCATTTGACAGATCCTAGAACTGCATTTTCTTTCTCATGGCTGCATTATAGTGATATCCTATTGTCAACCTGAGACTACAACTAGAACCAAGGATAATTCTGTTCCTGACTTTTTCAGCTGATGAGCTTCCACGTTAAGAGTAGGAGTTCTGCTGTTAGTCAATCAAGCACAGGAATTTTTTTCAGTGCAATTCCATTTCATCTTTTTTATAATGTAGCATTCCTTAAAATCACCTGACTCCTCTTTCCATTCCAGTTCACTCTGAATAGATGATACCTTCCAATTTCATGTCATCAGCAAATTTCACCTGTTTGTTTACATTTTTGTATCAAAGTTGTTGACAATATTTAGCCATTTTGGTGCCAGTGTTTGAGGAATTTCATTAATAATTTCTTTTCCTTTCAATACATGGATTTCTGTCACCTGCTGGCTTTTGCTTATCTGTTAATAGGAAAAAAAAAAAAAAAAGCAGTAAGCTACTTTATTTTCCTATTCTATTACTCAAAAGCAGATGAACAGATATTTTGGACACATGCAGCTCTGGTTTCATGTTTATCAACTGCTTTATTTCTTGCCTGAGATCAATTTAAAAAAAAAAAAAATCCATGAAATTTTAAAGGAGAATTTATATACCCAAAGCAGGACACCTGAAGTACAGTATTTACAGTCTTTACATTTTATCTTTGTCATAACACTGTGCTTAAAAAGCCTAAAGTTTTTCCCAAGCTCTATACTATAGAATCACAAAATCACTGGAGCTCATCTGGTTCAACTGCCCTGCTCAGGCAGGGTCACCTACAGCAGGTTTCCAGGACTGTGTCCATATGGCTTTTGAATATCTCCAAGGATGGAGACTCCACAGCCTCTCTGGGCTGCCTGTGTAAGTGTTTGACCACTCTCACAGGAGGGAAAAAAAAAAAAAAAAAGCTTTTTCTTGTGTTTAGGTGGAATTTCTTGTGCTTTAATTCATGCCAACGGTCTTTGACATATTAGTGGGCACTACTGAGAAGAGTCTGACTTTGTCGTCTTCATTCCCTCTTGTACCAGTGAGCCCAGAACTGGACACAGTACTCCAGATGTGGCCTCACCAGTGCTGAGTAGAGGGGAAGGATCATCTCCCTCAACCTGCTGGCAACACTCCACCTAATGCAGCCCAGGATGTTGATGGCCTTCTTTATCACAAGGGTGCATTGCTGGCTCATATTCAGCTTGTTGTTCATCAGGACCCTTCATACTTTGTCTTTAGTAATTGCTGCTCACTACAGAAATACCCAGTACAATATAATCGAGAGTGGATTTTCTCTAGGATAATGATTCTGAAGATTTGTACAATTCCCTGCAAATTAAGACAATAAGTAACTCAAATAACTACACCACCGCAATACTGGAACTAGGATGGAAATTTGGAACGTGTAGATTTGTTGAAAATCTTCCTCCTTTTTTTTTCAGTCCTTTTTACTGTTAACTTGAAGTGATTGACTGTATGATGGAATCTCCTATTTAATGACCTTATTAAATGTGAATGATAAATTGAAGATTCAGTGACCAAAGTTTGAGTAAACAGTTTTGGCATAAGGGAATCTTGCAAAGTAGCAATAAAGCTCCTCAGTCGTTTATAGCATCCTTGCTTGCTTTTGAATCCCTGCTGTTATTTCTGTGTTCCCTCTGACGCAGTCTTCTTCCCAAACTGATTTCTCACTGAGACGCCACAGGGAAGCCCCTGTGAAGCAGAAGGTTTGACCCGAGTTGAACAGTAGCCCTATGTATGTGCCCGTTTCCTCACCAAATTCAGAAATGCAAATGCTTTGCTTTTTAGATTGGGAACAAATCTCATTAGGTCCTTGTGGTGTCTCTTCTGACTTTTGACCTTTTAGCCTTGGCAAACCTGCTGTTTGCCAGTCAAGGAACCTCCTCTGTCGCAACAGCTTGGCCACACAGGATCTGTTGCCAGCTGGCTTCATAGCGGACTGCTGCAGACACTCAGCATTCCCCACTGGACAGATTCACACCATTTCCCCCTGGAATCTGTGCCGCTTTGCTACTCGCACAGACCAACCACTGCCCCTGGGGAAGCAGTAACCTTCTAAATATATAGTTGTCAGAATCTTAACATTTTGTTACAAATCTAGGGGATTGGACAGTGACCCGTTATTTATCCAAGAACATTTTAAGGCCTTGCTCTATAAATATACTGAAAAATTCCATTAAATACTGTATAGCTTATAAGAGTCTAGCACAAAGATTACTTTTAAGCTTTGTTCTCTAAGGCCTACTGTTCATTCAATATGAGATCAGAGGTTTCAGCCTATGATATTTTGAGACATGCAATTTCTCAATACGAGCATGTGATTAAACAAGTTCATTACCACATATAGCAACCTACTGCCTTTAGCTGACTTGTTATAACTATAATGCACATGACCCAAACTCTAAGATAAAAAGCCTTGGTTTCACCCTCAGTGAATGTGCTCCAAGTTTCCAATAACGCTGATTTAGAGGTAAACACATACTTGTTTACTACCACTGAAGCAGGCAGTATCTTGACTGCACACTTCATCATCAGATTTTGACTGTCCAATAAAAAATACCCATGAGACACATGCTCATGAGTCAATGAACAGGACTGATAAGGCAAGATGCAGCCAGAAGACCCTTCAGACAGAAAGGGAACATGTCCTTCTCCATGGCAGAACGTTCCTTTTCCCAGGCTCACTAAGGGCTCTCCCATTGCTCAGGATACACACCCCAAAGTCAATGAACATCCTGCTTCAGCAGCTGTAAGAATGGAACAGTAATACTGCTCAGTGCTTTCCCATTGCCAGTGCCTCATAGTTTAAGGTGATAGTCCATTTCTTCCTACAAGAATTGTAAGAGTGACATCTGTTATCTACTCTTGACCTTTACAAATGGCTTTATTTTCCTGTGCTAGCACAGGGCCCCCATTTTCTCCTCTTCACATTTTCAACATGATATCTTACCACAGATGGGGCAAGTGGATCTGTTTGGACTATCTTCTGAGCATAAGAACACACCCTGATAATGCCATAATAATGAGATCGTTCATGAGTGCTGCAGTGCTGTTTCTTCCGAAGCCAAAACATCTCCAAAGCAGTTACTCCTTACATTAGACAACAAGAGTGCAATAATGTACATAAATGAAGAGTAATGCAATGCAACAAAGATTTGGAAACTTCAGCTCTTAATTTGTGGGCATTGCCTCCGTGTCCCTGGATGTGATCATAAAAAGAAATATTTTCCTATGTTATCTATAGCTGGAAAAAGTACAAGAAATTACCAGAACTGAAAGCTTTTGAAGCAATAATACTTAACACCTATTGCAATGAAGTTGTTGACTGGAACATAACATTGCATTCCTGACTCCCTGGTATTTATGTTACCATTCACTCTTGTTGAAAAATACCTACTGATACTGTGAGGGATCTTTTTGTTATTGTTGTTACTATAACAAAATAATCCAGCAAAATATTATTGCAAGACTGTGAACTGTCTGTCATATTTGAATCATTCTTTCACTATAGGATGTTTTTCAGTAAAAATTACTTGGATTTACTAAGCATGCCCTTGAGATGTTTTGCCTTAAATGCTTATTACAGAATACGCCTCACATGACCCCTTGCCACTATGGTTTTGTATCTTGTGATTTCCTAGGATTCAGCATTTTTAACTAACAATGTTCATTTTAAAAGTTAAATCTCTAAAAATACTGACAGAAATGAGAAAGTAGACTTTGATCTACAGAGGAAAGAAAAAAGAACATGTTTTTGTTCGTGGGGGGCTGCAAATATAGTTTATTTCATGTTTTGCATCTTTACTCTCTTTTCACAGTGAAATCAGATGAGTTGCAAACAATCAAGAAGGAATTAACCCAAATCAAAACAAAAATTGACTCCTTGCTAGGGAGACTGGAAAAGATTGAAAAGCAGCAAAAAGCTGAAGCAGGTAGGTGAAAGCAATTTGTTGTCACATGAATTAAGTTAGAACCTAGTTACCAGTCAATCAGACAGACAGAGAGAAGAGAAGCTTTCCAGGAATTTTGCTACATAATGGGGTCCTGAAGCAACGTAAATTAACTCTCAGGTAGAACTGTTGGCACGATAAATTAATATTCTTCACAGAGCATGCAAAATCATTTCAAGAATTGTTTTCTATGGTGTAGTAGGAAAAAAAAAAGATTCTTACTAAATGTTCTGGAAACAAAAAACAAAACAGCACTAAAAAATTAACTGAACAGAATTATGTTAGAAGTTGTTGACCTTGGGGATGCTTGTGGTATCCACATTAAGAATTATTAGATGATCTATATCAGGAACTATTGCCTGGGCAATAGGCAATAGTCACAAGTTGCAGCAAGGGAAATTCCTGCTTGATATAAGGAAAAGAGATGCAACCAGACAGCATAGCAGGTTGCCCTGAGAGACTGTAGTAGCTCCATCCTTGGAGGTGTTCAAAGCTCATTGGGCCAAGGGTCCATGGACCTGGACCAAACTTTGAGTTTGGCCCTGCTTTGAAGAGGGATTGCACTCGGAGAGTTCAGAGATCCCTTTCAGTCTAAACTACTGTGTGAAGCTCTCACATCTCTGCAAACCTGGCTGCACCTCTAGTTCAGCTTTTCTCTAGCTTGAAATGTTTTTTTCTTTTGAGGCAAACCTTGGGAATGACAAAATCCAACACTGCTTTTTAATTTAATCAAGATCTTTATTTCTGTCATTGCAGCAATCATTTTGTTAGCTGAATGATCTCACCTAACAGCACTTTAAAGCCATACTGAGCAGTTATAAGGGATTTATAAGGTTGTATTTTCACCACAGTACATATAGAAAACAATCTCAGTTCTCACCCCTGTCTATGGTATTTTCTTGGCTATTTCCTTATAAATCACATGGTATATCTCTGTACAGAAGCTGTGTACTAGCAAGCTGATTTTGATGAGAGCCAGTGGTGAAACAGAAGCCTTATCGCATGAAAAATCTCAATGTTCTTATTTTTTTCCCCCTCCATTCTCTGATGAAAATTTTTTATGCATTTTGTGTGAAATGTGTGAAAGAAATTCTGCCTCAAAATCCACAGCTGCCTGGGTGTCTGGGCACTCAGATTTGTGTCCCTTGCCTAACTCCAATCAGCTACGTGAAGCCAAAAAGACCCAACAGGACACATAAAGAGAGGTCCATCAAGACTGTCTAAAACATTGGTGGGAATTAGGAGCTGAGGTTCATGAACTTGACACAGGCAAAATATTAGATACAGATATTTAGATCTGGATCCCTCCTGTTCCCGTGCCTGCCCTATTTGCTGATCTGTTGCTGGGGTATCTCTCTGAACCCAGAAGTTTCCTGCTGGCATTCAGAAATAACTCTAATTAATGTCTTCCTAGGGCAGAACACTATTTTGCGGTTAACAATTTAAAAAACAAACAAACAAACAAGCAACAAAAAACCCCAGCTTTTTAAAAAAATCTACCTTTTATTTACAATCATTTTCTAAGTTGACAGACAAGGACCAATCCTTCAACTGTTATAGTTTACCCCACAAAATAAGTTGAATGTTTTTTTCCAAGTCTAAGGTAAACCATTAGTACAGAGTGTGATTATCTCTTTTAGGAGAACCATACACAATATGTATTCATTATATTCTATTTTGTACTTTATGCAAGTTAGATAAAAGTTGGTATAATCAGTGAAGATGTAATTGCAAGGCACTCCATTGAATCACTTGTGTACTGAAATGCTCTCAGATGGCGCATCCCTACTTCAGGAAGCTTTTATATAAAATCCATTACTATGCAAAACAACCTGCATGTCATTGTACTTTGATATCCAATTTTCACTTTTGTTAAAGGACTGTAGTGAACTCATTTAAATAGAAATCAGCTCAAAGAGGAAAACGTTGATTTGTATTGAATCATACTGTTATGCCTTTTGAAGACAAGAAATGAATAATCTCCTCAGAGATTAAAAACTAGTTTCAAATTGTTGATGTTTTAAAACATCAGGTGCAAAACCTGTCCCCCATATTTCTTGCCTCTCATCGGAGGGTGTGAGTAACAAAAATACCTCAGAAACACCAGTAAACCTGGATCCCCATTTAAGTCGCCTGAGCTGATGAAGAGGGTTATGCAGCCTGGGTGATTAGTCTGCAGATGATTGCTTCCTCAGCGAAAAGATTTGTATAAGATAAGGCTACATGAGTAGTTGAACTATTTCATTTACGATGTCAGATCTGAGATGATTTTGTTCCTTCTCTATGGTTTGGCAATATTATTTCTTACTTTCCTCTGCCAGAAGGTGTGGCCTCACTAAGACTGGGATCAGAGGGAGGATCTATGTTTCATTTACACAAAACAAAAATCAAGCCACCGTCTTGCCCTTTTGTTTTTTTAAGTTTGCATCACTTTCATGAAGAATATTTAATTATTAGTCTTAAAAGTTATACATCTGGAGGAATGTGACAGGTTAAACAGACAAGCTGGACAAGCTCAGTGCATACATTGGTTACTGCTCTACAGCTGCATGAAAACTCTCCTTACAATAATGGTTGATGTTCTGTCTTGTACTATTATCAACGTCTGACCATTCTAATAGGGGGAATATAGATAAGAGGATTTCCTGTTCATAAGGAAACTGCAGGAATAGCTCCTCTCTTTGTAAAAATCTGAATCAGGAAGCGAGGGTAAGAAGCTGCTCAGATGTGAAAAAAATTGTTACAGGAGAATGTTCTCCCTGTAATATCAGAGATGGGTGCTGAAAGGTAGGATCTTAAGTTTACCTTCTCAGAAGAGCCCAAAAGAGTTAGATGCTGAGCTGGTATTTTAGACTCCTCTGAAGAACCCAGTCTATGTTCTCGTTCAGACAATTAAGTAAGTGAGCTATTTTTTTTGCAGCTGTATCTTAAAAGTTTCCCCATTTAAATGTATTAAGTCCATAATTTCAGGAACCCTTTTTGAAAGCCTTGACCAAAGTTGATTCAGTTGTCACTGCCACAGCTAGGTTAATCTCAGAAGTGGCTTGAAGCAGAAGGTGATGGGGCAGGACATAGTAGGCATAGCTGATTCAATCCACATTTCCTTGCACGGTAAGCAACACAATGACTTATAACTAGCATGGTATTGTATAGAGCACCTTACCAATACATGATGAGGCTCCATGGGCTGTCTTCTACTAAAATGCATGACTACAGTACTGTCAAAGTAGTTATCTAAGATGACATTTTATTCTTTACGTTCAAGAAACTTTCTGGAGAAATTATGTGACTAATGGAGAAAAGCTTACTTGTTATGTGTCTTCAGTAAATGAATTTGAAAATGAGGGATTAGAGACTAACAAAGACTGAAGAGATGAAAGTAAGTTGCAAAATAAATGTGCAGAGGTAGAAGGAAAAACAAATGTCTTGGTTTAAGACTATGATACAGAAAAGTGTGAGCAGATTTGAATATTATATGCAGCTGGTAATAATTTATAGTAAAATAATAATAAATTCATAGAGATGAAAAATACAGAACTTCACAGGCAATCTGCAGATTCATTGCCTGTCCAACAAGATAGGTGATGCACTACTAGTGTTAGAGAACAGTCAATCTAACAAAGAAAGAAATAGTTTTGTTCCAGAAATTTGATCATTGATGGGTATTGTCACCCGCAGACTGAAAAGACATTGACATTCCTGCTACAGGCAACCAATTCTCTGGTCCGTATTCACTTTGAGTACATAAAGCTTTTCATCTAAACTCCTGATGTGCATAGGAATAAGACCCTGATTCTTCCAACCTCTCTTCTGGCCAGTCTGCCATTCCTCCCTCAATCCTCCTCTGGATTTCTGCTGGCTGAAATTCTTCAGCATATCCAGGAATCTCGCAATACATAATCACAACAATGAAGCTATCTGTGCTAAGCCAACCAGAACAGATCCTCTGGGCCTCCATGGAAATGGTCTTTCTTTTCACCACTTTGTAGAAATTATAGGAAGCCCTATATTTGGGTAATTGAAGGGGAGCATTCTCCAGTTGCCTCGGCACATTACACCAACGGGGAGAAACTGTTACTTTGCTCCCTAAAAAATACGTTCAGTTGTCTAGAAGGATTTGTTGATTATCTGTATGGTCATTGCGCTATACTCACAGCAAATTTATGCAAATCCTTGTTCACTTATTGGCAATTAACAGCCTTCTGCTTCTCAGAGCACAGAGATTTATGTACTTCTCATTGGCTGCAGATAAATAAATATATGGTGACTATGCCAATTGGATTCCCAGGGCAAAGCAAAGTCCAGAAAATCAAAAAGCTGGATCTGCTGGTAAATCAAGCCTTCATCCACTGCATGGGATAGATGAGCATGTTGGTACTATGGTTGATTTATGCGTTAATTTTGAAAACAAGGATTTTGATCATATTTGCCTGGTAGATATTAACACACTGATTTTTACAAAGCTAGCTTATCCGGAGATGGGAAGCTCAGGTTTCTTCCTCAGAGCACTTTTCTTTGCCACCAATAGGGAAGGCTACTGAATCTCTATAGAGTATGTTTTCTTTACAGAAGCTCAAAAGAAACAAATGGAAGATAATGCTGATTTGATTCAAGAAGAGTGCATATCAGAGAATGCAGATAACTCTACAGAAGAGCCAATTGAAGGAGGGCCAGATGCAGATGGGGATGGAGAAGAAATGACTGATGGAATAGAGGAGGATTTTGATGAGGATGGCAGCAATGAGCTGGTAAGGAATAACCATGCCATGTCTGTCTGTGCAGTTGCTACAAGTAACCACAGAGAACCAACAATTTGGGTTAACAAAAAAAGCTCACAGCAGCACTGTGACGTTCTGTAACTAGTGCCTAGTCCTACATCCTTCATATGCTGTAGTATCAATTAAGCATAGGCCCCTCTGAGGATAAACAAGAAAAATACATTTTACTACACTTGGTGATTTTAGAAAGGAAATGAAATGTACTTTAAATTGGTTTACATTTATTATTTTACATTTAATGACATGTAGATGAGGGGAAAAAAAGAAAAGCAACCATGTTTTCCTAACTGGAGCATTTAAAAATCAAATAAGATTCTAGAATGGAGAATTTTCTCATTAGTAAACATGTGCTCCCCCAGTCCCTGTCTTCCATGTGTATCTTCTGCAGGCTGTGTTGGTGGCTACAGATTTTTTTGATGGAAGGATTTTTCCCTAGAAATATTCAGCTAAGAAATATTTGGGTTTCCAGCCTGAGCCTGCACCTTTCATGAAATGCCCTTCATGTTGTTAAAATTATAAATTCTACTAGAAAAATATTAAAAAATATTTTGAAAGTCAGATTTATACCTTTTTCTTCATTCCTAATAAGAATGGATCAGTCACATTGTTTTAGATTCTATAATACTCTATAATACTTCCCAGCTTTCATATTCTTTTGCTTTGAGCAGAAATCACTTCTGTTGCTCAGTGTCACTGTCCCTGCTTGCTTTTTAACACACATTTAATCATGTCTGCACTGTAAAAATCATTCAGTGATGCTAACAGAATTCAATCAGCAATGGGCACAGCTGAACCAACACCAAGTCTGGAGTAACAGGACATGCGAAAAACTAGTGTTTTGTATTGCTTACTGTAAAAGCAATTTAAACCTACAGCTCATATGAGGGTCTGTTTCTGTTTAGCCAGGCCCTCTTGAATTTATAAATCCTGAATGGCATTATGCCCAGGAAAAACCACTACAACCTGAATCCCCTCATCTTTTAACATGTGATGTAGAATAGATGACATTATCACTTTTTCTCAAAGAAACAGGTTCTCCTGTATAGGTATGACGGACCTCTGTAAGCAGTTGCCACTCTGAATTTGTAGGAAGTTGAAATTATGTAATGACTAAAGAGTTAGTTGTAAATATAATATCCCACCACGGCTAATACCTGATCAGCTGAAGTGATATTAGCAATAGGGGTGACCATAGTTTAGCAAGACGGGTGGGTTTTGTACGAATTAGGTGTCAGACTTCCTACTGCAGACAACTAAGTGGGGAAGTTAACGTACAGTATATTAGCTTCTGACTGTTCAGTGCCATCATGTCACCCTGTGGGTATGACATATTTAGCATATATCTACACTATATAATTAAGCGTGATGTAGAAGACTTTTTTCATCTAGAAAAGGCCTAAGCAGGAAAGTTTTTCTAAAAAGCAAGCAGCACAGGAAGACTTCATTAGCAGTGAAAGGCTGGAATCAGCACAGCCACATTTGCACACCACTGCTTCCAAGCTAAAAAGCCTTTCCAAGATTTATGTTATGGCATTAGTTGAAATGCAGTGTGTTGCAGACGCGGCTCCAAAGACAGCTCAGAGGTCTGAGCCACACATCTAAGGCACAGGTAGGAACGAGCTCCAGTTTCTCTGCATGCCATTACTGAGCCCCTTGTGTGCCGGGAGGAGGTGGCTCCTTGCACATGGAGAGGGGTGTCCTCTGCTTTGCGTCCTAGTGCTCATGAACAATATCCCCCCATCCTTGTGCTTTTCATCCTCCCTTGCCATTTTCCTCAAGCTTTGGAAGAGGCTGCTTCACCTTAGTTTTCCTCCCTGCTACAATGGGATAATAACACTTTCTTTCTTTTACAAAGCCTAGGGAGGTCAGTGAATGAAAAACTGTTATGGATTGGATAAAGGATTGCTCTGCAAAGGATTACTTCAAAGAAATCTCAGGCAATGGGTGTTTCCCACAGAGAGGCAATTATAAATTGAACTGTGCATCTTTCCTCTACAGTTTTTACCCAAATACTTGGCAGTATTGGCCAGTACTGTTATAATATGAAGCTGGTATTTTATGATGCATATTGTAATTTAGTCTGGTTTTCACTTATGCTTACATATATTTATGTAGATATAATGGCCAGTTCCTATAAGTTTTACTTTCCAGTCCAATCACTGATAGCTGTATAACTGGAAAGTCAATAAGAGTACTATCATCAAATATATCGTGAATACCCCAATAGGAATACTTGGGATTTCAGTGTGATTCTACCTGTTCTGTGCCCTCCTATCTGGCATTACCCTCTGTTTTGTGAAAATTAAAATAGATAGATAAGCTTGTTATAAAACAAGAAGTCCTAACAGATGTTGTTCTCCTGTTTTATGAAAACTAAGTTATTTAGGAAAAAGAGCTGGCTAATAGCAAATGTGTCATTTTGGAATGGAGCCAGTTACAAGTCATTTGAGGAAAAAAGGGGGGGTTAGCATAAAAAGTGTTAAATGTGAACAATTAGGACAAACTTTCCATGTGTAAAAACATAACCTTGGACTCAGAATAAGAAATATCCCTCCAAAGGGCATTTTTTAATGAAATCTATAATCGTTTCCAAATATAAAGCTAAAGGGATTTAGGATGATGATGAAAAAAAATCTTTTCTTTCATCACTAAGAGCAGCAGAGCAAACAGAAAAACATTTGAAATGGGCATAGCTAATGTTCTGAAGTCAGCTCAGCACCAAAAATTGGTCGTGAGTCCACTAGTCTGAAAAATATTATTAGAGGGAGAGAGCAACATGCCTTAAATTTAGATCTTAACGTTTTTTGCAGTGCTTCATATTTAGCTGTAAATCTCCTGCCAAGCCATTTGCCAATAATATGCTGCAGGATTCTTTTTGCTGAACACAATACTCTGTTGTCTCTTTTTTTTTTTCCCTGTGACCAGCCCTAAGGCTGTCAGTAAAGGGAAGTGTTCAACAAGGACAGACCTGCTGCCAAGTCCAGATGCTGCCAGAATGGAGCCTCTGAATCTGTGTATGTGGGTCTGCATCTTTGGACTAGAGGACTCAAAAATATATTTCTTTCTCTATTTCTGTTTCTAACTTGCAGAGGAAGTGACTATGCAGGATGCATGCTGCGGGTTTAGGTGGTAGGATCAGTTCTCTAAATTCACACACCGTCTATTTGGAGGAACAGGTTACTACACATTAACTGGGTGATGGCAGCTGTCCTCATGCCTGCTTTCAGCCTAAACCAACTGTAAAGAAATGCGAAGTACTTTAGCCTGCAGTCTGAGTTAAGCCAGGCATGGATTTAAGGAGGCTTTAGCCTCTTCATTTGCCTGCCTGGCTGCACACACAAAAACACATCACATTCAACAGCTGTACACCTTCTTCATCCACCATTTAGATCAGGACGTTGTTCATCCCTGCATTGTCATTTTCTGTGGACTAAAGACATGCCCACAAACAGTCGTTATGGCTCAGCTGAAGTGAGAAAAAGTTTTACGCCACAATAACTTGATTGCCCATCTGAACTCTAATTCAAGACATGCTGCATTTGAAGTATCTGCTACAGTCATCAAACATCATGTCTTGTGAAAGTTTCTTTTGTAACAACTGTTTGCACACAAAGATGTCTCAGTAAGTGTCTCCAGTGCTGCAGACACTCCAGCTTGAGGATCTTTTTAGAACAATCCCCAAAGACTTTTGCTGCATTGACATACTGAAGAGTTCTTTAAATGGTGATTTCAGATATAGGATCCAGCTATGTACAGCTATGCTAGGAGACACTGACAGAGTCAAATAGTTAACTTCAACTTGCTCAGTGAAGAGTGTCATATGCTTCTCACCCATCTGCTCTTACACGTTGGCCTTCCTCTACCCTTTGTACAAGGGCATGTGATAATATATTGTGTATATATATATATATATGTAGCTATTTATATATATATATAAAATAATATAAAAAATAATCACTAACTTGGAATGTAGGTCTTGAGCTTACTCTACAACTCATGTCACTTAACTGATCATCAGAGGTTGCTGGAGCAGATGAAAACTTCAGGTCTGTTTCCTTTGTTCCTTTTAGATAAAAACCCAAGCAGTTGGCTATCCCAGATTTTACAGGACCCATGAGTCAAGCTTTCTATCAGCTCCTCACATTGAACAGTTTCTAGTTGCAGTGAATTTAAAATCTTTGTGTTCCCTCCTAGTGCGAACACATCCACTGTTATTGCTTTTAATCTAAACTGTCCCTCAACAGCTCTGTGTAGAAAACAGCACACCTATGCAGCTTCCCATCTTGCCTTACAGAAAACAAGCTCCTATGAAGAAAGATCTTCATGTTTACTAAATTCACCTCAACAGAAATCACAAACAGGTCACAAATCATCATAACACAGATCATCAGTGATATCAAGCAGTTTTCAGGTTCCTGGCAGGGCTTTAAATTGTAAGGAGTGGGAAGCAAAGCCAATAACCTCATCTTATTCCTGTGGCTACACAGCAGAGAGCAGAAAAGCACCTTTGCTGCACACTCCAACACACGTTTTGATATTTGTAAAGCAGCTTGGCCTCAGTGCCTCTAAAATAAGCCCCTTCTCCTTACTACAAATAGTGTTAGCAGTGTGTGGTGCGACTGAGAGCATGCAGGAAAAGCGTTTGTGAATCTGCTTGCATGGTGGTTTCCTTACTCTGCTGATTTAGCAGCTGGACAACCCAGTGCAGGCCCAGAGCATTTAATATAACTTCTCTGAGCCTGTTTCAAATGGTGCTAATCAATCATCGAGGAAGCACTGACTCAAAATGAACTATAACTTATCATCACAATCCCCTTGTAAATAACAACGGTGGCATCCAATTAATTAGCTGAAAGCCTGAAGTATCATAGATTTGGAAAAAAATCACTTTCGGCTAATGCTTAATAAAATACCAACAAACTAATTAATTGGAATGAGTTATACACAAGCATTCATATCTATATTACATTGCCTGAGAAGAATAGTTTCTATCAAACTGTCAGCCTTTCATAATAAATAACTATAATAATAATAGCACAGCAGTGGTTCAGTAGTTAAGCATTCAGTAGAGCAAACAGTGTTTTCTGGTAGAGCATGTGATCCCAATGATTTCAAATACAATAGATTTATGGTGTCGTAACTCAGATCAGACTCTGGTTAGTGCTTGGCTGGAATTTGAAGGATATATTCACAGTCGCAGCATTGTGATTTTATGCTGGTGTAGCCACGCTAAAAATAATGAAGCCACACAAGCATTAGATAGGAGTTCCACAATAATGAGTCACCTTTAATGAGATGCCTTGAGAGGCATTTTTATTAAATTATATCAGAAACAAAAGGTACAGAGACTGTGCAAAGCCCAGTTCTGGTTACAATGTAGATGTATCGCAGTTATTTCAACAACAATTATAGCTCTCTTTCTATTAAGTATATTTCAGTTGCATTTACCTCTCAAGGATATTTCATTTCTTACTCTTGTCCTTTTCTCCACCTCTGCACTGCATGTTTTCAGTCTATCATTGGATTTGTTTTTAACATCTCATAGAGAATCATGTTTCAAACATAAATACCAGAAACTGTCACAGACAAAAAACTCAGGATAATCCTCTTGCTGCACTGAGTTTCATTATGCAAAAGTAAAAACATTATGATATAATAATAGCTATATTTCTTGTAAGAATTGATACAAATACCATTTAAATTAATGGAACCAACTATTACTTTGACTAAAGCTTATCAAAAACATTTCCCTCTCCTATAAGTAGTTAAAGGGAATTTAAAGTAATTTAACAGCAAATCTGTATGAAACAGTGAAACTTTCTTTACTTTCATTATTTTGCATGAGAATTCAGCAATGAAAATACTCAGCAGAGAGTAGAATAAGATCTACAGAAAAGGAATAAAAGTTTGTTTGATTGATTTCATGTAGTTTAAGCCCAATTTTGCATATCTCAAATAGCAAGATTGATCAAATATGTGACTATGTGATAGGATTGATAGTACTTAATTTATTATTGTAATCAAAGTAGATTTTTCATTGCCCTTTTAGATACATTTTTTTTCCATCAATAGCATCAGGGCAGACCAGACTGACTCTTCTATTATCAGCAGAATTAGGCTGATTAGGCATGTCAAAAAGATCAATAGCTACTGTGACAATTTGAAGCTTGCTGAGTGCACTTATACAGAGTACTACTTAGCAAAAAAAAGGACAAAACTTCTAATTAATGTTACTGGCTGAAGCAACATTGTGCCAGAAATCTTATTTAGATTACTTTAAATATCATTGAGGCCAAGCAAAATTTAGTCTTTTCGTGCACTGAACATCTTGGACTTCATTGAAATCTTGCTTTCTGTATCAGGGGAAATATGAAGCTCTTCATTCCTAGGACAAATGAATAGGTAAAAGATTGTGTTCACTTGATAAATATCAGTGCAAGACGTTTGTACTTGAGCAAGCTAAGAAAGTCATTAGGGGCAGCATACCCGACAGATACTAATGTGTTGTACCTTCCAAAGCTGCAGTAAATCTAATAACCTGTGACTGAAAAAATGGAGAAAGTAATAAAAGCATGTCATGAAATCAAAAATTGTAAGAAACTTCCTGACATGACCTTTTGTTATATTTAATATATGCAATAGCACAGTAGACTTGTTTGTTGTTCACCTGCTGTTGTATGAGTGAGTCATTGGAAAGGCCTTGCTACCAGCTCCTCCTCCCCATTTTTCCTGGCAGTCAATTTCTCAGAGGAAGACTTCCTAAGTGGTTTTCAGGGTTTTAGCCAGGTTACTCTTGACTGACTACATAATATTTTTCTAATTATTATTTACATCTATCCCTTACATATCACATAGGAACCTGCAGAAAATACAAGCACTATTATCATGCACTTTGTGTCTCTCTTTCTACCAGACTTTCCTCCCTGTAATTGCATATTTATAAAATGAACGAGCAAAACAATTTCCTCACCTTTCACATCTGTTCCTCTGAACATGCTCTATATTATTTAGTCCCCAATTAAAAAAAAAATCAAAAGCATAAAACTTTTAAAACATTTATAATCTAAATAATATAATTAATTTATAGCCATTAGAATCTTACAGAGTTGATGCAAAAGAGCTTGAAAAGAATGGTTGTTTTCTTCTGTTTATCTTTTTTTTTAAGCAAAGGATGGGGAATCCAGAAGTTTGGGTCTCATTCTCAGCTTTTCCACTGAGCCAATGTGGTGAGCAACGCATCTCAGCAGATTGAATGTGCATGTAGACTCAGCCCTTCTTTCTGAGGTCAGACAAGTAGGTGCCTTTGGCCCTACAGCCAACATGTGGGAAAGGAGCATTCCCCGAATATATGGTTTAAACTTATGCTTTCCAGTCAAGAAAATTGCAAATTTTATTTTTGCTTGTTGAACAATGTCGAATATACTCTTCAATGAACTTGTTTTACTTTTTCATTGCACCCTGCCATCAGTTTTGACCTGCCTGAAGTTGCAGTCATCATTTAACTTCCTACATTTTCTGCTAAGATTTATTAGCATGGCCTTTCTTTTTGAGGTCTGTCTATATGCAAGGCAATTCTGGACAGATCCCTTCAGACCCAGCAGGGTGAACATTAATAAATCCTGCCAGCAGCTTCCAGCATAATGCTCAGGCACATATAGCAAGAGCAGGAAATGTGTGTCATCTTCTCCACTTAAAAGGGGCTTATAAGAAAGATGGGGACAAACTTTTTAGCAGGGCCTGTTGTGACAGCACAAGGGGTAATGCTTTAAACTAAAAGAAAGTAGATTTAGATTAGATATAAGGAAGAAATTTTTTACATTGAGGGTGGTGAAACACTGGAACAGATTGCCCAGAGAGGTGGTAGATGCCCCATCCCTGGAAACATTCAAGGTCAGGTTGGACGGGGCTCTGAGCAGCCTGATCTAGTTGAAGATGTCCTTGCTCACTGCAGGGGGCTTGGACTAGATGACCTTTAAAGGTCTCCTTTCCAACCCAAAATATTCTATGATTCTCCTACACCCTGTTAATCCCACTGAGCACAGAACCACCCATGTTTGGCAGTTTAAATGGGGTACTTCCTTTCTGAGACAATAAATGGGTACAAATATTAAACTGAGGTTTGGTTTGGGTTTTTTTTTTGATTGCTTTACTTTCTGAGAACCATTGTAAGAAATGGTCACAAAATTCTGGTATTTAGACTAACCTAAGCAAATGTCTGGTTATAGTCCAATGCTGCACAAGGCCAGTCCTAAGTACACTCATTTAGCAAGTGTCTGTCAATACAGAGCACCAGTTTGCATGTGGGATTTACAGCCTCACAGAAGTTTGGCGATACGTCTATTTGCAAACACTAGTATGGGTGACATCTTGGCAATATATCTGATATGTAAAAGAATTTCTGATTACTTCTGCACTGCTTAGCATGTTTTAATGTTTTTTAGAATTTGTGTAAGTAAGTGCTTTGTGTCAAGCTCATGCACTGCCTTCCTGCAGACCTGTGTTTTGAAAGGGTAGCTTGTGTACTTTCTGTATTTTGGGGGTAAGAGGGACTTTTCTGTTTTTTGACCCACTGTCAGTAGATTTATCATGATTTACTATTCATTATTCATGTTTGTGCTAATTTCACTTTGAGTTTGTTTGGAAGGTTTTTTCTTTTTTCTTCTTTTTAGGCAGGGCTATGTGTTTATCTTAAGCTTTTAGGTAAGAATAAGATAGTCATGGTGCTTGATGTTTCTGATATTCTGATATCAAAATATTTAATTTTAATGGTTCAGCTTCAACTGTCAAAAACAACTGTTGTGCCTCCAATTTTTTCAAAAAAAAAGAAAAAACAACCAACCTGATTCAGAGGCAAATACTGTTGTCAGATAAGGCCAAAAATTCTCTTAGATATGTAAACAAAATACTTGCCTAAATGAGCTGAATTCCTCTCTAATATAACGTAATTGACCTTAATATTCAGTACTAACAGCCTGGTTGTATTTATTCTAAGTAAGTAAATCAGAATTACCTCCACAGATTTTGCTAGCCTAAAATTCGTGAGAGTAGAGTCAACCTCTGAGTGCAGTATGGAAACGGGGACAGCCAAACACTCTACCACCTAGAAGCAAACCTAGATCAGTTTTCAGGGGAGGGTGATGGAGGCTTATTAAAAAAGGTCGCAAGCTTTTTGCTGTGACTTGTGGCTGGTAAAGAAACATCAGATTTAATTGAAGTAACCCACCACTTTAAATATGAAGACTGATTTCAGTTTCCACCCCGAATATTTTTGCCATTGTAATTTTCACTAATTCGGGTGGAGTCGCTCTTCTTTTACCTCCCTGTATTTCGGTTGATTCCAGTAGACTTCGGATGACTTGTGGAAGGTGCTAGGTTGGGTTTGGTTCACTCATTTGCAACCAACATTCCCCAGTCCTGTATAGACAGAACAGGCATCAGAATAGTAACCCAGCATAGATACCAAAGCAGCAGTACAAGGTACAGTAGGAAAGTGGTGAGTGAAAGGGAAGGGGACACTGGTGTTTTCTAGGCTCTCACTGGGACACTGAAATCTTCTGCAATGATTCACGCCAGCCATTGGGTCTGTGCTTGGCTATGGATTTGAGCCTATCAGCTTAATCCTCAAATTCTTAGATTTAAATGAAATTGACCAACTGCCATGCATCACACTTTTTTCTTGGTGTGTCAGTCTTTGAAAGTAAATAGCTTTAGTTCCCCTAGAAAACACTCATTTCACAGGCTTTATCAGTATGCTTGAGCCTCAAGAATGCTGAATGAAAAACTCTCAGAGGAAACATTTTTCTGTTGAAAGTCTTCACGCTAGTAAAAAGGGGTAAACACTGAAAAGCCAAAAGGTTGTTATTTTTCCATATAAAAAGACACACATTTTAAATGTTTTTATTTTTTCAATACAAATTGCAGAGCCACTGCAGTTAGTGACCCAATTATTCTAAAAGGTCTCAGTTTTTTGAGAAAATATAAATGTGTTACTAAGAAGATTTTCTGCATGATTAATACCAAAACATGAAAGGCAGATTGAATTTATCTGTACATAGGCATTTATGGACCTCAGAAAAGGGAAATTATTTAGAAGGTGATAGAACTGTAATTGCCATTTCAACAAAAAAGCAATCAGTGAGGAATAAAACAAGCTCAGTCTGACAAAATGAAGATTTGGAAGTTAATCAAATGCCATCTTAGCCAGCCTGTTATGCTGATATGTGTATCTGAAGTTTCCAAATTGTTGTTGCTATTGATTTCTAAAAGTACACTACAGTTTTATAATGTCTTTCAAAAACAGTAAGTTGTGTTCCAGCCCCAATAAACAGAGAATCAGAAGGTTAAATTCTTCTCTGCTTCCTCTTTGCAGGGCTATACTAATCCCTTCTCAGCTATTAGATGATTCTGCACCATTTGCAGAGCACAATGTAACCCAGAGTCCACCATTTTGCTTTGTAATTTTTATTTTTAATGGAATGTCTCCTGAAATCCTCACAAAACAAAAATGTTATGCACTACTATGCACTTTACATTCAAATAAGTATTATGCAGGAAAACACCAAGCGAGAGCTGTTTAAAATAGGAACAGGTTTTGTTGTCATTTCCATCTGGATCACATTCCCAAACCAAGTCTTTCACAGGTAACAGCCTTTCGCAGGTAACTCTACATCTTGTATGTTTAATTGACTGTCTTAATTCAGTACATTATTGTCACCATTTAAGTATTCGTTGTGCATTATTGTTAGTCTCATCCCTCTCCTTCCTATGTTTTACTCTGAGCTTTCCTGGTATCTCTGTCATCTCACACTAAATGCTTCCAGCTGCTTCCTCCAGCAAGCTCTCCTCCCCCTTCCTTCTCTATTAATTTGCTTTTTACCCCGCTCCACCTGGTCTTTATGTTGAGTAAAACTTCTGCCTCCAAGTAACTGAAAAATCTCCTGTTGATTAGATAGGACACTCCTGATCTAATTACCATCATTGCATACAATTTCTTTTTCCTACATGGGTGCACCTTGGTTTTTGATACCTATCTAAACTCTAATTTGGCAATACTGGGAAAGTTTAGCAGGTGCTTTCTCTCTAATTAGTTTAAGGTAGTTCTAGTACTACATAAGCTGCTACTTTCATATATTTTAAAAATATACTACTTAAAGAGTAGATATAGTGAGTGGCCTCAGGGTACAAGTTTTAGTAGCTCCTTTATACATTATGCCGTGTATTCAAATCTGCACCCTTGGCATTGGTAGGACAGAAACTATTGCCTTCAGTATTCATAATAATTGCACCACCACCTGACACTGGAGAATTCCTACTCACATTGAGCAGAGGTTAAATCAGTAGAAATTTTATTCTACAACTTTTTTGACTGAACTCTGCATCCTAAAACCATCTCCTTCGTAGCACTCAGAATGATCAAGGACGATCCTTACCATGGATCCTGCTAGCACTGTTAGACTTGCTTCTCATTGAACAGGCCCAATCCTAAGAAGCAGAAAACACCTAGTGAGCTCCAGTGAGAGTCATATCTCTGGGAATTCACTATGAATATCCACTCATATTCGGGATTAAAGGAAAGTAGGACATTTTTCCCTTTGCTATATTTGGCATTGGGTCCCAAGAAGGTGTTGAGTTGCTCTCAAGGCACAGTGGTACGAGCTGAGGGAACTCTGTGGACAGCATCAGTGAGGCCTTACTGCATTTGGTTTGGCTTTTGTGCTATTCCCAGTCTTACCATATATCAACCAGGAGAGAACACGAAATGGAGTGGTGGGAGCACAGCTTCACTGTGGGGCAGTCTTGTGAGTGTATTCTGGGTAAGGGTTTCAGGGCACTAAGTGCTGCAAAAGCACCACCTTTCCACCTTTCCACCTCTTCCACATTCTCCAGCTGGGAGATCCCACAGCCCACCCCATGCTCTGCAGAAAGTCCGATGCCTCCAGCTTCAGATCACTCCCACTGTCACCAGAAACTACACTAACAGTCCCTGTGTCCTCTCCTACAGCTAAAAAGGACCTTGTATAGGAAGTTTTTGCTGAAAAAAGCAGTAGAATAGGAGAAAAACCCAACGAGTAAAGTGAAGTGGACAGATCCACTTCTTTCCCTCCTCCTTCTTGCTGCCCTCATAGCCCCTCTCAACAAAGCTCTCAAATGACTGCTGTGACTCTAACCCCAAAGTCATTCCTTCAGCCTTACACCTGACCATCATCTCAACTGCAGCATGTCCTCACTGATGCTCTCCAAACATTCAACCCTGTCTCCACCACTACACCCAACAGTATTCATCGCAAATCTGCCTCCACAGACTCTGAGAAACAAAAGATATGTTGGTCTAGGGGAAAAAACAGTATTTGATAGGGCTATCTCATTCTTGCTGCTGATTTTTATCAGGCAAGCAAGTGAAACAGAGCATTTTAATACAAAGAAGACAGAAGTTTGTTTTCACTGATGAGTAAAACAGCCATTCTCACATGTACTCACATAAGTACCAACACTTCAAAGCAATTAAACTGTTCACTGAACAGAAAAACGATTCTGTAGTGTTTTCAGCAATTAAAGCATGACTGACAGAGTACAAAAGATAATTATTAGGTTTCATCATTTGAAGAAAGGTTTAAAGAAGGTGCAACTGCTTCCTTTAATTAGTCTTTATTACTATTTACCAAACTGTATAATTCCTCCCATTTATTATATGCAGTGAATATTCTATCACTAGCTCATTATAAAAAGTTTTGGTTTAGTGCCATAATTTTGTCTGTCATGTTTTACAAGTGTTACAAATGACAGCAGCAAACCCGTAATGCACATTCATATTGCCCTGCTAACACCTACTGAACTGAGCGTTTACGTTTCATATGGGGGCATTATACTAAATCACCTATATAACTGTGTTACTTAATCAGAGATTTCATGCTTTAAATCAAGGAACAAAGCACAAGGTGTATTTCAAATGAACACAGCTGTGGAGTCAATGTGATAGCTAATACAAATTCAAGGTTCTTTAGTAAGCCCTCTTTGTTGCTTGTGGATTTCCATTCATGATGATGAATGCTGTGTAAAAGCCAATAGAAGTGCGTGCCCCCATGGTACCTTACAAACATAAATTACTGGGTTTTGCACTCAGTGTGAGCTGCCTGCTTAACAGAAAGGAAGGATATTGTCTTGAGTTAGACACAGCAAATAAACAGAATGGCAATTTGCACTTCTACTTTCTGTAACGCATCCTGATTTTTCTCATTTTAGATAAATAATGTGGATCAATAATGGCTAACCAAGATTTGGGTTTTTTCAAAAAAAAAAAAGTCTGTTCTGCGAACAGATTTAGGTTTTCACCTCCTTGGCTGTCCACAAAGTACATTTCAAAATCAGGAAAAAATTATTAGAAACGAAACAGAGTATGCCATCCTAACGGACATAATAGTGGCATCCGTGGACCTGGATTCAGTATTCTCAGTTGTACAGATAACAGCATAGGAGTGAGCATCAGATGCAATCAAAGCAATCACACTACAATTGCAGTTTGAGGTAGTGCAAGTATGAGGGCCAGTGTTGTGAGTGAAAGGACAGTGCAGCAGCTGCATTTTAATGGGGCTTGCAGTTGTTTTGCAGAAAGTGATGTATGACAGTCACATAACCCACTGCCAAAGACTAGTCAGACACCAGCAGCAACCTGGGAAGGTGTTAGGCACTGAGTCTCCTACTCAACAGAAGCCTGACAGAGGTAGAAATGTGATTTTAGCTGAAACCAAGCAATGGTCATAATTAGCTTCAGATGCCTCCCTTACAGCTATTAAACTCAGAAGTCCAGTCCTAAGAATGGGTTTGGCAGGAAAAAGAGGCAGGAGAGCAAGAGGAAGGACTTTGAGGCTTTGGGTTTCAAGGTCATATGTATATGTGCACCATCATCTATCCATCCACTGTTTAGCTGCATTTTCTGGGAATTTCTAAGATTAATGTTATCACGAAAGCCATTCAGACAAGTCGATTGCTTAAAAACATGCATTTTGTCAGATGAACATCTTGCATATACTTGTTGGATGCTTGTATTGCATATAATTATTGTGGGGTAAACCATACAGTAAATACTGTAATGTCCATATTCTGTGGGACATTTCCCTAAACTACAAGGGAAGATGTTAATCATGTACATCTTTTGTGTCATTTAGTCATGGTGCATTTCTAATACTCCCTCCCAAGGACATATGCTGAATTTACTCTTTCATAGAGTAAGATTTATTCCTATACATCTAGGTCTGGAAGATGAGCATGGTAAAGAAAGTCCAGCACACTTTTCCCATAAACCCTGCGAGAAGGAAACTGTATATGGGGAACAAGGAACATATCACGTTGTTTGCCCTTTTTCAGAACTGTAAGGAAGAACAAATAAACCAGAGCAGGGAAGAGGCTGAGCTCTGTTTGCATCCAGCTAGCAGACACCAAAACCCACAGACAAAAAGTCCACCTGAACGAGTTTAGAAAAGTCAGCAGCATTCCCCCTGTCACAGAAGCGGTAGTCACCATTACAGTTTTCAGCTGCTTGGGGAGGCTGGGGAGAGAAAGGTGGACTACCTCATTCTAAAGGAATTGAGTTTGCCTTCTCATAAAAGGCTTTTAGGAGAAATACAGGATGCAAACCATTCTACTGCATTGTGCTTGGTGACTATGAAGCACAGAGCCTAGAGGAAATGGTCACCTGGCAGGTGATCTGATGGCCAGGATCTCCTACAAAAAATGTCCTTTACATGCAGGGCATTCTTACAGATCTACAGACATAAAGACTGGAATAATCTAGGCTTTGAGGAGAGGTAAGTGATAAAACCATTAAACCTGTAAAAGACAAGATGGAAAACTCTCTAGATTTTTACTGAATTTTTCTGATTTACTCCATCATTTTTAGTGATTATAGTTTGGGGCCCATTAAGTAGAACTGCACTTTCATTTAGTGAGATGTTTAATATTTAATGTTGGCTTTCCAATGTTATATACATTGTAATAGTGTAAAGTTAAAACTAATTGAATCTAGTATAATTTGAGTCTGGTAAAAATGCTAGAAGGATCATACTGGAACTATAATAACAGTAGCAATAGCATTTCTGGAAAACTGAAATACAGTGTTGTGCCTAAGAAGAGTATTTCCAATAGCTCATGCTCAAAAAACTAAGCAGATAGGGAAAAAAACCAGTTGAAATAATTTCAGGTAGAAAATGAACCAATAAATATTCCATAAACTATCTCCAGCTTTTTTTCAGAGATTATGATGGCAATTAGGACAGTATATACTGTTTCTTTGATATTGTCTATGGCTGCCAAGGCTATATGCTCAGTTGGGTTATTCAATTCTTAAAATGCATTATGATCAAATCACGCTTTCTAAAGTGGTTTTCAGTTAGAACTACATCAAATGAAAGCCGTATTGCTGGCTTAAATGTAATTCAGTTCATCCTTGTTGTGTCAGGATGTTTTATATATATAAAGGGAAGAAAATGAAAAGATTAAAAAAAAATTAGTCATCATGAGGTTTTTTAATATCATCAGCACTAACATAAAGCCAGCTGATAAATTGCATACTATTCAGAAGAAAGAAATAGAATAAAATTAGTATTGCATTACACTAGATTAATCATAGCCCTGGCTTACTGTCATTCTATGGAAAATAAAAGCTTGACTATTTCAGATTTTAAAGTTTCTTCTCAGCCTTTAAGGTTATTTGCCTTAAGAGGCAAATAATAAGCCCATGTACTGAAGGAAGAACACAAGATTTGGGCTGGTGGCATTGGTAAATTTTTATCATTGTTTCTAACCAACAGCAAAGGAGCATTGATGACTGGGATCCAGATGGTTAGCAGTAACACTTCATAATAGTAACCTAATGAAGCTTTTTAGTGCTGGTGACAGGTAAATGCTTGAAAGGTTTATGGCAGGGAAAAAGCTTCAATAAACAACTTGAAAATCTGCCTTTCTTCTTACTTGCATAACTATTGCTTTTTATAATGGCATAATGGAACAGCAAAGCATAGGTGAAGAAAAGGCTAGAAAAGAGGAACTCTCTCTGGAGTTAATAGGATGTACAGTGGGATTTTTTTTTACTTCTTGTAAGATGAATAGCTACTTAACAACCATTAGGCCTCTCTCAGATTTAAGGGGAGAATTTAAAAATCTTTTTCATGTAGTTAAGTCTGTCCAGGGATCAGGAGCTAAAAATAGAGACGACAAATATTTTTCTCTATGCAACTAAAGAATAATAGTTTCAAGATATTTTAACTGAAAGAAGAAAGTTCTGCGATCTCTCACATGAGTTTTGTCCCTAATCCTGGTTGTGGTGGGTTGACCTTGGCTGGGTGCCAGGTGCCACCAAGCCCCTCTATCAGTCCCCCTCCTCGGAAGGATGGGGGCAGGGAGAAAATGAGATAGAAAAAAAAACCAAAAACAACTCGTGGGTCAAGATAAAGGCAGTTTAATAAAAGCAAAAGCAAAAGCAAAGGCCATGCACAGAAGCAAAAGGAAAACAAAAGATTTAGTCTCTGCTTCCCATCAGCAGGTGATGTCCAGCCACTTCCCGGGAAGCAGGGCTTTAGTATGTGTAGTGGTTGCTCCGGGAAACAAATAGTAAATAATGAATGCCCCCCACTTTCTCCTCCTTTATCTTAGCTTTTATTGCTGAGCAGACATCATGTGGTATGGAATATCCCTTTGGTCAGTTTGGGTCAGCTGTCCTGGCTATGTCCCCTCCCAGGATCTTGACTACCCCCAGCCTCCTGGTGAGGGGGGGAAATGGAGAGACAGCCTTGATGCTGTGGGAGCGCTGCTCAGCAATAGCCAAAACACTGGTGTGTTATCAACACCTTTCTAGATACCAATACAAAGCACAGCACTATGAGGGCTGCTATGGGGAAAGTTAACTCCAGCCTAGCCGGGCCCAACACACCTGTGAAGAGTACAACCAGAAATCTAGTGCTTCCTTTGCAACAAGGGAGAAATCTGATGGCTGGCTGCTTCATAGGCCAGGGGGCCAGTCCTGTAGGGACTCTGATGTTTCTGATAAAACCTTTTTCATTGGAAAAATAGGTTTTCAATAAATGGAAATTTTAACAGAAATCATCTTTTTTTTTTTTTCTGGGGAGGAAAAAGGTGGACTTAAAACTCACCAAAGGAGGGGGAAATTGGTTGAAAAGAATATCTGGAAATTTTTCAGGTTTTGATCAGAGGTGCACTGGGTTTTGTCAGCTGTTTTCTGTTTCAATTATAGAAAATGATACAACCAAAAAAAAAAAGGCAAAGAAGAAATTGACTGAAAGATATTTTTCCTGTCACATGTAAAAAAAAACCTTGAGAATTTCACTTAAAAACAGAAAGCATCTATTTCTGTTAACGTTGTCTACTGTCAGTTTTCCAAACAGATGTGATTGGGAAAGTGTTGTCAGGTTTTCCATGGGTAGGTGGAGCTTGTATGTCTCATGTTTTGCTGCAGCACCACTGAATGCCTAGTTGCAGCTGATAGCATTAATGGGTCACATAGTGGGACTCTCATATTTTTAGATGTAACCTGCCTCCAGCCTCTGCTGGAAAAATGACCCTCAAAAGTGTTCACTGACACTGGATTTTTGCTGTTTCACACTGTGGCTGGTAAAACAACAAAATAAATCAAAGGATATGCAATTAAAGCCTATGGCATGTACACAACAACAATAATAAAATAGACAATGTCAGACACTGAGGAAAGATCCATCAATCTGGTAACTATAAGCATTGTTGAAAGCACACGGTCAATGTAAATGATCTGGAATAAGGTATATAAACAGTGCAACGGGACACACATCCTATACACAATTTATTTAGATTGAACACTATTATGCAAATAAAGCATTTCATTGCAAAGCAGCTAAGATACATTCTTCTATTTTCTGCTGCTAAAATAGGAATTATTCAGCAGTTGTTCACATAGCATTGTTGAGGGGAAGTATACTGCAGCCTCAACAGCTCCTGTTTGATTCACTGTGGTTATTTTTGGCCATGCAGTCTAACTTAGGACTGTTGCACAGTCCTGATTGTCCACTGTTTCAGGTACACTACTTTTCTTTTAGCCGTTTAAGGTGGGAAAGTCTGATAGATATCAATTTTTCATCAATTTGTGAAGAAGTCAAGTCATAGTCCTCTTCCCTCTTTTCCCTAGTTGTCTTGGCTGCCTTTTGAGGTTCTGCTGGAGGAAATTCTATGCCTGCATACTAAAATGAACATTTCATTTCTCAGTTTCTACAGATCAAGTGATGAGATGTCATGTGTGAACCCCATGAAGGCTGAGAAGAGAAACTCTGACTTCCCCACAGAAAATTGTAAACTGCGGTTTCTTACTGGCTAGCAACACCTTTGATTGAATTTGTATGAAAACTCAATTTACTTATTAAAATGGACGTTATTGTTCAAATATTAGAAACTCCATTTCTTATATGTTCTAAGCTGTACAATTGTCAGATTTTTATGGTTTAGATTGTAAATGTGTTTTTCTCTGGCTAATTATTGGTATTATTTTTTTAATTTTGATGTCTTAAAAGCCAATGTACTGTATCATAATAATATGAAGGACATATTTAACAGGTGTGGGAAACACTGTATACAAATGTATATTTCTAAAAGCTATTTTTATGATTAGCATGTTTTAATGTTTTACCATATTTAGAGTCAGGTGATACTGCACTTCTTTGTTTACAGCTTAATTCAAACAAGATCACAATTAAATACATTGTATGGTGTTTTCCATTATTTTATTTATTATATTTGTCATTGGAAATAATTATGTTTACTAATAGGGATAGCTGCTAAAAAGTGAAAATGTCAAAATAAGAGAGCAATCCTTGATAAAGTGTAAATTGGATCCTCCTGCAAATCCTTTTCTTCAGATAAGCACTCTCTGTGATGCCATTCATCAGACAGTTGTTACAGCTGTTCCTGCAAGTCTCTAAAGGCAGTTTGTTGTTACCATATGGAAAGTTTATGACAGCCAGTCTCCTGTCAAGTCAGGTAAATTACTTATAGACTCACAATATCTGATGACCTGAGTTAGCCTATTGATTATTTTTTGGTTGATTTTCTGGCAGTAGTCTTTCCACTCCTGAACCCCTAAAGCCTTCCTAAAAGCCTGCAGTTCGAATAATTAATTATTACAGATGTTGTAGGGGGAATCTCCAGTATAGAATTTCTTAATAAATCCTATTTCCTTTCAAACAGAATGGATGCATTATTTCTCTTGTGTTACTGAGATATTAAGGGTATCAAAGTATATGTGATATAGGCACAAGGTTGTCTTCTCTAATGAAAGTACTAACTTGTTCACCATCCCATAGGCAGACCTCCTTAGTGCTGCAGATGACATGAAACAAGGAACAGATATTTATTTATCTACATCTCTATGTGAAATATACTCCTATTGAAAGAGACATGTCTTTAAAGTGATTGCAGGGAAAAAAATTATTTAATAACTATGGCCTTCTAAGCGGGAGAGATGTTAATTTAAGAAGTACCTTATACAGTCAAATGGAGCCCAGAGACAGCTGTCTGCCAGTCTCCAGCACAGAGCTCTGATGTCCAGATACCCGTGGCCATAGGTATTTGGTATCACCCAGCACCACAAAGACGAACCCTTGTCTTGCCCTTTCAATCACTCTGTGGGCTGAAAGCAAGATAAAAATAAAGGTACTAGAGAGACTCTTTAACAGATCAAACTTTAAATTTCTATAAAGAACAGTTTCTGAGATGATAGGTTCACCTCAAACAGTGGGGGTATGAGGAGGTGGGAGCTCAAGGTCTCCAGTCAGGTTTCCAGCATGGGGATCGTCATCAAAGAAGGACTGTTATTCTTCAAACATTTGGAAGAAGAGCATACATTTGAATTTAATTATCTATTACTGAGTGGGAATTTACTTCACTAGGAAACTATGTAACATAGCACTCTCAGTTATGTTTGTGTATCTTATATTTAGCTTGTCTATTGTCTGTGAAGTTACATGGTTTACCTAAGTGCTGAGTAGTACCTAGCTACTTAATTAAGGAAAAGATAGTATAAGTAGTTATGCCTGAGCATAAAGAATTGCAGCTTCAGAATCCACCAAGGCTGACTCTCCCAGAAAAGTGCAGCAAAAAAAATTATTTCTGTGTAAGTGAAATGTTAGGTCAAATCAAAGGGTGAAATATTTCTTCACTTTCTATATACTAGTATACGTTATGATCTTTTTTAACTGTAAAAATGCAAAAAGGATTGCCATTTTGGGATCTCCATCTTTGGCTGACAGTTAAAAAAAAAGAACTCCAAACCTTAGCAGCTCAACGTGCATTTTGCCCATTTCAATTATGTAAACTCTTGGCTGACTTAAAAGATGCAGAATGTCATCCAAGGAGATCAGTTCTGATGTTGGTGTTAATAAACCACGTATGAGAAACAGCTAGGTGTATCATCTCTTCACCACCTCCATTCCAAATGAGCTAATAATCACAGAAAGCACTCTATTAGATTTTTACAAATTCTTTTCCATCATTACCCTTAGATTATATATTCACAGAAATGACTGCACAGTCATAATGTCGACACTGTTTCACACCACAGTTTAAGTCCTGAATATATTTTGAACACAAAAAGACACCTCTGATAACGCCCTGGGGCACTACTTCATTTGCAAGCCAGAAGCTTGCTGTGTTGTGCAGTCAATTACTAGAAAGGTTTCTTAATGGCATGTTTGCTTCAAATCACTACAGAGGATGCTGGTAGCTTCAACAGAGTTTGATAGTTCTCTACTTTTCATGTACGCGGTATGCTCGATGTTGTTTGTCATCACTATCAATACTTGTTTTACAGGGGTTTTGCCAGTTGTCGGTTTTTTTGACATTACTCATCCCTTGCAATATGGAAGAGTAGGAAGCATAAAGGATCTTGTTAATCAGTTTGGATAGTCAACAGTCTTATGAAATCCTTTATGGACAGTCCTAAATTAAACCAATTCATTTTCTACACAGACCTATACGCTCTGTGTATTTCAGATATTTGTTTCAAACCTGTGCAGCTGCATGAATGGAAAATATTTACTAAAAAGCTTTAAAGTTTGGATCAAGAAAAAATGTTTTTACTTTTGTAAACTCTTGTATTACATATTGTTGCAGTTCTTATTAGTTTTCTCTGTAGATCCATTTTTAGTTCTGAAAAATCATTGTACTTAAACTATGTAGATAGCTACAATCTTGTAAGCAGTCATATTTTTAATAGGTGCCACTGCAAGCTAGAATTAAAACATTCAGGGTTTGGCCATGTAGAGCAGATTGATGGTTCATTACAGTTTTCTTTAAAATGTTGTAACATAATTTTTACATGTCTGTAAATAAATATTTTCTCTGATTTATGCACTAATTCAGTTTTGTAATTTCTTCTCTTAAAATGTGACTCTGAGAAACTTTCCATTAAAAATATATTTCTATCATGGAAAAACACCATTTAAAGTTCTGTAATACAACTTTGCTTCACAAACTTTCCAAGCAGAACAAACAGAAACAAGTATCCATAGCATGAAGTACTTAAGTAAGTAAGATGGAGGAAAATGTGGTAAATACTGCTATCATTTTAACAGTTTGAAAAATTTAAGGACCAGTCCTGTGTTAAGAAATGACTGAGAAGAACTCTGACAAAACAAAAACTGTGACAAACTTCCTAAAAAGGTTAAATTCTTCAGTGGGGTGAGAGAAAGAGAGAGGCCCAGTGGTGATATTTCATTGAATTTGAGAAATGCATTTTCTTAATCTTGGAAGCTTCTAAGTTTCACATATCACTAAAGTAGCATGACTCTAACTTACGAAAACCATGTCAATAACAGTTATAACTTTCTGTTTGGTATTCAAACACATTTTTTATTCATAGTTTATTATTCCACTCACAAGGTGTTGCTATATAGACAAGCTAAGGAAAATTGGTCCACAAAGTCTACAAGAATGTTTTTAAATTATATTGGAATTGTTAGGAAGCAAGACTATTTTGAAATGTGTGTGATTTATATATGGCACTTACTTTTCTACATTTTTAAAAGTGTTGTCCTTATGGTTACAGCTATGCCAGATTTTGCACAAGTTTGTGAACTTTATAAACAACTTACTCTTATTATGCATGCTACAGGGCCAATTCCTCATTCAGAAAGAACCCTGCTACAGATTAAATAGTAGCCAATTAAAAAAATTTCTAATTCCTTTTTAGTAGAGAAGGTAGCTTGAGAACTTCAAAAGTCTCCAGTTTCCATGTTCAGAAGAATCCTTATTAGTCTAGAAAATTTAAATAAGGAATACATCTGATTTGAGATAAAAGAGGATAATTAAGATAATTTCATTTCCTGAATTTGTCTTTCAAGATCTTATGTAATAAACATCATCAAAAAAAATCCCTTTGATAATCTTAAACTCTGTGTTGGATGATACTGGGCATGAGGGCAATTATTACTGAAATTAAGTCATCAATCAGCCAAGAATAAGCAGGGAGAGCATCCTTCAGTGTCAGATGTATAATACGTCAAACAATCTAACATTTTATGGGCAAAGGAGCAATACATTACAATGAATTTTGGAACAGAGAAGTACTTAACCCTTTGCATGATTAGTAATAAAGTATAGAGAATATAATCTATGCAAGTAAATTGTAGTCAGGATTATATTCCAGTATTTTTTTATTTGCTTATATGAAGATCCATTCTGAGCCTCATTCATTGCCATTAGGGACAAAGACAAATATTTTTGAGTTTTGAACCTGTTTGGAAAACGCCTATAAAAATAATGCAAAATTATTAGAGGAGTGGAGGAGTTTTCCACATAAGTAATGGAATTCCTAAGGACAGTTGGACACCCTAAACTAGGAGAAAAGATGTCTGTTTTGGCCAGGGTCTGACAATCGTAACAGTCAGTTAAGGAGAGATCTGACTATGGATAGTCTATTCCTAGAGAAAGGAGAGTCCAGCCAAGGCTATGAGTAAAGATGCAGGAAAGATTCTGTACACTAAGTAAAACCAGCAAAACTTGTCAAGTTAATACTGTAGCTCTGAGCATTTTTAACCAATGAAATGTTCCAGCTATGAGGATGAGAGAGAGAGAGAAAGTAAGGGCACCTGCGTATAGCATTTGCAACCTTATTCTGGCAATCCATGCCCTTGCAATGACGAGCTCTGGAAAACTGATAAGAAAACCCTTTGAGAAACTGCTTAGAAAAAACACTGAGTGCTATAGGAATTTAATAGTTATTGGGTTTTGGATGGTGGGGTTTGAGACTAATTTGAGATAAAAAGAGCTTGATGTTTTTCATTGATACATATTTTGGGGTTGCTATAGTAAGTATTTGATTTACCTCTCAAAGAAAGATTGCTGTTCTACACTTGTGTGAACAGAATTATCCCACAATTATCACATTTTGTTTTAACAGAAAGCCTAATTCCCATATCATCCATCCCGTATAAATCCAACTAACCAAGCAGAAATGTTTCTAAAGGTTACATTTAAAACTTTCTGGTACTGGCCTGGCTAGGTACATTTAACAGCGTGAGGTAATGGAGAAGAAGCTTTGCATGACCACTCTGTGGTGTATTACTATATGTGAATATATCTATGATGTGTAACCATGCACATATGGAAAAAAATATTTTTCCATTGTTTTGTGCTTTAGATAATTAGAAATGTTTCTCTTCATCTAGAGACAGCTAATGTTGTGGAAAATAAGAATCGAACTCATCCCTGGGGTAACTCTGCTGATATCAGTCATTAAATGAGTACCTTCGGTGTCTACTCCAACTGGTTTCTTAAGCAGAAACTGTGATCTGTGCTCACCCTTTGAGGAGTTACAGCAATATTTAGCATGTTATTTAAAGAAAAAAGAAGTGATAACTCATATTGCCATTGCTAGTATTGCTACTACCGCAGGAACATGGTGGAACATGGTGGAACATGGTGGAGGAGCAGAGGATATACAACAGGGTAGGGCTGCAACTTGAACCGGACACTGAAACTTGAATGAGCATTGAAAGGGTCTTACCTGAGGATGCCTGAGGAAACTACTGAAAGGGGATGTGCTGCACTTGCATTCATTTTACTTTTGAAGAAACCTCCCCCACATATTTATTTACTTTCACATCCCTACATGTAATGCCATGATTCTGACTATTCTTTCAAGGGCTAAGCCTCCAAATTTCCGGGTGATTTTGGTTGAACTTCCCGAGAATTCAACATTTAACAATGTGTAGCCAATCACACGGAAAACTAACCCACTGTTCAGAATTTTGGCCTTGTTGTTTAATCCACAAGGTGGGGGAGGGATTTAATAAACGTCTGTTTACTTGAGTGGCTACACTAACTGTAAATCTATGCTTCCATTGATGGGAAAACTGTAGATGAGACAGCTACACTTCTGACAGAATCTAGATGCCAAACTCCAAGAAAATGTACACTGGTCCTGTGAGGAGAAGGGCTATGTAATCATAACAAGATGATAATTGGGCGCTACCACTAGAAAAATTAACCTAGACAGCAGCCCATGCTTGAACCACTTCTACTGAGTGGCTGATTGTTTGCCAACAGCAACTGGACGCTTTACCTTATATTAGCCTTTCTCCATAGGTAAGTGTTTTTATATGTTATGCTAGTTTTTATTATGAAAATGGGTAAAACAGCTCTCAGGTAAATTAGGTAGCACTGTCTTAAACCAGCAAAGAATTTGGCTTAATGTTCTATAAAGTTTTTTCACCTTCCGTTATTTAAATCATTCCCATACAGGGTAAGTAATGTTCACATCTCTGACTAGTAGAGGAAGACCACAAATATTTATTTTCAAAACATTCTTGAGCTTTTAAAGCACATTTTCTTAATTTCATCTCTTTTTGTAATCTCATTTTTTTCTCTCTCTCTACTATGTTAAACTGAAAGGAATTATAAAAATGTAAACATTTAGCAAATATGACATTCATAAAGTACTTGCAAAAAAGAGAAATTTTAATTCATAAACACAAATAGGAAACAAGTTTAGTAGAAAGGTGTCTTTTTAGACTGACAAGTAGAATTGATAAAAATAGGAAAGCTTTCAGGTGTACAAACCTATCTGTTTTGGTTTTTTTTTTCCCTAATTTACCCTTAGACCATCCTTATATGGCTTGATCGCCTTGTCTACAAAAACACTGCTGTTAAAAACAGCAAATCAAAACGCAACATATTCTTATCAGCAATAGAGCTATGCCACAACTCATATTTCTAGTCAGTCAAAATTCTGATTTGTGTAATTGTTAAACAAATCACTGTGCATAAAACACAGAAATCAGTTTCTGAAGGGATGAATTTGGGTTGTTTTTATTTTTTCTTTTCTTCTTTTTTTGCCAACAGACAGTCTTTTATATTCTGGTCTCCATCAGTACTCTACTTAACCCAGGAGGACAAAGTTTTATGCAATATGTGATACCAAGCAAATAAATGCCTAGACATTTCTTTTCTTAGTTCTATACAGGACAACTTTCAGTGATATATGTCAGGAGGTTTACTGTGTTTGTGACAACATATTGCATTACTTGTAATCAATGTATCAGTGTATGAAATGCTGTTCTACAAATCTATTCATTAAGCGCTGTTATTTAAGGTAGCAGGCTTCAGAGAGCAAGTGTATCAGGTCACGTCTCAGGAACACAAAAGTGGTTTTTGACAGCAAGCGATATAAAATCAATTGTGCTGATTTTAAGGATGAGTGACCTTTCAGATTTGGATACTTCTCCATTTACATGAGGATCATTTGTAAGTGAATTGCAAGTTCTAAGTGTTTTTGGTGGTAGGCCAGCAAGGTGGAAAAACAGTAATCCACAATGCTACCAGCTTAAATGTGGCTCATTCTGAACAATTTGTTCCACGCTGGTTTTGGAGGATCCAAGACATGTCACAAGATAACATGATAGCAGCAGACAATCAATAATGGCAATAAGAAAAATGACAAAAATCACTGCCCGTGGAATTGCATGTGGGTAGCCATGCAGACAAATGACAAATGTAGACTTTAAGTACAAGAGAAGTTCTGTGAAACCCCATGCAGTGCAGAGCTACAATGAAAGTACATATGCTGCTGCTGCCTACTCAAGGGAACAAAGAACCCAAGCAGATGTTAGATTTCCAGCAGCTTACTCAGATAGCACTTTTCAAAGGGGTCTTTTTATAGGGGACAAGCTCAAGCTTTTTACCCATCACCTTCATCCCCCTTTTGTGTGTGGTTTGTCTCATCTGTTAAACTACAACTTTTTTCAGAGAAGAGAAATGCAGTGAAGTGGTCTCCTCCTAGGAATGAAGAGAATGAGTGAGTGGGTATGTGCACACACAGGACCCATGACCCACAGACTTGCAAATGGAGGAGATCCCTTCCCATCTCCACTGCCCAGGGCAAACTCCTTGAGGAGTGTGTACCTTCACTTTTTTCAGTGAAGTTGCAAGAGACTGAGTTTGGAGGATGTGCTGGTTTTGGCTGGGATAGAGTTAATTTTCTTCAGAGTAGCTAGTATGGGGTTATGTTTTGGATTTGTGCTGAAAACAGTGTTAATATTACAGGGATGTTTTTGTTATTGCTGAGCAGTGCTTCCACAGAGTCAACGCCTTTTCTGCTTCTCACACTACCCCACCAGCGAGTAGGCTGAGGATGCACAAGAAGCTGGGAGGGGACACAGCTGGGACAGCTGACCCCAACTGACCAAAGGGCTATTCCATACCATATGACGTCATGCTCAGCATATAAAGCTGGGGGAAGAAGAAGGAAGGGAAGGACGTTTGGAGTGATGGTGTTTGTCTTCCCAAGTAACTGTTACGCGTCATGGAGCCCTGCTTTGCTGGAGATGGCTGAACGCCTGCCTGCTGATGGGAAGTGGTGAATGAATTCCTTGTTTTGCTTTGCTTGCGTGCACGGCTTTTGCTTTACCTATTAAACTGTCTTTACCTCAACCCATGAGTTTTCTCACTTTTACCCTTCTGATTCTCTCCCCCATCCCACTGGGGGGGAGTGAGCAAGAGGCTGGGTGGTGCTTAGTTGCCGGCTGGGGTTAAACCACGACAGAGGACTAAAACTTTCACAGAGCTTATGAGTTCCTCTTTAAAAATATTTTTATAAATTGTTTTTCATCTGCAGACCTCAAGCAGTCATGGAAGAAGAAGGTTGAATCCTTTCTTGCTTATAGACAGGGAATGTAGTGCATGGAGAGGCCATTTAGCTGGCTCACAGGCTTTTTCAGCTGGTAACAGCAAGAATCTCAGAAGACTACATAGGATCCTGGCCTGCTAAAACCACTACAGATTGAAAGACTCTTTGGTGTTACAGTAGATCATATCTTTCTGTTTCCTTATGGGCAGAGTTCTAAAACTAAATATTTCAGATCATGCTGGGTATAAATTTTTACTGCTGTGAATAATCAGCATAGCAATGGAGTTTAAGTTATAAATCACATTTGACTTTCCAGCAAAATGACCCAGTAGGGGTGGCTCTAAGTTGACAGTGTTAATGAGGTTTTGGAGCAAATAGTGCACAAAAGTGAAATTATTTAATCTCTTCAAGCTAAGGTGGTGTTGTATATTTTCTTCAGCAATGATAATCAGATTTTAGTGGTCTCTATAGCAATGCAGGTGAAAATTTAGAAAGCCATGAAGGCATCCAACAGTGGATACAGAAATGCATAATATTAAGAATGCATCCCACTAAGGCTTGGTTTTCAGGAACGCTGAGAAAATTAAGCCAACATTTGCCATTGAGGAAAATAGGGTTTAATTACCATGAATCACTATAATTGAGCAAGGATCACACTACTATGGCATGTTGATTCTCTGAAAAAGTATCTCTACTTTCATATTCTTTGCAGATATTTTTGATTCAAACAAATATAAAACTTGCTGAACTATTAATTTTTGTATATTTTCTCTTGTAATTTAGTCAACACTGTATGCTTTAATAAATAAAAATCTCCATATCACATGGGGCCAGAAATTTACCAAATAGATTTCAGCCTAAAGTCTTGATGATTTTTTTTTATTATTTTTATCAATAATTATTTTTTTTATTCATATATTTGAAAACCAAAAGGAAGTATTATGATAATCTGGTCACCAGCATAACCTAGAATATAGAATCCCTCCTATTAATTCTTGCAATGCAAAAAATTAATCTACTCTGTTCTTATGTAACATTAGATCCTTCATAACACCAAAAGTATCTTTTAGATCCTGTATAATCAGACTCTACCCTTCACAGCCTTTGTTTTTAATGAATCTCTTGGGCAAAGTCTTTAATGTGAACTTAATATAGATCCTTTCAAGCAGAGGCAGCAGCAGCAGTCCCCGCAAGAAGGTTGCTTAATGCAACATATGGCTGAAAGATTAAGCACATTTACACAGAGTAACAGAGAGCACCAGGGAGACCCATAAGCTAGTAAAGATCCGAGTCAATAAATCTAACATTGCAGCTGATGTTGACCCTTCAGCTGAGATGTAGAAGCAGTATAACCACAGGGGTATGGCACAGTACCTATACACCTATACTGCTTTCCAGGAGTGGGTGTGTTTGTGGTAGCTTATGTTTCACACTGTGCCCCACAGCTTTCCTGGTACTAGTGTTAGCACATGGGGTGCCAGCTCAGGTTTTTCAGCCCATCCATGGTGCAAAGGAGGGCCAAGACTTTCCCTGCATGTACTGGTGTAGATGTGCCTCAGTGGCACATAATACGGCTGGACAAAATGATATCCAGAGGTCCCTTCGTACCTCAACTATTCTGTGATGCTATGATTCTATGTTATAGTAAAATGACATCTATAAAGTCTACATTAAAAAGATACTGAAGGTGCACAGGGAGCATGCCAGAATCAGCATGTAACACCCATCTTATATATTTTCTTTATCATAAGAATCTCTTGTGAATACTCAAAAGAAAACATTCTCACCATGATCACTTGTTGAAGCAGGAGCCTTCTTTTCCCAGTAGAGTCCTGCAGCTGCTGAAGCCATGCTCAGATTGCTTTCTCTCATCCTATTCAGGACGAATATTCATTCATAGTCAATAAGCACTTAGTTCACACAAAGAGGAACGGTTTCAACTGGAAAGAATCAAAAAGTCCTATCTCCAAAAACTCTGCAGCCCTGCATCAGGGAGGGGGTAGTTAGAGACTGTCTATGAGGCAGTGAGGGGAGCTGGTCCTGCCTATTCCATATCCGGGTTGCTATGCTAAGTAATAAGCTACTGGACAAAGCAGAGCTACAAGAAAAGTGGGATTAGGTAAGCACTCATCCCAGCTATTCCCATGGGAGAAGAGAAATATTCCTGAGATCCATGGGCAGATGCTTCCCAAGAAGGCAGGCTATGCATCTGCTTCAGGGAAGCAAACAGCAGATGGTAGTGGCTGGAGGGCACTGCAGAGGGAAAAGTAAAGGGAACACAGAGAGGGAGAGAACAGCAAGGCAACTGCCAAGGAACCAGTGTTTGGCCCAAGGAGCAGAATACAGAGGTAAGTATCTCAGGGAAAACTGGACAGCTGTTGGAAGGCTGGGTGAGAGGTTATCCATATCACTGGATAAAACTCTATGTTTTGTGCAGGACGCAGAGTAGAACATCTAAAGACATACGTGAGAGAGTCCTACCAAAAAAATATAAGGGGAGGGAGAGTTCCTGTATGCACACAGATGGGGTGTGGCCATGAGTTAGGTGAACAGGACACACAGAGTTATTAAGTCTAAGGCAAATTAGCCCAAGTCCAGACTGAGCATTTTCTTGCTTCCTGAACCAAAGCAGTGTGGGCAGGACTACAGTTGAAGGCAGGCTCTGAGGACTGTGAGATTGAACTGAGCCATCTATATACCAGACAAGTATTTCAGTGGTTGTAGTCCTCATGGCTTGACTTGGAGAAGTACTGAGAGTCCATGAGTCCTACTGGAGTCAATGGCAATACCATACACTTAACTCCTCAGGCATCCCTCATTAGGATCCCAAAACAGAGACACCAAGGAGGTAATTTACATGCCTAAACACAGGTGCCTAGTGTGATTTTAGACCCCCATTTAGAACCTCCACAAAGGAATAAGGCTCACGTAGTCCTGTCCATACCTGTCAGTCCCAGGAGGGTGATTCAGGTACTCAGGACATTTGAAATGGAATAGATGTGGATATTTAGGCTCCTGAATGAGCCCTCCAATTTTAACTGTGGTGTTTTGACAGGATAACTGGGGGAAGATGCCAGTAAAAAGGGCCGAGGAACATAAGGGAAAGTTTTGACCAAGGCAGTACATTTTCAAACTGTAACATGCAGCTGTATAATTCACATTCATGTCAGCAACAGTTTCCAAAAATCTGCTCATATAACTAAGAATTTCTTAAAGAAAGTCATAGAAAATTGGAAAAAGTAGGTTGGACAAAGCTTATGAAAAAGTAAGTTGGCAGCAATAAAACTCAAAGTTATTGGTGAGTCTTAAAATAGTTAACTAAAGTAAGAACTAAAACCCTGATCTGGTGTTACCCACTGAAAAAAGAATTAGATATAGCATGTGTTAAATTATCCTTTTATCACTTATGAAAGAATGCCAGACTTTGGCACCTATTATTGCCATTAGATGGACTATACTTTAGTCACACCTAGATTCAATTATTGCCACAGTGCTAGCTGCAGCAGGCTATTTCAAAATATACCCCAGCCTGTGCCATCTTTGTACTGCTGAGCTCCCAATTAAAAGAAAATTACTGAAGGCCCATTTTCTCAGCTTAGCACTCTAGGAGCTTGAAAAATAAGAATGATTTCTCACCATGAACTGTGAAATTAACATAAAAGTGGTGTAGACTTCTTTTTTCCCTTTGAATTACAGGTTCACCTCTGGTCTAGAATTAGAGACACTTTGCTCAGTAAAGCTACACCAGCTGCAAACCTGGCTGAAAAGCAATCAGCACTGGTCAACAGAGTCATTTTCAGAGAAGGAAGGGTTGAGTCCCAGGGGCCATCCCTGTGGGATCCATCCCCACCAGAGTTTTATGAACCTTACAGACATCTTTCTTTGTCCTTCTGTCTTAGTAGCAGCAGAATAATGCAAAGAGGATAACTACAGCTTCACACAAACTTGTTATGCATGAAATGTAATGAGTTTCTTTTTTAATAGCAGTTAAATTTGTTATAGAGATCTTGTGCATTCTTGCTGCTGTGAAGTAATAGTCTGGGCATTTCTCTGTCTGTCACAGCGACAGCCATGTGAAAGAGCATAAAAAGGGGCAGGCAGAAGAATGGTACAAGATTTTTTACAAGACACTGTCCTTTTTGTGTGTTTTTTCAAAGACATACCTATTCTTATATTAGTGCTACCTTGATAATTAATAACCTATACTGTTCTTGTTTTGTATATTGCTCTGTTACACTTTTGTTGCACTATATATTCATGCTTACATACTCACGTGTCTACCACAAAATTTTCTGCTGAGGCTCCCATCAGCTAAAACAGATTAGAGATACTGGTTTTGAGAAGGATGTAACATGTCCAGCTTTACAATGTGAGTAAAAAGCAAAAATACCAATACAAAAATGCAGAGCCTTTGCATTTCTTTAGAAACTGTTCCTCAGCTCTGAGTCTTCACAGTGTCCTTCTTAGCTAAAACTGAGGATCTTGATAGAACTGCAGCATCTGAACCAGCTTCCCTGAATTATAATTATAATGTCATTTGTTTCTTTGTGAGTTAGATAATAAAAGCCAAGAGCTTGAATAGCGTTCAGAAAGGGATTAGCCATTCTGTGGATAATGAAAACTTCCACAAGAGTATTTAAACAGGAATAGTTCTTCTTTTAAGAAGGACATAAACTTTTTTTCTCCTCCAGTGCATAAACTAAACACTAACTGACAGCACAAAGGGAATGTGGAAACAGGTTATTCCATGACTATTTACCTGCAGATTTCTAGCACCTCTTTCTGCACCCTTGAAGTGCGACATGATCAGAGACTGTATAATAGGACTTCATGGAGGCAAGTTGAGGCTTAAAAGACATAAAGCAGAGACAGACACATTACAGCTGTATATTTCTAGTGTTACTGAGCAAAATTGTACTGTAATGACTCCTTCACAGCATAGGGGAGAGAATACTATTGTGTTTCAGCTTGCATTGCACTTCTCATGCTCTAGAGAAGTACAAATACACTGCTGGTGACTCAGCAGGTGAAGCTACGCCACAAGCCAGGTCGTCTATTCGGCATTTCCTGCTTCTTTAGGAAACAAAAGGGCACAAGAGTAGCTCATGTGCTTAGCTGAAAGACCCTGTTACCCTGTTACCCTTCAGCATGCCACTGGCTGGTTTCTTATACATACAATTAATCAAGTGATAATTTCTAGCTGTTCTGTATATTGCTATTAAACTGTGCACACAGGAGTCTTCTGGCCTGCTGTGATTAGGCATAATGTGATATAGCTTTTATTATCAGCATGAAAATGAGAGTTTCTGGTTGAAACTGCATAGTTTTGCACCCAGTTTTGCAGCAATTCTCCTTATTTATTATGTATAAAGAATGCACTAAATCATACTGAAATTACTGCACTTACTCTTTGAGTAAAAAGTTAATTTTCTGAGAATTTTCAAGGGAAGCTGTTAATCTCTTCATAAAGTAAATTTATGTAGTGATGAGGCCTTTAATTTAGCAATCAGTGTCAGACCTTTTCTCTGTCCCCGATGATCTGTGCATTGGCAAGTCTGTATACAAAAGCCCCGGCAAAGGAAAGGATCTTGAGAAACTCTGGTTAGATTTCTTCTTGATATTGTTTATTGTTGGGTTTGAGGACTGTATATATCAGGAATTCAAAAAAACCCCCAAAGTTTTTCTTCAAAGGAAGTCTTTAAAATTATATTTTCCTTAAGAGAAGCTTGCAACAACCTCTTGAACCACAAAACTGATGCTATGTGATACCTTTGTTTGAGGCAGTTGACAATCTGGTGACCATCACCTAGTAAGGAGCACAGGAAGGGAAGAAACAGGCTGTCCTGGTTTGCAGGTTTCTTTGATAGACCTTACACCTAGGCTGTAGGTAACCTTGTCTCCAGTCACAGCTCCTTCCTCTCCTGAGGAGATCCCAGACTTGACTTGATACCTCACCTTGCCTGGGACTGTAGATGGACCCTGTCCCTCTCACCATGACCCTGCCCTGATGCACTGGGGCTGTGCCTTTATCACTGCCCTGCCCGTGCCGTGCCCGGTCTCAGCTCCCAGCTCAACCTCTTCAGTGGACCAGCCAGGTTCTTGCTGCTCCCTGATGTGCACAAACCAAGTCACCGCTGCGTGCAGACAATCTGGTAAGTTTACTGCAAAGGACCTGCTGTAGCAAGCATGCTAATGAATGATGGCACCAGGGTTATTTCTTTAACTTGGCTATTAAAAAGAGCCTAATGAAAATCAGAAATTTTTTATTCTGTGGAGAAAAATAATTTTTCAGCATTTTCATTAATGTTTCAGAGATTTTTATCCATAGCTTTAATACTTCTGTATCTTAAAAGCAAGAATGGAAATATCTATACTTCTCATGGAATGAAACACTGGGAAAATTAGAAAATGTTGAGCATTTCAGATGAGTGTTTGCTTTTTAAGAAAAAAATGACATTCCTACATCTGCATAATTTATTTCAGATTATTGAACTAAAATGTCTTGTTCTAAATCAGTTCAATTTAAACCATAATTCACCAGACCACAGAAGTAATAATTTATATGGTAGTTCTTTGTTATTTTCCTATAGATTAGGTTTTACCCCAATTCTCATGCTGCATGAGAAGTATAACACAACCTGTGGTGCATTACAGAGGTCAGTCAGAGAAGAGATGCATGCATCATGACAGATTTCAATTAGAGGTGATTCATATATATAAAGGTTACATGTATCTGTCATGGACTGTAAGAGCAGAATCAGGGGCTATAAACAACTCAGATTTTGGCGAGGTGCATTTTATGACAGAGAGAAACTAAGTACATCAGAAACTAGACAAAATCTAGTTTATTTGTGAGCTAAATGATTGGAAGTATATTTAATTAATTATTCCAAATTTAATCAAGAAGAGAAACTGCACACTGTTGAGAGCAGACCCAAAGAAGTAGCTTGCAAGTAATTACATAAAGGCGAGATACAGAATGTAAACAGCTGCTTTGACATTTGTATTTCACTCTTCATACTGGATCATAAAAAGGAGCTACCAAGGCAGGTCAGACACCTTCTGGGAGACTTTGTAGTTGCCTTGTGAGATTCCTGGAGTTTTTGGGGCTGTCCAGGTCAGGACAGTGTCAGCCACATACACCAGCAGGAAGTGCTGCCCACTACCCTGCATCCACCACAGTGATTTTATGGAGTGGGTTGAATAAACTGGCTGACCTAATGGAAAGATATTCCTAATTTGCTGGGGGAAGTAAGGGGAAGGGTGTTTGGGGTTTTTGCAAGGTCAGACTTCCAGCCTGCTCCCAGCCCAACTGCACAGTCACAACAGATGATGCAAAGGAGGCGGTGGGAATGTGAGGCCAGGAAAGGGAAAAAGAGCAGGAAAGCCCTTTTGGAATTTGTCTGATCTTGCATCAGGTGAAGATGAGCTGTCAGAGCTTTTCATTTCCTTCCAAGGTTAATTCAAATGGCTTAGTTCAATCTGATGCAAACCACACCCCAACAACTAGAGATGCCGCACAGCATGGAGCAGAGTTCAAGGTACTGGGTTCTCCTGGGCTTACTACCAAGGTGATGCCATCAGGTAACTAGTACTTCAACAGACAAGCAAATTTTTAAAAAGGTATGTTCGTATCCTTTATTTGCACTTTCAATTATTTGCTTTGCATATATGCTCCTTCTGTCTAGTGTAAGACCAGAAGTGTAGATAGGTCTGTGTTTTCATACTTGAATGTGGAAGTAGTTTTCCCACAGTATCAATTACTTACGAAATGTTAATGTTCAAAAAAATGTAGATAAACGTGTATTTAAGACCTTTTGGATTACTTCTGATTATAAGACTCTGCAAGGCCTTCAGTTAGGGAGATACTCCTAGTTTTTTAATCCTGAATCTTCCCAGGATCCTTTCTTTCTTACAGTTTGTCATTGAATACACTAAAATCCAATATTTTCATAAACAAAATTCATTTCAAAGGAAGGAAATCAGACACATCTTCCACCACCTACTGTAAATCTCCAAGCTGGGATTTTCAGAGAAACCCAGGAAAGCTTGATTCTTCCTGATATATCAGAGCAGCTGAGCATCTAATTCTTGTAGCTCCCTTTAGAAAAACCTCAGGTCTGAGGCAGCTTTGGGCTACTCTTTAAAAAAAAAAAAAAATCAAACTTTCCTCTCAGACACCTATTTACTTGCTAAAAGGAATTCAATCTCCTTCTCCATTTAATAAACAAAAAAATTATCTGATGCAATCATCATGATTGCCTTAATATTGACTTTGGTACCTGTGAGGCATTTCTGGATTTCTGGGGTCCGAATGTTGTTTATGAACAGCTTGATTTTTCAATATACAATTTCATTTTCTCTCACTCTTTTTAATTCTACTTGAAGCTTATATATTTTCCATTACTGTAAAATTGACGGTCTTTGAATACATCAAATATAAAGACATTATTAAATGGCATTTATAAGCATCACTTTATGTGGAAAGAAATCACCGAATGATCTGTTGAGTTTATAACTGGGAAAGCAGAACAGTTCTTTCTTTCCAACATAAAAAGCCTTTTTTATCTAAGCAAAGACTTATAGCAAGTAGAAGTTCAATATCATGCCTTTGAGAATTACAATCTGTTTAGACCAAAGTAAAACTATTTGAAAGGAAGTATTAAATAGTGAGAAGTAGTTATGAGTGGTAATTTTCTAAAATATTTGGATTTCTCCTTTCAGCTTCAGTCACTTTTCTATCTGCAGTATCCTTTCCACTTCATATCCAGTTCACAATTTAAAATCTGAAGGAGTCTTTGAAGTATGTCATTTATAGCAAAAAGCACAGGCAGAATACTACTTTTTTTTCCCCGGTGCACTGCAGGAAAAAGCATTGACCCCCTTGACTGTGCACCTAGACCCACCGGGAAAAAGCATTGCTTAAATCCCTGCACTGAAGGAGTGATAAAGGCATTTATTCAGTCACAGGTGGAGTTATATTTACAACTATTCTGCTTTTACTGCTCATATGCAGTCCTCAAGATATGAGTAATTTATCTTAATCAATCATGTCAAGATATGATATCTTAACAAATCTTATCTATATGTTACAATAGCTGCTTTGTTAGAAAGAGGCTTGACTTCACTTGAAAAAAGCAGGCAGCAAAGTCTGCTTCCCAAGGGTGCTATAAGGGAAAATATATTCCTTCTCCCTCTGTCCTCCACATAGCACTGCAAATACATGCAAACTCAGTGGTCATGTTTTAGCTCTAGATAGGTTTTCTGCATTGCTAACTTCGGCTGCTTTCAAGGGTCTGACAGCTTCCCTAAGACAAACCAGATAAACCTAGCAGAGAGTTTCTAAATTATGAAAATTATGTGCAGCATCACTATTAGGTTTTCTGAGAGATTATACATATAGATTAGATGTAGATATGAAAGAGAGAGAGAGATCCTTCAAAAAAAAAGGATAGTTTTTGCTTGAGCATGTACATTTTGGCAGCACTCGGCACTGAGCAGTCCCAGATTGCTTCTTGTCCCTGTCCCCAGACAAGCATGTTCAAGCACAGCCCTCAGAAAGCATATGTGCAGCTGCAGTCACACATGGTTAACCTATCTGCCTTGCTCTGATCCAGGTCCTTGGTAGTATCTGGCAATCTTAGACCTTGTGGCTGCTGTATGAGAACCTGAGAGTCTCACAAAGCACTACATCATGTCTAGTTTGGGACAAGCGTTACCTGATGTGCCTGTTTCAGAAGGGCCTATATGATTTATAGTTACTTGTGATCCCTCTCCTGTGTACCTCAGTAATACATCTTGGGTGTATGAAATGGTGTACCAGCATTACCACCGTGCTCTGCCTGTCTAGGAGACAGGCTGAAAAGCTACTGGAGCTGTGAATGTATAGTTATTTTATATCTGGACCTGAACACAGTTTACAAACTTTGGAAATGTCAGTTTTGATTCCCTGACCCACACAATACACATGCAATTTGGTGGAACTGAAGACAGCATTGTCTCTTCAACTTGCAATAACAGCACACGGAAGCAAGGACAATGTAAATAGGTTTTCCCTCTTCCCTTGCTATGCATTTCTTCTTGTTGTTATTGGAATAAATAAATAACTGCTCTTTCTAGGGCCTTTTAAGTACTAATTCCACAAAGAAGGGTGAAATGGGTTTCTTGAGGAGCAAGTTGCATGAAGTCAAAGCTATGGTTCCAGGCAAAATAGTACACTGCGGTGCTGTTTTCTGCACTGTTATCTTCTCTTTCAGTGTATGTATCTGAATTAAACCTAGAAATATTTTAGCATTCTCTGAAGTCAGTGAAACGGCATTTCCATTTGCTTGTGTGTTTTTTGCAGAACTTTTTGTGAACCTACACTAACAATGTGGTGTTATACTGCCTTCTGCAACAATGAGAGAAGGAAATTTTATTACACACTATTAGAACTATGTTAGCATCTTTTGAAATGCTGTTTTGAAGCATAATTTTTGAAATAATGTGTGTAACTAGCTGGTTTGTTGAAAAGGTAGGATTACTGTATGAGCAGTCTGAATTCACACAACTACCTCTCTTCTACAGCAGATGTTTCTTTTGTTTTGTCCATCATTTGTAACACTGAGATTATATTCAGTTTAGAAATCCACACCTGTGGATCAGACAAAATAATGCATCTGCCTTTGGCCTTGCCATGAAGTTCTACTTATTTTCCTATTCAAGATACTTGAGAATTCAATGGTAAGACCTGTAGGTTGATATTAATCTTATGACCAATATACTTGTCCCTGCAGCGTTGGACAGCATGTCAGATCTATCTTCTGGAGCATATCCTCCTTCTCACTGACTCTGGCACAAATAGTTTTCCCACAGAATTCTTCTTCAGCAACTGCAGCTCCATGTGTTTGCGAGGGCCACAGCAATGCAGAACTGTCTGTGCTGGTACACGCAAGTAGGACCTTGTAACTTTTCCTTGTCCCTCTCTGTAGACATGATACTACACTTGTTCAAAGCCAGTTCAGCCAGAAGGATGGCAAGTGTCCAGTTAGGTACTGCTAACTGCTGTGATCTGCTTTGCAGGAACCATCAGGAAAAGAGCACATCTCTGCATCCAGTGTTTACATCCAACAGATTCATACCAAAGCACCTCTGAGACCTGTAGGAAATTGTGTGAGGACAGCTCCAGCACTGGAAGCCAGAGACCTTCTCTAGACTAGAAAGCCAGCGTATATAGAGCTACTTATCTTCCAAGGATTCACAAGGCAAGGATTCACAAGGCAGACTATCTTTGAACCCTTTTTTTTGTTTGTTTTGCCAAGTTCTTTCATCCATACTCAGTAGACCCGACTTTTCTCTTTTAAAAATTACTATGTGACAGCGAAGTGGTTCACATCTAATAAAACAGTGCTAGAAGGAAAAACAAAGGGTGATGGGTTTCTTTTCCAGAAAGGGTGGGTGGTTTCATTTCCTTCCTCTGGCTGACATGGGTCACTTGTAGTTCCCATTCCCATACAGCACCTATGCCAACCTGCTTTTCTAGTTGGGCTCAGATGATAACGCTGCCTAAACAAGGCTGTCTGCAGGTAAATTTGGGCTGATAAGAAGTTTGGGAAAGCAAGCAGAGGGCCTGGCAATCTGTGTCTCCTCCCACTACTGACTGCTGATTAGAGAGTAACACCACCAGAATGATTATGCAAAAATATGGTGTGGAAAATCTTGCAGTCACTTTCACTGCAAAAATGTATTTTGATGAAGCAGATTAATTTTCACACTTCTGTGGTACTTTACTGCTGTTTCTTCTTTCCTTGTAGCACTTAGTGGAAAATTGAAGTTATACAAATGATATCCAGGGTGTTTTTTCCTGCCTTTTTCTCTGTTTGTGTGAACATGTGTTCTAGCTCTTCAGACCCGAGAAAGTGTGTAAAAGCTACAAAATAACCTTTCCCAATTCCTTTAAAAGAAAAAAAAGAAGAAAGGAAAAAAAAAATCAAACATAAGTGATAGACATAATTCACACCACAGTAAAAGGAAGGAAAACCATGCCAGTAGTGATATTTTTAAAGTCTGAAACTTGCAGCTTTTGTGAAATGGGAAAACTTCTGTTAGACCAAGAACTGTAAATGAATTTCAGTGGGTTTGTGTGATTTCAAGAGTAAGAAAGCTGAATTAGACTATGTTAGTTATGCCAAATAGTAGGGAGGGAAGGTTTGTTGGTTGGTTTTCTGCTTTGGATCCTGAACAAATTTCTGCAACTTTACAACTGTACTGAATACAGTTAGAAAATACAGAATGGCCTTTATTTCTTAAGGGCTGCCTTGGAAGGTGATGCAAACTTGGATTATTTCTTTATCAGTCCATGCATGAGAACATCTGGAAAGTGGAGACATTTCTTTCAGGGCAGAGACATCTGCATCTCCTTTCTTCTTCAGAGTTTGAGATTGTTGATTTGGGGGTTTTAATGAAGTTTCACAGTGATATTTTGGCCAATGAATACACAGTAAAATGTTGCTGCTATCCAAAATCAGCATAGCAGCTGCAGTACCTAAAATGTTAGAGGACTGCTTTTTAGTGAGTTGTATAGTTGACTTGTGAACCAGTTTTCAGACATGCAGATCAACTAATTATACCTGCATAAACTCCTTTGCTCCTGTACATTAGTACAAGTCCTTAAAGTTCAGTGGCCTTGCTTCAATTATCAGAACAAGAACAGATTTTTTTACTTATTAAGTATTCCCTAGAGGCTATATGAGAGGTGCTTCTTGGATAAAAACAAATAAATAAAGGGGCTTCTCAGTCAGGTGGCCGAGTGAACCAATTGATCTTGAGTTGCCAGTCAGACAGAAACTCCAGGGTTTCTTTTCTACTGCTGTGTTATTCTTTCACAGAGTACAGAAGTTGTAGAAATTGAACTTTAACCACACAAATCAAAAGATTGTGAGAACTGACTCATTCTGTATTTATACCTGAGCATTGTCTCCACCACCAGCATTTTGACAAGCCTTGAAAAGACAGAAAAATACTCCTAGAGCTTAGCTGTATGCAGTAAATGTGTGATGTCGTTCTGTTTTTATCTCGGAGGAAGTGAACTTTTTCTTCTATTATTGATCAGTCCATTTTAAGCAAACATTTCCAAGACTGTTATATCAGCTGGTGTGCTGTATGCAGGTGGAGCAAAGGGTTCAAAACAAAGATAATGCTGAATCCTCATTGACTGTTGCAAAGCTGGATCTGCAAATACAAGTCACTATGCTGAGGAAGACCAGTAGCATTTATGCTGCTGTTTATTTAGCATCTGGTTTCTGTGAGTGGCCAGTGCTGGATGTTTCAGAAAAGCTGCTTGTAGCTTCAACAACTTCTCTTGCCTAGCTAGAGGTATCACTGCTGTGAGTGGGCAAGCTACCTGTACAGATGTAATGAGATCTATGGATAGTCCTTGACACAGAAGACTAATCTTAAGGATCTATATAAAATCTGGGGGTTAGGAAGTTGATAAACACATTAGAAATGAGGATAAATTGTTGGACTTTGCAAAATTTTTATAGTGACACTGAGTAATAAGTGGACAGTAAGTGATGTCTGGTACCTAAAACCCAGAGCTACCAATTTCTGACAAAGCCATGTGGTATTGAGAAATAGGTCTAGGAATATTTTCATGTTACTTTAAGAAGCTGCAAATAGTGAACATTTTAAACCCTGAACAGAATACAGGGTAACTTCCTGTAGCAAAACCACACCGTATCAGAGTATAAAGTAATCAGATATTTTCAATGTAGTTAGTCTCCCATAATAATTAAGATTTTGAAAAACTTTATAATGAGGAAGACAAAAATGAAAATGTGATTATTAAAAAAATAGCTATTTAGTCATATTTTAAAATTAACTGTTTAGTTCAACAATCATTACCTAATTATTAATATCACAACTCTTGACCTTCAGAAGACTCACTTTCATCTAAATCCACTTTTTACTTGTACTGCATTTTGCTTCTTTAAAACACAATGAAGCTTTCTTATTAAAATCTTTGGCTCAACAGGAATACATTCTCATCTGGTAGAGGTATTTATAGCATACACTGAAGTACAGATACTAAATTACTTATTTTGAATTATTTGGTCATAGTACTTGATTTTCTCTGAGGCAGGTTAACAATACATCATAAAAACAATCTTCTCTTAAGACCCATCAACCCCAAATTTTCTCTGTGAGGGATACAGCATAGAATGAAAATTATTTAGTCTTACTGTAATTTATGACTTGAATGAGCCAAAAAATAAGAGGATAATAGGAGGTGGGGTGGTGGGTGAGAGTAAATTACTGGTCTTTAATAAATTTTGGAAGTGAAATCTGATTGATTTCCATAATTTTTTTTTTTGTCTCCGTATACACGCAGGGAATTCTAGGGAGTCCATCTTTCCTGTGAAAGAAGAGCCAAGCACTGGGTTGGCAGAGACATTGCAGAATTGACAGTTGCTGAAATACAATAGTTGGTGCTACCTTGGGCAATTTGCACTCTACTGTGTTCTACAATGCAGTCTTCAGTCTGAAAACTCTATGCAGATCTCATGCCAGTTAGGAAATCACTTCCAGTCAGTGCTGGAAGTGCACTGTGCAATGCAGAAAAATACCTCCAAATCTTGCTTGGCATGCTGGTTGGACTGCCACATATTTTAAACAGCTAGGGATACGTTTTCTCTAGGAATGTATTTTTATCCATGGCATTGCTTCAGACGCTATGTAGAGAGATTTTTGCTGAACTCATTTTTAGTCTTGGCTTTCAGCCAGACCCTTAGATATATCGATTCTCCTATTGCTTTACACTATCCCTACAGATCTCACAGGAAGAAAGAGACAGTGATTGAAGAGAAACCTCTACTATAACACTGATGTTTTACTTTGTCTTTGAGGGATTTGAGTGGGGTGTCACATCACACTAAAGATATACTTTGAAAAAAGAAAAAATGAAAAATGTTTAAATCCATCTGAAATGAAGGGGTTGTTTTTCTTTGACTCGTGATCTTTTGGGGATAGATTATGAGTCTCGGAGACAGTGAGGGGAACGAATTGTTCTGACCTTGGCAAGGTTAATCATATGTGTTTGTCCTCCACCAATAGCAAATTGCTATCTACATATATATTTGTAGAACCTAAATTCCATTTCTTATTACCCACCTGAGAAAGCAGATAATATAGCACAGGCAGTAGTTGCTTTACTGCTGCATGACAACATGCCCTTTCCTAGAAAGGTATATTTGAAGGACAATGTTGACCCTATTCCAAAGTTCTTTTGCTCCAATGATATAATTTGATGCTGTATAACCTTATATCTATTTTTTTCTGAAGTAAATATAGTATAAAAGAAATAGGAGAAAATTAGGACTGCAATTCAACCATAATGCTTGGTCTTGTAAAAGCAGTCATTTGATTCATGATCAGCTGCCTAAAATTTAATTTAAAGGTATGGATACATATCAAAATTACGAAAGTCCTCTGTGATAGAGAAATGCTTCCATTTACCCTGAAGTCTATTCCTTTAACTGTACATATGAGTCCAGAGACTTTACAACGAATGATTTAAAAAGCCTATTGCTCCTTCTTTTCTATTAAGTATAATCAACATGTTGCTATTACTGACCTAATTATACTGCAGGGTCTCCTTTTATAGAGGGGGTATTTGAGTTATTTATATGTTTCTCTCTGTGGTCAACACCATTATCTGAAGGGCTGACTGAATTTACTCTTATAGGCTACAGATACATCTGTAACTCAGAGCTGCAAGAATAAAAAGCTATTGTTACAGAACTGAATAAGGTCTTTTGTGAAGTAAGGCTGTTCTGTTCCACATAAACACTTAAAAGGTAAGATGTTTTTTCAGTCTGAAGATAAATTTAATTCCAGTCTTCCACGTGTATAAAACTGCATAAACCAAGCAGAATGATCATAGCTGGATAACTTATTTTACAATTAATATTAGCTAATGCTTTCCAGTGTAGCTGGTTATGTAAATGAACATTTCTTAGGACCTGGTATCTACCATTATATTACAGAACACCACATTGTTTGTTTCATCCAACAGACTCCAAAACATTCACAGTGAGATAGTTTTAAGTGTTATTGGAAGTGGGTGTCCTTGGTAGGAATACTATGTCTCTAATTAAAAAATACATCAGGACCCATATATTAAGTCAGGCACCAAACCTACATGGTAGTAGGTTTTAGAAAGCATGAGTGTAAGCTGTTCTGTCAGCCCATGCATAATTACACTACCAATTTTTTTCTTTCTATTGTGGTGGTCACAGACCCTTAGAAATGTTGGTGGGAAGGACCCCTGCAGGTCATATAGTCCATCACCCTGCTCCAAGCAAGACTATTCCCACAACTACATCAGGTCAGATCACTCATTTCTTTGTGGAACTGATTCTGCTTGTAAAAGCTGAGATATCTGGCCTAGGATCTTTCCCCAACAGGACTTGTTTCTCCTCTGTTGCCAGGGCACTGGAGCTATGTTTTAGGTTAAATAGCTGCAGGTTGAAATGGAGCCTTCCTCCCACTGCCAGAAGTCACAGGCTTCCACCATGCTGGGTGTCTGTCCTCTTGCTACTCCTGTGTTGCCTTCCCATCCTCAAGGTGGTTGCTGCCTCAGCAGAGTCTCTTGAAGATCCTACCAGTGCCTCATCTGTCATCCTTGATACAAGAAGGGCTGCTCATTTCTTGGTTGGGATTGTTTTGCTTGTTTTAATGAATTGAAGGAAAGCATGAAGCAACAGACATCTCTGACTTTGGGTTCCCATGTTTCATTTTTCAGTCTGAACTCCAGCCCCCAGGCACACCTATATGCAATATGGATAAAATTGCCTGGATTGCATAGATGGGAAGTCAGACTAGCTGACTTCAGTTACCCATGTATTTAAAATCTATGGTCTACAATGTTTTCTCCTTCTCTTTAATTATTTGTGAAGCAGAATCTTCTTCCAGCTGTGAAGAACACAGAAGAAGGAGTTGTGTAGGAAGAAATGCAGTTGAAATTCTCCAGTGTATGTCTAACCTTGCAGAGAAAGAGAGAGCATCAAATGTGTAGAGCCTGCTTTTTGGAGCTGAAATGCTATCCAGCTGTGCCTGTGGAGAGAGGAAAAGCTAATGAGCTGGTGTCCTACTGTGGGAGTGTGCGCTGGGGATCTCTGAAATCTAGCACAGCAGAAGAGATTTTTCTCTCTATTTTGGGGTGAATCATACCTCACAGTGCATGTTTCTCATTTTTAATGTGTTCCAGTGGAGAAACTAAACTGTGTGTATTTACTGCTGTGAAATAGTTTCTCTGCTCTAACGGAAATAAATCTTGTGACAAACTGACACACTTCTTCCTCAAAGGCAGCAGAACAGGCAGGTATTTTTAGGAATAGAGGCACCCTCAAGTGATCCACTCATCCTCTGAGTGAACCTCTGTCTGCCACTGGACACAAGTCAGTGTTTCAAGGCAGCCACAAGATGCTTCAGGGTAAGCTGCTCTGGAATAAAATCCTGATGGAGACAGTCCATCTGGAGTCTCACCTGCCAATGGCTGGTTCGTGCTTTGAAACATATTTCTAATTTCTCTGCTGTAACTCTAATCTTTTGGAGAGACGCTGCTAAGCTTCCCAATAAGGTAAGTTATTGAAGTTAATAATTATTACACAATATCGTAAGTTATTAAAGTTAATAAGTGAAGTTACTGAAGTCTTTCATTAGTTTCTCCTATATAGACTAAATACCTCAAGCATTATCAGTCTTTTCTGGAACAAAATAAAGATTAGCAGCATATGCCCATTCACTGAGATGAGTTCTTCCTGTCTATTTTAAATGTTAGAGGTATATGTGACGCTGAAAACATTAACAATAAATCATGCTGCTAGTTTCCTTCTTGGACAGTACGAGAGGTTGATGGAGACTCTTGAATTTTGTGGAGCTTCAGGAGTGATTCAAACAGTAAATCAGTAAAGCTTACCTTTGTTCTTTAACATATGTATATAGATGCACGAGTGGGGAATGGAACCAGACCATCCCCAACAGATGTAAGAGATGTAAGTTGACCTGGAATCAAGATGTATGTTGATTTACATCAGCTGAAGTTACAGCCCATAATATTCAAATTGTATGTAAGCAAATGGCCCGTGGCTTGGATTTTTGCATATCTTGACATAAAACAGTCTGCTTTATCAAGAAACCGAGGTACTGATTCATAAAGCACTCTTCTCAAGTGCCACTGACTTGAACATTTAACCTAAAAGAGACTGAAGAATACAGGGTTATTGAATAGTGTACTTTAAAGGAAAAAACCTCTCTATTATAATTCTTCTTTCTCTAAATCCTCCACAGTCTTAACTGTGGCAGAGAGATTTAAAATAGGATTATATCAGGCTTTACTCAGCAAGGCTTCCAATTAGTTTTTAAGGCAATACTCATATTTTTACTGTACCAGGAGAAGCAGCAAAATTTATGGATCATTAGGCCAGTAAAGCTGAGAGGAAAGCAGTTGCAGTTACTTTAGACGAGAAATGAATGCACCTATTTTTCTCAGATTTTTATGTTCCAAGTTTATACTATATGTCACTGCCTCCATAATTCTGAAAACTGCTTTTTTTTTTTTTATAATTTTATCTTTTTCCATTGTTAAATCTCTAGCACTGCTTGAAGACAAGGATTGTTACAAGAGAGATAACATATAAATTATTATCACGTTACCCGCCCGGATTCTCTTATTTTGGGATTTATTTGAGGCTCTCTGAAAGCTGCTATTACCTTTTAGGGAAAATTATAATAACGCATGCTCTGACAATGTCTATATGTTTCTTACCATAAAGTAATCCCATTTTCTTCAGCATAATATGAAGACAGAAATCATAACACCAGTTTTGACAGAAAACATTACACAAATTTAATTTAAAATAGATTCGGAACATTGATTAGTCAAATAAAGATTCCTAATTATATGTTATTCTGCTTAATACTCTAAAACTATATGTATGCTGTATGAAATGCCCCTGTGCTGCTGTACCCCAGACCAATGGCCCATGACCCCAATATATGCTTCTCCTGGGCCCACCTCTGAGTTCGGCACTGTTATCCTGAGTAGTCACCTTGGCATCAAGGATGTCAGGCTGACTACCTATGCAAGAGTTTTGCAAAACTAAGGCCCTGCTTAGTAATCCCTCAAGACTGTCAGTTTTCACATGTAGTCTCTCACTTCTTTATGGAATGTCTTGCAATTAATAAGGAACTTAGTAAGACATTTTCTAACAAGGTTCATGTACATTCACAAACCTCCATGAGTACAGCAGACTGAGGCAGCTACTTAAAAAATCAGATTTCAAATGCTATAACATTCCCAAATCTTGCATTGTTTGTCTTTACAACATCAAAATCATATAACTCTTTTCCTTTTTTTCAGTCTGACCTTCAAAAGAAGTCAATTTTATTTAGGTGTCTTTCTCTCTTTCTCTTTAGTACTATTTTGACAGCCAATCTGATCCGTTCAGTGCCAATACTGCTACCTCTTTCTTTTCTCTCAGCAAGTGTTGCACCAGTTTTGTAAAGGAATTTCACTTTCACCTCATGGACCCCAATATGAATAATATGAAACAATCCAGACACAATGCTGACAACTGAAATCTCTGGCAATTATTCCAATTACTGAAGAATGGGAACAAAAAAAAAAAATAGCACTTCACTATGATTATCTATAATTTTGTTGAAATTGTATGCATTACAATGACACTTTCAACATAGTGTATGCATGGCTAATGCTTCAGAATTATTTATTCCCAGAGACCTGTCCCATGATTTATCAGGACTGCACGCATTTCCACATAAAAGATTCAAGAGTTTAATTTTAAAACGTGCTTTGTATGTGAACCCTGAGCGTGTTACCATTTTCATTCAAGTGCTTTACTAGATATTCATAAAAAGACCGCTCTGCAGATAGCTTCCAGGCAAGTGGCAGCATGGTGCTACTGCAGCAAGTCTACAAGTAATTTGACTCATCTACAAGTAGTTTGACTCATAGAATTGCAATTTCTCCAGGAAATGCCTTTAGAAGGGAGCAAATTAAGCCAGGTTACAACATACACTCTTCAGTTTACCTACATTTTCCACTCCGTGGGAAACTGAGAAACATACAGCAAAGCCAAGATCTCTCTCTCTTCTGCCAGCACTCACAGGAAAGAGAGTTAGTGAAGTGTCAGGTACTGTAGGCCAAAATACTGCTTTCAAAAATGCAATTGCATTTTTTGCAGGGGAGAATGGTTCCTTATGCTTATTTACTGTCTTGCAAATCACAGCCCTTTAAACCCTTCATGCCTCTGCCATCCTTTGATCTCTCTGCCTCCAGTTTGTCATGAGTCAGAGAAAAAGATATTTTTCTGAGTTACTCACTTTAGCTTCTCAGAGCACAGGTAAAATAGTAGTTTATTTGAAAGCATGATTAGCATGGCAGCAAAGGTGTCCAGCTGCATCCAGAGGCATTACGTGACATAGTAAAACTCATCGAGTCTTATTTCACCAGTGCTCCAGGGAGGGAGCAAATTAAGCCAAGCTACAACTTACACTTTTCAGTAAAACAGCCATAAATAGGCTGCTGGTTCATTTTGGTTTTTTAATATGCTGTTTGACAAAGTTCTTCAGCGAATGGCTTAAAATATCAAATGTAAGCCTATGTGCTGTTCTGTGGATTAGCTGTTATGTCTTATTGGCTGCTGACTCTTTAAAAGTCACATAACCATACAACCTTATTTCCATGACCTGGAGGGAATCCTCTGAGTTTTCTGAGTCTCTCTTTTTGTTCTTAGATTATACAGGTAAGAGCAAGAACCAGGTTTACAGATGAGAATTGTAGTGGCTTTCTATGCATGACACCACGCACAGTGATACTTCTTACTTTCACTGAATGGTCTCATAAATAAAGTTTAAAATACCAGATCCCCCTGTGAAGCACACCCACAAGCTGCAGTCTCAAGTTCTTCTGGATTATTTATATCTCTGCTTTCCCTGGAGTGATTATAGATGGTATTCAAAATGAGATATAGGAGAAATAAATTAGCCTTCACTATAAACTGAACTATGCTGACCACTGGTGAAACGATGACACCCAACTGTTCTATTTTGCTGCCCAGTTGTTATCTTAATTATCACATGACATCTTGTGGGCCAGTAAAAATCCACTCCAAGATGCATTTCATTCAGTTCCTTTTTCTTATACCTTTGCCTCCCCAATTACTTTTGGCAAGTAGCAGCAATCATCATTTAGTTTCCTATTACACCCTAGTTAATTCCTTCCCTAATTTATCTTCAAATATTTTTAACCAGCACTAAGGTAATATAGTCAAATGAACTAAACATACATAAATGTCTAAACCAAGAAAATAACAGCCTATGTATCAATGGCCTTTAATTTCCTACGATAACAAGTTGTTTCTTCTTCCCTGAAATTGGACTGATAGCCTTCTTTGAGAACAGCCAAAAATTGAATTGGATTAAGCTACATTTTAACATTTATTTTTCTCATTAGTGGATATCCATAAAACCACTGCTGCATTCAGTAGTAAGTTTTCCTTCACGAGTTGAGAGGAATAGGATGCTGGATTTCAACCTGCTTATTTTTGCTTTGAGATAAAATTAGACCATCTGAGTCTTGGTAAATATGTGAAAATAGTGAGCTGGTTTCTTTTTTTACTTTTCAGCAGATCCAACAAAACATTTCAAAATTATGGTAAATATGAATCAACATTTGGAGGAAGGAGAATACTTTTAACTAATCAAAATAATTCTGAACTGTTACATTAGTAGTCACGACATAATCTCTGCAGTTTCCATTTCAGGCTTTTAAAAAGGTTAGTTTAACAAAAAAAATAAAGATGCAGAAAGAAAGAGAGATTTCAGGGGCAAGCAGGTCCCAGGCAGCACTCTCAAAAGCAAAGCAACTTTGTGCTTTAAACATAGTGGGGTTAATTTTTCACTTAATTTTTCACAGGAGACCTGCTCTTCTCCTGGAGGACACGGATCAAGGCTCTCGACACTCAGGAGAGTGTCCCAGTTCCTGGGCTCTAGTATTTTAGGAGATGGGATTCAAGCTCAGGTTGCCTTGGATGCAGAGGACAGAGAACAAATTTGTAAGGCACCAGCTGGAGGCTCTTGGCCCGTTTATCCAACAGCCCACAAGGGTATTAATTATTGGGTTATAAGGTATGAGAGCTTTGCCATAGTGGTCTGAAGAGCTCCTGCTGAACCACAGTCCTGAAAAATGCAGTGAGCCAGCAAAGACGTTTCAGGCAAAAAAAAAAAAAAAATAAATATTGTCAAGCATCTATTTTAAGATGCTACATGTAGAAATCGTCTCTCTCACATTTACTGTAAACAGATCAGGTATTTCTTTGGTCAGTGAGAAGGAAAGGTGTATATATACATTTATATTTTATACTTTCAAAGTTCTGATGCTGCAGGAAATGATGCCAGTTATGGAAGGTAAAGGGCAAATAAGGAAGCACCAGCGGTCTGGGAAATTTTACTACCTTGGCCTTTTCAAAGACAGAAAAGAAATAAGGAATTTTTTTTTTAAACAAATTGGAAACGTAGTAACTTCTAACTAAAATAGGGCACCAAGAAGGACTAACTAAAAACTGTTCTGTGGCAAAGTCCAAGGCTAAAAATCAAAATAGAGCCAATTAAAGAAATTAAGCCAATGTTCTCATTTAGACAAAGACTATGTTTATGAAACTGGAAATGAAAGACAACTAAAAAAAAGGAACAGAGATGGGTTTGGAGGGTTTTCTTTTATTTGACATAAACTCTTTCCAACTTAGGGTAACACTAACCTTCCTCTTGGTCAATATATGGGTTTTTTGAAATTAATCTTTTCTAATGTCTTTTTCCCTACAGATATCAGGTAAAAATCTACGCAGTCATAGTATCATAGTAAAAACTGGTTTATTTTCCTACAGTTTCAGAAACATTATGTAACAGTTTCCACTGGCTTTAAAACTGTAATAATAAATTTAGGGGGTAATCTTTCCTCTTTGATCATAAAGGAAAAAAGTTTTTGTAATGCTGACTACTTTGGCCTTGAATCTTTGATGTCACTCTTCTTAAATACACATATTTTGATCACACCATCCAAAGAAAACTTCAGCTAGAGTACCTGTACTTGGTAAGACTGCCAGGCAGCTTTTTTTTTTGTTTAGTACACTTACTGCAGTTCAAGGAACCATTCTGCATTGGTAGAATGAATGGAATTAATTTTTTTTAAAAAAATGCATTTTCTAGCTCCGTTTACAGCTGTTATCACACCCTTCCTCAGATTTCTTCATGAGCTTATGAGGGGCACAGTGTGGCTTTTTGCAATTCAACAAGCCCTGCCACCTTTCAGGTCACTTACCTGCTCTTGAAAAGCAAACCATATATTTTATCAGCTGAAATCTCTGTTACCCATCCCCACAGTATTCTTCCTACTGCAAGATGTTAGAAAATATAAGTAAATAATAATAAAAGATACTATACACAACTGAAGTACAATAAACCCCTTGGATCTCATAGGTATTTAATCAGAGAACAGTCTGCAAATAAATGATTTATTCATGAAGCCAGTGTATTGACTGCCATCGTGCAGGCATTGTAAAATACAAATACTGAAATGATACAGAAATGGTGATGCAGAAAAGAATGTATTTAACTGCAGACAAATCCCAAGACAACACTCTGATAGTTTTAAAGGTATTCGAAGTATTTTATATCACCATTAAAACTGCTGCAGAGCATAAGGTATTCCTTTGGCTACAGTGAACCATGAATAATATTGCAGAAATGCTTAATTTCCTTTAATAGCATTGAGATGTGCATTTCATATAGGAGACAGCCTGACTGCTTAGAAAATTTGATTCACAGCAGTCCCCAGTGAAACCGGTCAAATAATCTATTGTGAATAAAACCTATTGTAAATTTGGCCATTTCTCATAGAATAATTACCCATGAATAACTTTTTTCATTATTCAGCCAGCTCTAGACCACAGTATATTTATTTCTAAGGAAGGTACTAAATGATTTGAGAAACTTTTGAGTGGAGAGTTATATAGCTTCACTTAAGCTTTGCACTCATTTAGGCATGCTACTGTGACTGAATACTGAATTGTATCATATATGGCACATATATGAAGTAGAGAAAATCTCATAAATTTGATCAGGCTATCAAAAATAATCTTGAGGAAAAGGCTTGTGTTTGAAAAAATTCACAATAATTAGGTGAATGACATTATAAGTGAAAAGAAATTTTGGGCCATACTCTATAATGGCAGCTGATAGCCTTCTGTCTACAGCATTATGTAGTGTGTAAACTGTCCAGTCATTACATGTTGTGCCATGTCATTCCCTTTATGCTACTTTTCAACTTTCATGAATATTTAGTGGTGCAAACAAAAAAGAAGTATTGTGGGGGTAAAAAGTGGTTTTGTTCCACATTCAAATGAAATCAAGAAATGCTTTTTGCGGCAGACCATGAGAGTGGCAGGCACCTTCGTCTCTGCTTTCCCTGAGAATAAGTAAAGCTTTACTGCATACAGAGTAGAAATTATATAGGTTGACTGGACATTAAGGTTTGACATGATTGTTAATCTGTTTCTCTATCCTGGCATAAAAAAGGGATCTGAGCTTCAGCACCGGTTTCTTTGTCAAAGCATATAACCCACTGCAAAGGATATGTTCAGAATTCTCCTATAGCCAATAGAGACAAATAGGTACATCCAGGAGATGATTCACCCAAGACAGTTACCAGGAAACATTATTTTCCGTTCAGTAAAGTAGCTGTCTAAATGAAGACTTTCTACTTCATTCTAAACTTCTAGTTGGCTGAAAGTAGGTGAGACAACTGCTATCCTTGGTTTGTATCTTTCGCAGAGCAGTGCCCTACTCACCATGATACTGGAGATGTACTTTTCTCAGCCTCATGTGTTAGAGGTTTTCTCTGTTATAAGAAAGTACCCAGTAAAGCAGTAAGTTGAATCCCTGTCTCCTACACCCACACTGAGTGCCATAGCCACCGGACCACTAAGTATTTGGGGACGGTGTTAATTTTGTTGTGTTTCATTTTTTCAGGCTTGTTCCTTTGAAAAACTTCAGCCCACCAAATAGATATTTTCTGACAATCATCAAAAGTAAGAAAACCAATCTGACTCTGCTTACTACTAAATGTTTGCATTTAAGAAACTATGCTTACTAATGGATTCAGTCTGCAAGCCCAGTTCTCTTTATTGCTTTTTACCAACAGTATCTTTCCTTTTCAGTTGGATCCTCCTCACCACTTGCCATTTCAGTCTCATGGAAGACCTGTCCATCTATAAGCCTCTGATTTATACTTTACTCTTTAGATTATGGATAATGTTCTCAAAATTAGCACAGGGCCAGTACACATAGAAAACCTAGTACTTTTCTGAACTGTGTCCAGATGACTGCCAAGCATCCCAACTCATATTTTCCTTTCAAGCATTCTTCTCCCTGTCTGTCTCTGGAAGCAACCTTCATACTTCAGCGAATGCCTTTACATATTTTCTTTATTTTCCATAGCTTTCAGAGATAAATTGACCTTTAAGCACCTTTTGCCTCCTTCCAAAGCCATGAAAACCATTGGTTGCCCTATTTCTAAGAAGTATGGGCTACTGCTGCAATGCACTTATCTACAGATTACTGTAAGCACACTTCTTTCATTTGAAAAAGGTATTCAGTTTTTCCCATGTCAGTCAGCAGCTAAAGTGAAAAGTGATTAGACATGAAAAGAATAAGGAAAAACACACATGTATTGATGTCTTAATCTTTTCAAACTGTACCAGAAAGCTGGTGACAAATGATAGTTTTCAAACCATAATAAAATTAACATGAATTTCACTTCATAGTAGGTGAACATTCTCCCTGCTGATTTCATAGCAGGAAAACTGGAAAGTCAAATTATTTAGAGTCTAAGTGTTTCAAATATAGCAAGAAACAAGCACATTCATATTTATAGAGACAATATTGTTCCTTCAAACGAGAGGGTCAGTTCTTGCCTCTTGGTGACAAATGTATTTTATCACAACATTTACAACTGCTACAGAATATTTATTAAGACATGTTTTATTCCCTTAATTATGTCCACAAGGCACACGTTTATAGGAACAGAAGAATTGAAGAAAACATTTCTTCCTGCATTTATGGACTAGCAGTTGACATTTTAATTTCTGTAGAACATTGTCGATACCACACAATGCAACAGGGATCATTAAGACAAAGAAGATGAGATGAACTGACAGAGGGTGGCAAACTGTCTGAAATTTTAACTGAATGCTGCTTAAGCCTATTTGCCAAGTTCACTGAAACTGTGGGGCTGTCTACTGTTTTGCACAACACGTGTGCTAAAAAATTCTGTTCTTCACTGGATAAAACTACTTGTATGGTCTTTGATGTAATTGATAAAAGGAAACCAATGATGTGTTGCAGAACTGTGAATTAGGGAATGTAGCTGTTAAATTAACAAGTGTTCACAGGCGTGCTGCAGTTTCTCTGGAAAAATGTCACAGGGGTTCCTCCTCTATTCAATAATTTGGTTGCAATCTAAACTCTGTTTGAGGATCTGTGTCTATGATGTACTGAACATTTTCTATGCCCATTAGAAAAAGCTGAAGGAGCTTGGGATTTACAGAAGGAATACAGCCGTGCCATGATTCCCCATAAATATATATGAAAAATGTATTTATGCATTTAGTACTATATGCATATATAGTCTTAATGGAAGCACGCACTCACTGAGGTGTCTTTGCTCTGTTGTATCTTGTATACTGTCAAAAGTTTTTTGAGCTTTCTCTGAAACTCACCTTCAGTTTTTGCAATAGTTTATAATAACTGTGTTCATAAGATTGTTAGGGTTTGGGTTCTTGTGATTCTTTTTAATGCTTTTCCGTACACAATAATAGAATAAAAAGTTGTTGCTTGGGGTTTGGATTTTCATGTTTCTTTTTTTCTAATCTTTCTAGATAATGTTTTTCTCTACACAACAAGAGAAGAAAAAGTTATTTTATGCTTCATTAAGCTGGGCGACATATTCTTCCAAGATCCAATGGTCAGCAGTATTTTCAGCAAATTGTGTGTTACACTTGACTGCAGCTTACAGGAAATTATAGAACAAGTAACTATAGAATATGACAGGTCTAATTATGAATATATTGACAAACTTTCTTTTCTGTTCACATGCCAGTCATAAACAGACCTTGATTTCCGTGTACATATTTGATATTCATAAGTATTTGCCAAATACCTTGGACAAATGATACACTGATTTGTTGGTATCTATTTGTCCTGCATGTTTATGAACAATCACCTAAGCCAGAGTATATTATTTCTACTTCCCACTTTGAGAAATGTTTTAACTGATGAACAAAAGCCAGTGCTAGTTCTTGCTCTTGAGTATGTAGTATGTTTTCAAATGGAGTATATATCGTGCATTAAAAAAAAATTCTCCTTTTTGAATTTCATTGCTGTGCCCATTTCTTATAGCACTTCTCATGTTGCCCTACTCAGTGCAGAATCCTAAAACTTTAAATAACAATAAATTAAGTCCAATTAGGTAGTAAATATGACAGAATTTATTAATACCTTTCTGACTTTCAAATAACAAACTTCTGCATCGCAAAGATGCTAAGTACAATGATGCTTTCTAAAAACCAAACTAGAACTCTACAGCGAGCTTCTTCTTAAAACAATTTGTAACTACAAATCTCCTCAGTATGCCTCATAACTGCACGGAACTCTTCTGGTTTGAATGTTTCAAGGCACATTGTCTGGGCAAACGGCACTAGCTTTACACATCACTGTGTCATCAAATGTCATTTGCCTTATAGAAATGTTAAAACAATACCGCCGAAAAGCTTGTGGTAGTTTGGAAAGATTTTGGTTCAATACTGTGATAAATCACCCGTGTCCAATTCAAAGAAATTACACTATTGGTTCAGAGCAGCTAACTGGCTGGTAGTTGGCAATGGTGCAAAATAGTTTCACCTGTAAGCCTATAAAACTGGCCCAAGACTCTAATATCCCCAGCCTTCACTGAAATAGTTTAATCTGTCATTTCAGGATGTCAGTGTTAGAGTTTTCCCTTACATTTTTGCCAAGGCTGTTTCCTCTTCAATAGTGGAAGCATTATATTGAAATACAGTTTAAAAACAGGTTGTAAAATATTTTCAAGTTCTGAACATGGATGAAGCACTTGCAATTTGGCAGATTCATTTTTCCCTCAAGATGAGTGTGCTACATCATCAAGATTAAATATAGTTAAGCTGTTAAGCTTATTGCTTTGTTTCTCTAAAAGTTCTCACTTCTACAGGTAGTCTTTAAAAATGAGTTAGCACAGAGGATCAGTAAGAAATCTGAGTCTACTGGAATCCATTTTAAAAGATCAGCTCTGACTATTTTCAATTTTATCATCACATCTTAATGATCCATAAAATGATAAAGAAATGAACTACTCAAATCACAAAATGCACATAAATAGTCTCCACCTAGCAAGGACAAAGCAAGTTCTTCTCTGTACCAGAAACAAAACTATTCCCCAGATAAAATTCTTGAAAGCCATCAAAATGCTTACCCTATAGCAGAAAACCCCAATAGAAGAGAAATCGTCTTTTACCTTTAAAGACAAAAGGTTTACTTTACTATTGACTCCGATGTCCTTTTTCCTTACTTTAACTTTGAAGCTTGACTTTGAAAAATGACCCTGCAGTTTGCTCATACATTGGCACAGATGCCTGATTCTGTGTCATATTCTCATGCATTCTGCAGTTCTAAACAAGCAAATGCTCCTAGTTAGCATGAGAAATGGCTGGAGGCTTCTTCCAAAACCTACTGAGGCCAACAGATGGTGACCTCTTGCCCTTAAGCAGCAATTTGAGCTCCACAAAATAATTCTGCTGCTAGACAACTTTTTTTTTTCAAAAATCCTCATTATTTTTGCTGACCTGTAAAGCCTGTTCTGACTCAGTTTTATGTGTGCTTTTACTTGGCCATCCACAGTTGCCCGTTTCTGACACAAGCATGGTCCCTGGGCTGTGGGGAGTGTGGACAACCACCCAGGGCTCTCAACAGGCAAGCAGCCAAGATGCTGGCTGCAAGCTTTGCCTCCAACCTGTTTTCACTGCACAGAAGTTCTCTGTTCATCTCCATTGGGATCTCCAAGCTGAAGATGTGCACAGTGGCTAGCAGACAGTGAAGTATTCAGTTATGTTGATGCCACAGTGTGCATTACAGAAGCTGTTGTCAACTGTTGGCTCTGGGAATGCACGAAAGGGTCAGGGCCCATCCCAGATGGGCACAGAACATTTCTGGAGGAACTAGCTTCAATTCACAGCCAAGCATTGAGAGAGCTCTGCTACCCTCAGGGTCTGTGCAGCCCGATCAGTCATCAACCTCGTGTACACTGAGTGAGTGTCATGGTTTAACCCCAGCCAGCAACTAAGCACCACACAACTGCTCACTCACTCTCCCCCGTGGGATGGGGGAGAGAATCGGAAGGGTGAAAGTGAGAAAATTCGTGGGTTGAGGTAAAAAAAAAGCCATGTGCAAGCAAAGCAAAACAAGGAATTCATTCATTACTTCTCATCAGCAGGCCGGTGTTCAGCTATCTCCAGGAAGGCAAGACTCCATCACACATAATGGTTACCTGGGAAGACAAAAGCCATCACTCCAAACTCCCCTCCCAACTTCTTGTGCACCCCTAGTCTACTCGCTGGTGGGGTGGTGTGAGAAGCAGAAAAGGCCTCAACTCTGTGGAAGCACTGCTCAGCAATAATGAAAACATCCCTGTAGTATCAACACTGTTTTCAGCACAAATCCAAAACATAGCCTCATACTAGCTACTATGAAGAAAATTAACTATCCCAGCCAAAACCAGCACATTCTCCATCCCTTATTCCATATCATTTATGTCATGCTCAGGTCCCACACTATCCAATACATTCTCATTACCCACCACCCCCCTTCCCATCCTTTGATACAATACACAGATTTCATTCCCCTAGTCTATGGACCACATGCACAGCCACCGATGCTTCACAGTGTACCTGCTGCACCATGGACTTATCCACAGCCACAGATGCTTCAAGGTGTACCTTCTGCAGCGTGGACTTATCCTGGGGCCACAATCCCTTCAGAGGTACACCTGCTGTGGCACAGACATAACCACAGCCACAGACACTTGGAGATGTACCTGCTCTGGTGTGGACTTACTCATGGCCACAGACGCTTCAGGGTGTCCTGCTCCCGCATGGACTCATCCACAGGTCACAGTCCTTTCGACTTGAGTTCACACTAGAGTTCCAGCCTGTCCAGTAGAGCGGCACAGAAACAGCAGCGATGTCCTGGCCATCTGCCAGCCCAGGCGCATCACCGTTGCTGTTATCAAAATGTTCCCAGGCACAGCAGAGTAAGATGATGAGCAGTACAGCAAGCAGTGAAAACAAAAAGCAGCCACTAACGAGCACTAGACTCTAATATGTGACATTTGTGGGTGTTTATGGACATTTTACAAACATTTCACAGGGGTGGTCCATAGAATAAGTGGGGTGGTGGTTAATGAGGATGTATTGGATAATGTGGGACCTTAGCATGATGTAAATGGTATGGAATAAGGGGTGGATACTGTCCCGGTTTCAGCTGGGATAGAGTTAGTTTTCTTAGTAGCTGGTAGAGTGCTGTGTTTTGGATTTAGGATGAGAATAATGTTGATAACACACTGATGGTTTGGTTCTTGCTGAGCAGAGTTTACACTAGTCAAGGACTTTTCAGCTTCTTGTGCTCTGCCAGGTGCATAAGAAGCTGGGAGGGAGCACAGCCAGGACAGCTGACCCAGACTGGCCAAAGGGCTATTCCATACCATATGATGTCATGCTCAGTATATAAGCTGGGGGAAGAAGAAGGAAGGGGGGGACATTTGGAGTGATGGCGTTTGTATTCTCAAGTAACCGTTATGCGTGATGGAGCCCTGCTTTCCTGAGGATGGCTGAACACCTGCCTGCCAATGGGAAGTAGTGAATGAATTCCTTGCTTTGCTTTGCTTGTGCGCACGGCTTTTGCTTTACCTATTAAACTGTCTTTATCTCAACCCATGAGTTTTCTCACTTTTACTCTTCTGATTCTCTCCCCCATCCCACCGGGGGGGAGTGAGCGAGCGGCTCTGTGATGCATAGTTGCTGGCTGGGATTAAACCACGACAACAGTAAAGCAAGCAAGCCCCATGGCAAGCACAGAGGCCTGCGAATTAATAGCTAAACAGCAATAGCAGCTATAAATTCAATCTAATCTAGCACATTCCAATGAAACCTGTCATTATCTGAAACCCTTCAAGCCCCACATTGGGCACCAAAAAGGACCCCAGTTTAACCCCAGTCAGCAGCTAAGCACTACAGAGCCGCTCGCTCACTCTTCCCCTGTGGGATGGAGGAGAGAATTGGAAGGGTAAAAGTGAGAAAACTCACGGGTTGAAATAAAGACAGTTTAATAGGTAAAGCAAAAGCCGTGTGCTCAAGCAATGCAAAATAAGGAATTCATTCACTACTTCCCATCAGCAGGCAGGCGTTCAGCCATCTCCAGGAAAGCAGGGCTCCATCACATGTAATAGTTACTTGGGAAGACAAAAGCCATCACTCCAAACATCTCCCCCTTCCTTCTTCTTTCCCCAGCTTTATATGCTGAGCATGACATCATATGGAGTGGGATATCCCCTTTGGTCAGTTGGGGTAAGCTGTCCCAGCTGTGTCCCCTCCCAACTTCTTGTGCATCCCCAGCCTACTCGCTGGTGGGGTAGTGTGAGAAGCAGAAAAGGCGTTGACTCTGTGGAAGCACTGCTCAGCAATAATGAAAACAACCCTGTGTTATCATCAACACTGTTTTCAGCACAAATCCAAAAAATAGCCCTATACAAGCTACTCTGAAGAAAATTAACTCTATCCCAGCCAAAACCAGCACAGTGAGGAACTGCACAGAGACCTCAGCATGAAAATTAGAAAACTAACTTCCATTCTTTATAAAGCTTCTCCTAACCACGCTAATCTCCATGACACACGAGCAGCTCTCAGAGGAAGACTAGGCAATGTCTTTCTCACCTTTTACACATCTGCTCTATAATCGTATCCTTGGGTGAAAAGTGCATAGAGTAGAAGATGGGATGCTTTTGATAAGCCTTAACTCATGGCCTTTGGGTAGGCACTGAGCAAGCAAGGTCCTGGTTATTTGTGGATGTGACATGGGATGGCACAAGATGCAGGAAGAGACAAGAGGGGAGAGGTTAGGGAGATATTGTTTTGAGCAGTTAAAAATAAAACAGTCTATATTTGAATGGACATGTGAAGAGAAGGAAGGTAGTATGGGATGCAAGAAGAGGTTAACCTTAAATATTCATAAGCAGGGCACCTGCTTAACACTTATGAAAAATAAATGCATGTGGACAGTGCACTTGTTTTCTTTTGGGAGTTGTTCAGAGATTTTTGATGTGTACTCTGGTCACAAATTTCAAGTGCTGCCCTATAACCTTGACAGCTAGAGGCAAGCCTTAAAAAATGGAAGGAAAAGTGAGCAAAGGCAAGAAGAGGAGGGGAGAAAGAGTGGAGAGACAAGGAGAAGAGGGGGAGAGGGAAGATTCCTTTTCTCTGGAAACTGGGGCTTTCCATCAAACATTAAGTAATAGTTTCAATAAAACCTTAAGTCTTCATGACACTTTATGAGTGAAAGCAATAACATAAAAATAGCTCCATTAAACTGTCAAAAGTCTTGTTTCAGTATTTTATATTACAGATACTGAAACATTCAGTTGTAGCCATAATGATTAATCAGTCTTGTTTGATGGAGACCCTAGAAGAATAATCTCTAAAAAGATGAACTGGTTTTCTTGGTGAAAACCATAGTGAAGTTTGCTTCCCAGTGCTTACAAGCCTTTCTTTTTAACAGAACTTCATTTCAGTAATTAGTGTCAAAAGTGCCCATTAGCTGTTAAGAGATTCAGTTTTATCGTCATTCTCTTCTATATAATCTAGTTCTGGATAAAGCAGTATTTGTCAGAAGTATTTTAATGAGAACTTTTGAAACTGTTGTTCAAACACTTGTGTCATTGAAAACAGAATATAATAAAACAAACCTGTGAAATACAAGCTAGTGAAACCAATATTTTACCCTAAAATGTCCTCTTGAAAAATAAACTGATATTTCTGTATTCGTCCTTCACTCAGCAGTAGCTAAAGGTTTCTGGAGAAGTCTTATTTTGTTGAAAATTAGTAACGTAATGCCTCAGGCCTAGGTTCTAGTCTGGTTTATTCACAAAAATATTTAATCCATGTTTACTTGAGCAAAACAATAAAGCAGAAATGAGACATATGTGGGGTAAAATCCTAGACACACTGAAGTCAGTGTTGCTCCATTATTTACTGGCATTTACAAACCTACAATGTTTTGTTAAAAGTGTGCCACTTTTTTAACTATTGAATATCTACATTCTGATTTATGATAAAATAGACACTAGTAATTATCATATAGTTTATTATATGTCTAGCTAATAATATCACATTATCAATGCTTTTAAAAATTAAACAGTAAATCCCAGTAACAATACCTAGGATTGTGGATTGACTGTAGTCGTGGGCTGGAGCGTGATGGATGCGCTCGACCCCTTGACCAGACCAGCAGTGGTTTGGTGGAAGCTCCGGAAGAGGTAAAGGCCTGAGCTGTAGCCAGGCCATGAACTCCTCTAGTTTCGATCTGTTCTCTGAAAATCCACAAAGGAGCAGAGTGACACAGTGAGCATCGATGCATATGAGCTTGGAACACCAATCATGCGATTGACACATGAATAGTGGGGTGGCTTTTCCAAGACTCATTTATCAAGGAACAAAGCAAGCTGTGGGTACAAGGAGTCTTCTGCATACCTGTTCTATCGCATGTAATTTGACTACAAACCAACGACTTTATCCTATAAATATGACAGCCTAAGTGAGCCTTCTTTGACATCTCCCTGCTAAGCAGCATGGCTGCATGGTGGTGATCTCCCCTTGAGCGGGGACACCTCTCAAGGTTGCTCCTTGAGACAAGGAGACCTTTTACCAACGACAGATCTTTGGTAAGCGACCGATATCATGCATAATTTTGTAGTATGGTGACTTTGACTTTGGCTTGGTAACTGATTGCATGCTGAATTGATGCTAATGAAACATTATATGAATCTTGCACGTACAATCCCTTAGATATAAACCGCTGACCAAGTCTGAGACTACGACTGGATTCAGCCGCACCTAGGCTCCTCTCTCAGAAGGAGTTTGGAAAGCAAGGGGGTCCTTTCTGAATCTTGTGACTCAACGGGAGGGTCTCCCTTATTCTTTGCATCTTCAGTCTCTCTGTGAATCATTCTAACTCGAGTGTAACTCAATTTTCCTTTGTATGATTCTTCCATGCAGTAATTAATAGTGAACCTTGCCATCAAACTTTGTTAAGTTGCACTTTTTATTAAAACTGCTTTTGCTGATACCTTTGTCAGTGATTCCTTAAGTGCTCAAAATCTCCCATTTGCGAAAAATTGGCATCATTGGCAGGACCGTAAATCAGGATTTGCGACAGAAGTTAAGAGAAAAAGCAAGTTGATCCTTTTGCTTTAAAGTCATATTGGCTGTTTATTCCTAAGAGACTTGAGGAGTTATTCAGTGGTCTGTAGGCTTTTAAAGGAAACAAAAAGTTGATAAAACTATTTCTGCCACAGTAAATTATGTACTGTATGCATTCTCCATACAGGAAAGATCATTTATCCAAATGAAGAATCCTCCTATATCCAAGGGAATAAAGTAGTGAATGTACCGAACATTAGAGCTGAATCCTGATAAATGCCCTTATCAAAATTTGAATGCCAAAAGAGTTCTTGTAATTAGGTAATTTTACAAGTCTTGTCTGCTACGCGTAAGGACTTTTATCATTTATGCTAAAATAGGCCAATACATTCATCCAGATGCCTAGCCGGTTTATGAAAGCCATAAAGCACCAGCTAGCGTGCATATTGTGTATGCCTTTGGGACCAAGGCTTCTGGTCTCTGGCATGGGACAGCACATGGCCTGATGTTCACCCAGGGTCTGGCCTTGATACTGAGTCAGGATTGGGCCAGTATGTGCACTTGGACATAGGCCCTCCAAATTCCCTTATGATCTGCCAGCTGGGATGTAGCCAAAGAATGCCAGGAAGGAAATGGCTAATGAAATGCCCTGCTTGATTCAAAAGAAGAAACAGATCCTTCCCTCCACCACTATTTTGACAATGATGTAAAAATCATTGGCTACTACTCCCAAGATTCCAAAGGTCTCTCAGGATAATAACTTTGATTAGTACATGATATGGAGGTTTTAACTGAGTAGCACCTTATTGTACAAGGGATACCCCTGAAGTCAACAGATAATCATGGAGTAAGATGTTAATGTGAGAGACAGCTGTCAGCATCTGGCCTTTGATCAAAATCAACACGTTTTCAAAAATATCTTCATGAGAAGAAGGGGGCTGGTGGGAGAGAATGGTTTAAGCAGAATACCTGCATTCCTTCCTCAAGAGCTTTGCTCTGAGGGAGCGGTGGAGATAGGTGGACAAAGTACAATGTTTCTGCCTCCTTACAGAGTGGGGAACCAAGAAGAGTCTCTGCAATTCCACCCAAGTGCTCAAACAGCCTCTGCACATGAGGGAGAGGTAATCCCTCAAATGAATGTCAAGAGCGATGCAGGGCACCTTAGCCATCCTGTCTAACCAAGGCCACCGTGAGTAATGAAACTTTCAGCTTGCTGTCTTCTGCTTGGCTTTCAAATTCACAGACATTCACAGAGAGGAATGTAAATTCCCCTCTTTTCCCCCACTTCTATCTGTTTTCTGGTCTGTTAGGAAATACAGAAGAAAGATGTGTGAAAGAGGATATCTTCACCCTGGATTTGTGCCAAAGCTATTGAGATCCAGGAAGAAACAAGTGACCAACTCCTATGCCAGGAAGAAAAAAATCTAATTCTTAAAATGCTATCAAAAGCCCCTCAACTAAAAGCTGAGGCTAGTGTAAAGTTGAAAATAAGCAATGCTTTTGGAGACAACACTAGTGATACCTCTGGGCCCTAAATTTGTCATGTCCACCATAAAAAGTGTTGGTTTATATTTAGGGAATATGACAGCAAGTTTAGGAAGGTTGGAAGGATGAATAAATCATTGAATGAAAGAAATATACCTTTCATGTAAGTGGCAGACTGAGTACTTTATTTTCAATTTTTTGAGGGAAAAGAGTATTGATGATTTAATACCAAGAATTGATGATTTCGTATTGATGATTTAATACCTGATATTAAAATCATATGTATCCATAGTAATAAGATGAAAGCCTTGCGTAGTCATCTTGAGCATTGAGGTTTTATATAAACTCACATCATGGATCCATAATGTCACTGCTAATTGTAATTCTTTTTCATTCATTACTCACAGGAAACTAAAACATGGTGTGGACTTTTTTAGAGTTGTGGAATTATTTGGGAAACGAGTCAACAGAGAATCACCCTCCTCAGTGGCTTTAACTGAAGCCAGTTAATTAAGAAAGCAAGCATTGGCTTGATAACTGAATAAGACAAAAGACTACATGCGCCACAATGGTCTTAGAATTTTGAAAAGAACATTTTAGCATATTTTTTCTAACTTTTTATCAAAGATAACTTGCAGTACAACTATTTCATTTATTTTTTCCTTTATAACTGTTCTGTGGCACAAATCTTTTGGAACAGTGTATAAATTTCAATTGTTATTAACTTCTACTTTCAATAGCTACTTTAACTCATCTAGCCTGTTGTGACCAAAGTTGCCCAAACTTGACCAAGTTATAACAGCTAGAACCTTTCAAACTGTAATCCTTTGTGGCTAAGTAATGTGAAGGTCATGCTGGGCATGTCTGTCTCACAACTTCAGGTTCCATTCTTCTGGTCTTTCCCCATGGTGGCTACTCGGATGGATTTGAAGGACAGGACCCTATGCTGTTAGCAATGAATGCTCCATATTGCTGCAAGTCATGTCATAGGCATGGGAAAAATGTGGGCTGCGTGACTTGATGAGCATGCCTGTAGAGATGCCAGAAAGAGTAGGGACGGCACTTCTCAGAGGGGGTTTCCACCCACCCAGAAAGAGGACTGAGGGTAGCTGTAGCTCCCCTATTAAGACTGGGAATGGGAGGAATGTCACTTGGATGCAAATGATACAGCATACAGGGGTTAAAGGTTGGCACGCACAGAGCCAATTGAAGGAGTCCACCATGAACAGAGAGAAAGGTGGGGCATAGCAGTTTGTCTGCATTTGAAGGGTGCTGGGACTCTTTGCATTGGCCACCCTGACCATGGCAGTAGTCCTAGGGGCTCTGACACGGCACTTGATGCCTGGTTGCTCCACAGGCAATGAAAGTATGAGGGCATCAGTGGTGGACCCGATGGCATCAAAGAGGTTGGGAAATCACTGGAAACCACTGCCAGCCAGTGGTGATGCCAGCAGCCGATAAGCTGGAGTTGCTGTCAGTAGAGCTAGAGAGATTTCAGGGACTTGGTGTACTTGTGACAAAGCTCTTTCTACACACATTGATGTGCCTGGCACACCGCTTCCTGGGCCATCACCACTGGGATCAACTTCTCCTGACAGTGCTGACTGCAGACACAGATATCGTACCTAAATCAATAAAAGGGAGTTCATCAGAGATCAAACATGGGAGATGAATATTTGCAATTTCTTCCAGACAGTCTGAAAAATCCCATGATCTTTCTTATAAAAAGTTTCCTTTCCTTTATCAAGCCAAATGTTGTTCTGGCTTTTTTTAATACCCTTGAAAGAACAAGTCAGTTCTTGGCAAAAGGAGCCCTTGAATGGCAAGATCAAATCAAGTTTCAGGAAAAAAGGAGACATACACAAGGGCAGAAGAGTGGATATGAAGTTTTTCTACCAAGGAATAACTGAAGTTAAAATCCTTAGCAGCGCTAAGGCTGAGAACAGTGATGCCCAGAGGGCTGAACTTGGTCTGCAAGAACACTGCACACAGAGCAGGATTAGAAATGAAAGCTGCACGATGCTTTTGCAAACTGAGCTCATGAAAAAATATAACAGTACTAAATACAAACCCTGCCAGTCATTGGGAGGTTTGCCATTTATTACAAAAGCTGACTACACTTCATTATCTCTTCTTTATGAAGTGATGTGGCATACTTTTCAGTTGTGAATGCCTGGCTAGATGGAAGCCAAGCTTGGTAAAGCAAAAACCCCAGATTTTCCTGTACCGAAATGACAGGATGTAGAGGATCTTTGAAAGCTGTAAAATAGCATTAGTCAGAGATAATAAATATAAATTTTCCTCTCTGTTCATTAATAACATATGGGCATTGGGGATAGTGCTGGCTTTTTTGGAGATGGAGATGGTAAATATAAATCAGATGAAGCAAACTACCTTAAAATGCAAAATCTCTTGCCAGATTCCAGAGCACTTGTGGTATCAGGAGAAGAAAACTGACAGACAAAAAACCAAGGCATATTTTCATTGCATATTTGTTAACTCATTGCCATGGTTTAACCCCAGCTAGCAACTAATCACCACACAGCCGCTCGCTCACTACCCCCCCAGCAGGACGGGAGGAAGAGAACTGGAAGGGTAAAAGTGAGGAAACTTGTGGGTTGAGATAAGAACAGTTTAACAATTGAAATAAAACAATAATAATAATAATAATAATAATAATAATAATAATAATAATAATAATAATAATAATAATAATAATAATAATAAATTGTAATGAAAAGGAAAATAACAAAGAGAGAGAAATAAAACCCAAGAAAAACAAGTGATGCAAATGAAAACAATTGCTCACCATCAACTGACCGATGCCCAGGCAGTCCCCGAGCAGCGGCCACCCTGCCAACCATCCCCCTAGTTTTATTGCTGAGCATGACGTCATATGGTGTGGGATATCCCCTTTGGTCAGTTGGGGTCAGCTGTCCCAGCTGTGTCCCCTCCCAACTTCTTGTGCACCCCTAGTCTACTCGCTGGTGGGGTGGGGTGAGAAGCAGAAAAGGCCTTGACTCTGTGGAAGCACTGCTCAGCAGTAACTAAAATATCTCTGTATTACCAACACTGTTTTCAGCACAAATTCAAAATGTTACCCCATACTAGCTTCTGTGAAGAAAGTTAACTCTACCCCAGCCAAAACCAGCACACCAATGTCATGGATGCACTTCAGTAAATATTTCATGCATTAATGGAAGCTATTCTACACACCTATTTTGATAATGCAAAACAAGAAGTAATTATTTAACCGGTATAGTTTTTGGCAGACATTTTTTGTAGCTTTGAGTAACAGTTGAGAATAATGCATTTTCAATTTAAAAGAGCAAGAGGTTGTCATGAAACACAGGATCTATAATAAAGACTTCAGGAGACCGGATATGAGTGAGGAACTCTAGCATAAAGTGCTAAAATAAAAAATAATTTAAAAGCAGAACAGTTTAAAAAAAACCCACAACCCAAGCTTATTAAGGCTGTTAATGATATGATTTTCTGCCAACTGTTTCCTGTTTGTTCCTCCACAGAGAAATCTAGAAAGAATAATGACAAAGAAGCAATTATCTCTCAAAAGCACACTTTATAAAAAACATGCATTTTATTCTACAAAATTAAATTCATGCCTCAATGAAAATCTCATTCACCTTTCAGCAGAAAGATAAAATTTTGTACTTTTACAAGAAAGCCATCCTCATTCTAAAAGACAAAGGCAAAAAAATATACCTGAAAGTTGGCTTTTATATCCAAAAGCTTGTTTGTTATTTTATTGGCTTGATTAAAGGCATTACTCCTCACCTCAGATCCTTCCCCATTTACATGTTCAGAACACCATGGCAGCAAAAACTTGATCACTAAGAATACACCATACATCCTGAAGACTACTTTTTCAGTGCAAAATCATAATTGACAGCTGTGACATTTATTTGTAGAAGAAAACTATATGCCTGGATACATGCCTCAATTTGCCTCTTAGTGTAGAGCATAGCTTAAATGGATTTTTCCATCTATAAATTATTTATATTAGAGAAAATCCAATTATTATTTAGTGCATTTTGCCCATAGCCACTACCGTGCTACTACTGTGTTGATGCAAACTATTCCCAGGTCCTTTCAGTCATGGCCCCAGAGCTAAAACTTTCTGTGACAGGGTGTGAATAGTGAGATTGAGAAGAGACTTGAAGGTTGTGTGGCACTGGTAAGGGTACAACTTACTGGAAACTTACTGTTTAGAGTCATATAGCTGAGACATAGCTTTGGACAATTCTCAAGAGCCAATCCCTAAATGATTATCACCATGTGCCTCCTTCTCTACATCAAACACTTACAGTCAAACATAAACAGCCATCTGCAAGGCAGGTGTCTGTTCTAAGCTCAATACCTAGTTTGTCTCTGAGAGAGACCTTGACTTATCCTACAGGTCTTAGTCCCCTGCTTTCTGAAGGTGCTTATCCCCCACCACTATTACAGAAAGGGCCTACCAACATATCTCATCCTGGCCCAGTGACATTCGCCATGTAAAAGTTAAGTGAAATGAATACCACCCATAGACAGTTGCATATACTAGGTACACATGACCTGGGGGATCTTGGCAGTATTTCATCTGATTTTAGTCATTCACTGTTCACAGAATGAAAAAAGAAAAAAAACAATAAACTAACAAAGAAACAAAAACCCTATCAGATCCGTGAGCAAGGAAGCTCAACGTACACACAGCAAAATAAATTCCAGTAAAGAAATGTGACGGAAAATACTAGGTGCTTATCTCAAATAGGTGACAAAATTTATTAAATTATTTGAATACTTTAGGCAAGCTATTTCGGTCATCTCTACTACCACATAAATTGCATAAAAAAGAATGCAAATAACCAGCCAGTACTGCATAGCTGTTACATTAGTAGAGCAGCTGGATGCAACATTAAAGTCCTCATAAACGAGAGGAATTATTGTTGTTATGCTACAATATGAGACTTGAATAAGAGTTTAAAAGTAGCATTCAATTTCTTGATTAAAGATTAACAAGGTTAAGTGTTTAATTGGTATTTTAACTGTATAGCAAGGAGAGAAATTCTGCAGTTGGGAGTTGAACGGATGCCGTGGAACATGAGAACACAGTTCTTTGTCTAACTTAAAATTAAATAGCTAACTCAAATTGCATTTGTTTAGGAACATACTGGTCTAGATTTAGGGAAATGAGGGGATCTGATAAAAGTGTATTTTGATTCCTGTGCTTTGTTTCTGTCTCAACTGTTTTTCTGCTTCATAGACAGTAAATCTTGTGTAACTAATCTTAGAAGTTTAATGACCTTTCAAGTTTGGCTCAAAAAGTTAATGATGCTGATATAAAATTACTTCATCCATGCAATGGTGTCCTCTTAAGAACCCTAAAATATCTCTTTACTTGACAACACAACACCTTCTCTCAATGCAGCAACACATTTCCCGACCTCCATTTTTGTTCATATAATTTCAATTTCCCTCTCCTGTCTACGATATAGGTTTTACCGCTTTCCACAGACTTCTGCTGCTCTATCTGTATCTTTTTTTAAGTATTTTTCTTCTTTAGCTGTAGTTTCGTTTTAATTTAGGTGTTTCATTTTGCCTTATATCGTCAAAAAAAAAAAAAAAACAACCTTGTAAAACCTTGTCCATCTCTGAGCTGGATGCCTCACTTCTCCTGGCTTCATTGTTCCATCTCTGCTAATTTTGCCCTCTTCCATAGTTCAGCTTAGTCCAGCAAGTGGCTAACAGGCTTGTTCATTGTCTTAATCTGTTTCTGTCACCACCTTTGCTTATTATATTGGAATGAGACATAAAAGAATTTCTGGCTACGTGACTGGAAAATACAATGGCAGACAGTGATTCTTGAGGAGCAGTTTTTGTCACAGCAACATAAGGATTTCCCTAATTTCAACAATAATGCACACTTCATACTTTGTATGAATTATTCCAGATAATTGTCCAGATTATCATTCCAGTTATCCAAGTAAGATTAGATGAACACAGTTGTTTTTTTCTGACTTAACAGTTTGTGGCTATTTAAAACTGTGAAACATGCTAATATTTAGTATTTGTCAAGCGACTATTTGACACAATATCTACTGGTTGATAATGTCACTATGCTTAGATAAGTTGCTTGATTTTTAAACTTTACTGCATAGTAAGACCAATTTGAAATATGAAGCTATGAAGCTATGTGATACATGTCATAGTGTATAGGGACTGGATAAAATTCAGCTGTTCGACTAAAGATGAGCCAAACAAAACTCACAGGCAACAGTAAGAACCTTCTGCTTTTAGCATCAGCATCTGCAGTAGCAGATGTTGATCAAACAATATGTCTTAATAACTTGACCATGAAACATTGTTGGATTCAGACCAGATTCTCTTTCCCAAATCTATTTAAGGTAGATCCTGCTTGGTGAGCTCAGAGCTCACTTTCAATAATAAGTGGAGCAGAGAGTGCTACTTTCCTTGGGAGAGCTGAATCCAGATTACGTTCCCACACCTTTTTTGTATATTCAGTGATACCCAGCACAACTCAGACTTTTTCCAGACAAGTCAGGAAAAGAGAATCAAGGGACTTTCATTGTTGAATATATGTATCTCCTTCTGAAGGTTGTTTAGAAGTTCTCAGATTTGCAAAAGTAGTACCATCAGCTCCTCTTTAAACAAAATAAAACTATAAGAAGGAAAAAGGAGTAGAATTGTTCAACCTGGGTTTTGACATTGCAGTAGTGTTCAAATGAGTAAGCCTTAGAAAAGTCACCTTTAGCAATAGAGAGTGATGACGTACAGAGCAGTGGGAGTTGTGGTGACATGCTGACCAGAGCTAAAACCGCTTTGGCCCACCTGGGTTTTGAACCCATGCACCAGAGGAAAGGAGATGTCTTTCTACAAAGGGAAATGCATTACTCCATGTGATGTGTATGAGGCACTTCTGTCACATGTACATAACCGTCATACCTATCCAGACTGGTATGCAAGGGGGACCAACATATACAGACAGAGAATCTACCATAATTAAATCTTGTTCAACTTTAATAAAATTGGTTGCCAGCAACTGGGACCAAAAAGAGTAAGGAACTGGTGGCTTCATGTGAAACACTCCTTCAGCTACAAGAAACCATAGGCACTCTACAAACTTCTTCATATGCAATGACCGGGATAGCATTACTTATTATGATATAAATTTTTTTATACTTACTAAGAAACAGCATGCAGTTGTAATTAATAAACATAAAAGCAATATTTACAAATCATGGTACTTAGCAGAGTTTCTAAAATCATCACAGTCTGAATTTAGTTTCTGTAACGTGTTCTACGGAGATCCAGGAAAAAAGTCTCCAAGTTGCCCTGATTGTAAAGGGAAAAAAAGACCAGAAGAGAACAACAGCACTGATCTGTACCTGCTGTGATACACTTACTTCTCTTTCATCCTTGGTAGCTCAGTTATTTTGTTTTGTTGAAGGTGTTTGTGGGATCTCCATGTAATACAAGAAAACTTTCCAGTCTGTTGTTTCAAGTGGAAAAGGACTGCTGCTGGGGACCGGGGGGAGAGGGAAGGTAGCCATCCTCTCTATAAACTTCACCCTGAACCTTCTGACAGTATTTTAATTTTCTGTTTACAATATACCTTTGTTGAGTCTTTACACTTGGTGTCTCAACTGGACAGGAAGAAAAGTTTCTCCCCAGATTGGATTGTTTTTTCCCAGATGTTAGACATGCATTGATATCTAGCTACAAATGTTGATCCTTTGTTGAACTGCAAACTTCAACATGGTCACAACTGGGATAATGGTCATTATATTAATGGCCCTAATCTCTTCTATCGTTTTGATATATCCAAAATCATCTGTTTGTCTCCCAGTTAATTTTAGGATTTTTTTCTACCTTTTCCAACAGACTGAAAATTGACAAATATTGTTTTATAGGAATATACTTTTCAGTGGACGCTTTTTTCCTGCAAGAGCCAGCTCTATGAATTGATTGACTAATTCATTCCCCACAACCGTCTCATTTAAAATACACTGACAAAAGGCCAGCTGCAAAAGTGACTACACTAAACTGCTTCTTCCCCAACAACACAATAGAGAAAACAGATATTTATTATTCAGATTTGATTGTTCACAGCTGCTGCTTTCATCAGTCAAGCATAAATATTGGATGTTGGACCCATGCCGCAAAATTCATCTTCAAATTGTAATGCCCCAAACCAAATTTTGTGGACTTCAGATGCAGATTTTTTTTTTTCTTAATATAATATAAAAGGACAACTTGTAAATTGGGTTCTGGGGTCAAATTCCAGCCTTTCCCAGATCTGTAAGAAATTGGTTATGATGTCTTAATCTGAGTACTTCTGTAGCCACTACACTTATAGACTAATGATGCAAGGAAGGTTAACCTCATTGACTTGAAGCACTTGTTTTTCAAACATAATTCTGGAGCTACTGAGTAAAATATTTACACAGTCACCTGCTCTGTCTCTGAAAGAAGCATCTCTCTAACCTCTAGCCTGAACCCTTTAGGCGTACAGCACGACACACAGAAGCAGCCACAGGGATTTTAAGAAGAATATTTCACTTAGGAACCCATAAAAATCTGGTTCCTCATTTAAGTCACACTTCATTGTGGTTAATTATCACTATTTCCATTTTTTTGTGTATGTGAAAGGGCACTGATGTAAAAAACAATATAGGTCAGAACTCATTTAATCAGCATTTTGGCAAAGGAAAAGGCCATTCTATATTGCAGTGTAGCACTGGTTGTTTGCCTTATGTTATCAATCTTTTCAAACACGGGAATTCAAGCTAAAGCAATAAAATATGAACTTCCAATCTTTTTACTTTTTTCCAAAAGAATACTGAAAAGGCCACATTAGTCAGAAGAAACACTGAATAAACTGAATAGTAGGATGAATATCAGTTTCTATGTGTATATCCAGGTAGGGATTTTAAATATCCTCCTTCCTTTTTTAATTTAAGGTGATAAAAAATTTCAAATTAAAGTATCTGGTCTCATATCAGTTTGGGTAATCTCCAGAGATGTATTCCGGTATGTACAAGCTCTAGTCAACTTAGCTGTACCTTTGAGCTAGTCAAATCAAAAGGTAGCATTTATCCAGGCCAGCAAATATATTACTTACAGCATAGCACATTCATCATGAAAGATCCCCAACTGCTGTTGCAAACTCTGCTTACTCATGTTTAGTCACATTATTTTCTAGTGAAATACACCACTGTTTTGATGGATCATAGCACCAATCTAAGAGCACAGCAACAACACAGCAGTAGACAGGAACTGAAATATTCTGGATTTATATCAAATAACAGAAAGATTTAAGTACATTTGCTACATATCGAGAAAGTGGGTACCAGCCAAAAGAACACTGTCAGTCTTGCCAGCCACTCAAACGAAATTGCTCTGATTGACATGTTGAGAAGAGTATATTCAATTTTTAATACTTAGTCATAGAATCATAGAATGCTTTGGGATGGAAGGGACCTTTAAAGGTCATCTAGTCCAACCCCCCTGCAACTGGCAGGGACATCTACAACTAGATCAGGTTGCCCTGAGCCCCATCCAGCCTGGCCTTGAATGTTTCCAAGGATGGAGCATCTACCGCCTCTCTGGGCAACCCGCTCCAGTGTTTCACCACCCTGATCATGAAAAATTTTTTCCTTATATCTAGTCTAAATCTAGCTTCTTTCAGTTTAAAACCATTAGCCCTTGTCCTGTCGCAGCAGGCCTTGCTAAAAAGACTATCCCCATCTTTCTTGTACGCCCCCTTTAAGTATTGAAAGGCTGCAATAAGATCTCCCCGCAGCCTTCTCTTCTCCAGGCTGAACAACCCCAGCTCTTTCAGCCTTTCTTCATAGCAGAGGTGTTCCATCCCTCTGATCATTTTTGTGGCCCTCCTCTGGACCTGCTTCAACAGGTCCATGTCCTTCCTGTGCTGAGGACCCCAGAGCTGGACGCAGTACTCCAGCTGGGGCCTCACCAGAGCAGAGTAGAGGGGCAGAATCACCTCCCTCGACCTGCTGGCCACGCTTCTTTTGATGCAGCCCAGGACACGGTTGGCTTTCTGGGCTGCAAGAGCACATTGCCGGCTCATGTCCAGCTTTTCATCTATCAGTACGCCCAAGTCCTTCTCCTCAGGGCTGCTCTCAGGCCCTTCATCCCCCAGCCTGTATTGATACTGGGGATTGCCCTGACCCAGGTGCAGGACCTTGCACTTGGCCTTGTTGAACCTCATGAGGTTCACATGGGACCACCTCTCAAGCTTGTCCAGGTCCCTCTGGATGGCATCCTGTCCCTCAGGCGTGTCAACTGCACCACTCAGCTTGGTGTCACCTGCAAACCTGCTGAGGGTGCACTTGATCCTGCTGTCTGTGTCGCTGATGAAGTTATTAAACAGCACTGGTCCCAATACGGACCCCTGAGGGACACCACTTGTCACTGTTCTCCATCTGGACATCGAGCCATTGACCATTACGCTCTGGATGAGACCATCCAGCCAGTTTTCTATCCACCGAACAGTCTGCCCATCAAATCCATATCCTTCCATTTTAGAGAGAAGGATATTGTGGGGGACCGTGTCAAAGGCCTTACAGAAGTCCAGATAGATGACATCTGTAGCTTTTCCCTCGTCCACTGATACAGTCACTCCATCATAGAAGGCCACTAGGTTGGTCAGGCAGGACTTGCCCTTGGTGAAGACATGCTGGCTGTCTCAAATCACCTCCCTGTCATGTTTCTAATTACGGTTATTTCTGGCTGTTCTGTGCAACTCACCTTTGATCTGGATGATATGAGCCTCCTTGAAAAGTCAAAAGCATTATAGCAATGTCTTTAAACACCACAGGCAACCTACACCATTGTACAAACCGAGGACCAGTTTTTGTTTCTAAGACAACCACTGTTTCTCTTGGAGACCCAACTCAGACAAGAACAAGTCGGGAGCTTTCTAGGCATGGCAGACTGGCACTTATAACACACCGGCAAGTATCTTCACAAAAGATATGGGATTTTTTTGCGTGGCAGCATAAGACTTGAAATAAAGACCAAAGATGGGAGTTTGTCTAGGACATCAGCCAGGAGCTTCCTCTGGACCTATGCTATATGTTTCACATCAATTTCATGCTGACACCTGTCAAAAGAGAGGCTACCAAAATGAATTAAAAAATTAGAATAAAAAATACTTTTTTTCCTTGTCACTGTTGTCCTTCCTGTCCTATGCTTTGATCAATTCACTGATTTTCAGCATGCTATATGTCTAATAAATATGTAAACTTTGTCTTCAGATGTATCTACTACATTAACAGCCTTAAAATATTTAAGTTAGTTTTAAACTGATATTACCATCTGATATTACGAATGAGTTACCTAGAAAAGGAAGTTACATATGTGATGCAAAACTGAATTTAACTGTTATGAATAATGAAATGTAAACATGCGTTGGGTTTTTTAATTATGACCACAGCTTTATCATCTTTCAACTTTAATGTGGGAAGGGTTTAGCCCTTACTTGAACAGGTTTAGAGCTTAAGAATATGTATGTATACATAAGCAAATTCTTGGGATTTGATTGATGTGATGTTATAAATACAATAGCTTTGATTTCTTGCCATGTAAAATAGCTGATATAATTGACTTTCATTTATTTCTGGAGTTTGAGGCTGAATTTAACAAATCTTTTACTCTTCCTATTATAATTCTACTAAAGCCAATGTATCTATCTTTCCTAGGTGTCATTCTACTGGGAAAAACTTCCTTGACTTACAAACAAGAAATATCTCAAGTCCAGGAGTCAGCATCATCACAAGTGAAATAAGAATCTGGCCAAACTCATGAAAAGAAAATCAAATAATCTGCTGCTTCTATCATATTCGCATTTTCACATGAATTCCACCCCAAGCCCACAATCTTTTTTAATACTTATGTTTGCTGAATCCAGTCTTTTGCTCTGGATAATGATACTGTAGATGAATCCAAGAAAAGCATTGCAATTACAGTTATTCTTGCAAGAAAGATTAGAACCACTTAGGTATGAAATAGACAATTTGAGAGCAGAAAGTCTTTAAAATTGCAAGCAGAAGTAGATGCAGTAGGTGGCTGCTGAGGAAATTCAAAAGCCTGAGTAGGGCAGGGTCTCTGCTGCCTGCACAACCCCTGCTACCGCCCGCCCTGGGTGCAGGGGCTAGTTGGGAGAGGAAGAAGGGCAGCTCCCAGCCCTGACCTCACCTTGCAGCAGGGGGAATGAACTGCATGCTGCCAAGGGCTGGGAGGAGACACCGGCTGAGTGGAGAAGGTAACATGTATTAGTGAGGGGAGACACACAGACCTCCTTCCTCCCTAGACCTCTGTGAGTCCAGCCCACCTCCATGCTCTGGCACTTTATGGTTGTCACCTATTGCCCCCCAAAACCTCCCCTTGCGATCCCGTCCTCCCTCCTGAAGCCCCTCCCGGGATTCACTCTCTGCCCCCACACCCTGAACAATGCCACCTGCAGAGGTGAAGGAAGGTCACCAACATCATCACCATGGGGCAGAACTTCCATTTTGTCTGTGCCAGTACATAACCATGAGCTGGCTCTGGGGACAAAGCCCTCTTTGAAGTTGAAATACCTTTGAGCACCGTTGTCTTTAATGGCCCATGTTGGCCAGCTTTCCTCCTTGCTTAAACTTACTGTAAATTTAAATGAATCCTGCTTAAATTGCAGTGACACAAGTGAAAGATTAATCAAACTGAATAAATCTCTATGTGAAGTTTTTTCTGAAGAGGTTTCACAGTGCATCATAGAGTGGCAAGTCTTATTTATTCAGGAAATGTTTGTGTTAAATAAAGAATACCAAATGGTATCATATGCAAGCCTCAGACCTTGGGAGTTTACTACCAATAGAGAAAGCAAAGGAGGAACAGGAATTTTCAGACCAAAAACCAATTAAAAGATCAGATTTATACAGCATCTAGCTTGAATTACTGCAGCTTTGCATTTCAAACATGGACCACGGTAATATAGAATTAGTCTAGGAAATGAACTCAAGACTCAAAGTTTTCATTTGCATGAAAAAAACCAGCATTACTAAGAATACAGTTATTATTTCCTCCTTTGTCATCGCTGGCACTGTGCAACATAGTTTACTAATGCATGCTCCGGAGGGGTGCAGCAGCTATGGCATACTGAGAGTCTTTGTGCTTACTTTGAACTCAGGGCTCTGCGCTGAGTACGACCCTACCATTCTTCAGCTCCTTCAAGGTATGTCCAGGTTTGGAAACTTTCTCCTCTTCCACTTCTTCTCTGAAGGAGGCATCTTAGACAGAAGTAAGGTATGGATTTGCACCGCAAAACCTGACCACAACTTTGCCAACTGTAGTACAGAAATATGTTTTCTTCTTAGGAAGTCAGTAATTGGTAGGAAATGCACAGAACTCCAAATATACTAATTCCACATCCTACTAATTTATCTCTGAAAACATTCAAAGCAGTTTCCTCTTGTGCCTAGTAAGAGAAATTCATTGTCTCTCTGAGAAGTCTTCCTTTCTTCAGATACTCCTATCAAGTCACCAGGTTCTCTAAAACTGGTTATGTATTCACAGTTTTATAACGAGAGAAATTGCTTTTGGTTGTTCTGTCTTCTTATTAAGGTCAGAGATTATATAGGAGATTACATATTTGTCCCCAAAGAGAAAGTGATTTATAGCCTTTGCCAGAGAGGTGTAAAAAGATGGAATATATTTTCTTTCTTCTTTCCAATCCAAAGTATTAGAGGAGAGCTTTAAAAGTGATATTGAATGTGTGGACGTGAACAATATTTAAGCATTAACAGCAATATAATATTACTACACTACAGACCCTCTATATGACAGGTTCAGCTTTGCACAGCTGAAATGCAAAGCTTAATAATGCCTTTTTTGCTCTTCTTTGGGTTTTGTCTTTTCATTTTTTTAAATGGTAGTTATAAGAGCCTGGAATTGCATTTTTAAAACAAAATGTCTGTTCTTGAGGTAGTTGTAGATAAGTTGCGATCTATGTATTTCTTTCAATTCTAGCACTGTTCCAAAGTCTGTGTTGCACGGTAACCGCAAGTACACACGCAGGCATATTCAGTGGGGAGGGCATGATCACAAAACAGACTGCTGTCTGATGAGCAAGTAAAAGCTGTAGAAGGATAACTGACCCATCCATACTTACAACCTTTGAAGACCTAAGAGATGGCTGTAACTACAGTCTGTCAGGAGAGGGACATGAGCACGAGTGGGCCCACCTGGCTCTCTCTGGACAGACACCTACGTCAGCCGCGACGTGATGCTCAGTGCTGGCACCAGAACTGTGGCGGGCTGGATTTCACCCTGCGGCCCAGCAGCCCAAGGTCTGGAAAGACTCACCCATGATGCTCAGCACAGGTTGTTCCAGGCATGTTAACTGCTGTGTTTAGATGGGTCTGGTCAGCCCAGATGGTACCAATTTAGGTAAGAAATTCCACAGATTAACTTTTCATACAATTTCACTGTGTGAAAAATACCTTCCTTTTTGCTTTTGCTGCCACCTGATAATTTGATATCTACTAGTTATTGTATTGAAAAATAAAGAGGAAAAAAATGTTCCCTGTCCACTTTGTCTATGCCATTCACAAATTTACAAGCCTCTTTTTGCATTTTGCATTTCCACTCAGTTGTCTCTTTTCCAGGCTCAGCATCTATGACTAGTAGGGAGTCATTCCTTGTCTTTGTTTACCCTTGCAACTCATGTATCTTTTCTGGTTTTACTATGTCCTTCTGAAATAGGAGTGAAACTGCACATACTGTTTTTAACTTACAAAAGGGCATGGCACCATGCTCTGTTTTGTTCTCTATTGCTTTTCTGATCATTCCTCTGGCATGGTATTTGCTTCATTCTTTTACTGCTACTGGGCTTGGAGCTGATATTTTCATCAAAAGGACCTGCTTTAACCCCAGGGTCACTTCCTGAAGCCTGCTCATATCCCATCATTTCCCAACATTTTAAAATAAGGATCACTTTTTTCCAATGATGTGCACCATTTTTATTCTCATCATATATAAAGCAAACTGCAAACTGGACTTTTTTATGAAGACCGTGGCCAGAAGATCAAGGAAAGTTGCTATGCCTGTCTTCTCAGCACCTGGGTCCAGTTTGGGGGTCCCCAGTTTGAGAGGGCTGAGAAAGGGGCAAGGCAGAGGAGAGCTGCCAAAGGGCCAACAGCACCATGAGAAGGGACTGCAGGAACTGGGCAAAGAGGAGACACTGCAAGAGCAACCAGTAGTTACTTGAAGGGTAGTTGCAAAGGTGACAAAGCCAACAGCTCCTCTGTAGTAGCAAATGCTATAACAAGGGGCCACACATTGAAGCATGAGAGATTGAGGTTGGACATGAGGAAGAACTTTTTCACTGGGAATGCAGTGCAGGTTACCCAGAAAGGCTGTGAAATCTCCATCCTTGGAAGCTTTCAAGACTTCTGCCTAGACATCAGCAGAGCTGACTAGGGTTGGTGATAGTCCCGCTTTGAGCAGTGAACTTGGTGACTGCCAGAGGTTCTCCCAACCAACGCTGCTGTGAGTCTGTGATTGAATGACTGTACAGTTTTTACACCAGGTATATTTGCTGATTTGTTTCTTGAGTTAATGCTGTAGCAAAGCTGTCTGAATATCTTAATGAGTATTCAGCTTAATTAGATGACTGTAGTTGTGCACTCTGGCTTTAAAAAGACAAATCCTGAAGCTCTAGAGGATAGTAGAAGCAGCTGTGAAAAATCTCACTGGAATTCCGTATTATTTCATAGATCCCGCACAGTTGCAGTAAAAATTTGTTTGAATTGACAGTGATTCATTCCTAAGATTTCACATCTTTTAAAAATATTCATGTCAGAGCATTTGTGTCTTTGCGTCTTCAAAAGGAAGAGAGAGCTCTTAAAAGAAAGTGTGTCTTTAGCACTTAACCACTGGGATTGATCAGCTTAACTCATACAATGTGATTTAGGCAACCAGCCAGGCAGACCAAGGGATCCCAATCTCCTTTGTTGGCTGATTCAGTGCATCACAAGCATCGGAGATGCTGAAGACTTTGAAACCTTCAGAGAGAGATGAAACAGGAGTAAGCAGGTCTCAAATGTTTTAAATATTAGAATATTTTTCCGTCAGCTCTTTCCCAAGAGTTTATAAGCCATTTAATAAGGTTCATGGACTCATGATTTAAAAATAGCTGTCTTCTCTCAATACTAAAGAAAAGAGACAGTAATATATCAGGTTTATTTCCAGTAATCAGGCTTCACAATCAGTTTTATTCTGTCTTATTCACAATACAAAATTTTCTTTTCTGTTTTCTCCTTGCTGCTTTTATTCTAATTCCCATTGCATTGAAGAAGCAACTAGAAAAGCATTTCTAGCATAAATTCAAGTGTGAGTGCAAAAAATCCTTGTTCTGGTTTATATCAGTGGAAAACAACTTCTCCAAACATTGATATGAAGAAAGTAAATTTTACAGAAAATACTCCAAAGTGTATGTTTGACTACGTTTAAGTTTGTAAGACACATTTAATGCATGCAGCTTTATGAATATACAAATATATGATAGTTTTATAAGTATAAAACTGTTTCTATTATATTAAGGAAAAAAATAAAGATTATTTTGCCGACCAGGACAGGTAATTATTTTTCAAGGAGAATATCTACAATAAAGGCCCTGTGCCTGTTTGCTTTGAATAGCACTTCACTCCTAGGAACGTAATTCATTGTCAATAATGCAGTAAATAAATTTTGCTTTCTTACTGTCTGAATTTTTTCTGCTCCTTTCTTGATTTCTTTTTCCACACTAATTTCTGAAATTCATAAAAATATTGCTTTTTAACTTGCTCTTCAGGAAGAGCAAAAAATTGATGGTACTAATGCTTTGATTGAGCACAGTATATTTCATTACCTGACTTGATTACTATAACCTTTAAAATTAGGTTCATGTTGTGAGTAAAAGCAGTAGAAAATTCAAAATTCATTTATCAAATACACTGCAATGTTTGCTCAAAATTAGCTGTTTACCAGACAGACAGTTCACTTGCCAGATATACATGGGAAATGTAAAAGAGGTGCAGATAGGAACAAGAAAAAATAATTTTAAAATTAAAATAAAAACATATGATGCTATTCTGTTGTGACCTTGGACTCATGGATTTCATTTAGATAAAAGCAAATACTTCAGCAAGTACCTAATAGGTGGCACTGGCAAGAAGAAAAACTTTACTGACCTGTTATGCTTTCATACTTTTGCAAAATGGAGGAAAGATATTGCAAAATGATGCATCTAATTGATAAATTCTGCTATTTATCAGGTAATAGGGGCTGAAAAGGCCCTCAACATAATTTTCACCAGTTTAAGCTTTACTCTGATTGCGTTATCTCACACAGCGGTGAGATGATGTGGAAGCCCATGCTGGCATACCTTGGCAGCCAATGATTCGATTAAGGAGGGGGAAATGCTGCTCTCTCTCTGCACACATTGAAAGAGCAAAGAGCGACTGCCTGCTTTGTTTCTTGTCAAGAAAATGAGCCAGAAATGTGGAGATTTAACAGGCCAGTCATCTCACCTAGAGGCACTGGAAGGGGTCCTTTCTGAACCTCCTCCACCCCTTAAAAAACACATTCTGGTAGGAGGCATTAGTTATCAGCAACACAAATCAAGCCTGTCCCCTTCTACAGGACAGCATCATGTCTTTGAGGGTGAGACTGATGATGGAGATGGGGACAAAGGCTAGGAAAACCTTGGCAAATTTGCGGCAAGTGTTTCTGGAACAGAAATCACAGAGCAGAAAAGTGGGTGCAGGCTGGAGGCTGAGGCACCATCAACGGAGAGCTCCAGCATCAGGCACTCCCAGGGCAGCAGCCCTGGGACTGACCTAGGAGTGTGCACGGGGCCATCAGAGCTACACCAAAGCTTTCTGCTCCATTCTCTCCTCCAAAATACCCTGTACACAGAGAAAGGGAGTGGATGATGCAAAACTAGCAAAGTCGGCTTTTTCACCAGAAGCTCCCTGTATGTCAGTAGAAGTGGCAGCTCCCACAGCAGCAGATTTCCAGCTGGCTTCCAGCAACAAAGTGGTGCAATGCACCTGCAATGGAGGCTTAAGGGACTAAAGGGACATCAAATTCTGGGAGAAAGGAAAGCTCGGTTAAAGCTGCTGCTTCGACTCCAACTCAGGCTGCTGAAACAGTAAGAGAGGCCATGGGAATAAAAAAAGGGGCTCACTCCTGCTTTTTAGTTGTGTCGATCAGTGTGTTTGTGTCTCAGGCTTTCAGTTTGTCCTTTTGAGAATCCTACACTGTCATGCAGTCCCCTTGTTTTGGGAATACATGCAGAATGTTTGAAAACTCTCATTATTTATCCAGAAAAGCTGATTACAGCAGCTACTGATTGCATGAGGATGTGCAAGAACAGTGGTCAAGTACTAAACACTGCAGCAGTTACTGTGGGTCTTCAGTGCACAAAGGGACTGAAAAGAAGAGATGTTACATGCAAGTACAGTAAGAGGAAAAAAGCTGAAAAGTCTCAAAAAAACACACTCAGGAAAAATTTCAAGAGAAATTCTGGTGTCAAAAGAGACTACTGCAATAAATTAATTTTAAACAATGTCATTTGGTTTACTACAGTATGAAGGGACAAACGTTCCTTTTTAATACGTGAAAATGTTCTAAGAGATGCATTTTAATGAATTTAATGAGAATGTTTTAGAAACTTAAGAAAAACACCCTCAAAGGATCTTCAAGGAGTTAAAATGTAGGCAGGCTGTTCTTAAATGCATTAACATTTATGTGGAATCAAAGTTCAAACAAGACCCTTCCATCCTATATATGATTCAAGCCAATAAAGAAATAAAACCCTGCTGTGTTAATGGGAGCCTATCCATTGGTTTCACTGGGATTTCACTCCAGCAAGCCTCAGATACAGTCCTACTTTAATTTAAAGTTGGATTTGCACACTGAAATCAGTACTTTTTATTTGAGGAAGATTTCTTAAGCTGTACTGAAACCCAGCAGACAGAGATAAATGCTGCTTTCCTGCCTGTCTCCCAGTTTCTCACTTTTTACACACTTCAGATCAGCTCACAGCCAGCTGCTCACTGATCAGCATCACTCTCTGGTTACCTGCAGGTTTATTTCTGCCTGGTCGTCTCCCAGATCACTGATGTCTATTTTGTGCTGCTAGCTTACACTAAATTCACCTTACCCCAGCTTGGGTCTGGAGCAGAAAAGCCTTCTGGCTCCAAGGGAATTAAACTTTCATTTGCCATGGTTGGTTGATCGCCTCAGCTGGTGTTAGATCACAACCAGGGAAATTACGCTTCTTATAATAAATGCACAGAGGATGGGGTCAGACACTGCAGCTGTGGTGATTTACCTAGGGCTGCTGGTTCCTGACACCTCCACTGGTCCCAGGAAACCTCCCCTCAGAGGGTATCACTGCCTTGTCAGTGCAGATGAAGGCTGCCTGGCCCTCACACAACGTCCCAGACAAAGAAGGTGCAAGTACCAATACCCATCCGGCCTTCTGTTGAAGTGGTTGGAAAGGTATGGGGAGGTTGGAGAAGTAGTAAATTTGTCCTTTACACCTATATTAAATAAATTCATGGGCTTTAAGGATATATACGTGTTTTTCTACATTACTGTCTAGAGTACTTGGAAAGCACAGCTAAAGGCTGCAAGACTAATATATAAATCAGTGCGCTTTCCAACCAGTCAAGTAAGGGATCAGAGAGGGAGAGAGGTTTCTCTGTCTCCAGTGCTGCTTAAAAGGAAGGGTGACTTTCTTTTCCACCCTCACCTTGCTGTTGATGGATTTCTCTGATGAAAGACCTTCAGCATTTAATTGAAGACTGTTATCTTAACCATGGGTGAAGGGAGATGTTTCCACTAGACCAGACACAAAGGGAACTGTGATTTGAGACATAACCTTGTCTTGCTGCTGACACATCCTACCTGAAGGTGCTGGTTTATGCAGCTCTCAGTCGAAGGTGGCCAAGTTGCACCATTGGCCATGCAGAAATCATGGTGGCAGGTCATTTAAAACTTTTTCAGACATCTCCACATGATGCTGAGATCTCAACATACCTTTCTGAAAACCCACTCCCAGGTCTGCGTTACTTGATCAAGATTTTCAGAAGAAATATTGCGACATGATCAAGGACTGGATGCACTTCAACTAGGTCCCAGTTAAGGTCATGAACCTGATACCAGCTTTATAGTGGCTCTGCCACTTACTTGAGCACAGGAATAATTTTGTATAACTTATCGAAATATCTGGCCAGTATTATGCATGCAAGTTCTGAAAACAAAGAGAAAAACCAAAATGAGCCCTTAATTTAGGCCTTAAATTAGATGTCTGATTTAGAATAGTTGAGTAAGAACCACATGTTGCCAAGCATTTTAGGAAATGAGAATTCATGAGACTAAAAGATCAATTAAAAAGCTTATCTGTAGGTTGTTATTTTTTCCTTAAGGAAAAGCCTTGTCTCTAGGGGTTAATGTTGATATTGATTATATATAAAATCCCAAAGATTAATTATGCTTATAGTGATGATGCCCTAAATAGTGATTCTTCCAATTGTGCAGTTTTTTAAAAGGCTATAAGGCTGAAGTTAGTACTAAGCAGGGGATGTGTCAGTAGGTTTCAGCTGCAGAGAATATTTAGTGTTTCCTCCAACTAAAATATAGGCATTATTTTGATTACAGGAAGGCTAAAAAAAGCCCATATCAAAATATCTGGATGACACTAAGAGAATCAAGAAGAAGCAGAGTTTTTCTCTGAAATATATAAAGTCAAATTATTGCAAGCATGATCAGGTACCACAAATGCAATGTACTCTTCTATTGCCCTGGGAAAGTGATTATGAACTATGTACGGGATTCCCCAAGTTAAATGTAATAATGACAATGCAATAAGGTTATAATTTTTTAAAGTATTTGGCTTGGTCTTACTTTATATTTAAATTCCAAAAATGGGAATTATACAGAACTACCACACCATATGCTAAATGGATTAAAAGCCAGTAAATCACAAAATGTAATTGTGAACAAGAATCCATCTTCCAACAGTTGTATTCCTAGTGGAGTCTCTCATGTATCACCTTTTGGCCTTAGGCTCCTTAAACTATTTTATCTAACCTGGAGAAAAAACACAACGCTATCCCTGACATATTTTGGGTCTGACAAAGATGAGGAAAATCACAGGCAATGAAATGGCAAGCTGGCGCTACAAAGCATGCTGAATAATCTGGACACAGACACTGAAATATGAATTTCTGTATCATCCATCCAAATCAAGAAATACAAGTCATGTTTCCAGGACGTGGGAGCCTCTCCTGGGAATCACTGCTTTGGAGCAAATGCTAGAAGCCTTGGCAAACAACTAGCTAAGAATAACTCCTTAGAGTGACACTGTGGCCAGACCTGGAATATAATCTATGCAGTCCAAGTAAAAATTCCTCTGTTTCACCCTACAAGAACTCTATATTACATCATTTGTGTGACTGCTTCTCAGATCCTAAGCCCAGCTTTAGTATCCTCAGAGGATGCTGATCAAGCTCACTTAGGAGAAAATGAAGAAAGAATCACATAATCAGTCTCACTAAATAAACTGAAAAAAACCCCCTAATTTTAGTGAAGATTTCCCCCTGCAAACAGGGAAAGTTCTGTAATGAGTCGGTCAGTCTAATAAAATCTATGTGGTGAACAGAAATTCAATAACAGCAAACAAAGAAAGAGCTAAAACCAAACCAGAAAGTCAGAAGAGACAAATTTAGGAGGGAAATACATTTAGCAATGCATTTTTTATACATCAGAACAATTACCCAGGCTTAAGTATTAGTGGAAACAAAAACTTAATCAACCAGCAAGTGTAAGATAACAGGCAGTAAACTTGCATGGCAATGAATGTACAGAGGAGATGCCGTTTCTGACAGCAAATTAGAAACTTCTTGTGCCGGAGACAAAGCTGAAGACCTCAATTCAGTGTCCTGCATGTTTCCACATTTGCGTGACTTTTTGAGTATTTCAGATGCACTTACTGCAGCAGTTCTGCCAAACTAGTCCAACCGCTGTCTGCAATGAGAATAAACTGCACATCAGAAAGGCCTTTTGCAAAGACTGAAATACATATGATCGAACTCAACTGACGTTTTGGCAGATGTTGTGTTTATCCTCAACAGCTTTTGAAGTAAATTCAAAATGATGCCATAACCTTTTTGGCTTAGAATGAGTTCAAGACCACAAAGTGAAATGATTAGACAATTTTGGAAAAAAAATAGAGCTATCAAAATATGCTGCATAAGAGAAACTTTTAAACATTGATAGGAATGGCTTTGACAGAAATTTCTGCTGGAAAGTATGTCAAAGGCTGCCACTTGTTGCAAAAAGGGAGAAATAAAAGTTATTCTCATGTTTCCTGAATAGGTTTTTATTTTTAACGAGGTCTGAATGAACATATCAAGCCTAGCAAAATAATGTATATATGTACTTCAACTTTAGTCTGAATTGCTTAAACTTTCAGGTCCGGGATCTTGCTTTATCTTTATCTTTTTATTAAAAAGCCATTTAATAATATTTTGCTCTGCTTCAAGTCAAACAATTTCCCTTTGGCTAAGCTAAAATATCCAAGTTCCAGCTATCATTCATGGTTGGTTTTGTGTCATTAACTGTTGATTCAGGGAGAAATGACAGCCACCTCTTCCATTGTGGAGAGAGAACTGGAACCAGTTCTTCAGAGGAGGTATAAGCATCACTGCCAGTGCAACACAGAGAAGCAGGATCTCACTGAAGCTCAGTTCAGTTGACCTTTCACAATGACTGTGGACCACTTCTCATAGTCACTGGCAACAAAGCTGATCTCATAGTGTGCTGCCACCAGAAAGGGGGCAGTGGTTTGGGCTATTACACATGCGACCAGAACTTTTGCAGAGCACGTTGTTTGCCCAGCTGATCACAGAATCCTGATTTTTTTGGCTCTGTGCTCTGTCATCTTTTTTTTTTTTTTTTTTTGCCATTTTCCATTTTAGTCTTGTATAAACTTTTTCAGCAAGAGCTCCATTTTTACAAACCACTGACAGGCACATGAAAGAGGGTAGAATCAAGGTCTGATCTCTGTGGGGCTGCTTTGGAGACTCCTTTTCACAGGTTAAACTGAGATCTCATTTGCCAGTTTCTAAAGCATTTAATGCGTGTCATGTTGATTTTGTCATCTTCCAGATATTTCATAAGACTTTTCTAATCTCGTTTCAAGTAAAGTTTGAGTATTACACATCAACATCATTATCCTTTAATCAACCAAAATTACAGAAAATATAATGTGAAGCTGGTTTGATAGGATTATTTTCCATAAATACAAATGAATTGGCATTAATTATGCTACTCTTTTAATTCTTTATTAATTCAGTTTTGTATTAGCTGTTCCATTATTTTTCCAAGGATTTATGTCACACTGAAAAGCCTATAATTACTTGGGTCATCTCTTTTATTATTTTTAAATATTAGCATGTTAACTTTCTTTTGCTCTCCTGAAACTTCCCCTGTGTTGCAAGAGTTATTGAAAATCAACATTAATAGTCAAGCTCCTCAATGGTGCCTTTAAACCTGTCGGATGCGGGTTATCCAAACCTGCTAATTTAAAAATGTTTAATTTCCTGTTCCAAAGCAGAAGAGAAACAACTTTAAAGTTCCTGAAGCACATACAGCTCTTACCCCTCCAAATCAAGCCAGTAAGAACTGGGAATGCTGAGAGTCCCCCATGACTTGGAATAAGTCATAGAGGGCAATGACAAGAATAATTTCTGACTGCAATCCAGAAGAGAAGGTGACAAGCAAATACTCTTTGACCTGTAAGTTGTTAAAACACAATTGTTTCTCTTTTAGCAGATGTGAAAACTGAGATGTGGGGAACCTTAGCAATGCCCACCGTGCACATAGCAAACCTAAGATTAGAAGTCAGAAGGTCTGAGCCCCTCCATGCCTAACAGCTATAACCAGCTTCACACATATCCTCCCCTGTGTAAACCAGGGGTTCCAACAAAAAATCACCACATCAAAGCACAAACAAAAATGTACAACTGTTTATTATTAGTTGATTATCTTTTTATTGGAATCACAGTTAACAATAAGTAAGTAAATCAGTTAATAGCTGATTTTTTCATTTCATCTGTACAATTGCAGTTTTTTGCCCCAGAGTGAAATTTTTTTGTAATGCAGTTACTGCACGTGGAGTTCGCATGATGTATAACTGCAAGTAATTTTTAAAATAAGACTGACTATCATTTGGTTTTTTACATTGTCTTTTTATGGAGATAATGGCAAAAAAAAAAGTAATGCAGACATACACACAAATATTGTGTTAGGAACCTAGAAAAACAGCTTGGGATGTTATATGCCAAACTGGGCCAGTACAGTATTAAAAAACAAATATCCACATTTTAAGTTTATTTGTTGTAAGGTTGAACTTCTGAAACATGCAAGTATGCATGAGCTAAAAGCATTATGAAGTCAAAGGTAAAAAAATAAATCAAAAATTTAAATAAATGTCTGATACAGTCTAGCACTAAAACAGTCACACTTCTATATAGCATTTTCTGAGATATGTTCAAGTAGGAAAGCAGTTGAGACCAACTAGTGTCACTGAAAACAAGCTATAATGTTAAAATATTGAATTGCTCTTGGCCAGAGTAGCTAATACGAGTTATAAATTTGAATTCTGTTCCTTTATGCTTAGTGCTTGGAAATGTGGAATGATCCAGCAACAATAAGAAATCTATATAAATTGAATACTGTATTTGCTGCTTTGTGATTTAACATTCTAAAACACTCAGGCAAAAGAAAGGCTGCATTAAGAGAACACCAAGTGACTCATATTCAGAAGATAGGCAATACCATATCTGAGATTGCTTTTAAAATGTTAATTCAGCCCAGCTGTGTGAGTTCTTTTCCAAATAGCAGGTCATTTAATGAGAGCGTTCTTTTTCAGAAGACCCCTATCTCACTCAGATCTGGGAATAAGTCAACAGTTTGTGTTGAAGAAGATGCTAAATGTGAGGTAGCCAATCCCTCCTTTGCTGTAGAAATGGAATATGATATAGTGAATGAGGTGGCACTTGCAGAAGGGTTGCTGGATTAAAGAATCTGAATATTGCCCCGAAGGATTCAAACTTCTCTTTCCCTATAAAATTCCAAGGTCATACGGGAATCATTTAAACCAACAGTTTTAAAAATTGTCATTAATTCTGTTTTCCTCATTTTCTATACCCCATCTTAAATCCTCACAGCTTGATTTGGTGGAATTTTAAAGTCTCATAGTTGTAACCTAACATTTCATAGACTGTATGTCTTAAAGGAATTGCAGCTACCCACAGTTAGTCAGAAGTTGAGTTACAGGATACCTGCTATTCATCTAAACCAAAGTGACTGTGATAATTTGTCCTTCTTTCCTTTTTTCCTGTTCTTGGGACTTAATTCCAGGAGACTATAGGCACTCTGAACTTAATAATTACTATGAAAAATCAGGTCCAAGGTACCTCAGCTTAGGCATCTGAAGTTAGTGAACAATTTTGGCCATAATTCCTTTGTTTCTACCTAGAAGATGTGGAAGAACTGAAATCTATACAGTGGCTGAATATCCATACAAGGTGTATGTTAACCAATTCTCCAGCTCTTTGCCCTGCTTCCTAAGATAAAGAAACATCCACAGTTGAACCTGAATCTCCATCAATGGTTCTCCATCGAGGTGCTTGATCTGAATTGAAGGATCTCAGGGAACATCACAAAATGCATTTGTTGTGCAACCTACACATCAGCTTAACTCACCTTCTGCAAAGCAAGGATAATACCACTGATTCAGCTCATAAGAGTAAAGACAAATTAGCGGTTATTTGTGAAGTGCTCAGATGCTGTCATGAGGAACACCATAGAAAAGTCTGTAAGAAATTAATAATGTCTATCAAGACCAGCATCTGAGCACACAGTGATAAATAAAGTGCGAGGTCACACACTGAAATGGGAAGAAAATAATAGTGAATTATCTGGGCACCATCCATTCTATCCAATAAATGAGGTAAGGGTATACTGAAAGAATAGTTTATGACCTGATAACCAAAGGCCATTGTAAGGTGCCTTCACAGAGGAGGCAGGTTAAGTTTGCACAGGCAGTTTTAATTCTGACCTGTTCTAACTGTTCTCGTCTTTGCTGATCCTTTGGCAATAACCATTGAAACTGTGGGGCATGTGTGTGCCTGTTTATGTGTCATTTCCTAGATTTTTGTTAAAATAAAAACTATCATCTACTTCATATTACAAAAAGATACATAGATGCAATTTATTTCATATTACATTTCACTGGGACTTTTGAGTTCCCTAATTTGTTCCCTAAATCTCTATATTTGATGTTTGTATCATTAACAGAAACATGCTCCAATCACCCAAACATACCCTGACATATGTATTCGCTAGGTACCCAACTCCTTATGGAATTCAAGTGTATAAACAAGCTCAAGCAGATCTACTGACAAGAAATTACATAGAAATTACACATCGAATTGAGCAACACCCCCTTGATGTCTGCTTTTTCTAACCATGTGGTCTACAATACAATATTATTGTCCCATACACTTTTTTTTTTGTCTTATGACTTCCATTTTTATTTACATATTAAAACATGGGTTTAAATAAGTAACTTAATTAAGAACAGTTGAAAATCTGTGGCACTGCCAGGCACCACACCTGCATTTACAAATCCCTGGTTGGTGTTTTACTCACAGTAAAATCCTTCCTTCCTTTTAATACTTGCTAGAATTCAGTTCTTAAAACATTAGTCCTATAAAATTTTGTCGAGTCTTGTGATTTTTTAAATTTAAATAGCAAGAGAACTGTTTTTCTGATAGCACTATTGAGTAAAATTAAACACTGATTTCCGGTTTGCTTTCAGCAGGATCCAGTCTCCAGCTCACTTCACTCCTCACTTGCATGGACTTTTCTTCCTACAGCATTTTAAAAGGTCTAATTTTTACTTCAAATTTTCATTCTGTGTACATCACCAGCTGTGAGAACAGCCACTTTCTTCATGTACTTGTTTTCATTTGGGGGTTTGTTCCAGTGCAAAGTCAAATCCTCTTAAACCTTCAATTGGTTCCCAGCATTATTGATGGGTACCCTATACTTTGGGTAGCTATGTATAAAGTCTTCATCTATCATTCTGACCTCTAAATTTTTGATATAGCAGAGAATTGAATCTTCTAGCAAGAATATTTTCCTTCTACTGTAAGTGTTATAATACAATGCCCTGTAAAACTACTTCTCTCACCAAGACAACATCCAGCAACCGAGAATATGATGGTGTAAGAGAGATGTTAGTCTGGAGCCATCTACTGGTTGTATTGCTGAGCTTTAATAGACAGATTTGAAAAAACACTTTACACATGTAATTTTATTGCAATTATAAAAATAACAGCTTATATTAATAGATTAATCACCTAAGTATGTGATGTTTCTTGTGTACTGGTTCTTTGTTTTTAAGATTAAATACTCAGTGAACTTAATATGCCCCAATTATCAAAATTAAAAAGAATGTATTTATCTTGCTTTCATAAACAAAATAAAAATGGAGGGGAGGGGGCCTAAAAAGCTCTTATTTCTCAACAACACCAAAAAGAAACCAAGGAATAAGGCACTATTAATGCTAAGTAATCCACATATCTTTAGTTTTATTGCTGTCACAAAGAGGATAAATAATTCTTATTGCCTTGCTTGATGCTTTGTAAGATTTCACCCTGAATTCAATCCCCAGGTGCAAGAAATCAGGCAAGGAATGGAAGAGGCTGGCATGGCTGAGCCATGACCTGTTGGTCAAACTAAAGACCAAGAAGAGATTGCAGAGGCAGTGGAAGAAGGGACTGGTATTTTGGGAAGAGTACAGGGACACTGCCCGGTTGTGTAAGGATGGGATCAGGAAGGCCAAGGCTCAGCTGGAGCTGAACCTGGCAAGGGATGCAAAGAATAATAAGGGCTTCTACAGGTATGTCAACCAGAAAAGGAAGCTTAAGGAAAGCGTACCCCCTCTGATGAGCAAAAGTGGCAAGCTGGTAACAACAGACGAGGAGAAGGCTGAGGTACTCAACAACTTTTTTGCCTCAGTCTTCTCTGGCAACCTCTCTCCTCACACCTCCCGAGTCAACGGACCATTTGACAGGGATCGGGGGGGCAAAGTCCTTCCCACTATAAGTGAAGATCAGGTTTGCGACCACTGGAGGAACCTGAACATACGTAAGTCTATGGGTCCTGATGAGATGCATCCCAGAGTCCTGAGGGAATTAGCTGATGTATTTGCCAAGCCACTCACTGTGATATTTGAAAAGTCATGGCAGTCAGGTGAAGTCCCTGAGGACTGGAAAAAGGGAAATATTGCAGCCATTTTTTAAAAGGCTAAAAAGCAGGACCTTCGGAACGACCAACCTGTCAGCCTCACCTCTGTGCCTGGGAAGATCATGCAACAGATCCTCCTAGAAGCTGTGCTAAGGCACATGGAGGACAGGGAGGTGATTCGAGACAGCCAGCATGGCTTCACCAAGGGCAAGTCCTGCCTGACCAACCTAGTGGCCTTCTATGATGGAGTGACTGTATCAGTGGACGAGGGAAAAGCTACGGATGTCATCTATCTGGACTTCTGTAAGGCCTTTGACACAGTCCCCCACAATATCCTTCTCTCTAAAATGGAAGGATATGGATTTGATGGGCAGACTGTTCGGTGGATAGAAAACTGGCTGGATGGTCTCATCCAGAGCGTAATGGTCAATGGCTCGATGTCCAGATGGAGAACAGTGACAAGTGGTGTCCCTCAGGGGTCCGTATTGGGACCAGTGCTGTTTAATAACTTCATCAGCGACACAGACAGCAGGATCAAGTGCACCCTCAGCAGGTTTGCAGGTGACACCAAGCTGAGTGGTGCAGTTGACACGCCTGAGGGACAGGATGCCATCCAGAGGGACCTGGACAAGCTTGAGAGGTGGTCCCATGTGAACCTCATGAGGTTCAACAAGGCCAAGTGCAAGGTCCTGCACCTGGGTCAGGGCAATCCCCAGTATCAATACAGGCTGGGGGATGAAGGGCCTGAGAGCAGCCCTGAGGAGAAGGACTTGGGCGTACTGATAGATGAAAAGCTGGACATGAGCCGGCAATGTGCTCTTGCAGCCCAGAAAGCCAACCGTGTCCTGGGCTGCATCAAAAGAAGCGTGGCCAGCAGGTCGAGGGAGGTGATTCTGCCCCTCTACTCTGCTCTGGTGAGACCCCAGCTGGAGTACTGCGTCCAGCTCTGGGGTCCTCAGCACAGGAAGGACATGGACCTGTTGAAGCAGGTCCAGAGGAGGGCCACAAAAATGATCAGAGGGATGGAACACCTCTGCTATGAAGAAAGGCTGAAAGAGCTGGGGTTGTTCAGCCTGGAGAAGAGAAGGCTGCGGGGAGATCTTATTGCAGCCTTTCAATACTTAAAGGGGGCGTACCTGAAAGATGGGGATAGTCTTTTTAGCAAGGCCTGCTGCGACAGGACAAGGGCTAATGGTTTTAAACTGAAAGAAGCTAGATTTAGACTAGATATAAGGAAAAAATTTTTCATGATCAGGGTGGTGAAACACTGGAGCGGGTTGCCCAGAGAGGCGGTAGATGCTCCATCCTTGGAAACATTCAAGGCCAGGCTGGATGGGGCTCAGGGCAACCTGATCTAGTTGTAGATGTCCCTGCCAGTTGCAGGGGGGTTGGACTAGATGACCTTTAAAGGTCCCTTCCATCCCAAAGCATTCTATGATTCTATGATTCGTATGTGTTGTTCTAAAAGAGCTGAGATGCACCATGTACACTTTTCTTGGGATTAAAAAAGGTCTCAGTCAATTTTATGACATTCTTCAAAGGTTTTTATTAAAAATAAATTCAGACAAAAAAGGTATCAGATGAATAGAAGTATAAAGCCTTTAAAACCAGAAGTTCTAATAAACAAGCTACTATGAACTAAAAATAATCCAGACAATTTAGTTTGGAGACCAAAAGTATATTTATATAATGATGCCATTAAGTATGTAATTACTCACTTATTATATGATAATATTGATAATTATTTGTGCTGTAATTTAGTATTATTTCTATTATTGCAAGAATATATGCAACTTTAACTGTGTCTTCAGGAGCAAGAGAGAGCATTTTACAGATTTTACCAGTTCAAGAGAGATTCTTTGCACCTATTAAATAAGCATACATATACATCTACCTATATGTATGTATACACACAGACACACAAAATATATACATATTAACTCATTATGCTAATGTCGTACATATGCATATATGTATATGTAAGTGCACATATGCATATACATATATGTATATACATGTATATATGTATGCAATATGTATATTCATCTATATATGTATATACATATACATACTTGCATGCAAGCACATCCATGCATGCCTATATATCGCACTTAACATTTACTTGTACCTTCTACAATCTCAGTTAAACAAAATCCTCTGTTGGCTGTGAGTTGTACTGGGATTAAACATTTGCCATTATTCATACTTGCTCTCAGCAGATTCGTCAGCAGGAGAAACTTCCAACAGGAGCTGTAAGTGGCAAGTAATTTTATCAAGAAATGCAAAATGCAATTTAAAATGTATAAAAGGGAGATAAACAACAAGACTTCCAAGCATAAACAGGAAAGCATAAACATATTGCAGGTTTGGAGACCAGACAATGGGAGCTAAAACTAGGAAGAAAGACATTGCCACCATCACAAATGGAACTGGTAGAAACACCTGCAAGAGAAAGAGAAAAAAAAAACATTTTAGGAAATAAACTGACCAACTGTGATTTTATGCCTCATTCATAAAAGTGATAATGCATTCTTTGCCACACTAGAGTACCGTTTCTCACATTGCTGCAATCTCACCCAGGATGAGATTCATCTGACCTCAAATTGCCTAGATAGGTAACTTTTCTAAAATACTTGTTCAGGCTCCGTCTATTGTCAAGGGGGAGACAGACAGGCCCTGGAAACCATTCATCTACATATGATATTACGCGCTCCTAAAAGAAACTCATGGTTGGGTGCCTACAAGAAGCCTTGACAATGAGCATGCACTTCTAACCCATCTTTCTGCCAGCTGGACTGAGATTAAATTAAACCTATCCTTAACGTCTGTGGTTGTGTCAGGAAAGATGAGAGCAGATCAAGGTTTAATTAACCATGAATGGCCAGCCTGGATCCCACACTGTTCTGGTTACTACTCCACACTAGTATGGTTTCATGTTGTTTGCACATCTCCCCCATTCTGCATATATCCATCTCTTGTTTTAAAGTGCAAGCTTTCTGGGGCAGAGACCATCTGTTTCATTTCCTTCTACAGTGATGCAAAGCTTTTGAATAAGGCTCTAAAGATTGCGATTATTATTTGCAGTTTTGTAGTAACTATCCACTTTTGACTTGCACTTTTTCCGTAACTTTTGCACACTCAAAAAAATCTGTAAAAATATTTTATAACTTATTTCCATTTACTTTGTATGGTCGATGTAGATGAGGTTCCCGGTATCGAAGTACAATCAGACTCGCACAAGTCAATCCAATCATAAGCCAGGCAGAAAATCCAAAGTAATTTGTTAACATAATAAGGTCAGAGGGGATGATAAAAATGGATGCAATGGTGGTTGAAAAAATCATGGCTGGTGCTGGAGTACAAGAGTGGACATTAAGCATGGATATTAAAACAGGTAAATGTCCTGACTGACTTCCAGCATAGCTTAATCGACCTAGTGTGAACATGCTGCTGTTGAGGGCACCAAATATGGAGACAGCAACAGAGAGAGGAATGATCCAGGCAACAGAGGGGATGACTCGATCAGCCCAAGTGACTGCCACAGCAACTGCAAGAAAGCAAAGCATTAGTGTAGCGTAGGTACCGTGTCTGAATTACTGACAGACTCAACAGAAATGAAACTTAAAATACATTAAATACCCGTTATTTACCAGCAATGCCTGGTTTTTGTTACAGTAGTCAAACATGACTAATCTAATCCTAAAGGTATTTAATTGAGGAGCTAAAAATTTCCTGGGGAGGATGACAGCAAGAAGGAGTGCTGCCTGCCAGAGTAAGCCGGGTAAACCTGCTGGGGCCAATACCACGGTAATGGACTGCCCAGCGGGAGCAAGCTGCATCTCACCGCCATGAATCACAAATGTACCCGCATGGGCAAGGCCATGCAGGGAAAGAAAATGAACGCATTAGCCCCCGGCATGACCACAGTGGTGACATGATCTACTGTTATGAGGAAACTGCCAACATGAGTGCATGTACGTGCAGAGACGGGTCAGCGAGCGTGTTATTAATGAGGTTTTGCTTTGGGTGGAACTGGGAAATGTGAAAGATTATTTCTGAACAAGAGATATTCAGTATTGCTGGGAAATTAGCTATAGCCCATATTGCAGCAAGGACTAATACTTAGTGTGTCTATAACCAACTGCCATGAGGAATATAGGTCTTGCAGTGACCGGCGCAGCATAGGAAGTTATTAGACATGGGCAAAACAACCCCCCCGAAAAAGTAGTGTAAGAACAAGAACTGCAGCAATGCATAGCAATGTTTGAAACAAGAGATATAATTTTAAGGCTATCTCCTCGGCTGACATAAATAAGCACAGCTCCCCCGGTACGTCTGGAGCTGGTCATGCTTGCTGGGCAGCTGCTCTTCACGGATCCTCTGGTATTCGCTGCCTCTTTCATTGAAGGATGGATCTGCAAATGTATGCATGTCAGATAGCCTGACAATGGCTGAGCGATATTACGAGGTTGCTGAGTGACAGCTACGCTGCTCCCATTTATGTGATTGAGCTGTTTCCACAGGAAAAAAATAATTGATCCATCCAAATGAAGTGTTTTTTGTCACTCCTGGAGGCAAGGTCTGGCAGCTCAGTCTCATGAGAGTGGTATTTAAAAGGTTCTGTTTGGACAATCAAGGAGAAATACAGCTCCTCTTGGACCTTTTCATGGACAGCTTACTGGTACAGGATCTGAGAGAGGCTTTACATACACTGGACTTTTGTATAGGCTTTTCTAAGGAATCACAATATTTATCATGAATAACCCACACCCACACACACATGAAATGGCTACCTTTTTGTGTTCATAGTCTTCTCTGTATTACTTATCATGGTAGACTTGTCCACCTCCTAAAAAGTAATGGCTTTAGCCTGAGACACCATGAGGTAGGGAAGGAAGGAGGAGAGAGGATTAAAACTACAGGAAAACAAAGGCCTTCTCTATACTCAACAGAGACCTGATCTTCACCTGATTTCCACGTTTTAATACACTTCTGATTTCTTTTTTGAAAGTGCAGGTATAAGCTAACATTTTCAACACCTAATAACATCTGTCTGCATTCAGTCCACCTTGTGTCATACAGTAAAATTAAATGAGAATTCTCTGTTGAAACTTAGAATGAAATCCAGACTTCTTGACTGTGAAGTTAGATGAGCTGAAGTAACCCAGTAAACTGACATCAGATGGGTATGCTAATGGACCACACCTTTTTTAATAAAAAAAAAATCAAATCCATACCTGAAGAGACAATTTCCTTAGGTGTGAGGACAGTCAGATATGAGATGTTCACCAGTAAATAAAAAACAATTACTGCAGGAACAGCAGTCATCACAGTTAAGGGGATATTTCTGCTAGGGTTTTTCATCTCTTCTGAAAAATACAATATAAAAAGACTAATAAAGCAAGCAGTGTAACTTCTGCAAGTGTGTTTCAGTAGTGAATCTGTGCAGAGCTTGACAAGACTGATACCAAAGTCCTGCCTCAACCCCTAATCAGGGCTACTAAACTACGTTGCTTGTAAGGTCCTACAGTGGTTCTCAAATAGTTTATTATCAAAGAAGTCTAAACAATTTTTATTATTTTTTTAATTTTTTTTCTTTTTTTAGCTATTTTTTAGCTATTTTCCAACTATCTTGGAAGGAGGGATGGATGGAGGTCTGATAGGCTGATAAAAAAATTACAAAAGGACTGATAACTTTGATTTAACACATATTTGACTTACATTAGAAAATTGATTTGATAAGAAATTTTCAAGTAGCCATACTTTTAAATCACTATCTTAAACGTGAGACTCTAAAGTCAGATTATTTATTCTTACATCACCTCATGAGTCTTGATCTGAAAGTTTCTGAGAGTATTTTCCTATTCCTGCACAAAACCCTTCTCTTTGCCCTTATATGAGGAAATACAGAAAAAGTAACAGGAGAGACTGAAGGTATTGACAGAAGAGCAGTAATGCAGTGGCTTTAAAAGGGGGTCATTCCCAGCTCGATTCTGCTCTTGATTATCTTTTTCAGGGCAAAGCTGGTAGAGGAAAACTGTTCGGCACTAAGCCTGGCATCTTAGCTTAAAACTGCTCTTACCAAATATGAAAAATTCCAAATTTTGCAGCTGAACAACTGAGGCACTGGCACACATTCCTGATCATGTGATAGTCCTAGCAAAAGATGGTGCTGGTTTCCAGAACCCTAATAATTCATCCTCATCTCAGTCAAAAAGGGTCTTTTTCATCTCCTTCACTCCTTCATCCCTTTGCTCTTGCTCCCTTTCCCTTTCCTGCTTCCCTCAGCATTTACAAAAGCCTTCCTCAGTATTACGAACCGATAACTCACAAGGGGAAAGAAGTGAAAAGTCAAATGTGCAGCTTACTTAAGCTTTTTTTAGGAGACAGAAATCCCTTTCCTCCCTCAAACATAATTTTCCTCCTGCCCAGAACATCAGCTCTGAGCCTGCCCCAGTGCCGGCTGCAGTGCGCAGAGCCAGAGGGACTGAATGAGCACAACGGTGGAATTCAGATATGGACAACTGGAGAACTTGGGATTTATTTCAAATGTAAGAAATACACTTGGAAATTTTGAGCCCAGAAGGGGACAATCACTAAAACTGCCAATTTAAATTTATCTTTCCATTTGTTTTGTTGCTCGTTACAGTCCTGCCGTCCAGCTGGCACCTGATGCTTTAGCTGAAGCTCACAGGAATGAAGTTGTTGTTGAAGAATAGGAAATTCAGCTCAGAAGAGGAGGCTTGCATTTTCTACATCAAGTGCCCAGTGTTGCACTGTGTGCTTACATAGTAATGCTGTAGTGCCCTGAAAAATAAAGCCATTCATGAAGAAATGTCAATATGGTATTGTAAAGGGGTACTACAATAGCACTGATATTAAAAAGCATGGACAGTGCCCAGCTCAAGTAAGAAGTCTGTTAGGACATCTAGTCCAGCCTTACTGAAACTGTTTAACCAAAATTCACTTTTAGCTACAGTTCTCTTCAAAATCCTAGTTGTACTGTAACAGCCAGTGCCTTGTCACTAGTTATAGTCACTGGCAGGGTCTCCCCTGCCGTGCAGGCGGGCCACGCTGAGCAAGATCCCCCAGTTGCGGCCAGCAGAAACCCGCCAGCAGCTCAAGACAGTCCTGGGATTTTCCTGCTCCTCAGGATCCAGCGGGGGTCACGCCATGCACAAATACCTGGGTGGGAGCCCCAGGCTTCGGCACAGTGACGCTGAGCAGGCCGGCCCATGGGCAAGTACCGAACCAACGCTCGACGGGCTACCCGGGCTTCAGTACGCTAGAAAATGCCTCTTCCACAGAGTGAATCTGTGGCGCCTACAGAGGCCAGGCCAGGCCTGCCTGGGCCAGGGGCCAGCTTTGAGCCACGACCGGAATAAACTCTTTAATACTGTATCAGCCCTAAAAAAACCCGAAGCCCCCAACCACCTCCCTGAGGAGAGCTGCAGGCAGCCCAGTTGACACAGCCCGCCTCCCCGCCGGGCGCTCCCGGGCGGCAGGGGGCCCGGCCCCGCAGGCGGCCCGGCGGCGGGACGGGACCCGCCTCCACGGCCGCCCGGCGACGGGCAGGCAGCGGCTTCGCCTGCTGCTCGGCGCCTGCGCCCAGATGCCCGCCCCGCACCCCCGCCCCGCATCCCCTCCCCGCCTGCGCCGTGCCCGCGGCGGGCAGAGGGAGGCGGGAAGAAAAGCGGGGAGGGCGGCTTTGCGGCGGGGTTGTCGTGAGGGGGTTGCGCCTCAGCCGTAAAGCACGGAGCGTCGCCGTTGGGAGGCGAGGGAAGTTTGAAGTGAAGCGGCGGTTTGCGCGGGTGATCCCGCGGTATGGCGGGGGGCCGCGGCGTCCCCGGCGAGCTCAGCCTCATGGATAAGGGCATTAAGAGGTGAGGAGCGTGCCGGAGGGGCAGGCGGGACTGGTGCCTCACGGCAGCCGGCGCGGGGAGCTGGGCCGGGGGGGAGACGGGAGGCCGCGGCCGTGGCGGTGCGCTGGGTGGAGCGGCCCGGCTGATGGCGGTGCCTTTCTTTCGCAGCTTGCTGGAGGTCTCTCTGAGCTCGGACTTGCACACGCTCAACCTGCACTGTAACCGCATCGCCAGAATCGAAGGGCTCGGCCACCTCCAGAATCTGCAGCATTTAGATCTGTCATCAAACCAAATCCGCCGGATCGAGGGGCTAAGTTCCCTGGTTAATCTGCGCACCCTGAGCTTATCCTGTAACCTGATAACGAAAGTGGAGGGTCTGCAATATTTATTTCTGTCCATTTAGTAACTCATGAAGCTTTTCTAAGAGTTGTGTTAAAGCTTGCTTCTGGAAAATGTGCATATGATTAAGGTTATACGATTTAGTATGAGCTACTAACTGTATTAATATGTAAATTTTAAAGAATGTGTATAGTCTCTGTAAGCTTTATCATAGCAAAATGCCTTAATTTAGAAGGAAAAACTGATTTTTTTTTATGATGATTATAGTTTATTGTCATAATTTGTAGTTATGATTTTTAAAGGCTTACTTTACAAGTTTTGATTTGATGAAAGCAGAGCATTCTTCTGAAAAATCTTACTGTTCCTTTTTTTCCTCATTTTGTTTAGGATTGGAAAAACTCTTTAACTTAACTATACTGAATTTGTCATATAATCGCATACATGATCTCTCTGGTAAGTGACTTTGGCATGTGCAGTGCAATGAAAAGCATTTGTCTCACTTTATTTTTGAAAAACTTGACCAAGTATATTTTTAGAAGTTCCTAATAGTTCAGCCAATTGACTGAGTAATGCTACTAAAGATGGCAGTTGCTGCTACTCTCAACTTTCAAGTTTCTAACATGAAGGTTTGTTCTGAGCTGGAATTTATTCTCCTGTATTTGGTGAGGCTGAGCTTGTTCACAAAGTAGTACAGTAAACATTTCAAACTCATTTCGAAAGTGAAAAATGGAATAGTCTCAGAAGCTATTTCCAAAAGATGAATATCTTTCCTTTCTATAGGACAAAAATGCAACTTTGGAAACGATATAGAAGTTCTCTTCTAAATCTGTTTGTTGAAATCGTCAATTGTTGCTCCTAATTAAGATTTTAAGCTACAGAATCAAGGGAGTTTGTAATAGAAAATTAAAAACAACATTGGTAAAAATTTTGTTAATGAACTGAGTTATAAAAAGGAACTTCAGGCAAAATATTTATTTTTACATGCTTCTTAACAGTTAGAAACTAATCTGTTTCTTTAAAGTTAGCTCTTATAACTAGATAAGTGTTGTACTGTGTGGTAGTGTACCATAGCTAATTAATATATAGACAAGGATATGAAGCAAAAGTTGTTACATCATTTCCAGTTATGATGTATTATTTACTGAATATTTTTCAACAAGATACCGTTTGTTCTAAATTCTAGTCTAGGATCGTAGCAGACATTATTTTGTGTTTTTTCTCAATTTTTCAGGATTTCTGTGCCTTCACGGAACCACTCATAAGATTAGCCATATTGACCTTCACAGCAACTGTGTAAACAATATTGATCACTTACTTCAGTGCACAAAGGGGCTGTGCTGTTTGACGAATCTGACACTGGAAAAAAATGGAAAAGCCAATCCGGTTTGTCATATAGCAGGTATGGATCTCATGTTAGGTCGATGCTTTGTGCTCATTAGGTCAGTGATTTCACTTAAGCTGTGAGCCAGATTCTGAAGCTCACAAATTCATTCATAAACTGGCCAGCCTGCAGAAATCTAAATTCTGTCAAAATCAATTTGTTTTCCATAAAAAAATTCTTTTTTTTTTCTTCCCCCTGGGCACATTCTTAAAATTGTAGTTGTTATATGCTTTTATAGGGCTGAACTTTTTACGTATTGTTTTAGGTTAAAGCAGGAGATAGACTAAGAGTGATGGGAAGAGAAAGTATTGCAGAAATAGGAGGAAAGGAGTATTAATATTATAAGGTGAGTGGGTGGAGAATTTGAAGAATGTACATGGAGATATTGAACTATATAGAAAGAGGGCAGGCATGGGAAGCAGATGGTCTTCTACTGATAGAGACCGCAAGAGGAAGATCAGTAATAAGCATTATTAGCCTTTCCTCCTTTTCCCACAGCTTCAGTAAGCAGAGACAGACTCTAAGGCGCTCTGCAGTAATTAGCATTTTCATCAAAATAGTAGGCAGAGGTTTCACTAGGCAGCATGGAGGCAAGTCAGTGGAATGCGTGTGGATACATCACTTTCAGTTGCGTTGCGTAGAGCTTCTGGTTTGGGGGTAGGTTTTTTTATGCTGTTTAAATGTTACATCCTGTGTTCAAACAAGTTAAATTGTAGCATCCTGTTTTGGTGCAAGCTTTGTTTGTTTTCTTAATTTGTGTATGAGAGAGGGGAAAATCTCCTACAGGAAGGTAGAAGTGAAGCATTGATACTTTTTGGGACAGCTCAAAGATAATCTCATTACAAAGAGTAGAACAGTAGGAATTACAATAATACAAAATAACGACTATATCATGAGCATGTAAGTGATACAGGTGTAATATGTGTACAGTTCTTAGAAAGAAACCTCAGAGATAATTGAAGGAAGCCAAATAAGATCTTGGGTAATGTTTTCAAAAGCGCCCATGAACAAGTTTTACAATGGCATTCAGGCACCATGGAAGCAGTAACAGGACTATTAAAGTTAACTGGATAACTTAGAAAATTACACTAGTTTTCCTCTGTAAGTGTTTACATACCTCTTCACATCTACCTCTTTGGTGGCACTTACTTTCAAATCTGCAATGTTCAGAAGCCCAAATTCTATTAATTTAAAGAAATTTAACTTCAGTGCCTTACAGTTTCATAACACCTTCTTTCATTCACTGAAAAAGGTTCTAAGCCCTTTCAGAACTTGTCTTTCCATTACATTTGTCTATTCTTGCGCTTGATACAACTGTTTTGGTTCAGCAGGCAGATATTAAAAGGTTGTTTGTGCCACTGCAGTGTGCTGATGATGGCCACGAAATCCCCGTGTAGACCAGGACTAGCTTCCCAGTTAGTTTTGTAATGTTGTCTGTTGAAAGCCTTATGGGTGGGGAAAGGCAAGACACTTGTAGATAACTCACTACTTTTATTTCTTCTTTGAAAATGCAATGAATAATTTAAGATGACAGGGTACCTAGGATACACTAGACATCTCCTTTGAAGATTAATTTCAATTTAAATGTGGTCTTTTCCTCAAGGTTATAGAGAAACTGTTCTTCAGATGTTGCCCCAGCTAACAGCTCTAGATGGAAGAAACATTTCTGGTGAACCAGTGGACACAGCAGAAGAAAACTGTTCAGATTTGCAGTGTTTAGAAGACATTTTGGGCTGTTTGGTTTCACCTGGGTGCCCCTCATCCAGAGATCAGGTGCCATAGTTTGTGTGTACTGATTTTAAAATTGATACATTTTATTTTTATATTGCATGCAACTCATTAATGTTACAAGGGTTGTCTTTCCTTTTGATAGAACTATGTTACCTTACCAGTGGTGACACCACATATTGACCAGGCGTTAGCTCATTTTCGTCAGCGTACAAGAATACCAGTACAAAGTGCCATCAGTTCCTCTACAGAGCTTGTTTCTTCTTCAGAACCAGAGAAGGCTGAACTTGATAAAATATACAGTGAGATGAGGATTAAAAAAATAGAAGATCAAATTTCACAGATACTGCAAAAGGTGAATTTTTTTTTTTCTGTGGTTGCAGAGAAAGTTGTTTTGTTTTTTTTTTTTTGGTAAAATGAGGTGTACCTTTTGATAATGCAAAAGTTTGCTGGGACAGACTGGAGCATTTTTACTGGTATATATATGCTGATTCGTGGTAATGTGTTCTTAATAACTTTGAGAAACTGGGAATAAATTTAAAACAAGTCTTTAAAACTGAAGATTGCACTTTAAATCACAAAAACTTTCATACTGAATAAAAAATATAGTGTGTGGGACTAGAAAAACAATCTGATAATATTATATTAGAAAATTGTTTTCTGTTTTTCACCCTGAAGCCATCAATATAGTAACTGAACCAGAGTGAAATATGAAATGCAGCAAAATATCTGGGTTATAGAGTTGGTGAAAATTAATTTTGCAAGTAGATCAAGTTGGTCTCATATGTTTGTCAGGTATGTTTTTGTAACAGTTTGTGGTGTACCTCGCATGTTTGCAAGGCTTTTTTGGTTTGAAGTGCTGTGTTTGTTTTACATTTTGCACCAAGCTTCTATGCCTAAGGATTTTGCCAAACTTCAGGTATTTCAAAAAGATACAACTATATGTTCTTAACCATGCTGTTCGGTTGGCTTTATTTTATTTTTAAAACAACGACATGTTTTAGCAAGGAGGGAAGGGGTTGTTTGGAAGCAATTATTTACTTGTCTATAAAAATTATTTTGTGTGAACTTTTTTAAAAATAGCACCTGAATAAGTGTTAGAAATTAGCCAATTAGAAATTGTAAAATGTATAGATAAAACTTCAATCCGTTCTTAGGTATCTGATACCTCGAGAGGGGAAGCTCCTCCAAATGTTCTCAAAGCTAAGAGAGACACAGATCCAACTTCTGAGAGTGAAAATGAGAGTGGGAAAGAGAACAACAGAAAGGTGGTGAAAAGAAGCAAGATCCCTACTTACCGTAGAACTACCTTATCTACCAGGTGTCATACAAATCATCTTAAGAACAAAATAACTGACAGGTATCCCAATGTTTGCCGTATAAAGCCAAAATGAATTAAACTGAATATTGTCAAAGTGAACGTAGTTTGACTTGAAAAATTTTGCTGCAAGTGGTAAGTTGGGTAAATTAGCTCTGTTAATAATGCTCTAAAAATTATTAGCTACTGAGGCTTCACTCAGTCATTTCCCTATATGAACATTTTCTGGCTTTAGGTGAAAAGGAAATTGAATGGAAGATTCCAAAACAAATACTCTCAGAATTCTAACAGCTTATATTTTCATCTTTGTTTTAAATTGTGGTGACAGAAGAATTCTCCACAGACAGAAGAACTGAGTCATTAAAAAATAGAAATAAAACATCCATAGTGTCGTAACGATGGTCAAGAATATAACTGTCCATGTTTCATGATGAAACTGAGGATGCCATAGTAATTTGTTTGACTTATATAGTAAATATCAGAAGTGATTAATAGAAGGTGATATAAATGGGAATATATTAGTTTAGTCAGCCACTGCAGCTCTACAGCTACTCTGCTTCTCTAAAATTTTCATATCTACGTGATCATATTTTTCAGATAGCATCTACTAGTACTACATATTTTTTTCACAGCTGAAGATTTGAGTTAAGCTGTTTTATGATCTTCAAATTATTTTCTGTGTGGTTTTGAACTCTGTACAATTGAGCTTCTACACAGAACTGCAAAATTTTGTCCTGTAAAGGTGTCTGAATCCCCTGTTACTGTTTAAACTCTGCATATTCTTAAATATACTGTGATGTCCTACTATTATAGGGAAGAGAAGAAGAGTTCCTCAAAGTGTCCACGCTCCAGTCAGAGAGACTCTCATCTCAATTCATCATCAGATACTCGAGACTTGGAAGTAGTGGGAAGAAAAGCTGAAATATTAACCGGAAGACAGAGCAATATAGAAAAAATAGAAGAAATTAATTCCATTGCCACAGAGGAATCAACATACCGAGTATGTTTTGCATCATTTCAAGTTAAATATGAGTATGTCTTCACCTGAAGCCAAACATATGTCTCCTGGTGAGACTTTAAAATTGGAGGTGACAAAAATAATTGTGTGTAGATAGTATCAAAAAATAGCGGAGTTCTTGTAGTGTCAGCTGGAAGAGAATTTATTTTATTTGACTTTTACGGGGGCTCTTGGCCTGCTTGCTTGCATTTTCCCGTGTCATCCGTGAATTCCAGAAAGACAAAAAAATTTTTGTTCTACAATTATGAATATTGTTTATCGTTTTTGTTTACCTCTGAATGTTTCCTAGTAAGTTGATGCTTACCACATTCTTGCTAAGGCGCTGATTCAAGAACTGGATCAGGAGAAAGAAAGGAGGTGGAAAGCAGAGCAAGCAGAGAAGAAATTAATAGAGCATGTCAGAGAGCTACAGAAACATGCAAAAGAAGAAAAGAATATTCAGAGTATGGCTGTATACACTACAGACAGGTAGGGAAACTGTGCTGTAGTGTGAGAGTTTTGTTTTTTAATTCAAGACAATTCAATTTATAGACTTAAGAAATGAGAACAGCTTTAAACAATATACTTGGAAAATAATGCATCAAATAGTAGTGCTAGAATTTCTCTTGGTATTACCTAATGAAATTCCTTTCTGCAGCTTTCTTCCTGTTCTTGTCTCAGAACAGTATCACTATGTCACTTACCTCCATTTCTAGCCATTACTTTCCAAGCAATCTGTATCATAACTGTACTTTCTCTTTCAGCTCAAGCTCTAGTAGCTGTCTTATATCATACTTTCAGCTTCCAATTCCCAGTCTCCCTTTCCACATATACATACAGCGTTCTTTTTTCCTGCGCAGTGCACTTGAACACAGATGTTTCTGGCAGGCCAGAGCTGGCCAATAAGCAATATGTTGTGCCAGTCAGGCCTAGTGTATCTTCCTATACACTGCTATCATCATCCCTGTAAGTTCTGAGCAGCATCTTTTTTTCAAAAGTTCTCCTTTCTAACAAATCATTGTTTGTTGTCAGCTATGATTGGAGATGTTTGCTCTATTTGTCTTTTTCTTAACTGCATTGTATTTATCAAAGACACGTTTTCTTGTAAGGAAGAAACAAGTCAAGTGCTTCCTGAGTTACCATCCATGACTGATGGTGATTATTTCCCCTTTTTTTTCTTTTTGTTTTAGGTTCACTTCCAACCTTTATCTTGGTTACCACCTTGGATAAGAGGCTTATTATGTTTTTTTTCTTTTGAGATAGATCTTATATCAAAAATTATTAGAATATTTAAGGATATTTCAAAGTTTTCTGAAGAAAATTATTAAATTACAAATTAATACTACATGTTGGATTTCTGTATAAAGCAAAATGATACTGGAATGTCATTTCCTCAAAGACCTATCTATGAGGTTGTCTCCAGCTTAGTTTCCTTTAAAATGAAGCTCCATATAGTAATGCTACATGACTTCAGTAATATTTTACATATTTTTAAACAGTTTTACATGACAGTGCTGTAAATAGTAAAACTCTGCAAAGAACAAGATACAGTGCTACAACACTTAGTAATGTCTTTTTCTCAATGTATTTGGCATCAAACTAGATACTGAAGTGTTTGCAATACAACTTTATTGCATTTATTCTCAGGTTAAAGGAATTGATATTGAAAGAGAGAGGTGTTAAAGCAAGACTGCAAGCAGATGTCCAAAAGTTGAAAGGTGAAACTGAAAGGCTTACTAATGAGTTAAATCAGGCAAGAAATAAAGAAGCAGAACATCAGAAGGCCATGCAGGCTTTCGAAGAAACACTATCCAAGATGGAGACACAGAGACTGCAGCAACGAACAACAGAGGTAAATATTTTTCATGAGTAAATAATACAATGGCAACAGGATGGCTACTATAGTCCTAGATATTAAGAAACACTAGATTTTACAAGCCTTAAGTCTGAGTTTTCCACAATAAAAGCTGGGTCTTTTTTTTTTTCTACATAGTAGTAGTTAACAACAAGTATCCTTTTTAGTTGTCAATTAATGTCTTTTATAAATAGAAGTATGTCATGTGATGTGGTCTTAAGATAAAGGAGAACAAGTCCTATGTACTTAACACTGACAGTTGATATTTTCTGAAAATATACAGTAACAAAGACAAGATTTTTTTAAAATTTTGCTGAAATCAATAAAGATCTTACTAGCGTGATGGAAATCTGGTGGTTCTGTTTGTTTTGCTGATCTAAAGAATTAGATGCTTTTTAATTGCGACCAGAACAAAACAGAAATTGCTGAGAACTTATTTTAAAGATTCTGGTTGGTTGGGGGGTTTTTTGTTTGTTTGCTTGAGATTTTTTGGTTTTGTTTTTACAGCTGGAGACGATAATGATGCTTTTGTTGTCAGAGGCACTTTGTTCAGTATACAAATACGTAAGATCAAGATGCTGGACCAGATAGTGCCACTATTTCTGACTGAGTAATTGGTGAATTTTCAGTGGCCAAATGCTGCATCCTCCAATATCTATATTTGATTATATTCCTATATCTGCCCATTCCTGTGATCGCATCCACTTACAGAAATTGAATCCTAACATATCCGTCCTGAAAAGTCTCTGAACTGCTAGTATGGTGCTCTAGGACATGTTGTTACTCGGATACCCTGAAAGGAAACAGAATCAGGGAGTGTGCTGACAGCCAAACTGCAAGTGCCATTCAAGTTATGGATTAGCCACCCTCCACTTTAGAATCCTGTTTAGGCACCTGAGTGGCTCTTTTATTTTCTTCCTTACCTGTAAACACCCTGGAGCTATTATGGATCTAGAAGTGACCTTCAGTTTAGATTGGGTATCTCCTTGTCACTTTGAATCAAAGTACTAAATTTAGTGATTTAGAGGAGAGTGGTTGGTTGTTTTGGTTTGTTGGTTTTTTTTTTTCTTTCTTTTCTTTTCCTAGAAGAAAGGAAATACTTTATTGGTGCATGAGGTTTTTATTTTTCCTTTTAATGAGTTTGTAGAAATGAGTCATCTCTTTTGATGGTAGTAGCATCATTTTTATTAACTGCAAAACTTCATTAAGGGAGGGTCTTTGTTCCTGTCTTTAAGATCCTGTAGCAAATACTCTTTAATAATTATGTTTCAAAGAATAATCATGATGCTCTAGAAACTAAATTCTCTTTTTGAATGTTCAGATTTAATATACCGTTGGCCCATTTTATCAGCTGTAAGATTAACAAATTCTAGAATATTTTATAGAGTTTTCTCATAGTACACATTGGCAGTTAGCTTCAGTGGTAAATTACGATTACTCTAGGTAGTCACTGTTTAAGGATTGCAGTCAACATTACTAGATTACTTCTTTAAGTGATTCAAGATAAATAAGTTAGTGTGCATCTAAATGTGTGCCCTATTTAAGTGCTTCAATTTAGGAGATAAATGCTTCAGTTCGTCCAAAAAACAACAGGAATACAGTGGGGTGCATCTAGATGTTACTCGTGAAGAGGCTTAACATGCAGAACATGAGAACTTGGCTTCATACTCAAGCCTTACAACAATTTTCATAGAACTGAAGTTACTGTATGAACTTTAGGTACCTCTGGCATTCTCAAGCTGGAACTCATAACACGCAGCAGCACTTCCGTCTCTTAAGGGATATTGCAGGAGATGATAAACATTGGAAACAATGTTTCATTTGTCGGTGCAGGACATTCCATACAGCTGTTCTTTAATTTTTTATTTTTCATTTTGATTGATTGTTCAAAAATCAAGTTGAAGGGACAGTTGTGATGGAATTCTGAAAGAAAACAGGTTTGGGATTTTGGGGGATTTGTTTTGTTTTGTTTTGTGGGAGTTGGGGGTTTTTTTGTTTATTTTCTTGTGAGAGTTGGAAAGTAAACTGAGTTGTCTCTGTTGCGTTCTAGCTCTGCCATTAGATAATGGACACTTAGATTAATCCTGAGTAGTCCATTAACCATTTAAAGCTTTGATACTCTGGAAAGCAAAGAGATTAGAATTGTGTAAGTACAGAATGTGGAGACCCTTTGCTTTGCTTGGGAGGACAGGTTGACAAAATAGTTAAGTTACTGCTTGAGCACAAAAGGATTGAGATGAATTCTACAAGTAACGATTACGAGTAAGAATATCTCCATTAACGTCACCTCTGCTGTTTCTGTTGCATGTTCTAACTTGCAGCGTTCTGAAGTGTCTTGATTTTGAATTACGATTTAATGAGTAATTAAAACCTTTTTTATACCTTTTGTCATACCTTTTTTTCCCTACTTGTTGAGTCAGAAAAGACTAGCTTTGTATGTAAAAGGCTTAAGATTGTAAAACGGAATTATTCATAAAAGCTTGCATCAAATGGAGAAAGTGGAGTATGCCACCTGGTGTTTATACTGATTCTCCATTTTTCGTAAAATCATTAGAAAGCAGCTCTGTTCAGCAACTTGAAACTCTAAAACTCAGAAAGATACAGACTTTTGTAACTGGAGTGTTTTGTTTTTTTTTTTTTTTAAGTTATATTGAATACATCTTAAAATGTTTTACTTGAAACTAATACAACTATTAAACTATGAGAGTTTATGATTGAGGAAATCATTCTGCCAATACACTTGTTCCACTTCTGCAGGACACTTTCAAGTTCTTGATAAATGAAGTAGATGTCCTTGGCTCTTCATGACAGTTGCTTTTTTTGTGTTGTAGTAAGTTAAGCTAAGATTTAATTTTAAACATCTTAAATACCTGCAAGTGTAACAAAATATATGAGGTAATGGGGGGAGGAACACAAAAAAACCAAACCCTTTCTTTGTCTTGGGCTCAGTAACATAATAAAACTCTATAAAATTTTGTGAGAAATACTGACAGTTGTGGAGCATGCTGTAAAGGTAGACATGTCTAAAATTTTAATAAAGCACCTGTTCCTTTGTATTGTAGTATAAGACATGAAGAATAGATTACAGTTTTAGGAAAATCTTGTTCCTCTTTTTATGAATTCTACACAGATGAAACAGGTGCAAGAAGCAGAGCTTAAAGCATCAGCAAATGAAAGAGAAGTACAGTTACTTCGAATATCCTTTCGACAACAGAAGGAGAAGATAAAACAACTACATGAACTTCTTATATTAAGAGAGCAGGAGCAAAGGTATGGGGTCTTCTATTTTCTTTTCACAAGTTAATAGAGATGCTAGTGTTGCAAACGTGTTTTGTTTAAATGGGTTCTGCAAAGTGTGGGTGTGGTTTTGTTTTTGTTGTTTTGGGTTTTTTTAACAGGAGATATGGTCTTTGTAAAAATGTAGGTGTCTTCGCACCCATTTTCTTCCTCATTTAAGAATATCTTCATATCTTGTAGATTGCTGACTCATAAGTCCATGTAGGCAACTGTGTTCTTCCAGACTGTCATTTGATAGGTTATTGTCTTATTATATGGCTGAACTTTTTATTTTAAATACTTGAGCTTTAATCCAGGAAATAACCAGATAGAAATAAAATCGCATTTGAATTATTGTCTGAAGGTCTGCATATACTACAATAAAAACAAGGTTCCAAAAAAAAGTCAGCTTCTACAGTATCTTGCTTTAGGGTGGGTGGGTGGTTTGCTTAGCTGTTCTCCTCCTCTTTCCTCTCAGAATATCCTTTTTTTGGGGAATACTTGAACATAAGTTCTATACTGTTTAGCAAATACAGTCAAATATGTGTACAAACTAAAGCAACAAGTGATGTGTGGTATACTAGTATGTGAGGGAAGTTATTAATAAAATAAGCTGGTTACACTTGCTAAATTTTACAAGGATAAATGTATTCAGATACCAAGATAACTGCAGGTGTAGATGGGAAGAATCTGATAGCTGTGTTTTGAGAACTTCCAATTATTATTTCCTAAATCTCCAAAAGTTGTAATGTGAAGGACAGTGGATATGTTTTGTGTTTGCTCTTTAAAGCGGATGAACCGAATAGTCTTAGAGTACAGGGTACTTTTGCTTCAGCATTCTCCTGTAGGGATGCTTCCAGACAGGAAGGAGGCTTATCCTGGAACCCTGTAGGTCCCCGTTGCTGCTGCTTTTCAGGTTTTGGGTCTGACTGAGAAGCAACAGTTGTTGGGTGAGGGTGAAGAGAATGACTGCAAAAGAGGGTATCTGGCTGTACAGTGCTTTTATCACAGAATCATAGAATGGCTTGGGTTGGAAGGGACCTTAAAGATCACCTGATTCCAACCCCCCCTGCCATGGGCAGAGACACCTTTCACTAAACCAGCACTTTTCCCCAATTCCAATGTCTCTTCTAGATCTTTGTTAACAGCAAAGCAAACAAATGCTCACTAACAGCAACAGAGCAATTGAAATAATTTCTACAAAAGTTTGAATTAAAAAGTAAGGTTATTCCTTTGGGTGTTTTAACAGTAGTCAACACACTTTTCCTCATGCCAGGGCCACTGTCATAGAAGACTGAAATCTGTCTGTGAAACTAAGGAATTTATCCCATTTATTATGTAATTTATTGTCCTTTCTCAGAAATATTAAAGAAATGAATTGAAACAGCATTGTGAGATACTGCAGTTCTTGTCTCAAGTATATGTTTGGTAACTTCAGGAAAGAACTTGAAACCCGAGTTGCTTTAAATGGACCTGAATTTCAAGATGCGTTGTCAAAAGAAGTGGCTAAAGAGCAGCAGAGGCATGAACAGCGTGTTAAAGAATTTCAGGAGAAAATTAATACGTTAAACCAGAAGTACAGAGAGTTAGAAGATGAATTTCGTTTAGCTTTAACTATTGAAGCAAAAAAGTTTAAAGAGGTAAGACTAAGAGAACATTTAATTTCAAACTAGGTGGAGTTGTAGTTCTCTTAGAATGTGTTGGGTTTGGGGGGGGTTGTTTTTGTTTTGTTTTATTTAGATCCTTAAGGTCTTTGCTCCAGATTCATCTAAAAATACTGGTAGTGAGCTTTAAAATATCAGTGATTAGAACATAGACACCAAATGCCAAGTCAACACTGGAAAAACCCAGCATTTCTGTTCATAAGTAAAAGCTAATCAAAAGAAATTAGAAAAACTTCTATCTGGTGGTATTAATTTATTTTAAAAGATGTCGACCTTCTCTTAGAATATATTCAATTATTGTAAGAACTCTCATGGTGTTTTGATAAGGTTATGGTTACATACTAGTGTTGTTATGGTTACACTACTAGTGTATTTAATAATAAAGTTCCCTATTATTTAACTTTTCAAAATGGAATTTTGGATATGCATTTTGAAATTGAAATTCAAGACTTGCTTACTAAATTCCTTAGATAACTTATTGCTATGGCTAGCGTTCACATTATTTTATAGGTTAAGTGAAATAAAATTTTAAATGCTTCACCTTCACTTAAACTTGGTTTCCTTCATTTTAAATCAGTTGGATACATGGGAGAAGAGGAGAAAGAAAAGACTCTTTTTTTTCATCCTTCAAATCTTTCTCTTGAAAGGAAAAAAAAAATAGAATTAATTTTAAGTTCTTTCCAGATTTTAATGATCATCTTAACAATGAGATTAAATCAAGGCATTGTTTTAATTTCTGAAGCTATGTTTTTTTTTCTGCTCTGCTTCCTGTCCACCCATGATTTTTTTTTTTTCCCCAGTTTTTTTTTTTTTTGGGGGGGGGGGGGGTTGTTGTTATTTTTTTTGTTGTGGTGGGTTTGTTTTTTTTGTTTGGTGGTGGTGTTTTTTTTGTTTGTGTTTTTTTTACAAATTTGTAGCTGAGCAGAATCAATTTTTTGAGTTGAAGAATCACCAACAAACTGGTAGAAAAACAGTTTTGGATATTCACTAATTTCACATACTGTTGATGAGCTGCTATTTCTTCCTTTATTTGAAATTCAAATGTCATTTTTGTGTATGTATACACACTTTTTCCAAATGTTAGCATTTTTCAAGTCTTATCTTACGAAACATTAGGTAAAAGAGGGTTTTGAAAATGCTGCTGCTGATCTAGATGAACATAAACGAGCCCTCTTTGAGTTTGAACAAAAGGAAAAAGAGATGGCAAGTCTGATCCAAGACCTGACAAGTATAGTGAAAGAACAGAAAGCAAAGATTGCAGAATTAACAAAATCAAATGAAGAAGCTACAGCAAACCTAAAGGTACTTGTTTCAAAACATTTCAATGACATATATGATTATTTTGGTAATATTTTATCTATAAAAGTAACAATTCCATACAAGGTAGATTGACTGACTGAAAGACGGATGTTTCCTGTTGCACTAAAACCTACTACTCCACGTCAGCCTTTATTCTTGCATCTTGCGCTTCTACTTCTTACATACACTGCTCGCCATATAGCAAAATCTAGACTCATTCGAATACGTCTTCAGAAGTGCACTCCTTGCCTTGTGAGTACTAGCAGTTTGTATATAACCAAGTGATCACTCTAAACTGAGATTTAAAACCCTACATTAATAGCCCTGACCCTTTGTAAATTCAAAGTAATGGAATATGATTCTGCAGCGGTCACTGTACGTGAAGTAAAAATGAAATTGAACAAATAAAGTGTAGTTATTAGCAGCTTAATATCTCTGAGAGCTGCATAAAATTAGCAGTATTAGTCATTATCTACTAACTGTCTAATTTTAATGTTAAGTACTGTGGGCACAGTTGCTTTATCTTACACTACTGATCACCATATGGTAACATGTTATAGTACTACATGGTTTGTAAATAATTTTTTAAAATCTTAGGAACTGTCGTGTGATCCAGTCCATGTATGTATCCAGTCCATCTTTATGTTAAAACTTCCGTGCAGTACAACCCCCGCACAGCTGTTTCTAATCTCCTCCCTGCATGTTGCTATTGGGGTGTCCAAACATTGTGTTGCTATACAGAATAGGATTCTGCCAGTCAGTGATGCTGCTAAGAACAAAATTAAAAAATAGTTATATTAAACAGCTGTAATCTGTAAAACAAAAAAGTAGCCTGCATAACCGAAGATAAATCTTTATCATGGGAAGTAGAAGTTCATCTTAGCTTCTGTCTGTTTTCTTTTGCTTTGGTTTTTCATATCTTAACTTGACTTTCTGTTTCTCTTTTTTTGACTGGTGCATTTATAATTCTAAACAGGTGTTTATAATGGCATTGATAATTTAAGGTGGCTATTTAGAAATCAGCTTTACGGTTTTCTGGGATTGAAGTATGTCTATTTCAAGCAAATATTTGTGTTTCATTACTGGGAAAAGATGCAGATAGAACCCTGCATGCAAGCAGAATATTCCTCAGTTAACTGAACTTGCTATATATAATTATTACTTTCCTAGCCACTTAGTATTGATTTGAAATTTTGAATACTTGTTTTAAAGGATCTTATTGTCTTTTTCCAATGTTCATTCATACAGTGTCGAACTGGAGAACTTGAAACTGTGATTGAGGAGGACAAACAGAAGGCTGTTCAAGTTGAACTTCTGAAAAAGGAAAATGGAAAACTTATTTCTCAGCTGACAGCCCAGGAATCTGTGATTGATGGGTTAAAAATGGAAAGAAAATTATGGGGGCAGGAGTTGGCACAACAGGGTAAAATACTATTTTTTTTTATTCTTTTGCAGAAAAACTGGTGGTGTTCAATGTCATACCTTTCAAATAAACACTCCAATATAGTTGTAATCGTGACAGGGTCTCTGAAGGCCTTGTTGATCTTACCCAGTTGTAAAGATGATGTGCAAAAGTAGATCTTCTGTAGTACACAGGCCATTATGGGAACTGTAACAGCAATTGTGGGAGTTAGTTGTGGATACAGTTTATCTATTTCCCCAAAATGTCAAAATACCATAATGTTATACAAAGAACTTTTAAAAATGAAACTAGGAAAACAAGGATTTGTAAGTAGTCTTACGTCATGCTACTTAGACAACAGATAAGTCCAATGTGAAAATTTCAGTATGTATCTTAACAACAATAACAAAAAAAAGGTGTTAAATACTGGGTGAAAAAAACCTTGGGCTTTTTTTGTTTTTCCCTGACTCATGTGACTCAGCACCACCTTGTGGATTCTCTGAGATTGGCTGGGTCTGCAAGAATTACTGTTGACTTTTATCAGAGAAGTTTTCAAAGGATAAAATACAGATCTTCAGTTCTACATCTCCTCTTAAGTGTTACCTACCTACAGATGAAAGCCCTACAACAGTGTTTCCAGTGGGCAAAATGGTTATGTTTGGGTTTTAAGGTGGTTCTTACCTTCCTCCCTCCCCTGACATCATACATCTTGAAGTCATCTGTAAAATGAGTGCTGTAGTGTGAATATCTTGTTTTATCTAGGAGCTCATCTTGCTCAAGATCGGGGAAAACTGGAGGCAAAAATTGAAGTTTTAACGAATGAGATTGAAATGTTAAAAAAGCAAAAGGAACAGGACAGTGATACTATAAGAATTAAGAACAAAATAGTGGATGATCAGACAGAAACAATTAGGAGATTAAAAGAAGTAAGTGCCATGGTCTGACAGTTTGTGTGCTTAGCTAAAATTAAGACTTGCAGTGAAAGTTATTGTAAAGGCTGTAATGAAAGCTGGCTCTGCACCCCTAGTTTACCAACTCAGAAAGCAGAATCAGGCTGTCAGTGGCAACTGATTTCAGAAAGAGCAGAAGAGGGCCTTGTATTAACTAGATGTACAGAGATGCTACTTTGAATCTCTCATTGAACCATATTTATGTAAAGACTTTCTTCTCTTTGCCTTGCTTCAAGTTATTCTTGATAATGATTTTGAGAGAGTTAAAACTAGGACAGCATAATTCTTCCTGTGCATTTAAAAAAAAAAAAAAAAAGGAAAAAAAATTTAAAAGTTTGCTTCAGGTTTATTTCAAAATGTAAATATTTTTTTCTTTATTCTGTTCTTGTAAATCAATATTTTAACAGCAGAGCTACTATGTTTTGTTCTATTAATTCCATTCATCTCATTTAGAGATTTAAGACTTTAGCTTATTAATCAGAGCAAGGTTTTATAGCATGTTATGTCTGTCAAGGTTAGATGTGCTACTCATTGTATATATATATGCATACTATATAGCCACGTAACAGAATGTGAGCTCTGTGATTTGTGTATGTAGAATAAATTGTTGTATTAGAGTACTAAATAACCGTTTTCTTAACTTGCTTTCAATTTCAGATTTATGTTTTGATGATTTTTTTTTTAATTCTGACTTCTTTCCGATGAAGATTTAACTGGCTATCACTTTACTAAGTATTTTTCATATGATAATACATTTAGAAGAGTAAACTTTCACACGTCTGTCTCTGCTTTATTCCAGCATAGACTAAACAGATACTCTTAAAGGCTAACAATACAGTTAAAATGAAGGGAGTTTGTGTTCTAAAATACTTTATCTTCTAAAGGGCTTACAAGAAAAAGATAAACAAATCAGAAAACAGCATGAAGAAAACCTGGAAGCTCAGAAACTTTTTCAAGTACAGTTGGATGAAAAAGCTGCTGAATTTGAAGAGCTAATGGAAAAATTAGAAAGACAAAATGAAAGAAAAGAGGAATTAAAGCAACTGCTAGCAGAAAAAGAAGAACAACTTGATGACATTAAGAATGCACACAGGTGATACACATACAAGTGGCAATAATTCCTTGGGATCATAATAGTATACAACACTGCTCTGAAGTTATTCTATGTTCAGAGAGTACTTGTTTGCTATTAGAACCCATAGAAATGTGGAAAAATGGAAGCATGGAAAACTTTTTTCTGCCTTTCTAAGAAGTGGTATCTACAGTCATTGTAAATATGTGCGTTTTATTTTCAGTGCACTGAAGAAGAAGTGGCAAGGTAAAGGAGAGCTATTAAGCCAGCTGGAGGTGCAGGTTAAACAAATGAAAGAGAGCTTTGATATCAAAGAGAAGAAGCTGATTGAAGAGAGAAATAAAAGTCTTCAAACTCAGAGGTGAACACCTTAACTTATTTTGTGACTGCTCAGTTAGTGTATGAGTTGCACTGTTAATCAAACATTTCTGTATACTTATTATGTGGTGAAAGAATGCGTAATACCTCTTCAAGTACTTCATGAGCCCAGTTACTGCAAACTCTGTGTGTGTAGAAGTAATTCTTGCTATACAGGTGACTTAGTTCATGGAACTAGCATTCAGTTACAGCATTCATCCTTTAAACTTCTTAGCTGTGTTCCCATTTTCCCTGAAAATAATTGGAGCCTGCATTTATTCCTCCCTAGTACGCCCATTCCACCACATGCTTTTGGTTTACCTCTGTGAGGAAACTCCATGTCACGCTTACATTATAGGGACTTATACAGTCATCACACATGCTGGCTGGAGTTGTGCAGTGAAGATGCTTGTGCACGTGAGGCACAGTCTCACAGTCTGTAGCGGGGTTTCTTCGAGCATGAGCCTGTCAACCTTCTAGCTCATGACCAGGATGCATGGGACAAATTGGTTGCAAGTCACAGGTCAGGCCAAGCAACTGTGGCTGGCATTTGGGCTTACGAGAGAGGCCACAGCGCTTCACTAAGGTCTGTGCAGGATGATGAAAATTGAGGACAGATCCTCAATACTTATCACAACAATACTAATAAATATTTCAGTCTGTGACAAACAGGCTGTTTATAAGTTACCTGTCATTTTCTTCCCATACAAGTAGCAACAGGCTTTTAATTTATTTTATTATTCCTCTTGTACTGTCAGGTTTTTTTTTTTTGAGCAGGTAATAGTACATATGAGATGATACAGAAACAAATACTCAGAACCCAGAAAATAGTCAGGGACTTAGATGATTCTGAGTTATTTCATATGCTTCTGGCATTAGGGAGAGGTATGGTAGACTGCTGCCTGTGATGAGCTTGGAGTCAAGGAAATGCTTTACTGCTGTATTCTATTTCTGTGAGACACAAGCTTACAGGGCATTTACAGGACTGCATAGTTCAGTCATTGACTTCTCAGGAAGAAAAAGCATAATAAGTAGATGTTTGCGAACAGGTGGAGTTCTTATCCATGTTGACAGTAGCAAGCCCGAATCTTCATATTCTTTGCTAGTGATTAAATGTTTCCGCTAAGAGGAATGCCAGAAGCTCTAAACATGGTGCTCTAAACAACAGTTAACTTGAGAAAACAGGACATCTTCAAAGCTAGATATTGAAATAATTGTCTTTGTGCCTATGTTATTAGAACCTTATCGAAGGCAGAACTAGGCAAAGCAAAATACTTCAGTTGTTTGCAGGAGTGTGATATTTTTTTTTCTTTTATCATTTTTTTAGGATTGCTGTGGAAAAGCTTCATGAAATGGATGATGCTTTTAGAAAACAACTTGAGTCAATGTTGGCAGCTCATCAGGAAGAACTATTGCAGCTGGCAAATGAAAAGGAAAAACAAATTGAAGCAGCAAACGAAAAAGTAATTTTAATACTAAATTTATGTTTACTGTATTTGCATTTTTATTCTACAGATGCTACAATAGTGGTGCTTGGAAGTCACCTGTTTGTATCTATCTGGCTAATCTCTGGATGAAAACAGCCCTGGTTTAGTACTCAATCTTCACAGCTAGAAAATCTCTAGAACCGTACCATCATGAGGTTCTGTATTCAAGCAAAGTAAAGTTGCATGCTATGTACCTGTTATGAGTCAATAGCTAAATATTTCCTTATCTATAAAGGCAAGACTAATGATTATTATGCCAGATAATCCATTTAACTCACCTATGCCAGTGTTAGCAGTTACTGTTCCTGTCATATACTGCATTCTTCCTTAGTGTGACAACTGGCGCTTTTTCTGTGTAGTAGGTATTTTGGTTTTGATACGTTATTTGCTATCTCCTAGCAAATTCATACTTTTTTTTTAAAGCAAAATTCTGCTACTGCATCCAGTGGCAAAAGTAGTGCATTGCTAATGTAAACATATGGATATAACTCTCGCGTTACTTATCAGTGTTAAAAATTGCCAAGATTATATGGTTTTTTAGATATATTAAGGAAAAGCAAGAATCCTATTTGATTTCTATGTGCTCTTTCAGGTTTACTATGTTGAAGAAGAAATGCGGCAGCTTCTGCAGGAAACAGCAAACAATAAAAAAGCCATGGAAAATAAAATAAGACGACTTACACATGCACTGAATGATATTCAACAAGACCTTTGAAGATTAATACACATTTTTAGTGTCTGTATTAATACACAAAGTTAAGCACATGCATACATGACAATGCACTTTTTTACTTGTTTTCTAGACAATAAATTCTTTGTGATATATTTTGATGCTTCAGAAATCAGACATAAATATTTGTACAATATTTTCATAATAAATAGTTATTTCTAACCCTTGGTTATTTTTAACTGTTTTGTCAAGATGGGTCAGAATACATAGACAGATGAAAAGCATCGTATGAAATTAGGAATTAGTGTGTTTAATAAGAGAAAAGAAGGTACAGGCAAAGGCCAAAGACAAGAGCTTGAAGGTTTCCTTCACTGGGGTAAAGATTCTTGTAAGGAGAGATTCAAGAATTTACCTGAAAATATGTTTAATCTGCCACTGTTGACGAAGAATGCATGACTCCTGCAACTTAGAATGGCTTTTTTGGCAGCATATTTTGGTTCTCTACAGCAACAGGCTTCCTAGCAGCCTTTTAAAAAATAGGAGATCATAAACTAACAGCTTCTTACGGAAGCTACTCATAAGCCTTATGTTAATGATTGTTATACTTCTTTCATGATGGAGACTTCACCATCTCCACTGTACTCAGGCATTTATTTCATTGCTTGTTCTCAGGAGATCCTAAACTGTTATTGTACTACACCATACTCTGAAGTGTTTAATGCTGCAGTAGGAAGTAAAATAGTAAGTAGTAAAATCAGTTATTAGTTGTTACGCCAGGTGGAGCTATTGCTTCCCACCTTGCAGTAGCTTAAGCAGTGTCCTGTTGCTCCAATGATGACAGAAGCCACTAAGCCAACTTTACCATCAGCTTGTTCTGTGTGCTGATGCCTGGGTTCGGATGTGGTATAACTGTATGTGTATTTCTGCGCCCAGCAGCCCTGTAAAAGTCCTGGTGCTGGTAAAAGGCTCCTGGCCTTTGGCTAACTGTGCAAAGCCTGTTGGGCTTGTCAACTTGTTATGAGAACTTGCTGTGTGACCAGAGCTTGATTACAAGGTGCGGTTTAACTGTGGGATGTAACAAAGGCCTTGAAAGCGCGGGCGCAAGTTGGAAGCACAGGCCACAGCACCAAAAACAACTCACTGATGGTCAGTGACTGGTCTTTGAAAAAGCACGACCTTGAGAGCTGGGACCAGACTGCTTTTGCTTTCAGAAAGGAAGCAGCAGCAAAGCAAAATAAAAAAACAGCCCGACAACTGAATAAGGCACCTGGAGTGGCCTGGGAAAACAACACTCCCACCGTGCTTTGCACAGTAACATTGTCCAAGGGTGGAGGTGGAGGGCTGGGAATGGTCTAGAGATTGCACTGTCTTATAAAAGGGTAAGATCCAAAATCTGGGAGAGGGGGCAGAAAGAAGACACCTGCTTCAGCTCTGTCTCCCTGCATCCAGAGTTCCTGCACCTGGCCGCAGAGAGCACCGAGGACCGGAGCCGTCAGCACTGACGAGGAGGCATCCGCCCTGCGGTACTGCGTGTGTACTCCCAGCTAAGGTGGGACATAGCTGTTAAGGACTGACTGCTTTGAATCCATGCTAACCGTTGATAATGTGTAGAAATTAATACATAGTGCTGATGGTTAGCAAGGTGTAAGAACGAACTTGGCACAAGTGGATTAATGAATACCAGTCTAGCAAATTTTGTGATGAAGTTTTAAATTAGCCTAACTTATTGGCCTACTGGCATCCTAGTCTCTTGATTCTGTGATACAAATATATCAGTCACCTAAATGCAGAAGAAAATGGCTTCTCATTCTTACCTTGTGCTCTACACACTCCTTCTTCAGAAGGAAATAGTCACCTGTAAAGCTGGTAAATAGCATTTACATGGATGTCACTCATGCAGAAAGTTTGCAGCATTTCAAAGTGCTTTTCTGTCACGTTTATCAAGTGTTTCCTTGGGCACTTCTTTTTTCTTTGCTTATTATTTGACCAAGCTACACCTTGGGACCTGGAGTGCACCAGGAAAGTAAAAGAACTTACTCTTACCCTGATTCAATTTATTAATATCAGCTCAGAGTTTTTTCTCCAAAATTTTCATTCTGAAACTATTTTCTGATTTCGTCAAAGAGAGTTGTTCCTCGTTTTAACATAAATTCTTTTTGTTCCTTGCTCTTGGCTCAGAAATCTCATACTACAGTACTTGGATACATGCACACGTTAGTAGTATTTGGATTGTTTGTTTTTCATGTGGCTGATTCTACCTTTGGCATTGTTTCCCTCTTTATGCTTGCATGGCTTCCTCAGAACATTTTAATAGATATTTAAATGATTTCTACCTTGGGAAAAGGCCTCAAAATGATAAAATTATAAAAAGATGGTGTAGGTGAAAGCTGTGCCAAATTTACCTATTCACAAGGATAAATTTCAGCCTGAGATTACTGAAAGGTATAAGATAACTGAATACATAAAATAAAAATCTCAACAAACTGTGAACGCTGACCTTGTCAGATGCAAGGCATGTTCTCCTGCATTAATCATGACAATTTAAAAACGATTCCATTACTAGATTTTGCTTTGTTTTCATTTCCAGGCAAGATAATGGATTTATTTAAATCATTATCAAATGTTTAATCAGTTAGGAAATTCCTATGTTACCTGAGACCAGGAAGAATGTGATTCAAGGTCCAGAGAGAGCGCATACCTGCTTGCTCCTATACGTACATATGTTGCCCTGAACATGCTGTTACCTATGGCGGTACAGCTCCCGTGTGGCATGGCACATTCAGCGTAATGTCCCTTCATGATGTGCTCCACTGCCTCGGGTGGTGGGGTGTCTGAGGGTCTTTTCCCAACAGTGTTTCTTTCTTGAAGTCCATCTCTTCAATTCTTATGCTATTTGGGCTTTAAAGCCTCTCTACTTTTATCCAAGGGCAGCTGAAGGAAAGAGGCGTACCCGAATGAAGGTTAAGGCCCCGTATATTGGGACACCAGTGCAAGGGACTGGGTAAGCATCCGAAATTCTCAGCGCCTCTCGCCGGACCATCAGCACGCCCGGTGTCTGGCCTCAGGAGACGGGAGAACATAGTTTATAGCTAATGTAAGTAGTTTTATATCAAATGCAAGCGGTGACACGAGTGATGAGGAGCTATCGTGTCGGGGACAGGCAGGCTGGCGGGGGCAGATCAGGCACCCGTCCCCCCCTCCTGAGGCGGGCTCCTGGCCTGCGCCACCCGCCCCGGGGAAGCCCGAGCGAAAGCCCGGCCCGGCCCGCGTCAGCCCAGCGCAATTCTTCTCCCGCACGCCGCGGGGCTGCCCGTCCCGCTCCCGGCTGCAGGCGGCGGGGCAGAGGAGCGCCGGCCTCCCCGGGGGGACGGGCCCTGCCCGGCGGCCGCAGCCCCGAGGGGCGGGCGCGGCCCCCTCCCCGCGGGCAGCCCCTCGCCCCCCGCGGCCGAAACATGCCGGTGTCCAGGCAACGGCGGCGGCGTCACTTCCTGCGGCGCCGCCCCTCCCGCCGCAGCCCTCGGGCCGGGGCTGCGTTCCGGGCTCGGGCCGTTGCAGCGGTCGCGACACGTGGCGCGGCGGGGCGGCCCCGCTGGCGGCATGGCCGCGGCGGCCGAGGCGGCGGGCGGCGGCGGCGGCAGCAGCCGCCACGAGAAGAGCCTGGGGCTGCTGACCACCAAGTTCGTCTCGCTGCTGCAGGAGGCCAAGGACGGCGTGCTGGACCTCAAAGCGGTGCGAGGGCGGGGCGGGGCGGCGGCGCCATGGCGGCGGCCCGACCGCGGCGGGGGGACGGCGCCCGCGGCACCGCCGGGCCTGCCCGGCGCGCCCAGCCCCGCCGCGATGCCGGGAGGGCGGCGCAGCGCGGGGGCCGGCCCGGGCCGCCCGCTCCCCCCCTCCCTCGCTCCCCGGGCGGCGGGGGGTGCCCGGCGGCCGCTGACGGGCTGCGGCTGCCCGGTGATGGCTGACAGCCGCCGCGGCCGGCTAAAATACGCGTTACGACTCTTTTCTTAAGAGGTTGACTTGGTTACCAGGCGTAAAATGAAGCTCACTGGGGTTTTTCTGTTTATTTTTTACTCTCCTGCGTTGCTCTGTGCACTGACTCAGTGTACGGGCTGTTACTTAAAACTGTTTCTCTCCCGGCCCCCTCGATGCCCTTTTAGCAAAGGGAAAGCACTGTTGAAAAACAGACCGTCGCCTCCGTAGGACTTCTTTAATATATATAACAGATGCTTAATTGTCAGGGTTGGTGGCAAATCCTCTTCGCCCGCTTCCGCCGGCTGCCGCCTCTGAGGCGTGAAGGCGTCGGGCGCGGCAGCGGGAGGGCTTCCCCGGCGCGGCCCTGGGACGAGCCCACCTTGCGCCAGGTCCTGCTGCCGGTTCCCTGGAGCGTGCTGGCGAGGGGCTGGGGCTCTGCTTGGCTGTCGGGGTGCGCAGTGCATCGAGGCAAGAGTGTATTTTGCCGGGCTGGTTAAGGTCCCTAGCGAACTGCTGCTGAGTTAAGCAAAGTGCAGTAAGAGGCTGGCTTGGCGCTTTGGTTACTTGAGGTCCTTTCTGGAAAACTGACCTTATTTGTTGATTATTCTTCGTGGGCTCCAGGAGGTAAATGGTGTTCTCAGAGCTTTGTAGTGCATCCCTGTTCAGAGAGCAAGCACTTCAGTGGTGTTGCTGTGGCTAGTGGAACTTCAGGGTGGACTGGGAGGGACACTGATAGGTTTTATATTCCTCCTTTAGTTATGCTGTGGTCTGGACACGTTGATTAACTTCTTAGTATTTAACTGCCTCTTTCTTTAGTAAAATGGAACTAAGCTGTCCCCATCTCAGGGATTGTCGTGCAGCTTACTTTATTATCTGTCATGTGCTGTGAGGTGTTCGAGGTCAGTTTGAGAAGCAAAACATACTCGATTTGTAAGACATCAGGCCAAAAAGCTTAGCTTAAAGAGCCAAAGAGGATGGATTTAAACAATAAAGTTGGGTTGTGTAGAGGGATGGGATGACGACATTTCTCATTCCCGTTTGTGAGGAAGGTATCCACCTAGAGGGAATGGAAGGGTTGATAGCCAGGGAAGAGTATGCGGGCATTGCAACAAGTCATAGACATTTCTGCTCAAGACCTTTATTGGAGATTGGTTTCTGAATTACAGGATACCGTTTGTTGGAAGTAAATACTAACCGAAGTGAGTAAATCGTTGGTACTTTCATAAACAGTGAGTCAGAACATACATTTCTGTAACTGGTATTTCTCATAAATAAGCTACATATCTAAGGAAAAATGAAAACCAGCATGTGCGTTATGTTGGTGTGCTCAGGGAACTGAAGAACCAGGGTGGTCTTGAAACAGAACAGAGCGTTCCAAAAAATGATTCATGCAGTGAACATCTTCAGATGTCTCCCTACTGGCAGGTATTGACCATCTGATGTCGTGCTGCTGATCAGTATTTCTGTAGCAAAACCAGCAGTGTGCTATGAAGAAAATACAATTTGGAAACATTAAGTGTACTTCTGGCTTTGTGATTTAGCAATTGAGAGTGAAAAGCTGTTCTATAGGACGTTTCCTGGTGATTTTTTGATACATCTATAATTACAGTGAAGTGGTCTGTAAGAGGATGCTTTGGGACGTGTGCTGACCCATCATGAAGCAGTGGTGATGCATCGCCCTATGTGTGGGCGCTGTCCCTCGCTTTAGCAGCAGGGAGCCCTGTGAGTTCTGTATGCTGAACTGGTTTTGGAAATGTTTTAGCACTGGACGCTTCTTTGCTAACATCTGACAACTCGTGGGAGTGGAAGTGAGGATTTTCTTTACTTGGAATTGGAATTCCACAGCGCTTACTTAAAAATCAAACAGCTATTCTCCAATAATTGTATAACTGTCCCTGAATAACCCTGTATAAACAAATCTAGTTATGGAAATAAGCTTAAAACATTAAGGAATGAGATGGAAGGGAAAGAAAACAAAATTCCTATATGCAGCAACCCATGAATTGCAGGGAAGAGAGAAAAAGAACAAGATGAGTGAATAAGGGGTCAGCGTCCTGAAATGACTCCCAAAACACCGTGTATTCTTTCTCTTCTGTAGCATACAATTGCTTTTGCCTTGATTTCTTAAATGGGCTTGATTTATAGCAGAATGCTGTCCCTGCTATACTCAAGGCTAACTAGTGTTTCTGATCATCAGTGCAAAACATCAAGTACTCTAAAATCTACTTGTTTGCTACTACTTTTAGTAGTAGTATTGATCAGGAGCAAATAACAACTGCCTTATACTTGCCCTATTCCACAGAAGAAGAAAAAGCCTATCTACTAAATTTTACATTCCCTTAACCTTTATGCATGCAGCGATGTTCAGTACTTTTATGTACAGGTTGCCAAACACGCCGTTCAGTTTAAAACTCCCACCAAACTGTTGACAGTCCTCTTGGGGAGAAGAATTTGTCATCTGCTAGGGAGGCAGGCTGGAAGATGCAGGACCTCTCTCCCTTGACACATGGAGAGCAAGCAGGCATCGCTAGCCCTTCTGCTTTGTTAAGCTTCTCAGTAATGACTCTGCCTTGGTGCTCTAGTGAATTCCTCTGCTCTTCAGTGCTACTGCAGCAAATGTGCAGCTGATAATTCCCGCTGCCTTTTGTCAGCTCCCAGGGAGCTGAGAAGTTGTGTGAGAGTGCACGCAAACTCTTGATTATCCTTTTTCTGGTTGTTTTTATTTCTGGGTAGGGTTTTGTGTGTGTGTGCATGCCTGCAACTGAAACTCTGCTGAACAGCATGTTTTCTGTATTCCAGAAGTTGCATAACCTGAATGCACACAGACCTGAAGCACTGCACTTAGATGTTTTTCTTCCAGTTCAGAACCTGTCTATGGGACACTCATATAGTGCTTGTCTTGGGTACATACATATTCAAGTGCGAGGAGATACTAGAAGGAATGACTAGAGTGAAGCAGCTTTACATTAAAAAGATTTTATAAAGGAACTCCAAATACAAATGATTCAGAGGAAGGAATGTGGAAGCTACATCCAACCATCTTAACAGGGCCATTGTGGTAGGTGTCCCTTTCTTATGCTGCTTGGATCTGCTTCAACCATTTGACATAGGCTGAGAAACGATGAGTTTTTGAAGTGTTTTTGACAGCAGGAGATCTGTTTAAAAGTCTCCGGAGGCTCTTTTAATTATTGAAGTCATTAGTGCATGGTTTGTGTGGAGGAACTGAATGCCTGAACTTAATTTCTGAGCCATGTGCCTACCAGAAGGTGTTATGCTGGTAACTGCTCAAGTGTTGGTGTGGAACTTCTCAATTGGTTTTTAAAATATCTGTGAAACACCCCATAAAATTTTGAGAAGATAATTAGCTTGTAAGACCAGCACCAGAAAGTTAGTGAATGTCTGGATTAAACTTTCCCAACTGGCCCCAGTTTGATTTCATTGTTGGAATTCTTGTTGTAAGTAGTTGGACTTTGTAGCTGTGATTGAATTATATGCAGTGCTAATCAAGCCAAATACATATGTAACTGTGTCCTTCATTTTCTCAGTCCCTAGCCTGGGGTTCTGGAGCCCATTTTGCAGCAGTAGTGAATCTCCACTGCTGGTGTTAATGGGAGCTCTGCTTTGGGCATAGGAAATGCAATAGAATGTAGACTACTGAGACCAGTCCAACTTTGAAACATCTGAAGTTGGGCACTCAAAATTAGTGAATTTTTTTTTAGTCTTAAGCTTTGTTTTGGAAATACATTAAGATTAGGAAAGCATTTATATATTGTACAGATGGGCATTTTGGAAAATCTCACGAGGTCGTGAAATCTGTCTCCAGAGCAGTTTCTTCATTATTCAAACCATGAGTGGTAGACTAAGTCCTAGGTCCATGTGCTGAGCAATGGGAAAAAAGCAGAAAGTAATTAATCAGAATAGCAGCTGATTAAGTGTGTGCTGTCCATTCCTTGCACTGAATAATGTAGAGAGCTTGTAGAAATTGTGCCTCTGAAGACTGAGAGATACACAGGGTGTTGACTGAATGTTGCGCAGGTGGCATCAATTTTGTCACTTCCTACATTTTGAAGGCTTCTCTTGCGATCGTTGTAAGCAGTGTGTATGCATGCAGCAAAAATAGCAGGTTAAGATAGCAGGTGCATACCTGCTGATACAAGTGATTGAAGAGTCTGTTTCCTTGGAGGGAACTGAAGTGTGCGCTTTGTATGTATTTGTATGTATTTTGTTTTGTTAGATAGGAAAAGAATTTAACAGACTGCTACAGAAGACCATGAAAAAGATAAATGGTGATAACAGTATCAATAGAAGCACTGTTTAGTAGGTACGTCACTGTCAAGGAGAAAGAGCAGTGTTTACATTTCATGGCTATAAGTAGGTTTTTTTCATCTTCGTTCTTTCATTTTTTCCTTTAATTTTACTTCACTAGCAAAATATTGACTAGTATGAATTGGACTACTAAGTCTTAGTAATTAACTTTTTAACAGGAAAGTGTCATTTCTTTGGAAGATTAGAGAGTTTGTTTATGGTTCAGAAAATACTGTAAAAGGAGTTACGTGGACTTTGCTCTAAAAAAGATTTGGTTTTCCTTCCTATTTGTGGTTGTCTCAGGTTGTGCTCTTCATATAGGCTACTTCACTAAAAGCATTAATTTAATAGATTGTTGGACAAACTGAAAGAAATCACTATGTGCTTATGGTGGAAATTAGTTGGCTTTCTGCTTTAGTTCAAATTTGGGATGCAGAAGTCTTTGCCAGCTATCCTTCTCTTTATTTTTCTTCTTTTTTTCTTTTAATCCGTTTAATACGTATAATCCCACGTAATCATTGTACTGAGTGTCCTGTGTAGTTACAGAGTCAGACTCCTCTTTGCTTTCTCTCCTTTTGGCTAATATTCTTTGAACTTGAGCCACTTCACAGGATGAAAGAGATGAGGGTGTGGAAGGCATGACTAGCTCAAGTTTGCTTATTTTGTCTTAAGTCTTTGCATCAGGTACATAAAAGTCACCATGGAGAGAATTACGGCATGAAGCAGACTGTTTGCTCTGCCTGACACTCTGCTTCGCTTTGAGTGACGAGCTGGGACAACATGCAGACACACGGCCTAGCTAGCTGTAATGTAAAAGTGATAGTGTGACAGTGGTGAGCATCCCTATGAGCTATACCAGGGTCCTGGTGGCTGTGAAACAGCTCTTGGTACTCAGTGTGACAGATTGAGCGAGCCCAGGTACACCGTGAGGTGGATTCGTGCAGTGAAACGTTAGAGGACGATGCTGGCTTGAAGTATTGCAGCTCTCCTTCAGCCACTTTGTGAAATTACAGCCCTGTCGTTTCGTATCCAGGCACGGTCTAATCCAAACAAAGACTGCAGTACCTCGAGTGTCAGTGGGAGGGATGATAAACTTAAGACATCGTTGGCTTCAGAGGCTTGTTCCGCTGCAGGGTGTTCCTGTCTGCCTTCCCTACTTTTTCCCACCTTCCAAAAAGAGCATTGCAAGCTCCTCCGTGCAGATGAATAGCACATGCTCCAAATACTGAACACGGTCTTTGCAACACACGTGAACTCTCCTTTCTGATGAGGGTAGGCCTGCTGGCCTCCAAAGAGGTGACTCCTCTCAGCATGCTTTGTAGCACTACATGCAGGTACTGAGCTTTTGAATTGGTGATTGAGCATCTGGCTCTTGAAGAGCTGAACCTTCTCCCTTCAGAATGACATTATTGGCATTTTTCCAAGGGAATGGCTTAGCTGTCTTTTGCCCTCAGCATGCAAGTTGCTGATACTCTTTGTTCTTCTCCTGACAGGCTGCTGATACCCTTGCTGTGAGGCAGAAGAGAAGGATCTATGATATCACCAACGTCTTGGAGGGGATTGATCTAATTGAGAAGAAGTCAAAAAACAGCATTCAGTGGAAGTAAGCAGTGTCAGTTCTGCAAATTTTCACGTGCTCTAGAGCAACAAAAATGGCCTCTTTCCACCACTTCTGACTAGATATGACACCGTAAAATTAATGTTACGCTCATCAATGAGCAATATGACATTCTAGAATCACAGTAAAGTTGTAAACAAACTTTATTTGTCTTCCCTTTAACTTGGGTTTCTGATACATAAAATCAAGTTTAAAGTATACAGGAGAGAAAGTCAGAAAACTTGTACGGCTACTTTATAACTAGCACTTGTAGTTGAAAAATTTACTCTAGATGAATCTGGGAAGCGTATTGGGACACAGTGTCTCCACCTACCTACCTGCCTGTAGTCCATGCCTATTTTCTCTTGGGTGACTGAAGGTGAAAGCTCAAGCTAAGAGTTAGAGGGGAAGGAGAAAGGGCCTGCAAACCAGCTCCAATGCAGAAAAAGCTACATTCCAAAAGAAAATAGGTAAAGCGGAATCTTCAATTTTATTTGAAGTTAAGAATTTTCATTTTTCTGTTAAAACACTGCTGGGAGGGTAAACACTCATTTCCTTCATATTGAATATTAGTAGATTTTCAAAATGTTGAAAGTAGCCTTAAGAAATTATCTTTGCGTGTTTGCTTCAGATTTTCACTTCTTGTGGTTTCATGATCCCTTATGCCTTTTTAAGAGGAGTAGGTGCTGGCTGCAATACAAAAGAAGTCATAGACAGGCTGAGGTATCTGGAAGCTGAAATTGAAGATCTAGAGCTAAAAGAAAAAGAATTGGATCAGCAGAAACTGTGGCTTCAGCAAAGTATCAAGAATGTCATGGATGATTCTACAAACCACCAATATCCTTTTAAATGAGTTGTGTGCATCTTAGAACTAGCATTAAACCAACAGCTGAAGTGTAGGTAATGGGTAAAGCATAATGTAATCCATTTTATCCAGAAGCAAGGAAAGGCAAATATTTTTTCTGGTTTTTGTTCAAAAAGAAAGAAAATAGACATCTTATTTACACGACTTTTTAACCTTTGTGACTGTATGATTGGTAACCTGAAAATAATTTAGCACATACATATATATATGGCAGTAATTTTTAAGTCCAGTGTATAATCCTGACATCTTATTTTAAATGAATTGTATTGCTTTCCAGCACTTGAATTTATACTTTCTTAGCAGTGCTTTACATGAATCTTTTTTTGTGTTGCTTCCTTCTCTTGACAAGATTAAGCTATCACCCAAAGATAAGTTGAGTTGACAAAGTCCTGAAACCTGTTGGGTTTGGAACTGGAAAAATATCCTGTGTGTAAATACCCCATGAGCAGAGAGTTCCAGCTACATTGCTTGTAACCATGTGTTTAGCTGTCTTGCAAGATACTGAACAAAATAGACACCTGAGATTTGGAGCAGAAAAGTGCCCTTCTTATCTGTAGTACCAGTGATAAGTACGTAAAAATTGCTTGCAGTTGCTCTACAGAAACTGTTCCTGTAAAATGGATTTTGTAGAAAGGAGATTGAAGTTAGATGTTAGGAGAAACTTTCCTTTGGGAGAGCTAGCACTGGAACTGACTCCCCAGGGAGGTGGTGGAATATCCATCACTGGAGGTTTTACAGAAGAGGGGAGGCAAACGTCTGTCTGGAATGTCTCCACAGTTGATCCTACCTTGAGGCAGGGGAATGGGATGGCAGATGAACTCTCAAGTCCCCTCTGGCAGTATTTTCCTGCGATTCTGGGAAGTTGTGATATATACTTGAATTCTGTAGTGTCAGGTTAGTGAGGTAAATGGTATTCTTCAAAACAAGATTTTACATGTTCTCCTTTTTTAGGAGAATCTCATTCAAGCTACGCAACTTTTTTAGACAGAACTCTGCTATTTTTAACTAACCATTCTGAAAGCCAAAAACCATGCCTTGATTACACCTCTGAGTAACAGCAGTAAGTTTATAGTTTAGGCTCAGTTTGGACAAACTTCTTGTAAAGGGCAAGAAATACCAGTTTCATGTTGCTTTAAGAAAAATGTTCCTTGACATAAACTACATTTTCGTATGTCACCCACGAAGATATCTGCAACTGCTTCAATGGTAAGTTGCTGCTAGGCTTTATTTCTTAAAGTGAGGGATTTCCTGATCTTCCTCCTAAAACTAACCTGCTTTTCCCCTGTAAGTATTTTGAATTTAGCAGTATTCAGCAGTGATCAGTTACTACTAGTGATGTCTCTCATAACATTCATGACTAGCAAGTTCTGGCATTTTCTAGTTGTAGTCGCAGATAGTATGGAACGGAAGCTCAGCTGTTTTTGGCTGTCTCTTTCTGTATTCATAGTTTGCAGCAGCTTGCCTCAGGCTGTTAACAGAACCAGGGACAGGGCATGTTGGTCCAACCCACCAGAAGGACCCATCAGGTCCAAATTCCATAAAATTTTCTGGTGGCAGCTGCAGCCAGAGGGAGCTCCTGCTGATGCTATATAAATGGGGCCAGCTGAAGTTCAAAGATAGGGCATCGGTACTGAATCAAAAGGATTCCTTCTGTACAGGAGGTTTGAAGAAATTGCCAAGAATTGCTGCAGAAGTTAGTTACTTCCCTTGATATCCTTTCCTCATCCTGGGGCACCCAAGGGAAGATTGGTGTTCAGCCTCTGGCTAGGCTCAAAACCATCTCTTCTTTGCCACAGGCAAGGTTGTGTGTGTTTTTGAATAGAAGTGCAAGATTAGACAACAACTGCAGAGTTTAGCAAAAATGAGCTGTTACTAAAAAGAGTTAGTCATGGCAAAATGTGGAGGCACCTAGTATGCCAGTCACATAGTGCTTCATGTAGGTGTCTCTTAGGAGGTAGAGAAAGAAAAGCATTTTTCCAAGCTATGGACAAAGGGGAAATGATGTGCAGGTAGGTGAGTGACCTGCAGTGTAAGGCAGGTTGTGCCAGTGCTGTTGAGGTAATCGTGATCTCCTGACTTTAACCAGTACATTTTGGTGCACATAATAAGCCACAGGCGAGTTTGATAGTCGGCTGTTACATCCCAGTTGTATGTGCTGCAGAAGCTGTGATGGACACTGGGAAGTGCTGGCCCCGAAGATGATCATGAAGACCTTTTCTTCCTTCTCCTGTTAAATCTCTCTGTACTACCATTTTTCAAAGCCATAAAGTGAGCTGGACCAGAGAGCTGTTTTAGCTGAAAAAGAAACTAGTTAAACAAATGCTTTCACCTCACATTATGTATGCAACTAGGAGATCTGGGGACAGTAACAAACAAGTAAAGGAAGTGCTAAATATTGCATTGCTATGAGAAAAGGTTCTTGCAACTATGGTCTAAGTATTGGAATTCTGTGATTTATATTATGCGATATACTTGGATCTTAGAGGGACTATGCAAGTCCCGCCACAAGTTTATTTATGCTAGAATTACACAGTATTTTTAAGTGGCCTTAGAGAATTACTTTATCTCATTTGAGTGGATACCATGCAAGACTTAAGAAAAATATGCACACTTAACACTTTCTTAAAAATTGCTATTTAACCAGGAGACACACTTCTAGCAATTCAAGCACCTTGTGGTACACAGTTAGAAGTACCTATACCCGAAATGGTATGTACTGGTTTCTTGTTTACCTAAGTGTTCTAGAGGGACAGTGGAAAAGAAGAGCTACCTTAGAGTGGAGGATTTCTGTCTAACTACATGTGAGAGGGGAAAAAATTTTTAAAATTGAGATGCTGTCAGTTGAGAATGGAGGGGATGGGTGAGAAAAAAATGTATTTGGATACCTGGATAGACTGTCTTCTATTAAAAAAAAAGATATAATAGTGGGTTTCTCTGCCCTCTCTTCTTATCTCTTGCTTTTAAATGTTGCAACTTCCCAAATTAAGCGTAATTGTCATGAATTCCCTTGAGAACTTGTTAGCAGCAACTTTTGTGTCAAATTTATTATATTGCTAAATCAGATCTTTTATGAAAAAAGCCTTTTAGATTTAGTTGTAGGACTAGTTTAGACTTAGTTTATGTTTAGTAACATGGTGCTAGACTGGGTAGAGAAACATAGACTGCCGTCTTGCTTTAGCCAGAAGGCTTAAACAGGCAGGATTAAAGTAGGAGGCCAAATTACTTACCTCTCTCCATCTTTAATTTTTTTTTGTTGCAGTGCTCTGTTTTAAATAGGGTTTACATAGTTGGGAGAGAGCATTGTGTGAAGCATGATAGCCACTATGCTTGTAGAAGGGTGAAATTCACCTGAGAAGTTTCACAAGCTATTTTTAGTGAGGCTAAGCACAGACTAATATCATAAGAGCATCCAAAGCTAGAACCATGAAGCCGATCGCAGTGATACTATCTTTGTCCATCTCTGCTGAAAACAGTTCAGGCAATGGTAAGGTTCTCTGGGGGAGCAAAGTTAGCAGCTGTGATGCTGGGGGGGTTTTGGCTTTTTGTCGAGGACTAAAACAGCTGATCTTAGTCTTCATCACCAACTTCAAATTGCATGTTTTTGTTTTGGTTCCCCTCTCCCGAGGCTCCTTTCCCACTTTTCGCATCCTCATTTTTTGTAGAACATACTTGCTGAAAACCTATTTGCTGAATTAGCCGCTCCGCAGTCAGCGGTCTCATTGAGACTGTGTTCAAGGAAGCTAGTCCTAGCTGTATTGCTTAAATAGCTTGCCAAAAGAAGGCCTGGCAAACCGGCTAAGAAATTGTTTCTACTGACTCATGATCCTGTGTTCACTCAGTCTGGGTGAGATATTCAGCTGTTTTAGGATGCCTGGTCCCAACTAGGATCATTCTGAAGCTCCGTTTGAAAGGAAGAGATTTAAATGTACAGAAATCATTATTTATCATTGCTGTTATTAATACGATGTAGTCCTGCTCTAAGTCTCATGTAACTTGAATTCAAGATTTAGTTGAGCACTTTGAAGAATTGTATATTTGTGTCTTCTGTAACTGTGTTCTGGTCAGGTAAATACATTACAGGTTTGTAATGTTTTGTTTTGTTAATTAGATCACATGTATTAGTTTTAAATTTTTTTTTCCTGAGTATGATTTGATAAGTTTGTGCCAATTCTCAGCTCTTCCTAGTGATCTAACTAGAAGAGCACTGTATTTATCTTCTGCATCAGTTTGAGAATTCTGTTCAAACATCTTAATTACTTTCTGTGGGACATAACTCTATGCGGTTACTGTTACATTTTGTAAAGTTCCAAGTTCTCAAGGAACAGTAACTTTCTTAATACACCACCTCTACAGGGACAGAACGGACAGAAGAAATACCAGATCAATCTTAAAAGTAGTTCAGGACCTATCCATGTGCTGCTTATAAATAAAGAATCAAGCTCCTCCAAGCCCATGGTGTTTCCAGTTCCTCCGCCCGATGACCTTGCACAGCCCCCATCTCAACCTGCAGCTCCAGTAACTCCCCTTAAACCTGCTGCAGCTCCTCAGAATCCACCAGAACAACAAGGTCTTAACGAAGGACAAGAGTTACCACAAACATCAGTTGCTGACAGGCCATCAGGTGGGTCCAGGGTTTTTCCTACCTCAGATGGGTGGGGGAGGAAGGGGACTGGAGGGAAGGAAGAAACCATTAGAAAAGGTGGTAGATAAAGGAAAGATCAAGAATTTGCATAGCATAGCATAGCGGCTGTCTGTTAAGAAACTACCCTGAGGGCTTACTAACAGCTCTCAGGAGGTTACAGAGAAGCCTCTTCGTCTTCTGTCTGGTGAAAGAGATTCTCCCCTAGTAGCTTATCATCTTATACCGAACAGGTTTTGGATGTGGTCCTGTTAATTATTCTGAGGTGCTTCTCCAGAACACAATATGAAATGAAATTGCCAACCTCTGATGGAGTATGTGATTTGAACACGTACCTTTTAATGAGACAGATAATACAGGCACCAGTTCCAGCTTTTGTGCCACAAGGTCACTTACCTTCTTCCACATAGCCACAGTGAGAGACTGCCTCAATATCAGGTATTTTTTTTCATAATAATAGTAGGGTAATATGAAAAGACTTAAGAAAATGCTGTCAGTGTTACAGACCGTGTTTCTGAGGGGTCCCGATTCCATTGTGCCCGTGACTTTGGAAGGATGAGACTCCTCTCACCTCATCCCAGACATTGGCCATGTTCTCCTCAAAAGACAAAGCTGTGTGCAGGCGTTTTTTGTTGCCTTTTACCATAACAGACCTTGTAACATGCCTTTCTGCCTTTGTAGACAGCAGCGTGCAGCAGAACAGTACAACCCCAGCAGCTCCTTACTCCAGCCTTCCAGAGTCGGTGTTGTACCCCAGCCTTTCAGGAGATGTCGCCCAAGCGACAGCTAGCTCAAATGACTACCAAGGCTTGCTGCCCCTGGATGTTAACTGTATTCTCAAGCCAAACTCATTCGACATAGCAAAGATGGAGGAGCCTGCAGGTAGGAAGAAGTAGTTACTTTTTAAATGTTTTTATTAGTTTCCTGAGCCCTTCTTTGTGACCATGCTACCGATGAATTACACAGAGGGAAAGATGAGCACTTTTCCCACAGAGGAAATGACAGGCCTTTGTTCATCTCCTAATGAAGCCACCGAGCCAGCTCTGAGTAGCAAACTCATTTTGAGCAAAATACCTTTCTCTGCTACCAAATAAGCTTCGTATTGTACATGGCTCTAGCGTTATAAGGGATCAGTGGGAGAAATCTATCAGGAAAAACTGAGGGATACAAAGATGAATGTATTTTACATATACATGCTATCTCCACAGCTCCTACACTGCATGAGCCATACCGTACTTTGCAATTCAGTGTTTTAATGCAGAGAATATGTGTTGACTTCCATAAACACGTGCTCCTGTCTTTCACAGGAAATATCAGTGGGGATATTATTGATGAACTCATGTCTTCTGATGGTAAGTATTTGGCATCTTTACTTTTCTAATAATCACAAGTAGCAGCATGGGTTTTGTGTGAACAGCACTCTTGGTAGGCGTCTGTTAAATCTGATGCCAAGAGTCAGTATGGAACTACTTCTTTTCCCCTTTCTCCTCTATCTTTGTCATTCTTGTCTTTGCTCCCCTTTCCATTCCCCGCAACAATTTCATTTAACAATCAAAATACGAAAGCCTTAATCCCGCAAGCACTTACATGCATGAGTAACCCACCAGTCCTTAATTCAGGAGCAAAGAAAGAACAGGCTGATGACTAGAGAGCTGCCTTAAAAAAAAAAAAAATCTGGTTTAATTCTGTTGTGCCTCAGGCTTCCTGCAGGAGCTTTGAGTAAACATTTCAGAACATATTTACATGCCTGCATGCAGACTGATACATGGCCAGCTGTGGTACACGAACAGAACAGACAAACGTCACCCGTTTCTGCTCTTGCACCTCAGTGGCCATATGAGGGCAGAACTGAACCCTAGTAAGCTCACGTGCTCCCTGCCTCTCTGCTCTGTCTCACTAAGGTGCCAGGCAAGGAGGTGAACTCAGCTGGCATTGTTCCTCTTGCCCTGTAAATATGCTGCTGTAGCAGCCTCTGCTAATATCTGCCCTTCAAGCAGACAACCCCAGGGCTTATGCAGAAAGAACCATGTAATTATAAGATCCGAGGGGCAAGATGGGATTATGTGAATGTGCCAACACATGGCTAAAATGGAAATAGTCTCCACTTCTAGAGCAGGTAGAGCACGCCCAGCTCATCTGCACTAGGTTAGTGTTCCTGAGGTGCAGCATGAGGGCTGAGGCTTCTCTTCTTGCGTTCCCTCCCCAAAGACAGCTTCAAGTCCATGCTTGAAATGCAGTGCACAGAAACTGCTAGCCTCCCTTTTTCATCTGTAAAATAGGGATAATGGTAACTTCCTTTCTTAAAATGATTAATATTTGAAGGCTGATATATGCAATGCTGTAACAAGATGGAGGACTACAGATATAAATGACGGCTTTCTGATGAAAATTTCAAAAGCTGCTCAGGAGCTCCTTTGCTGCAGAAGGAGAAATTAAGCCCATATTCCACAGTTATCACTCCATTCCAGCAAATTCACTTAAAATACTAAGCAAAAAATGTAGACATGTCACTTACTGCCTTAGTTTGAAGGCAATACAGGTATTCACAGTATGTATCCTAGCATGCTTGTCAGATTATCAAGACTATTTTAATTATTAAGACTAACCCTGATACTGGTGATGACAAACATACTGAATTATGAGATAGGGCTGATATTCCGTAAGTGTTTTAATTTAAACTAAACTATTCCTGCTTTACAGTTTTTCCTCTCTTACGACTCTCTCCTACTCCCGGAGATGACTACAACTTTAACCTGGATGATAATGAAGGAGTCTGTGATCTCTTTGATGTGCAGATACTAAATTATTAGATATTGTGTCAACCAGACTACTTATCTACCTCTAACTATAACATTCTAGACTTCTTCATAACCTAAGTATTTGAATAATGAATGTATAACTTCTTAGTTCACTGACTCTGGGAGTATATTTCCTTTTGCTTCCTTTAACTACTTCACAAAACAAATTCAACAACCAGAAAAAAAGGGCTTTTATCAAAATTTCTGGCACGTTTTTTCACCTGAGTGTCCTCTGTGTAATCCAATTATTTGGAGTTTTCTTTAGTAAGAAAAGTGAAAATGCTTTATAGCCTTTTGATCATTTTTTTGAAAATGATTAGGCTTCTTGCTCACAGTTAACAGCATTTTCTTTGAAGCTTTACTGCCAAGAAGCTTTCTATATTTTTTTTAACATTTCAATCAATTTTGAAGCTTTCACTGCCAAGCTGAAAAGTGAAGGATATCAACTTGAGTTATGCTAAATTGTTTCAGTGAACCAATTTTGTGAAGTGCCTTCTGTTTTAGCACTTTAAGTTTCTCACACTGACTTCTGACATTCCACTTTCCTAGGTAATAGGAAAGGTCTGTTTGTAGTTTGTATTAAAGTGTGCCAATACTTGTATATTAACAAGATTTTTTTAATAAAATTGTACAAACAAAGCCATCTGTATTTTTGACCTTCATTTCTTGCAATCCCTTCATTGTCCGTTATGCATTACAACTGAGATAATAGGCTTGTGGCAGCATCCACGTTTGCTGGTTCCTCTTCCAGATGTGTGGAAACCTGAAAAAAAATGAGTTACAGTTGAAAGTAGAAGGTACTATCTTTTTACTCTGCTTAAAAAAAAACTAATAAATACCTGTTGCCTAGAAGATTAGTTTGTCTTTATATACCTAATTTAGGCTAATTTGGGGGATTACAGGATTCACTACACTTGACAGATAAGCAGCCAATACTTTATGCTGCAGAAGAAAGACAAAGCATCATGCCAGTAACGTAACATACACGGCCAAATGAAAATAGGCTCAGGAAATGCTCTCAACAACATAATTTTCCAGCTTTGGAGAAAATACTATTACAGCCTGAGTGATTAAATTCAGCATTGCATCATGTACAGCGCTATCAGCACGTGAGCAGTGATACAGACCAAATTGCTGGTTTGCTACTGCAGGCAGCCAGGAGAGATCGGGACACTGGCACCAGCTGCCTTGAAACCCTTGTTTGGCCTCATCCCATGCTGGCGGCACTGTCACCTACATTTAATTTTTCCCTCAGCCTCTCCTAAGATATTTGACACTCGTTCTGTCGCTCCCAGCCATACAGAAACTTGATCACCCCAGGCACAGTAAATAAAACTCAACTTGTGTCCACTTCTCCCAACTCCCTCTACTTCCCCCAACAGCCAGGATGGATTCATCTGTACTTCGTTCTGGCCTACGGCTTTCTCTCTCCCCCAGACTGTGCCCATGACATCGGGAAGACTCAGCATAAAAAGAGTTTATATGGAGGAACTTGTCTGCAATTAAATTCTGTGAATTATTTCTTGCTCAAGACTGCATGTAGCCCTGTTTAATAGAGTAGACGAAGATGAGTGAAATGCTGTCTTGAACCCCAAGTGGTATAGGCAAGAGCTCTAGTACTGAAATTGCTGTTTCAGGTGTTGGTACTTCTGATGAGGGAATATGAAGGCTTAGGAATCAGGAACAGAAAGAGGCAGAGCTATTTGGTTCAAAGCACTGTCAGGTGCTTCAAGTTGGAAACAGCAAGGTTCATCCTTACTTTCTGTGTCTATTTGTGTTGAAGCATAAGTCTCAAATCAAGGGGTGGGAGCTGGAATTAACTTTAAAAAAATGAATTAAAAACCAGCTAGAACATAATTGAAAAATATGTTTTGGAAGCATGCTCTGGCTTGGCTGCCCACCCTCTTCTCTCTTGACTTTAGTAGTTATATAGCACTTGAATATGCTAACCAGATTTCAACATTACCACACAACTGAAATTAATAAAGCTGGGTTTATAGCTTTAAAGCAACTGCATGAATTGCCTGCAGTCTTAGAGCCAGAATATAATGCTTTGAACATGCATTTTCCTTTCATTTACCTCCTCAGATTTTTACAAAGGGAAATTACCTGATGACTCTTCTGAGGTTCTGCTGCAGTGCCTTTTGATAGCTGCTGTACTTCTTTCTGAACTTCAGCAAATGCTTTATTTATTGTATTAACTTTCTCAGCATTTCTAATGTTTATCTGTGAGGGAAAAAAAAATACACACATTGGTATTTTGAACTGAAATTCCATTGGCATGTGAAATTGCACCATTTTTGTACAACTGTTATACAGCCAGTGTTACACGCATATCTTCCAAAATTGCTTTTTAGGAGGTATGTTTTTAAACTTGAGTTTTATCTGTTACTTAGTTATATCATCTAGTCATGTACTACTAATAAATTGAAAATTATGAAAGCAGATAAACTTGTTCTACTGGAAAGGGCGCCCATAGTGATCCAGAAACAATACAGAGAAAACAAAAGCCAGGCTGTGGACAGGCCCTGCTATGCCACCCTCAGCGTCTCTTAGCTGGAGTGGAATTCCAGGAAGGGCTCCTTCCTTCATTTGTAAATGATCTTACCATTCTGAATTTCTTCCAGTAGTTTGCCTTTCAGCATCACACCTTGCATTCCTACTTGTTCATACTGTATGTCTGGCCAACAACGTTTGTCAGATTTTGCTATGGTATTTAAAGAAACTTCTATGGCTGTAGCAGACCAGGATGTGTATCTATCTGGTCCCTGGACACCTTGGCCTCGCTTATTAGCCCAAGTCTGCCTTCGTAAGTTATTTCAGCAAAGATGCCTGCTTTTGAAGGGGAAGAGCTAAGATCTGGACGTGTGCTGTGCTCTGGGGGACAATAATCTGTCGTAGAGGAGCAGGGTGGATGTACCGGGCCATCAACTCTTTCACCACTGCAGCAAATTAAAATTCAGCTGATCTCAGCCCTAGCACCTGTTGCTTCTGAAGCACCAAGTTTGGAACAGGATAGTAGCCAGATAATGGCCTATTACATTGCAAATGTTCCAGAAGCACGCTCATACTTCTTCAGGCAACCCCAAATTTCAGGATACCTACTGCTGTTCCAAAGGCTACCCCTGTAATTCACCTCTCAGCAATTTACATAGGCAGAAGCAAACCGTGAACTGTTACACGTATTCATTTTGCTTTCAAAGCTTCCATAATTTCAGAGCATGTGCACATTAACAATAATTCCATTTATTCTAAGTGAGTGACCAAGAGAACCAGTAGTAAGAAAGCAGTGGCAAGAGGCTGATAAAACAAGCCTATTCAGATTAGCAGTTTAATTCATAATAACCTGGATGGTAACTTGAGAAACATGGACTCAGCTCCTAGCTCTAATCAGAGCGGATGGGACTGTGGGTAATGCAATTTACAAAGAGCTTAGGTTTCCCATTGGGGCTTGTTAGAGTTTAGCTTCACAGGAGTGCTGAAAGGATCCAGTCAGTTTTAATATCTGATATCCTCAGCTACGCTGGCAGGACTCCGGGGAGACCTTCTAGGGGCCTTCCAGTACCTGAAGGGGGCCTACAAGAAAGCTGGAAATGGACTTTTTACAAGGGCATGTAGTGATAGGACAAGGAGTAATGGCTTTAAACTGAAAGAGGGTAGATTTAGATTAGATACAAGGAAGAAATTCTTCACTATGAGGGTGGTGAGGCACTGGAACAGGTTGCCCAGAGAATCATAGAATCATAGAATCGTCAAGGTTGGAAAAGACCCTTAAGATCATCAAGTCCAACTGTCAACCTATCACTGCCAAGTTCATCTATACCATGTCTTCAAGCACCACATCTATCCGTTCTTTAAATACCTCCAGGGATGGAGACTCAACCACTTCCCTGGGCAGCCTGTTCTGATGCTTGACCACCCTCTCGGTGAAGAAGTTTTTCCTAATATCCAACTTAAACCTCCCCTGGCGCAGCTTGAGGCCGTTTCCTCTCGTTCTATCACTTGTTACTTGAGAGAAGGGACCAACCCCCACCTCGCTACAACCTCCTTTCAGGTAGTTGTAGAGAGCAATAAGGTCTCCCCTCAGCCTCCTCTTCTCCAGGCTAAACAACCCCAGCTCCCTCAGCCGCTCCTCATAAGACTTGTGCTCCAGACCCTTCACCAGCTTCGTTGCCCTCCTCTGGGCACGCTCCAGCACCTCGATGTCCTTCTTGTAGTGAGGGGCCCAAAACTGAACACAGTACTCGAGGTGCGGCCTCACCAGTGCCGAGTACAGGGGGACAATCACTTCCCTGGTCCTGCTGGCCACACTGTTCCTGATACAAGCCAGGATGCCACTGGCCCTCTTGGCCACCTGAGCACACTGCTGGCTCATGTTCAGGCGGCTGTCAACCAACACCTCCGGGTCCTTTTCCGCCAGGCAGCTCTCCAGCCACTCCTCCCCCAGCCTGTAGCGTTGCATGGGGTTGTGACCAAAGTGCAGGACCTGGCACTGAGCCTTGTTGAACCTCATGCAGTTGGCCCCGGCCCATGGGTCCAGCCTGTCCAGGTCCCTCTGTAGGGCCTTCCTACCCTCCAGCAGATCAACACTTCCACCCAAGTTGGTGTCATCTGCAAACTTACTGAGGGTGCGCTTGATCCCCTCGTCCAGATCATCAATGAAGATATTGAACAGGACCGGCCCCAGTACTGAGCCCTGGGGAACACCACTCATGACCGGCCGCCAACTGGATTTGACTCCATTCACCACCACTCTCTGGGCTCGGCCGTCCAGCCAGTTTTTAACTCAGCGCAGAGTGCACCCATCTAAGCCGTAAGCAGCCAGCTTCTCCAGGAGAATGCTGTGGGAGACAGTGTCAAAGGCCTTACTAAAGTCCAAGTAGACAACATCCACAGCCTTCCCCTCATCCACTAAGGGGGTCACCTTGTCATAGAAGGAGACCAGGTTAGTGAAGCAGGACCTCCCTTTCATAAACCCATGCTGGCTGAGCCTGATCCCTCAGTTGTCCCGCACTTGCTGCATAATGGCACTCAAGATGATTTGCTCCATGACCTTCCCCGGCACCGAGGTCAGGCTGACAGGCCTGTAGTTCCCTGGATCCTCCTTCCGACCCTTCTTGTAGAGGGGCGTCACGTTTGCTAGTTTCCAGTCATCCAGGACCTCCCCGGTTGACCAGGACTGCTGATAAATAATGGAGAGTGGCTTGGCCAGCTCCTCTGCCAGCTCCCTCATTATTCTCGGGTGGATCCCATCTGGCCCCATGGACTTGTGAGCTTCCAGGTGGAGGAGCAGGTCAGTGACTGCCACCTCTTCGACAACTGGGGCTTGGTTCTGCATCCTGTCTCCATCTCCCAGCTCAGGGGCCTGAAAGCCCCGAGGATGACCAGTCTGACTATTAAAGACTGAGGCAAAGAAGGCATTAAGTACATCAGCCTTCTCCTCATCCTTTGTGGCAATGTTTCCCTCCGCATGCAACAAAGGAGGGAGATTCTCCCTGGCCCTCCTTTTGCCACTAACATATTTATAAAAACTTTTTTTGTTGTCTTTAACGGCGGTGGCCAGTTTAAGTTCCAGCTGCGCCTTCGCCTTTCTGATTGAGAAGATATCCTCACAACATCCTTGTAGTCCCCCTGAATCACCTGCCCCTTCTTCCAAAGGTAGTAGGCTCTCCTTTTTTTTCTGAGTTCCAGCCAAAGCTCTCTGTCCAGCCAGGCCGGTCTTCTCCCCCGCCTGCTCGACTTGCGGCACATGGGGACGCCCTGCTCCTGCGCCTTTAAGATCTCCTCCTTGAAGCTGTGGATGCCCCATCCCTGGCAGTGTTCAAGGCCAGGCTGGATGGGGCTTTGAGCAACCTGATCCAGTGGAAGGTGTCCCTGCCCATGGCAGGGGGGCTGGAACCAGGTGATCTTTAAGGTCCCTTCCAACCCAAACCATTCTATGATTCTATGACTCCTCTGCAGAAAGAGGCTCTGTAGCTAGCATGTGTATCTATATCAAAAGTTGTTTGAATAGTTATAATGGGCTTTTATCTATTAAAGAATAAACCTATTCTAACAATTTTTTCTGAGCATTTTCCTATACTGTTTAATGATACGTAAAACCCCAAAGGCTTAATGAATTAAAGAATACAGCTTCAAACACACAGAATAAAATTTTACTCCTAATAAGCTACTGACTTTTCATGAATATGTTTTTAAACCTGTTTCTCCCTTTATTATACAGAACCCTCTAGACTAAGTGGAGATGTGACACCAGCAATACAAAGTTGTTTTGGGGCTCCCTGTTTATTTCCAAAGTTTGTTACGTTCCTGTCTGTCTACCAGATTAACTGGTCAAGTGGCTTTAGCTTCCAGGAGAAAATCTGCAAGGGCCTGTTTTTAGAGCTGCTATTTAACTTTGTTTGCCCAGCAGACTGCAACTACATCTAATGGGAACAATAAGGCACTAACTTTCTGCCTTTATTATCAGAGGACCAGCTGAACTCTCAGCAGATCACACAGGTCAGGCTGGAGGCAGGGGCTGAGAAGAAGATACCATGTAATGACTTGCTGCTACCAAAAGGAAAACTCTGGCTTACATCACCCCCATCCCTCTTCTCCTGCATCGCTCCCAACCACACAGCCCACTGTCTCCCCTCTCTGGGCTGTGGTGCTCTGCGAACACGGAAATGACAGAATATTATTTTTGCTTGTTTACTTTTTCATTGCTTTCGTGTGTTAAATCAGCTCACAGAAGGGTCTGTGGAGCATCCCAGCCCATCTAAGGTGTCAGAAGTGGGAAAAGAGGAATTGAGAGTAAAACATATGGCAGTGTGTGCTCTAGATCTGTTCACTGCATCTCACTGACACGGTTTTACTTGACAGCTGAGACAAATAAACAGCTTCTGGATCAGAAAAGGCTCCATCCTTTCTGGTTCTTCCCCCAAAAAATGTTTCTCTTTGCACTCGTTCATAATTAAGTTTGTTCAACTCATCCACCCAGCAGAGAAAAATGCAAAATACATTTTTAATTGCTTTTGCTGCTGATTTAGCAAGTTGAATCATTTCGTATGCGATGAGTTCCCGAGCCAGCATCAAGGCGAGCTGTGGGAACAGAGCCCGGAGCCTGGGAAGGGGGCCGGGATCAGGAACATGATAGAAAGGAGCAGGACTTCCCCTTGCAGTATCTATGCCTGGTGGTTTGGATCAAGCCATTTTGTTAAACCATACCCTGAATTACACCATCAGTGACGCTGCAAGCACTACTGCTGACAGAAGTCTTCCTCCCAGTAGCCTCGTAAATGTAAGCTCATTAAACAACCGATGTCTTTAGCACCACGTTCCCCAGGACATTCTGAGGTGCTATCAGGTACTTTCTAAATGACTCCCCTCAAACAGAAGAGCTTACAGTCTTACATTGCGGACGCTTGCAGGAGATTCATCAAATAAACTTTTTGTGCTTCTTTTTGAAGATGATGACATCAACATACAAACCCAAATTTTCAGGTGGAAATGGTGTATTTTGCAATTTCGTACCCAGAAGAGTACCGTCCATAAAACAGCTCTATTCAGTCAGCGCTTCCTCCGCCCCGCAGAAGAGGCCTAAGCGGAGGAAAGGCCGCACCGGCCCGGCCGAGGCCTACGGGCGCCGCGGCAGGACGGAGGCCCGCCGGTGGGAAGCTGCCACGCCGCTCCCCGGGCAAGCCTCCCTCCTCCCGCCCGGCGGCCCCCGGCGCCACTCACCCACCTGCTTCAGCCCGGAGGTGACGGGCCGCGCCTTCCCCTTGGCCTTGGCCTTGACGGCGCCGCTGCGGGCGATGCGGAAGACGCTGGCCCCCTTCGCCGCCCGCGACCGGCTCTTCCCCATGGCGGCGGCGCCGCGACGGGTGGCGGCCCGCTGACGTCACGCCCGCGCGCCGGGGGAGCCGCCAATCCCCCCCCCAGCACCGGAGCTGGGCGGCAGCGCCGGCAGGGGGCGCTGCGCACCTCGCCCTCCGCCCGCCTCCGCCCCGGCTCCGCGGCGGGGAGCGGCGGCTCCGGTCCCGTCCCCGTCCCCGTCCCGGCGCCGGTTCCCGCGCTCCCCAGCCGCTTCCAGCACGGGGCAGCTGAGCTTTCCTAGGCGTGTCACTGCCGGCCGCCCAGTTAAACGCCAGCGGTGCCAGAGCACGTGCCGGACGGTCCCTGAAACACAGGGTTTTAAATTAAAAAAAGAATTCGAGTGAGTCGCGGGAAGCCCCTCTGCCTCATGGGCCCCTCCTCCAAACCGTGAATCTTTCTGCGGCCGACTCCAAAGGCTCCACTCCCCTCGGACCAAGGCGGGAGGGGGACACAGGGGCCCGGGGCGGCAGGCGGCAGCGCTCGCTTTGCTTTGCTTTACTGTCGAGAGGGGGGAAGTAACCCCGGGAACAGACACTTATTTCCCCGTCCTTCCTCGCTGCACAGCTCACGGCCCTGGCGGGAAGGCGGCTGACGGCGGGGAAACAGCTTTACCCTGTTGGAGCGGTGCCCTGCGAGGTGGCACCGCGGCTGCCAGCCGGCCGCTGCCCCCGGGCCGCCCCGACGGCGCGGCGCTGCGGGGACGCCGGGCGGCGGAGAGCTGGGGGCGAGAAGCGGCAGGGATGGGGATGGGGATGGGGCCGGGGCCGGGCTGCGCGGGCGCGGAGCGCTGCAGGCGCCTTATCGGCGCCCGAGCATCGGGGCGTCGCCGCCCGTCGCCTTCAAAGCGGGCGGCGGTGACAGCGCGGCCGCCTCTCCCGTACCAGCCCCGTCCCGTCCCATCCCGTCCCGGCAGGAGACCAGAGCCATGCTGCACTGGGGATACGACGAGCACAACGGTAGGGGGGCGGCGGAGGGCGAGGGGCCGGTGGCGGCCGCGGTCGCGGTGCTCCCTGCGGGGCGGTCGGAGCGGCCGCTCCCGCGGCGGGCAGCGGAGGCAGCCCCGAGGGCACCTCCCGCAGCCGGCTTCGGCAGCTCCCGAGCAAGCCGAATGAGCTGAAATGCTGTCGAGGCTTTGCAACGTGAGACCGGGCAGATTTTTGTCTCGAAATGATGCAAGGCTGGCTGCTGAGAGAGGTGTTTCATGCGTGCAGCATCGCCTGCCAGAGTCGGGTCGGGGGTTGGCTCTGAGTTGGAAAAATTCGTGGGTCTCGTTCCCTGTAGGGATTTCGTTTGCTCGTATAGGTAAGCAGTTGAGTGAACGTATCGAGTATTTATTAGACGGTCCCACCGATCAGAGCTGCTGTATCGGCAGCGCCTCTCTGACTCCGGCTATGTTCTGCTTCTGTTACGCGGTGGGAAATACTAGGTACTAGAATCGGTCATTTGAATGTGTAACTATGCACCTAGGAGGAGATGCTTTTGGATTTCACTTGTTTCATGGTTTCCTTAATCTTGTCGGTCTTTGAAGTCCCAAGAAGTGCTCATCAGCAGGCTTAAAGACTTTCCTCTGTTTTGCATTGTAAGTCATGCAAACGCCGCTCCTGTGTGCAGACCGGCTCACAAATCATGCAAGTAGAAATGAAAGTGCTTTTGTAAATTGGGGAGTCAGCTCTGATAAAGTAAATGGAATCACTTACGTTGTCTGTTGTAATACACAAAGAAATAAAACACCGTGACAGTAAAAGGAGAAAGCTATGTATTTGTATGTACTAATGCCTATAGAAGTATGCTTCGTTTATGTTATTACTTGGAGTTTGGAATACTGTTTGCACAAGTACTGCCTTTCCGCCTGGTCCTTTTGTTCAATCTTTTCTGGATGGATATACTTTTCCTGAAAAACTGGGTGGTGGTGGATCGCAGCAATGTTGCAATGATTAGGCGTGTTATCTATGGTTGTGCAGTCTACTCTACCCCTCCCCTGAAGACGTAAATGGGTGTTGTTTTTCAAATTTGTTTCTCCATATGTTTTCTGAGAGTGTTGTGGACTTCACCTGCACTGTCCAGATAAGAAGCCCGCTCTCCCTCCCTTATCCTATCACTCCTCCTTTTGCTATTCTCAACTTCTAGGAAGGGGAGGCCACCACAGTTTCTATCGGGGTGGCCCTGGACCTTGCTTGAGGCCCCATTGTGCCTATAAGACTCTGTTTACTGGCTGATAACATATTTGGGGTGGAGTTTGGCTTTCTCTCTCTCTCTCTCTCTTGGAGCCCCCAGCAGCTGGGGTGGGTAGTTCCTCATCAGTCCATCCCCCTGCCCCTGCCTCTCCCAGGGGACTCATGGAGAGAGGCGTGGATATCCAACACTTCACTGCTCTTCCCTAGCATCAGTTTCGTTTCTCAGCTTTTTCTCTTTTTATGCATTTATTTTATTGGCTTTGTTTCTTGTTTTGCTGAACAGCATATGCAGGAGATGGCTCTAATTCTCGAGAAGTTTTGTTGCCCTGCATGGCCCTGAATGGTTTCCCTGAGACTAAGTTTAGCTTTTGCAACTAAGGAGGTAGCAACAAAGTGAAATTAATTAAATTTGGTGTAGTCATATATTAAAGTTGATTTCATAAAGAGTTGGAAAGACAGCTGTGTTCACTCTGAGTTCTGCATTTGTTACTTGCAGTGATAAAAGCACTGTTTTTTTTTTAAACCGGGTGAAAATTCATTTGCCCCTTAGCCATAATAATCGCAACATAAATCATTCTGTGCATAAAGTAAACTGTCAAATGTTACACATACATGTCTGCACATATGGTATATCTATGTATAAGGACATGGTCTGACTGGTATACACAGAATTAAATGTTCTCCCCTGCTTTGATGCATGTATTTCTGAAATGCAAAGAGGCATTATTTTATGTCTATGCAAACCTTGGCCTTTGCTTTCTTGCCACCGTCCTTGCCTCACAGTTTTGATGGTGCTTATGTATGGAGGTGTAATACTGAGATCTTGAAAACTGGCTTCAGGGTGGCATCATGCACGCTTTTCTTAGCTGCTCAAGGTTCCTGTGAAGAGAGAAACGTTCTCACCCCTTCACAGAAACAGTCCCCTTAGTTAACTGGGGAATTGCCTTAGTTAAAAGGCAAATTGAGAATCAATTGCCTTCTGTTTACTCTTTGTTTAATAAAATATATGGAAAGTACTTATGTGTATTGTGGTTTATTGCAAAAATGTCTCTTGGTCTAGTTACAACTATAACATTGAGGAGTTTTGTAAATAAAAAGGGATATAAATTCCTTATTACTGTTTTTTTCTCCCTAAGAATAATGACATAATTTTGCTGTCTGCTTTAAAAAATGGCACTTAATTTTACCCATTATGAAGTTCCAATTTTTTTTATTAGAGCTAATCTTATTGTAACCTAATCTGCAACTAAATTACTTGCAAACCTAACTTTATAAATTTAAGCATTTTGTATATGATAAACTGGGCAAAGGATTCTCTTTAGGAATAAATGAGGATGTGATCCTGCAAAGGTCAGACCATACTAAACTAATAAACTTTCTGCATGTAATAGCAAAGTGTCCAAAAAAAGAATCCACTTTTTCACCTGTACATACTCTATTTATGGAAGTATAGAGGCTCAATGCAACTGAACCGTATCCTGTGATGTCTCCGCTAGGTTTGTTTCGAGTCAGTCTAGCTTTTTGATGAAACTCATCACCTTTAACTCCAACTGGGTAAAAAAGCACCGCTCTTAGGTGCTATAGCGAGTTGCATTTCCCGACAAACTCGTAACTGCCTTTCTTATGAGATCTAGTTCATGAATTGAATGTGTGCAATGCTGGTGGGTACCATAAGTAGCGATAGTCTAATCTAAAAGTGACAGCGGTGTGTCCAAAATAAAGGCATGCAATCTTCAGAGCAGATGGTTTAGTTTTTTGTCCTAAATCTCACTCACAACAGCTTTGATTGTTCAGAGCTACTAGGTAATCTCTTCTAGCACAAGAACATTTTCCCATCAACAGGAGGGGATTTCGTAAGTTCAAAAATTGGAGTATTTGATCACATTCCCTTAGTAAATTAAAAAATGAAGGGAGGTGAATCACTGAGTTACACTTTTCTGGGTATGTCTTAAAGTACATATCTAGAAAATTAAACTGTATGTTATGTTGCGATGGAGGCATATAATTCAGGTCCAAATTCAGAAGAAATTTTCACCCTGGAGATCCCACTGGCTTGAATCTGATTGTGTGACATGCATTTGAGCATCTCTTCCAACTGTAATAGCTTATTTTCCAGCGGTCATACACAAAGTTTGCTTTGGGATGGAGTCCATAGTAATGAATTGAGCCACAGCTTTCACAGAGTGGCAAGAGTATGATAATTGTATTAGACTGCTGGTAGATAATCTAGTAAGGAATACCACTTGATATAACGAAGCGGTACAAAATTGAGCTGAAGTTTCTTGATATTTTCCTGTATATTTTGAAAGGTCAGATATCTGGCAGTCTTGTGTTACTGACAGATGTTTAATCACCAAAGCAAAAGATGAGTTTGGTCACCCAAGCTAAGAACAAGTACAAAAGCAGGTACAATGTCTTTTTAGAACTGAAGTTTATTGTTGAATAATTAGCTAATGCCAGAATCAAAGCCTTGGATCCTCTTTTTAGCACATATTATTTATGAAGGCAAATCATTCTTATTATTTACTGTACAATAACTATAGTTATTGCTGAGATGGAGCAATAGGACCAAGTAGTTAAGCACATAAATATATCTTGCCTTTCCTCAGGTTAGGAATATCCTAAGCATTAAAATTAAGTAGCAATAATCTTTTTCTAAGCATCCTAAATCACAGCAGTTAGTTAGGCATAAATGATGGAGTGGTGCTTCTTCAATTAATAGAATTGTGCATTGCATCTCTAACTACAAAGTACTAGGATCTAAACACAATTAAAATTATATCATATACTAAACTGTATGCAATTAAAATATTTAATAGCTTTGATGTCCATTTGTGAAGTGAGAAGAATTAAGTTTAAACAGCTTTATATTTCAAACCAGTAGGATTTTTATCTTCTGCCTTAGAAGCGGTTTGCTTAATGAGTTTAGTTAATGAAGTCGTCAACAAAAGGACTTTTTAACAAACTCAAGACTGAAGGCCCTTGCCTTTGTTCTACTTGAGGTTTAATTCTTAGGCTGGTCTTTACAAGCTACTCCTTCCCTCTCCCATTTTTTGGTGCTGCTCAGAGGAGAGTGAGGCTCTGCCCAGGTGGCTGTGCAAGCTGCTTCCCCACGGCGCCGTGAGACGCTTCCCTCCCTGATTTACTGCTGGGGCGCTTGGGTTATTTGAGCACCTGTGAGTTTCTGAGCTATATTCACTTTTATTGAAGTCAAGGAGAGAAAACTGTCTGACAACTTTTGATGTTAGGCTATTAATCACAGCGCAGTACCTTTTAATCCTTTTTTGTCATCATGTTTATTTAAGTGCTAAGCCATCCAGAAAGACCCAAACCAACAGGCTGATTTTTAGACTGAGATCAGTTACCTTCAGTATAGGGAGTTATGGGATTTCCAGTGATGCAGATTTTACAAGATCAGGTTCTGATGCTCATATTTAAGTTTTTCTTATATCCAGGCTCTCTTAGTTATTTATTATGCTTCTTAGCCATGATAAGCCTGGAGGAAAAACAAGTGCTATGCTCTCATTAGCCCTGTTGACTTTTCCCTTTTCCCTTACCCTCTTTTCCATCCTAAACCATATTTGCTGTCTTTACCTTATAGAACATATTCCCCAAGCAACTTATTGTTCCTGTTTTTCTTCTATTGGCCTCTTTCTGCATTGTTTGTTATTCAAATATGGTTCAACAGTGGCACATATATTCTTAATGAGGACTCTCTGATGTTTAGTAGATAAGAATAGACACCTAACACATCTCATCAATGAAGCTTTTTTACTGTTTTAGAGTGACATTTGCCATTTTTCTCATATCCATATTTTTGATTTACAGAGACAATGCTTTTCAGCTGACTTTTGGCTTAGCTTGCATGGAGAGAGGAAGGTTAATTGGAGATCACTAGTATTGATTAACAGCTGCTTTAGTGTTTTAATTTCTGGCTAACTCTGGTAGATGGTGGTGCGAGTCTGTGTTTGGAAGATCTACTGTCATTTATCAGCAGGTGGTGGTAGAAATCCAAACCTCGTGCAGGCACCACTGTCCTGAGTGTTCATGTTCTTTGCTGATTTCGTCAGCACTATACTAGTGGGTGTGTATGTGTACGTGTGTGCATGTGTGTGTGTGGACTTTATGGTTAGAGGGTGACACTCTCTCTTGGGTTGTGACAGCTAGTTTGCAGGGTTGATGGGTTGGGAGGAGGTGTTCAGTTGTGCACCAATGCTTAGGTTACGGGCACTGCCATCAGGCCCCAGGAGAGCCCACACAGCACTCAGCCTTTTTATCTTTTTTAACATCTTCCAGTCTCATTCAGCATAGTCAGTAGAAGATGTGTTCTCAGGTCTTTTGCAGCCAATGACTAAGGTATAAAAAACACTTAAAGCAAGGATTTTGGATAGATAAGAGGTAATCCTTTAAGACATAATGAGACATGATATTAGGCAAAAATGGCATGTCAAATATTTATTGGGGCACAGTGCCTGTTGGATACAGGATGCTTGATTTGAATGAGCATTTTTTGGGTATGTGTTGTTGAGTCTTAATTGTGAATAATTAAATAGCTACCTATTGCATATGGCCTTGTTCAAAGGCCACATACAGTTAGATACACCGTGCAAGGTAGATAAAGGGGCCCTGAGAGCTGCCGGTGCAATGTGGTGCAGCAAAAGTAGCTGAATATTTTGATCTGTGTTTTTCTGATGCACCCTTTTTAAGGATGCAGACAAGAACAACTCAAGGAGAGTCTTCTTTCACATGAAGCAGGGCGTTGCCATCAGTTTAAACTTCTCTTCCAATGCGTTGCAGGGCCTGCCCACTGGAAGGAGGTTTTTCCTGTCGCTAATGGAGACCGTCAGTCACCCATTGACATCAAAACTGAGGAAACCAAGTATGATCCCTCTCTTCGTCCTCTAAATCCCAATTACGATCCGGCTTCTGCTAAAATCATCCTTAACAACGGGCATTCCACCAGTGTTGAGTTTGATGACACCGTCAACAAATCAGGTTTGTTCCTTTCCTGTTGCACTGTGTCTTCTTCCACCGTTTCCTCAGTAGAGTGCATACAGCCTGAGCATGTCTCACTGCCAGGTATGAACTTCTCATAAACAATAAGGCTTTGCTCCTCCGGATGAGAGATTCCTTTCTTCCCTGTCTTTCAGCATGATACAATGCGGGAACATATTTGGACACGAGTTCAAGGTTGCATTTCTCAGAAAGTTATAAGATTCCCTTTTCACAGGGATGGTTTGATCTACCCCAACCAGCTAGATAGTGCCAGCCCACCTGTTTGAACAGTGTTGTGTACAATTTTTCAAATGCTGCTCTCTCTCACTGCAGATGAATCCTTTGTGTCTCATTACAGGTTCATTCCAACCGAATCGCTCAAGTCTCTTATCTGACTTTAGCTGCAGGTTTGGTTATATATATTTTTCCCCTTTACAATCCATACTTGGACTTCTTGTGTCAGGAAAGAGCCAATAGAGAACAAATGAAATATATCCCAATTGATCCCTTTTCTTCTCTGAAAAGTGTTATCATCCCAGTCTTTTCTAGGAGTATGTAGTTTCCCTTTTTGCAAGCAATAATTCTTAGTTAGAAGTTCTCTGGTTTAGCACAGTCTTTGTAATGTTAGTGCCTTCATCTTTAAAACCTTCTCTTGGATGGTAGGCAAGCTAGCACACCTCCCCTTGCAACTGTAGGAGTGCAGTTTCTATGAGCAATAAAATCCTCTTGTGGTTGCATGAGGCTTAGCTGAGGATCCAAGCCTATATGGTGCATTCACAAGGGTCAAAGCCAGAGGGGGACTAATTTGTGATCACCCTGTTCATTAGTCCTGAGGAACTGTTGGCTTGTAGTAGCAACAGGGAGACACCTAGATGGAGACAACATCGCACATTGCTTTCCCAGACAGTCTTAGTTTAATTCTTAAATTTCCTGTCAATACAAGCAACATTGGATGTTGTCTGAAAGCCATCAGCTGACCGTCAGTGATCTGGTCTGACCTCGTGTGTGTCAGATGCCACAGGATTTCCCAGAATTAATCTCTGCTTCAAGCCTAGTAGGCGTGGGTGAACTAAAGCACATCTCTTAGAAAAACATACAATCTTGATTTCAAAATTTCCAGCGATGACGAACCTACCACAACCTTTGGTAAGTTGTTCTAATTGTTAATTACTCTCACAATTAAAAAAATCAAAATCACACTTTATTTCTGGTGTGAGTTAGATCAACTCAGCCTTTAAACTCCTTTTCTTTTTTTTTTTTTTAAATAATAAATATGAATATGAATATGAATATGAATACACCAAGAACCTCTTCCACTTTCTAACTCCATCCATGAAGTGACAGGGCCTGACATAGTATTTCTGTAGGCTTACAATGGTACCAAAGCAGTGGTAATGTGATCCTCTTACTGCTTTCCTCAGGCCATATATCCAAGGATATAGTTCATGTCATGACAAAGCACTGACAGATGTTGATCAGATTATTAACAAATGTAATCCCCAGTCTCCTTCAGGAGACTCTGTATCTTCTATATATGGACTAGATTCTTCAGTCCACATACATGGCTTTACATTTTGGCCATTATCATGCCTTACTTATCAAAGAATTCAAATCCTTCTGCATCCATAAACTGAGTTATTCACTATTTTCCCTAGTATTTGTCACTGACAAACTTTATCAGTAATGTTTTTGTTTTCTTTCAGGTCATTGATCAAAAAATACTGAATTTTCTAGGGCCAAAATTTGGCCTCTGGGGCACCCCTGTGAAGTAAGCACTCCTGACATATGGTGGTTTTCTGAAAAAAAAAAAAAAATCAAATTAATTGGTAATAAATACATTGGCATCTTTTAATACATTATTAACTGACTTCCATATGAACTATTTCTTCACTTTGGCCAGCATTGAAACCAGCCTGTCAAGTCTGTAACTGTTTGTGTAATTCTGTTTATCCGCTTTGGTACCACATTAGCTCCGTTCTCTGAAATTGGTCTATTGATGTTTCAAAGACCTCTTCTTCCAGCTCTTTTCAAACTTTAAGATACTGGTATTTGCCTTAAATAGCTTCTGACTAACCTCTTCCTTAATTGCTGTTGAAATGGAAGGGTTTTACCATCACTGTATCATGTGGTACAAATGCATCATCAGGCCATTTTTCATATTTTCATATTCAATTTTCGTATTTCATTGAATGCTGATGCATTTCTATGTAATTGTTTTCCCTCAACCAGTTAGAACACTGATCTTTACACATTTCTAGGATCATTTGCCTCCAAGTTTTCAGTCCTTGAAAGAAGGAATTTGTTTTAGGAGTGTCACTTCCCCATCCCCTTTGTTCACTAGGTTTATAGGCTCTGTAAAAGCATGTTTTTGAGTTGAAGTTTTAAGGAGGTCAAATAATTTTCCCCACAAATAAACAGTTCCAGTTCCTTTTCATTAGCCAGGCTACTTGTGTTAGCAGATAAGCAGCTTAAGAAATTCTTCTTTTATCTTTATTTGGTGGTATTTTGTTCCTAACAAAGTTTAGGTTTTGGACTAAACCTAGAAGACACAAAAAATGACTATTGGTCTCCCTGGTGCTCTTAATTTAAAAGCCATCTGGTTAAAGCTTCCATCCTCTCCCCTTAAAAACTCTATAATGAGCCAGTAAACCAGCCCAGACTAATTCCCAATCCCTCAGAGGCGATATGGAGCAAGGAGAGTGGGGTGATTTGTTTTATGGTGAATAAGGAGTCTTTCTGAATGTGATTCACATTCAAGTCTCTGTGCAGAGATGTTTTGGTTCCAACTCTGATCAGCAAAAGATGAGCACTTGCAAAAGCAAAACAATGAAAAGCCCACCCATATGCGTGTTAAGTTGAAATAAATAGCTAGTTAAGTGTCAGTAATATTGCAGTAGTACAATGCATATGTAGTGTTGGCTTCATTTTATTTATGTTAATATATGTTCCTTTTTCTCAGACTTCAATCTGATGTAGCTGGATCTAGTTGCAAATGAAGGAAAGAGCCTTGAAAATTTTTTTAAGCTCCACCTACTTTCCCCCAAATTTCAAAGAGGAGAAGAAATTCAGTTAACATTGTATTTTTCTGATCATCCCCTTTATTCATAAAACCTGTATTTTAAGCTTAATTTCTCTGTGATTCTTTTAAATACATTCAAGAGAGGAAACCACTTGCAAACCATCTTCTGAGAAATATCCAGCCCATAGCAAGACAAACCTGGTAATAACAACATACCTTTTAGTGGGCCATAACCCACTAGTCTACATATAAAGGCAATTTTGAAAGTCATATCCTGGACAAGTGAGGGTTTCTGTAGTACTTCAAAGAAATGGGAAGCCATCTGAGACAGCTTTTGAGAAGGAGTAGGGGACTGTCTGAAGACTGAAGTCTGGTGTGAGGTTAGAGGATGAGAGTGGTGGCTCCCGTTCCTGCAGTGAAGCCTTTCCCTCTGCTTGGGTTTCCAGTGCTGACCGGGGGGCCGCTCAGCGGGACCTACAGGCTGCGCCAGATTCACTTCCATTGGGGGTCCAACGACGAAGCCGGCTCCGAGCACGCGGTGGATGGGATGAAGTATGCGGCAGAGGTAAGGCTTTACATGGAGTCATCTGTACCTCTAAGCTTGTGACTAGTTTTCCGTTGTAAGAATGATGTTGCCCCTCCTCTGCCCGCTTTTCATTCTCCCCCCATTTATCAAAAGACAAGCAGTCTTCCTGAAGTGTTGCATGTTTGGGCCTTTCTCAAAGGAGAACCTATTTGAAAGCTTTGGAGAGGATTAAAAAAGGAGTACAGAAGACAAGAGCTTGATAAGAGCAAGATTTAATGTTCAAGAGTTATTTTAAACTTTGTCTTTCACTGTCTCTTCCTTGGAGAATATTTTCAAAGTCAGCTTCAGTTACAAACCACAGAATTATTTGGTTTGGGGCCAGTGCAATGTAAAGTTTATGCAAGATTTAGGAGTGTTGCATTTTGTGGTGCATTTAGCAATGTGATGGTTATGACTTTGAGAACCGCATCTTAATATCTGTGGGGTGCCTGCTGTCTGTGGAGGTACTGCGTTTCAGTGGAGGCAGCGTGCCACAGGGAGAAATGCACTCTCTGCTCTGGCACGGAGAGTTCACTCCTGCTCTGGCTCCCTCGGTGCGTTTGAGTAGTCTACAGTACAAAGTATTCAGTATCCGATTCCTCTTTGCAAATGGAAGTAACGTGGAGTATTTTGATGAGACTGAGATCCTTAACAACACATAGTTAAGACAGTGGAAGAGTTTTCTGGGGTTAAAAAGAAGTAAAAAGTATAAAAATAAATGGTAATGGACAAATAAAATACATAATACTAAAGAAGAAAAAAAATGAAATGTATGCACAGTGGTGTGATCAGATGTTACTGGAAATGCTATTAGAGATAGTGGTCAGAAAAAAAAACAGTTTTCTAAGACTAATGGGGAAAAGTGACATTTGCAGTGTTTAAAGGCTTATGTTTTCCACAGGAACCAGGTGAGATGGAATATAAAGAATTAATAGAGGTGCTTTAAAACCATTAAGTACCAAAACCAAATTTCTAGCTGAGAAAATATATATATGTTTCCCATCTAAGAAACCAAATGGAAGGAGAAAATATCTCTGAATTTCTAGCCAGTCTAAAAACCTTTCCGTTACCTGTTGGTCGGGTAACCCTCCACAAGAAGCTCTCTAGATGTCACTTTGGCTTTGGGATAAGAAACCCAGAATTAAGATCAAGGCTTCTGAGCACTGTTCACACAAAAGAAAATACCTCAGAAGGAGACATGAAGATGGTTTCAGTGCTCACCTTCATAAGGAAGATGTGTAAGATTTCAAGAAAAAGCATCAACCGAGTTGAAGAAAGAAGTGGTGTACAGGTAAAGAAGACTGCAAGGTTCAGCCCCCTAATCCCACCGGGAAGCAGAAGGGATCCATGCCTCCATTCTTTGTGACAACGTATGGTCTGATCAAGGTCTCTTCACAAGCTGCAGTGACAGAGCGGTGGTAAGACGGGATATATTCCTTAAAGAGAAGTCACAAGCCGTTGAGAATGGGGCTGTACCCAAAAGTGTTTCATAGCTCTGTTTGTTTGGGGGTTTTGGTTTTTAGGGGGGTTGGTTTGGTTTTTTTTTTGCCAAAGCTATGAGGGAGTGGGAGTGGGCTTTATTTAGTTGCAGGAATTTTGCTTTTTGTTCTTTATTGTTTTTTTTCTTTTTTTAAAATCCACAATAAAAGTCAATTCTGATGGAGAGTATCTGTTTCCTTTTTGTGTATGTAAAAATGCAATTGTTTAAAAGTTGTTACATGTAGCTTTTGTGAACTTATAATACTGAGTGGTGCAGGCACTATTGAGCTCCAGGATACTAATGCACCTGAGAATGGTTTAGTGGACTGTGTTCTCCTCCCTGTTTAATTTATAATATTTTTAGCAACTTTCCTTCAAGGATCTCTGAAGCTGTGACCCAGCGTGTGTTTCATCGTAAGCATACATGTATTATTATTGATTTCAGTGGGGTTCCTTACTTGCTGGAAGTCATTTTCAGCACTTTAGAGTCCAAGTGCTTAACAAACATTAATATTACCCTGTAACACCAAGTAACGCCTCTGTTTTACAGATTTGGAAAATTAAAACTCGTAGAGGTTAGGCAAGGATTCAGATTTAGAGTCAAAATCTTCACACTCCTAGATCCTTATTTCAACCATGCAGCAATGTTGCTTCCCATAAAAAGCCTTTAAAGCAAGTTCCAGCTTTCCTAAATTGCTCTTACTTTAGAGGTCTTGAAGTGCTGTATTCCAAAAGCAAGCCTTTTTTTTCGAGGGTTCATCCCAGTTTAAGTCATTCAGTGGAGCTGCTTTTCAGCACTCCTAGAGAGTAAAGTTCAAAGTCTGAAAAGATGGTCACCAATTTTAGAAAAGCCAATCCCATGCCCTGCTTCTGAGCCTCTCTTTCCTCATCTAAAAACTATGGGTAGTAAGATTTACTAATCCGCTGAGGACTTGTGAGAGTAATTAATGTTTGCGAAGTACTTAGTCTTAAGCAGTGTGTGTTTGTGCTCTCTCCAGTTTGGCAGTTGGACCGTTGCTCAAGGCTGGGATGTCCTGGTGCTTCCCGGGAACCAGGAGCTCCTGCTGTGGAGCGTGGCCAGGATTTAGAAAACCTGGCTTAGCAGGAGGGACTGAGGTGGTATGGGGGTAGACGTCACAGGCTTTTCCTTTCCCCACCTGGCTAGGTGGTGTCTTTAAGATGCTTAAGGAACTACCACAGGACAGTTCCAGAAAAATGCATGTTGGAAATGCAAATGCCCAAACCTGAGATAATCAAGCTGCTTGTAAGTGCCTAACTACTGGTAATCATAGAAAGTGACATTTGGAAAGTATCAAAAATGGAATTTTGATGTTCAGCTTAAACTAAACAAGGGAAAAGGGGTCAGTGCAAGTTTAATGTGTGTTCCTCTGCCTGTTTTCTAGCTGATGTGGCTGATTAATGTTACTGAAAGCTTGATTAAGGAAAAAGAGGAGCAACTAATAACATTCTCATGATTTTCAATCAGTTTTTAAAATCAGCTGTACTAAAAATGGATTTAAAAGCTTTAGTTATATAACCATGGGATATCTTCTCTTAGCTTCTCTGTTCAAAATCTGGGGACCCAACAGCAGTTTGCCAGGCACTGTAGTGTGCGGATTGCTGCCAAATTTTGAATAATCCCAGCCACTGGAAATGCTTTTTGCCATTTGTCTGAACTATATATTTATGAATTTCAAAAAATAATTGCAGTTAGAAAACTGAATGGCTCTGAATACAGAAGAGCAAAGTAGAGTATGAAAACCAGTAAAGTTGTAGTATTAGTTTGTGACTATTTGAGTTCAGCGGGAGTTGATGCTGTCTGTGTCTCTTGCTTTTCAGCTTCACGTGGTCCACTGGAACTCAGAAAAGTATTCCAGTTTTGTTGAGGCAGCTCGTCAGTCAGATGGATTAGCAGTCATGGCAGTATTTCTGAAGGTAAGAAAAAAATGTCTCAGCCCTCCTAATAAACCTGCATTATGAGACCAAAGAGGTAATGATGATAGTTGAATCATCATAGAATCATAGAATACCAGGTTGGAAGGCACCTCAAGGATCATCTGGTCCAACCTTTCTAGGCAAGAATTTGCACAGTCTAGACGAGATGGCCCAGCACCCTGTCCAGCTGAGTCTTAAACGTGTTCAGCATAGTGGAGTCAACCACTTCCCTGGGGAGATTATTCCAATGATTGACTGTTCTCATTGTGAAAAATTTTCCTCTTGTGTCCAATCAGAATCTCCCTGGGAGTAACTTGTACCTGTTACCCCTTGTCCTCACCATGTGACTCCTTGTAAAAAGGGAGTCTCCATCTTCTTTGTAGCTACCCTTTATAGTTGGTATAATTATTGCTAAAGAGATAGTTGTTTTATGTGGGCATTAAATTATACTGTTTCCTTCATATTGTTTACTTTCCAGTATAGAAAGCTGTGCTTGCTTGAAGGTTAAAAATATCAGATTAATAGATTTTCAAGACAGTGAGGCTCTTCAGTTTGCACAGTCTGCACTCCTGTACAACATAAGATGTGGAACTTAATTCAGCTGCCTCTATATGGATCCTGATAACTTGTGCTTGACTAACAAGGGCGATCTGATTTGTTTTGAATGCTTCTTTAACAGTTTGTTTCTGAGCTGATAGTTTCTTCTGAAAAATGAAAAAGGAAAACCCAGAATCTGAAGAATTTCCTTGTAATTGTTATATACCTCTTTGTCTCCTGCACCAATTCTAAGATGAAACTCAACTCTTGCAACAGCTTCACTGCCTTCTGTATGAAGAAGAAGACGAAGAATTTATACAATCCATGACAAAGGATAGGGCTTTGGTCAAAACTGTGGTTTCTGCCTGGCTGCCACAGCTTCCTGGGCACAGCTAGAGCTGGCGCAGGCGCAGTCAGTGAGCCATTACATGCAGCAGCTGCAATGAACTGCTACAGTAATTCTGTCTTTCCAGTTTACATTATAATGAATTAAGAAAAGTTTCACTGGATTTTTTAGCACAGAAATTCTGCTTGGGATACATAAAAATGATGTTTTCACTGTTATAAGCAATTTAAATTTCAGATGTAAGCCTGAAACTTTTAATATCCTGCATACAAAACATGAAAAATAAATTGCTTTTATTCCCCTGCAGTGTAAAGTTTGTGGGTCTTTTGTAGCTGAAATAATTACTATAAGTAGCCAGAACAAATACTGTCAGCAAGGGAGTGGATCTTCTTTATGACCAGTACTATTTCTAAGGACTATTTCTAAGTCACAGGCTTGTACTCACAAAACCCACCAGATCTCACACTCACTTAAGTAGAGGTATATAAAATAGTTTGAGTATGCATTTGCTTTTTGATCATTTATTTTTACTGTTTTTCTCTGGAACTGAAGTATTTCTTTCTTCTCTCTGGTGTTAATAGATTGGTGAATGCAACCCTCAGCTGAAGAAGATTACTGACCGCTTGGACACCATCAGAATCAAGGTGAACAAATGCTTCTAAAAGAATACTAATACTGGTCGTTGTTTTTGTTGTTTTGGTTTTTTGGTAACCTGGCTGCTACTTCCTTCACCTTCATGTTCCCCAGTCCTAGTTTCATAGCTATCCATATCTAACTCTAATTTGGGACAGTTTAGGAGCATCCTTGTTAGGAAAGTTAAAAACCAAGCAGACAAAGAATAGTTTTTATACAATAAGAGATCAGAGGAAAAAAGCTAATTCCTCACAGAACCTAACCTCTGACAAATCTGTTGCTATGAGAATATTAACAGGAGAAGAACATACTTTATGGAAAGCTGCGAAAAAGATAAGGGAAAAGTTTCCTCCCCTGTTTTGCTGCGGTACAGGGTGAGAAATACGCCTTTGAATGTGTGGGAGAGATCAGCCAGCATCATGTTTCATACAGGCATCTCTGGCCTGGTAGCCTGAACAGGGAGAAGTAGTAACCCATGGGCATGGGAGGAGTGAATGGGAAGGGGAGCAGGTGGCAGTAACCTGTGGGGTTACTCCCCCAGCCCCATAGAGACCACATTGACAGTCTAACGTCTTCTCACCTCTCCCTCCAACCTCCATCCCATGGTCATTTGTAACTACGGGGAGCCTATGCTAACATGATGCCTTTGGTGGTGTCCTGCTGGCAGGACAGCACCAGGATAGCATATCCAGGATAGCAGCAGCAAAGCTGTCAGAGAGGTAAGGCCACATCAGAAGGGCATTGGGTCACCTGCAGTGATCATCCAGGATGCTGCCAGCCCACTCCATAGTGGAACAAGCTCTGCCTCCTTTGGCATGATTTACCTTGGCCTCTTGCTTGTAAATGATATTGCACTGTTTTTTTCTTTTTTTTTTTTTTTAGCTTTGTGTAAGAAATAATTTTCTAAATATATTTAATCTAGAACCACAATGAGCTTTTTTTTTTTTTTAAATTTTCCAGGGTAAAAGAGCACTATTCACAAACTTCGATCCTAGCTGTCTGCTTCCCAAGTCCCTGGACTACTGGACTTACTTTGGCTCTCTCACTGTTCCACCTCTTCTTGAAAGTGTCATCTGGATTGTTCTGAGAGAGCCCATAAGTGTTTGTTCTGAACAGGTATTTTTTGATTATTTTTCACTGCTATAGAATTGTTGCTTTTGTAAGACTTCAAATGGTAAATGCCACCCAAAAACATATTCTTTTGCAGACCTTGACATTGCATACCTTATCAAATTTTCAAAGGGCAAAATGTATCTATCATTTATCATGACTTCTTGTTGCAGCTATTTATTATCCATTTTTTAAAAAGAATCTGCATACTCTAAAAATTAACAGTCAAAAATAACCCACAAGGAACTTACAGAAAAAAAGGTTTCTGATGATGCTAAGAAATTCTAGAATTCTACTCGATTCAGTGATTTGCGCATCCTGCTCAAACCTCTTCTCTGACATTTTTATTTGGCAGATCAATAGTAAATTTCTTCTTGCATTCCAGATATGTAAACCTTGGTGAATATACTAGAATTATGAAAAGCAAATACAATCATAATAAGTTGGGTTTTATATTAGGCTATCTTAGGGAAAGTGTGATACCACATAAAAGAGGCTGCTTACATTTCTTGTTAAATTAAGCTTCAGGCTATATATTAATGTTGCAACAGTGACACCCAGTGGGCTGATCATCTTAAGTATAAGGAGATTTTCCCACTGGAGATGCTGAAGTATGTCAGATTATAGCTTCTAATATTGGATGTTGTTAAGTACATCACCTGCAATATGTTATCAATATTCTGGGCACACTGTGAACCTTAATATTTTTGTACCACAGCATTTGTCTCATCCATGGTCAATTTTACAAATACCTCAGAAAATTCAACACCCTATGTCACATATTGACTAGAAATGGTGACTTCAGTCTTTGCACAAAATGTTAAGACAGTCCACGGAATGGGATGCTTGTTAGTCAGGAGACCTTAAATTCTGTTTGTAACTGATTTGAAGTCATGTATTTGCTCAGTGCATCCATTTTTCTCATCTGTCTGTCTTCTCCACTCCCCTCAGTCTGACTTTGTAAGACTCATTGCACTGTGTATGGGTCTGGGATTGAAAATTTGTGTTAAGATATGAACTTCCCAAAGACAAGCCACTGGTCAGGTTAAAAGGTTCTTATTTGGGCTGATCTATAGTTAATATATTCTAAAATGTGAAATACTGTAGGAAAACACCCATCTGTAACAGGTTCAGAGGACACAGTGTCGGAAACGGTGTCAAGTACAGTGATTCTTTACTAGTTATTTTTCATAGACTGTAGCTATATCTTCTGTATTAAAGTATAAATGTGCTATATATATATTATATATATATATAAGCATGGATATAGTTAAAGGTGTTTGTTTCTAGTAGTGTCCACTATTGTGATTGATCAGTCATCACCATGACTGATACTTTTTTGCCATTTAATTTTATTCCTCAAGTTTGTGTTTCTTTGGGGCTTTACAGTTAATTACCTACTTTTTGGTGCACTTTTCAGGTTGACAGAAACTAAAAATAAATTTTACGTTTTTAGAAACTCGCAGGGAGCCTGAATTACAAATGTTAGCTTTAGAATGGGGTGGAGTAAGATAGTATTGACTTTTTTTTTTTGCTTTTAATGCAATTAAGATGCAATCTTCCATATAACTAAATGCTCTATTATAACGGAATTCTTTTTGTACTGTCCTACACTTGGTAATCAAGAAGGGAAGTAAGGTGGTATATAGAAATAGTAAATATTGGAAATATTAGAAATTAGAAAAAATACTGAACTTCAGGTCAGAATACAGACTCCAGTTTCCTGAGATTAAACATGGAGCGCTGATCTGGGTTTCTGCTGAGATCAGCTTAAGCAGAGAAGCTTACGCTGAGGTATGAATAACTGCCTGTTCTGTGTCTCCACAAGGGAAAAGTTTTGAATCTCTCCTGGTTTGAGTACATGTTTAATATATCAAAAGTGCTAATTACAGAAGCTTTCTACAGCGCCACAGCTATTATTCCAGGTTAATTGTGAATATACTCTGAACAAGAAGATGTACACAGGTGCACATAAGAAATGTAATTTTTGGCACCAAACATTCCAAGTCTCCAAACTGTAAAATCAAACTAAAGAATATAGAAAACTTCGGTTTAGATCAGGTTGTGGAAGACAAAGTGTGAATACAGGAAACAAATAATCCTTATGCACAGTTTCATTCTGACACATATTTTGGGAGATTTTCTTGGTAGTCGTCGTTTTTAATTTGCAAGGACAGAAATGGTGGAATTGCCATTCCCCACATGCCATAGAAAAATACAGTTCCATTCTTCCTGGTGGATAAAAGGCGGCAAGTATCTTTAATATTTACTGCATGTTTTTTCATTAGTATGAGCATGAGGGTTTTCTGCTGAACCTTATGTCTCTCTTGATTGCAGCTAGCCAAATTCCGAAGCCTCCTGAGCACTGCTGAGGATGAGGTTGCCTGCTGCTTGCTGAGAAACTACCGGCCTCCCCAGCCTTTAAAGGGACGAGAAGTCAGAAGGAATTAAAGGAGTAAAGCCAGAGTAGTCTCCTTCTGAAACCAAAGGCTGAATTAATTTTAATAGTTAATATACTTTGTGATTTTTTTCTTATGAGTTGTTGTAACGAATAGGTGTTGTTTTATTATTGGTTACTATGCAGTCATTTCTCACAGGCAATTATGTCCTGAGTTGTTGCAGGTTCATCGATGTTAACAGGTCTGACTGTTTGAGTGCGTTGGTTTGGGAGCATTGAGGCACTAGTGTTGCAGGCACAGAGGGCAGTGCTAATCGTAAGGGTCAGATGTGGTGAAGGAGTTGTCCAGAATTTGCCGCTAAATTACTGAACAGGATTCCTGATATTAATGGCAGTAAAGGATCTTATGGGATTATTCTTCTGGTCTCTAACATAACATTTAGCTTCTATATAAGACTTCACAGTGTAATTCTCAAGAAAACAGTATTTCAAGGCTGATATAGTTTCATTGCTGACTTCTGCAATACCACGCTTAACTTCCTACAAAAAGCAGTAATGACTAACAGCATTTAAGTAAAACAGATATTTATATGATCCTGTTGCTCTGACTGCTTCGCAGCAGTAATGAGGTACTGATTGAATTTTTTTAAAAAAGCAAATAGTAAGGATTTTGTATATTGTGGGATCATGTCAGGTGGATTACGTATTCCTGAATTCTACCACATATACTGATGAAATTGTCCTGAAACCTGAAAACTGCAGGGCATAGAGGGAACTGTTCGTTCATACCTAAACTCAGTCTGTTGCATTTGGTGAACAATAAGGAACTGTAATGCTATATCCATGTAGCATCTGACTCCTACCACTTAAAATCAGGAGGCAGGGGTAGCTGTTGCTCCAGACTCTTTCGTACTAGACACGTGGCACGCTGCAGTGTGAGACACATGCTGCATACCTCACATCTTGCAGCGGAGCACAGCACTACGCCGGTATGCCATGTCTCCTAGGCACTGGCTGAAGTTCTGCTGTCATAGCTGAACTTGGGTGGTTGCACTTACATTCCAAGACCAAAGATAGCATTTAGAGCAAGCCAAAGAAATCAGAATCAAGTCAATATCTAATAAAAGATCAGCCCTCAATAGCAATGTGTTGAAATGTCCGTCTGTATGAATTGACTTGAGCCTGTTTCTCTCAAGAGCTTTTGTTATCTGAATATAATTGTTTGTTTTATGCCAAATTTATTTTTATTATTTTTAATGAACTTGCCATAGGCTGTAGCTTAGTATAGGATTAGATTTACCCTCAGACTCTGAGAACTACAAGTGAAAACCTGAAAAAGGCAGCTAGAGGTTTCATGGGCAATGACTACCACCAGCCTCTGTGGTACTTCTGACCAAACTGATCTTCCACAACTGCTCTCCATGAATTTGCTTTTTCATAGGTTTTATAGACTGTGCCTCTTGCCTCAGCAGATCTTTTGTTCTTAGATGGACAAATATGAGGGAAATAACAAACAGGATTGACCTTATATACCTTCTTATAACTGAATAAATTAGACATAGAGACATAGATATTTTAGCTTTGTTTAAGATAGGTGGATTTTTTGGTTTTCTCCTCCCCAGAATATAGCTACTATTGCTGCAAGGCCTCTCAATGCCTTCTGAATGTTTTCTGAAGGAAAGAACACAAATAGACCATGGAAGAAATAAAAGACATTTGGCAGTGGCAGCAGGTACGAATATTAACCAAGGTGGAAAAACCTGCAGGCACTTTTTGTTTTCTGGCATAGGGAGAAGAATGAAGCTGAAAAGACCTCAGGCTGGTTCTTTCTGAATGAGGATGTCTGGAAAGTGTGCATGGAGAGAGCAGGAGTGTGTTGCGTGTTTTCACACCCTTTTTTAGACTTAGTGTTGGATCTGATATGTTTCCCTGTTATGTGAGTAGCTGCAGAACATGAACAAAATGTTTACAAACTGCATGAAGGTTATAAAGTTTGTTTGCCTGAGAGGAGAAAGTGATAAGGCTACTGCTTCATATCAGAAACAAAAGTTTTTTATGTTTTTTATATATTGAAAACAGTGGAGTTGATCCAGTGCTTTGATATTTATAAGGATTTTATCAAAATAAAAAAATGGATTTTATGAATGTGTCTTGTATTTTCTATTAAGAGATTCAAGTTTTACAGTGAAGGCTGCAGTTTTATAACTAGCACCTGCAGCTCTAGTTTTGGAAAAAATAGTCACCCCTCATTTGAAGTCTATCTTTGGGCAGTGTAGTATTAGGTATCTTTTTTATGTTCCCAGTAAAATGTCTTTGGCAGCGGTAATGCATGCAATCAATTGTACATAAAGTTTCTGTTAGCGCTTTTTTGAAATATTGACTATTTTTATAGAGTTATGTAAATAAGCTTTAGAAGAAGACATCATTCACAGTAATTCTCCTAATGTGGAGATGCTGTGTTCACATTAGATTGACCTAGCATGGTACTGCATGTGGGCTAAAAGCTAGTGGTCGCATCTGAAAAAGACTAGAAATGCTCAGTTGCCTGAAATCCTTTGGGAACAGCTTCCCAGATTATCTCTCTGCTGTGACTGTAAGGTGGGATCATGGACCCAGTCTCGACACTGAGCACTTGGTTGCATCCTCAGTCATTAATTTACTGTATGCCCAAGCTGCGCTGAATCTCAACCAGATTATGTGACGTGCTCCCAGGGAATTAAATCTCAAGAGTGGGCTCCACGCTGTACTAAGATGACTCTAGAGCAGACAAGGCTAAAATATGTCCTCACCCCCTGAGCTGCAGGTCTCTTTGATCAGCTCTTTACCTTCTGACACATTTGGAGCCTTTATACTAAGAATGAAATGCTCAGTGACCAAAAAAACATATAGGATATTTGCTGAAAATAGTAACTGTCAAGAATTGTATGTGGCTGGATAGCTGGTCACCCATAAACTTATTCTCAGAATTACATAAACTGCAATAGAGCCTTGGGGTATGATGGGCTTATGATGTCTTTCATGTTGCAAAGAGAGTTTAACATCGGCTGTGAATTTTCTTTATGTCAAAGGAAAAAACTGAGAAGTAGCTGTCTTCCCTTCTGGAGTACAGTGGGCTGAAGCTCAGGCAGACATCTGCTTGCTGCCATATACCCACTTGCTACGTACCTGTCCTTTCTCTGCCCCCGCAGAGATTTGTCTCTCTTCCATACATGAACTGGGACCTAAAAGAATTCAAGGAATCAATTCCAGGAAAAAAACCCAAGTCTTCCAAATACTTAATTTTAAAATAACTTTACTGAAAAAAAGTGGAATATGGCATACAAATAAAGTAACATAATAAAAAGAAATATGTAATAAATTTTTTTATAAACTTAATGGAAAGGAAATTTGGGATTTAGATTCTTGTAGCTTTAGGTAGGCAAGGAGCGGATTGCTAGAGGTAAATCTTCCCTAGCCTTCAGATGTTAAAAGTTGCAAATAATTGAGAGACTTAGAACGCCTGCAGGTTGCAGCCTGAGCATGAAGGTACGAATGCCAGAGGAATGCTGCTCTAGCGATGTTTTTTTCCTTTATTATCTATTAACTAGTATAAAAAAGCATTGTGACAATCTCCTTATTTATTATCTTTGCTGCTAGATAGACTACATCTAACTTCTGGCCTAACTGTTATATTTTGCTGTTCCCCCCATAGTCTGATCTTGCTTTGTGGTTTTAGCTGTGGAGTAAAGAGTTTGTTCCATTTTTGGTTTTAATTACCATTGCTTGCCTATGCTTATTTTTCTTTGAGTCTTCTTCCCAGCCATTTCTTTAGGACTTAGGATAAAAACCTTAATTTATAAAGCATCCTACAAAAATCCAGTAATGTTATATTTCTACCAATGTTCTGCACATATAGATAGCCTGCTTGCTTTTCATAGTAAGTCTTGTTATTGTTTGTACCTATCTAGCCTAATAGAGATTGGTCCATGACATAATCTTTTAGATACTGTTATTTCCATACCTTTTATTCATGAAGTGCTTACTCTATGGACAGATGGCCTTTTCTAGGTGTCTGCTGTATTTGTCAGACAGGAGATAATGCTGAAGTGCTTAAACAAAAATGTTTCTAAATTAATGTTTTGTTTCCTATTTCTGTCAACCTCTCCATCATTCATGCCAAGTACAAGTTTTCACTGTGGTGAAACATTTGCATGTGTCACCTGTGTTGGCCTCTCTTGTGCAGCAGAGTTTGGGGACAGGAGATGTCTCTGACAGGAGAGTACTCTTTTCACTGTCCTGTGAAAACAAAGATTCTCTGCCTCCGCTTAACAGAACTGATGTGCTGCACAGTCAATTCCTGTGTCACTTCTATTTTATCAAATTTCACCCGCACACTTGGATACATAAATTTCAATAACTTGTAGGTGTTCCTGATTGATAGTTTCATTTTTCAGATGTAAATCATACAGGTTGCATGCAACAGATAGATGAAATGTATTTTTTATGAAGATATGATTTAATTTTTTTTCTCTCTCATTTGAAAATATTTTTAATAAAGCATCAGCCATTTAAATGTCAACATTTTGCTTCCAATTTTTCTCTTTTCTACAGTTGTATGAACACCAGACAGAAATGTGCGCTCAATAAAATATTTTTTTTTAAAAAAACAGCACTTTAGACTTTTTGAGGGGGGAAAAAAAGAAACCCAGTCATCCTTTGTATTTTTCAGAAAGTCTGTTCTTGATTTCTGTTTTCCCTTTCTCCTGTTTAAACTCCAGCTTCTTGTGTAGTTTGTGATTTCATGAATAAACAGTTTACCTGGAAATCACTAAAGATCTCAGCATCCAAACTTATATTCCAAAATTGTTTTAGAATTCTCATGGTTATGTACAAAGCATAGGTACCTATGTATGAATAGCTGAAAGAATGCTGTGTCCCCAGGTCTGAGATGGCAGTGGCAATCCAGAAATTGCTGAAGATTATTTAAATGGTTTTTGTTGCCTATTTCATTGTGAATAGTTATGAATAAGAGCAATATTTTACTGTTTTATCAAACTAAAGAATACACGAGTCACGGTACCATGCTATTCAACAACATATTAATTTTCAAGTCTGTTAAAAATGTCTGCAGAGATTAGCCAAGAAACTTCCAGCCTGTTGGCCCAATGCCCAAAAGAAACCTGGAATCTTTCAAAAGAGTTGATCCCATATTCATGACTGGTTCAGGGAAGCTTCATCAGAAGAGCAAAGCCAGAAGCAAAGCCCAGAACAAAGCCCTTCACGAATGTCTGCTGCAGCAAACCTGTTTGACTGAATTAGTTTTGAACTGGCTGATACATAGTAGTAACTATATATGGCAAAATAAAAGCAAAACGCTATTTCTTAATTAACGCTATTTAAGTAGCTGTAGCGTGGTGTGTAGTATTTTCAGCAGATGATATCCTGAGCAAATCCTTGAAATAGTCTGTTCTGTACTCACAGTCTGATGGTGTTAATGTAATTACTGTTCCTACATATTGTTCCTAAAATGTTTAGCAACTATACTAAACTCTTTATAGATATTCTCTCTGTATATATATTTATCAGTAGATACACAATATGCTATATACATGTTATGTATGTGTATATATATATATATATATATATATATACACACATACACCATGGAATATACAGGAAGAGCTGGAGGATGACTCTAGAGCACAGCAGATTCTGTTGAGTGCTATGGAATTGAGCTGACCCTGGACTCCACCAGCCTCCTGAAGTTTTGCAGACAAGGTCCTGTGCCCAGAGAGGCTTCAGTTTTGGTGTGTGGATGGTGTCAGTAATAGCTACATTCAGTAGGTAGGTATGTGGGAATGCTAAATATACAATATTGAAACGATGCTGCCTCAGCAGAAGCTGTGTTGCCTGCATGTTGGAGATGCCCAGCACTTACATGCACTGGCAAACAGTGCTGATAATACAAAATCTTGTTCTGTCTTGACATATACTCTGGAGATAGGTGGATGACTGATTGAGGACAGAGATACTGGGTTTGAAAAGATTATAACAGACTAAACTATATCCAATAATCTAAAACGTTGAACTGACTGTGAACAACTGAGTGGTGAGGTGTGAAGACAATGAAGAAAAGTGCCAAAGATAGGAGCATGAACACCAAAAAACCCCCTTCTAATAGAAAAAGAGGCCCTTTGCAGATTGCTTTTGCCGGTAGATGTCACTGTAAATAAGGCGATGGTCTGGGTGTCGCCTTCGTACTGACACGACAGCCCGAATAACATGCACGGTGTCCTGAAGTCTCAGCCTGTGGAAGAAGAGTCTGTAACACAACTCACGTACTAAGAATGTGCTCTTGATTGTGACTTACTCCCTTTCTTAAAAGTGAAACAAGGATTATGAAAAAAAGTATTACTTTCAGATGCATAACAAAAGACGTTCAGATTTAAAAGATCATATTCAGGTGAATCTGTGCATTTAAATGCTCGCTGTTTTCCATAAGCAGTTACCATCACATAGTTCCACACACGCCTAAAAGCCACATGCCGGAAACAACGACTATGGGAGCAAGGTAAGTTTTTCTGTGTTTTCTCCTAGCTGGAAGTTTCCCCAGGCATCAAAAAAGAGTATTTAAGTCATTTGTGTACAGGGAGCCTGGACTGTGCATGGCCACATCAGGGCTACCAAGCAGGCTCTGTAGGTCTGGCATGTTCTGGCTTAGCTGGACTTCCCTGAGCATATGGAAAGCCGCTGGGCAGAACATGGACAGCGGGTCAGACTGTGCCGGCACCCGAAGCTCTGGGAGCAAGCTCCGTGCAAAGACAAATTCACACATGCAGTAAATACAACTGAGAATAGGTGATCATCATTGAGCAGGTTTTTTGCAAAGGGAACAGTAAAGATTCGTATACAAAATCTGACCAGTTATTTGAAGCCAGTTTCTGCTTCAGTTTCCTGACAGATTCAGGTGAGCAGTGATGCTCACTTCAGCCATGGCACCACTTTCACCTGACTCTCAGTGTGAGGTTCCAGAAGTATTTGCCTACCCATCTCTCTCAGTTACGACATATCTAAATATCACGGCTAGGACCCAAGGCAGGTTTCTTGGTTCACCCAAGCACACTGCAAATGTGCAATAACTGGAAACAGATCTGTGTGATTACAGAAAGTTGTAATTGTGGACAGATCAATGCATTACTAAAATGTTCTTTTCTGGCCTGCTTTTTTTTTTATTATTAATTTATTGGATAACTGTCATTTTTACTGGTCTCTATTTCACCCTCTGTGTCGGTGTACAGAGGGTATATACAACCTACGCTGCCCCCACCTCTGCGTTATGGCAATTAGGAAGTAATCGAGTAATCTAGCAATCTATCCCTGCAGCGGGCCATCTCATAGCGGAGTGGGAACACCCAGGATATCGGAGCTGAACAGCACTCGGCTATACACACTGCCTAGGTCTGATATTGCTTAAATAATACAGAAGTCTCATGATTGTGCTTCACTTTTTCCTCGTGACTGGCGTGGGTGTTTTGCATCATGACAGTGTGTTCAGGGGTGTTTGTAGAGTCACTTGCACGAAGCTCCTGCTAAAATGGGTTGAGATTAAAAAAAAAAGCTAAACTAAAGAATTTTCTCTTGCATCTTGCATCCAGTAATTCATGCAAGAGGAAAATGTGAGTGACTGAACTGCTTTGTATTGAAAAAGAAAAGGCTCCATTTCTTTTTCTGAAAAATGTGTATTGTTGTTTAGTTGTGCTTTACACACTGTTACTGGACTTCTTTCCTGTTATAGCTTAAGGCTATATTCAGCCTCTTCAGAGTCAGTAGTCCTCCCAGTCTGGGCACTGGGTCAACTATTCAGCATGCAGGTCTTTGAGTGCTAAGATGTGCTTCACTTCTAGTACTTAGCACTCTTGCATTGGTAGGCACTGTAAAAACATTAGCTAATGTCTTAATGGCACTAAGAGTTACCTTTCTCGTTTGGCAGGGAGAAAGCTCCCCAGCCAAGGTATAAAACCACTAAACAAATGAATGGCTAGATAGTTAAAAAGAAATTATTTAGTTGCATATTCTTGTTGCTATCGCTTTATTTTCTGAGTTTAAAGAGAAGCATAACATCACACCCACAAGTACTATCCAGTTACAGCAGTGAAGAGTTCATGTTAAAAACCAGTGTAGCAGACGCCTCCTGATGCGCTGGTTCAGAGCCTGCCCATTAGGGCGCTTGCAGAGGCAACAGGGATCCCTCAAGCTGAGCATGGAAAAGCTGCCTTCTTCTTGAATGGCTGTGTTAACTACCAATACCCCCCTGCTTTCCCAGAGGGAAATCAAGAGTATCTGCTGTGCTTTGCAGTGAACTTAATACCTGTACCTATCATGGTAAATAAAACAAGCCAGGACATACTTTCTGGTCCTGGAACAAGGGCCATGAGACTCAAGAACATGTCTTGAGTCTGCACAGATGAACTTTCCTGGGTACCTTCCTCCATACAGTGTACTGGGAATGATCACTTCACCCTCTCTGGGCCCTCTTGCAGAGAGCTCTAGCTGACATTTGCTAAAACCATACTGAGGAGCTTCCACTTGACCATAGCCAAGTCCTGTCCCTCTCCAGTTGCTAGTATGGTCACGGCTAACACTGCTGGTGTGTGCTAGGAGCGCCATGTGCAGCAGTATGACGCAGGGCTTCACCAGCGCCTTTCTCCTTTCTGAATCCCATTGGGGCACCTGTGTGACCCCTTGTCCCCACTCGGTCTGGACACTTAAGTCTCCATAAGCTGGCTGATGCGTGGGCACCACTGCATGCAGCATTCCTGCGCGACAGTGGTATTTAGATGTCTCGTAAATGAAAGAGGCAGGCTGGCATATGCTTTCTGGAGTTCTCTACTGAATTTAGCCGCTGGCATTCATCCTGTTTCATTTTAGGTGCCAAAATGCATCTTCTGAATCCTATTGTAAGCCTTTCTTGTGCTTCTCCTTATTTGCAAAATGAGTGTATTAATGCTTGTTCCATTCATAAGTCTGTTGTCTTTCAGCAGAAATTAAGATTTTTGTGTCATGGAAGCCAGCACATAAGTGAATGCTGATTTAACTATGGAAACAACCACCATCTTTATTAGGTATGTGGTCATACTAGAACCAACTGGTCCTGTGGTCAAAGCCAGGAGCATGTGGGTGAGATTAAGGAGGATGGGAGCAATGGGCCCCCTCTTCTTTCTCTATGAGGAAAGAGGAGCTTTCTGGTTTGCAGCCTGGAAAAATGGGTGTGTGGGAAGAGTTGACTTTAGGCCAGGGGCAAGTCACGCATCTGTCTCAGGGAGAGCAGTACAAGGTGTTTTTGGAAAGCTGTGTTTTAATGGCAGGTCTGCTCTAGGGGGCTGAGCCACCTCTAGCATGGGCAGAAGTGCTATTCCATTCCTAACTTCGCACCATTTTTTTTGTGGCTTTGCAGTAGTCACATCACATCAGTATTTTCAAAGTCGTACTTAACCCCTTGATTAGCCATTTAAAAAGAAGCTTTTAATTACCTTGAAGTACTGACTACCTGAGAGAGCTCCTTAATGGCAGCTCCGTCCCAGTGGCAAGTTGAGTCACTTCTGTTGTGATGCTTAGAGATTTCAAAGCATGACTTTTGGGAACAAGAGTTCAGGAGTATTTGCTCAATCTTAACATTAGTCTAAGGCTCCCATTGGAATAGCTATATCCCTTTATGCTTGGAGATCTACAGAAGAACACGAGTATGAACACTGTGTATGTCACAGCCTTGAACACAATTTGGTTTTAATATATACTCCTTTATACTTACAATATTGTTCTGTTGAACCATTTATTTGAATTCACTCTATGCTCCTTTCCCAACTGGCCCAACTTGCTGTAGTATCACAGAAATGAGATTTCAGAAACAGGTCTAGAGCTTGATCTCCTGTACATAAGTGTCTGGTCTTGCAACTGCTTGAGCCAAACATCTGTTCTTCAGCTCCCTCTCATCAATCAGATATGCTCAAATGAGTTAAAATGTCACTTGAAGAAAGAAATGTGCATACAACAAATACTTGGAAGGAGGGCTAAAGGATCACAGGATAGGTCAGCAATGTTCATACCAGGGAAACCTAGGAGGCCAGAAGCAGGGTACAATGAGTGAAATAGGAAACAATTCTGTAGGTCTTGGCAGAACTTTCTTTTGCAATAATTATCTAAAGCTGTCTGGAGGCTTTCCCTGGAGCCTTTCTCTCCCTTGACCCAATAACAAAAGAATCCATGTTACAAACTTCCCTGTGGGATATGTAATGGAAATGCAAAATGCAACATCGTTAGCTGGCAGCCTTGTAAAATCCTGCCTAATGTTAATCCTACAGAACTTGTTCAAGGGCTGAAAGTCCTCTGAATAGTTGGGGTGTGACTGTTTCAGGCATTTCTCTTGCATATGTGGATTTTCACAGACAGAAGACACAATGGCTCCATTGGACCATGCCTCCAAAATATGTTGCCATTACAGAAATGGCCTGTATGGTTCCATGAAGATAATTAAGAAATAAGGTTCTATGAAAGGATATTAGACCACACTTCACAACAGTGCAAATCAAGGGAAGAGCACACAGTTTGGTGAGGGAAGGAGGGGAACGTGCAGATCTGGCCTCCCCCAGAGAACTGCAGGGAAGCCCAATCGCTTGCACAGAAGCAGCTGTGGATGTCCCTCTCCTTGCTCTTCCTCATGGGGAACATCATGATAAGACAGGGGTGGTCCTGTTGCATCAGTTGCTGACAGCTTTTTGTGCCACTACTACCAAATCTGTCCTAACACATTTTTTAAGGGTAAATCTAAACGTTTCCTGACGGCACATCGTTGGTGTGCCAAGGGTTAGTGTCTCCTTATCGTGAGGAAGCAGTTTGGTTTCAAGGGGCGGCCCAGATGACCAGATTGCCCCAGCCCTCAGCTCTCTCCTGATTAACACCTCTCCAGCTGAAGGAGCCAGTTGACAGCAGGGCAGGAGAGGGTATGTTCAGAGGTACCGTTTAGAAAAGTATTGGCAGCGCATGACTTGGTCTTTTATATTGATTCATGTTATTACATTGCTCTGGTAGCCAAATGTCCCAGGTAGAGGTGAGGTTTTATTGCATTAGATTTTGTCATGCCAGACACTATTTTTTTCCAGTCTTTCGGCCTCATTCACTGCTTTATCCTGTTCAACTTCAGTCAACAGGCAGTTTGCTGAAGATTTCAGGGAGAATAAGAGCAGGCCAAATCATCACCACAAATCAAATTTGTGGTGACTCAAAAAAGTGTGTCCTCGTGCCGCCAGGATTCCTGTGCATATCTGGTGGTTTTGTGACCGAAAGGTCAAAAATGGTCCTTAGGAAACTGTCTTACCTGATGCTGACAAAGTCAGCGCTCGTCTACGTGGGGGCAAGCCCGGTGGCCAGTGGGCTCAGCTGGGGCTGAATTCAGTGATGTGGCTGCAGCCAGGCCCCAGCGCAGATCGCACGCAGCCAAGCGGCAGGCCCGGCCCCTGGCCATGCTCCGCGGCAGCGTTTTGGCGGACACACGTTGCCCCCCTGCCCTGCTGTATCCGGTTACTGAGGCGTCGCTCCGGCAGCCATCGTCCCACCGAGCCACACGCACCAAGAGCTGCCGGGCATGTGACATGCTCGGTCTCCCCTTGGCCATCCTCGGGTTTCTCTTGCTTGGGCGGGATGGATTTAAGCTCATGGGTGTCCTGAGGAAGGGTAAATGCTGTTCAAAAGGTATGTGAGGAATGAAGCCAATTCCCCCCCGGGGTGGGAAGAGAGAGGGAAGCTTGAGGCTTTCCCCAGCTCACTCTTAAATTTCGACCCTGGATTGTGTGTGTGTATATGAGAAAATTAAGCAGAGACTACACATTGCCCAATACAGTCAATATCAGGGATAAGATATTCCAGCCTCTTGATTTCATAGATTTATCCAAGTGTGAGCAGTAGCTCTCCACAGACAAAATAGGAAGTGAATGTAATGGATATCTAAAAGGGGATCATCAGGTGGCGATAGTTTGACGATGAGGGAAGTGCTCGTTTCAGGCTGCAGGAACAGAAAGTGCTGCTGCTGTCACTGCTCCCAAAATGGCACAGCTTGGTCCAGCATCCACTCGGGCTCCATGGACCCCGGCAGGCCAGTGCCCTGGCAGCACCACCCTTTGCTCGTCTGCTGGAAGCCACCAGGGCGACTTGGAGACGCAGGGCACTTGGTCCCTCGGGGGAGCAGGTGCCCCATTGTCACCCGGGCTCCTTTAGCACCCTTCTGGGAAGGACCTTACACCTTTGGCTGACTTAGTGCTGCAACAGATAGCCCTTAAAGAAATTAGTCACAGTATACTGTACTGGCGTGAACACAATCCCATAGGTGTATTTTTCCTGCACGTATACTATTTAAGCTGACTTGGATCTAGCTACACTATGGTGAACTTTGTGGCACAGTTTAGTCTGTTGACTTTAAAGTTTTTATGGTGTGATCTCTTGGTTACCTCAGAGCGTTGCAAAAGACTTAATGGCTTCAGCAGTCAAAAAATAAATGCATTTTATTTGAGCTCTGTGCTAATGCAGAAAAACTTGAATAAGGCATGCAAGAAAGCTATAATGCATTACCATAACATAGGCAGCAGTACACCATGAATCCTGGTGGGATTTTTTCAGCAATTTTTTTTCCTTTTCTTTTCTTTGATAAATAATGCAATCAAGAAGTTCAGAATAGCTAGCAAATGTGTTAATTTTGACAAGCAGTTTTGCTTGAAAAACAATTTTAAAAGTTTCAAGATGCAGTATTACATCTGGACATTTTCTAAATGGTCTGCTGTGACTGACTTCAGTTTTAAGTGGTTTCTTCCACTGCCCAGCATTGTTGCTAGCTGCTTCCAAGCCCCGCGTTTCCTATCCTGTGCAGCTGGGCTTGCTCAGCACTGCAGCCCTGCATTGCTGCACCTGTTATAGATGGGATTAAAGATGCAGAAGATTCCCAGAAAGTCCTACGAAAGAAGTGAGACTTCCTGTACAAGGCCTTTCCTTTTCCAAAAGATCTACAGACCCTATGGTAAAATCCCTAAGCTGTATCAGGAGCTATTAATTAGACCTCCTCAGGCTATATCTCATCTACAGGGTTTTACCTGGGCATTCTCAAAGTACACTTATCAGTTGACACCTTTCTGATTATAACAGTACATTTATTCCCTCGACATGAGGGAAAAGTTGAATTAGGAAGGATTTTCTAAAGAAAAAAAGAATGTAGAACATTAACCAAGGCAATTTTGTCTTATAACCCCAACAAAGGAGTCCTAGTTAATGTGCCCAGCAGAGATCAAGATGGAAGGGGTTGCTGAAGCCTGACCTGAAGCCCGTTCTGCTGATCAGATGCTAAATGCGAAGTGTTAACTACTTTTTCGCAGCTGTAGAGCTACACAAGGGAACTTTATTTTAGCAGAGTTACTGTATTTGGAAAGTCTTTGCAAGATGAGGAGAAGCTTAGCAGAAGTTCTCTAGATGAGTTGTGTCTGTGGTTGCTTGCATTTGCCTGTCTCTCTGTCATTTGGGACTAAAGGTGATTTATTGTGGGGTTTGGCTATTGATGCACAGCACACAGATACCAATATTTTTAAGTGTGGATAAAATATTGAGCAGCAAATGAGAAAGCAATTTTCATTCTGGTAAAAGGCAGAAATGGTATTCTTAAAATAAGACTTAAAATATTTATGTTTTTCTGTGCAATTTTCTCAAGTCTTTGGTGTTGAGAAATCACCCATTCGAACTACTGCACTGGGTAATTTTCCTTTCCATCTCTTATATTGCTAGCAAGTACTATTAGGTGTCAATATAGTGATAGCTTTATGTCCTAAAATAAAATCCTGTTTGTATTTTGTTCTCTTTTTTTGCTATAAAGATAAGAGATCTATCCTTCACTGGCAATCAAAGTCTAGAGATACTATGAAATGAGCTTGCCTTTCCTTGATCAAGTCAAGGACATTTCCTTTGCCTTACCATTCCCTAGACTATGAATTGCTTATTCATTTTCTTGGTTGTCATCATCAGATCTATTTGATTTTCACAGTTGTTCCTACTTGATGTTTTCACTTGTATTTTATTGAAGTAATTTTCCGAAGGAGTTACACAAAAAAGAAGCAGGGTGAAGTGATTTATGTTGGAGACAAACTTGAGACAAACCAGTAGATCCAGCTGCCCGCTTCCTGTCACCCTTGTGTGCACATGCAAAGGTCTCCAACTGATTGAACCCACAGCTCTGCAGCTCAGGCCCACTCTAAATCTGAGAAACTGCAAGATATAGCTCAGGACACTAGTTAGAGAGCTTTTTAAAGAGAGCCTGAATGAAACAGCTCTGTATAGGAAGCTGTTGTTCTGCCTAACAGATTTGTTCCCATTTCTCAAATGTGTGCCTGTTGTGATCTCTTTGTGAAGTTTAATTTTTTTGCCATCACAAGGAAGATGCCTCATCTGAAACCAGTCAAACTGATAGAGCTGTGTCTCTGTTCTCATGTTTCTCACAAGCACCATCAGATTTTCTTCTGGAGAACTGAGAGGAGTGAAAATTATTATCTTCCTGTTCACAGCAGTTAAAGGGACGATGCAGTTGCTGCACTAAGGCAGAGACAACTGGTGTGGTTTCGGGATCGCTCATTAAGAAGGTATCAATTACCTGAGGGAATTATTGGCCTCTTTGTAATACATTTTCTAAGCTTATGAACAGAAAGAGGCATTTTACTAGCTTTGCTTAATAAGGTAATAGGAATAGGTATTGCTGATGAGGATGGCAGGAATATCTGACTGAATGTTGATTTGTCTGCTTTTTAATTAGCACAGAAGTGAAGACTAATTTTGAATACTGAGCTCCTCATTCCCATACTCATGGGTAAGCTCCCATTTTGTTCATGATTCTGCATCAGGGATTGATATTACTAGGAAAAGAAGCTTTTCTGACAAAAGGGAGATTCTTGTTTGTAAAGGCGGAGGTCTAAGACTAAGCTGAAGTATTACATTTTAGCTGCCATGTGGTTATCTGCAGTTTGTGCTCACTCTTCTGCACCTTCAGTTAAGAATTTTTCCTTTAGTTCCAAGCTAGGAGAGTAAGACTAAATGACTTCTCCTTTTTTTCAGGTGTAAATTGCTTGTGATATCTCAAAACCTATTTCATACAGAAAGTTAGCCATAAATGTGGCACCTGTTTTGGAATGGAATAAAGAAAGGTCTTGGTGTGATTTTATTGTGTTCCTTACAAACGCATTGCATGGAATTAAGTTAGAGTTTTGACTTCTGTCATTGTGCTTAGCAGGCTACTGGCACAAGGCAGCAAGGGTACACAAGCAAACCAGGTATAAGATAATTTGATTGGGGCAAGTAATTATTTATTCATTTACATGTTCTGGTATGATAATTGTTGCCACTACATTATGGTGGCAAGTCACAGACCAAGGCCTTATTGATCCAGTTGGATACACACACTGGTTAGCTGGAAAGGTGGACCTAGGAGTATGTCCCGCTGAATGCAGCTGACTGCAGGAGACGCAGTATTTTTCATTAAAGCAATTCAGCTTTTGAATACGTTGGGAACATGGATTTGAAAAGTTTCTGTACTTTATAGAGGAAGTGTGAGGAACTGTAAATGTTTACAGCACAGCTTTTACTGTATAGTCAAAGGCATGCAAATGTTAAAGAAGAATCTGTATCTGTAACAACGTGCTGGAAAACCCCAACAAATAATAGTCACTTGCATAATTTAATGAAGATACTTTGTCATTTCAGTCAAATAACATTTAAGTTACATAATGGTGTCAACTGGAAACCTAATTTCTGTTCTAATGCTTTATGTTGTTCCTTGTAGAGTCTGACTTCACCTTCTTCCAGCCTTTGCCACTGCTGGCTATTAAATAATTCAGTTGTCACTGCTGGAGCCATTTGCAAAGCTGAGTACTGCTCTGCTTGAGAAATAGTGAAACTGGTGCCCTAAGTGTGAGACTTGAATGTACAGCCAGATCAAGGTGCTTTATTTTTCCATGGACATATGTTTAATAATTCTTTATTAGATGTGCAAGTGAAATAAAGCAGCAATTATCAAACAATTTCTTTGAAAACACTGATAGCATAGCACTGTTACAATACTGTTTCATTTCAAAGCACTTTTTATTAATTTAATTTTAATCAGGCATATATCAGCTAAACTAGAAAAAGAAACCATTTTTATTAGCCAAATCAACAATAACCCATTAGTAATTGCCATTAAGAGTAGCAATTTCATTGCAAAAACCAACAGACATCTCACACAGTTGCATGAACTCTCCTTGTGGGAAGCTGAGTACTGATTAATTTCACTCTGAACAATCACTTTGCTTCTTATCACCACGGTTTACTTAGTACATCAGAAGGACTGTGAAGGTTCATGAAAAATTTTAAAGTACATTTCACTGTTAAAAGTCATGCATTAAAACAGATTGGTTGCCTACCACACAAAGAATATAGATTAATTTTGGTAAAAGCACTAGCCGAATGCCACAGTGAATTACAACAGCTTCTGGCAGGACAGGAATATTGCAGGTAAGAACACATGTACGTTCTCATTTCTTTGGTAGATTTTTCCATAGTCTTTGTTTGGATGTGTTGCTCTTGATGAACAGACTGTGCTCCAGATTTGCTTTGGTTGTCTGGAATTAGCCTCTCACCACTCTGCCTTTCAGCGGTTGGGGTTGCCGGTGATTGCTCAATATGGGACAAGGTGCTTCCCCTTCAGCAGAAGACAGGATTGTGCGGAATTGTGCCAGCTAAATGGAGCAAGGAAGGAAGGGATATATTTAGCTTTTCACTTCTATATTGCACGTCAGTGAGCAATTGCTATACTTCCCTACTAGCTTTCTATTTTTTAAAAAAATTAAGCTTCATAATATTGAATCAATCCAGTGGTGAGTCAGGATTTATGCTGCCACAGAAGTACTGGAATGAACAACCGTCTTTTTGCAGATCCTATTCAGTCAACTGTCACAGAAACTTTCAGACACTGGTACCACTATGTTATCACCTATGTAAAAAAACCTGGGGTTTGATAAATTAAAAATATCACCAATTGTGAAAGTAAAAAAACAATGCCTTAGGACTAATTCAACTTCGCTTTAAACATTGTTTTTTATGTCAAACTATTTGCACTTAATTTCTGTCCCCTATCCATTGAATAGGCCAATTAATAACACCTTGAACAAATATTAAAGATCCTCATAATACACAATTTATTTCTACATGTGTGCTTTTTATTTTCAAAGATTCAAAGTCCTTAACTAGCCTCATCTGGAAAGATATTAATTCAAACACCTTTGGAAGGACAGGTGACAATAATTTAACTGCATTTGACAGTTTCATAAGAGTTTAGACCAGAAAGAATACTTACGTCAATAAGGCCAGTAAGGGATATTTAGCTTATCCTACACATCTTATTAGGAAATAATGCAATAATAAAGCAATTTGTAGAGCTCCTAACCACTCTATGATAGCACTGAATGGAGAACTATACTCTGGCTATTTGATCTTGTGACACATCACAAAACTCCCTGCTGAGGCAGGTTTTTGGCTGAGATTTGATGAGAATGTGAATTTCTTTTGGGGAATCTTGTAGGAATGAAGATGGGAAGAATTCAGTTTTCTACCTGGCTTCTGCTTTGGGAGATGCAGCACTGCAAGGAAGTTTAAATAAGCAAATCGCCTTTCCTGGAGCAAGGGAAGCAAGTCCCCCAGTTTGAAGTCATCTTGTCTCAGTTCCCACAAGACTTTGTAAGATGTGAGTAGCCTAACCCGGCTGAGGCAGAATCATTATTAAGAGCAATAATGTGGTGTAAAGGTAGTACTCATTTTAGAGTAAAAATGAGACAAATAAACCTAATAAAATGTAGCAATACAATGTAAAGTGATAATATCCCTGAAGCTAAAAGACTAGAAGGGTCTTGTTCCTTGTAATACTGTACCTGTTCTGAGCTGATAGTAATTGGGTCTTTAAGGATAATCCAGATGACACTCTCATGGAGGGGAGGATGAGTCAGAGAGCCACTGTAGGTCCAGTAATCCATGGATTTAGGCAGTAGGCTTGAGGGATCAAAATCAGAAAAGGGAGCTTGCTTACCCTGGGGAAGATATGCTGGGTTAATTAAACCCATGAATAAGATAGGATTTACATCCTACAAGGGAGTGTGTTCCTAAATCAGAGGAGGTCATTTCAAAACACTAATGTTTTCTCATAGCATCAGAGGTGAGTTGCTCACCCTGGTGATAAGTGTGACACTGAGATACATCTAGGATGGCACCACCAACAATAAGCAGTGTTACTCAAAAACAAAAACCAACTTCCCCCCCCAAATGGTATCAGATACCAAAGAGTTCAGTCATCACTGACTAAAGGGTTGTGTTTTGTTTGGTTTTTTTTTCTCCAATACTGAACTCTGTGCTCCTGAGGAAGCAAAACACTTCAGTGTATAATTAATTTTCAGCTGTCTGTTGAGACTAAAGGGAGGATTCACACATGTTGATAATGTTTGCATGTTTAGGGTCAAAGTCTACATTCCTTTGTAAAATCCTGTGGGAGATGCTGTATTGTATTTTTAACATGCTTCACTAAAATTCAGATATTCAGATTCTATCTCTGCTTATCTTGTGCCTTTATGAGAGGCTTAGTGGGAGTGGTCACTGCTTTACAAGACAGCTTAAGAAAAGTGCAGTTCTGGTGTTATTTCTTCTCCCTTGTTTTCCCTCCTTCAACTGAGCAAAACTTCAGTTTGGTTATTGTGAGACTGTGCTGGTGGTGGACATCAGAAGTAATTTTAAATAGACAGACAGATGGATGAAAGCGTAGGATTAGGTAGGAATCAGGAACTGTGTACTCTTACTCTTACACAAAGAGCCCATACCTGTCTACAGGGTGGAGCCCCAACAATACAAAATATCTTATGGGATCCCATAAGCTCATGTCCCGGATCATGCTTTCGGCTCCCACATCTCAACAGCGTCCTTCAGCTGAACCTCTGCATTATTCTGAAGTCTTCAAAAAGGCAGATGAGAGATTGCGTAGATTTTAATTTAACTACTCTGTATATTATCGTGATCAGGCTGTGATGATGTTTACCTTAGTCTTTACTGAATCCAAGGCCTTCAAGACACCCTTCAGGTTTTCATTGCATAAGCCAAGCTGCAAATAAAAAAATACTTTAAAATCCTAAATACGTAACAATAGTTTTATTCTAACAGAATCAAGAATAAGAATATGCTTTATAAAGGTTGATTACTTTAGCTTTGCAAACCCACTATGAACAAGACAAAATGTAGAACTTTTGAGGAAATAACAGGAAGCTTTGCTCCTGCTTTGCAGAGTAATGCAAACAGTAGTGCGAAAATAATCTGATTCAGAAGTATATGATTGCTTCGATCATATGTGCTTATCCTTGAAATTCGCTTTGAAAGCATTCAGAGAGATGGTTTTGCTGCTATCTTTTTTGCAATGGGAACTATGAGTAATTGTATTTTAGCAGTATATAATAATATATAATGTTATTTTATGGTATTTCCTTAATATAACAAAGTCCTTAATAATAAGGAATTCTTTTTCCTGCCTCAGTTGGTTTTGAAAGGCTAACTATGTCATGTACATGGATTCAAGATTTCTTGGAGTTCTGATTTGTAATTTTCTCTTCTGATTGATAGATAGTAATAGCACACGTGACTCAAACTCTCTTTCTGTGAAAGTTCACATCACTGTTAATGGAGTGGAAAGCAAACACAAAAGGTGTGAGCATTGCCTGTTACAAAGGCAGATGAAACACCACAAGCTCACTAGCACTCACGCCTTTAAAGCACAGCTCTTCTTTAAAGTTTTGTGGATGAAATGGGGATTTGGGTAAAACACCCATGTAGAAGCATGGGCAAAGCTGGCAACATGAGCTAAATCAGGATAAAAGACATTAATCTCCACCGATTTAACACAAAGACATGTTTTTCCTAGTTCTCATCACTGGCTGCAGTTTTGATAAGGAAAAGGAAGAGAGACACATGTGTTTTCAGTATGTCAGTAACTGACCTTCAGGAAAACAGTGACAATTGCCAAACCATCCAGCTTGTCGAAAGCCTCAGCTATATTCGAATACTTGTCCGTGTTCCAGTGAAGGAGATGAAGCTAAAAAGCAATTGACAGGACTGTTTTTGCTGGTTCTATTACAAAGAACGGCCGTAATCAGAGTAAAATAGTTAGAAATGCCATTCTGCACTCTTAGGGTCTGACCGTGAAACTGAGAACGTGCTTGTGAATGCCTGCAGATTTATGGTGTTCTGCTGAATTGCCCTGGCATTGTCAGGACTCATACTCAGGCTTTATCTTGAGGTAGGCAGAACTGCACATATTCCTGAAAGCAATTTAGGGGTAAGTACAGAGAGATGTGGAAAATCACAACTTAGAAGGGACGTATATTTTTCTAACTCTACTGCTAACAGTCTCCTGTGCATGCCTTTATTTCCATGTTTTTAAAAACGTAATACATAGCATTTTGAGGAGTGTAACCCCTTTGTTACACATGGTGCAATATTTATTCACAATAGTCCCATTTACTGCAAAAGATTGATGGTATGGCCATGAACATCATGGCTGTGGGTGGTTTATATTCAACAGACATTTCAACAACTTTTAGTTCTGACAGTATTTACTTTAATAGAGTTTTGAGGAACTTTTGTTCATCCTAGTATGTTGCTTATTATATCTTGAGCTATTTTTCATGTGAAATACAAATTTCCAAAAACTTACAGAACTTGGAAATCACAATAATTTCTTTTAATGCCTTCTCACCTATGAATACGCTTAGTAATTCCTTAGCAACTATTTAACTCTATAGCAATAGCCTAGTCCAGGATTATTTGTATAACGTTTCAGCAATGTGGTCACAGAAAATATCAAAACTTCTGCAAATACAAGGAGGAGATTCAAAAATACAGAGACAGAACATGGAAATTACCATATAAAGCACATAATTTTAAAATTCTGATTTAAATTAGAATTTTTTTTTAATTTCTGGTATTTTTTAAAGCTGAATTCCTGTCTTTTCAACTTAACATCTTTACTGTTTCAACATATTTAAACTATCGATTCAAAGCAAACTAATAAACACTTAATCATGTGCTGCTTAAACACAGCTTAAGTGCACTATCTCTTTACAGCAGAAAGCAATTCTAAAGGGACACCACCTTCTTATCTTGGCTGTATCAAATGAGATAGCTTTAGCTCTATCAACAGCGGAAAATTTCCTATTAGGAACACACTTCTGGCTATGTGTTCCTAACGCCTAAATTAAAAATGCATAATCCATCTCATTAGATTGTCATGTTGTAATGTTCCTAAAATCTAAAAAGCTGCCAAAGATAATATTACATGGATTGAACATGAATTATTCGCTGGCACGTTGATGACTATTAGCAGGACAGTAAGACACTGGAAAACAAATAAAATCTCTGACTTTAGAGGTGGCTTTTAATTTTTGTACAACAGACCTTGCTTCATTATGGAAGACATTTAATGTACTTGACAGCTGCTGGGGCCCTTACTAGATAACTTTTTCACCTCTTTCTCTTCATTAATTTCTTCTGGGTTTCCTTCTTATTTGCTGTTCTTGAAAAGCCAGAAAAAAACACCTTACGGTGATCAGCATGCTTGTAGCTTTGAGGAGCTCCAGCTACAATTACAGTGGGGCATTGGGTGATCAGACTCTCTAAAAAGCAGCTGATTTAGTATTAAGCTGAATGTACTTGTACAGCTGACCTTTTTAACATTTAGCAGATGTTTATACCTGCACCTTTCAGCCCTATTTCGTTATTTAAATATGGATTTAGATTATCTAAATTTAGATTAATAAGTACTGACCGCAAAACCCAATTTGCTCTTGTAAAGTCTACTTTGCACATGTAGAGATGGTATTGCTTTTGCAAACTAAAATAATTATCAAAACTATCTACATATGCTTTTTTTTTTTTTTTTTCCCTAGGGATGATATATGTCACTGGACTTTGAAAACTTGCTTTGACTTTTCTTTCATTGACTCTACCTCTGAGGCATATTTTCTTCCATCCACTGTGTGCTCCGAGCCTTGTTCATCTGTTTGGCCCCAATGGAAGTGAAACTGCTGCAGTCTGTATGTTCCAGTGAGAGGTCCACCTGTCAGCACTGCAAGTGCATGAAGTAAGGTAAAAACATCATTAATCAATAAAGTCTTCCTGACAGGCAAGTTACAGATTTCAAAGATTTTATAATGTGCAAGCAGTTTTCTACATGTTAGCATGTTTTGATATTAGATTATTTTTAAACATTTGGAGGAAAAAAAAAAACCAAACAAACCAGAACAGTTTGTGCAGTTAAGCCAAAGTTATTGAAGGTTTTCAGTCTAGGTATATATATGGTGCATTGTTTATAGTAAATCTGCACGTCTCCTCAATATGGTTCCAAAATTCAGGTGAAATATATGTGAATACACCTTCTACTCCAGAGAGAAAACAAAAGGAAAAGTAATGCAGAAAACCAGTAGTTTGCCAGAAACAGTAACTGGATTTTAATAACTGCAGAAGAAACAGTCCTACCACATGGAACTCACTTCCCACTGAAATTTGTATTATTTATGACAGTATTTTAAAGGTCTCTTCCTTCACAGAAGTAACAGTTATAGGTACCTGAAGTTTTCTGAATTTAGATTATGAGATGCCACAGGTGTGCTCAGATGTTATTGACACTGTTCATTGGTCATTATCATTAATTCCTTGCTTACAAGCACATAAATGTGTATTGATTCCCACTGTGGTGATAGGCACTTGTGATTGTACATAATGCTTAGAAATACGTGCCTGGAGTTCTAGCAGCACTTGCAATACTGTACATCAGCACAAATTAATCTCCTCCTTTGCTATCAAGGTAATAAGACTCTCTGAGCAAAAAAACCTAGTCCAGAGTGATTTCATATGGAGTTACACTGTGAGTAACTTTTACATATGCATAAATCTCCAAGCACATGTTGATTAAAAAAAAAAAAAAAACAAACCACGATTGAGTAACTGTGTTTAGAAACTCTTCTCCTACCTTCCCCTCCCCAAATCAGTGATTGTCCTGGAGGTTTCCTACTGGGAAATTACCAGTCCTTTTGCCATTAGCACAAGAACACTTGCCAACAAGTCCTAATTTTAAAGAACTTAATTTGGATCTTCTGTGACAATTAAAGTGTGTTGCCAACTAGTATAACAAAATTAGCAAGCCTAATCTATATAAATACTCCTGAAAGGCACCTAGTCTTGTTTTCTATATAAACGAGAGAAAAAGCGAATGAAAAAAGAAAATGTCTCACACCTCCCTCTCCAGATACCCTTTTTACTAACCTGATTGATTGTCCTTATCCTCAAAATTCACATGGAAAGAATGTCAAACATTGACAATCTCTTTGCATGTGGAAGGTTTCCAAGTGATCTGGAGAAGTCCCAGTGATGCATCTTTTTTGACTTCCTTGGTTTTAATATCAATAGGAGATTGACGGTCTCCATTAGCAATAGGGTATAACTTGTGCCAGTGGTCAGGTCCTAGGCAAAATAAATAAATGAATGGAGTTTTCTACTTCAGATTCTGTACCAATACTGAATTCATACCACTTTCCCTTGGAACCAATTGTATACGTAATACAGATACTTGATATGTTAATAATCCATGTAATTCTGAAGAATTTTTATAAGGAAAAGAAATAAATATTCAATATATTATAAATAAATCTGATCTATTAAAGATAGCTTTTACCATTGTTGCCTTGATAACTCCAGTTCAAACTTGCCATTTTTACTCCTGGCAAGGTACTGTCTTCTTTAAAAAGAAACTACTGGTGCTGATGAAAGCTGTTAAGACAAGATCTCTGCTTTGATTTTCTTCTGAATTTCTAACTTACACCTGGGCTTTTATATGCCTGGTTAAACAGTAAAGACAGTAATATTTTCTAACCAACGTTTATTGATTTCATATGATTTCTGAATGGCATGAGAAACTGTGATAAGAGAAAGGATTGTAATAAGGAAATAGTGTCGATTGCAATGTTTACTTTTTGATTCAGCACATATATGAAGACAGATATGAGTTACATGAGTTAAAATGTACATCATTCTGATGGTTCAAATGTTGTCCAAAGACCTTCACACTAAATCTTCACAATCCAAAGGATAATTATGGTATAAAAGTGCAGACTACACAGAAAGCAACGGATGCTCAGCCTTCTTCAAAATCCATGTCAATCATTTAAGACATCTATGTGTGGATTTTAGAATATTATTTTTGACAATCACTAAAAAATAATCAATCTTAGTAGCTTTTAGTGGTGGAAAACAAATAACAATGTCAGTGTGCAACAAAATGGTCAATATGTTATTAAATATTACATCAATAAGACTAACAATGCTCTCATTAATAAAAGGATGTCCAAAGCCTACTAAGTCCTACCAGCTTCAGATGTTTTGGGAATGATCTCAAGCCATTTTTGTACTGCTGGGAATCTTCAAGGCAATCTTCTTGCGGACTGATACCTGATTAAGTGCATGACTGAAGTCCAGCTTCCAAAGCTTTCTCTTGAATTAGGTCTTATCTTGTAGTTCAAGAATATTTACACACAATCACCTATTTCTTCAGTAATAAGATACCATGTTCTGACTGTTTTAAAGCTAAGTTCTACTAATACATTTGGGATTTTGCCTGGCTTAAACTGTCTCATACATGCTTAAGAGCAGGATTGTAGTTTTAGGACCATATGCTTGACAAGTACTAAAGCATAGTTAAATAGTTGTGGTATTATCTGTATGTGTAACCATTTGAATTGAGCGTATGGAGTAATTATTTCTATATAAAATAAGGTTTAGCATAGACTATGTAAGCATTGCCTTGTCATCCTGCGTTGCAAAAATGGAACCTGTTGACATTTTCCTGTTTTTCTTACAGATTATTCTCAGTAATAGGAAACTACTGATATCTGCCTTTGCAGATGTCCACAGCTGACGTCAGGAATTTCAGATACCATTGTGCAAGTAATGTTACAACCTGTAAAACTTGTGGCATTGATGCCTAGGAATATGACAGCTTGTAGGTGCGTCTCAGGTATAGGTGGACTGCAATTTTCTGTTAATTTTTTGTTGTTGTTCAGAAATTACGTTTTATCAGAATGGAAAATGTTCAAAGGAAAATTACCACCACAAACTTCTGCTGAAAGACAGGCAGCTTCACCTGCATAGACCCTGACCAATTTCCTAGTCAGATTACTAAGATGATATCAGTGTTTCACTACATCATGAAATTTCCGCTTGAAGTGAAGGGTGCACAATTTATGGTCCTTGGGCAACCTTGCTATGTAAACTATGTGAGAAATGAAGAGAGCAAAACTAATAGATCAGATGGAAATATTAGGTATGCTGGACTCAGCCAGTTATTAACTTGTAGTTCTCCAGCAGGGAGTCTGAAGACCTCAGTAACCAGGCTTGTGTCAAGCCTTCAGCACCCTGTTGGGGCAAGGGGAACTGGGAGGCCTGCTGCTGTCTTGGCTGCTACAGTCTGGAATGGCTGTTATAAATTACTGCCATGTTTAGCGCTGAAACAAACTCAGGCTGGTGTTGGTGACTAAGTTTTGAGGCTTCAGAAACCAAACCTGACACCAGACACTAAAAAGATGCAGCCCACTGCTCTGGAGAACCAAGCCATATGGCGGGCAGCCCAGGAGCCCCGAAAAAGCCACCTTCACCCCAGGCACTCAGGACTTGCAGCCTCTGTCCTGCTGCAGGAGAAGATTTAGGGTTTGAGTCCAAGTTACAAGGTTATTAGTGACATGGAAGCAGCCCAGCTTCCTGCCTGTCCCCCTAAGACATTTAGGTGTCCTGAAGGGACAGATAAGCCTGGTACATTGGGGCAAAGGTGTTCATGGCTCAAGAGTTTTTCACTTTGAGAATCAGAACTCTTTTGAATGTGTTTGTGGTGGGATTTAGCAGCCATCAGTAAAATTTATAAATTCTTTAAAGAACTGTTTTGAAACAGAATGTGTTTCTTGCAGAACAGAAATCCTGACTTTTGACCAGATCTGATGTCAATTATCATCGTTCCTTTGGAATAATGTAGGATAAATTCCTTCACTCCTGTGAGAGCCACAGCACTAAATCGACTGCAGTTGTTCACACTCACAGCAGAAAAAGTGAAAGAGCCAGAGACCCCTCAATTCCTTGTCTACTATCAGACATCTGCAGACAGTGTTGGTAGCTGTGAGTTAGTTATATAGATAGTATCAAAGACCTTCTGTCAGTGGTCAAGAACTATCAGCTGGACCACTGAAAAAAACAAGTTAGATAGGACTAATTCAGAGATCTGAAATTGTGTTTGTGGTTTGAGTGAAACAGATGGTGCATTCCAGCATGATATGGGGACAATGTAATATAAAGAAATTCAGTCACAAAGAATACAGAAGAATGGGGCAAGATCATTTTGAATTATCTAACAAAGAAAGGAATGAAGTTTTAGGAATAATAGCCAAAGGAAATATAAATCTTGTCTTGTTAGACAGATGCAATGGGAATATAATGTGGAAAAACTGCCGTAGTATCTTTCGCTTGATCAGATAATCAATGTCAATTTTCTGACTATGAAAAATATTCTTTCTGTGCGAGGTGAGCATGGCAGAGATTCAGTAAAATGATCTCTTGGAAGAGGAGCCAAGATTTCAGAACTGTGACCTTTTTACTGCCTCATCAGCCAGGCTTTAAAGTAATTCTAGACCTCTGATTTAAATGCAGCAGATTGTGTGTGACTGACACAACAACTGGTTTGCTTCTTGAAACCCAACACAACTACCTTATGATTCCTCCCGTTACACCCTTTTATACCTCCCTAAGTGCACTTCAGCTTTTAACTATGACCCTATCACTGTTGCTAAAATATTTAATTGCTAGTATTTCTTAACTAAAGTCTAAGCTGCTGGTTCTTAACTTCAAATTAAAACCTGTCAAAACCAATTTTTATTTTTTTTTCTGCATGAATGTAGAGAATGAGGCTAATGTTATGAAGGAGCTCTTGAGCTCCTGAAGAGCTCATGAACCAGGATTCAAAGGAAAAGAATCCAGTATTTCTTTGAATAGACTTACCACTTTTTTTAATTCCTGAAGTTACAATGTGGCTTTGTGATCAGCCTTTCTCCAGATGACAAAGAAATTAGGTTTGACTTTAAACAAAGTCCCAGGAACTAAGGTGATGCAACTTAGGAAGGGTGGCTGATACCTTACTGCTTGTTGCACAGCTCTGCCCATTTGGGGAACTTCTTTCAGTTCCCTCTTCTACCTGACAAAAAAACATTTCAAGGCTTTTTACTGCAACTTCATGCTAGGAGGAAAGACTTCTGAACTCAAAGAGCACCGAACTTTTTTTCCAGAATAAAAGCTTTTTACAAATTGCAATAGGAATTGAAGTAAATTATCTATAAATGTAAGTTGAAATAATACAAGTTAAAGCATTTTATAATTATTTTTGTGGCTCTCATGCATTCCTCCAGAGTACTTATAGTCCAGACGTTGTCACATTATACTAATGCATTAGAACTATGAGACTAAATTGCTGAGACAGCAACCACAAAAAATGTCCCAGCAGCACAGGGCATAAGAAGGCTGAGGATCATGGATGGTAATAAGCTTCTTAAAACACAAGCCTGTATTCCATCAGCCACTGATTATTGCCTCCACATTTTAGGCTATCCACACTCTGCAGGGAAAGTGTTAGCACCTTTCCAGGAAACTGGGATTAAAGAAATGTGATACCCTTGGCAAAACCTTCACAGTATAAATAGAAGTGGATCCCTGGCTTTCCAGATGAGTGTGGACAAAGTTTTAAAGTCTAAAGCCCTGAACCTGCAAACCACTATAGATGTGTCTAACTTTATGCATAGCAGGACACCTATTGACCTTATTTGCGAGTATGAAATTAAAAATGAACATCACAGTACAGGAACGAATGTAGAACAGTCTTATTTTAAGGACACTGGCCAGAAAAAAATAGAAAACTCTTCTGAAAAATATTAAATTACAAGAATGTTCAAAGGAAATTTTTCATTTTTAAAGTGCCAAATATTACATATCTTGATAGTGAATTGATGTGTGAAAAAATCCTGCCAAAAGTTTCAGTAGCTCTCATAGTGATCCTTCTTAGAGAATCAAGATATTGTTATTTGTGATGCTCTAGTCAAAATTAAATAAGCTGTTTAGATAATCTTCCCTTATAGCTATTGTAAGTAAACTAGTGGGAGGAAAGTTGCAAACTTATGAAAGTTTTGAAGTGAACTAGAAGGAGGGTGCTTCCAAACCATCAGGCATCGCTCCATCTGAGGAAGCTCTGGCCATCCTTGTGCAAAGTATTGCATAGGGTGCAAGAGACAAGGATTGCCTTAAAATAAGACACAGTAACTATTGGCCTGTGGCATAAAGGCAGGAGATAATAGGAGCCCAATGGTTGTGAAAGAGCTGTTGTCTCGTGTTACCTCATGCCTGCTTCCTGCACCAGGCTTTGCTGATGGGAGAGATACAGCTCAGTTCGTCTATGCACAGCTGGTTGTTGTGGATAGGATCAAACCTGGCCCCTCTTTGTGAGGGGAAAAATGTCAGCTTAACTGGGGAGTTTTATCTGCTATGGGCTACAGTTTTAGGATTTTAATACTAACTGAGCATTTATTTTAAGTGGTGAAAGATAATACATCTCTATTTTTATTTGCAGACAGACCTATAAAACTGTCGGTCCTATAACTCCCTGTCCCAGTTATGAGAACAGCCAAAGTCTGAAGCAAGTAAAAAAAGCTGTGTCCACATAATGAAGTATCCATAATCTTTTCTTGTTACTAGGTGTTCTGTAAGCTTATGTAGTCCATATTTTCTGACAAATACCAACAAAACTTTATAAATGTCATTATGCACCTCCTATTCGGGGAATATATTGAATTGCAACTAATACATTTGGGTACCAGAACAGATTTGTAGGTGGACATGGCATGGTAATAAATAAAAATTTTATTATTTGCAGTTATACTGATACAACATTAAACAATCTGTATCAGAAATGATGGGGTAGTTTTATCATTTTTTTTTCCTTTTAATTCTGTACCTTAATAGGAAAGAAGCATATATAGCAACAGACTTAATCTGGTTTATATAGATATAACATATGAAAGAGAAAGACAGACTGCTATGATGGTACGTTTTACTTGCCCTAAATTAGGGGTTTTCAGACCTTTGATTTCCAGATGCTTAAACATTTACCAGAAAGATACAGAAAATTAAAGCCTACTGAAAGCAGGCTTGCTCTTCTCAGTTGTCTTTCACCTTGAAAAGAATCCACAGACCTTAGAGTTTGGGGCCATAAGTTGAAAATCACACTTGTGTGCCATTTGAGCTGTATGTATGGCGCAGATGTTTGTCCAAGGTAACCAAATGTATTCAGTTTTTGGAGTTCTGTACAAAACAGTATGTAAATAATTACTTCAGTGGTCTGTGATAACACCTGTATTCTGCACGTTGCATTAGGCATAAGTAAATCTCACGATTTTGTGCAGAATTGACTGTTGGATAAATAGCAAAAGAGAAATGCCTTCTTTCAGAGGTATTACTGACTGTGGAAACCGCAGTGTTTTAATCAAAACATCGCTCCTGATATAGACAGAAAACATTTTAAGCAGACTGAGGCATAGTCACACAACCTCCTGCTTGGAAGGCTTTCAGCAGGGAGATGTGCCCTCTGCTGCTTGCTTGAGTACAGTGAAGAAACAGCAGTAAGAAACTTAGCCTGTATACCTTTGACCTGAAACATGGGTGAAATGGGACAATTCAAAAACATCTTCTAACATAACTATTTTTCTAGGGCAAGGTCGTTGTCTGAAAGCAATTTCTGATATTAAGATTTTTGTCAAAATGCTACAGAAAGATTTAATTTGTGTTTTATTGTAAGCTGCATTGGGTGGCTGAGAATATTTTTTTGTTTCCAGTCTCCTAAGAGACTAAGCAGTGAAAAACTGGAGCAGCAGAAATTCTGAGAAGTTTCTTTTTCTTTTGTCAGTGACAAAGCATTAAAATTCGTGGTTTCTCCAGAAAGAGTGAGTAAAAAAGTGCTAACTCTTCTATCAAAACAGCAGTAGCAAAACAAATGGTATATGGCTACTGAAAAGGTTATTGTTCTTTTTATTATTGTTGAACCTTTTTTCATCAAATGCTGTTTAAAATTCGATTCAGGGATTATTTGGCTATATTTCTGGCTGGCTATTCTGACTTTAATTTGCCATACCTTTTAACTTTACTGCCCACATTGGTGACAGTCACAAGGAGTAATTTCTGTGACCCAGTTAGGGATGCAATGCTTCTGTCACAGTTTCTCAAAAAGAGTTCTTAATAACAAAGGGACAGGAAAAAAATAATAATTTCAGTATCAGCTGTTTTTCAAAAGTATTTCTCTTTTTGAGCTACTGAACTGCTGAAAAAACACCTGCACAACATGCAGACATGCAAGTTTTGCACCTATGGATATAAGCATATTTATGTACCATAGATGTAGTTTCACTGATTTCCATTCTAACAATATTATTATGCTAGCAGTGTCCTCTCTTTTTATGCTCCACGTTAAACTCCACAAGCACAGTGCAAGCTGTAGAAGTATCCAAACATACGCAGCTGCTTGATGGCATGCGGGCGGCCTGGCTGGTGCACAGCGCGACTTGTCGGTACCTTTCCTTTTTCACCGGGGCATGTTCAAAACCTACTGCCACTTAACAATTGCAATCTAAGAATCATATTTGTTAAGAAACAGAAGTAGTTTCAGGAATGCCACAAAATTCACGAGTAGCTCAGAACCATTAGACCAACTCTGCCACCTACAGACACGCCATTTCTGGATTTGCACTAGAAAAACCCACCTTAGCCCCATGTAGAGTTCTTACAGAAGTGAAACTAGCAGGCATCCCAATTGAGACATCCTAGCATGTAATCCAGAAGTACAGGAATGTGATGAACGATCAAGATTTGATGCAACTTGTACAGAAACTGAGCAAGGTTTTTGCAAGAAACCGCACATATTCAGTCCATAACCGTCTTCACTACTGGACATTCCACTGGGATGTAACTGAGCCCCATGATGCTAAACAGGACTAAGAGGAATTAGTTGTTTCAATAGATAAATCATGATATCTTTTCTATTCTTAAATGAACAGCAGCTTTCCCAAATGTCTGATAAAAGCCTGATGTGCCTGAAAAGGATCTGCTTGCCCTGTTTCCCCTAGTTTCTGTTGCAGTTTAGATTAACCACATGTTCCATGCTCCCTGCCACCATGAGATGACACTCTGTACTACCTAGTTATCCTACTCCTCTTACAGAGGCAACAAAAAAATAAACTCTAGTGTACTGGCGAAGGATCAGAGAGAATTGTGTGAGTCCCGAATCAATGGAGCAGACTGCAGGTCTCCTCTCAGTTTAAAAAAAGAAAAGTTTTCCAGCCCTTTTCTGTGCCGAGATGGCCTTGAAAACTTGAAACAATGTAAACATTGAGATGGAGGAAAGGAGCCAGTGAGTTGATCTCAGTGTGACAACAGACAGAAAGGAAGAGTGTTACTGAAGGGAGAGAAGTGCATGGTGGCACACCCGCACATTCATGCTCTTGCCTCTTCAGAGAAGTTAAGAAGAAATCCTGAAAAAATCTCCCTATCCCTTACCATCTCCCTGGTCACTGCTCATTGCATTGCATGCTGATGGAGCAGGGATGTGGGAGACCATGAAAGCGTCTCCCAGCTATTTCACTTCACCTCTGATGAACATCTTTACCTGGCAGGATAGATAGCCAAAAATAGAAATTATTACTTTTGTGAAGAATTCACATTCTGTGTGTTCCTTTGCAGTTTTACTCAATTTCGCACTTCCCAGTAACAGTGTCTTAAAATATGCCTGCTCTTATTCAAAATGACTATACCCTTGTGTTTCTTTAGTGAAAGATTAAAACCACTCGGATGATTTCAATAAACAGCACTGTTTTTGACAGCTTTCTGAAGTGACAAGAAAACAGTTCTAAATAAAGATATTTTGGGTTCTGTGTTTTAGAAACCGAACAAGAAATTGTGAAGAGTCTGGGGGGAGGCTGTAAGATGCCAAGAGGAAATGGAGGACCTGCAGAAGTATTAGGGATGCAGAAAAAAATTCGAGAGGTGCAGAATAAAATGGGGCCAGACCGGAACTGAAGGCGTGGGAAAACGGAAAGGAAATATATGCGTAGGAGAACCTGGTGGGATAAGAGTTCTAGCCTGTGGCTCCCTCACTTACACACCTTGAGTATCTCTAATGCAGATACATAGAACAAGGCTATCTTAGCCTTGATGTTAGCAATAAAATATTTCTGTCCTTTGTAATAATCATTCTGTACTTTGATGGAGACCATGGAATTTCTGTTCACTATTTTTCTCACAGATGTAGTGCACTGGATGTTTTCTTAATTGTCCATGTGACACTGTTGTTGCCTTTGCACTAAAACTTGCTGTCCTTGCAGGAAGGTTAACCTCATCTAATGTGAGACTTTGGACTTCAGATATATTATTTTCACTTGTTGTTTCACTATTATCTTATTGAACATCAGCATACAGTGCACCTGGGTGATTCTCGTATGTTAACCCTACACATTTCTTTTTACATGGCCAACCATGCTGGAAGTATATTTATTTCATCCAGAGGCTACTGAGACCAGTAGTTCTTCTACTTCTTTCCAAAATTTGTCTCAGGAAGTGAAATGAAATTTTAGCAACCATTTTAAGAATAAATTTTGCAAGCAGTTCATATGCTAAGTGAAACTAATATATGCCATTTTAATATATGTTCTGAAATATATGTGAGATATTTTGGGGTTGCTATTTGTGCAGGACTAGGTGATGGCCTGAGATCCCTTCTAATCAGAGTCTTTTTATGGTTCTGTGACTGAAGTTTTGTCTGGAATGTTATAAAACATTTCCCTGTCACTATGAAAAATATTGGGACACTAGATAAGAATTACACTGAGTTTCAGCAAAGCTGGTTTATTTTCTGTTTATTTTCTATGATCAGATATAGGAATCAAAGAATGTGTTGTATAGAGAATATGTCCAGAGTTAAAGAGAAGAAGAATGAGTCAGAGATGTGGGCATTGCCTAGGGAATTTTGAACATTGCTGTGCAATGATTTTCATAATTCATTACATTTGGATTAAGACATACATAGATAATGTCTGTTCTCTGAATTTTTATCTGTGGTGAAATCAATCATGTGAATAAAGTAAAACAGCAAACAGGCCAGAATCTATTACTTTGTTAAGATAAGCTAATAGAATTGAGAGTTCAGAGATGCATATTTGCAGGAAGAACAGGGTATCTAGCAAGTGACCATGTGGGATGTTGCAAGATGGGGATGATCTCAGCTATTACAAACAGGAGACTAGTTCTAAATGAAGGGGATTATAAAAGCTATAATTAGCTAATGCTTCCTAAAAGCCTAACTAAACTGTTGGGTTTTTTCCATTCCAAAGTGCAATACCATAGTGAGATCAAGTGTCATGTAGTAAGTGCAGACAGAGAAACAAATCTTATAAACACAACATCATCTGCCATTATTTCAGGACAGTCTTGTAAGGTCTCTGAAACAGATATGTTTCCTTTAATGATGCTATGATTGCTGAATGACTGTTTACTTATTATATTGGAGTATAATAAGCACATCACAGTTAATTGTCACCAATTTATGTTAATTTTATTTGCATGTCTAGAGGTGACACTTCTTTAATCTCTATTCTGTTCTGTAAATTCTTAAGAAAGCAGATGGATTGCTGAAGAGAACAGAATCCCTTGTGTCTTAAAAGCAAGCTTACTTTTCTCAGAAGTGGTTTCATTGCTGGTTTATTTACTGTTTACAAATATTCATGGTATTAACATAATAACCTGATGAAGGACGACTGTGTCTGTTCTGCATGTATCATATTCTCTATCCCCAGGGAGTTTTTCAAAGTACACAAATATGCAACCGTTCAAATCCTGATGGAGAATAAGCGAAGGAGTTCCTTCCTCTCATAGAGGACCAGCAAATGTGGTTTGGCCTTTGCTGTTGATGAGTAACAGAGAGAAGCACCAGAGAAGAAGCAGGACTACTAGCAATGTGAAGGCTTTTCAGGAGTGTGGCAAATGCTGTCTTACAAAGGACAGGCAGTTTGTGCCATCTGCTAGAGATGCAGGAGAACACAAATAATGTGCTTTGCTGAGACATACATTGACTAAATAGGGAAGCGGAGGCTTGATTCTCCCAAGTCCACCCCAGCACACCCAAAGAACATCTGGTAAGCTAATTTCATAACAAGATCAAGTTACATTAATTTTTGAAACAAATTCATAGTTTCTTCAAAACTTAAATTTTATGTGACTTTAAAAACTGACTGCTGTTATTTAAAATAAAACTCACCTGAACTGTGTCTATAAAGCATACAAGCATCTTTAAAATGTGAGCACTCCAACTGAAGTCAAAAGAACTGGTTATAAACTTAAAATTCTGCATGTGCTTAAATCCTCTGCTAGGTTGAGCTTGTGTGCTAGATGGCTCAGTTGGCCAGCAGCAGTCCTTTTCTCTAATTTTGGGGGCAGAAGAAGGTCTGAGACTATCTTGCAAGCATCTTGTCCTCCATAGCACAAATCTGTCACTGTGACAGTGTGTCAGTGGTCTATTGAACTCCTGTTTTCTTCCTCGTTGTATTAAATAAATGAAAGCTTTAGTTATTAGGCCATAGAAGCAAATGACTCACTGAATATCTAAGTGACTGTCTAGTAACAGTAAATCTTACTCTTTCTGAGTCAATGCTAAGAGTTATGATCTGTTTGATTGATAGATGATAAATATATCTTATGGGATCCATGAGGAGGTTTTCCCTGCAGGGGACGTGACTTGCCTTCACTGAGGCACTGGAGCTACAATGGTGACTGTCGAAGGAGAGACAGCATTTTCTAATGCATCTTCTCTCTGAAAAACAGCAAAACTCTCATGATAGCAAATTACTCACGTTTAGCAGCACTCCTGCAGTTGGGTTCTGTATATAAGCATGACTGACTATTAAAATATAAACCTTTGGTGGAGAAACACTTTCGTACATGACCTTGGGCTTCCTGAACCACAGCTTGAGGTGACTATGTTTGTATGAGGAGGACCGTCAACACCAATAGCCTGCTAAGCTGACTGTGCAATTAGAAAACCCCTTGGCAGCAGGGTAAGGAGACATTCCATGTGTGAAGGATTTTAAAAAGTCATTTCTAAAAACACCCAACCCCCCCAAGACAAAACAAATCTCCAGTGGGGCAAGCGTTAGTCTCGTACAGCCATGCGGTGTGCTCCCGTTGCCTCTGTGCGGTGCGTGGGCAGTAAATGCAGAACACGTCGAACCTCCTGCATGCATACTGCTCTACTGATCCGCACGTGCACAGTCAACTTACTGTATGTTGACATCACATACGGTAGACAGATCAAACACGTGCAGAATGATGGTACGTTGTGCGAGTATCAAATTACTCTGCACAGCCAGAATGCCCACTTTCCGGTATTTCAGGATGCTTAGTAGCCAGTGTTATTAGATGCCAATTGGTAGACTACCACCCAAAAAAGGAAAGCCATATATTATTACCAAAAACAAAGGACCACTGTCAAAGCTGATAAATTCAGCAAGGCTCAATGAAGGTGCTGTTCTGTGCATAACAAAACAAGGAGACTGAAGATGCCTCTTTTTTTTTTTAACTTTTGGTATTAGAGCACTGCTAGTCCATATGAGATGGCTTAAGTGCTCAACTTTAGAGACTGTGTTGTGTAAGGGTTACTTGATTTCATGGACTATGAATCCAGTTATTTAAATGGAATTCTTTATGTTTGCTTCTGTGGTTTGATTATCTATTATTTTACCATACTAAACACATTTTTTTATAAGATTACGATTTATTATTTTGTTATACTCAAAGACATAGTTAAACACAGACCTTTTTTAAACTCAGAGAAGTAGAAATAAAAATTTAAGAACAATGCATTGAATACTCAGATGATGGCACTATTTAAACTTTTTTCTTTTTTGAGCACAAGGCAATCTGCAGTACGGCAGCAAAATAGCTGAGTAAAACAGAACTTCTTTATAAAACTGAAATACTGCCCTCCTCACTCCTTCCCACAGCAGGCAATCCTTTGGCAGTTGTGTTTACAGTATCCCCCAACACTCCAGTTACCAGCCCAAGGTCCAGGGTAACCACCTATTGAACAAAAGATGCAAGACTGGGGCTTTTTTAGTGCAAGACAAGGGTGATCTTATGCTTTTTTGTGACAATGTAACTTTTATCAGGCTTGGTTTCTTGTCCTTTCACATTGGGAAGCTTAGTTTGCTGGAATTCAGAATAAAATATTAGCATTAGAACATGTCATAACTAGCTCTTTTATTGAAAAACTGCTAATATTCTGTAGGCTTATCTGGGCATCAAATTTTCTACCAATAGTATAAAACTCTCTGCTCTTACTCTTTTCTGCCTTGGGTTCTCTGATTCTTTGCAAACTGAGAAACTTGTTCAGAACATAAACCTTTTGAAAAGAAGGATGGCACTACAGGATGAGGGTTTTCTTCACCCTTGTGAGACATGCTTTTAAGAAACTGTTAGTAGCACTCCATAAAAGCATGTGCAAGGATTAATTGTTTACAGTTGCACCAGCTTGCAGCTGATCTAAACAGCTGATCAGAAATTCTTCTTTTTGACTGATTTTCAAGGCGGAAAAATCCCTCTGAAAAAGCATTAACAAGTTGCTGAAGTGAGCACTGTTTGGCTGATAGAGGAAAACCCTTATCTGCCTTTCCTTCACAGACGATCACAGGAGAAGGCATATGAAAACAAGTCACTGGACTTTGCAGCTGAGAAAGGGAGTTATCTGTGGGTGGCAGGATGATTTGGACAAAAATTAAGAGCCTCATCACTGAAATCTTGCCTTTGACAGCAGGTATTTGAGTTTACAGACCCTCATTCATTTGCTGCACCTAGAGTGATAAGTCTATTTGGAATCTCATACAGTTCCCCGGGTTTTGTAGTAATACAACTGAGAGCAGAGCTGAACGATTTTTTTTTAGGCAGGTAGGTTATGCAGTTTCTCATCAGGGGGTTAAGATGAACTGGTGATAGGGACAGTTGAAAGAAATAGGAGAAATATTAGAAAAGAAAACATTTTGTTTCGACACATTCGTTTTGTTAAGCAACACTATTTTCAAATTAAATTTATTTTTAAAAATTCAAAATAAACCAAATTATGAAAATTATTCTTGTTATGTATGACATCTGACATTCATTCAGAGAATTTGACTTATGATACTACCTCTGGTGCCACTAACGTTTATTTGAAATTTGATATTTTTCATTACTCAGGATCTAGCATTAAGAAGTTACTTGTATATATTTGCAAGAACATTTTGGTTACACAAGTATGTGTGTTCTCTGTGTATGAAAATTTGTTACCAGAAAATGAAGACAGATCCACATTTAAAGACAGAATGGCTCTACCTTTACAGTTTAGTATATTCAAGTCATAGAGTAGATAAAACGATAAAAAATGATAAAAAGATAAAAGCTAGAGGCAGAAATGTCATCCAGTTCTAGCCTCCTGAGGAATTCAAGATGTGTCTTGTACTTTACTCTTGCTTTGCCCAAACTAATACTAGTCATTCCAGGTGAGAGAGAGAAAAGGCAAACATTGCATGACGGTAATGTTCTCACATAATCTCTACCTTTCTTTTTACATAGTAGTAAGATGTAAGACATCTGGAAGACAAACAATGAGTGCAGTAGCATATGCTCCCTTCTTGATCTCCCATCAGAAATACCTTATTTTATTACATTTTATTAGGTTTTAGTCTCTGGAGTTTAATTGGAAGGTGATTAATTAGATTAAACTGTTTTGAGAAAGGGCTTAATCATGGCATGTATTCTCCCAGTTCTGATAGAAGATCATAACCTACAGCATCTCTGAATTTATAGCTAAACAAATGCTACTGGTCCTGGAATACACAGATGAAAATTGTTGGCCTGTTGCCCAATTGTTTGTGTAAGACCTATAATTGAAACACTAGGTTCATTGCCTCTGTCAAAAAAGGTATGGTGATGCAAGGTTAGAAAAATATTTTCCATGTCTAATGCCTTAAAATACTTTGCTATAATTTCTGTAGAGAACCTTTGCAAAAAGCAGGCAGTTAAAGCTGGGAAAATGCCCAGCCAGAAGCACACAGAAGACGACTGAATAGTGCAACTAGCTTTACAAACACTAATGTTTAGGGACACAAACTGAGAAATACTAACATAAATTTCAGGTTGCCGTGGGTGTTCAATCTGCTGCTCTTTCCACCCAGCATGCTACTTGCAGACTGTAACTCTACAAGAAAATAATGAAATAGATTGGTGATGCCATGGAGTACGGACACCCAGAACAGATCAGATTTCCCCCCTTCAGTAAAGGTGTTCCTGTAACAAGTAGGTAGCTAACATTTAGCATTTGTGTGGTTGTTTTCATGAATAAAAGAGTTTGCAGTAATCGTATTATTCATCTTTAACACAGACTTGTGAGATAAGGAGAAGGGTGCTGTACTCTGCACGATTACAGTAATGTGAACGCTGGGAGTGACACCCACAGGTCCTTAGAGGACATCAGTGTTAGAGACAGGACTAGATTTAATGGCTTCTCATTTCTTGTCATATCCCTTTCACTACAGTTGTGCTGCCCTGGAAGAATTTGCTTTCTGAATAGCTGGGAAATCTTTGCTGTGTCCCTGTGGGATGTTTGAGAAATTGGCAGATACTGCTTGGTTATATAAACCACAAGTATTGACTGGCTTGAGACTTACAGGTATTTCCTGATCTGTGATTCTTCACTATCATATATTTAATCCTCATTTCTCCATTTCAGCCCAGCATATTTCTTAAAACTAACCAATAAGATCTACTAAGGAATTAGGTCAGTTACATTTTGTATCCAGGTTGTGCAGTACTGAACTGGTGCATCATTCATGTCCTCAGAGAATGCACCTCAGTGTGCATCCTGAACACAAAGGTTTCATTGATCTTAACTCTGAGCAAACCAAAAGCATTTCTAAAGTCTAGAATGAATGCTTGACTATGTAGAAAGGAGAGTTTCTTGACATCACTAGAACTGAGGGAAAGACAGCAACCCAGCACCAAGCAAATGTGAAGAATCAAAGAGAACTATTTGTGTCCTCAACCACTTTCCGCAGTCAAAAGTGTGTTCTCCTACAATGACAGTGATTAGGGTCTGTGCCTGTGACACTCTGGGGAGGATATACAGTCACCACTGTTGGGAGGGCCAAAGTCTGTAGTTCCAGATTGCACATGTGGCTACCAGCGGACAGTGCTTGCATGCTCTGGGTTCAGGGTCCCAAGCTAGGATAACAAAAAGAGTTTCAGGGTTCACTATTACTGAGCTCTTTATGTGTTGACTATAAGCTGTGACTATTATTGTAGTGGCAGAAGCAGCAAATACCAGAGGGCATCTCTCAGTGTCACTCCTTGGTACGATGCTGTTGCTGCTTCCAAAAAAGCCTGAAGTGCAGCACAATATAACAGTAGTCACTGTCTTCATTGCAAGCAGGAAGCATATTTTCCTTATTTACCTCTAGCTTATCACATCAAGGCCCTTACTAGTCTTCTTTGCAGACAAATTAGGAAGATGTGGAGTGTTTGTGCCAGAAAATATTCTGTCCTTGTCTAGGAGGAACAGTTCCGCAATGTCATAAAGGGTTTACTAATAAAAACCCCTCAATTAAAATATCCAAAAGGCAAGTATTACTTTGATATTTTTACTGCCTTTATAGGTAGCACTGAAGCATCCTTAAGGTCAAGAGTCAAGAGCTTTGCTCTGAAAGGCTCTGAGTACTCTGGCTCCATACTTCAAACATACTGCTATACCTCAGCGCTACTGTGGGCATGCAAGTAAGGTCACTGAAATGACTACGAGATTTGAATGTCAGAGTTTGACTGGATCACATAGATGTGTCTAGCATTGATCATCAAAACCAGTCATGAAGTCTTGGCATCCATTCAGGAGAAAAAAGAGTAGGGTTTTTTTTCAAAATACATAAGGTAAAGATGCATTGGGCAACCAACACATTTGTAGAGAATGGAGAGTAACACCACAGAGAGAGTTAAAAAATTTTCAAGAAAGAGACTGAGAAACAGAAAGACACAGAAAGGTAGGAATGGAGGGAGAGAAACTAGCAAAATCGTTTTTGCTGGACAGACCACTCTACTGAGTCATGCTGAATTGTCAGACCAACAGCATTTCAGCTAGTTGTGCTGGCAACTTTAAAGAGCAGACGTGTTGTAGAATCCATAACCCAAGCTTGTAAGTGGTCATACTGGAGAAAGCTGAATATTGCAGAGGAGCCCATGGATATGCACCAGTATAAATTCATAGAAATGAGAATTAGAATGCAGAGGATGGAATCTGAGGATTTTGTCCATAAGACTGTAACATACTACCAACTGCAAAATGAGGTACAGACAGATTTTTAAAGATGACACCTTAGGATCACTGCATGAGATTCTTTCAGTCTGCTTCTGTGGGGTTTGTTAGAAAAAAAAAAAGCTTTTGATATATTGTTAATTTCTTAAACTGTTCTTCTGAGAACATTAACATTTCCAGCCAATATTGTTTCTCAGTTACTGAAGTCTTTTTATTATGCATTTTTCCCTCTCTTCTAGTAATACTTGCTCTTCAATATGTGTTGCTGAAATTTGTGTATTTGACAAGCATGGGGTTCTTTATACTGACTCCCTTTTAATTACATACTCCTTACACTTGCTATACACGTATAAATGTTTATACTTCCACACATCAAGTTATCTTTTTATGACCTATGAATGATGCTTTCAAAGTTGTTTTGTGGTCTCAGAGTGAAATCTTGACTCCATTAAAGTGAAGAGAAGCACAGGTGTTGATAGAAATGGGATGCTATGCTCTGACCTTTCCAAGTGCACAAATGGTATGGATTCATAAGGAGTGACTTTCTCGGGGCTTTGGGACACAGGCATCTCAAGGGATTTCTGGAAGATGATTAAGAGCTGAAAACTCCGCTGCCTGCAGCGGGCATATTTCAAGGGCTGGAAACACATCCAATGGTTTTCTGATAAAATTCTCTTTTAGGAGGATGTCTCTCACTGGAAAATATGTATGAAGTATTTCTGATTTGCTGCAGTGGTAACTATGTGACATCTATCATTGAGATGTCTTTTGTAAAACTCTTATGAACTCCTCCAGCCTCATCTTAGCATTTCTGTGATCTCATTAGGACTGTTCCCAGGTAGATGTTACTGCCAGAGTATCACACAAGATGAAGGTCATACATAAAACTCTACCTTGATACAGAAGAGTTGCCAATCTACTGGAATTTCCAAACAGACACGTCCAGACCTTATAAAAGCAAACAGTATAGGTCAGATTTTCATACTTGGATTATTTCAAGTCAGACTGTGCCAGTGTGTATAAAAGTAGACAGCCCAGCTCAGATTTGGATTTCAGTGTGAGTGCCATACAGGCAAATCCCTATGGGAAAAAGAGAAGAGTCATCTTTCTGCAGAGTTTATCAGTTTAGTTTTTCAGATCTGGAAGATGTGTCTTAAACAGGCAGTATATTTTTGTTGTATCAGATCTGTATGTGACATTTAATAAATTTACTCTTTTTTTTTTTTTTTTGCTACTGATACTCTTTTAAGTCTATTCTCCTTTTAATAGATTGCACAAGGAAAACTTGTTCACCTTTTAGTTCCTTTTGCTAAATCTGAAGTCTGCCTAATTGTTTCCATGGCTATTGTATATCATGGACTAAATATTAAGTTCTGTAAATGGTAATGTATATTCTGAGCCACAACAAGAGAATGATGGGATTTTGCAAGCAAGGTCCTAAAGTCCGAACTGCAGACTGCTGAAATGGAAAGATGCATTAAAAGTCTGCCTAATGTTTGTCTAGATGTGCTACATTCTGCTTTTCATCAAATAAAGTAAATGTAGCTAAAGAACTCATTGTGTATAAAAACAACAAAATTGACCCAATATACTTCTCATTTTCCTTTTGCAGATCTTCCAACATAGATCTGGCCGTCAATGGGGGTTTCCATTCATGCCTACAATGTTTTCCATAGCATGGCATCCCAGTGAAGTGGAAGGCATATGACAATTTGGCTTTTTGGCTATGGCATGCCACCATGGCATCCCTCAATCAAAAGCACTGAGTGACATGCCTTTCTTGCACTGCCTGGCATGCAACGTGCAATATGTCAAAAAACATTGCTGCCCCTTCCATATTGTGTATTATCAGATTCCTTTCTGTTGTATTGTTTTCTTCCACAAGCTATTAAATATAGTGGAATATATTTTATATTTAGATTGGCCACAGGCACTGAGTAAATGCTTTTGCTCATTTAACAATGTGCTCATTGTGGGCACGTTCTGTGCTCCAGTAAAGCCCTTTGCATGAAGTCACCCATGGGAAATAGCCCTGAGCATGGTGGAACCTGGAAAACTTAGCTTCGAGCAGGGGAATTCTTGAATTACATCCTGCTGGCATATTTACTTCTGTGTGTCCCCTTACAGTCAGACATTTCTAGCTGTCACACTGGCCCCTGGAGACTGCTGGAAATTGGGATGCTGGTGTGGAGCAGCACTTTGGTTTTTCTAGTTATGTCAAGGTATTGGCCAAGCCAGTCATGGCTGGCAGAGCCCAAAGCTGCTGTAAGTCACTTTTCCATGCATCATTCTTCTGTACGTGCTTTGTGTGCTCTGGGTAAAGCCATGGCTCTGAGCCATTTTCCAGACTCCGGTTATTGCTGCTTTCCATTCTCAAAGAAAGTGTCTGTGATTTCAGGTAAGGGATTTTCATAAGCGAGATGAGCGTGATTATGCCTTTTGTTTGTTTAGCAGAAGCAAATGCTGCATCTGAACTGCATGTCCAACAGACAGTGTCCCATAGCTATAGCATGTTAATTAGTACTGGTCCCTGTGTTTCAATCTTTAACTTAGGTGACAAATGTACAAAACTTCCTTTTGGATGAAGAGTACCTTATTGGTCAGGTATCAACTGGACCACTATGTTTTATTTATTCTGATAAGCTTTTGAAGTGAACTGTTGTCACCAGCTGCCCAGCTGTGATCCTGTGATTGGGTACCAGCTTCACAGAAGAGTGTGTCTGCAATTACTGTGTAGGCTAAAACCTCTCATTTTCGGTCTCATTTCATCCCACTGCATGCACTTGTCTACTTTACAGGGGTGGTTTTATTACCGTAACAGAGAAGCAGTTTAGCATGAAGATTGCTGGTTTATATCCACTGGGGTTGGATTATACTAATTGATATTACATTTTTACAGATACAGCAGTGATAGCAAGCTGTCTGGCAGGCATCTTTTGAAGCTGAAACATCATCTGCGTTCTTTAATGACAGCACTTTCCATGCTACCTCACTAGCTTTTTACTTAAGTCCTTATATTATATGTGCTGTTTTGTTGGATCATTCTAAAGGACAGTCTGAGGGAAGCCAGATTTAGTATTTATTCAGCCTGCACTTCACCTAGCAATCTCCAGTTGCCACTCAGATCACTTCTACCTTTAAGGATGAAATCAGAACACTATGAACAGATGCACAGCTTTCCTTCTGCAACTAAAATCACAAATAAGGACTTTACTAATACTTTTTAGCCTCAGCCATTACTGATGCTGCTGGCATCTGCCATTTGCTTTGGTCAGTTTGTTTCAATTCCCCAGTTTTCCTCTTACCTTTCCTTCCCTGATTTCTCAAACCTTATCTTTCTGATGAAACAGATGTCAACTTCCTATCTTACAGTGCTACCAAGTACTACTGCATGAAGATATGTTCCTGAGCGAGCGTGACCTGATTAAAGCATAGAGTAAGGAGGGCTGTACTGGATTCCCTGCTGTTTTGCAGTCTTCTTGCCTATTCAGAGGTAAACAATTTCAGCAAGGATTTTTTAAAGTGTATAAGAGATGTTGTTAAAAATGTTGTACCTCAATTCTCCACCTGAACAATGGGTATAATATAATTTCTTTTCAGAAGATATTGCGAAGATCCTTTCATTAGTGGCATACTGCGGTACTGTGGGTGAAGGTACAGCAGCTGGGCTCACAGAAATCCTGAAGTTTTTAATGAATGGTATAGGTTGATCTTGTTATGGTCTCCCGTTTGCTATTTCAGGTGGCTGTTGGCTTTCTAAACATGCCAGAGGTTTAGAAAATAGAAACAAATCACTGCAATGCAGCTGCAAATCCACTAGGTAACACCACTCTTCTTAAGTGTTTTAAACTGTGGCCTTTTCTTAGTTACAGTGGCTTTTCCATAACAGAATTATTTACTTCCTAGAGAAAGCAATGTTATGCAAGTTAGATGATAATGAATTTATGAGCCACTATCAGAAGAAAAGGATAAATGTGAAGGTAGGTTCTAAGGGATGCAAAAATAATTTTATCGTGATTATCTCTTAATGCAGATAAAGCTACTACATTTTCTTTTTGCTCTACCTTTGATGATGAAAGCAACAGGAAAAGAATACCACCACCACAAAGTCAGTGAGACACCGTGATATGACTCAGTGCCTGGGGCTGACTCCAAGTACCTACACTGTTGATCCTAGCATTTGTCACTTATGCGTAAGTCAGTGTCTAGAAGCCGCAACGTGCAGGAGCTGATAAAGAGCTGCTCCTCCAGGTGGAACAGGACCAGCTCACTGGAAAGCTAAAATATGAAGACTTCTGCTGTAGGCATGGGTCTCCTTAATAGAGACGATTGCGCAAATTCTCACATAGAGCAATGAATTGAAATACTCGGGAAAGAACTGACTCGCACCTTTTTCAGTGTAATACAAATCATGTCCCTTACTTCCATAATGGCTCCAACAAGCATTCCTTGTATATATGAAGTTGGTTAAAAGTCTCCCTGAGCCTTCAATAAACAAGACCACTGAAGCTGTCCATTTACACAGAAAGAAAAAGAGCTGCTCCAATTAGAACTTCATGAGCTTCTCTCTAGGAAGATGAGGTAGAAAACATTTCAAAAGGATTAATGTCTAAGCTTTCTGAATTAAAATTGCAACAGGTGTCAATTTTACATGCCTATCCTTGCAACAAATGTGACATTATCCATTTGATTGATGACAGAGTAAAAGATTGTATTTTCTTTTATTTCAGAGGGGTTTTTTTTTCCATACCTTTGTACCTAAATCACCTCCTAGTATTTTCTTAATTGAATTCTGCCTAAGGAAGATATGGAACTACATTTTGTGAAGGACACTTTGATAATGAGCACATCTTTGTATCTTTAAAGATGGTAAGAGGAACACCTCTTACAATATCATGTAAGTTGCTAAAGTTTAGTGAGTTTCAATTTGACATATCTTCTCTATGTAAAGATACTATATACATCTCTACATAAATCTTCTCAAATGCAGATTCCTAAGTGAGAGATCTTGTCCTACCTTTCTCTCAAAGGGAGGATGTCTACTCATGATTAACCTCAGAGCAAGAAGAATTTACTAAACAAGTTTAAAGAAATTATTGTAGTTACCCTAAACAAAGTCCATACTTAGTTATTTATTAGCCTAGCTATATAGGTAAGCTAGAAGGGGAACCTTTATCTTCCACCTGGTTTTGGGACATGAAATACGACCAAATTAACCTTAAGCTCTGTGTATTGCAGCTTCTCAACCTTTTCCCTGTACCTCACCAATACAACAGGTTTACAGCCTCTCAAAGCTGCAGATTTATTTCCATGCTACTTTCCAGTGCTGATGGGTACAAGGAGCATTTGAGCAAGTTTGCTGCAACTATGTTGGAAATCTCCATGGTTCGTGATGCTTCTTGGCTGACTCCCAAATATTTAGCTTGGGTTATTATTTAGCTCGAGGTATGTAGTTTGAGGTAGTATTTAGCTCAAGGTAGATACAGTTGCAGCAGTGATAACATGGACTGACAAAGCCAAGGGAGACTGCAGCGGAGCTGGCATTTGAAAGAAAACCTTTGAGTATTCAACATAGTCGTAGAGACAAAGCCAACTAACACAACCATACCCATCACTAGCTCTCCATCATCTGAAAAACAGCTGTTTTCCTGACTGAAATATTGACTGCTAAATTGCCTAACACGAGAAACGCATTTGGTGTAAAGCACCCTGCATGACGGAGAATCGACTGGACAACATCAAACCCGAATTTGGCCGAATAGTCAGCAACGGCCTCATTTGGGGCTGGCAGAAGCTAGCTTTGCGTAGCAGCATGGTTTTGCAGGCTATGAGGTATCTTTTCAGGCAGATACGGTGTCTTTCGGAGCTGTTAAACGGGAGTATTTGTGAGAGCAGTGAAGCCAGAGCTCTGAAGCCCGCCGGTCCTGGGAGTTTGCCCAAAATCATCCCGGCGGACTTCACGCCTGCAGCACTGCCCGCAGACGGGAAAACCGAGCAGGGTGGGCCGGGCTGGGGCATTGCGTTCCCTTCTGGCTGGCTCCCCGTGTTTGTGCAGCAGGTTAGCTCTCCATGCAGCCGCTCCTCCACCCCAGCCTGGCTCCGCGTCCCTCCGTGGGGGCTGTGGGCCGCTCCCGCCATTTCTGCCGCAGGTTCAGCACCGGCCCCGGCCCGCCCGCTCTCGTCGGGCCCTGGGGGCAGCGCAGCCCTCTCCTTCCCACTCCCGGGGCAGGGCGGGCTGAGGCGGGAGGGGGATGAAGGGAGCCGCTGGGTCCCGCCGGCATCCCTCTGCCTCCTCCGCGGGGGGAGAAAATGGCTCTCCCCGCCCCCGCGGCTCCCCGCGGCTCCCCGCGGCCCGGCGGCCGCCCCCCGCCCCTGCCCGCCTCGCAGCCTCCCGCCGCCGCCCTCCCCCTGCCCACCCCTCAGGGGAGGACGCGAAGCCGCGGCGGTCTATAAAAAGCCCCCCGGGGCGTGGAGGGAAGGAGGGCGGGAGGGAGGAGGCCAGCGCGCCGCCAGGGCAGCCGCGGAGGGTGAGGGACGGGGCGCGGGCAGCGGCACCATGGCCCAGTTCGTGTGGGGCTACGAGAGCGACAACGGTGAGTGGGGCCGCGGGGCCGCCGGGCCGGCCGGGGGTGAGCCGCAGCGACATCTCCTTGCCTTTGTCCCCCAGGACCCGAGCACTGGCATGAGAACTACCCCATGGCCAAGGGAGACAAGCAGTCGCCCATTGAGATCAACAGCAAGGACGTGCAGCACGACAGTTCTCTGGCCCCTTGGCACGCCAGTTACGATCCCGGGGCAGCGAAAACCATCTTGAATAACGGGCGCACCTGCCGAGTCGTCTTCGATGACAGTTTTGATCGATCAGGTTGGTTTTTGGTCCAGCTTTTGGGGGTTGTTAGGAATTGAGGTTTGCAAAGTGCTGGAAATCAAAACACATCTTGTGGTACCTGGCCTACGGAGGCTGGCGGAGGAAAGTCATTTGGGTATGTAAAAAAGGTGCTCCCGGAGTTTATTCTGGTGGATCCAGCCTTGCTTAGGTCCACCCCAGGTGGGACAGGGAGGCTGTAGCTCCAGGGGCACCCCTGAAATACCGACTCAGTAGGAAGGTGAACTTCTCTTCCCAAAGTAACCTCCTTCAGCACGGACTTTGCATCCTCAGGTTGTGTGTAAGGGGAGAGAGTGTCACCCAGGGGCTTTTAGTGCATGCTCTGAGGCACTTCATAAACACAAAACCTGTGTGTTTCCACCATCTGTGATCTTTATTTCTTCTGTTTGTATGGGAAGTCTTAAGAGCCTCCACAGCCTGAAAGCTGTGAAAATAGCATTTATGAAAATAGCTTTGTTATTTAATTGAGAGAGCAGTCTCTAATCTCTACGTTAAATTGTTCAAAACTGGATTCCAGGGCTGTATCAGTGTGTAGCTCTGAATGCAGACAGGCAACAACAATCAAAATGAATAATAAATTCACAATATCATATAATGCGAAGACATCTCAAGAGCACGCAATATTGATCAGTCCTTTATCAAGAAGGAAAGCAATCTAATTAATGGAAAACAGAGTTACTTTCCATTGTATTTTTCTGCATCTGCTTTGATGGCATTTGTTTTGGGATTTTGTTCTAAGCAAGCTATATAATTAATGAAATATATCTGCAGTACGTTGAAAGATCACTCTCTCTCTTGTTTATTTTGATGAGCTCATTGTTTCCTTGGGCTCCTTTATTTACCTTTACAGCTATCTGTTATTGTTCCACATCTCTCAGACGGAATCTGAGCTATTTAGGACAGGGACCATCTCTTTGTTAGGTATTTGTATGGTGCTTTAGTATTTATTACCACAGTTTCTACACAGTGGCCTCAGACAAACCATAAATTGCACTTTTGTTATAACACGGAATGCTCTTCCACAAGCACATGACTCAAAGCATGGGAAGTAAATTGAACCTTTTCACATGGTGGTTCTGCTCTGTCTTTGCAGCTTCCTAAAGGCTGAAGTGTTTAGACAGAGGCTGCCCAAGAACGTGTCTGCCCAGGGAACTGTATTGCAAAAAGACCCTGATTTGGCCAAGCAGAGTGAAGCCCTTGGTGCAGCCCTTCCTCCGAATCATCTTCCCTCCGTTCCCTCCCTGCCTTTCCCCCTCCCCATCATCTCTTGTTCCTCTGGACACCCAGTGTGTACATTCACTCCCTGCTCCTGTTACTAACTTTCTGCAGGCTGCTGGACAGTAGTTTAAGGCTCAAACCTTTCAGAGGGATGTGTCTGCTTGGAATCACATACAATGTTTGACAGCTCTGAAAAACCACATGAGAAAGCATTTCATAAACATTACCTTCAGTTGTTCGCTTCTGTGGTGGCAGCAGCTGAGGATAAGTAGTAATCACAGATCCGATTTTAACCGGAAAAAGAAATCTAGCTTGAAGATAGCCTTTTTTGATCTAATCACATGGAAATTTTTGAATGTTAAAAAGATTTATTTTTGTGCTAGAGAGATCTGCATACCATTATGACGTGCTCTTTCCAAGTGCTTCACAGTATTTGAGCTCTGGAAAGGGCCACTTGTAAGAAACGACTGCTAAATGAGTTTCCAACTCTGATATTGATTTAGCTTGCAAATGTAGGTAGATCACATAAAATCACAAACTCAAAAAATAAGAGTAACTGCGTGCCTAAAACTCAACACAGTGCTTTGTTTCTGCCCCCCCAATGGCTGTGACACCTACCAACTAAAAAGAGAAACTGCAAAGTCAAACCTGTTGCTCTGTGTAGGTATTCCAATACATATGATATCAAGAATTAATTTGAGACCATTGGGCACAAGAGGATTTAAATATTATTTCAGTGTTAACTTTGAACTTCAAAGCTATTGGTAGAAGTTCAAACTTGAATGCTATTTAAACAAGGTCTTCTGGCACTGCATTATCAGCTTTCTGTGTAAGGAAACACGCCTCATTCCTGCCTTAGGTAATGAATGAAAAACATATTTGAGAGCTTATCCTCTAAGCAGTCCGTGCTCAAAAGAGTCCCCAAACTGAAAGAGGTGTGATGTTTTGAAAGTCAGAGTTGATGTAAACTGTCAGACTGAGTGTGGCCAGCATTATTTGGCTAAGAACAGCAGAAATAATAGGTTCTTAATTTGTTTAATTGGTGGCAATGTTAAATGTGGACTATAGCTTTTGCTTGCTCAAGAACACTTTTCTAACTCATTTGATCTAAACTTTCTTTTCTTCCTTCACTTTCAAGAAATAGATCCTTTTTTTTTTTTTTTAGAAGCAGCAAACTGTGCTGTAACCATTATTTAGTTGTCTGAACTGTCAAAGGTATGCCAGTCATGGACTAGAGGTACGCTTTAAAGCACCTTTGGGTTAATTTCCCAGTCCTACCCCCAACCATTTTACAACAGACCATTTCTTGACAAGAAACAGCTGTGAATACCCTCCTTCTCTCTCCACATCAAGGACTATAGTGTGTCCACTTGCCAAGAAAAAAGGGGCTTGTTGGGCTTCTGGGGTTTGATGCTGTGCTTGACTCACAGCAGCTTCCACAGTTTTCACATCAAACAGGACTCTTCCTGAGCGATAACAGAATTCAGCCCCAATCTTGTAAACTGGTGAGTGTTGTGACCCCCCCACATCAATCAGCTGGATTTACAAGAGGTGCCCCACACTTTCAAAGTATAGGTCCCCATTCAGTAAACGTGTACGTCAGCATTTTGTAGGCTAGTGTTGATGTAGATTATCAATTGCAGTGCTGAGAGGTGGGCCGCTCACGGGAGCCTACAGGCTGCGTCAGCTTCACTTGCATTGGGGTTCTTCTGATGACCATGGCTCTGAGCATGTTATAGATGGGGTGAAATATGCAGCAGAGGTAGGACTTATTTTTAATAGTAGTATTCAGTACTAACTGGAATTTGACTGATTGTGCATCTGAACAGATTAACCATTCTCCGTTTTGCAACTATTTAGCTATGGATTTTTCTCTAAAATCTATGAAACTTGTGAATATTCATCAGCATGCAGTGGGATAGGTTGCATCTGCCAACAAATGTATCTTTGCAAGTATATACTAACATGGAATTTGCTTCCTCAAGCAAGAGTTTTTGCTGGTATTTTAGAATATTTTAAAAATATTTGAGACAAAGCGATCTGTTATTTCCAAATAAGAAGATCTGTTTTCTGCTGACGTTTTTTGGCTTTTAGCCATTTCTGGTATAGCTTGAATTACTAAGTTAGTTTCAGAAAGCACTACTGATTAATAGAAAAACTTGCTAAAAGCACATTTGATAAACTGACATTCAAAATTAGATCCACCTTAAAACTGATTCAGAGTGGTAAAGAGTATCTTCTAGTTTCTGAACATCTGTGCTTTAAAATCTCTGTGTTTATTTTCGGGACTCTGTGGAAAACAGATGTTTGGGGGTTTTTTTTCCCATTACTTAGCCACAGCCAAACTGTGTTAGTGTTTTACTTTCTGTGGCTGACTAAACAGACAAATTCTGCTCCCTCAAGCTATTTATTGGTTAGTTCAAGCACAGACTTTTTACTTTGCTTTTGTTTGCAGTACTCAAATATTTATTGACAGGAGAAGAAAGCCTGGAATGTATGAAATTTTGCTACAAGGCAACCAAAGATATATGGCTGCTCCACCTTTATCCTTAGCAATGATATCCTTATCCTCAAGAGAAAAGAAACAGAGAGCAATACATTAATTTATATTCAGGGCAAATTATTTTGTTGTTCTTTTAAATAATTGTTACTGTGTTTAAAAAAAAAGTAAAAAATTTGCATTCAAAATATGCACCAAACTGCTATTTTTTTTGTATGGCGCTATGTTCCAGACACTCCTTACTTTGAGATTCCACTCTGCTAGTTGCAGCATTCGTAGCTATATGCAGGAGCCAGAGATTTTCTGGAAGGAGATGTAAAAACGTAGTAGAAATGAGAAAGAAATGTCAGGTTACTATCTCTACTCCTTTCCAGTACAATGTGCCGAGAGTAGTAAGACATACAAACCAATATGTACTGCATACAAGCCAGTGTAAATCCTTGAGCTGTTATCTGCATAACATGAAGATCTAAAACTCTACTTGAGATGAAGTGCGTGTCACTAGGTGTTTTATGCACTGCATGTGTGCATGTCACGTGCTTGGGTTAAACTGTTTATAGTTGAATTGTCTGATTAATTTTTAAAGGTATTGTGTGGTAAACTCCATTTTCCTTCTTTTATGCTTCAATTAAATGCAAAGTGATGCTTATAGAAAGTGTGAGTGCATGGAAGCATGGGAACAGGAATAGGAAATACGTATAGTTGTCTTCTTTGTGTCCATTCCTTTACTTACCGTGTACTGGAAATTTTTCTTAATTTAATGTAAAAGGTTGTGAGATTGCACTGTTGGCAATTTCTTGCATTTATAACTGAGGTTTCATTGATTTTTAGTTACATATGGTGCACTGGAATCCAAAACATGGTAATTTTGCTAGAGCTTTGAAACAACCTGATGGTGTGGCTGTTGTGGGCATTTTTCTGAAAGTAAGTGGCAAATATTCAGTCTTTATAATTTTCTGTATTTTTCATCTTTCTCTCGTGCCAGGGGAAAAGTTCCCATCGTTTTTCCCTGCACTGTATCATTTTACAGGAAAACATTCAAAGCGATGCACAGACTGAAGTCACATATGTCCTTGGGCCCTCCAGATTCCATGCACTAACCCGTTCAGAGCCGACTTCTGACACCATTCGTGACACCAGTGGCACATATCACGGGTGGTATTGAACAAGAGGCACACAACTTCAAGCCTGGTACACTTGCTAACTTTGTCCCTGATAGCTGACCAGCTCTGTGCTGTGCTGTGTACTGAGTGAGGAGGACAGTCGGCATAGGAAGAGTGTTTCCTCCTGCCCTTTGTCTGCTAGCAGGTATTGTATCTACCTGTCAGCAAGGTTATGTTGACTGATTCCCATCCTTGGTCTCTTGCTAATCCCCATATGAGCTGGGAATCGAAAGGAGGTCAACAAACCTGCTCCAAAAAGACCAAGTACTTGAAAGAATTGATGGTAAAAGAAGTTCACTGAATATTTTAACCTTGAAATACAGCAGCTTCATAACAAAATAATACCGTACCGATATTTTCCAATTGATTTTTTTATAAACTTAACAGAAAGCAAGCAGTCCTACTATCAAATCTGCATGTGGTCTAGGACACTGAGAAACACTAACAGGCAGACAATCTAATAGTGATAAATTATGCAAACTTCAGCTATGTGGCTGTCATTTTATCTGCAGGTGGGCATTTCAGCTTGAACACAGTGTCAGCGAATAGTTCTCCTATTGTTTTATCACTAGTAAGCTGCATTCATACAAGCAATAGCAAGTGGATGTAATTAATTTTACCACAGTGTCCCTGGACAGGCTAGATCCAATGTCATTTTAATTCAGTTACACTGTTAGCCAGCCTGACCTTTTTGCTTGTGGTTAGTTTAAACTGAAAGTGACAGAAGGTCAGCACCTGTCCGAATTCTCCCCTATGACTATGTCCTTCAGTTATTCTTCCTTTGTCATTTTTTTTTTTTTTGGTCTATTTTAGGCTAAAGCTTTATCTTGTAAAACACAACTTATATAGTATAACGTTATGTTCCTATTAACCATGCTAAGGTCAGCTAAAAGCTTTAGAAAAGTAAGTAGTATCACTATATCTTCTCTGGCCTTCTTTCCCTGTTTCCTTCTTGCTTGTCAGTGTAGGAGCTGTTGTTTTGTTCTGGGTTTGTCATATTCCATGACTGGGTTTTTGGGTATTGCTAAAACAGAGATTGAATTATCTCCTGAAGAATTGAATTTAATCTATTTTGGAACAAGACATGTCAATAATAGCATGTCTTATGAATACTATCTTTACTCTTCCGGGATGCAGAGCCATGTCAAAGCTTTTGGAAGTGCTGAACGTCATGAACACAAACAATAAAGTGACCCCCTGCATAGCTTGAGGAGGTCATGACGTGAATGTCATCATATGTCTTACATCAAGTCTGATCTGACTGTATATGCACTGCAGAATGTTTGAAGTGTCTGGAGGAACTCCAGCTGTTCAGGCAATCAACACTTTGCTGAGTGCTCATACATCTTACAGTGGTTATGGGTTGCTTTCAAACCAGGAGCCAAGGGCTAGGCTGGTAGATGACACGGTCTGAGTGAGCAGTTTGTTCCTCAGATAGCGGGAAATACCTTGTAGCCTTTCAACACATTTCTTAATTGTAAAGCACTTAAACAGTTACTCGAGTCTGCTATTCCAGATGTTCTTTTAATACTCATAGTTTTGTGTCAGTCTGTACTGCATAGTACTCTGAGAGAACTGCTGCCTAACTTGACAGATGGGATGTACTGAATTTCTTTCAAATACTGTGGAACATGAAAAAATACAGTACTTGTGCTTTGCATTACAGGTTGGAAAAACTCCCAAACCAGAGATGAAGAGAATTCTTGAAGAAATTGATAACATTAAGACCAAGGTATCAAAACAATTTTTGTGGTATAATGTAGTTGAAAAGCAGCAGAAGCAGAGATCAGAAGTTTAGATTCACTCTTTTTGGCATCATTCTGATACCTAACAGTAGCACCAGAGGTGATACATTGGACTGTGGAGCAGGACACTTTCTTTTACTTAAGTAAACATTTAACTCCTCACTTCTGTAAGTATTCTTGTTGAAGAGGATTTTGTGTCAATCCTTGCATGCACAATTGATAGCCTTATTGATACTGCTCTGTAAAAATATGCTAATGTTCAAATATCAAGAAGAAATGAAAAGCTTTTTGAATTTGAGGACAGCAGTGGCCGAAACAAATGCATATAATTGAGTCAGAAATTTAGTTAGCCTGAAATGAGAAGAAACTAGTAGGACTGATGGAGCAAGCTCCCAGTCAGTGTAAGAGACATTAAAAAACTTTATTAGTTTTAAGATGGAACTGAATTAATGTATAAAAGGGATTACATGCAGTTTCTGCACCAGTCCTAGGATCTGTCTTCCTATGATACTAGCACAAATAGCATTGCAAGCCTATTCTAAACTGTTTTTCAGTTTAACTAATGATCTAAGGACCAAAGTCCATACCTATTGCATAGGTAAAACTGCAGAAGAGAGTTCTTTGCAGAGAATTGTGATACTGCATCTATTGTTATTTAACAGTATTATTTAACATAAACCTAACCTCTAGGTTGCTATACTTTAGCAAATCTACTTCATGCTAAGCTTTATGATTCTAATGGCGCTAAAAGAAAAGTCCCTTTTTTTATTTGACATTGAACATAGCACCAGATCACCAGGACTGAATTTTACAAATTTTGTAAGCACTTTCTTCCAAATTTAGCAGAATTTCTTGCATTTAATTTATGTATGTATGTACTGCCATTGATGTGTGGGCCTGAGCCTGAAATCTGTTGTCTCCTCACTCAGAGTCATATTAATTTTATTTTTTCAACCTTTTCTTAGTCTTCAGATACAATTCAGTTCTTTCTGCTGAGGGAACTGAAGGTCATTTTTTTTGCACTACCCATAGCTCCCTGTGCTGTGTCAATGATCTCTGTCTTGATACAGATTCAGCTTTCTCTCATAATCCCTATATCATTTTTTGGCCATTTACATGCAGAAGAGCTTTGCCACAGTTAATAAAAAGTTGATCGATCACCCTATGAAACACTGTGTCATGTAATGATGACAAGATGGCAGTGATATCCACTCCATTACATTCTATCTGAGACTGCCTAACTGGAGATTTTATGACTTCTAATAGCAAAAAAATAGAAGTCTGATTTCCTATATACAGATATTCTCTGTAGGGGTTCTGGAAAAAACAATAGTTAAAGAAAAGCAGAGAAAGATAGGTGCATATGCAAACAACCACATCTTGTATTTTATCTCTTTTTTTTTTTTTTTCCTGTCATCACATACATTTTACCAAGATTACTTACTTTTCAGGAAAAATTAATGGATGGTATCACTGGTGTATTTATCACATATGCAGTTTCGATTGCTATGATACATTACAGACAGAGGAGTTTCTTGGACACTGTCCTGTATTTACTGAAAAAGCACAATTTTGTTTGTGGAGTTATTTGCAAACTCATATTGAATTTACAGAATAATTTTGTCAGGAAGATATATTTGGAGTCTTGATGTTATTCTTTCCACCCATATTTTGTGCAAGGATGTGTGGAAAAGATTTCAGCTGCTCCCATTGCACTTTGTAGGGTAATATTCTGTTCCCAGAAGAGAAGATTCTCCATGATAGGAGAAAGAATTAGGAATAATAGATTTTGCTTTCCAGAACTGCATCCTAAATACCAGTAGAGAACTCAACTTTCTTGTTTAGTTCTTGTCACCTTGAGGGGACAAGGAAGTCTCATCACACTTCCGTGGAGATATTCTCATGAGTATCCCATTCAGTGGAAAAGAAAAACTTTTCAGGAAATGTTGTCTGGTGTCTGCTGTTCTCCCTTGACTGGTGATAATCACCTTTAGTTGTAAGACATTCAGGATCCAGTACTCTTCCAGGAAATATTTTAATTTTTTACATTAAGTGTAGTAATGCCAACAAAAAGATTGAGAGTGTCACCATGACAATGTAATTAGAGCACAATTTTGGGAAGAAAGAGACATGCAGATTTAAATTCCTTCAGATAGAGGAGAAGACTATAATGAATCTGGGATAAATGCCTGGCCGCTGTTCTATTGGATAAAAAGGGTACCAGTACCTGCAGTGCCACAGCCTTTAACTTTTATCCCAGGTGACCCAAAATAAAACAAATTTTTTATAATTCCAGAATAGAAAAATATAACAATGGATTTGCTTTGGTCCCACACAATTCAGTTTGTAATTTATTTTAATTTATTAATGGAATCAAAATGTCAGTTATTATTAATTGCAGGGTAAATGCTTGACAGGAAGAAAAGGAGATTGATCTTTTGCATGAATCTTTATATTTAATTACTCCCTTTATAATAACATAGATACTGATGTCTTTTAAGATGCATATCCTTGGAGTTACTGAAGAGAATTATTTTTTGTTTCTCTAAGGGGAAAGAGGCTCCTTTTCAGCACTTTGATCCTTCAATTCTTTTCCCCAAATCTCGGGACTACTGGACCTATAATGGTTCATTCACTACACCCCCCTGCGAGGAGTGCATCACTTGGATTCTCTTGAGGGAGCCGATTGAAGTCAGCTCAGACCAGGTAAACTCCAGCTACTTCTGCTACTCCTTTACCAGTTCTCAACAGTGTCTCAGTATGTCAGTGTGATGATTTGCAAGCCCTATGTTACCTTGCCTTTTTTGATAAGGAAAGCTTTAGCTGAGGACTGTGAGAAATTGCCTGCAGAACGGACTGTTGAAATGGACTGTAAAACTGACCTTGAGAATCAGGCTGTCTTCCTAGACACCTCCTGGAATAGCTTTAGCAGAAGTGTTCTTGGAATCCTGAAAACCTGCATAGGCAGAAGTGCCCCCGAGCCACAAAATTCAGCCATCACAGGAGCCTCAGTTCATTCTCTGTGCTTCAGCATTAAGTGACAAGTGAGACTAACATTTAGCTGGTTTCCCAGTTTAAGAAATTGCTGGTCCAGATCTTGACCTCCTAAAAGCTGTCAGTGAGAAGGATCAAACTAACTAGAACCTGAATGTTAATCCAAATTAATATACTAATTGTATTCATATAGCTCAAATGTGCATTTACACAGGAAAAAGAACAGAGAGCCAGTCTGGATAAGTTGACCTCCTTTGTAGTTCTTGGTTAAAACTTTTGGTTATTTATGCTGTTTTCTGCTTCAGCAGTACAAGTCAGGGTATAGCCTTTTTACTGATTTGGCTGTTTTCAGAACAAATTTATTTTGCATTCTGATGAAAGGGTAACAACAAAGCAACGCTGAATTTAAATGAATTTGGAGAACAATGGCTAAGCGCTGAATTCATGATTGAACTTAATAACCCAGTTGGCATACATTTCTCTGCCTTACAGAACTAAATACGAACTGCTGCAGACCAGCTTTTTCTATCAGACTACCTTGCATAGACTTAAATGTGCATCCTCCTTCACGGATAGCCATATTTTCACAAGTGATTTGACTGCAGTCCAGCTCCAGCAGGGTCACAGAAGGCCCCTACTCTTTTTCCACATTGTAAGTGTGGATCAGGGAAAAATCCAAAAGAAGCCCAGGCAAGAGTCAGATGATGAACTGTTCTGTGGATGGAGAGTGTAAAGATCCACAGAAACAGTGCTAGCTGTTGGGCTGCAGTGATCTCTACCAATAATCTCTACCAGTATGCTTGTCATTGTAAAAGAAAATTCCTTTTCTGTCTCAGTTTGTTGTAGGCATCAAGGTCCACACTGCTTCCGGGTGAATTCACATGGACACTTTAATTTTTGTTCCTTGCAGATGGCAAAGCTCCGTAGCCTTTCCAAGAATGGTGAGAACGAACCTGTGAACCCATTGGTTGATAACTGGCGCCCACCTCAGCCTGTGAAAGGCAGGATAGTGAAAGCCTCATTCAAGTGAAGTCTCAAGTCTCACTCTGCTGAACCAGAGTGAGAAAATCCCTGTATCCCAAAGTGTAGTTAGTTTTTGCTGTCTACTGCTTTTCCTCTGGATCCAGATCTGTGTTTCTCAGCTTGAAATTCTGAGTGGTAAAACTGAATCTGATTTTGAAAGCAGAAAAAATACTGTATGCAAATACTAACCTTAATAAGGAAATGTGAGATATACGTGATTCTTGACCACAAATGCCTCAGCATTTCTGATAGCGTCACTTCTCTGCCATGTAGTTGTGTAAGAAAAATGGGCTCAGTTTCAATATTTAAAATTAATTTCAAAGGAAATGTAGTAAAGGCAGAAAAATGAACCAGTAGTTCAGGAAAGCAGAAATAACAGTGGGTCAACAGTCCGTGAACAGGAGGTAAAATGCCTGCTCCTACAGCATCGCTAGTAGTGATCGTCCTCAGATAACCCACCTCCAGTGCGAACATCCAAAGAATAAGTTCCTCTTTAGCATACCAGATTTTTCCTTCCCTCTCTTGTTCATAGTTTGTTATCCAAGATTAGGTTAGTGTTCTGGGGATACAGTCAGGCACACTTGGCTCCTCTGTGTGAAGAAGAAAAGATACCTTGCTGTCATTTCAGCACTTGCTGTCTTTGCCATGTCGTGCTGCTGCCCATTGATCTTTTCTTCTTTCACTGCTGCTGTTACTTCACCCATCCAGCTGGAGAGTGCTGCTGGTGTCACGTTGCCTTGTATTTAGTATAGCAGCTGTAGTATTGCTGAGGGGGAAGTGCCTTCTGCTGCTCTATGTTACCTCCCAGGATGATGGATTTTTAGTTTTGATGCTCTGCCTGTTTTTTTATTTTTGACATCTTAATCTGCATAGTAACGATTTCACCTATTAGGGATTTTGTTGCATATGGAGAGGGTCTTTGTGGGTGACTCATATGTGTCATTTGTCTTCCCCACTACTGAAAAATCCAGATTAAGTCACCTAAGTGTTTGTTTATTGTGACTCTGTGTAGTCAGGGACTCTAAGTGGAGTCTGTTCAGCTCTGTTACTTTCTGGGGGGACATGTCAGCGCACACATATGATCCGAGCAAGGAATCACTGGCAGACAGAAACTTCTAAATCATCTTCCCCTGTCCTTCATCATGTAAACTTTATCATTTCAGCCTGCTTCCTAAACAGCATAACGCAAGTACCATCTAGGTTGAACCCACTTGCAGACTATGTGAGCAAAGATCTCCTACGTTATATTCACCATCAGGGTGATTATTCAGTAGTGTACATACAGGAGACTGGGTGGTCAAAGCTGGTGCATAAAGCCTCCTGCAAACGAAGCTTCTGGATTCTCTATATTCCTGCAACTCATCAGTCAGTGCCAGAGGGTGTTCTTCTGCAGATGTTGCCACAAATGCATTCACAGCAACATTTATAAGGCATATGTCAAAGTCTGAAAAAAGCAGGGTTACAAACAGCTAGAATAGGCATTTCCCAGTTCTTCACTATTTTGCTTTTCAGCTTTACTCAAAAAATGGTGCTCCAACAGGGAAGTAATGAATGGGCAACACTGGACAAATTCTGATGTTATTACCAGCACAATTCAGTGAGAATTCAGGAATGAAACTGAGGGCAGAGTTTGATCCTTTGTATTCATTTAGAAATGTTCAAAGAGTTGCTGGATTCCCACTGAGAATTAATATTTCAGTTTATTAGAAGTGTATTTTTTCTTAGTATAAAGCAGTTTCATTTTAAAAACCCAGTTCATGTCAGCAGAAACTAAAGTATTGATTGAATCCTGTTTACAAATGTTTTGGCATTGGCTTAATCTTATCAGAAGATCAGCTTTTGATATTACGAGTGCAGCACTTGCAACGGTATTGATACTAAGAGTCTGTTAGATCTTCTTTAAACTCCTGAATCTTTACATCTTCTCAACACATAAAAATGTTTCTACAGAAAGCTCATAAGCAACATTTTTTTTTACTGTACTATGTCTTACATGTAAAATTTCTTCTCATATCCATATGCAGTTGGTGTTGAGAGAATTTCAACACAAATAACTGAGACAAGAGTTTGAGTCTTTCTACCTAAAAGCCATTGACTGTGATGTTTTAATCTCTTGTTATTGGGGCAATAAAACAAGATTAGTTGCCTGCACTTGAAATAACAGCTTTTGTGTCTTCAGAGAACCAATAAATAGACTTACATAAAAAATTGATTTCTGGTTTTATTTCTAATGCTGAGTGATGATTGAAAGTAACAAGAATGTACTAGAAAAATTTGCCACTCTCTTCTTTGATACATATGCTTGTAATACGTGGGTGGACAGACACTCTAGCCTTTTTAGCTGCTGGAATTTAGTTTAATATCTCATCCTGGTTTCTGTGTATCCAATCAAACAGAGCCTCAAAAATATGAGAGATCAGAACAGTATCACTTATTCTCTGTTTTCAGGTCCAAAAAAAAAAAGTGTTTATTTCTTGCCTGGACAAAAACATTGTCTTACATCTTCCCAAAATACATACATTCATGTCTGATCTTGAATATCACTAACTTGGATATGAATTTTGGTTTCTTGCAAGAAGCACATGGATCAGTTAGCTGAAGTGCTACATCATTCTGAAATTTCCTGATTAATTTATACTTTTTAAGCACACTTGTTAAAGTGAAATAATATCTTAATTGCCCACAAAATCAGACACTGACTGCACTTTGCTTTATTTGCATGTTCTCTCTGCTGCTTTTGAAAGGCAGAATAGGCAGAAGTTTATCAACGGGCACTGATGAATTAAAAAAAAAGTAAAAATCCTAATCAGTGTGGTGCACTAAATCCTTGACTACTTTAGTGTATATAATGTATATACTAATTTCAGCAGGGCAGGCAAATTATTAAGATGAATTACCACCTATTAGCTGTTGACAGACACTGAAACCCTTCCAGCCTTCCACACCTCACAACAGCAATTACTAGAAAATTAAAAGCTTATTCCTACAGTTTCAAAGCTTTTTGATTAACTGAAACAAGCTTCCCGCCAACTGTGGCCATCTTTCAGTTGGGTGTAAATTCATAACTGAACTGTGAATTCCTGGTACGATCCTCGGTATACAACCAGCTATGGTTATGTATTTCTACTACCAAATGAAAAGAATATTTACTCTTTTTACTGTATCTGAAAGAAAGACTCTCCTGGATCTGCTTGTTGGTGTTTACTTGCCGAATAACCAGAGTTAAAGAATGTTCACATTGTCAGTGAGTTTAGCAAAATAAAACAATATCTGTTTCTTCCCGAGGCATTTTGTCCTGTGCCTCAGCACAGGAAGCAGCCACACAGTGTGTTCCACCTCATCTACCTGCCTTCCATCTCAATGAATTCTGGCATTTATCTTTGTCAGTATTGCAGCACAAAGTGTGTATTCAGGAATTATTTTATTTCCCAAACCAAGAATTTAATAGAACACATTATAACATTTTCCCCCCAAAAAAGAGTACAGCTAATGTACAGCTAATGATGAATTGCAGATCAAATCAGACTCACCTTTTCTTTAAGAACATATTTTTAAAAGTATCTTCTTTTCAGTTTAGGGCTGCTGTACATGTTGATTTGCAAAAATGTGCAATAAAATGAAATGGACCAGCTCAGGGTTATTTGTGAGGGAGAGACAGAAAGGCTGTAAAGTTTTGTGTTCATTAAAACACAGAAACAGGTTTGAATACAGATGAAGACCTTGTGATATTACTAGGACAATAAACACCAACAGAGTGTTGTTATTATAGAACATTTTAACTTTCTGTATTTGGACTGGACAGCAAAAGACTTGCAAGAATGTGTAGAATCCACTTAATCCTGTATGTAACAAATGCCAGATTTCTTTATCAGTTAATCATGAATCCAACAGGAGATTATGTGCTATGCAATTATAGTTTGGATTTCATTGAACAAGTATTCTTGTCCTTGAAGTGAATCTTGCATTGACTGTTGCAAGTTGCTTCCATTCAAATTGACAGATAAAATTGCATCTTCAAAGCTTTTAATTTCAAAAAGGCAGGTATTCAGTATTTGTGTAAATGCAAGTTAACTGAACTGAAGAAGTCCATGCACTTAAATGAGGGAAACGCTGTTCTTTAAAGCAAAAACTTCTAAAATCTCTGGATCTTACACTGCAAACCACAGAAAAGGAACGCTGCACGCACTTACTGATGAATAATGACCAAAAAGGCTGTTGGGAGTAAGTGACAGTAAGAAACGAAAAGGCAAATCATTAGCCAAGGAAAGTGTATCTTTGATGTCAGAGATCAGGTAAGTAAAGTGAACTTTGTCAGAAGTCACGTTGTTTTTACTTTCGAAAAAAATGCATAGTAGATGGAGAATCAGCCATGGAAAAGGAAGATGGAGAAGAAAGAAATTTAGCTTCTATGCAATCAGGATGAGGCAAAGATAATCTAAGTCCACGGTCTAAATGAATACCTCACTTTCAATAAGGATGACTGTGAAGAACATGGGTGCAAATGAAGAAGGATTGATATATGAGAATGAAAATTATCGTTAAGTGAGATGGTAAATTACATAGGACAGCAGAGCAAACTCCATCCAGTCAAAGGAGTTCTCTCTGCTTCAGAAAACTGAAAAGATTGGCACAATAAATTGCAACACTTCTGTTAAGAACTCTATCTAACAAGATCTCCCTGGAGATAGCATCTGGCCTTTCTAGGAGAAAATCCAACAGGAAGGTCAGAAGAGATGGTGCCATCAGGTATGCAGAAGTGGTTGCACTACTGAACCATAGCCGGACTTAGCACACGCAGGAGGCTTACACAGAATGTTATCTGTATGGGAAATCTTAAAGTAAGTTTCACTGATTGTGCCACTAATTCTCCAAGCGAGAGGTTTACGTTAACTCATGCTTTTCCAATTCTGTCATGCCATCAGTAAGCAGAACATGTAGTAGGTGTTAAGGAAAAATATGCCTGTGGTGAATTTGGGTAGCACACTGTCACTCTTTTGCTGTTACTAATATCTTGCAGAAGATCTGTCAGAAAACTGCTGAAGAACTCAAAACTCCTTCCTGGAGTTAGAAAGCTTCCTCGCTGGGCTAGACCAGCGACACCATGGGCCAGTTCTCTCAGACCTGTATGGTGGCAATAATAAAGCTTTACTGGATTAAGACTTTTAATTCTTCCAATTCCTCCCAGTATTTTTTTTTCCTTTTTTACTGACATTCCCGCTATTCATCCTAACTTTATCCCATAGACAATGCAAGCATCCTTAGTGAAAACTGAAGTGAAGGATGCTGCTTCTTGCTGGACTTGCAATGTTCATTTCCCATAGCCCACACGGTGGAGCCAGTTCCTCAGCATTCACATTTCTGACACCGCTTGCAGCTAACAGGAGGCCTGAGCTGTCACACAGTGCAGGCTCCTCTAGTCCAGCAGGAGTAACTAAATAACAATTGAAACAAAAGCAGTTTATGCAAGTTATTCTTGAGTTATAATATCCTGTGTTTAAGTAAATGTTGGTAGTAACGGACTGGTTTCCATTTCTATCTAAAAAGCTTTTATATTCTGCCTGCATGTTTATTCATGAAAAGTCTATGTATAAAAGTGCTTTTGCTTCTATAGGCTGAGAAAAGTCCAGCTAATTCCATTCCTAAAGTCCCAAAGAATCCTATCACAAGGTAAGAGGAGCTACAGATGAAAATCTCCCACTGATATGCACCAAACTGGTTGCTGATTTGAGTAATTATGAGACCGGGACTGCAGGACACTTTGCCCTGCATATTAGTAAGAGCCTGTCTGACTAGCTCTTTCAGTCTACATAGCCCTTTTCTCTCTGCACATGATGTCTCAGTCATCCTTCATGGTTATGATAATTTCTCCACTGAATTAAAAAACAAAGGCATTTCCATTAAAGTTCGCTTCTTTCAGGGATCAGTGATTTTTTTTTTTTCCTTAACACTGCAGGCTGCCAGCCATTAAGCCCTAATTTACAAGCTCCCACAGTGTTGTGCATTGTCTGTGTAATAAATCTCTGTTGGAGAAAGAGTATAATCAAGGAATAATTTTTCTTGTCAGGCATCAGTGAGCAACGGATGGCATCGGTGTCTGCAGCATACCTAAATTTACAGCTAAACAAATGCTACCGACCCTTGAATAAACAGATGAAAGTTGATTTGTTGCCCAACAGTGTGTAAGACCTATAATTGAAACACTGATTTCATTGTCTCTGTCGGGAAAGGTAGGGGATGCAAGTTTAGAAACAATACTTTCCATGCCTAATGTCTTAGAGCACCTTGCTATAACTTCCACCACTGAAAAATCCTGAAAAAGGCATGGAGTCGGTGTAACCCAAATAAAGTTGAGGATATGGAACATGTCCTCTGCCTTTAAAGTAGTCATTGTGCTAGGACTTAAAAAGAATACAGTATTAATTAACAGTGAAAATAATTATGTTCTTATACTGGTGTCCATCATGAGACTATTCAATGCCACTGTAACAAGTCCCATAAAATATTTTGAACCAACCAGAGCTCCTATATGTGCTTCTCATAGCCTTAAAACCCAAAAATCATAATATTTGCTGTGTATACAGGTACCTCCTCCTCCTCTTAGAGGTGATGGGGAGCGAAGGTCTAATGCAGAGAATCTTGCCTAGCATTTCTTTATAAAAGCAACTTCTTGCTGGACCCTGACTGTGACCTTTTACCCAGGGATATGATCTGAGTTACACCGAGTTTTGCTTTCTGTTGTTTTACATTCCAATCAATTTGAACTTTTAATGGTTAATATTTAATAGCATAAAATAATTAAAATTGTATTAGTTAAATTCAATAAAAGTGAGCATTGACAGTCAATAGTCATTTTCGGAAACCTTTCAAAATCTGCTGCTCATGCTACTTTGCTGAGCTTGGCTGTCCTAGTTACTCTCTGTCATCCATGCTGGAAGCACGGTGTTCACTTGTCACAGGATCTGACTGAAGGGTTAGCCAGTTTTAAATACGTTTCTGGTATTCGCTTGCTCTGTAATTCTCTAAATGCTGAACAAAAGGCAACACTACTACTCAAGAGTACCTTATGTGGCAGAAAAAGGAGTAGATAAATTCCATTTATGCATGCATAGAGAAACATTTGCGCCCGGTAAATAAGCATCATAGCAATGCATGGTTATAACCCATCAGAAGAAGACGAGCTGTTGAACGTCTCCTTGCCTCAGCTTCTGACTCACTGTCTGGACTGTCTGATGCACAAAAAATGTCAGGCTTCCCTAGTTGGAACTGGTGGAGGGAATATGTGAGAACACTCATATAATCTTAAACTGGGATGTGGAGCTTTGCCAAACAGCCCAGATGGATAGGGCACAAGGCAGTATTACCTGCAGAAAGCTTTCCCATCTACTCCTTGTCACTGGGAATCTCTGTATGATCCATCTATGCTGTTGGTGTTTGCTGCAATTTATGATCTGATTCTATCTTTTCCATCACTAGATGGACACTTAGTTAAAGCATACAAATAAATTCATTATTTACACTTACTCCATTTGGAATATGCCCCAGGTTGCCCCGGGGGAAGGAAATGGCATGGCCTTCACCATAACAGAAGCTAAATCCAACTCCATATCCATAATTACACTGGCCACAGCCCAGAAACCCCTCTCACTTATGTTTCCAAAATAATCTGTGGCTCAGTGTTATGTATCCAGCATCGGGTCTTGCTCTGGACATGGTTCCTCCTTATGCTTCTCTATTTATATGTACTGGATAAGATCTACAGAGTATTTTGCCAGTCTCTCTCAACGGCTATCTATCTTACTGCTTAACTTGTGCCAGGGTTGTCTCTAGCAGCAGGCTCTGTTCTAGAGTTTGCTCTCATTATTTTTTTTCTTTAAATTTTGGCAGGATTTGGGGGGGGGGCTTCCATCATCAGTCTTTCTCCGGGTGACACTTTCTTGCTTACCTATGTCTGGTCTAGAAAAGCATGCTTCTCTTTGCACAGGAGATGGTCACTGCAGGCTGCAAACTGTACTGGTGCAGCAAATGTGGACTTGTTGGATTTTTTGTACAAGCAGGCTGACAAAGAGTTGCCAAACTTGTTGGAGTACTTATGAGCTCCCTGCACTAGGCAGCAGTCTGGTTGACCCATCTCATGAGCACCAGGTAGACTTTTGCAGATGAGATCTTTCTACAGAAATGCATGTTTCTGGTTTATCTTGCATTACCATCGCCACTACTGTAGTGACGCAAGCTGTTATCCCGAACCTAATGTGGTCCTCTGCCCATCGAGTAATACACTTCTTGAGCGTGTTTTGGTTGTTCAACCTAGCCTGCTATATATTCAATGAAGCAAACATGTTGGCTCTGGCAATTAAACATGGGTGATGTGTGTTTGCGTGTGTGTGTGTGCATGCAGAAGCAAATATTTTCCAGGGCTTTGAAAGGAATTGAAAGGTAGCAGGCAAAACAATGCAGTCGACAGAAACGCCTGGATGGCATTCAGAAATTATCCAAATGAGCTCACAATTATGTGTTGTAGCTGCACTGCATTGCAAAGTGGGTAGATGGGAACATATGCTGAAATACGGCAAGTGTTTTAACCAGCGTTCCAGCCAAGAGTGTCAACACATTTTTAACATTCACCTGGATGTGTTTACTTGGCGGTTTTTTTCTGGTTCACCCACATATAAAAACCTTTACCTAAGAATGTGAAAAAATTGCTAAAAAAATTTGCATTTTTTCTTGTTTCAGTATAGATTTTTGTTCATATGGACTTTTAAATAACATAAGTGGTGGAGCAGAGCATGCTATAGCAGCTCTGGAATTTTGTAGATGAGTAGCAATAAAAATAGAATAAATCCTGGCAGAAAGATTATTTTATAGAGCTATCTACTTTTAGTCTGTAAGTATCAGATTCTGCTCTTTGACAATAGAAACTGTGGAAAAAAAATGGGGATTGTGACATAATAGCAACATAATTTAATTCAGTCTGTTGTTCTTTTTATTTTGGCAGAGAAAGATCTGGCTGTTGATAGGTTTCCATTCATGCCTACCATGTTTTCCATAGCCTGGCACGAATTTCAGTGCAGTGGAAGGCATATGACAAACTGTCTTCTTGGCTGTGACATGTCACACCAACTATGGCATGCTCAATGAAAAGCACCGTGTGAATGTCTTTTGCACACTGCCAGGCGTGCTATGCGCAATCAGCTGCAAAACAATATGGTGCTTTCTGCAGCTTCTTTTTTGTTGTATTATTTTCCACAGATTCCTAATTAAAATAGAAGGTATGTTACATTAATATTTGTACTAGGCACAAAACAATCATTCCAAAACTGTTCTGTCATATGGTGCCATCGTTCTGCAGTCAGGCACTGAGGTGAAACAGAATTAAAGCAGGCATATCTTAGCCTGCTCTACTGACTGAACGAATCCAGCGTGCTCAGCTTCTCCTTGCCTGTCATGTGCTCCAGCCCAATAACTGTCTCGCCGGGCCTCCACTGCACTCGCAACACTTATTCAATGTCTTTCTTATACGAGCAGGCTCAAAATTGGACTCCAGAACCAGTTGCACGAGTGTTGAAGACGGAAATTACCACTCCCGTCAACCTGCGGGCTGCACTCTTGTTAGTGCAGGTCAGCGTGTACCACAGCAAGGACACACCACTGATTCATGTTCCATTTGTTGTCCACCAGGGTCTCCGTGTCCTGTTGTGCCAAGCTGCCTGCTGGCCAGTCAGCCCCCAGCACGTCCCGGTGCAGGGAGGTGGCTCCTCCCCAGGAGCAGGACTTTGCACTGCCTTTGTTGAACTGCATGAGGCTCCTGTCAGCCCATTTCTCCAGCCTGTCTGGGTTCCTCTGGATAGCAGCTCATGACTTCATCCTTGAACTTGCTGAGGGTGTATTTTGTGCCACTGTTCAGGTCATTACAGTTTTGCCGGTAAATAAATGAAATTTCACTCCAGGACAATAATGGATACTCTACCGGACCAAACCTCATTCATAATATCTGAATAAGTAGCTACCTTAATTTCATTTAAATTAGCACAATGTCTTTGACTTGCCTCTTTCTTTTTGATCATAAATGTTTAAAATTCCAAGGATAGGGACTCTGTGTATGCTGGAGGATTATACCAATGCATGACTGCTTTTACTGGATGTATTTATTGACCTTGCCATTGGCTCTTTTCGCTGCTCCACTCACAGACATTGTAAGCTGCCTTCTCTTCCTGCTCTGTTTTATGGACTCCTGGCGACCAGCCTATCTTCTATCATGCAAATAATTCTCGTGCCACAAATCTTTTTCCATCTTTTTCTTCACTGCTGCCCCTTCCTATTGAGTCCCCTTTCTCTTTTCTGCTTGCCCCAGGAATTTATACCCTTTTCCCATACTCAGCTCCCATTCTCCTTACAGCAAGGGCTCCATATGTCCCTTGCCCAGGCTGTTCTCTCTGTCACACAATAGAGGCTTCATATCACTCTTCTTCCTTTTATTTCCCTCTTCTTTTTTACTGCTCAGCCAATAAATCACTCAATGATTTATAAGTAAATATGCCTAACTGGGAAGATGAATAGGGAAAACACTCAGTTTATAGCTTGGCAGTAGGGTATTAACTGGTGTGACCAGCTGGCTGTTTATTTGATCTGCAGAAAACTGCAGAGGTATTTAAGCTGCTAGAGTGCTATGGTGCTACCCGTTCCATAGTTATCACATTACGTCCAAGCAGACAGACAGAGAAATGTCATCAAGATGATGTCATAACGCTTAGCCAACTGGCTTATGTGATGCTGATCCCAACACATTTTTGAAATATGCTGCAGTTCTGAGGTTGGGTCTTTCTAGGCTGGTTTTAGGCAAGCTTATATATATAAAGTAGCATGTACTAAAATGCCTCCCTTCTGTCAGGGTGACATTTCCCTCATATTTTTATTCTGTTGCATACATGCATTTTTCAGATTTACTGAATAACAAGCCTACTGTACAAATGCCTGTAGCACTGCAGCTGACCAGCCGTTCAGTAAGAGGGCTCTCCTAGTAGCTAATAATACTGGGATTTTATCCCCTTCAGATGCTTTTCATGTATAGATATGAAACTAAGATGACACTTTCTGACTATATCCTTTTGAAAAGCAGTGCTTCGTTCACTCCCTTTAAAGATCATGTCATTGCCAGAAACATTATTTACAATTGTTTTTGAAGAAAAAATATGAAATCCTTATGGCATCATTTCTATCTACTTTTTATTATCAATACACCACTATGTTGAGTCACAATAATGTGATGACAAATGGGAAAACATTGTCTACTTAATATTTCTTAAGCCAATTACTTACCAGCTGATTTTCAAGTTTTGGGGGGTTTATATTCAGTAAAGGTCAAACAACTGGAGTATTTGTGCATCTTCCTTTCTTCAAGTAAAATTATAGATAACTTTGCCAGCTTTCTTTAGAAGCAGCTGATAGCTGTTATTGTCAAATATGACTTCATTGCTCTCTTCTGGTGATCCACAAAATATCCAGAGGACCTTCAGCTCTCAAATTCTCTCTGCTTAAGCTGTTATGTATTCTTACCACCAAACTTCACATTTAAAGGCTCTGGATGCAGTCTCTGAAGATGGTGTGAAACACCTGCCGTAGTCTCATTGCTTACAATTTGGGAACTGCAGATAAGTTGGATAACTTACCCACAGATCTCTTATCTGGTCCTTCTGCTCTGTATTCCATTTTGTAAACACTATATTAAAAGTTTATTTTGGGGGTGAAACAGATGTAAATGGGTGGGTTAGCATTCCCAGTCTCTTGTGGAAGCAATTCAGTATTACAAATATAGATATAACTCTAGAAAAGTAAGCATGGCCTTAGTAAGCGTAGCTTTTCAGCCAAGGTTCAGCTCTTGAGAGCAATGCTTTTCCATTGCCTTGTTCTCCTTCGTACAAACAATGTAGGGATGAGGAGGAATAGGCAAAGAGAAAAGGAAAGAATTACTCTCTGGGAAAGAATGCTTGAATTAAAGATACATTATGTATCTATAAGAATAAGCCAAAACTGGGGTTGGGGTATGCTATATAAGTGGTAGGATGTGATGAAAGATAAGTCTGATCTTACTTGTCATTGCTATTCATCTGCTTTGTAATGGAAGAGGGAATTTTTCTGTTTTAATAGGGGATTTTCTCAATTACTCTTTCTATTTCTTTCTCCACTTAGTTCTGAAAAGAAAACATGCAAGGAACAAGATTCTCTGGATGACAGCCCTGTAATAAACTAATGCAGCAGGAGCTGGTTCTTCCTAAACCTCATAACAGGAATTACAAAAGTACCACAGAAATTTCCCAAGCTTTACTCTTTTGTTATGAAAGAACGAGGCTGGCATTACATTAATTTCTATGGTTATACATTAAAAGTCTTTTCACTGGCTCTATAATCTGACCCTCTGTGTGGCTAGCTAGTGCCATAGCTTCATAGCTTCCTTCTTACGTTCTCAGCAAAATGTCAATATGGGAAATTTCTGTAGTTAGAGATGAAAGCATCTTAGTTGCTGAGATTTCTGTGAAATATGTGAATAACTTGGAAGAATAAATGTACCTTTATATTTTTAATGAAAGCAAAATTTATACATTCTTATTCGATGAGTTTTAGAAATGCATATGTCTAAATCCAGGAATGAAGACACAATTATGCTACAGAGAAATATAGTAATTCTTAGATTGATACTTTGAATGCACATAGCCTTTTATTAAAACATTTTTGTGTATGCCCTGTACCTAAATTCAGAATAAGCTTCAAATCATTTCTTCATTCCTCCTGAAAAAGCCCTAGTTTTAATGGTGATTAGTATCACGTGGAAAAATATCTAGCTGAAGTGTAAAGTCCAAGCATATGTATGGGAAGTAAATATAACTGGCCAACCTAAATCTCTTGGCCAACTATGTGCCTCTGCCTCTTTGAATGGGAATTATTCTTGTACTTGTTCGAAATGAGACTACACACTCTTGGGTTAACGATCTTTTGTCTTATGCATCTCTAAGGAGAAGTGAATCGTCATGAGAGATGGAAACAATATATAGAGGTGATAGGTTGCTAATCAGTCAAAGATCTTGCACTAATTCCTGGTCCCTTGAGCAAAGCCTAAATAAAGTAATTTGGGAGGAATTGCTATGTCAGGATTGCTAGAAATAGCAACCTCCTCCACTCTCTGGAAGTGAGTTATGAAACATGAGCAAACACAACCTCTTATCTATTTCTGGAAGTCATTTTTGTATCTTTGTTCCCACCACCATCAGTAGCATCAAGGCTTTGGCTGATGGATCCTCACAATTGCAGACCTACCCTCCCACCGTGTTCCCCAGAGTTTTTAGCTTACTGATACAGAAGATGCTTTTGTTCAGCACTTCTCCATGACATGTAGGGAATGTGGATTCATGCTGCGCTTTCTGTCCTAGGATTTTGCCTCTCACTAGCTATACTGCAGAACTATTTAAGTTCTGATATATTTCAGTCCTTCTAAAAAGGTAGGTAAGGAGCAGGATCTGGACCCTAATTCTAAAAGTGCTCAGGTTAGTCTTACATCTAAACCATTTAATGGAATATTTAAAGGCATTTGAACCATAAATGTCTTCTGATAAAGACATGCTACAGTGAACATGGTCAGGGAAAGAGTGAGAGCTGGGACATTTTAGACTGGGAAGTGGGACTGCTGTTTAAGTTTATAAAGAGTGTGGTTTTCTCTTCCAGATTTTCCTTCTGTGTGTTCAGATCCTAAGACTGAGAATTTTATTACATCAGTTAATACCAAGGATTGAGAATAAATGGTTTGTATAAGCTTTAGAAAATTATCCTGGTAAACTTAACCACCTGTTTAATATTTGACAAGTCTTTTTCACTGTAGACTTACAGTTTAAGGTCAATGTAAACTAAATACAAATATACACTATACATTAGTGGAAAGGAGCCACCAAATTGTGGGAATTTCACAGCAGACATGTTCAGATTTTGCTTTTATGAAGAGATGAGGTCAAATTCTTACTTTTCTAAGCCTCAGTGCCAGAGCACACATGAGCAGATTGCTCCACTCTTGAACGGAGACTTACATTTCAGCATATATACCATCTGGGTAATACTTACAGTAACACCGTAATGGCTATCTAGCTAGAAACTTTATAGAATTCTTTGTGTTGAATTTGCCTGTTTATTTTTTTAATGGATAGATTTTGTCTGGTGAATTTTAACCTCACTTCTTGACTGCTTTTCATCTCTGAACTTGACTATTATTCTTCAAACTGATTTTAAATTAGAGACCAAGTCTGTCTTACATTTTTTTGTAAATCTGACTTTACCATTATCTAACGCAGCAGTAGATTTATTAGTTACAACACACAGACGGGACCCACCAAATTATGACTTGTGGTCTGCCCTGAAATAAATTTCTGTATCTCATCAATAAATTAGGACAACAAAACTTTTTGGAAGTCAAGGTTCTAGTGATTTTGTGCATGGGATGAATCATCGAGAATCCTGGAATCCTATTTCTGTCTCGTTATTCTGCTTTGTAATTACGAGCTACTCTCACTGCTGCTGACTGCCTACCTGCTTCCCATCTGTCTCTCAGGCCTCTGAAGAAGGCGTTATTACATGTTTGTACAACACCTAGCATGATAGGTCCTCTGACTGCTACTGTTATGTAAAGAGCAAATGCCAACAATACTAACTCTACGATGTAATACAACCTATATATGTGTGTGTGTGGATAATACACATTTCCAAAAAAAAAGGAGGAGCCTCGCTGGGACCCAAAGGAATTATCAAATTAAAAAGCATCCTCTTTAAAACTTACGAAGTAATGTTAGTCTTAGCAATGCATATAGAGAAAATCTGTGGTATAGGAATAAAAAAACTTGAATGACTAATCAGAATTTCACAGGGAAGACACATATCTGAGCATTTTGCTCATTGAAACATCAGTATTTGGGGGAAAAACATTTGTTCAAGTGCCTTAGAGATCACATAGAAAACATGCTGATATATACAATATATTTGCTTATTTTTCTTCTATAACGTATCCATACTTTAAAAGCATTTATTGACATATTGCCTGAAAATGTATTTCATTGAATCCAGTAGTCTCCAAATTGGAAGTATATTGTGATGTGATTTGTGGCAGATTGGGATATGTTGATGTCCAATGGTGAATATTACTTGGTCTGTGAAAGCTTTTTTATTTCAACCTCCACTTTAGACCAAATTTAATTTTGACTCTTGTCTTCTATGCCATCTCTATATTTGCTGAGAACACTTCTCTTATCTGTAACATGCAGGGAACTTAGGCCGTGTTTGATAATGAAAAGCCCAGCAAAGACTTTTAAAGGCTTTCTTTTACTGGAAGAGGAGGTCTTCCACCAGTAAGGCCAGTGTTTTTAAGGGATTCTACATGGGGCTTTTCTGAGAAGGAAGCGAGTGAGTATGTCACCTGGAGAGAGGTGTTGAGGGAGACAGTGTACTCAGGCTGGGGGACAGGAGGGAAATCCAGAGGGAAGGGGCAAGAACACTGTCTGGAAAGAGGAAGAGGATCAGAGAGGAAGAAGACAGGAGGAAGTCTCCTGTCTCATTTGGTACTCTTGATGACCCTCATGTCCCACAGAAAAAGAGCTTAGTGAAAGCAGATACACACAGGACATCTCTTTTTTTTGTTTCCTCAGAAGTAACTTACTTATTTGATTTAAAGGTCTAAGTTAAAGTGTCTAAGGTTAAAACTTTCTCTTAGATTGCTTCTTCCTTCCTTCCACAGTCCCTTTTAGGTTGTTTAAATGCCAAGTTCAGAGCAAACAGTGACGCTGGAAAAATGCTATATGTGTCTTAGAGCTCAGGACAGAAATTTCAGTATCTACTGAGTTTTCCTACCCAGGCGGTAAAGTAGAACCTCAAATTTGTCCATTTAAGTAGGTGTAAAAGATACGGTGCTTTATATTACAAGTGACTATTTATTAAGAAAACTGAGTGAGGCTACAGACTGTTCCTTAGAAATTACTAATGGCTCTAAAACAATGAAAGTAAACATCTGTTGTGGGTGGGTTTGGGTTTTTTCCCTCTTTCTTTCTTTACTGTTATCATTATCATCAAAATATTCCTTTTCAAATGTGGGTAAGTAACTATCAGTGAACAGATTAATTATTTCTCTGAGTGCAATTACAGATAGTGGGAGGAGTGTTAAAAGAGAGTAGCTTTAAATGAATTAGCACTGATACTGAAAGCAATCTTGGTAGCTAAGGTAGCATGTTAAAATTGGCCATGCTGAGCCCCAGCTTAGTTCATATCATTCACTACTGTTCTCTCAAAATACTCTAATCCCTGTCTTTGCTTACCCGTGATGTTTGCTAGTTTCCATACTCCCTCCATTGCAGATCTTGTTGGTACTGATGCCTCTCCTCCATGTGGGAGTCTTCCAGGATTTGGCACACAGTGCCAAGTGACGCCTTTATGCACAAAACTGGCTTATGTCCCACCAGGTTTACAAACTACCTACCTTGTGGTTGGTATGTCACCGGCATGATTCCTGTCCTGATGTGGATGTGAAATTGTGATAAGCCTTCAAATTTGATTTGGGGGAGTTATAATTCTGTGATATATTAATAAAACCTTTTTAAAAAATAATTCTGGAAGGAGCTCATCTAGAACAGCCCCTGTTTAAAGCAGAGTGAATTTTAAAGATTAGATTAGATTAGATTAGATTAGATAACATTACATTACATTACATTACATTAGACTGGCCAGGGCTTTGTCTTCTTACCGTCCGCCTTCTGGCTGGGCAAGGAAATTCTTTTGGTGCATGCAGGGCACGTATTGGAAAAATGGGGAGAGTGGGGAAGCTTTGTATGTGGCAGGTGGACCAACTGATCAACTTCAATGCAGGAGTACAGGAGGCACCAGAACTCTGTTTCTTATTTCTTTTCCTCTCCTCTTCCCAGACATTTTCTCATTATTGTTTCCCTGACTTAACACTAATTTGGTTTACAGGAGCAATTTAAAGCTGTTTTTATAAAAATAAACTGAGAACTTGGAAAAAGTGAAGAGAGCTGGGTTCCATCTGAGCAGATGTTAGACTGGAAATCGAGGTGCATAATCCTGGGCTACTACAGATGATAGGCTGTGGTCATGTTTGCAGTATAGCTCCATCCAGAAGTCTGGCAAGTGTACTGAGTCACTGGGAGATGCTCTGGATCTGGAGATTTGTCTGTGGGTCGTGGCAGAGAGAAGATGGTGGGAAATGGAAGTGAAAATTGAGGAAGAGGTGGGAAAAAGTATGTGCTCTCTAGGGCATAAATACATAGCTCCTGTGTACCTTGTTCATGTCTCCACTTTTAATATTGCAAAGTTACCGGAATACCTTGTGTGGTTCCAAACCTTCATCTGTTATCTTGCCTCAACTTGTTCATGGCACACATATATGTAATTGTTCCTTGGCTAACACTGCTCTTTAGCTTCAATAACTCTTCTCATTTCTTGGTGTTTACCTCTCTGATGATGTGTATATACAGACAGCTGTCACTCCCCTCTTACCCTTTGTTCGCTATGCAAAGCACTCTAGGCTTTTATAGTCTCCTCTTGTAGAAGAGGCTCTTAGTTCCCTCGTCTCCCCTGCACCTGTTCCAATTCATCCTCATTCAGCTTTACGAGGACGACAGACCTGTTTCAGAGAGGTCATACCGGAGTCTCTCCAGCTCCAGTGACATGCTCCCAGTTTGTGCCTCTTTTCTTTGTGAGCAGTTCCTGCCTCGTAATGGTTATTGACAGTTTGTCACCAACAAATCCCACTCTTCCTCCTTCTCTTCCACTTCAGATCAGAAAAAACGATCAGCCAAGACCATGATTCAAGACCACCATGTTGCACTTTCTGCTACTAAATTTCACCCAGTGTAGTTTACACAATGTTCGGGGGTACTGAACTTTTCTGTACAACCCCATGCTTCCAACCTGTGCCATTTGCATTTTTCTTTAACCAACTTGTACTTTTGTCCCCACTTCATTACTGTCAAATAAAATAATCTCACTTCTTCTTATTCAGGAAGTCTACTAAAATTTAAATCACAATAATTCACCTTTCAGTCCAATGTCTTGTCTTCTGCCTAGTCAGTCCCTCATCCATTTTATGCCACTGGTGCTAACCTCTGTCTTCTCTAACTCGCCTGATAATTCCCTACATGTCAGAATAACAAATATTTTTTAGGAGTCATTTGATTTCTTTGTGTCATATGCAAGTCACATAAGGAACGCATGCATGCTAACAAGTATGCTTACAATTTTAAGTGCAATTCAGTGCATAACACTCTGCTAAATGAAAGGAGAATTTGAGCTGAAGCAAACCAAACAGATCCCATGCTTAATTTGATAATAAAGATTTTATCTGGAGCTGGCAGGAACCGGATCTTCAGCTAGTTTAGTGATTTCCACTTTCCAAGAATCCTTGCAGTAGGAAGCAGCACCTTTTTAAAGGCCAGGGGCAATTAATGCTACCGAATTTTTGCAGGGAAGCTGTTTACGAAGGCAGCGCAGCAGGGAGCCGCGCTGGAACCCAAGCGTGCATGTGGGAATTTCATAGGGAAGGGTGTGAACCTGCGAGAGCCGTTTGCACACAGAAGCCGTTGGACTCGCCCCCTCAGCCCCAGCTGCCCTCCAGATCAGGGTTACACTGCGTGGGAAACATCACCAGTGCGGTCCCCTCGGGAGGGACCCAGCCTCTCCTGGCCTGACGCGGTCTTAACCGCAAACAGGCTTTCTACAAACCACCATAAAAAGCCCGGCCAGCCTGCCTGTTACCTGTGAATTTAATTTCAGAAACCAGCCAGGCTAAGCTTCCTGTTTTATGTGCATGTCTGTCTGTCTGTCTATATACCTATCTTATTTGAATTTGAAAAATATTCCTACATTGCCTGTACCTAGTTCTGGCCATTCGTGCTGCTCTATATTGCCATTTACTCGGCGCCGGGGCAGGCGGCAGCAGCCCCTTTCCCCTCAGCAGGCCCTCCCAGCGCTGTCCCGAGTGGGCTCCTTTCCCCGCAGCCCCCGGACGCCAGGAGAGCTGGGGAGCCACGCCGGGTGCCCCGCGCTGCCCCACGACGGGATCACCCTCTGCACACTCCCCCCAGCCGGACCCCCTCAGCCCCCGTCCGCCGCGGCAGCTCTGAGGAGAATCGCCCGGGATGCGGCGGCCGGAGGGGGCCGGGGGCGGCGGGCCGGGGGCGGGGGCGCCTGACAACGGGAGCGGCCGGGCGGCGGCGGGCGGGCGGTGCGAGGCAGCGCGGCTCTCCCCGCCCCCGGCGGTCGGGGCCCTGCCGTCCCTGCTGTCCCGCCGGCGGCGGGGAAGGGCATGGAGTTGGCGGGAGTCTATAAAAAGCCGCCGTGAGACGAGGCCACCGTCGTGCCAGAGCCGGCGGGAGAGGCTGAGGCGCGGAGCCGGGGCGCGGCACCGACACCATGATCAACCCCAACTACTACCCGTGGGGCTACGACAGCGACAACGGTGAGTGGGGCCGCAGCTCGGCCCGGCTCCTCTGCGGCCGCCGCCCCAGCAGGCAGCGGCTCTGGGAGCAAACCCCAGGCAAACCGGGAGGCCCCGCTTCCTGAGGGAAGAGGGGGAATATGGGCGCCAGGCGGGCCTGGGTCTGTGCACTGGCAGCGCGGCCGGGTGGCGTGGCCGGCTGGTCGTCCTTCACAGGTGTGGAAGAGGCGAAGCTGGTGGAAGGAGAGGCCGTGGCAGAGGTCTCTAAGTTAAATAAAGTCAGTTTTCCTACTGTTAATATAATTTAAACTTTGTCAGAGCTTTAAAATCCTGCTTTAGGCTAGCCTTGGTGCAGGAAGAGCAGTGCCGGTCTGCAGCGCAGCCACCGTCCCTCCTGCCTTCGGAGGTTGGAAACCTGGGTGGCCTGTTGTTCCCCCACTCTCCCCTGCTGTAGGAAGAACAGCACGGCCTCTGTCAGGCTTTTCCCACATGAAGTTCTTGATAAAACCATGACATTTTAAATCCATGCTTCAAATTCCTGTCTTCTTCAGATATCAGTGGCCTTTCCTCTCTCCAGATGGGTACATGGTGCCACATTTGAATCGGGTATATCCCATCATATTTCTAGCCACTGCTGGACTTGGAGTATACACCTCTAGTTTCCTTCCTTGGCCTATTGTCAGTCTCCTAATAAGTAAAGTCCTGAGGGTGCTATGAGAGTTTAGGTACAGTTGAATGACTTGCAGTATCCAGTATTCCAGCTAGAATAATCTAATTGCTTTCTTTATATAGTGAAATTCTTGACAGGGCATGACTAACAACCAGGCAATTAGTAACCTACTTATTAATACGTTTAATTGATGTTCTGTAGCTAAGCAAAGCCAAACTTGCATTTATTGTAACACAGGTATAATTCATACATAGCTGGAAAAGGTTGTCATGATATTTCTCTGTATTTTTTCCTAGGACCAGATCAGTGGCACAAAAATTACCCGATTGCCAAAGGACGCCATCAGTCACCTATTGAAATCAATAACAAAGAGGTTCATTACGATCGCTCCCTACTACCATGGTTTGCTAGTTATGATCCTGGTGCAGCTAAGACCATCCTCAATAATGGGAAAACCTGCAGAGTTGTATTTGATGATTCTTTCGATAGATCAGGTTAGTTTTGTTTACATCTCAAGCTGTCATTATATATCAGTGACTATTTCTGAAGCTGCTTGGAGGACAGAGTGTGCTCTGAATGCTCATGGCTGTCAGAAGGTCTCTGCATACTGCCTGCATGTGACGTACAGGTTTGTGTGACTCCAGTGCCGTGCGCAACTGGTGGGAAGGGCCTGGGACTACTTTTAAAGTCCATAGGTAGAATCTGAGGGAATGGAGAGAGCTGCAAACAAGCTTAGTACAGGATGAATTAAGGTGTAAGGTAGATTTCTGAGCTTGCAAAAGCCATTGCAGTTGTGTTGCTTTCCAGGAGCAGGGAGTCCACGCTTTATCTATGAGGACTGAATTCCATTCAGGCTATTTGAGATGCCCAGAAGAACATCTTTAACTGTGTATGTGGCTGAAGTTACAATATTTGAAAACTGTACCCATGTGATTTCTGATAAATGAAGTAATGAACCAGATGTTACCACAAAGTCACAGTATTTAATCAGTTAAAACTCCCTTTAGCATTCATGAGACTTTGTCTTAATGAGGATTATAGGGCTGAGAAATTCCAGTGTTTCAGCTTTAATGTCCAAAATCTTTTATCTGCTCATAGTTATGACAACATACAATGTGCTGCATATGTAATGCCTAGCTTTTAAGAGTTAGTGTGTTATATATTTTGAAGAGATATGTTTGTTCTGTTTAACAGGTGCTAGAAATACTTAGTTTATGTTGGCAGAATCACTGACGTTTCATGTTAATACTGTTGGCTATATTTCAAAGGAAAAAACATGACTGAAAGAAGTATGAAATTGCATTAGTACTGCGATAAAAAGGAAAAATCAAATGCATACCTCTTTATTGTTGTATCAAGGTCAACAGAATTGTGTTATTATTTATAGTACATGGGATGATAAGCAAAGGAAAAAGAAATGTCAATTTCAGTAAAATATTGAAAAGTCTGTCTTCCACAGTGTAGAGACTTATTTCTTAACTCATTTAAAGTTCCAATTTCTATTACACTATAACTAGGATTGACAGCTATAATTACTAGGAGGAGTTTTACCAGTAGGTTGATTGATCTTAAATATCTATGGGCATGGATTTAATTTAATGGATTTTTAATGAATCACTTGGGTTTCGTGAAAACTGAGGATCAAAATGTATGTAAGCTGGACTAGTTAATACACTATCGAAACTCACAAATGACTATGCAGTCAAGAGTTTGATTACTTTTCTAGCAAAGTGGGAATCTTTAATGTTATTTGAATAAATACATTATTAATGTTAGATAACACAATACATCAGTAAAGAGATGTAGTTGTGGCGTATGAGAAGACCTCCATGACCATTACTTACCATTTTTTACTCTCTTTTGTATTTGTTGGAACACCATCAGATATATCAATGGTTGCATCTTCTGCATGAATGTCAGAGTAATTATTGTTATAATTACTCAGATTTTACACAGGAGGGTGTATCCAGGCACAGCAGTCTACAGCATGGATTCAATGCTGTGGCCACAAAAAGCAGAAAGTTTTGGAATGTTCTGAAGTTTTTTTCAGATGAACTGCTCAGTAACTGTTGTGTTCTGATCTCAGAAATAAAAAGTGACTCACTGGAAAAAAAGTAGGTGTATTTCTCAACTCTTTGAAGGCAAGAAACATTCAGTGTTTATTGTTATGTCTCCTTTGTTATACCATTGCCTGCAGAGTCTGTGGGTGGTGTTCCTTCTCTAATATAATGCTAATTGCAGGACAAATTCCACTGTGCATACTCCTACTGACTTGAGCATGTTTTCAGATTTTTAGGATATGTACAGTGACTTATTTTTTGTGTAAAGGAACCACCAGCTGCATAGTACATACATATGTAATAGCAATCATATAGACATGAAGTTTTTATTCCTTTGGAGCAAAGACATTCTGTCTATCTATCCATCTATCACTCTGTCTGTCTATCATCTGAATTATTTCTGAGTTAACCAGAAAACTAAGGGCTTCCTTTATTTTCCTGACTTACTCAGTTAGAGTGGCCATACCCATATCTGTAGTTCTGTCTAGATTTTCATTAGTAGTAGATGAAATAGATGGCTGAATAAATTGCAGAGGTGAGTGATAAAACAAATTACTTTGGATGTCTCCAAGTTTTACTTCCATTATGTCTTTTCTGCCAGGAATACTTTGAATATTCACCATTGGGACAGTTTCTTAAACCCAAATGATTGGAGAGAAGCTTCTGGGGAAAGTGCCATCCAATGTAATTCACATATTATGTTGAAAAAGGCCTTATTACTGTTACCTTTGGAGTTAGTCTAGTGGAATGAATTGGAGAATTTATCTCCAGCTATTTATAAAGTCTGGTTGACTTTGAGAATCTGCTATACTATTGAAGGCTTTGTTGACAGATATTTGCTTTAGGAGCTGTGCCATGCCTCTGCTGCCTGCACGAAGTTAATGGATTGTTGTGGACTCAGTTGCCTGTCTTGCCATACCTATGTGAAAGAAGGACCTTAAGCACTGTAAAATCATTGCAGGTGGAGGCTGGAGTCTCAAAATCCAGGAAAGAACGGGGAGCTGAAATCAAAACCTCTAGGTGGCTGTGCTCAATAAAGCCCATACCAGAACTTGGGTACTTTGGCAGCCTACCACTGCTATGTTTTTTGGCCTGAATGGCAACTCAGATACTCTTACATCCAGCAGTGACTCTGGTTTTGTTTTGAATTAGGGCTGCAATCTTATTTCTACTAGCAGAGTCCATTTGCTGTTAAAATTCAAAAAATATTCATGCCAGAGAAGTGTCCTGAGAGCACCTAACTGGTGGGACCATTGTCATGATGCTGTGTGAGATATATAGCTTGTAACTTCCTTACAATTAATGACTCTGACTTTCTTTATAATGCCTTTGTTAGATGGTTAGATCAAGCAGTTAAGTTGTTTAATAAACAGTAAAGATATATAAGTCTTGTACTGGAACCCAGACACAGCAGCTGGGGAGAGATACACTAAGGCTATGTCAAATGGATGCCTTCTTTCATCTTCTCACTTTGTTGTTTTTGTCATCTCCTTGGCACTTTCTATGGAAGTTCATCAGCCAAACAGATTCCTACTTCTCCTTTTACTGACTTTCTGATGGATGACATTTAAGGGCTTGGAGTACCTCAGTGCAGGCACACTTTCTTACGAGGTTACCTTGATGCTGTTTGCAGAATCTTTCCAGTTCTTATCAAAGGAATGTGTGCCTTTGGAAGTGGATGATGCAAAAAAAATGTAAAGAGACAGTTACTGTAAGCAGTGAGAGCTTGTTGCTTATCAGTCTCTTTTAGCATGACTAGTGCTTGTGGACAGCGTTTCCTAGAGTAACATTTTGTAGGAAAACTAATTTATCTTTGCAAATGAGATTCTGATTATCAGTTCCTGGTGCACAAACATTTATTTGTTGACTCGTGCTAAAACAATGAGGACAAAATCCAGTTACTATAATGAAAAATGGGGGAAGCCTGTCCATAGACACTCAAGTTCTGGTTGAGTGTCTGCAAAAAGTTACTTAACGTTTTGTGTACTGAATTTACACTGGAACAAGCCAGTAGCCATTACAAGAGTAGCACAGCTAAATCCCGGTGCTTGTGTAGCTGTGGTACTTACCACTCAATGGCTATACCGCATACCGCAAAAGGCAGCAAAGTTAAATTCTTCCTTCAGTGTTTAACACATCTGTCATTTGTAGTGTCTGCATGAAGGTACTGAGCGTTAATATGAGCACCGCAGAGCTTGGGTATGGGGAATTTAGGAGTTGAGTTTCTGTTAACCTTGAACTTCCATTTAGAGGTAAAAATGCTTGAACAGTCAAGGGCCTACTGAGGCTACAGTTACATAGTGGACTGTCAGTTTTCTGCCTCTGGAGATGGGGATTTCAGCCCTACCGTAGATCACAAACAAAGATGATTTGGGAGCTCACTGATGAACAGGTTGTGATTAAGAGGCACAAAACTGGAAAAGGTGTGTTGCAGTGCAGGTGAGGGTAGGTGGCATGCTGACAGGCTTCTGTCAGACACTTCTGTTCCCCAGTCTGTCCTTGTTAAGAGTACAAAGTTCAAATACAAACAAAAGTAATTCTTCTGCATATCTATTCAGTGCTTGCTTAAAGAAAATTTCAGTGAGAACTGAAATTTCAGTGTCCTAAAGCTTGTAGGGAACACGTTTTGTCCCTGCAGTTAGCCAGACTGTTTCAGTACAGAGATCCTCTTTTGAGCAGAGGCTTTTTTATAACATCTAAAATGTGGCACTGACATTTAAAAGCTGTGGTTTTTACACAGCACTGTTAGATTCTGTTACAAAGCAGCATAACGAAGGTAATGAGTCTTTTTCAGTTGTCATGCAGTAATACCTTACTAATTCAATTTCACTGTGGTTTACCAGTTCATCATAAATCTTATAAGAACAGTTATCTCTTCTCATGTTTATAAACACAACTCACCTCATGAGTCTGTTTGGTGCTCCTTGCATTTTTTCCACCTGGCTTTCACAGCGTGCCTTCACAGCAGGCAGGGAAGGCATTTGTGTAGGCATGACTTTGCCAATTTTACCTTAGTGAGGATAGATGACAATTGACATTAGCGCAGGTTAACAACCAGACCCCTGCCTAAGCTGCTCAGCAAGTGACTGCACTTACTTCAAAACCTTCTTGTCGCATTTCTGTTGTTAAGGACACTCTGCTAACTAAGGTAAAGTGAGTGGAGTGGCCATCTCCACTCAAACTGCATCACACCTTCCTTTTGCTGTGTAAACACGGAGAGTGAGATACAGAGTTTTTTCTCGCCTTAGTTACATCCTTGTGTACAACACTTGCCCTCTCTGCGGCAAACATCTGCCCCAGTCATTACATAGAGAGTGGAAAAAACCCATTATTTTATTAGCGAGTTCTGTCTCATGCTGCTCAGTTTATGACGGATCAAATAAAAGGTGAGCTTTTTTACTGGAACTGCTGTCCACATGTGTGTCCATGTAGGACTGCACCGTTCTTCAATGTGGATGGGGAGGGACATAGAATTTTGAGCAAGTGCTTCAGACTGACATGACATTTTTATGTCTGGTATCAGGCACTGGTGGAGGGTGATGTGCAAACCCATATAAAAAGAGTCAGTCATTGAGCAATGGGGTGAGAGTTTGCAATGATAACGCACCAAAAGGAGTGAATGCTTTTCTCCCTTTTCTTCCTGGACTGTTTTTTATATTCCTGCAGCTGGGCCACGTTAGTTTAATGACAGCAAGTTTGCTGGAGTTACATTTTGGTAAATCTGCTGTGGCATCCTGTTACTTCTTGTAGAGCAGAAGGAGGAACAGAAATGCCACGTTTCCAATGTTCAGAAGTAAGTCCAGCCATTCAGCTAGCCATGTGAAAAGGATTATGCAGTATTTCAAAGGACTAAGAGAAAAGCTGGCTGCCCATATATCAGGGAGTAAGCCTGCACGCTCCTTTTTTAAAGCTCTTGCTTTTTGTTTCATGCAGTGTCATAGGTAGGATCTCAGTGTGAATTATGGGGCCTTCTAGAAAAGCATCCTTTTGTAAGTGTTTTGTGGTAGGAAAACAGCTATTGCAGCCTTAAAACTCAGTCTCAGACATTTGAGGTGAACATTTCCTGTGTAATAATTGTTATAATAATTCCCTGTTACATATAAATATGTAAGTATATAAAAATAAAGCTATATTTTAACACCACTGAAAAACAATTTAAAGATACCATAGTTTCTTTTATAAACTTCTAGTTCATGTTCTTTTTCTAACTGTTATATGGGTGTGTATTTATTTGTGTTATTATTTTCTGAAAACAAAAACCCAAGAGGATAAAGATACCTTTAGAATTTAGGTTCCAGGTCACATGTTTAAAAAAATAAAGATTTCTTTTACTAACTTTGAGCTGTGCGGACATAGTTTGGGATTTTTTGTTTTAGATATTGGAGAACTGCATTCTTGTAACTGTTCTGTTTACCTTTTTTAAAGCATAGGGAAATTTCATTTAGTGACATAGGGAAATTTAGTTCACTTACATGATCATTTCATGTATTCCTGTATTTTATACTACACACTTGCAATTAAAAGAAAGAAAACACCTTTTGTCCTTCAGGAGATGTTGGTTTATAGGCATCTGAGTGTTTGCATCATTCTGTCTGTTTAAAGGGTGCTAAGTAAAAACTACTGCCTATTTATAGATGAGTGAAACAGTAATGTGTTGGCACGAGGTGATGCAGAGCTTCACCTAATGCGCAATCGAAAATGTTTGCTGATGGCCATCAGTGGAAATAATGACACATTTTTACCTTAAACTGGATTATTTGGTCTTACGGATCTATTTTAATGAAGAATTGATGGCCTTGTTAGCAACTACTGTTTCCATGTCTGCATCGGCCACAGTACTGAATGTCTGTGGGAACAAGTAAAAGGAATTTTTTGAGAATAACAGCTTGCTCTTAATGTTCAGTAAAGAATACTCTTAGTACTTTATTTCTTGAGATGATAATGGATTTTATTCCTTTTCAGATTTAAGGATATTTTTCTCTAGCATATAAACACCTGTTCTTGAGAACTGCTGAATGGTTTATAGGAATGCTATAACTTCTATTACCAAATAAAGTGAATGACAATTTAATATTAATTAGTATTTGGTGAATGTGAAGTTCTTCCCTTTTTATTGCGAGATCCTTTCAAATGCATCACCTTCATTTGGTATATAATGTAAAAATGTTAAGACTGTTTAGAATACATGGTATTGTTCATCATAGACTGAACTTTTCTTTAGGAAAATAGCTTGCATTCTTAGTGATTGCTTTTCTGGCTCATTTGCTGTTTTCTTTCTCCTCCTCCATAGCCGGAGGGAGCAGCCATTATAGCAGAAGCAGCATCAGTAATTTCGTAGCTTTTTAAACAAATAAGTCATAACCTGCAGTAAGATACACAATTTGTAGTGTTTTGTGGGAATTTATTTATCATCTAGCACTTCAGTAGTTGATCTTAATCATGGCTATTTTTGTGTGCTTTGATATCGGTAGATATTAGATGGAATTCAGGGGGAGATTAAGACATCTAAATTTAGGTGTCTTATGTGGGCTTTTAAAAGTAGGTGGGTTATGTCTCTAAACTGCCATTCTAGTCAACAGAAATGGAGTCATACTTAATCAATGGAGTCCAGACAGCAATTCAGGTCACCATCTGTTGAGTGTCTACCTTAAGGGAAGCAGAATTACTCTAGAGGCTTGACTGTTCTGATTAGGGGCTTACTTCAGTTACCCAAACATAGGTATCTCATGCCATTTTTGATAACCTAATGTATTTCACCTTGCCTCCGATACTGCTTTAGGTAAGTACAGTTCTTCTACAGATCCTGTATCACATCTTCCAGTCCTGCCCAGGTGTCTTTGGAATATCCCAGAAGGTACTAGATGCACATTTATACAGCTGAATTAAAACAATGATCTCTATTGACTGTAATGGAAGCCTAGACACAAAAAATTTTCATCTGCGTGTAAGTGCATATAGCTGAAGATGGTTGCCTGAGGTGCTGCTAAAATCAGTGCAGATTTCCAAGAGGTACTCAGTACTCTCAGAACGTAGAGCATCTGTACAGTAAATATGTATGTAAATATTTTAAATATACGTATATTTCTTTTAAAAGAATTGGAAGATACTTGAGTCTAATGCTGTTGCAGATTATCAATTGCAGTGCTGAGAGGTGGGCCACTTGTAGGAGTCTACAGACTGCGTCAGCTTCACTTTCATTGGGGTTCATCTGACGACCATGGCTCTGAGCATGTTGTGAATGGAGTGAGATATGCAGGAGAGGTAAGACTCACCACTTTTTACTTTAAAATAGGGTGTAAAATAACATTTGTCGTTATCATTCAGGTGGGACAAAATTTGTCACTAGTCTCCTTTTCAAGGAGTTCTTTCTATTTATTTATCTGTGACATTTTATTCTTATTCCCATCGACTCTTATAAATGTGAATCAGATTGAAGTAATTCTCACAGAATAAGAAAAGAAAAATACTATGTGAAACAAAAGTTTTCATGTTCTCAAACCAACGTGGCTTGAAACATAGAGCAGCAAGCCTGAATTACTGAGAAGCAATGCAAACTTACTAAAACAGTATTCTGAAAGTATAGTATTATAGCAGAAGTATAAAATTGTAACGACAGAAAGGAGGAAGAATGTGTTACCTTGATTTTCTGCCACTTCAGGATTGTAAGGGAAGATGAGAACTGTAGACTCATAATATACAGATCTTACATTCACATGGATTCTTTGCCAGAATTGCTGTAATTTGGAAGCCAAATGGAAGTGAATCACCTATCAGTAGAGGACTTCTGAACTGCATGTTCTACCTGCTTACTTAAGCAGCTTTTCTGTTTTCTTCAGCTTTAAGATGAGATTTCTGTTCTTTTTTGCAATTTCTGTATTAAGATGTTTATAGTTTATTTTAAAGCAAATAGTAGTCTAAATGGTAATATATGGCTGATATAATTCATAGATGAATTGCTGTCCCTTTTTTTTCTCTTTTTTTGGAAGGCCTAATCCTCATTCTTTGTTGCCCCAAACTCTCACATATATATGAGGAACTCTACATTCAGCCTCTGATGGCTTGCTATTCAATAATGGCTTTTTTTTCCATGTTTTTCTTTGTTTCCAGCTACATTTGTTACACTGGAATCCCAAATACAGTAATTACCTTGATGCTGTGAAAAGAACTGATGGAATAGCTGTTTTGGCTATATTTTTGCAAGTAAGTAGAAGCACGCAACCCTTCTTTGTACTGCTGCTGTAGAGTTTTCTATTCTTACAGGCTTAAAAAAGCAAAACCCTCTGAATATATTTTCTAGGGATCATACCACATTGAAGGGCTTGACTTTCAGTAATGCATGCTTTTCAAGTAATAGAGCATGAGTCATGTTATTTCAAATGGTATCCAATACTACACAGACTTGTCCCAGCAGCTATTGTGTCACTATGTGGCTGGTGGAAGCTGTAAATCCAGATGTATTTGCCCCTGCTTTGGGGACATGATGTCAGTAGTGAACCTCTGACCAATAGCAGTCAACTGTCTTCTGTGCTAATCATGGACTGATTTCAAGGACAGATACCACTCCTAGGCTTTTCATGAACTTTCTCCCAGGCAAAACTAACTCACAGACAACACACGTAACTCATCCTTTTTTAAAATCCTTCTGGGGGCATGCAGTCTTAGCCTGAAATTGGCCTTTGCTCTCTCATGCTTAATATTCAACTAGAGGTAGAAAGATGGACATCTGTGTTGAGATCAACAATTGCAAACAGTAAACCTGACCATGAAATCTGGTTTTTAAACTAGAATGAAACTTTTTCCAAATTCTGTACTTGAGTCTGAAGAGTTGTTTATCTTTGTTAGGCTAAAATTCAATGTCAACAGAAATACCTGTATTGTGAAATTACTCGTCATGCTGAGTTTCTGTACTGATATCATTTCCTCATTTGGATCATAATATCTGTTGGGGTACAGACAGAAGACATAGCTTACTAAGCTGGTAGGGGTGATAAGTTGGGTTAATGCATTGTAATTTTATAGTTGATACATGTTTAGATGCACATATAAAAAATAGGAGAAAGAAGAAAATTGATTGATCAGAACTCTTTGCTTAGCTCATGCTTTCTTCTTTACAGGTAGGGAAAACTCCCAAACCGGAGATGAAGAGAATTCTCGAAGAAATAAATGCTATCAAAACAAAGGTAACAACATTGGGCTTTTCATTATAGGAAGATTGCTGCAAATTCTCAGGACAAAAAAAAATCAAGACGCATGACTTTCTAGTTTTGAAATTGTGCTCTGCAACATTGCCAGCATATACTTGTGAATAAAACCATGAGTAGCTTTTCCTTAACAAGAAAAGTCCTTTCTTCCACTTACATATGAGCCTTCTTTGGCTTTATTGGACCTTATAATTTTGTGAAAATGAGAGTCGTCTCACCAGACTTTACTCAGCTGAAAACTGGGCATGGACTCTTATTCCCTCAGTGGTCAGTGACGAAAGAAAGGCACCTTTGGAAATTGGTCCATTCGGTCTTGAAATAGCTGCCTAATGAACCTCTGGAAATGCCACTGACTAGACATCTGTGTCTCAGATAACGTTATGTGATAAGAATCTCACATTTCATAGGCTGTTTTGTTTGTTATTAGCACAAACATTATAAATCTAGAGTACCTGTCTCACTTAATTATATGGTGACCTAATCCAATATTCAATAGATAGGCAGAATTTCCATAAGCAAGGAGGCCAGAAGGAAGAATATTTCTGCACAGAAATGAGTGAAGCACATTGGTGCTGGACGCTGCTTCACATGAGTTAGCTCAGGTACAAGAAGTAGCATCATGGAGTTGTATGTTGTGTCGTGCTTCTCTGGGCCCATCTCTGAGGGTCATTCAGTCCACTTGTCTTTACACTGCATCATTATGTCTTGTGCAGATGTGTGCTTAGTTTCCTTAGTTTCATACCTTTGAGTCACTGAGTCACTCTCTGTTTCTTAAAATACCAGAGCTGCGTCTTTACCTAATCTTGACTAGAGCTGTTGAAGAGTTTTCTGTTTGTTTTTCTTGTGTTTTTTTGTTTGTTTTTTTTTAAAGGGCAAAGAAGCTCCTTTTCCAAACTTCGATCCTTCAATTCTTTTCCCAAAATCTCATGACTACTGGACATACCATGGGTCTTTCACTACTCCACCTTGCGAAGAGTGCATCACCTGGATTGTTCTTAGAGAGCCTATCATAGTCAGCTCGGACCAGGTAAACTTCAAATAGATAATATTTTACCCACTTCTTTTTAGTTACACGCCATAACCTGATCTTATTCTTTTGACAAGGAAAATGCTCATTGGATTCTGTGATAAATTGCATGATTAAAAGGACAGTGAAGAACTGAATGCCTTAGAAACTACCTCGGGTCTCCATAGGGCACCTGTAAAAATCTTCAAAGGACTGCAGTCTACAACCTAATATGTGCAATCAACCTATTAGACACATCTCTCTGTCTGTTTCTGTATGAGTCCTACATGGAGCAGAGATGATGACCTTCTGTACTTGGAACAGCTCATTGTTTCCTAGCACATGTCAGACATCATGGTGGTTCAAATCCACAGACATGAGAGAGCTTTATAAATCAGTAAAATCATAATACAGTGTAGATGGTAAGAGTTTATAGCAGTTTGGAGTGTGACTGGCAGCAAGTAGTAGTTATTGTTTATGAGAGTTCTTGCTCCTGTCAGCAAGAGACTTGCAACATCAACTAAAGAAAAGTGTAGTTCTTTTTGTTTCCCAGTCCCTGTGTTCCCACGATATTGCTAGTAGGAAAGGATGGAGTTGGATGTGGCTCATACCTTTTATTTTACACAGAGCTCAAAACTGCGTTACACCAAGAGCCAATGTAGGAAAGCTCAAGCCATTAACTTGTATTCTTCTGCAACCATTTAAATCATTAAAACATTGACACATTTAGCTAAAGCTTATGTTAGGTTTGCACCAACAACTTTGATTATACAGGATTTTTTCAATGATTTATATTGTCTCGAGCTTCCTCACACAAAGTGTTCATTGCTTATGATGAATGTTTGAGGGTAATCACTGGACAAATTATGAAATACGGCTGCTGTGAAAAAGTGACCATCTGCAATGAAATGCAGCGGGACAGTCAGGTACCCTAACGACATTGCACACTGAATGAAGCAGGAGTCCAATGTTCTCACCTAATGCAGCTCAGCATTTCCAACTTTTTGAACATTCTGCTTTACAACTGTGTCTCTTATAGCATGCTTCTTTCAAAAACATCTTTTGTCAGAGTACAAATTTCATGGGATTGGTGATTATGTCTGCCCCGTATTCTAGATGGCATCACGTAACCAAGAAAATTATGGAAGTGTTGTATCAGGTGCTTGATACCCCGGTTTCTGGAAGGTATACCAGCTAAATTTTCACAAACAGGAGCAGCATCAGATAATTATAATTTCTTGCTAATTTGAAAGCCTTCTCTGGTCACTTACCATAAAGAAGTATTTCTTGTTAATCCTCATTCCCCCTCAATCCCATTTATAGAAATCTGAATGCCCTCTTTCATCACATTTCAGCCTATGAGTCTACTTGCACCACCCAAGTCAGTTTTCTCATCTGAGATTATTCCTCTACTCAGCAGACTCTAATGATATGATATCACAAATTTCAAGACTCCAGAATAGTGAGAACATGAACATTAATCAAGTGACTGACATATTATGTAGATATTATATGTAGACACATAACTTTTCATTTTAGGTTCTCGAGGTGATAAGGTGTTTTGTTGTATTGATTGATGTGCATGCATCAGAAAAAAAAATGTATTTTCTAGTACTTTGTATTCATGTGGCTCTTTATCTTTTAAAGAATAGAACTCAGGTTTGATGGGAACCTTAGCTGGCAAGAGATGAAATATGGTAATGTATTCATATAACTTACAGCTTAATTTTCACAGCTTATTGAATTGATCTGCCTCCTGTTTCCTTGCCCATCTGAAAATGAAAATATGTGGGATATTTTGAAGCCAGTGCTTGTGTGAAAAATACAAATATGGTCTGACTGGTTTCCACAAAATAAATCTGCTTAGAGGTTTATATTACAGAAGATCAGCTACAGACTTTGTTGGGAACAGTGTAGTCGTTACTGAGCATCTCTGATTTAAAATGCGTTTTTAAAGGAATAACTGATCACATCATTGGTCCAGCTTCATGAAAAGACTTTTTGATTGCCACTGTATTTGGGTCATGGCCTTTTTTTTGGCTTATATAAAGTCAGTGAGTTTTGGGAATCAGACAGACTGTTTTCTAACTGGCCCTACTGTAGAAAAAGTGGAGCATTTAAGGTAAAAAGGAAATTACTACATATGATGGGACATTGGCTCTTATCCTGAGATAACTGCTTTTCAGGCAGAATTGGCAGTGTATGTGCGGTGCTGTATACAGATACAATAGAAAGACTTCCCTCACTCCAGACTGCCTGCAGTCTAAATAATGTATTCATAAAAGAGGATTGTGTTACCAATTATTTCTAATCCTAGAAAGTGTACTACCGTGGCAGCCCCATTAATAGTAATTATTTTAAGTGCGCATGCATTTACAGTGGATTGCTTGGATGCTTTTGCAGACAGATGGTAATAGTATATTAGCCACAAGGATAAGTGCAGTCACTGCAAATCAGTACTCTGCAGGAAAAATCAATTCACCAGAAATCCCTGTGAGATGTGGAGTGGGTGGCCTAGCTGCTGAGATTACTTTTAATGAAAGCATAGGAATTTAACTGTGGAATAACTCTATCCAATTGGAGACTAATTTTTTCACCTTTATGTAGCTATAGGCTGAATATATGCTTTTTTTTTTTTTACTGAGTAGGTCAGGTCTTCCACAAATAATAATAAAGCTCAGCAATCTCTTCTCTGATAGTACTTTATCAGTATTAACAAAACTGATGAACTGTTTTAATCTCCTATTGTTCTCATACAAATTAGTCGTGATCTGAAATCTGAAATTCAATTTCAGATGAATAATCCAGCTGATGCATATTATACTGGTTATAAATGTGACCTCATCATTGTTCAGGCAAACTGAGATAGCTGGCTTTTGTGAGCCATGTAGTGAAGAGCAATGTTGAGATGCCTGAGCTGGCTCAGTCCATAAACTGGAATTAGTATAGTCACAGTGAACCCAGCTTTTACAGCCCAGACAAAAGTTCTGCTTCTATTGGACTTAAACTCTGTACTGTAAAAGGCAGATCCTTCTGTTGAAGCTAGTTGTGAACAAAGTTGATGCGTGCCATGCATGGGACTACATTTTCAAATTTATGCATGGGAAAATGTATGCATCCTTTTCATGGTAAGCCATTCAAACAGGGAAGTGTCAAGTGTCTGAATCACAGCTGATGTGCTTTCTGTCTGATGTTGTGCATGGCAGTGAGAACAAATGGACATAATATATCTCTAAGTGGATATGTGTTCATCCTTTGAAAATCAAAAAGCAGTAGAGGAAGAGCATTATACAGTTTTTTGAAGAGTATGTGTAGAACTCTTCTTATGGCATCGCTCAAAAAAAACATACCTTGGTTAAAAAAAAAAAATGGCCAAGAAGAGTCAAGCTGCAGACCCTGTTTACAAAGCATTTGAAATTTTGACCAAGTCATTATCCAAATTTACATTCCTGTTATTAGTAATGGACTTTTTTTGTGTCACTGCAGCAGAATCTCTGCTACAGACCCACCATGGAAATGAACAATTAGTTTATAATTTAGCCTTAACACCTTGCAATTCCAGAGGCTTCTTAACAATCGGACACTAAGGCAGGGTTAGAGTAGGAGAGGTTTAATAGGGCATAGGCTGTTCTATGCACATTTTCTGAGGACTTCCTGCAGTTCCTGTGGCTGTACACAGTTCTGTAGACAGTACATAAATGACAGTACTTTTCACAATCCTGTTCAGATAGGACCCATTTTTTTCTGTCTTGACTATTTCTAAGAATTACAGCTAGGAAAAGAACATGAGTACAGTTCTTGTGGTGATGGGGTGAAGGACATCTTCACAGCTTTGAAGGAGACTTTCTCCCCAGCTTCTGGGGCTGGGCCAGCCTCCTCGGTTTAATTGTTGGGCTGTGGATTTGATCCCAAGGAATTTCCATCAGGACACTTCGATTTTTACTCTCTTGCAGATGGCGAAGCTCCGCAGCCTATCCAAGAATGCCGAGAATGAGCCTGATCTCCCTCTGGTTGATAACTGGCGCCCGACTCAGCCTCGGTATTTCAGGATGGTGAGCGCATCATTCCTCTAGGACCTGGCTCAGGTTGGGTGTCCCTGAGTGGCCTCTACAACTAAGAGATGGTTTTGTTTTGCGTCCTCTGTTGCATTTAGCCAGAATGCCAGCTGTAAGTCCAGAGGCTGAAACTTCTGAGTCGTGAAATGTGAATTTCACTTTCAGAGGATAACATTTACTTAGGCAAATCCTATCATTAAAATGTTTGGCTCTTCATAACTGCTTTAACATTAGCTTTTGTTAATAGTACAAAGGAAGAAAGAAGATGTTACTAACAACTACAAAACCATTTCCTATTGCCCACATGTCCCTTGATGCTTGCCTTATTCCATGCTAAAGAGGTTGCAGTTAACCAAAGTAATTGTTTTCAGCATAAAAACGTATGTCTCAGTAGTTGTTTTCAGCGTTATCCATATCCTGCTCTGAGCTGCACCAGTTAATGCACAAGGCATTCTTGGAAATAAATGAGAGCACTCTCTCGGTGTTTAAGGGTGGTGAGGCACTGGAACAGGTTGCCCAGAGAAGTTGTGGATGCCCCATCCCTGGACGTGTTGAAGGCCAGGTTGGATGGGGCTTTGAGCAACCTGGTCTAGTGGAAGATGTCTCTGCCCACGGCAGGGGGGGTTGGAACCAGGTGATCTTTAAGGTGCCTTCCAACCCAAGCCATTCTATGATTCTGTGATACTCACATAAAATATGAAAGGATAGAAAATTGGTTCATAACCATTGATAAAGAACTAAGCTTTTAACTTAAAACAATGGACAGGTGAAACAGAGGTCTGTTCTGAAAATTGTATTCACAGAGTTATACATAGCTAAAACTATGGAATGGGGGAAGAGCTGTTTCTGTTAGTGTCACGACTGGTTGTCCATATTAAAAGACTAGTTTGCATTTTAATGTTGTAGCAATCAAAGTGACATGGATTTTGAGAACTTGGTCTTTGTGTCCTGAATATATATTTTCTCCATGTATACAAGTGGCTTTTCTGTGTAAAGAGGGTGTTAAGATAGTGAGAGTTCTTACTCTTTTTAGTGTTCTTTTTAAGGCAGATTCTCAGTTCATGTGCAAATATAATCGATCCTGCTGTCAGTGAGATTTGCGCATAAATATCTGAAACCACAGTTTGACTCTCCTGATCAAAATGCAGTTGACCAGGGTGTTCTTGTCTCTTATTTTGGCATAAAAAACAATGAAACAGGATCGTAAGCCTATACTTGAAATACCAGTATTCCTGCATTAAAAAATCAACAATAATAAATACATTTACTTAAGATTTTTTGTTCTGTATGTGTTTTTCCAATTTTAGAAACATGTAAAAATATCAGAATTTTAAAGAAAGACTTGTCAATGTCCTCTGTAATGTACCTTCATGGAAATTGATGATGGATGGTATCTTTTTCAGATGTTTGTTTGAACTACAAGAGTACTGATAATATTTCATGGGACTGCAAGCAAGGAAGTAGCATCTTAAATATGCTATGTCATTGAGACATCTGCATCTATTCTTTTAGTGAGATCACCCTATTCTGACAACGGCTTTCTTGTAATGTGTTGTGGTTTAGCCCCAGTCAGCAAGCAAGCACCACGCAGCCGCTCGCTCACTCCCCCTCCCCGTGGGATGGGGGAGAGAACCGGAAGAGTAAAAGTGAGAAAACTCGTGGGTTGAGATAAGAACAGTTTAATAATGGAAATAAAATTAATAATAATAATAATAGTAATAATTGTAATGAAAAGGAAAACAAAGAGAGAGACTGAGAAACAAAACCCAGGAAAAACAAGTGGTGTAACCACTCACCACCTGCCAACTGATGCCCAGGTCATGGGTTGTCATGGTTTAACCCCAGTCGAGAACTAAGCTCACTTACCCTCCCCTTTTCCCTCTGGTGGGATGGGGGAGAGAATCGGAAAAAAAAGAGTGAAACCCATGGGTTGAGATAAAGACAGTTTAATAGGACAGCAAAGGAAGAGAAAATAATAATGATAAAAAAAATATACAAAAAAGTGATTCACAATGTAATTGCTCACCACCCACTGACCAACACCCAGCCCTTCCCCGAGCAGCGATCACTGCCCCCCAGGCAACTCCCCCAGTTTATATACTGAGCATGACATCATATGGTATGGAATAGCCCTTTGGCCAGTCTGGGTCAGCTGTCCTGGCTGTGCCCCCTCCCAGCTTCTTGTGCACCTGGCAGAGCATGGGAAGCTGAAAAGTCCTTGATTTAGTCTAAACACTACTTAGCAACACCTAAAACATCAGTGTGTTATCATCAACATTGTTCTCATCCTAAATCCAAAACACAGCACTATACCAGCTACTAGGAAGAAAATTAACTCTATCCCAAGCCAAAACCAGGACATAATGTGATATGAAGCAACTCCTTAGCAAGTTGATTGCACAGTGCAAAAGCACAGTCTGTATCTAAAACCATTAATCTGAATGGTAGTTTACACTGAGCTCTGGAAATATAAAGCAGCTGCTGCTCTGGCAGTGGCTGGACTCAGCTGCCCCGTTCTAGGGCAGGAGGATGTTGCTGAGCCTGGTGACGAGGCAGGGGTTATGCTCCCTGTCTCCAGGTTCCCCACTGTGAAACTTTCTGGACTGTGTCCTCACTTTGCTTTCTTCCTTCAAATAGGTAGTGTTTTGGCTGGGAAATTTCATTTAGTCATTATTAGTATTTCCCAACTAATTTCCCAGATGGATTGCATTGTGCTGTTCGTGTTTGCACTTTTCATTTGTAGCCACATTGTGAAATGATTCAGATGAGTTAACAGCTGTTCACGTTGCAGGCACATATTGCTGACTTTGCCACAGGTTGTCTTACATGTACCTACTTCCACTTACTCAGATGGATGAGTTGCACCAATAAAGCCTATGCCTGTCCCTATGTTTGAAAACAGATATTTTTAAAATACTTGATTAAATGTAATTTCTTCCCAGCTGGGTCGTTCCAGGACGGTTCAAAGCATAGCTTTGTGTTTGACCACCAGTACCCAACACAGTGTTAGCTGTAGGGATAAGAACATGCTGCTGGATTGTGCTTTATACTTCAGAGGAAGGCTTAATCCATAAAGATTTCTTTTTCTCATAAACCTGTAAGTAAATATCCAAAACCACATCAGGAAGTATTCTGTATCTGGTAACTGATGTTATTCTGTTCAGAATGCAAGTCAGAACATCACTGACTGGGCAGGACAGGGTTCCGATAGAATACCCAGCGCTTCCTGCCTTCAGGTGAAAACGGCAATTGCCTGAGGTCTGAAAATATGAGAAAACAATACTGTAAACACCTTTCTACTTTCTACTTGTTTCTCTCTGGTCAATTCTGCAGTATATGTCCATTTGCTTATATGTTGCTTCATTAGAAAAAGGAATTTTGAAGCAAAAATTATTTTTCTAAAATACATAATTTGCTGTGATTACAATGTAAGTTATTTTATAAATTTTATAAATATATTTTATAATATTTATTATAAAAGTTGCATATCTTAGAGCTTAGAGCAGGCTTTATCTTTCTTGCAATTTATGATATTGCAAATCTGGAACCTGTAATCTCAGGGATGTTTTTAATGGTATGGTGGTTTCCCAGTCACACTTTGCAAAGGAGTTGTGGGTTCTGTAAATGAAGCTGAGGTAAGCCTCATCCTCTAGAGCCAGGTTTATTAACTTTTAAACATAAAATCAAAGTAACCTCTCTAAAGAAAATGTCGTTTGACTTTTTCATGCAGTTGTTTTCATAATATCTGTATTTATAATTAGTAAAGGGGAGTCTAAGTTAGGCTCAGGATTGTGTTGACTCAGTTGCAGATAGGAGGAATTGTGTGAATATGGGGCTTGGCGGCTGTTTTGCAGACCCCCTTCCAATGTTTAGGGGACTGTCTGAAGTAATGATGGCAGATCCAGAAAACAGTTGTTCAGCAGGCATCGGAAAAAAATGGGAAGTGTAGGAGTAGAAGGAAAACAAAAAGCCAAAGAATGGGGGCGGGGGCACTTCAGGGGCACTGTAAATTGAGCTGGAAGCTGAAAGTACGAGGAGATTAGGGAGTTTTGAAGGCAGCAAAGGAGCAAATGTGGGGTGCTGTGAGTCAGCGTTAAGAATGTGTTCATGTCTGATGCAATTTTCTCTCTGGCTCTGTTAACTGTTATTTTACAGAGGTTCCCCTTTGCTTTTAGCTTGCAGCTCTCTGTAAGTACAAGAAAAATTAATCACTGTTATGACTGAATTCAGGTCACCGCAGGTCACTGTAGTAATAACATCCCCCACACCTCACTTCTACCCGCACATTTCCACCGTGCGGTGTAGTTCTGTGCACAGCGAGAGCAGGGAGCCCTGGGTTCAGAAGTATCTGGTAAAAAGGCAAGATATCAAATTTTCATCTGGGTGGGGTAGAAAACACTGAGTTACTACTCTACTTGACTTCACATACCACGTATGCCTGACTATACTTGGTGATACCAGTGCTGATTAGGACCAGTCCTTCTGAAACAGTAATGCAGAGATGAGACATGCAGCCACGTTGCATGGCTCATGGGCAGCCTCTTCTCCAAGTTACTTGTCATCTGCTGCAGATGTCAAAAACAATTCAGTTCAGCCTAGCTCTGTGGTGCTGTGAGTCTTCCTCAAACTTGAAACATTTTAAAGGGATGGCTCTACCTGCGTCCACATCACTGGCAGTCTTGAACGTGAGTAAGAAGGTGCGTGTGGAATGAAATCACAGCTGACGTAGCACCAGAGACATGGTTATGCTCATCAACAATGAAGATGAATTACCATCAATTTTAGGTAACATCTACCTGTCTAAACTTGGTCAGACTAGAAGATAACCACGGTAAACATGTGGGAAGTCCATTTTCTCGTGTTGCTTGTTGGGAATCTCCTCTCTAGTCCCAGCATCATGCTGATCGGAGAAGCTAACCTTAGGTTACCTGTATGCAGCTGAGCAGGAAACCATCAACTAGCAGTCTCTACAAAGGTCTCTGAGGCAGGCAAGAGGAGGTAGATGTAGACATCAATCTGAAATTTTATATAAAAATAGACATGGATTTTAGTGGGGAAGAAGAGTCAAAATCATTCAGGTGATGCATATTTTTGAAGAATTTAGACTCATCAAATACGCTTTGGCTCAGGACTGCATTTGATTAAATGTGATTTGTTCCATATCCAAATTTATGCCTTGGAAATTTCATTAGAGTCATCTATACAAAAATGGACAGATCTTTAGACCCCTTCTTTTATATTAGAGTATTTTGCAAACTATGTGCATGGCTGTTAAGACCATGAGAAGAATTCTGAATTATTTTGCCCAAGTTTCAGATTTAATTGAAAAAAGAAAAAAAGTTCAAAATTCTCCTCATGGTGCGGGAATCTTAAAAATTTAAACAAAGACAACTATACAGGAATGTCTGAAGCAACGCTACAAAATACGACTTGCTAACTTCACTCTCAAAATTCTGGTTTTTGTGTTGTTCTGCTGAAAGAAAAAGGAGAGGTTTTCTATGACATCGTTTCATCAAAAACATAGTCCTTATGGCTAGAATCAGGCTGCCATGCATTTTTCTGCTCCTTGTAATAAAGCGTGCTGTGGGGAATATTTGGGATCGCAAGGAACGATGGGCGCGGATGTTCTGTCCCGTCCACCGGCCGTGTGGCAGCAGTGACGGCTCAGCGGGGCTGAACTCTCCGCTCTGTCAGCTGGGGAAAGCCATCCCTCCAGGAGGGCATGCAGCTAATCCCTAGCCACGGTCGTTAGGGGACGCATCGTGCCTCTGACAGAACATGCTGAAGTCTGCCTTCTTTTGGATATTGTTTCACTCCCTTGCCTGAAAGCCTTTTCCCCATTGAATAGACCGATGCCTCTGTGGTTTTATAGCTTACTGTCTGTCTATATATACCTATGTATGTATGTATATCAATATATACAAAAAACACATACGTGCTATGTAAATACACATTCTGTTACTGGTTTTTGTTAATGTGGGATAGCATTTTGACTGAAACTACAACTAATTTCAGACTCATAGGAGAAAAAGCATCCTTCTAGTGAAGTTAGTCTTGCTTTTAGCAAACGTGCCTCCGGTTGGCTGCCTGCCACACCTGACTGTCTTGCAGAGTAAAGTAGCTGAGGGAACAGCTCCCTTTCCCTCCTTTTCCAAGAAGAAAATAAACTCATCGGCTTGGAGCAGCTTTGCTTCTTTCTGAGATCACTGGGGCCATTAATTACTTTTTCCACTTACCAGCCTACAAACCGCAGTGTTAACTTAGAAGGAGCTAAAGATGATGCCTGGTCAGGCTAAAGAGGGAGAAGTAGATGCTGCTGCTCATGAAAGAAGGAGGGCGATGAAGAACTGCATGGGTGGAATGTCTCAGGGAAGAGCTGGCAAAGACTGGGCAGATAGCAAATAGGTACAGGTGATCACAGTGAGATGTGCAGAACTGATCTAAAGGCAGAATTCACTGCTGGTTGGTGAAAGTGGTAAGGCCTCCTGAACCATGAAAGGGTCACATTCCATCTCTTGAAAACCAGGAGTGTACCTCATTGGTAAATGGTGTCATGGCCATGCCAAAGGCATGGGACCAATTAAAGACCACTTGAGGCAACCTGAGTAAATTGACTCCTTTGAGAAGAGACAAGGCTGTGGCTTGCATTCCTTATGTGCTACAGTGAGACAGAGACTTAGTGATCCCACATGAAGGCACAGGGCAGCTTGGATTCACACTCAGGCAAATAAACGAGATGGTCCCCTAGTTGCACAGTGCACATGGCTGTCTGAAACACACGTTTTATAATGAGGCAGAGAGTCTTGTACATCAGATGGTTAATTAGACCTGCATTCTTGCCTTGTATTCCTGTGGGAAAAGGTGTATGTAGACAGTGGTGTTTTGGGTTTTTTTTTTCTGGATTTACTTGTCTTAATGCCAGTGTACTTGTTCTACTCTTCAGTAGTGGGGCTGAGTATTGTCTAGAGTTTGTGATTCTCTGTGTAAAGAAGATGCAGAGAATGGCAGCAGAGGTCTGTGGAACCGTGTCGGTGAGTCTCCACTGGAAACACTCAGAAAGGTCTAGCCCCCAGGATTTTCTGCATTGGACTATATTCCAAGGGTTATGGCAAATGGCAGGGAGGTCTTTCAATTATTGCAGTTCACAGTGAATGACTAGATCAGTTTTCTGGCTTTCCAAAAATAAGAATGCATTTACTTTCAAAGTGGGTGATCATTAGGGGTATCAGAATGCTAAAGGAAGATACGCTGTCAATGTGGAAACATCCAGTAAGCTAGGACATGGAGTCGGAAGCAGTCAAAAAGGTTTTTTGGAAAGTTTTGTTGATTTTCTGGTTACCATCAACCTATGAAATTGTTTTACATGAGAGAAGAGGCAGACAACTTTCTTGACCCTAGGAGCCATGGTATACACATAACACTGGAGAATAAGAGGAGAATGGTTATATCAGTCTCAGCATAGCCTTCTGCTTTACTTCTTTTCACAGACTAGCCTTTAGATTATCTAGCAGCACCTATATTGAGTGTTGAACCTTGGCATGGAGGCCACACTTGAATTTCTGACACACCAAATGCTGCTCAACAGCTTGTGAACTATCACTGATATAAAGACCCAATGTTGTCATCAACGGCTTTAAGCTAATCATTTGGTTTCAGAAAGGGGTTAAGCCTTTTCTCCCTCCCTCACACCATAAACTTGCCACGGAAGTTCAGGAGAGCATTTAACTCCATTTCACAGTAAGTTTTACAGTAAGTATTGTACTTCTCATGAATCAGAAACCTGACATGGAGTGTAGAAATTTAAAAGGACACCTTTTGGCCTCTGACCGAAGAAGAGCTCTGATCGTGCATGCCTGAACACAGGATGGTAAGAGTTTTTTCACCAAGATGGAAGTTCACAGCCTCAACTCCTAAGACACAGAATTGGCCTTGCAACAAATGGTACATATCCCAAAACAAAATTAAAACTTGTTTCTTCCTTTCTCCAGTAGGTGATTCTCAAAGGCTGTCCAGCTAATTTGTATAAATTCTTGAATAGGGTATGAGCAGCTGCAGATAGTGTCCAGTGTGGTCCAGTCTGATAGGAAAGGAAAGCACGTGGTTATGGCCCCAAAACCATCACCATATTTGGTCAGATTTTCTATCCATCCCATCAGTAGCAGGAGTGCTATTCCAGATATCCAAACATTCAAGGAGATCTGTAACTCTTAACAGGCAGGGTGTGGACTGAAATACTGGTCTTTGTTAATTGAAGAGACAGTTTTATAACTTAATGATGTTGTAATTGTTGAGAACACTGTATGGAAGAAAGAAGGACCAGGTTGCCAGCCCACCTAGTCAAAGAGACCTTTATGATTCTGTAGGTTTAAATTTTTGGTTTTGCCATGAACTTTGCAATTGTGAAGTGTTGCTGCTGGCTTTCTGATAATGGCCTGCAGGATTTTCTGATAAAATATGTGAAGATGATTTCTTTTATTTCTTTATTTTAATAAAGGCTGCTGAAAAACAATTCCTTGTTAAGAGAAACAGGGAGGATTAAAGTAGTTCCCCTTAGGGCACTTAATAATCACAGCTTCAAAAGCATTGACAAAAGCCCTAAATGTCAGGGAGTAAGACCATCTGATGTACCACAGATTTATGCTGTCGTCAAGGGGAGCACCCTTCCCTTAGTCAGAACTAGGGATTCTCAGAGGTGCCTGACACTGATTAGGGTAACGATCCCACTTGGGATCTCTGTCGGTTGAGTAGGGTTTTCTGTTACGACATCTGACACAAGCCTAGAAGTGCTCAAGTCAACTTCCAAACATCAGCACCAGAGAGGCTCACAGTCATTTTTACTCATTGAGATTTGACATTATTACAAAAAAACATACTGCAAAGAATATAATGATACTTTTATTCATTGAAACTCTGTTTCTTTATTACGTATTCCCGTTATGTGCTGGCTTATGATTCCCCAAATGTTTAAAGTCTGCTAGTGAAGGTGCTCTGAGCCATGATTCAGATCAGAAGATGCTGATACTACAGAAAAACATGAAAATATGAGGACTGCACGTAGTCTTCAAATAATCCAGACATTAGAACAATATTTGGGTATGAATAGATTGTGCTTCAAGTAGTTTATTCAAAAGTATTTTATTGTAGAGTTATTGAGTAGTGTAGCTTCTGCTGTCTTCCCAAAATTCCCCGTTTATTCAGTGCATTATTTAGCGACAGAAATTAATATGTGAGAGAATAATCACCCCAAAAGAACAGACCCTCATAACTGAGCCGGTAACTTTCCACGAATATACATAGTAGCATACCTTTTTTCCTTTTTCCTGTGACGTTAAGGATGTGTCTACATTAGTTGTGTACTTCAGATCAGGAATGTAATTTTGAAGTGAATCTCCATGCCATTCCCATTTACTGTGCTTTGGCTGCGATGGTGGAGCAGTTTTAGGTGAAAGTGAACCTGCCCTCCAGGAGGGCAGCTAGTGAGCTCATGAAATGTTTATAGCACGGATGTCAGGTCCCCAGCAACAACCGTTCTGCTGGCCATATCAGCTCCTACTGGTTCACACTGCTTGCTAATCTACACATAGCATAAAAGCCCAGTAACGGACCAGAAAGCTGTTGTGTTAAACCATGTAGAAACACAGGGAAAAAGAAGATAATTCCTCATCTAAAAAAAAACCCATCAAATCATGGTACGTTTAAAATGAGAGACAACGAAGACATGAAAGAAGACAGTGGACAGTGTTAGCCATCAGAGTAGGCTGTGGAATCGGAAAACAGAAGGCTATCTGGCTTCATTTTTGAAGGCATCATGGAAAAGGACAGTTTTAAGGAATTTTCTGAGTGGTTTTTGTAGAGCTTCTCCCAAGCATGAAGGGATGCCTAAATTCATGCTTGCTTGAAAACATAAATGGACACTTGCTGATCAGAGACAAGAGCTGGCACTTGGATTCCCGGTTTCGGCTAATAAGTCAGGAGAAAGAAATCTGCGAAGGACCTTGAAAGCCAAAGCAAGTTGTGTGTGTTTAATGTGACAAAGACGACATTTGGGATTCAAAGAGGTGGTGACACAATCTAAAAGATAGAACAAGAAAATGATCTTAGCAAACAGTGGAAAGGTTGTGTTTGCCATGCTGGAGAAAAGGACACTGCAGCAGCGAGGGTGCGAGACACTGAGAGCCTCGGTTAATTTTTAGCTGGTTGGATGAATAGGCTCTGCACCCTAGTATCTTAACAGAAGGAACTGGAAAGATTTACATGTAGCTTGGATGAGGCCTGGATCATAGGCCTGAATTATTATTGGTAACTGGTATTAGCCCTCTTGCTCAAGCAGAGAAGAGTGTTAAAAGATCATTTTTCCTACAGTGACCTTGAAGTTAATAGTCAGAAATCTGGCAACAGGCCAAGATTTTTGTTTGGCCAGAAGACATGTCTGCATGAAGATTATCCATCTGAATGGATATTTAGAGATAATATTGGATTTGCATGTATGAGAGATTTGCAAGGGAGAAGGAAAGGGAAAAAGGCTAGAAGTTTCAAGAAGCCCTTACAGAAGCTGGTGGAGCTAAAGAGCATCTTACTGATGATCCTCTTACTGAGGATGAATAAACACAAGTTAAATCCTGTGGTTTTCTGTGTAGTCCTATTATTTATTTATTTGGCAGTTTTGCAATGAAAAAGACATGTTGGTCTGGGGTTTCCATACATGTCTGTGATATTTTCCATAGTTTGGCACACATCTGAGTTTTTTGCTATAACCTGATAGCTTGGCAATGGCATTTCACAGTCTGAGACAGTGTGACATACCTCTTTCATACTCATATACACACTAGGTGTCTTAAACAACAAAAAGTTTTAGCTTTTCTCATATGTATAGTAGTAATTTTCCATTCCCTCATATTGTTTTCTGGGCCATGATGTTTAAACAAAATTCATAAGTCCATATTCTCCCTGTCTCATTCAAGTGAGAAGCCCCATTATCTTCAGCAGGGCTAATGACATTTAGATACTGTGATGTGGGAAGGTGCTATGCCCCATTAATACTTAAAATACTGCCTATTTTGCCTGTGTTATATCCCTGTGGTGGGTTGACCTTGGCTGGACGTCACATGCCCACCAAAGCCACTTTATCACTCCCCCTTCTCAGCTGGACAAGGGAGAGAAAATACAATGAAAGGCTCATGGGCTGAGATAAGGACAGGGAGAGATCATTCACCAATTACCGTCATGGGCAAAACAGACTCAACTTAGGGAAATTAGTTCAATTTATTACCAATCAAATCAGAGTAAGGTAATGAGAAAATAAAAACTAAATCTTAAAACACCTTCCCCCCACCCCTCCCTTCTTCTCGGGCTTAACTTTACTCCCGATTTTCTCTACCTCCTCCCCCCGAGCAGTGCAGGGGGATGGGGAATAGGAGTTGGGGTCAGTTCATCACACATCTCTGCTGCTCCTTCCTCCTCAGGGTGGGACTCCTCGCACCCTTCCCCTGCTCCAGCATGGGGTCCCTCCCACAGCAGACAGTCCTCCACCACCTTCTCCAACATGAGTCCTTCCCACGGGCTGCAGTTCTTCACGAACTGCTCCAGCGTGGGTCCCTTCCATGGAGTGCAGTCTTCAGGAGCAGACTGCTCCAGCATGGGTCCCCCCACGGGGTCACAAGTCCTGCCAGAAAGCCTGCTCCAGCATGGGCTCCTCTCTCCATAGGTCCACAGGTCCTGCCAGGAGTCTGCTCCAGCATGGGCTTCCTATGGGGTCACAGCCTCCTTTGGGCACCCACCTGCTCCAACATGGGGTCCTCCATGGGCTGCAGGTAGATATCTGCTCCACCATGGACCTCCATGGGCTGCAGGGGGACAGCCTGCCTCACCATGGTCTTCACCACAGGCTGAGGGGGAATCTCTGCTCCAGCGCCTAGAGCACCTCCTCCCCCTCCTTCTTCACTGACTTTGGTGTCTTCAGGGTTGTTCCTCTCATATATTCACACTCGTCTCTTGGACTGCTGTTGCAAAATTGTGGGTTTTTTTTTTCCCCTTCTTAAATCTGTTATCCCAGAGGCACAACCACTGTCGCTGATGGGCTCGGCCTTGGCCAGTGGTGGGTCCACCTTGGAGCCAGCTGGCATTGGCTCTATTGGACATACATAGGGGAAGCTTCTGGCCGCTTCTCACAGAAGCCACCCCTGTAGCCCCCCCGCTACCAAAACCTTGCCACACAAACCAAATACAATCCCATTAGAACATTACCTGACCTTTAGAGATAAAGAAATCAGATGAGGCAGTACAACATTATCTTGTTACATCTGAACAGATAGATACACAGAGAAATGCCATCAGGATCAGCATAAGGCTTTGAGACATCAGCCAGCTAAGCATCTGAGGAGGATGCTATGTGTGTGCTCAACAGAGCCCTTGAAACACTTCGTAGTTCTGAATTTGCTTCTTTGTCAGCTAATGTCAGGCAGGAATATTCACAGAAGTAGAGTGCATGAGCCACTCGCAGCTCTGGCTAAACAATTTCCTTTTTAAAGCCATAGAAATGGTGTATATGGTTATCCTACATACAGATGACTGATTTGTGTTGCAGATAAGCACAAAAGCTATTTCAAGCACTTAACATACCTGACATTTACAGCCTCTTTGTTGTCTTGCATGTGCAGAGAGGAGGTGAAGACTTTCAAATGTAATTTCTTCAAAGACAAGATATCACATTAAAAATAAATCAGCTAATTTTTCATGTCACTTGTATTTATAATACTTTGACATAAATCTGTAAGCAAAAAAAAATTGACTTCTCAAATCCTGTTTTATGTTATATCATCAAAATCTTTACTTTATAATCATTACGCAAATACAATTCATGGGAAGTAAAACTCCATATTTAACCTTTATTGAATCTAGCCTGCTTGTGACCAATTGACAGCTATGTTGGGTTTTAATTTTAAAAACAACAGCAGAAAAGGAACATCAAAATTTCCAGTATTTTCAGATCTAAACACCAATGCTGCTGCTGAAGTGTGTTTTATTCTTTGCTCCATTTCGTTAGCCCTTCTTACTTTTTTTTCCCAATTTTAGCTTCTTTTCTAGCAGTCCCAACCTGTCCTTTGATTAGATTTTATTATTCTCTCAAACTAAACCTTATCACACCTTCAAACCACATTTCTTGGGGTGTTACCACTTGGCATTATTGTACGGGATCATGTTCTTAGGCATCATCTTCTGTTCAAGGCAGAAATCCTTACGCTTCCTTTCTTTCCTGTTCCACTGCTTTCTTTTGTAATCCCATGCAAATCATACCTAGGAGGGATATACAAAATCATAAGTTCATTTAGCCAGTTTTGCAAATCTTACCTCTAAATTGCAAATCTTACCTCTAAATGCCTTCGTTCCCATTCAAATGCTGAGGAGGACATAGAAATATGATTAGTTGAGAAGGGGCTACTTTCTTTAATGACTGTGATGTGTCTGGACCTGAAATACTGGGAGGTAAGTCAGTCAGTTGAAAGTTCATAAACCTTTCAGCAGTGGACCTGTTCCTGCCTGAAATGCTCTGACCTTTGCTATCATGTTTCTTCTGGAAGTTGCCTTATTAGATAACTTGCTGCTTTAAATTCTTGATGGATTTAATGAAACGAGCAAAGGGCTGCAAAGTAACTGTGAACTCTTGACCTATCTAGTTTCTACTTAAATTGTCTAGTTCGGTCATTCAGCTAATGATAGCTCCTGCAATAAGTTGGCATGCATGTTGACATTCCTAATAGTCTTCATTAAAAGTGAGTAAAGTAGGTCTGAGTTCAAAAATAATTTATAATAAGCTTCAGAAAGAGTATCTGAAGAGATACTTGCAGAGATACCCTAGGAAAAATATTGTAGGTACCTGTATATTCAGTTAAAAGTGTCATGTCTTTATTTTGCCCGTTTAGTGGTAAAGGCAAAACCAGAGATTGAGACAAACAGACAAAAACTCTGTCAGTGCTGCCCCACGGTGACCAACCAAGCCTCACACACTTCCTCACTGCTTTGGTATTGATCAGGTTTTTGTACATCTCAGGTGAAAGATAACACTATTGCTGCTCACGAATAATTCATTTTGCAGTGAATTGGGGTAAAATCCACTATGCACAAATTTCAGAAGCCTCTGTCACCAGCGAGAATTGTCAGTGGAAATGATTGCTCTGGCCTGTCTTTGAAACAAATGACTGAGCAGCAAAACCACTGAAGCTTTGTGTCCTCCACAGCTGTGCCTGGAGGTGCCGTCCCTGGATGGATTCCCCGAGCTCCAGGAAAGGTTGTAGCCCTTCCCCAGAGGGGGCAGGCATGGGTCTCCTCCCTTCTTGACTGCTCCATGCAACCTGCAGGAAATGAAAAGTTCGAGACAACTTCTTCCTTTATCAAATTTGGCCAATAGAATCAAACATGTCTAGGAGGGGCCGACTGCCAGATACACGCACATATGGATGTGCACAAGAACATTTTGTTTTGGTAAACAAAACGACTTGCCAGGCCTTAAAGATCAAAATGGCCATTATAAAGAACAGAAAAATATGAGCCAGTCTCCATGAAATTTCATGATTGTGAAAATGTTTCTATCTCATAAGGTGATAAAGATACTATTTCTGTGGGCTTACTGTTTTCCTAAAATTTATGAATTCAAATTGTAATAATATAACTTCTGTAGATGTGAGCTGAAGACAAAACATGAGATAATGCATTTAATCAATGGCATATAATAAAGAGTGAGCTTGTTTTAGTTAATGATTCTTGTTTGAAACTGGTAAGTTCCTGTTCTTTGTTATTGAGATTTTTAAATCACTCTCATTTTCCTCCTGCCTGGTTCTCTTGTAAGGAAATAAAAATAATGAGATTCTTTAGAAGAGACTCTGATAATAGGCAGATCTTTCTAGATCAGTGTTTCAGGAGCCAGCACTTTCCAATATATATTTTTTCATAATAAAAAATAATAAAATCAAGGCAAGTTCTTAGCTAAGACACATACTCCAGCAACATGAAAGAGAAAGTGTGATGGAAATGATTAATTTCTTGTGAAAGTCACCTACTTTTTTCTTTCTCATAAAGATTTTTCTCCTATTTGCTTCTGCATAAGGCCATTAAGAAAGAGGAATGAATATCAGTAGTCATGCTGTCCCCTGTTACACGCACTTACAGGCTGCTATTTGACCCTCCAATCTGGCAGACCAGCTCTTTTATAGCTTTTTACTCATGGCATTGGTGTGGGAGGTTTCTGAGGCCAGAGCCGAATGTGTCTGAGCAGCTGTTCTGCTAGGGATCACTGATGATCTTTGTGTGAAAAAGGTGATTCACTAGAAGATTAAGTGTATATTTGCTCTACATACAAGCTACATAACTGACATATATTCCTTTGTTTATTCTGGCAGACCTATGAAGAGATGCAGATGGGTTTCACCTCAGATACTTCAGTGTCTCCCAGTGTCTTGCTCTCTCCAGCCAGGCCAGGATGAGTTTCTCACAGTGTCTTTACGGAGTGTAACATAGCCCTCAGACTAACATTGATATCAGTCTTGCATTGCAAAATTATTCAGCCTATGAGTGGAGCCCAATGGCTCAAGCCGCTAAGGTACTTCATGGCTTTGACAGGTTCTTCTTTTCATCTGAAAGCTCAAACACAGAAACTTGTCCCAGGAGAAGGCATGTAGAGTCATGCCAAAGCTTGACCTGAGGAATGACTTATAGTAAGCAGTCACTGAGCATAATGAATGCAGCATCTCTGGGAACTGGGAAATGAGTCTCCTCATATCCATGTGAAATTCCCAACTGTTCTGGTAAGGGAGTTGAGCTTCCTTTTTTCCCCCTCTCTCTAGACCTCTGAATACTTCAAATTTTTCTTCAGGAACTCAGCAGCTTCAATTCTTGGAGGACAAAGAACCTCCCAGGACCTCGTTATTACCATATTAATCTTGGCTCGCAAAAGTTTTAAGTCTGAATGCCCTCTGGCTGGACAACTGCAAGTTCTCATACATGCACAGTGTCCCAGCAATCCTTTTAAAGAACAGTGGAAAAATCTGCATTTGGAGATTTTGTTCTGCACCTTCTATTAGGTTTGCTGAAAAAAATGCTTACTATGTGGCTCCTTCTTGGGTCTAGCAAGAAATATGGCAAAATTCTGAGCCTAGGGTATGTATATTCCTTTGCACACTCTTGAAATTTTAGGTGCTGGGGTAACTGTCAGTCCAGATATGAAGGCTTCTCTATTTGCTCTGCAGAATTCTTTTTATTCAAATTTTGTACTTGGGCATTTATATTTGACTAAGTTTTGTTTTGTGTTGAGGTATAAACCTCAAATACATGAGAAGAAAATTTATCTTTGATCTGATAGCAAATTATCTCTCCTTACAGACTAGAATTGCAATTGTATTTGTTTCAAACTACTACAAGCTCTCAGTTAATGGATCTTACGTTCTATATGTCTAGGCGAGATGTGCATTTATAATTGTTTGCATTGTGAATAAAATCTAGATATTAGCACCTGATTGTTTAGTGGACTATAACCCCTGTCTCCTGAGCGCAGTCCAAGTGAAAGCCTTTATGCAGAATAGCTATTTCAGGGTTTCTAGGAGTGTTTTCCACTCTCCAGTGGTGAGCTCTGAATGTGCAATGAATTTCAAGCATATCCACCCTGTGATCACTTGTCTAAAATGGTTTCTCTGTAGTGATAACAAAAACAGTGGACAGTTTCACCTGTAGAAATACTGTTGTTTAGCTCTTCTGTTCTTAGGTTCTTCTGGGGTGCACTGCATTGAGTGGTTTTCCATAGTAAGTAGGGAATGTGGATTCACTTTCTCATTACCAGCTATGCTAGAACTGTCTCAGTTCTGATATATTTCAGCCTTCTGCATGCAAAAAGGTAGGGAGGACACAGGAATTGGCATACTATTCTGAAAAAGGTTACTTTTATGTTTGCATATAAATTCTATGAGTCTCCTAACAGATGTTGCACTGAAGATTACCCAATACACTCCCTCTGACAGAAAATATGGATACTGGCAAGTTATAGAAATAGATAAGAATTTGTGATCATTTCTTAAGTTTAGAAAAGGTTATTTTTCTATTAGTCTCAGTAAGCATCATGGTCTTAAGCCTGTTTTGACAAATCGGTTGGTGCTAAGGATTGTGAAGGAGTGATAGCCTTGCTTGCACTCCTAGCCTTGAAGTTTCATCCCAGTTCTTCGCATTCCTCTTTTTCTATTTTCTTCCTTTGCGCTGTTCCAATGTGACTGTATTCTCTTCAGACTACAACTGAAGGTGAATATCTGTCAAACTTAAGCTTTGCCTTGGGACAGGAGAGTCACCAATCCACTGGAATTTCACGGTGAGTGAGTCTGGAGTTGAAAAAAAAACCAAGCTTAGGTCAAACTTTCATTCCTAGATTACTCCAAGCAGGCTGTGCCAGAGCACATTTGTGCAGACAGCTCAGATCAGATTTTCATTCTTGACTGGAGCCTTGAGTTTCAGCAAGCACACCGTTCAAGTGAGTATATACGAGAGCATGGCAATAATCATCTAAGGAAAGAGAGAGTATGCACTGTGCACGAGCTCTGCATGCTTTTGTTTTAAAGGAAGCAATTACAAATGAAGCACAACACTTTTTATAGAAAGGCTGGGGATCACTGACACACTATCTAATCTCTTTTTTTTTTTTTTCCTCAACATCTAGAAACACTTCTTAGGTTTTATTAAGTGTATATTAAGCATTTCATAAAGCGTACCTTTGAGGAAATGTTTTGCTCAGTTTGCATTCTTTCCTGGTAAAGCACCTTAGAGGGACTCATCCATGGGCAGAGGCTGTAGATGAAGTAAAACAGTGGAGGAACATCCATAAGTACCTCAGGGCTCCTCAGTACTTGGGCTTCCACTGTTGTGAGATGCACACAATCACCTCCTGACTAGACTGTGTTTAGCTCTAGATCACTCCACTCCACATTGTTCTCATGTATTTCTGCTCCACATGGCCCATTTCACCTCTCCTCGCATTAGTGTTCTTTTCTTTTAGAAAATGCTGATGGTTGCAATCTGCAAAACATGAGAAAGCCAATCTGCACTGCCTGGAGAAGGTGCATTTTCAGATAAGAGATTCCTAAGCAAAAATTGAGGTCACAAGATTAGACAGTTTCTGTAATATTCGGTACCTAAAAATGGTTAACTCTCTTTATGGAATACTTATGTATCACCCTTGCTATAAGTAATTTATAAGCTTTCTGAAAATAATGTAGAGAATTTAGATACATGTTCTTAAAGGCGTGTAGGGACTTGCATATGTTCAGTGTTACTATGGATGGACCAGAAACACGGGGTGCAAAGGTTCACCAATAGACAGAATACAAAGATAAGTGCTCCAGAGGACAGGGCTAGGGAGAACAGTAGGAGTAACAAATGCATGCTGCTGATTATGTATTGCTTGCATTTATTTAAAAAAACCCACAACATGTAGAAAAGCATTTATGTGATCACCAGATGGAAAAGAATGAGATCAAATAAATGTTTAACTATAATTCAGTCTTTTTTTTTACCTGGTACTGACATGTACAGTGATTTATGTAGCGCATGGCATAACAAACCCCAGACATAAATTTTCTCCTCAGACACTTATCAACATAGCAATGAGAGATCATGTTATTGCCAGCAGAATTACCACATTGGTATGGCCACATTTATCATCTCACTTCATGCGGGTCACACAGATTGCAGTTAAAAAAGTTAATACACATATATATAAACAAAAACATGCATATTAAAGCACATAGGTATTCTCATTGAAATTCCCGATTTTTTTAAGATAAGTCTCTAGTATCTTTTATAATAATTGTATTTACTTATTTAAAGTCACAGATATAACGCAAACTATTGAGCAACAGCTACACCTGCCTTCCCTTCTAATGTACAGATCCTGTGCCCTGAGATGGAGGAAGAGATGGAGGGAGGCAGGGAGATTCAAACTCAGATAACGATAACAATATGTAAGTTGCAGGACTGAATTCCCTTGCATGATCATGAGGGATCTGGTGTAGCTGGATCAGAAAATGGAGTAGCAGAAAGAAAGGGTAATAGTTCTCATTTGCCTCCTACATTCAAAACTCCTAAGGAACACCCAGCAGAGAAGTAGAGCAGGCTCGGCTCTCTGAGCTAGCTGGAAGGACAGTCGTGCAGATGGGATCCCGTGTCCCTTCCTTACACACAGAGACAGAGGGAACCACTGGGCTTGTCCTGATGCTGCCTCTGCTAGTCTGAAAACTGCTGCTTGGCAGCTCCCAATGGTATATTAGTAAGCGGTGTGTTGCATAGACAGCTGGACAGTAGGGCTCAGCCATAGCTAAAACATCCCTGTGTCATCAACACTGTTTTGGTCACAAATCCAAAGCACAACACTATACCAGCTGCTATGAAGAAATTAATGCCATCACAGCCAAAACAAGTACAACGGACTATCTGGATCCTACAGTTCATACGACTTAAATTCAGAGTTTAGATCAGCAGGGTCAGAGTGTCTGAAGTCAGATTCAATATCTCCAGAGTGTAGTACCAATAAATGGTTTAAACTTGCAGCCACCTGCGGTGAGGGTTATCATCCCTTGACTCTGAAGAGAGAGCAATTACCAGAAACCCTTGGCAATTATGAAATGCAGGATGGTGTTACTTCAACATCACAGGCTTTGGATAATATTACAGTTACACAGCACTAGAGCAGTGGGATCCCCAAAGTGTGTCCTATGCTGTCCTTGCAGCCCCCAAATTCTTCCTGTGCAGCCTGCAAAAGGATGCTGCTGTACGAGAGAAGGAAGAGATCACACACAGCCCCAGTGCCAGCGCTCTCCCAAAGAATCATAGAATCATTAAGGTTGGAAAAGACCCTTAAGATCATTGAGTCCAACCGTTAACCTAGCACTGCCAAGTCCACCACTAAGCCATGTCCCTAAGCACCACATCTACCCGTCTTTTAAATACCTCCAGGGATGGAAACTTAACCACTTCCCTGGGCAGCCTGTTCCAATGCCTGACTACCCTTTCGGTGAAAAAGTTTTTCCTAATATCCAACCTAAACTTCCCGTGGCGCAGCTTGAGGCCATTTCCTCTTGTCTTATCACTTGTTACTTGGGAGAAGAGACCGACCCCCACCTCACTACAACCTCCTTTCAGGTAGTTGTAGAGAGCAATAAAGTCTCCCCTCAGCCTCCTCTCCTCCAAACTAAACAACCCCAGCTCTCTCAGCCGCTCCTCGCAAGACTTGTTCTCTAGACCCTTCTCCAGCTTCGTTGTCCTCCTTTGGACATGCTCCAGCACCTCAATGTCCTTCTTGTAGTGAGGGGCCCAAAGCTGAACACAGTACTCGAGGTGCAGCCTCACCAGTGCTGAGTACAGGGGCACGATCACCTTCCTGGTCCTGCTGGCCACACTATTCCTGATACAAGCCAGGATGCCACTGGCCCTCTTGGCCACCTGGGCACACTGCTGGCTCATGTTCAGGCGGCTGTCGACCAACACCCCCAGGTCCTTTTCCTCCAGGCAGCTCTCCAGCCACTCCTCCCCTAGCCTGTAGCGTTGCATGGGGTTGTTGTGACCCAAGTGCAGGACTCGGCACTGAGCCTTGTTGAATCTCATACAGTTGGTCCCAGCCCAATGATCCAGCCTGTCCAGGTCCCTCTGTAGGGCCTTCCTACCCTCCAGCAGATCAACACTTCCACCCAAGTTGGTGTCATCTGCAAACTTACTGAGGATGCACTCAATCTCCTCATCCAGATCATCAATGAAGATATTGAACAGGACCGGCCCCAACACTGAGCCCTGGGGAACACTGCTCGTGACTGGCCGCCAACTGGATTTGACTCCATTCACCACCACTCTCTGGGCTCAGCTGTCCAGCCAGTTTTTAACTCAGCGCAGAGTGCACCCATCCAAGCCGTGAGCAGCCAGCTTCTCCAGGAGAATGCTGTGGGAGACAGTGTCAAAGGCCTTACTAAAGTCCAAGTAGACAACATCCACAGCCTTCCCCTCATCCACTAAGCGGGTCACCTTGTCATAGAAGGAGACCAGGTTAGTGAAGCAGGACCTCCCTTTCATAAACCCATGCTGGCTGAGCCTGATCCCTCAGTTGTCCCGCACGTGCTGCATAATGGCACTCAAGATGATTTGCTCCATGACCTTCCCCGGCACTGAGGTCAGGCTGACAGGCCTGTAGTTCCACAGATCCTCCTTCCGACCCTTCTTGTAGAGGGGTGTCACTTTTGCTAACTTCCAGTCATCCAGGACCTCCCCGGTTGACCAGGACTGCTGATAAATGATGGAGAGTGGCTTGGCAAGCTCCTCTGCCAGCTCTCTCAGTATCCTCGGGTGGATCCCATCTGGCCCCATGGACTTGTGAGCTTCCAGGTGGAGGAGCAGGTCAGTGACTGCCACCTCTTCGACAACTGGGGCTTGGTTCTGCATCCTATCTCCATCTCCCAGCTCAGGGGCCTGAAAGCCCCGAGGATGACCAGTCTGACTATTAAAGACTGAGGCAAAGAAGGCATTAAGTACATCAGCCTTCTCCTCATCCTTCGTGACACTGTTTGCCTCCACATCCAACAAAGGAGGGAGATTCTCCCTGGCCCTCCTTTTGTCACTGATATATTTGTAAAAACATTTTTTGTTATCTTTAACGGCGGTGGCCATTTTAAGTTCTAGCTGGGCCTTCGCCTTTCTAATCTTCTCCCTGCATAACCTCACAACATCCTTGTAGTCCTCCTGAGGCACCTGCCCCTTCTTCCAAAGGTGGTAAGCTCTCCTTTTTTTCCTGAGTTCCAGCCAAAGCTCTCTGTTCAGCCAGGCTGGTCTTCACGGCACGTGGAGACAGCCTGCTCCTGTGCCATTAAGAGAAAGCACACATCGCCCTTCCTCTTCCCCCTCTGTGAGGGACTGGGCACACCAGCAGCTCTCGGGTTAGGAGGCTGAGGACATGAAATGGTGGGCCAACTACAAATAGATGGGCTGTCACTTTCTTCTGTGTGTAAGGCCTAAGGGACACTTCTCCAGGACGTTAATTAGCTCAGGCAGTCCACTGGAGAGTGTGGAGTGAGTGAAACCAGTATATCAGTATTTCTGCCTTACCATCACCACGGATGGTGGATGGTTTGCCCCGGCTGAAACACTGACAGGGGCACATTGTGCTTAGTGTGGGCCCTTGCAGATAAATGAAGCAGTACTCCCCATCCAACTTGCTAGTGATTTTCCCTAGCTTTCCCCGATTTTCCCAGGTCTGCATATGTTTGAGAGTTTTGCCACTGGATATTGGACAAAGAGGATAAAAAGTGACTGTTGAATACTGCTTTGGTTGCTGAGCACAAGCAGTTTTGCCCTTGTGCTCATTAAGGCTGTGAAAGAAACACAGTGTGGGATTATATCATTACTTGAAAGACTGTAGTCCAGCCTCTCAAATGCAAAGTGCGAAGCTTTTATTGTATGGGCAAACTTACCTTTTGCACCACATACTAGTGAGTGCTTTACCTTGCAGCCTCGCCACTCGTTTAATGGAGGTTTTAATGGAATCTTTTTAAACGTGAAAAAGTATTGGCACCTGGGGACAGATAGCTCAACAAATGTTAATGAAAGCAGCTAAGTAAGGAGCAACATTTGTAAGAATAACACTCTTCAGCACATTGCCCTTCTCCTGTCTGGGGTTTAGGGGGTCATTACATATGTTGTGATTGCAGCTGTGTAACTAAGTGCAAGATTTTGCTACTAACTGACAACAGGATTCTCTTCCACAATAAAAAATTCATCTGATGAACCTGTAAGGTTTATGGAGGCTGTAAAGTTTAAAACAGAACAGAAGTCATCTTGAACTGATGCAAAATTCCCAGAACAATAGAACAAGCCATGGTGACAGTGAAATTTCAACCTGCTCTCATTACATTTTTAAAACATACACAGAAGAGAATACTGTACATTCTATGATAATAATTTACTTTTAGAGATAACTAAGAGTAACCAATTGGCCAGGAGCACTGCAATGTACTGAAAATGAATTATCTTTAAGCAGCTCTTTGCATCCCAAGGATGCCAGTGTGCTTTGTTGGTCAAATGGCTGTCATAGCTCCATTTCAGTTTAAGTGATTTCAGAGGATCTATGCTTACATACATGAGTGAAGAATGCAATGATTTTTTTTTCATGGACATTGACATTTGGCCATAGATGAAGAGCTGTGTATTAGCTCATAACACTGCTTCATGTGAATTCAGATAATACTTACCTGACTGAAACCTGGAGTAAAATGAGATAAACCTTAATCATGAACTGAGAGGTTTGGGCATGTATGAAGTTGCCTGGGACCAATTAGTAGCACTATTAATGATTCATGTATTGGAGCACATAAGACAATTATTTACCCTTTGATTTTTCCCCATTAACTCTGTCCAAGAACAGACTTTTTTGTGTACAGAACTGTTGTTGCACCACTTTGACTCCGAATCATTACCAGTCCCAGCACCAAACACTTCAGGGTAGCAGTGAGATATCCCCCGTGTAGTTTCTTTGCATATCACCATCCTGATACTCCTCCCACATGTGGCAGAAAACTCACAAGACGTCAGGTAAAAAAAAAAAAAAAAGTGATTCAGAACCTTGTGTTTAATCTAGGATGGGGCAGCTACCTTGAGTCAGTTATTAATTGCTCACATCTCTTTCTGAGGTAGGTGGGCCTGCCAGAGCTCTCCAACACGTGGATCCAGAAGGCAAATTTCACGGGAGCTTGGTTCCAGTGTTTTGGTTGGGTTTATGCCACCTCTTGTTTCTCTGACAGAAAGTAGTTGCATTTCAAAACAGAAAACTCCACCTGCTGTATGGGAAACTGAATTGTAGCTAATGGACACTGTCCATGCTCAGGGAGGGGACTGCCATTCAAAAAGTACTGTCACAGACCCATAAAGATCCAGATGGGCTGTTTGTTTCTCTCTGAATCCTTGCCACTAAAAGGTAGTAGCAACAGGAGAAAAGCAGTTGGTCCTGCCAGGAGCTCCATGAAGGCAGAGTTTTTTCCATGCAAGTAGCCCATTGAGACCCATATTGCCCCAGGGGTACATGGCCGAGAAGATCTGTGGAGTGACTCCCATTGATTTCAGGAAGTTCTGGATCAGGGGGGATGGCTGTGCACAACTTCCCTGATGATCCCAGTTTTCCACAGCGCTCAGTGCAGCCCCAGTGTTCCCACAATCTGCTGGTGGGTTCACAGTATGCAGCAAGCTCCTGCAAAGCCCCAGGGAGAGGCTGGGCTCTCTCCTGCAGGAAGGCATGGAACTACCAAACAGTGGCTGGAGGAGACAAGTGGACTGCTGCAGGACAACGTAAGGCTGTCTAAGGGATGTCATTGCAAAAGCTTAGAGATTTGCACTTCGAATAGCCAGTTCCCCGGCAGAATACAGATCCCATTCTGTGATAGCGTGCATACCTTGGTGACTCACTTGTAGGAACTGCTCATTAATTTGTCTAAATATTTTCCATTTGATACACTCTCAGCCTCTCCGACTCCTCTTGCTTGCATACTTCTACCCAGTCCCATTCCCGCAGAGGCAGGTATGAGGCTGCTGCGAGCTGGGGAGGCTGGCAGTGAGCAGAAGGTGGCCATGACAGAGTGAGACAGCATCCTCCCTGCCCCAGGCAGGCAGTGGTGTCTGCAACAGGCAACCAAGGAGCAGGGAGGAGGCGACACACCGGGATTACCTGGGACATCAGCAGCATGCTGGGACATCAGGAAAAAAAACCCCTACTGTTGCAGGGGTAGTATCCCCTCAACAAATCTGTTAAAAAAAAAAGAAAAAACCCTAAACAGTTCATTATACTACAGAACTACAGAAAGATCCCACAGGAGTAACTCCAGATGAAACTAAAAGTAATTCTAGCAGAGATCGACTGGGAAAAAGACCTTATGGAAACATACGATGAAAAGGGAATCCAACAGCTTATTATTTTGCTCTGGGGTTTCAGGAAACCTACCTAATGTGGCTGCCATTTGGAACATGCAAAACTTAAGAGATTTCAAATAAAACAGCAAAATGCAATCAGTGAACTTTATCCATTTGTCAAAATAGCTTTTTAACTAATTCCTCAACACTGCAGTGTTTTTATGGCTGTTCCAGTGGCCTAATATCTATACCTGGTGTTTTTCTTCTGGTGTATAACTGGGAAGGGATGAGGAAACCTGTACATTTGTCCCTGGGCTCACAAGTTTTTGAATGTTGTGATCCCAAGTCAGAAAGCATTAATCGTCACTGCATGAGTTAACTCACTGAATTCAGAAAGGCATTCCTCCTATCTAACATATGTCTGAATGCTCTCATTGAATGTCAGGGCATGCACCCCCTGTGATAAGGGTCACAATACAACACTCCCAGAGCTATCCTGACAAGCCCGTGGGTCACTGTCCACTCACTGCTTTCAAAACTCCACCTAAATACCCAGCTACAAGACTGTGAGAAACACTCATAAAGCACTTTTTATTTTTCCAGGGCAGTAGCCTGCTCAAATGCCACTCAAACCGCATTGGTTTTCCTTGATCACTCTGTCAGGAGACAGAATTTGAGGCTTGAGAGCTTTCAAAGATTTATTAAACAACCTGGGAAAAAAACCCTAGAGCTAGCTAATGAAAATATTTAGCAGTAGATTGCAGAAAAAAATACTGCCCTGCTACAAGAATAGCATTTCCAAACTGTTTTTCGACACAGGATCCATGCCAGCCAATCAGACCGTGTTTGATAATTTGGAGAATAAAATTGTTTTGTGATTCTTTAAGACAAACATCTTATACACAGACAAATGAGCTACACTCTCATGTCAAGCTGTCAGAAAAACTGCTACAATAGCAATGAAACAAATACCAGATTTCCTTTTTTGTCTGGCTTTAAGAAAAGTATACCGAGACCCTCAAATAAATCTTCATTATGTTACTTTTCTTAAGATTAGTGAGAAAACAGTTTAGCACATGAAAAATTCTTATTCCATCATAAATTAGTTGGCAGGCGCTGATAAAGACACTGGAGACATTCCTCTTATCTGATGGAAAATCTTTCTTCATTAGTATTCTTATTATAAATTTTATTTGTTAGCATTTTCTCTCTTTTTTATGTTGAAAAATGCTGGTGGGTGAAGGAATCGTACTATCTTTGGTAGGACATTATTATCCTAGAATTTGGAAAGCTGCAGTTTGGTCATGGAGCCATCTCTCATCTGCTCACGGAGCTGATGAACCAGCCAGCAAAGCCTCCTGCCAGGGACGGGATGCCTCTTGCACCCGCTGCACTCCCAGCACAGGGCAGAGGACAGGCACTGCAGGCCTCAGCGCTGCCCTCCCACCCGCCATTTCGGATGAGGGACGTTTCCCTTCCGCACATGGGTGGGCCTGGGGCCGGTGTGAGGAGCGCTCATTCCCAGCGGCCGGTGGGCACTCCGCGGTGCACTTTTTCATTCCCGTTCAGTCTTGTACGAATGAAATCTGCTGACAAGAGCAGCAGGGCACGGACACTTCACCTCACCTTGCCTCTGCCTAAAAAAGCTGCCAGGAACACATCATGCCACTAGTAGCCCAGGAGTCATGGCCCAGCTGCAAAATCCAGGCAATAAAAATAAAGCGGCACCTATAGTGATAAGAGTCAGAAAGCACTGATAAAACCATAAAGGTAGGAATAAGCATGATTGTATTGCCCTTTCAATTTTAATTGCTGATCCCTGAAAGCTCTCTTTCTGTTATTCTCCTCTTCTTTCCTGGTTTGCTTTCACTCCCTTCTTCACAGCTCTGTGATTCTTGTGACCTTGCCAGGGTGTCTGCTTACCCTTGTACAAACAGAGCTTCAACAAGTACAAAATTAAAACTGCAATGTTCGGAGTGGTATTTTCCTCCTGACTTTCCTATTTTCTCTCAAATGCAGGAGCAAGCTTCCTACATGGGGCCATCTTGCTGCATCACAGAAACATTTCATATACTTAGAGCAGTGTTCAAAGTGCTGAGAGATGGACAGCAGAGTCTGTTACACATCCAGCCACCTTGTTCTTCTCAGCCTTCTTGGATTTTTTTCAACTGCTGATCCCTGAAAGCTCCTTTTCTCTCTTTCTCCTCCTCATTCCTGGTTTACTTTCACTTCCTTCTGCATGCCCAGGTTTTCTGTTTCTGTGGTTTTCGTCTTCCTGGGAAGAGCCTGCAGGCCTTTCTATTCAGCAGTATTATTAAATAGGTAAAGCCATGGTAAACTTGAATCAATTCTTATCTTCATCAAAGCTAGCTCATTTTACCTTCTTTCCGTTGACAAGCTCTTCAGTTGCTCAAGGCACGGGAGGGAGCCTGCCACGCTTTCTGCAGTGACAAAGCTATAGGCACCTAAAATGAAAATGCAGAAGTTAACGGGTGGCAAGGGCCTCCCGGGAGTAGTAAGCTACCACTTGCCAAATTTCTACCTTAGCTCTTAAAAGCAGATCACCTGGATTGGTTTGCATTATCCCCATTTTGCACAGTCCCTGGGCCCAAAAGAGACTTCATGAAGCTCCGATGAAGTAGGATCCCAGCTCAACTTTTCTGAAGCAGACAGCTTCTAACAGGACAGCTCTAATGGGATTATAGCACAAAGTGCAAAGGCAAACCTCCCTCAGCCCTGCTGTTAACTTTTGCAGAGCTGCCGACTGATGGATGCCCGTGCTTGCCCTTTCATCACAGCATTTTAGTCCATACCAAGAAAGAAGTCCTTTCTTGAAAGACACAAATGCACAGGACCTTCTCTGAAGAGGATCATCTGTTTCTCGCTTGTGTTAGTAACATGACACTCTCCACACTTGTCTGCTTTGTCTCTGTCCCAGAGGCACAAGTTCGGGGCATTCAGCGTTTCCTTTCATCACTTTCCTGTAAATGCCCATTTTCTGCCTCACTTTCTATGGCATCGGCCACAAGGGATATCTCCTTTTTCTGGAAGGGGCCTCCCTTCAGAAATATGACCAGACCTTGAAAAAAGGGTCGACATCTCTTGTGTAGTATGTGAAGAAAGCCCAGCTCGATCTCCTTAATGGTTTTGCGATATGGAGTATCAGTGACTTTCTGCCCTTCTGTCCTCGCTCTTTGCCCCTGAATCCTGCGGGCTGTTCTGCCCTCTAGTGACGGCCATGTTCTCTACCTGGGTCTCCCTCTCCCACCGCAGTGACACTGGCTGTGGCTCTGAGCAGAGAGAAGATGCTGGAAACCTGAGGCACCCTCGCAGCAGGGCTCCAGGCACGGAGCCAGCTGCTATGAACCGCCACCGTCATGCCTGGGGTGGTGAGTGCCTGGAGGCAGAGCGGAAGGCAGAAGTAGATTTGGAGGAGGAGGCTGTCAGGAGGAGCGTGGCTTCGGGCAAGGTTTAGGGTTGAAAGAGGGACAAAGGGTAGAGCTGCCATTGGGGGGCGGAGGGGGCTGCAAAGGGGCTACCAATGGAAGGGAGAGGCTGCAACTTCAGACTTGGTTTGGTTCCTAACCCTAGCCTGACCTTTGCCACAGCTGAGCTTTGACCCAGACTGCTAAAGATGGCCCTCCTGAAAAAGTAATCCAGGAAGAAATCTTTTTGTAGCCTGTAGCAAGCCACAAAATATTTCTCCCTGGAGAACTTTTCCTCCTAGGCTGTCTCTCAGTGTCTTGGTCTAAAGGCTCAGATGAGACCCAAGTCTAGGGTTAGGGTTAGAGCTGGGGCAGAGGGAGATAAAGCATGGAGCTGGGCTTGGAGTGGGGCTGCAAAGAAGCTGCCAATGGAAGGAGTAGGCTGCAATAAGAGTTTTCTATGTGTTATTTTTTCACCTGGACTAATGTTGTGTTACCTAGTAAGGCTCAGCCAGCCCAGGGGTCTGCTTTTAATGTTAGGGTTTGCATTAGGGTTAATCGTAGGCCTGGCAGACAGAGACAAAGCCCATGGCTCTTGTTGAAGTGGGAGCGCTCTGTGCATTGCTGGAGCATCTTCTGTATGTAGAGAGGCTGAGAGAGCTGGGACTCTTCAGCCTAGAGAAAAGGCGGCTCAGGGAGAATCTCATCCACGTGTACAAATACCTGATAGGAGCGAGTGAAGAAGAGGAAGCCAGGCTCTTCTCAGTAGTGCCCACCAACAGGGCAAGAGGATGCAAATTAAAACACAGGAAATTCTATTTGAACACAAGAAAACAATTTTTACTGTGAGGGTGGTGTAACCCTGGAACAGGTTGCTCAGAAAGGTTGTGGAGTCCCCATTCTTGCAGACATTCAAAACCTGACTGGACGTGGTCCTGGACAAGCTGCTCTAGCTCATCCTACTTGAACAGGGGGGTTGAACTAGATGATCTGAAGAAATCTCTTCCAACCTAAATGATTCTGTGATTATTGTTTTTAAGCATGGCTAAATTTATCAACATCTATTTAAAATAATGTATATAATTCCATTTTCTTGAAAAATTCTATCAATCAGCAACATTTGTATGTGTGTGGGTGCCTTTGACTTGGTGTGCCTGCACGTATTTTTTTGAGAGACCCCTTCTGTCCTTTGTGTATCTGATGAAGCTTTTCATGTTTGTTGGATCATATGGTTTTTCTCTTGAGACTACTACTAAGAACATACCTAAGATAAAGAATTTTACTCCAGGAACACAACATTTTGGCTTTGGGGGCTAGAAGAAAAAATTATATTTTTTTTAAATTCTGGGCACAATTAACAAGGTGGTTCATCACTGGCAGCTCTTGGGAACAAACTGTGGTTCCAGTATCTTCCTCATGGGCTAGAGTTGAAAGCTTTGTAGGAGGTAAATCTTCAGCCTCATCTCTCTATCCGTGCGTTGAGGTAGGAGCAGCACCTCCCAGCTAGGTGTGAGAAATCATTCTTTTTCCTCCAGAAAAAAAAAAAAAACAAACAGAATAGATGGATACATCCTGTAGACCAGATTACTTGTATCTCACTGACTAGATATGATATTTTTGCTTTTTTCCCCCTTATATGTCAGAAATTGGGCACATCTGGGGTTATGATGACACACACGCTGAACCACCAGTGTTCTAGTGAGACACATGCAATTTCCAGTTTTGCTTCTTGAGCACATCAGTCTGAACTACTTGGAATCTGTGTGCAATGTTAATAACCTGTGAAACAATCATCATAAAGCTATAAAACTACACGGCATAATGCAACACCAAAGCCAAGTTTGTAATAAGGGATTTTGGTGTTTTATAGCCAAGCAAAGCATTACTCTTAAAAATAGGTCACAAAGTCACAAGTAAATCTTTATCGCTTCTATCTGAAAAAAAAAAAATTAAATAGGAGCTCACGAGGAGTGAGTAAACACATATGCGAAATGATTAACCACACAAATAATTTGTATCATTGTTTGCACTTGTTATCAACAGTAAAATTTATATCTAATTAGTCCTTTCTATCATTTGCTTGCATGTAATCAGTGGCAAAAATTTACCCATTACCACAGGACACAAGGTCATGTGTTCATTTCAATGACGAAGTGGGTTGTAATCCTCTGTTCCTGTTTTGGTTAATTATGATTCCAGTGCAGCTAGAGCCGTATTGAACAAGGGGAAACATGTAAAATTGCATTTCATAACTCCTTTGACATTTCTAGTTACTTTACCTTTACCATCTAATTTTTATCATAACTTTGGGAGACAAAGTGCCCCCTAGGTGTTCATTATTACAACAGAATTGTGGTGAGACAAATACTTATTAATTTCTAGATTTTAATTGTAGCTAATTAACATTTTTTTAACTCTGCAGCTTCTTTCTCATATTGTAAAGGAGCAGTGCAAAGACAACATTTTATATGTTGAAGAATCATTCTGTTTAGTGTAAACTGTGGGCTATCACCTCAGTCTTCAGAACTGGTGTCTGGTGGAAGTTTTAACACTTTCTTGTAAGGACAGGCACAGATTTTCATGTCTATGCCTAACATCCTTCTACCACTGCCAAACACTCAGTATGGAAAGCCACACAAAAGAATCTTGTCGTCGTTGTGTCACCTTAATTAATTCTTCTTTTGGAAACATTATTTTCTTCTACCCAAAGTGCTTCCTTCCAGATGCTCAGAAAACAAGTTCATTATGGTGGGCCTCCCCTGAAACCTATAAGCTGCATTAGGTTTATTTTTGTTGGGTTTCTTTGCAGATGGTACTTCTGATCACATTGTGGCTGGAATGAACTATGCAGCAGAAACAGATCTTGATTTTGCAAAGTAACAGATGGTCCAAAGTAAAATTTGTCATTATTTTGCTGCCAGAAACACTGCTAACCTCACTATGCAATTATTTGTTTGTATTTCTTGTTGGCCTACGTAAAATTCTATGAATATTCGGAACTTCTGGAATGTACTGCCACAGGAGTTAGAAAAATTCATGGACAGAAAGTCTATAAAAGGACAATGGAAGGACTAAGCAGGAATGTGTCTTGTAAAATCACTTATGCAATAACTGTGGATGCTGGAGAATATGAGGGCCATGGACAACAAAAGGTGGCCTGGCTCACATGAGATTGCCAAATAACATTTCCTTTGTCATTGCCTGAGACAAAAAGGTTAGCAAAGACAGGAGAAAGGATGCTTTTAACTTGATATGATCACATATCATGTTTCAGGGACAGGATCCTAGCCTGTACTGGACTCTGGTTATTTTATCCCAGGTGCAGGGCTTTGCACTTGTTTTTGTTAAACTTCATAACTGTTCTTGCCAGCCCACTATTCTGCTGTAAGATGGCTCTCCCTTCTGACATGTCCACCTCGCCACCCAGTTTGCTGCCATCAGCAAACTTGAGGGTGCTTTCAATCCCGTTGTCGAGACCATTTATGAAGATGTTGAACAGTGTAGGGCCGAGTATTGATCCCTGGAGGACCCCACTTGTGACAGGCTCCCAGCCTGAGTAAAAAAACATTGATCACCACACTCTGAGTGCAGCCTGTGAGCCAGTTTCCTACGCATCTCACAGACCACCTGTCCAATCCGTATCTTGCCCGTTTGTCCAAGAGAAGGATGTGGGAAACAGTGTTGAATGCTTTGCTGGTGTCCAAGTAAAAAACATCCACTGCTCTCCCCATGTCAACAGAAGATGCTATTTTGTTGTAGAAGGTGATCAGGTTTGTCATGACTTTGGTAAATCTGTGTTGGCTTTTTCCAATCACCTGCTTCATTGGTTTGTGATAGTTTCTAGAAGGACTCATTCCATTACTTTACCAGGGATTGAAGTAAGACTAATAGGCCTGTAGTTTCCTGGGTCCTCTTTTGGGACCTTCTTGTAGATGGGTATGACATCTGTCCTCTTCCAGTCATCAGGGACATCCCCTGATCTCCACAACTTTTCAAAGATTATAGACAGTGGCCTTGCACCAATGTCAGACACTTCTCTCAACACTCTGGGGCAGATTCTGTCCAGGACCAGAGATTTATGTGGGTTGAGCCCTTGCAAGAGGCCACAGGCCAGCCTTTTCTCCACTACTGCTGCATTGACATATGCATTGTCGTAGCTACTTGATCCTGTGATCTGGGGTCCAGCTATGCCAGTAAAGGCAAAGGCAAAGACGGTATTGAGAACCTCTGCCTTGTCAGCATTATTAGTAACTAGGTTTCCTGCCCTGTTTAGCAATAGGCCTATGTCTTTCCTATGTCTTCCCTATGCTTCTGCTTACTGCTCAGGTATCTGAAGAACCCTTTCTTGTTGTTCTTGATATCTTTGGCAAAGTTCAGTTCTAGCTGAACCTTAGCCTTCCTGACTGCATCTCTGCATGCCCTAGCAAGGTTCTTGTAGTCCTCAGTGGGTATTTGGCTGCCTTTCCTTTCCTGGTGTGCTTCCTTTTTTTTGCTTTTAAGCACATCCAAAAGCTCATTCCTGTCCACTGAAATTTGTACTACGTAAGTGCTCAAAATTTAAATACTCTGTCTGGTACAGCGGGAATAGTGCTGCTGACACTCTCGAGGGCAGAGAGGCCCTGCAGAGAGAGCTGGACAAATTAGAGAGCTGGGCAATCACCAACCATATGAAGTTTAACAAGGGCAAGTGCTGGATTTTGCACCTGGAAGATGGCGACCCTGGATGTACATACAGACTGGGGAACAAGAGGCTGGAAAGCAGCCCTGCAGAGAGGGGCCTGGGGGTTCTGGTTGACAGCAAGTTGAACATGAGCCAACAGTGTGCCCTGGCAGCCAGGAGGGCCAACTGTGTCCTGGGGTGCATCAAGCACTGTATTGCTAGCTGGTCGAGGGAGGTGATTGTCCCACTCTGCACTGGTGCAGCCTCATCTTGAGTACTGTGTGCAGTTTTGGGCGCCACAGTACAAAAAGAATATGAAGCTGCTAGAGAGTGTCCAGAGGAGAGCCACAAAGATGGTAAAGGGTTTAGAGGGGAAGCCGTATGAGGAGCGGCTGAAGTCACTTGGTCTGTACAGCCTGGAGAAGGGGAGACTGAGGGGAGACCTCATTGCAGTCTACAGCTTCCTCACAGGGGGAAGAGGAGGGGCAGGTGCTGATCTTTTCTCCCTGGCGACCAATGATAGAACCCGAGGGAACGGCAGGAAGACATGCCAGGGGAGGTTTAGGTTGGACATTAGGAAAAGGTTCTTTACCCAGAGGGTGGTGGAGCACTGGAACAGGGTCCCTCAGGAGGTAGTCACGGTGTTCGTGGTACTAAAGATTTCTGATATTTGGAAACTTGTGTTTGCATGCAGATGTGATCTCGTCAGCTTCTGACTGCTTCTGGAGCAACTAATTCTGGAAACAATTTCTAGGCACATTAAGGACAAGAAAATCATCAGGAATAGTCAGCATGGCTTCACCAAGGTGAAATTATGCTTGACCAACTTGATAAACTTCTATGATGACATGAGTGGCCTGGTAGATGAGGGAAGTGCAGCAGATATTGTCTACCTGAACTTCAGTGAGGCCTTTGACACTGTCTGCCATAAGATTCTCATAGAAAAGCTGTTGATGTATGAGCTGGATGAGCAGACACTGAGGTGAACTGAAAACTGGCAGAATGGCCAGGCCCAGAGGGTGGTGATCAGTGGCATGAAGCCTAGTTGGAGGTCAGTAACTAGTGGTATATCCTGGGGGTCAATGCTGGGTTCAGTCTTGTTTAACATCTTCATTAATGATCTGGATAATGGAGCAGAGTGTACACTCAGCAAGGTTTCTGATGACGCAAAACTGGGAGGAGTGGCTGAAACACCCAAGGGTCATGCTTCCATCCAGAGGGACCTTGACAGGCTGGAGAAATGGGCCAACAGGAACCTCATGAAGTTCAACAAGGAGAAGTGCACAGTCCTGCACCTGGGGAGGAACAACCCTATGCACCAGTATGCGATGAGGGCCACCCATCTGGAAAGCAGCTTGGCAGAAAGGACTGGGGGGGTACTGGTGGACATCAGATTGAACATGAGCCAACAATGTGCCCTTGAGGCAAAGAAGGTGAATGGTATCCTGCTTTGCATTAGACAAAGTATTGCCAGCAGGCGAAGGGATGTGATCCTGCTCCTCTGCTCAGCGCTGGTGTTCTGGGTCCAGTTCTGGGCTCCCCAGTATGAGAGAGACATAGACATACAGGAGAGAGTCCAATTAAGGGCCATGAAGATGATTAAGGGACTGGAGCATCTTTACTATGAGGAGAGCTGAGAGAGTTGGGACTGTGCAGCCTGGAGAACAGAAGGCTCAGAGGGATCTCATCAACATATATAAATACCTGAAGGGAGGGAGTAAAGGCTCTTTTCACTGGTGCCCAGGGCTGTAGGTGGCCCTGCTTGAGCAGGGGAGTTAGACCAGATGAGCTCCAGAGGTCCCTTCCAACCTTTAGTCAGCAAATCAAACTTATAAACCCTGTCATAGGCAGGAGAAAGACTCACTGTTGTTAGGTGGCAGGGATTAAAACATAAAGCCTTCATCAGCAGAAGGGCTATCAAGTCTTTTCTGATACAGGTCGAAGGGCCAAAAAGTCACAGATTTGCAGTGGTTCTGAAACTCATGCCTGTAGATCCAGCAGGGCCAGGCTTCCAGAGGCAGTGGTCTTGTGTGGCATGTTCTGCTGTGTTTCAGGGAATAAACAAGAGATGGTTCTGTCTGTCACATTTACCTAAATCCTTTCATCTAAGGAAGGGAAAAAGATGAATCCCAATATAGTGGAGGAACGATTTCTGTTAGATAGGTCATATTTTCTGTAACTTCAGGAATAATTCTGAGTCAACATCTCCTTTGCATAATAGAGATTGAGTTAAACTTGATCTAAATTGAGGAGTGCTCCAAGCAAAGCTGTAGGAAGAGCTTCCCTCCAGTTGCTCCCTGGCAGGCTCCAGCAGCAGTGGCAGGTGATTACAGAAGGTGCCCTCATGGGAGAAATGTTCAGCCATGCTTTCATTTGTGAGGTCTCTGAGGGCGGGCAGAAGGAAAACCAGGGAGAGCCCGCCTGCAGCCGGGGCTGGCCAAGGCATTGCTTTTTTGTGTCGTCAGGAGCAAACTTTAACATGCCATAAAACATAAGCCAGGCCTGCGAGGAAGGAGGTGACACCAACCCCAATGGCCCGACTCAGTGGGAGGAAGGCGAGGTGCCACAGGCAGGAAGCCCAGCCCAGCCCAGCCCAGCCCAACACAGCCAGGCCCAGCCCAGCCGGGCCCAGCCAAGGAGAGGAGCAGGCCGGAGCTGCCTGCGGCCGTTGGGTCGCTGCTGCTGCCAGCGAACGGGTGCGTTGCTGTCCGGCCAGTCTGGTGGCCTGAGGCCCTCCGGCCGCGGGGCTGCCAGTGGACGGGTGCGGCCTCGTGCCCGGCCGGGCTCATTTCCAGGCCCTGGCACCGAGCGTTGCGGCATCAGCGTGGAAACAGGAGGTGATGGGAAACCTCCTTCAGTGTCACCCCTTCCTGCGGGCAGTACGGGCTGCCCCATGCCCAGTCACGGGTGACTCTGCCTTGGGCTGAATCTGTAGCAAACTCTGCCCTGCACTGATGCCTATGTTAGAAATAGCCAGGCCTCCACTTCTGAAATTCATAGCGTCAGCACATAAACAAGCAGAAATGAATTGTTGTGAATGACTTTACGAGTAAAAGGACTTGCTCAAAGCTGTCCTGCGTGCCCGTGTGGGACAGGCGGCCATTTCCAGCCAGAGAGAGGTGACGCTCCTCTGAAAGAAGACCAGGCCCTTTTACCTGATCAAGGTACCTGCACTTATCAGGATAATGCCTCTTCAAAATCCCTCCCTCGGTTAGATCCAAGAGACTCTCCGCTGCTCTCGTTTGGAAAGAGATTGTGGACGGAGGTGGAAAGAGGAATTTCATGTGTAAATCCTGCCCTGCCACCCTGCGGTGTGGTAGATGCTCCTGGCAGTGCTGGACGTTCACAGACAGCCCTGGGAAACGCGCTCTTAACCTCCAGCGTGGTGTATGAGGCTCAGGACAAGGCGCACAATTTCACGACAAGAAACAGAGCCACGGTATGCAAATGCAAGGTTCAGCATCTAATGGTAGAGGTTATGTTCTGATGGAGAATCCCTGCCAAAGCCCTCTATGAAAATACACTCAGGCCAGTGTGTTTCAAGGTCTTCCATTATGTATGTTTATAAATGGATGCCAGTTTATTAGACTAAATTACCATACATCATTTATCAAAATTAGAAAAAAACTTGACAACATATAACTGAAAATGAGGAGCAATTATTTTCCAGTTCTTTCAGGCCCCTTATTAATCACTGACCAAGACTAATATCATTTACAAAACAGATGAAATCTCGTGATTAAAAGTGATCCAGAGACTCTCAAGATCGATCAAAAACATGCTGCACAACATGGAACCAATGAGTCAGCACTTATCTGTTTTATTCTAAATTAATATCATACTAAAATGAATAAACTAAGGTGGGCAAGATAACAGGATGTTGACATTTTTGTCCCTGAGGCAACAGTGAGTCACTAATGACTCTGCTTTCATCTGAGCCACAGATAAATCTGTAGCTGATGCCATGCAACGTAGATAGCTGAGTCAGAAATAAGGCTCCAAACAGATATGTGTTTTGCAGCCAGAAGCTGATTAGATCACACCTGCATGCAAAGACAAGTTTCCACATATCAAAAATTTTCAGTACCACAAATAAGAAATGGAGAAATGCCTTCCAGGCAGCTCTACATTCAAATGAGCTAGGTGAATACTGATATTTAAACACAGCTGTGCAATAGCTTCTGTTAACTTTACCCTAAAGAATATGGTTCACATCATATTTGCTCTTGAGTGATATCATTGTCATCCATTTCTCATTAAAAATAAGCAGACATATTTGTATGGCACACTAATATGAGCTGAGATTTTTATGCAGTGGCAAAAATGCTGACCCTAGCTTATTTGTGCAGTACTTATTAATCATCATGAGACATAAGAAGTTTTATAGAATCGTTTAAGTTGGAAAAGATCTTTAAGATCATCAAGTCCAACCCTTAACCTAGCACTATCAAGCCCACCACTAAGCCATGTCCCTAAGCACCACATCTACACGTCTTTTAAATACCTCCAGGGATGGAGACTCAACTGCTTCCCTGGGCAGCCTGTTCCAATGCCTGACTACCCTTTCAGTAAAGAATTTTTTCCTAATACCCAATCTAAACCTCTCCTGGTGCAACTTGACACCATTTCCTCTTGTCTTATTGCTTGTTACTTGGGAGAAGAGACCGACCCCCACCTTGCTACAACCTCCTTTCAGGTAGTTGTAGAGAGCAATAAGGTCTCCCCTCAGCCTCCTCTTCTCCAGGTTAAAAAAACCCAGCTCCCTCAGCCGCTCCTCATAAGACTTGTTCTCTAGGTCCTTCACCAGCTTTGTTGCCCTTCTTTGGACACGCTCCAGCACCTTCATGTCCTTCTTGTAGTGAGGGGCCCAAAACTGAACACAGTATTCAAGGTGTGGCCTCACTAGTGCCCAGTACAGGGGGAGGATCACTTCCTTGGTCCTGCTGGCCAAACTATTTCTGATGCAAGCCAGGATACTATTGGCCTTCTTGGCCACCTGGGCACACTGCTGGCTCATATTCAGCCGGCTGTCAACCAACACCCCCAGGTCATTTTCTGCCAGGCAGCTCATATATGTATCACATATATGTCATATATATATTATCTATATGATCTATATAATATATATATCATATATATATCATTATATATGATAGTACAAAAGCATATAAAATATCTTTTACCTGAAAGAAATGGAAGTTCATATTCCCACTATATCAGACAGAGTATTCAAATTTTGAGCACTCATGTAGTGCAAATTTCAGTGGACAAGAATTATCTGAATAAGAGAAACAATTGCCAGAAGTTGAATTTAACAAAATGTCAACAATTTCAGTATCCCTACAGTGGCTGTGGAGATAGCGTCCCTTAGAATTAACCTAAAATGAAACTTTGTCTTAAGTGCTCTGCATCGTCCTAAAGGACAGTTGAATTAATCGCCTCTAGCGTGAAGCTTTGTTCTGTGAATTCTTCCATGCATGTGTATTGACAGCAGATACACAATATGTCTAGTGTAGTACCCAAGCACTCCTCAGACGCTGTGCTTCAAACACTGGGCATTTGGTAGTGAGGAGAGTTAACCTCATTTGACAGCAACTGGGTTGCTGGATTCCTATTCCCCCCTTCGCTTTCATGGAAGGTCAGTGTCTAGTCAAAATTACACATCTAGTTTTGATCAATAGCCAGCAATGAAATACAAGCATTTGAGAAGGGGTGGCTTTATCCCACAGATAACAAGCACATCTTTTGGGACAGGCTCAGTCCTTCTCTGGAGGTAAATCCCTTTCTGCTGCAGCACTGCTCCAGCACCCTTTCTGTGAGTGAAGTGAGGTTTCTAGTGCACAGATAGCCATGCTCCTGTACTTATGCTTTATGCTTTGTGGCAGTCCATATCAAACCAAAAAAACCACTCAGCAGCCAGCTGAAAAAATGCACTCCATATGCCTGGAAAAACACAGATTATTGAACCCTCATTACCAAAAACACTTGGAGAGCAATCTTTTTATGTCTTCATGCTACATTAAACTGATGTAGTCCATAATCTCAGAGCTGTAGCCTGATGACTTAAATCTACACAGACACACTTGTTCAGCCTCCCAGGAATGGAGCTCTAGACACTGACCTAGACTCCACTTCTAACTGATGACCACAATCCCTGTTAAGGAGCCATCTCTATCTGGTACTAACAGTCTTTCCTCATTAAGACCTGGAGGGAGTCAGTAAACATTGACTGTACATTATGGTATATACTAGTTTGAAATCCAGGATACAGCAAAGTTTTGAAACAGGAAACACTTGATCCAGCCTCGAGCGAAGATGAGCCCAGGATGCTAGTGTCACCCCCTCTCCTCACGTTACCCAGCAAGAGCCGCTTATGCTGCAAAATGTGGCAGGGAAAAGTGACCAGGACAAAGCTGGGGACCAGCTGCAGGTGCCTCATCTCAGACTGACCCAGTTGCTGTGTCTTTTGGCTGCATTAGGCAGTATGGAGCGCCAGCATTGGCACTACAGGTTTAATTGCCCAGAAAAACTCACCTGAGAATTACATTCAGCTAGAGCTCTTTCATGCTCCCAGAACATCAAAGAAAAAGAGAAATAGCAGCATACCCCATTACTACTAACCTATGGGAGAGATACAGGCTTCTAAAACCTTCCACACCAAGTGGGGAAAGTCACAGACATAGGACAAAGCATCATGGAGGACAGCATCTCTGCAAAGGTTATGGCTTCTTCTCTCCTTTTAGAGGAGCCCGCACACTGCCTTCTTGCTGCTACCCCCCGACAGCTCGCTGAGGTGCACCCTGTGCTTCAGCCAGAAGGCTGTGCCACATCTGCAGTCAGAGCAGGGACTGACATCTAGGTTGCTTTCCTGGGGCAACCATGGCAGTCTTCCTTGGGAGAAGCATTTCACCAGGACAGAGCCTTGCAAAGAGTGGGCCAGAGTCTCAGGTCATAGAAATCATCAACAGTCACTGCTGTGACATGCTGACCGGTACAGCCCTGATTCCTGACCAGCAACATGTCTGTACTCTTCCCCTGCCCTCTGCCGTTTACGTGGACATTGGTATCGAACAGTGAAATCACAGAAGCATGTGAATCTGTACATTCATATTTAATCAGACAGCATAGCAGGTAGTGTGTCCTCCAGGTAAATTTTATAGTAATTGCGTTCCAGGATAGTTTCAGGGCAAAGTATATGGTGCAACGTTGGCTTCTTACTGTGCTTAATAAATTCTGAGCTGAAGCGACAACAGCATTGGCTTGAGCAGGCAGAGGGACTGCTTTGTTCTCTCTGCTGACCACGTAAAGCACCCCAGGAAGGGGGGGAATTGGGCAGGACATGTCTGCAGCCTCTGGGGCTGCACTATTTGGGCCTGCTCTGCTTCTTATTTTCCCCCCACCCCATGTTTTAGACACTGGGGTTCTGCCGACAGCTGCTCACTAAAGGAGGCAGCTGCTGTTTCTATTGCAGCCAGCAAAGGCAAACCGCTCTCTAGCTTTTCATGAGAGTGCCTACCACTACCTTCTACCTGGATGGTATATGAAGAAGTACAAAGTTGGCATTAAAACAGTGGAGTTAAGAAAAAAAGATACATATGAAGTTCTGTGGAAACTCCATCTCTGGACCCTGTCACCAAGGTTCATCCTCTCTCTCCCTGTCCTATAACAACAGATAGCCTTTCCATTTGGGCCACTGCTTTGGCTAGAAAGAACATGCACTTCTGATCCTTATGGCAGCAGCACAGGGAGACTTGCAGCAAGAGACTGACTGTGCGTGGCACAGATACGGGCATGAAGAATTCAGGGAAAGCCACACATACTCGTGAACAAAACACAGTGGCTTAGGGACCTCCTTGCTAAGCATATGGCAACACCGCATTCCTGCTGATTTGAAACCCAGGCCACAGCCTCATCACTAAATTGCTGACAGAAAAGTGAAGACCATCCCTGCTGAACACTGGAAGATAGGACCCTCAGCACAACTGCTGGGGTTAGAAAAGATGCTCTGTTGATGCCGTGCTGGCCCCAGCCATAACCCCAGTGCCTGCAGGGATGGCACTGAGCCAGCATAGAGCGGCGCTGGGGAAAGGCAGGCTCTGACCAAGCAGCACTGCCCAGCACTGGGACCCCACTTCCCAGCCTTGTTCGGGCCAGCTGGGCACTGTCCTGAGCCCCGTGAGTGTCCCATGGGATGGTCCTCCAGGCCTCAGCAGGATGGGCCAGGTGAACTGCTGCTGCAGCTCCAGGTGGGATACACCACCACAGCCGGGCCTCACAGTAGCAATGTTTCTCATGCCTGCCCTGCCACTGTCAGCTCTGCAGGGAGACTCTGGCCCCATGGAGCAGCGTGCACCCATCTCAGCATTACCCAACATCAGCTCTAAGCTGGTGCTCAGTGAGGGCATGCGGGTGACCCGGGGCCACATGATGACAGACAGGCACCTTCTCCTCTTCAGGGAGTCACTGCTCATCACCAAGTTAAAGACTCTAAGGCTACAGCTTCCTCTTCCCAAGCCACAGCCCTGAGACCAGGACAGGGACGCCCAGCAGCAGGATGAGCTCCAGCAATCTGGCCATCTGCATTGGGCCAAATATACTGAGCCTAGCTGAGGACAACCTGCTGGAAGTACTAGTGCAGGTGACTGGCAAAGTATGCTGTATTTACCAGCTGGCTACAGCCTTCCAGGCTCATCAGAGCTTTGCTGTTCAGAAGTACCTTGCTGCCTCCTCTCTTGAACAATGCTTGTGGAGTAGCTGCCTGAAAGAGCAGCCCCACAGCTGCAGCATTCTGTGCAAAAGCAAGGGCCAGAAATGGGAAAGGCTGTTTGATATGTTTTTAGCCACCTGGACTGAAACCCAGGATTTGGTGCATGCAGGTGACAGGCCTGGTGGAGCTTCTCATCGAGAACTGCAGAGAAATCTTTGTGAAGGAGATATGTGGCCTTTCCAGGCCTTCAGCTAAGGAATCAGCAGCACCCACTGACAGCACCACAGGTATGAGGATGGACTGTGGATTGTCACAGGCTGGGGCTTCTGGTCCTATTCCTTAGTGTGTTCCTGGCGCTCATCTGTGCAAATGGAGCTGCTGAGTGCTCGAGACTTGACAGAGGTGCTTTCCAACCAGAAGGCTTCCCACACATTCAGAGTGGCAGGATTCACAAAGTAAACCTCATGGCCACTCTCCTGCATCTGCCCTTCACTTGCACATCAAGCACATATTTTGACAGTGATGCTCTTACCTCGATGTTGCTTCTGGTGGGGCTGGACATAGAGTGTTGTTCTGTCAGCCCCACTTGTCCCATGGCCTCTGTTTGGTCACTGCCTCTCAGGGCATGAACGGTTTACTCTTCAGGATGAGCTCAAGCCTGAAGGCCTCAACTGACTTCTGAAAGCTGCTGACTGAAAAGGCCTTTTCCGGATCATTTCCATTCAGCACAGCAGACATGGCAGAAAACAGGGCATCAGAGGGCAAAGAAGAAAACTGTCATAGGGCTTCAGGTGGGTTTTGCTTTTGTTGTTTTTCAGTTCCAAGAAGTCACTTCACAAAACATGCCTTTGCTTTCTAGAGGTGCGCTTGGAAGAGCAAAATGGCCGTGCAGGAGAAGCAGATCCAGAGCATCAGGCAGAAACACCTCTGGGCTCACCATCTTCTCTGCTCATCCTCCTCCAAGGAGCAGGGGGAGATAAGTTGGTGGAAGCAGAAACAGTAGAGGTATGTCAGGTCCACAAACACTGTGAAAAAATGTCTCATGCATAACGGTATAGTTTCTGGTGTAAAGCCAAGGCTGAAATGTATAGCGTCTTCTCCTCACTAGGAGAAGGAATGAAATATGCTTGTGTCTACTATAAGCTGAACAGCAAAAAGCAGCAAGTGCTTCCTTCTGTGTGAGCAGTGGTTTTCCTTCTCTAAGCTAGGAATGCTGAGGCATTAGTCTTTCCACTGTAGACACAGGACCCAGCAGAACAGACTCCAAGTACCTGCTGTGCCTCATCCTGGCATTAGATCTCTTGTGTTTTTTTCCCCAGAATGATAGATAATAAGAAAAAATGGAAAGATTGTTTCTCAAGTGGTGCTGAATGCCCCAAACTTGTGCCTCTGCGACAGAGACAAAGCAGACAAGTGTGGACTGGGAAGTAAGGATGTCATGTTACTAACACAAGCGAGAAACAGATGATCCTCTTCAGAGAAGGTCCTGTGCATTTGTGTCTTTCAAGAAAGGACTTCTTTCTTGGTATGGACTAAAATGCTGTGATGAAAGGGCAAGCACGGGCATCCATCGGTCTACAGCTCTGCAAAAGTTAACAGCAGGGCTGAGGGAGGTTTGCCTTTGCACTTTGTGCTATAATCCCATTAGAGCTGTCCTGTTAGAAGCTGTCTGCTTCAGAAAAGTTGAGCTGGGATCCTACTTCATCGGAGCTTCATGAAGCCTCTTTTGGGCCCAGGGACTGTGCAAAATGGGGATAATGCAAACCAATCCAGGTGATCTGCTTTTAAGAGCTAAGGTAGAAATTTGGCAAGTGGTAGCTTACTACTCCCGGGAGGCCCTTGCCACCCGTTAACTTCTGCATTTTCATTTTAGGTGCCTATAGCTTTGTCACTGCAGAAAGCGTGGCAGGCTCCCTCCCGTGCCTTGAGCAACTGAAGAGCTTGTCAGCAGAAAGAAGGTAAAATGAGCTAGCTTTGATGAAGATAAAAATTGATTCAAGTTTACCATGGCTTTACCTATTTAATAATACTGTTGAATAGAAAGGCCTGCAGGCTCTTCCCAGGAAGACGAAAACCACAGAAACAGAAAACCTGTGCATGCAGAAGGAAGTGAAAGTAAACCAGGAATGAGGAGGAGAAAGAGAGAAAAGGAGCTTTCAGGGATCAGCAGTTGAAAAAAATCCAAGAAGGCTGAGAAGAACAAGGTGGCTGGATGTGTAACAGACTCTGCTGTCCATCTCTCAGCACTTTGAACACTGCTCTAAGTATATGAAATGTTTCTGTGATGCAGCAAGATGGCCCCATGTAGGAAGCTTGCTCCTGCATTTGAGAGAAAATAGGAAAGTCAGAAGGAAAATACCACTCCGAACATTGCAGTTTTAATTTTGTACTTGTTGAAGCTCTGTTTGTACAAGGGTAAGCAGACACCCTGGCAAGGTCACAAGAATCACTATTTTTAGCTATTTGACCTGCTATTTAAATAAAGAGGCGAAGTCCCACTTCTTGGTTCATGTCAGTTGGCAATCCTCATGCTGGCTTATATTGTCTGAGTCCCAAATAAGCAGCAAGGATTTGTTCCAAGTAGCTTTAAACAATATTGGCACTTCTTAGAAAGGTCATATTTCATCTGAGATAATTAAGAGAAAATAATTTTTTTTAAAAAAGACAAAAACACCTAGGCCCTATACAGAAGGGATCTGGTCTGGTGCCTTTGTATTTTTTTCTGCACTGTCCACTAGAGAGCAAGGCAGTCCTGGATGGCTCAGTGCAAACTGATCAAACCAGACAGCTCAGTGGGGTGTTTTGCAGAAAGAGGGGCTTAAGTCCTGGAAGCAGCACAATCCCAGCCGGCTTGGTGCCTCTGCCTGAGGGAGTGTGTGTGGCCTCTAAACCTGGGTTGGTAGCAAGGTACAGTGAGGGATTATGCTGCTCAGGTTTTGCAAAGGACTACATCATAGCTACCCGGGGGCTCTCTGTCGAGCCCTGCTGCATGGCAAAGGGGCCCTGTAAATCTCTGTAAACTTACAGTTCTCTGAGGTTATTATACATGGTTAGAAGGGGCCAAGAATACTGTAGTCACTGCGGGTAAGAGTTCTTTCTTCTGTGCTATAATCAATTCCTTTTGAATTGTATTTCCTAAAGAAAGAGGAACTAAATCATGCCTATTCCTGCCTTTATGGTTCCATCAGTGCTTTATGAATCTGTCGTTGTAGGTGCTGATTTATTTTTATTGGCTAGATTTCCCAGCTGAGCTGTGACTCCTGAGCTACCAGGGGCATGATGTGGCCCTGGCACCTTCTTGGCAGAGGCAAGGAGAGAGGCGCCCATGCCCTGCTGCTCTTGCCAGCAGATTTCATTTACGCACAACTGAGCCAGAACAAAAATGGAAAACGCGGGGCACCTGCCCACCAGGCACCAGGGCCGAGCGCTCCTACCACTCCAGGGCGGCCCCTCACCTCCCTCAGACCTACCCTCTCTCTGTGAAAAAGGGAAAAAAGTCCCTTCAGATGACGCCGCAGGTGTGAGGGGAGCGCTGAGGCCTGTGCTGCCTGTCCTCCACCTTGTACTGGAGGTGCAGAGGGTGCAAGAGGCATGCCGCCCCTGGCAGAAGGCTTTGCTGGCTGGTTCATCAGCTCCATGAGTTCTCTCAGCCCTGCTCACCAGTTGGCAGAGCTGAGAGACGGCTCCATGACTTGGGAAAAGCACTGGGAAGCTCATAGAAGAGATTGCTCCGGGGTAACTTCTAGTTCTGCTTTGCAGTCTCAGTCAGTTGGGATAAAGTTTCCAGTCTTCTGGATGCTTATTTAAACTGAACTTGCAAACCTTTGCTGCTTTATCCTTGACCCTATTTTCCTGTTGAATCTGAGGGGATGTTATCATCAACCCACTGACCATGGGCTTTGCCTTGGGAAGAGTGTGGCAGTTCAGCTCTATGCAATCCCTTTCTTCAGAATGAAAAGAATCAGCCTTTTCTCTGCTTTCCTGATGATCCTGTTCTCCATCAACCCTCCATCCAGGTCTTTCATGCTTTCCCTTGCCAAATTCCAGGTAGTCACTGCATTGGTTTCCTTCTCAGCGCTCCTGAAAGCTAATTTCTTCTGTGATGCCTACAAAGCCATCAACACTGATGGGCTGCTACTGCTGACTCGTGGAGTACTAAAGCACCATCATCTTAGTTTGTAGCTCTGTAAGCAGTTGAGTTTTCAGTTCCATAGCTGAACTTTAATAATAATAATAAAAAAAAGTGAAACCAAAGCTTTTTAATTTTTCTCACTGAAGCCAAAACAAAATTCAGTTTCTGTGTGAAAAAGACTTTTCAGGTTGTTTCAGGAGGACAGGGATAATAGGGACTTACGTTTCCTGAAATTATCTTGGTGTCTACCGAGTTCTAAGAAAAAAAAATTAAAATAAAATATTTCAGAATGAAACAAGTGGAAAAAAATTCAAAATGTCAAACTGAAACATTTTAACTTGTTTTGAAGTCATGTTCCAGTTCTTGGGAGGCCAAGCCAATCTGATAAATTAAAAATAAAAGTGTTTCAAATCAGTCTTCCCGTGCACTTTTCAGTGTGAAAAAGTGCTCCATGGAAAATTTGAATCAGCTGGATTTCACTGGTGTGTTTTCTCTTATCCATCAGTTATCTTCCATTTCCATTGTTATCTATGAAGCAGAGCCCTCTATATATGGCTAGACAGTGTCTAAAAGATGGGCTATTGTCCTCTTACTTTGGCTTGTGTGCCAAGCTCAGAATACGCTTAGTCCTGCACAAAAAGCCCAGGGAGCATACTATTAATGCTGCATCTGCATTGTCTACTTCTTTCAATAGGGAAAACATTTCCAGTGACAAACTGGTGGAAAGCTGACTTATTGCACCTGAGGTGCCCCAGAATGGTTTCTGTTCCCTGTAAAAAACTGCTCTGTTTTGCATATATAATTATATACTTATCAGAGCAGAGGCTTTCCCACTTTCACCCAGTAGAAGTCACCCTCTCCCTATTTTTTCCTCTGGGGACAATTAATGTTTAATTGAGTGTATCCACAGGGAAGAGTTCCAAAAGAAGAAATTAAGAGAAACCTGTTTCCTGACTGTCTAAACTGCTGATGAGGCCTCTTCCCTGAGAGGTGGATAAGCCAAGTCCAGGTTCCGGTTCTGAGCCACACAGAGGGGATTTGAATGGATGAGCATGACTGGATTAGAAGAAGAGCAAAGTAACTTTAAGAGGTACTATATTAACAGGTAAGTTTCAGACATTGTGCCAAGGTAGGTTTTGATTAACTAAAGCCTTTCTCATTAGTCAGTGATTAATGACAACTCAGGAACTGAAATTTTTGAAAAAAAATCAATATATTTGAAACAGGTGGTAGAAGAATAATTTTCTTCTCCAGAATTGCCTAGGAAAGATTTGAGCTCAAATTGCTTTACTCAAAACCAATGTATCTGCTATTTTGGTTAAGTGTAAAACCCACATAATAAATAATCTTCCAAGTCTGATCGGGAAAGGCCAGTTATCCCATTCAAAATAGAGCATGTAGGTATACAGGACCTCAAGAATGGTATTAGCCAAAGGTAATTAAAAACTGTTAATTTTATTATTCTCAGGAAAATGATAAATGAGCAATTGCTCCTTGCATTTTGGCAGGGTTTTTTTTATTCTGGGATTTTACCATTTAATAATGATGAGCTGGCATGGCCTCCCCCATATTTTGGGTTTCAGTCTTTCAGAGATAGTTATCTGTCATTCATTTGTTTATCTGTGTGTATGGTAGCAACACCTTCAATCATGAGCTATACTATAGTAGGTACTGTATACACATGAAATAAATATAAGGTCCTTGCCCCTAAAGGACTTACTATCTAATGCCAAGCCCCGGATGATTTTTAATAGCAGACTTTCTGGTAAGATTTTAAGTGCTCAGGACTTTGCTTTAAACATTAAAACAAGGCCATCCCTGTTATAGGGCTGGGACACTGGGGCAGATTTTCAGGGTTGTGCAACAGGTCCTCTGGGAACAATGTCTTCACACCAGCCGGTCCGTCAGTGCCACATACTACCCCAATCTGCAGGCTGGCTGTTGCAGTTCCACCTCTGTGTGTGGCACTGGTGGCAATGCCAGATGCACGCACCTATGAATACAGAGAAATGTGGCTGCAAGTGGGTAAAACAGGCGTGGATTGCACTGAAAATGAGGCTTGAGAAAAATATAGCAAGAGTCCTAGGAAAGAGATGCAAAATGCTACCTCTGGCTTCCATCACACCTGCTAGGGAATTTTAAGCTTTCTCATAAAAATGAAATAAACTGGCAGCTCTGTTTATAGCTGCTCAAAGGCTTGATCAAATAACCTTTTTGCTTTAATGCTGTAGAGTCAATAATACTGGATATGGATAAATCTTCTGTCTCTGCTTACCACTGAAGTGAGGGACTTGCTAGGCAACTCTGCCTTAACCCTTCCTATGTGGGAACAGTCTTTTTTTCTTCTCCTACTTCCTTAACTTATGTCTTTGGGTGGAAAGAGAGAGCATATAGCTAAGACAGTTCTGCCAACTCTGTCTTGGTTCCTGAGATGTGAGCTCTAATTGGGTCGTTAAGGCATCTGTTTTCCAAGGATGTTTTCTAACAGATTCATGTTGTCTAGGACCTCAGCCAGACTGACCTCACATTGTGTTTTTTTCCTTATCTGTGGGATCAATAGCTATTCTACCACAAACCAATAATTTTTAGATAAATGCGGTTGGAATTGGTCCACTGAGTCAGACGTTTAGCTAGTGCTAAATGGTGAATAACAGATGAGAAGCAGCACAGGAGACAGTTGTAATGGGTCTTGAATGTGTAGAATAGTTGCTGATAGTTGATGAAACTGAAGAGAGTAGATAAAAGTAGTGGTGTAGTAGAGGTGGTTAAACTGAAAAAAAAAAATGTTTGCAGCAGCATTCAGCACACAAACAAGCGTGGAGAAATGTTTTTGGTCATGGTCAGTGAATTTCCAGCCCATTAATACCATGCTGTTAGCGCAAAATGTCACATTTTAAAGAAACTTTGCTCTGTTTTTTTTCAGAAGAAAATATTTGATGAAGCATGCCAAAGATTATGAATTTTTCAGAGTTTAATGTCCAAATAAAGAGCACAGTCTTTGCCTTGCACAGGTCAGTAAAAGAAGAAATCCTCTCTATGAACTGTCATGGGGATGAGTGCTGTATGTCTCATGGCAGCTCCTGCATCCTACACAAAACAACTGTCTCCAGAGTTTCTGGGCCGCTTTTAATCATGAGATTTCATCTGTTTTGTAAATGAAATTAGTCTTGGTCAGTGATTAATAAAGGGCCTGAAAGAACTGGAAAGTAATTGCTCTTCATTTTCAGTTATATGTTGTCAAGTTTTTTTCTAATTTTGATAAACGATGCATGGTAATTTAGTCTTATAAACTGGCATCCGTTTATAAACATACATAATGGAAGACCTTGAAACACACTGGCCTGAGTGTATTTTCATAGAGGGCTTTGGCAGGGATTCTCCATCAGAACATAACCTCTACCATTAGATGCTGAACCCTGCATTTGCATACCGTGGCTCTGTTTCTTGTCGTGAAATTGTGCGCCTTGTCCTGAGCCTCATACACCACGCTGGAGGTTAAGAGCGCGTTTCCCAGGGCTGTCTGTGAACGTCCAGCACTGCCAGGAGCATCTACCACACCGCAGGGTGGCAGGGCAGGATTTACACATGAAATTCCTCTTTCCACCTCCGTCCACAATCTCTTTCCAAACGAGAGCAGCGGAGAGTCTCTTGGATCTAACCGAGGGAGGGATTTTGAAGAGGCATTATCCTGATAAGTGCAGGTACCTTGATCAGGTAAAAGGGCCTGGTCTTCTTTCAGAGGAGCGTCACCTCTCTCTGGCTGGAAATGGCCGCCTGTCCCACACGGGCACGCAGGACAGCTTTGAGCAAGTCCTTTTACTCGTAAAGTCATTCACAACAATTCATTTCTGCTTGTTTATGTGCTGACGCTATGAATTTCAGAAGTGGAGGCCTGGCTATTTCTAACATAGGCATCAGTGCAGGGCAGAGTTTGCTACAGATTCAGCCCAAGGCAGAGTCACCCGTGACTGGGCACGGGGCAGCCCGTACTGCCCGCAGGAAGGGGTGACACTGAAGGAGGTTTCCCATCACCTCCTGTTTCCACGCTGATGCCGCAACGCTCGGTGCCAGGGCCTGGAAATGAGCCCAGCCGGGCATGAGGCTGCGCCCGTTCGCTGGCGGCAGCAGCGACCCAACGGCCGCAGGCAGCTCCGGCCCGCTCCTCTCCTTGGCTGGGCCCAGCTGGGCTGGGCTGGGCTGGGCTGGGCTCGCTGCCCGCGGTGCCTCGCCATCCTCCTGCTGAGTTGAGCCATGGGGGCTGGCGTCACCTCCTCCCTCGCGCATGGGCAACCCTAACTTAGGCATTACAGCAAACCATGTGGTTAGTCTGCCTTGCCTGTGCCAGCGCTCCTGGCAGTCTGTGGACAGCACCAGTTGCCCATTGTTATAGTATATTTTAATTTATACGGAGAAGTGAATGCAGGGATTGGCAGATTTAGGCGCAAACATGCTTTGTATCCCACACTTCTACCAGTTCCCGTTACATGGCATGGGTTACCCAACGCTGAACTGTGCCATTTCATCACAGCTACGTCAGTCAGCGAGCATAAACCCCGGCCTGTGCCGAGGCGCAGGCTCTGCCACCTCCCGCCGGCCCAGGCAGGAAGCGGGGAGCAGAGCGGGCTCTGGTCACAGTGACTGAGCATCCGCCGCGGCAGGGCCGAGCATACAGGCTGAGAAATGTGGGGCGTGGGGAGATGTAACTGGGTTGTGAGCTGAAAGCAGGGAGCAGATTAATGGGGATTTGAACTCACTACGGAGGGAATTGCGGGCGATGTGTACTGGCTTATGCAAGGTGTTTATTTTTGATATAATCTTTCCTTCCCCCTCTATACACAAGTTGGATTTAATTGCACAAATGAAGTTCTTTGCCTTCACCTTCTCATCACTGTAGTGGTGTCATCACTGATACAGCTCCCATACAGTCACAAGGCCCACTGCAATAGAGATGGGACATAAACCACGTTTATATGCACATCTGAACAAAAGTAATAATGCAGGCAGCACACAGGCAAATGTAGCTGAGCTTGTGCCTTCTGAATATGCTGTGGTTTTGAGCTCCATTGTTTTGTGGTCTCCTTGGGTCAGCCCTGTTGTCCAATTCCCTGTAGCCCTTCAGATGCACTCTCCTAATCTGTATGCCCTGTGCTATGCACACTGTATCCAAGTAATTAGATTTCCATGATGAAAGCAGAAACAAACCTTATAAACCCTATCATAGGCAGGAGAAAGACTCACTGTTGTTAGGTGGCAGGGATTAAAACATAAAGCCTTCATCAGCAGAAGGGCTATCAAGTCTTTTCTGATACAGGTCGAAGGGCCAAAAAGTCACAGACTTGCAGTGGTTCTGAAACTCATGCCCGTAGATCCAGCAGGGCCAGGCTTCCAGAGGCAGTGGTCTTGTGTGGCATGTTCTGCTGTGTTTCAGGGAATAAACAAGAGATGGTTCTGTCTGTCACATTTACCTAAATCCTTTCATCTAAGGAAGGGAAAAAGATGAATCCCAATATAGTGGAGGAACGATTTCTGTTAGATAGGTCATATTTTCTGTAACTTCAGGAATAATTCTGAGTCAACATCTCCTTTGCATAATAGAGATTGAGTTAAACTTGATCTAAATTGAGGAGTGCTCCAAGCAAAGCTGTAGGAAGAGCTTCCCTCCAGTTGCTCCCTGGCAGGCTCCAGCAGCAGTGGCAGGTGATTACAGAAGGTGCCCTCATGGGAGAAATGTTCAGCCATGCTTTCATTTGTGAGGTCTCTGAGGGCGGGCAGAAGGAAAACCAGGGAGAGCCCGCCTGCAGCCGGGGCTGGCCAAGGCATTGCTTTTTTGTGTCTTCAGGAGCAAACATTAACATGCTGTAAAATTTAAGAGTTGGAGCTCTTTTCTAGAACTCTTGCATGTAATGCCTATTTTTATATAGCATGAATTCTTGTGTATGACTTTTTAACATATACAATGTCTTCCCTATCTCCCCTAAATCTGTGACTTTGTGCATCAGTAAGCCTATTATCACTGTTTCTCCTTTCCTTGTTTATGAGAAAAGAAACTATGCTACGATATTTTTAGGTCATCTGATTTGATGGGGCCTGTACAGCAATGGGTTTTGAGTGCACCCAAGATAGCCTATACTTGATAAAAGTCAAGAAACGGAGACATGACATGTAAGAGGTGTCACCACAAGGTGAAGTCTGTGAGTGACTGAATGCAAATACATGTGTGTTTCTATTGACAATGGTCATCCGATATATTATTTTATCGGTATGATGCTTAGTTTTCAAGTTATGTAGTAAGTCTAGAAAATGGAGCTGCTGTAACTGTGACTAGGTATGTCTTGGCATTCTTTGCATTGTATTTGCATTTTATGGAAAAAAGACTTTCTTGGGTTTTGTATCTGCATATTGGGTTTTTTTTTCTGTTAGCATCACTTTGTGTTGAATTCTTTCATAGACTTTGTGTAATGGTGGTAGCTCTAGATTTATATTCCAAGGTACTGATGTTTCCTTAAATTTTCATGAAAATCATATCCTTAAGTATCAATATTTATTTCTTTGTAAGCTTAAAACTATACAAGAAAACAAAAGATACTGAGCAAATAAATATAGAAAAAGTAGCCAGTGAAATAATACAAGCAGAGCAGGACATACTAATAATTTCAAAAGTGAAACAATTAACCCTACGTTCATGAAACTGAGTTTCAACAAAGGCTTGCAGGCAGCCTGCCTAATAGCAGTTACGTAATAGCAATAATTTGTTGCCTGTCTGCAGCCCTTCTGGGTTTTTTTGCCCCCGATAAAATGTTGAGCACACCTTGCATAGTGCAGCAGGGGCTTGAGCACATGAGCTCATTGTTCTGCAGTTTGTACCTCCCTTCCCCAAATGCCTGGAATTTCTGGTTACCCAGCAACCCCAGGGGCATCCAAGTCCTGCACTTTGCAATATGTGCCAACGTCTGTATGGTCTGGAGCAGTCTTAGGGCTGAAAAGCCACCGTGCTTGGACCTGCAAAAAAGAACTGGGAGTGAAACCTGCAGACTGTAGTACCTGGATTTCATAAGTGGGTCACAAGGAGCATTTCAGCCACGGTGATTTAGAAGTTTGGGACCATGTTATCAACACTATCTTGCTTCTACTCATCCTCTCTTCCTGGACATTTTCCATGCAACCCAAGACTGTGATGCTTGATAATTATAGGACTGAAAACTGTAACACATTAAACAGACCTACATGTCATGGTCTGAGTTTTTCTGCACCCACTGGCTCTCACCAGTTTTAGAAAATGATTGCCTTTACCTACAAAGTGCTTATTCATTTAAAATTGCAACACTGGTATTATAATGCAGTGGTATTATAATGCAGGAAGGGCTTGGGTGCTGAAATTTTTTTCACTTTCGCTTTCTGGTAGGAAAGCATGTAGCTTAGGGGGGATCAGCAGGGTAAGGAAAGGAAAACAAGCATGGGAAGGTACTTACATGTCTCTTCCTCTTAGCTAAAACTAAAATGTTCCATATGGGAAACAATAACCTTCATGAAAATAGCCATTAACTATGGTCTCATCCGTTTTGTGCCAAAACTTTTTGTACAGAAATAACAGACAACTTCTGTGAGAGCAGGAAGCTTGACTCCATTAATGCTACAGCTTATGGAGCTTTCACAGTCTTGTGGTTCCTCCTCTCCCAGATCATCTCTAATTTCAGTCCTCCCCCCAAAATTGTAAGATGTCCATTTTGGAGTAGAATGTTGGAAAAAACTTACTAAGCATATTGTTCCTGGTTAGATGCACTTTGGTCTCATGTGATTGTAGTCTGCTGTTCAGAAACATCCTCTTCTTTTAAATCAGACTTTCCAGAGAATGACAGTGAGATAGCGAGAGAGTTTTGTGCTCCATGCACTGGATAGGACCTTAATGAAAAGCTGTAGTAGGGCTCATGATGTGTGTAAGAGACAAACATTTGACTGATGTCCTTAAGCTCACACTGCTGCATGTTGATCTGCTAATGTCATTGACAGAGCAACCTGCAGATGCTCAGCTGCACCTGGTGTTGCAAGATCATGGCACAACGATGCCTGTAGCTTCTTCTAATGTAATCCTTCCAGGGCTGTTCTTTCCATCTACCTACGAGAAATCTAGTATACTTCCAACATCAATGAGTTTCAGGTTGGGAGTCTTCCTTGATTTGAGAGGGCAAGAATTAATATTAATGATGAAAGTCTTTGAGGAAAAATGAAGGTTAACTACCAGTATGGCATGGCTATACAGTTTTCAGAAAAGAGAGGAGTGTTGGGGGAAATGAATAGCCAGTTTGTACAAGGCCTGGAAGACACAGAAATGTGAACAGTCTGCCTGATCCTGGTTACTCCTCTCTCTGTTACATTTAACCTGAGAAATTATAGAGAAAAAAGGCAAGTTTTAGTTTTCTAATTCAGATATATTCTCATAAGAATATTTTGCTAATTCAGATCTTATTACCCCATAAGGTAAATCTGCTAACTCAGGCTGCTATCAAGACACATATAAAGGCTTTGAAATCTTAGTTGTGGGAATAGAGTATAGATGTCACTTCACAGGAAAACTGCTTGCAATGTAGACACATCTTTTATTTGAAGATTTTAGATGTCCTCCCAGAAGATTCAAAATCTGTATGTGCACTGTGGAAAATGTAAGGGAGAAATGAGGTACAAATGCACATTTAGTTCTAACTGACCTTGCTGGGAAACAGCCAGGAAGATCAAAAGCCAAGCTAAAATGCTTGAAAAATAAGGCATGAACTGGTATTATCAGAAATTCATCAAATCACAGTGAAGAACAGAGCAAGATGAACTGCTGAATGTTTGCAGAAAAACAATGATAAAAAGGTTGGATCATTTGGACAAACTAGCCACAGAAGGAGAGTCAAAGGGGGAAAGAGAGCCATTCTTAAGGGAAAGAGATAACAATGTAGTGGAGAATTTGAAAGGAAAATGTCTGCTCCAAAACTGGCCCTTCTAGATTGTAGAATGAGGATAAAACACATCAGGAGTTCAGAAAGATTGAATTAAGAGTGAGACCAAGACAGAGCCTGAGATGCTTCAGAAGAAATGTGGATATTTTTTGGGAAAAAATAATGTTTACTGAAGTAACCGTAACTTATAAGTAGAAGAAACTTGGATCGAAGGACAATACTCATAGAAAACATGAAATACTAATACCAACATGTATTATGAGAAAGCTGGTAGTTCATGAATCCCAGAAATTAAAGTAAGAGCCAGTTAGGAGAAAAGGTAATAAATGTTATATTGTGTGTCTATGCTATTACCTTAATCATTCGGACTTTTATATTAAGGATGCTTAAGCTAAAAAACCTGCTCATCCCCTGTATAAATATTAACATAAAATAGAAGATGTCTCAGCTCGATACCACATCCACAAGCTATTACATGCCTTGTAATCAAACAAAATATTTAGTTTGTTTCAGAGTCAAGTTTATTTAGCACTTTATTAACACTAAAGGATACCCTATCGCCTCTTATCTGTCTTCTTAAGGAAAAAAATTCCTTTTTAATTAGGTCATTGCAGTCGTGTGCTGCTGCCGTTACATAAACTCTTCCTGGTACATAAATACCAGCATAGCATTTATATAGGTTTAATGCTGGCATGGAAATATTAATATGCAGGCTGTAGAACAGGTAAAGCAAATAGACTTTGATGATACAAATTCCTTTCCTAAGTCCCATCCCAGTTCTGACCAAACCTAAGGCTGGCAAGGTAAGTTAGGGTCACTTTTTCCTAACTCTGCTATGTAAGAGGGCACAAGTTTCTTTGAAATGCCTACACTCAAGTCATTGGATAAAATCTGCTTTTCAGTGATTAGAATTTTAATGAAGACCACGATACAATTATCCCATATACCTAATTCTGAGCTACCCACACCCACTACTTCATTCTTGCGCAAAGTAGAGTCAAACACAGAAGTGGGAGGGATTTAAGGGTGGTGTTGATTGTTGCTCTCTTTGAAAGGAGATGGGTGATTCTTTCAGAGAAAATTCAGTTTGGTTATCAGCTAAAGGAGTTTATTGGCAAAAACTATATGGATAATGCATGAAAATATATTCAAGCAGAAAGTTCAGAGAATGTTGAATTAAGCCTCATTTAAATTTAGGTTTATTCTGATAAAATTATTTTAAGAGGTAGTTTTAAAACACCTTGTATATAAGACTGCGTAGGCTTTGAAATGTCACTGTATGTTTTTGCCCTTAATACAGTATAGAGCATATTTTCATTATATATAGGCATATTGAAAAAGTCCATGGATTCTGAACTTAGCGATATTGCAGTTATTTGGTAAGCACAATCACAGATTCTTCTACAAGTAATGATAAAGACAGTTCACTATTTCTGTAGGGCTGATGCTGCCACTGGAATATTATTATAAACGGGCAAATCATACAACTTGACAAAATAGTAATTTGTTAGTGAAGCACCATATAGCTACTGTCCAGAGTGTCTTTCAGTTTAGTAGTAGCTTCTTGGGTCTGGAATAGTTTAACTACACAGTGGATCCTGGGTAACCTTTTCCCCAGAACCCTTATTGTGGTGTAATGTCAGACTGTTGTTCTTGTACATTGCTTGTAAAGAATAATCATGAAGCAGAGAGGGTGAGTTAATAAGGTCAGAGAGTGTACAAATGACGGTGCGGGTCTATACGCAATAAACACCCTGTATTGCACAACCTGCAATGGTATTCAGAGCTCTTCTGTTTGCAGCTGTTGTTCTGCTGACGTTATTGATTAGTCCTTTGTTTTGTGTGCTTTCCAGTCCAAAAGCAAGCTGTTCCTGCTCACAGGGGCTTTTGCCTCATCCTAGTCTCCATTACTCTCTGTGCAACAAATGATATGAATTGATGTTAACTGCACCTAGTCAAAGATGTCTTTCAGGGTAGAGATGGCCATACTTTGGCATGTAAATTCCTTGTAACCTGCAAGAAATTCAAACACAGCTTCTATGCTAGAGGGGTGTGCCATCTCAGGGGAGACCTTACCACCTTCTACAACTACCTGAAAGGAGGTTTTAGCTAGGTGGGGGTTGGTCTCTTCTAGAAGTGAGCTAGTACCAGCTGATGAATCCGGCTAGTCACAGCAGCACTTGGTGTGCATGCAGCACACACAGCCTGGCCCTGTCCACAGTGAGAAGCAGCTGTCATACGTGAACTATCCCCAGAATTCTTCCTTCCCTCAGCTTTTCAAAGGATCTGGCACATGTCTCATGACCACTCAAATGAAGCTTTGGGTTGTGGCTCACTGATTCTTGGAGCTCATTCTGATCAGCTACAGATCTTTTCACATTCATACTTTCCCTAACAAGAGCTGTTTAGTCCTTCAAGTGTCAAAATGTGTTATGTGTTTTGCCTGTCATGGTGGAACTATCATCAATAAAGTCTTGATGACAATGTAGTCAGTATGCTACCAAACTTCATCATAGATCAGCTTGTTATATCACCTTATAAATTATCCCATGTCAGTTGTGAAAAAAAGTTATCTTCTGTTAAATAGCTAGGTTTCATACTTGTCTGACAGAGAGGTAGGTACAATAACTTGGTATAGCTTTAGTCTAGTAGAGTGCTTGATCCTGTGTTGACCACATATTCATTGTGAGAGTTTGAGACCATCAGAAATGATGGTTCTTTGCAGGAGATTGCCTGTGTGTCTCTAATGGCATTCTCATTCAAGGTACTTATAATGTAAGTGAACTCATTAATGACTTAAAATTCAGTTCTGTTGATGGATACAAAAAGAGAAGTACACTCTTTTCCAAAACTTTCTGAGAAATAATCTTAGTGATTTATTCAGAGTTGTTCCAAAACAAGTACAGGCATAAAGTGTTGCTCTGAGTAGGCCATCAGTAAGGGAATCATTAGCATGAACAGTTTCTATTAATCCCTCCTCCAGAGCTGTATTAAAAAAACAAACTTTTGCAGCTTGAATCGAGTCTGAGGACCTATTTTGGAGGTTACAGATCATTGTGTCCCATGTCCTAAGCAGGACAAGCAGGACATGCTCTAAGATGCATCCTCTTTTGATGTTCCTTATAACAACAAAGTGCTTGAAAAAGCTTGACTGACCTTTACTCTGCCTTGCATCACATCATGGAGGTGTTTCAAAATTAATAGCTGCTCTTGGACTTTCCAAGAATCTTCCGAGTCTGTGTTTCTGATTGCATCAAAGGTTTTAATAAATGGAAGCTATGTAAAAGTCTATGTCTTACTTCTCCCTTTTCCCGCCTTTGTATAGTGATAAATGCTATGGAAATTGTTCCATTGTTTGCCTGAAAACTGCTTTTTGATTTTTTATAGTAAGTATTGGCAGCATATGAATGCAGCAACACTGGTGCTCTGTCTACCACAGAGAGCTTTCATCTCATATGACTTGATCTGGATTCACTGACAAATTGACTTTAATCCAGCCTGTCAGCAGGTATGTCTGACCAAGATAACGCAGTCTGAGGAGTGCTTCTTTCCTTTTCAAACAGAAGCTGACTGGCCCTATTACTGCCAGCAAATCAGCTTGGATGCTTCTGCTTCATATTGTAAAACCATCCTCGTGCTAAATGACAATCCTTATCTGAGCACTTTCTTCAAATAAAGTATATCCTGTGTGACTGCGCACAGTCAACCTCACCAGCTATTTTTATTCAGTGCAGCAGCTACGTCAGTTGCCCTTCAGTGTTACTTTGCATTCTGAAAGGCTGTTTCATAATTTTCCCCTCTGTGTATAGAAATTTCAAATGGTAGCTGTAATTGACTGCCATAATGCTTGATTTTGACCACAGCAAAGAAGAATTCAGCAGACACAGCGTGTCATGCCTTCTAGGAAAACAAGCCATTTTTATTCTTTCCCATTGTAGAAGGTTGCTCAGTAGTCCTGATTCACAATATGAAGTTATCTGAAAAGTTACAAAACAGTGAGGTTTTCTTTTTATTAATTTTATTACAGCACCCTGTATTCTAGGCTGGCTGTACACAGCTTTTTCCTCACATTACCACCCTTCTGCCTTCATCCCTTTCTACAGGATTTCTCCCCAGGACTGGCAATTGCAACACATCACTGCTACTGAAAGAGCTATAATGGCTTTTACAGCACTCTCACGGACCTTTTTCTGGGTCAATACATCATTGTGCTAAGTGTCTCCACTGCTGTGAACTTATTATATAGGTTTTTCACCATTTTTGTAACCAACAATTTGCACGTTAAAATTAAACTTGTTCAAAAAAACGTCAACTGCACATTCTGACAAAGCCACATACATAGTTTAACTGGTCAGCCGAGCCTGTTTCCCAGGGAATTGCTGACAGACAAAATCACAACTACCAAAAGTCATGTGCTTGATAATGGAATGAAATGTGGAAATCAGCTTTTGTAAGCAACAAGACCAAGAATATGAAGGTATAGCTGTTCTCAGTGCTAGTCATCTGTTCCTGAGAAATCTCTATGTTTTGTTTCAGGGGATCAGGACTATTTCTCCTCTGAACTCTGGCAATGAGGTGTAATTAATTCCTATGGTCTGAATTCAGTTTGAGTTCCATTCTTTGAAGAATATTCAGGTCAAAACAAGTGGTGGGAAAGAGTTTATATCCTGCTGCCAGTCCAATATGGAAAGATACTTAGAATTTAAAGTCAATCATAGGTTATGTAATGTTTTGATATAAAATAGCTGGTAGCTGCTCATCATTTATTTGCAGTTGATATCTGTAATAGCAGACAATTTTGTACACAGTGTACAGTTATTTGTACATTTTGAAAAGCCTTTTACAGTGAGCTGCATTATCAAACCATTTTTTTGTAGTATATCAGTCCTGGGAGAATACTAATCCGATCAGAATCCCTAAGAAGATTGAGTAATGCTAATGTTTAGTGAACAGAAATTTTTAAAGCTGCATGTGAGAAATATCATTAAAAATTATGGAATACGGAAATAGTAGCTACATTACTGAACTTTGATTTCTGAACTGAAATGTCCATTTTGTGAGACATGTCATAAATCTAAATATGATAAATTAGAAGTATTCAGCTAACATTATAATTTTCAATTTTGATTAGTTTAGATCAATCCAAATTCAAAACCTCTACTTCGTATTCATTCTAGTAGAAGACGAAGTCCTTGCATTCCACCTACAAATAGAGTCTTCCACTGGCTATAAACCAGACACAAATTTTGTAGTCATTATTTTTCCTCCATTTTCTACTTTTTCTGAAAAATAAAAATGTATGGCTTGTATAGATATGAAGAACAACAGGAACCCTGTAGAAGCAGTTTACACTCCCTGACTTTGTAGAGTGTCTGAATCTCTGATGAGTTTCTAACATGAATCTTTTCATGATTTTTAATGGGTGTTAACTCACATACCCAAAGGAAACATCTTAAAATGCTAAAAACATGAAAAGCCATGAACAATTGTCTTTTTCTACATTTTCCTATGCTGTTCGAAAATGTCGTCACCCCACTACTTGTTTCTGGAGATAATTGCCATTTTCCTCTGATAGCAGCAGGTAGCCCATTTCACTTTACCTAAAATTATCTTTTCCACAGAAAAGCTGTGGCAAAGCTAGATTCTGTCACTAGTGTGTTTTAATCTTTTGCAGGGAATGTTGCAGGGTGACACTGATATCTTTAGTTAGCCTGGCTGTTTGCAATGTAACTGCACAGTAATTTTCATCCTAAACAAGCAGAAGTGACATCACTGTGAAATCTGCATCACTGGTCTCCAGGATGGATGAGCATGTAGAAGATTTTGATAGAAAGGAATAGAGTGGAGTGCAGACAGTATATATTTCAACACAAAGCCTTAAACATGGTTAGTTTAACCAGTGATATTATCCATTCACAGGGACTGAATTTTTCAATGACTTCCTGACAGCTGTTAGAGAAATGACTGAAAACAGGTTGGGCCAGCTCCAAACTGCTTTTGCTTTTCACACCAATCTGCAGAGGACATTCTGGGGTCATGCTCTGAGCTGAGTAGGAGATGAAGTATTACTCCCAACTTAAATTGTTTGAGACATATCATACCTGAAATAGTCATTCTGATACTTTGTGTCAACAGGTGAGGAAGCCCCATGGGTCAAAATTCATAAAATTGATGTGAAAGCACCTTTGATTTACTTTTTCACAGTCTGTGCTGAAAAGAGTTTAGCTAGACCTACAAGCCTGATCTTACAGTTTGCTTTGATTCCACGTGCCAGTGAAAAGGTTGGACTGATTTGAACTTTGTGAGATGGATAGTAGCTGTTGTACTAAGTGATTTAAAACCACCAATTTAGGCTTAAACCCTGGCTGAGTAAATACAAAGCCTTAACCATATATAGTACCCATAATGAGCTTTCCTTTTTCAATTTCCATGGAGAGTATTTATTTTTAAATCAACAGTATTTCACTGCCAGATTTTCCAATACCAAATTTTTCATTGCCAGATACTGATGTATCTTACCAAAAAATGAGAACTAAAAATGAAGCAGATGAGTTTATATTCATTTTTCATCAGTGAAGTCACTGTTCATCACTGCTGAATGCAGTGTAGCTCTCCCCTCCCTAAAACAGCATTAAAAAAAAAAAAAAGCTCAACATTGGAATCATACAACAAGCTGAAAAGTTATGTCTGTGTGCGTGTGTGCACGTCTCTTACGTTTCTGGAATGAGAGCAAGGACGATGAAGTGGATGAGAGGAAAACGCAAACAAAACCAGCCTGTGATGACATGTGTACTTCCCATTGGCTTGCGTAGCCTTCAAAATCCAAAAATCAGTACATAAATATATGAACAGGAAAAGTTCCAAAGCGTTCTTTCTGAAGCCAGTAGGTTGTTTCCTTATCATCGAGCAAGGCATCTAATACAATGCTGACATAAGTAGGATAATAATGTCAATTTTTTGCCCAGGAAGAAGAGAATGAGTGAGCAGGTAATAGTGTACGGACAGAAAGATGAGTTCTGAGACACAAGCTTGAGGTTTAGTTTCCATTACAATCCAGACTTATACTTAACCCTAAAAAATCTGAAGGTCCTTTGCTCAATAACTCTGCATATCAGAGAATTTCTTGGGAATGCAGAAGCTGTCATTTAGGGGCAGCTTGACATAGAAATATATAGCAAAATAGATTTCTCAGTATCTTACTATAAGTTACTCCTAGACAGAAATTTAAACAAACCAACAAACATTTTGTCAAAACAAAGATTAATTATTTTCCCAGGAAATTAAAAAGAAGTATGTATTATATGGCTATTTCATTGATTTATGAAGTGTTTGCAAACCTTGGCAGGTTTCATTACTACTTTGAAACCACATCCAATTCAGTGACAGATTCACACAGCTGCTGGGATTGCCCAGTCCAGTTTGCAATTTTTCATTAGAATTAGAGGCCTCAGCTGTAGGCTTTGGATCGAAGGCTAGGGTTCGTGCCCATCGTTCTTGTTTACACCCATCCATGGCAAAAATCACAGATTCATGTGACTGGCTTTTGGACAAAGCTAGGTGAAGGGGTTTTGTTATTAATAGGTTTTGCTCTGCAATTTCCTGCTCATTTGGATGTGAAACTTTAGCAAGAGAAACTAAGAAAATCAATAGAGTATTTATTACCTTGTGACATGACACTTGGCAGTTTTTCCCAGTGCGGTCACTGGTATTCAGCCACCATCCATCTCTGTGCAAGCACAAGCCATTTCTGAAAGCTATGGCTTTCCATCCTAACTCCTATCCTGTGGGCAACTCACAGAGCTCCTGCACAACTTCTCCTTGGTCACCGCTCTACACATAGCAGTCACGGTCCCTTTGCACACCCCGTATTGTTTTTCTCCAATCCATGACCATTTTCATGACACTGTTTATAACTGAGGTAGAAAGTTCTTGCAAAGAATAAAAAAGGAGCACGTCACCGTTCTCTCTTACCCTGAGAAGAAATATTCCTGTGTTCAAATTAAGAGCTTAGTATAGGATCTCATATAAATTAAATCTTGGAATGCCCATTACAGGGGAATCTGATTGAATACCGTTTTCAGTGTCTTCACTTTACACATTCAGCAAACAAAAGCAGGGTATGCCACGGTCTCTAATAACAAAAATAGAATACCTCACAGTGTGTTTTTTTAAATTTGAAGTGCAGGTAAGAAGTTGTCACGGAAATTCAAATCTCAGCTCTTCCTGTATGTTATACTTTTATCTGCAATGAAGGTGAAAGAGATACAGTTGTGGCGGGCTTTTTTTTAAGTGCAGGTGATTTAGCTGATTTACATTCAGCAGGGCAGATGGCATTAATAAACTCATCAGAGAACCCAATGGAATTACTCACATACATAAAATTAGTCAAGTATATGAGCATTTGTATGATTATAGTTGATACCAAGGTATGCACTAAACTTTCTCACAAAATATCTTATCTATTATTTCTTTCATCTGTTCTTAGAGGTAAGGTTAGATCCTTTTTCCACAGCCATCTCCCAGCATTTTTTCTTAGGCACTCCTCTCTTTTTGTTTCTGTTTCTCTCCTCTGTAGTTCAGTTGCATAAACTGATTTCCCACCTTTTCCTTTGTTGTTGGAAAGATACAAAAGTTTCCTTGAGAACTTTCTGTTCCCTAGAATTCCCTTCTAACTCATAGAATATTTGGTCAGTCCAACTATGAACATTTATATGCTATTTGAAACATTTTCTTATTAGAGGAGAGTGTTCATTTTCATCTGGACCAACACTTAGTATACCAGTAAAATAAAACCAGTAAAATACCAGTAAAATAAAAATATTTTCTTTTCAAATAAGATGTTGCTTTTTGGTCCAGGTGTCAACTGAAAAATTTAGAGCTTTGGTTTTTTGTACAGAGGCAATAATCTAATGACATTTTGCTTTAGTATTTATATTGTCTCTATCTAAATCCTCCCTTGTAATTAAGTTCTGATATTCTCCTGACCCTGGGTTATGTATGAAATTTAGGATTTTAGTGACATGAACAGGTTTATTTTCAAGTAGAAAACATTGAATTAGGAGTTTGAAGATAACATTTTGCCATAAGTGCATACAAAAAGCCACTAGTTACCACAGCGTGGTTCATTATTTCTATATAATAGGTTTTCCTCTGACATGGCTGTACACTAGACATCTCGCAGTCCTGTGTGGGACCAGCTCACCCTATAAATTCTGACCCATTGCCACATTGTGATATTTGGACTGGGAGGCATCTAATATTGCTCACATGTAGGACAACCATTATCTATTGTTTTAGGAATACAGTTTAGGAAGACAAGGAATCTCTAAAAAGCTGAGAGAAAAGAAGACTAAGATTATCATATGCAGAATACAATCCAGGAGATAGTACTGGTGAGGCACTTACACTTTGTAGATTATTATTCTGGGGCTAGAGAAAAGCTCTGCAAGTCTGGGTTTCCCACATTGCATCAGTTGCTGACAGAAACCTCCTCCTCTCTACTTGAGCCAAGGCATGGCACTTATGTATAGTGGTTCTCCTCTGTGCAAAAATCCCAGCTGACCACTGCATCAAGTGTGTTATCATCTCTGCAGACTGGATATAGAGAATAACATGAAGTTGGAATTTCCAGAATCTGTTCTTCCTAAAAATTTAACTGACCACGGTGTTCTGCATAGCTTCCTTTAGGTGGGGACTCTGCATACCATAACCAAATGTTATTTTTACTCTCATAATTGCATTTAACTTTCACAGACTAGCTGAAATGAAGCAGAATGATGCAGGGTTCTTCTGGATCTTTCTCAGCACTGAAGAGAGATGAGGATGTCAAAAAATGACTGCACATAGATTTTCAGACAGAGTTGAAAATCTACCGTGTATATTAAAAGATGGATTTACAACATGATCATTGCATGCACTTCTGCTGAAACTGTCATGCAGGTTGATGCGTGTTTGACATGTCACTACTCCTTCAGCCAGAATACTCAAAGTAGTTGGCAATTGTCTACTAAGGAGAAAAAACCTTTGCTATGGAAGGATCTGTGCCATTTTTCCCTCTGTACTGACATTTGCAATGCTTCACAAATAATAATAATGATCATAAAAATATATTTCAGGACACTTGATAAGTCATACACAAACAGAATGCTTTCCTTCCTGTGCACAGCGTCAACAAGCATGCCATGACACATGAACTTTCAAAGCAGGAACCAAACGGGGCCTAAGTGATGCATAGGCTTTGCACTGTCCTTTGGCCAGGAATGAGTACCATAAACAGTGTGGACATATCTGAGTGAGTAAACAGTTTGTACTTGCTGAAACTATTGATGCTGCTTCTATTTGTATTTACAAATATGGTTCAAAAGTACCATCGAATCTAGAATCACGTATTTGTTTACCATATTCAGTTATGATCTAACTCTAAGAAATAGAGGAGAGATGAAGAAAGGTATCTGGTTTTATTAGTTTCTAAAAACCCCTCACAATATGTGGTATCAGTAATGACAGAAATGAGAGACAAGATTACACTGGCATCTTTTCTACCCGAAATGTTAATGTCAGAGTCATGAGTAATCAACTGGCTACATTAATTATCTAATCTCTTTCCTGTATTTGTATTGCTTGAAGTGTATTTATAATGCTTCTGTCGCCACAGGATTTGTGAACATTTGCTTTAGGAACTGCTCCTACACGTTCTGTACATGCAAGTAGGCCTTACTGGTATGTGTCATTCCACCCATCTCAGCAGAACTGTGGCAGAGAGGGGCAGCTTTACGGAGCATAGCGTGGATTTATGCAAGACGCTTGAGCTAGTGCAGGTACCATGCTGATGTGTATTATGTCCTTTTGCTGTTGCTAGCATGCCTTGCTTTTTGTCACTGCTAAGCAGCTTCAGCAGGGTGCAGTATTATCTGGCTGTATTGTTTCCAGTATCCAACTTCTTCTCAAGGATAGCTTATGGCCTTCTTTGAGGCATTGCATTCTGCCATAAAACCATAGTCCCAGGTTAGAGGAGTCCAGACTCCTCCTCCAGGCAGGAGGCAGAAAAGGTGGCAGCTGGAATCTACAAGTCTAGGCCAATGCCTGGCTCTCAGTAGCAGCTTCTTGGCTTGGGCTCAAGCCTGCAAATACTAACTGCTGAATGATCAAAGAAAATGGGTATTTGATTTTAAGAACAATGGACCTTCTATTTGTGGATGTATGTCTGTGTGCACTTAGCATGTAGCACATACCTACTGATAGAAATAATGTGATAAAATGAAGATTCATGTAATTAAAATCCCAGTCCCTCGGTGGTGCTGCTGACTGACTTCATTTCCCTGGTAAGAACTCTAAGTAGATCTTCAAGGAAGCCTACCATGCCAAACATTGTGTCGTGCTTAATCCTGTGCTTGTCCTTTATGTGGTACTCCCTTTGACGTCAGTGGAAACTTGTCATATGAGAGCGCAGAGGAATCAGGCTGAATTGATTTTTTTATAGTAAGATTAAATTGAAGGAAGCCTTCTGAAATGTACAGAAATCTTATTCCTTCCTACAACACAAAGGGATGTTTTCTGCTTTATTCTTTGAGGATTCTTACCTGTACGAATTCGTATATGTGTGTGTTTATGAAAGACTGTCAATACACTTGGACGGCACAATCGGCAGATTTAAAAGCGATTGCGGGGAAGTATCTATAATAAGCAAACAGGGAATTCCTAATAAATTTCTAACATGTGCATTCCCGTTTGCTGTTCTACATCACATACACCACAACCACTTCTAAATAACTTCTGTGTATACAGTTTTGCCTCCACATTTCCATTTTGTGGTCGCTAAATCATCTTGAGTAGAGGCACGCAAATGTGAGAGGACACACACTGTGTTAATCAGTAATAAGCTTTAAATATTTTCTGCTTATACCCAAAAGAGTTCTGAGAAATGCCTTTAATTTTTATAAGGAATTTCCCAGCTGGTTCCTTTTGCTGTTAGCAACAGTAACCACATTGTATGAATAGACTTTGTCGCCCCCCGCCCCCAAATAAAAACAAATGACATGCATTTCACAATGCTCAATGTAAATGATGGAGTCATTCTGGTGCTTTTATTCAAGATTTACAATGACCTCACTGACAACAGAATTTGGACCTCTGTGGTTGAATCACAACAGAATAAACCGTCTTAATAAGAAAACGGGATAAACTAATATTACAGTTACAATGTCATTCCCATAGCAAAAATTGCTTGGAGCAAGAGGACACAGGAAAGCATTCAAAAAGGATGCCCTGCAACCCCACTCGTGTACGAGCTGCTTGGAGGGGACAGCCAGCCCCGCTGCGGCGCAGGGACAAGGCGACTCGGCACTCGACGGAATTCCGCCGTTGGGAAAAGGGTTGTCAAGGTTTGATCCCTCCCGTCCCGCGATAAAACACCGGAGTGTTGAGCAATGTAAAAACATCTAAAATATGTATTGCTCAATTTTATTCTCGCAAGTCCGTCCTCGGGAGTGGTAGTTGAACCGCTCTCACAGTAGGTATGTATTTCCTATATGCTACGAAGTAAATATAAGCACAGCTCTCCCTGCTGTCTTCTCCTAAAGTGATTAGAAAACATACGCTATGAAGTAATAAGCAATAACGTCCTCATTCTTCTGAAGAGCGCCCATAGCTCCCCTCGCCTCAGTGCCTTGATCTCCGCCCTCAAATCCCCGTTAGTCCCTTCCAAAGCCTGGCACCTGCGGCACCCCGCCATGGGCACCCCGGCTGCGCGCCGTTCCCTCCACCCCCGGCAGGGAGCAGCAGCCGATCGCAGCGCCCTTCCCCGCACACACACACGCACGTACACACGCGCACACACACACACACGCTGACACACACGCACGTAACACACGCGCGCACATACATACACACGCGCGCGCGCACGCTCACAGCCGCCCCGCACCGGCTCTCGCCGCGCTGCCCCCGGCCCGCCGGCACCTCCCCAAGGTCACGGCCGGGGTGGCGGCCGGGCGCCCGCAGGTGCGCAATGCGCGGCAGGGAAGGAGGGAAGGAGGGAAGGAGGGAAGCAGGGAAGGAGGGCGGCAGGGCTGCGGCCGCCCCCTCCCTGCCTGCGGCCGCTCCGCGCCGCCCGGCTCCCGGGGCGCTGCCGGCCGGGCGCGCCACAGCTCCGCGCCCGCGCCGGATCGCGGATTATAAGATCCCGCTCTCTCCGCCCCCAGCGGAGTCTCCCTCCGCCCCCGCTCCCCACCCCTTCCTCCGGCCGCGGAGAAGGGCATGGAGTTGGCGGGAGCCTATAAAAGCCCCTGAGAGCGCGCCGGGGCTACGGCGCTGCGACAGCCTCCGCGGACGCAGCCGGGCCACGCACCATGTCCCATCACTGGGGATACGGCAGCCACGACGGTGAGTGCCCGCTGGGCCGCGGGGCTCGGCCGGCGCGGAGCGGACCCCTGCCGGCAGGGCCCCGGCAGCAGCGCCCGGGACGTGCCCGCTGCGCGTCGCGCCGAGCCCTTGCCCTGAGCGGGAATGAGCTTGGTGGCACTTTTTTTTTTCTTTTTTTCCCTGCCTTTTAACCTTGAGATGCCACCTGCGCCTGAGCAGCGAGCCAGGCGCGCCGCGCGGTCTGCCTGGAGCATCTTCTGGTTTCCTGCTGTCATTCCTTTACTTCGGGAACGGCGCAAGGAAGAGGGGAGGACGGGGCGCTGCTCCGGCAGGACGGGGTGGCCTCTAGAAGGACTCCCCGGTAAAACCCCAGCCTCGGCCTCCAAGGCTCGGGGACTGCCGGGTCCCTGCCGTGCTCCCCAGGTGGGATTTCCCCTCGTCTGTGTTGCCAGCACCGGCAGCCCGCACACATGGTACATTATTAAAGGCTGACGATAGCGTTAAAAGATGCCGGTTTCTAGAGTAAGGATTATCGTTTATAGCCCCCCAGCTTGGTGTCTTTTCCCACTGAGCCACTTTACGCTGTCTTGCAGGACCCGCTCACTGGCACGAACACTTCCCCATCGCCAATGGGGAGCGCCAGTCCCCTATTGCCATCTGCAGCAAGTCCGCCAAGTATGACTCCTCTCTGAAGCCTCTCAGCTTCAGTTATGATGCCGGCACGGCTAGAAACATCGTCAACAATGGGCACTCCTTCAACGTGGAGTTTGATGACTCTTCTGACAAGTCAGGTGAGACCTCATCTTCGTGTGCAGGGGTGGAGGTGGGAGAAACTGCTACTAACGCTGCTAAAATGCCGACTGAGGCTGTAGGGGTTTTCAAAGACAAAAAATACGACAGTGTTTTGGCTTCAGTAAGGTCAGGATTCAGCCCTTAGGATTCAGCATCAACCCTTTAGACTAGAAGGATACTGACCTCCTGGTAGGACAAAACTAAACCTATCTGGGCAGTTTTGAGCTGCCCTGCTCTAAACTCCAGACAAGTGAATTGCTTTGTGTTTGCATAAATCAGAAGGGTTCGGGTAAGAGCTCACCTGTACAGAGAAAAAAAAGATGGTTATTTGACAAGAACTATTTTAGGCACAGCTTATCGTAAGCTACCAACCAAATGGTTAAAAGAAGAGGCAAAATACATCACAGGAAGAAATTGGCCTTAAAATAACAAGGGATTAGAGTTAACAACTTGAAGTAGAAATAGTTTGGAAATAGTTTTGTTGGTTATCAAAATATTATTTCATATTTCTGAAGCCAATATGCTCCCAGGTTAGCATGGAAACAGAGGAATGATTAGAAAATACCTCTTTGTTCTTCTGTAATTTAAACAAGCATTATCTGTGACATTTCTTGACGCTGGGCTTTCTAGATAAAGATAATATATCTGACACATTCCTACAAAGTTTGCTAGCAGGCAGTCGTTCCACAGCGTCTTGCTGTTCATCGTACTGTATGGTGAAATTAAGCACTGAATCCTGCAAACCTTTTCGTAATCCTTACCGAAAGGAATGGCCGCATTGATGGACAGATGGAATCCAAGACACAGTTGCAACAAGGGTTTTGGAGGTTGTCTTTAATTGTAATTTTTCAGCTGGCTGAATTTGCAGAAATCATCACCCTGCTACAATGAATGTGCCTCTATTTTTAATTTAGACAGCAAAAACAATCCCATTGTAAGTCACTGCCTTCTCTAGACACTGCCTGATTTAGCTTGCTTGAGCAAGTGCCCTATTTCTCCTAAGCGTTTCGTTGGCAATGTCATTTAGGGAATGGTGCTGAAAACAAATGATCCATGCCTACTAAAAGTGTGGGGGTTTTGCAGGTGATGTAATATAACAGTATAACAGTCTTTCAGCATTGCACTAAGAATTTGACTTTGTATTTTCATTAGTCTTTATACTGAACAATATTAAGTGGTCAGCTACAAGAGTTCACAGTTGTGTAAATACATGTAAGTCCATGTATAATTTACACAGAGCATCCACATTAATATTTGTATGGTTTAAAAAAAAAAAAAGAAAAAGGTATTCTGACTTCTTGGTGTTTATTTTTCTGAAACACTGAGGACCTGAAGGAGCTGAATGCATGTTCATTTTAACAGTGTCACGGGGAATAAAGTAAATGATTCAGAGTACAAAAAAAAGGGATTATGTTTTCACCGGATACATGCGAGTCTGCTCTCACTCATCCTGCTCTCGCTGTGCCCTAAGGAAACAGGTTCAGATCCTCGCAGTATAACAAAACTATTATGTGTTCACTTTGTGTGTGCATAAGTTTGGAAAGACTATGAAAATTAGGTTGTATTTGATAACTTGGGAGGAAAAAATGGCAGTAACATGTAATAATCTAAAGAAATGTCTGTAGGAAGAATGCTTTTTATGAGAAAAGTCGGTACAGAAGCAGAACATCTGTGACAGGGATCCTCTGACAGATATGCAGTGACACAGCTTTCAGAGTGGGAGGATAGGAGATGCAAGTAGAAATATTCTCAGTAGCTCTATTAGTGAATCAGAAACTGATTATTCTTTAGAAAAAAAAGCATTAAACAGATCTCTATGAGGCCAGGTAAGGGTGGGTCCTTCAGTATCACGCTTCCTATTGAAAATTACAGTGCGTAGAATCTACCTGGCAGCACACTTAATGGCTTCATTTGTATGCAGTTAACTAGGTAACCTACTTTCCTTACACAAAATAGAGCCGTCTGACTTGGCTGTGCTTGATTCACTCCTGTTTCTGAATTTGAGACTAACTATAATGTGTGTACCCAATTCTTGGTTAGGCATCGCGCGACAGTCACAAGGAAAAACTATATGAAATGATGCGATGTGCCGGTGTGTTTTACAGAAGACAATTGAACAAAACCCTGTAAATACTTCCCACAGGCTATAGTGCCTGCTCCGATGAGCTGTCCCGTATGCAGTAATGACTTATCTGTGGTAGTAGGTGCAAAATGAAGTAATAAGATCATTGTGTGCAGTTACTCATGTCTTGAAGATTATTCACAAACAAAGAAGTAGATCCATTCATTAAGAATCTTCAGGCTCATAACGAATGACGCGGAAGTAAACTGAAGAGCAGTTCTAGGTATTAATGTCTGTTTCATGACTCCCGCTCTTCAGGGTATGCAACGTGAATTCTTGCAATAAAATACAGGTAGTAATATTTTAGTTTTCTCATCTATTTTTACTATACTACATGCTTAGATAAAACTGTTTGAAAGTAGTTGTTACTTGTTTCTTTGATTCAGAAAATATGTAATGTGAATACTGTTGATCACAAGTAACAACAAGCAGATATTCAAAATTTTGATGTAAAATAATTTTCCCCCAAATAAAAGGCTCTTCCTCCCCAATGTATATTTGTTACATTACGTGTGTGCATACAAGAATATGTAGTATAAAGTTTCTGCCCGTATCAGTGAAAAACTAAAAATCTAAAAGAAAAAATAGGATTTCTTAAAATGACATCCCATCTCTATTCTTTAGCATAGTAAGGATGTAAAATAAAAGTTTAACTTTTTAAACAAAATAGTCTATGTGCAATTTATGTGACTAGGGTATCTTCACAGAAGAAAATGCCGCCTTCTCTGCTCTTAGATCTCTTCACTAATAAGTGGAGCTTTATAGACATAACTCTTGATTCAGGTTGTAATTATGCCTATCACCTAAACAGTTTTCTCTTATAATGATATTTTAACAGAGAAATGATGTTAATCTTTGGTAGCTTTAGAACCCGACTTTGTTTTACTTCCTTGCTAATTTTATTAGATATGCTTAGATATTACTAAGCATGCTTAGAAAAACCCTCTTCCTAAGCAATTACCCCCAAATCTTCTATTTCAGTTCTTGTCATACAGCCTTTGAATTGCTTGGGTTCTGTGACAGCTGTTACATTCCAGAATACACTTCTAAAGGCTCAGTCAATTCCCAAAGTGAATCCCCTTCATATTTTACAGTTACTAGTTGGTAGAAAAGGTGTACGGAAAGAAAATTCGCAAATCAGCATTGCCATGCTTTTGAACATTTTTTTGCTTGCTGAAATTCCGTGATTTTCTCTTAGATAAAAGGCCGCCTTCTGTCTTGTTTCATTGCAGTCTTTCAGAATGTTTTCTTGGACTTGTATGTAGAAAGTGAACAGTGAACTTCCTCTTCCAGTTGTTACTTAGTTTCTCTTCTGCTTCAGGTCTTGCAGTTGCATTCTTAGTTCTCATGTCCACCATCTGTTAATAATGGTGAAAGTTCAAGTATTTGTAGGCATTCATCTTTAAAATTTCTATAACTTTAAATAAAAGCAAAAATTCATTATGATAAAAGTGTCACTAGAAATTCAGGTTCATCCACTCTTGTATCCTGGGACCTGACCTTCCATATATGAGTGAAGCAAATGGTGCTGAAAACCATTAAATTATAATAATGCACTTTATTTTAGGAACCTTATAGCAGAGGAGGGTCTCATTAAGGGTACTTATTTTACCATATTAAACACTTTATATTATAGTCTGCTGTAAGGACAAGTGTTACCGTTTCACTCACATTAAAAATAGAAATAAATAGCGACTTCTCAGAGCTGTAAAACCACAGGAACTGACTTTGCTTAAGAAAGCCTCAAGAGTCCGAAAGAAGATTTTGTAACATACTTACAAGATGTTCTCTATGCAAGTTTCCTGGAAAACTTTTCAGAATTCAGCTAAAACCTGAAATTCAAATGGGAAATTCTCACAGCAGTAGATACTGTATTAGTATTTTCTGATCATGTGTATGAGTGAGCTTATAAAAGGAAGAAGTCAATCAGCAATTAATTTATTCCATAAAAAGAATGTTAAAATATCATATTTTTGCTGCAGAACCTGACAGAAGTGAATTCCAACTATGGAGTAAGGCTCTAGAGATACTACTAAATGTACTAGTAATTTCTGCTGGTGGACGAGTCTCTTAATTATTTCCTTTTCCTTCATTGCTGCTGAGCTTGAAATCCAAGATAGAGTCCCAAGTAAATCTGACACTTTTGCAGATATTCAGTCGTAGTAGAACTTTAAAATTATGAGGAGACCTAGGGAAATGAAAATACTGTATTGATGTTGGAACTAGCACCCCTTGGGAGACTTTCAGTCGTTGTAATCAAATACATTGCCCAATTCTTCCTATAATTGTAAATATTAATGAGGAAGCTTCAACTGTCTTAAATTATGACTCGCTGTAAACAAACCAATTTATTTTGTTATATTTGTTATTCAACAGCCAGTGCATTAGCACTGCTTGGGTGGCAGTGAGTTACTGTGAAAGTTGTGCCACTGTTGCTCTTTTCCTACACTTCTGCCTCAACAGGTAAACTGTGGAAGAAACACACAGGTCTGCTGACCTTAAGGCACAACTTTTAATCCAAGTCACTGCCACTGGGCTATTTTTAGGCTTCCCAGCTCCGAAGGTGTAACATTAGCTATGCCGGAATAATATTGCATGTTATCAGTATACAGTCATGGATTGAAGGTCCACAATACAGTGTAGCCTAAGCAATGTGCTGACCTTTCCGAATCATAAATTGAGGAACTGATTGCTTATAGTATTCAGACACCTGCCCACGTGTCACAAGTACTTTTGTGCACTGCTTGACTAGAAAGTCAGAGGTCCCAGAGGGTGTGTGGTCATTAAGTCATTTCTCTAGCAAACTGGGATCACCAGAAGCTGCAAAGCCTACGTAAGCAGGTGACTTGAGAATAGTTCTAGTGCTTCCAGGAACTGGAAAGGAAGATGAGAGGGCTTGAGAGCAGTCCTGCATGTTTTAGGCCTTCATTTCTTTACAGAGCCCAAAAGTGCCCTCCTTCACTTACATTAACTTTTTTTTTTTTTTAAACCTGCAACTTCTGAGCAGAAATTCGACATGGATTGTGTGTTTAAGAATCATGGCAGCTTCCGTCCCTTCTTCCAAATTTCTCCTCTAGAGGCACTTTTAGTGCAAAACCAGGAGAAACTAGTCAGCTGTTATCAGCTAGGGCCACTTGGAAAAGTTTATTTTTAAGACGTAATGAAGCTGTGTGCCAGATGTCACCATGACTACTCTTCCCAGCCAATATATTTGTTCATTTACTTACAGGCATGAGGGACTGCTGTGTACTTAGAGGCAATGCTGACACCTTAAGTTTGTTCATCCTTCATTAGACATCAACGTAGTATGAGCACCATGTCCAATACACAGTTTTCAGTACTGTAAGCAGTCACTGAGATCAGTATTACAGCTATTACAATCAGAAAGTAAACCAATTGTTACTTTTAAGAAAACTTTAATGCTTCCAACTCAGTTCTTACAAAGTCATTGTCAGCTTATATAGTGTGAAACATGAGGATTGAAGGCTGATCAGGGACTCAGTACGGCACCTTACGACTCTCAGAGAATCTCCATTTAAGAGACTACATGAGAAATAAACTCCACTGGTCCCTGGGAGTGGGCAGAAAGTTAAGAACCTAAATGACTTTGTATCCTTAAGCAGGTCAGAGTCTCTGGCTGCTGCCCAGTCTGGATGAAATAGTTCAGCTGAGGTGAATCAGAATCACTGACCTGCTGCCGATACGCACGTCTGCAGACCTGCTACGTTTTGGCAGATGTTTCATTCCGGTCTATCTCTGTGGAACATCCTTGTTGCCTTATCAGTCTAACCCTCTAGCAAGGTCAGAGTAGGGTTTTTTTCTTCTTATGAGATACCAGTTACATAATTTTTCTCTTGGTGAAACCCCTTATAGATGTTTTCTGCAAGTACGATCCCTACAGTCAGATGCTTGCGTGCTGTCTTGCTCCCTTGCTTATCATGATACAGCGTCCTAGGAGGAATGTCTGAAAGAGATAACATAAAGAAGGGAACATCTCACAAAATGTGACACTCTGTACTCCAAGTTTCACAGAAGTGACAGCACACCCCAACTGAACTCTTCCATCTGTCAGATGGGGAAGCCCATCCTTGCATAAGAACACAAGGCTAATCCCTGAGCATCCTCCTAAGAGCCTTTTTTGTGCCATTAATAGTGCATGGTGCTCGAGATTTTTTTTCTCAAGTAATGCTTCATTTACTTTGTCTCCTCAAGGCCTGTTTTCTATCATACAGATGTCTGTGTATACGCAAAAGCTTACAAAACATTAACATTAATGTATATGCCATGCATATATTTACATATACAGATACCTACAACATCATATACACGTGCATGTCGACTGTAGACTGATACAAAATCATGACTTTTTTTATGCCAAAGCAATCTGTGTGCAAGAAGGCTGTCCTCAAAGGTAGGTGCTTGACATGTCCTGCTGCTAGGTTTTTGTTTGGTGGAATATCGATTAGAACTAAATTTCCAAAGTTTGGAGCTCTGGACATCTACTGTGCTGTAGTGGACCCATTATTTCAGCTACTGGAAGGAGCTTTGCTGTCAGTGATTTCCGCTTGAAGAACATTTTCTCATTCTGCGTTTCCTCAGAGTAATAAACTGTAGAGCAGTGTCTTTCTTACCACACTAATTTGTATGACAGGAAGGAATTCATTCTAACTCATTAAATGATCTTGTAGTTCAGCCATCTTGATTATTTCTTTGACAGGTTTATTGCCTTGATGAGATTTATTAGTCTCCTGCTACATATGTATTTCTAAGATGGTGTATGTACACTAATACTAATTTCAAAAGAAAGGGAGCTAATGATGAGGTACTCAAATATGGATCAGAATTTCCCCATCCCTCAAAAAAAGGGGATGGAAAGGTGGGAATTCTCTCATCAATGTGGCCTGAATCGATGTTCATGTCACATGGGACAGGAAAGTTCCCAGCATGAATGTTGCTCTGATTCTGGATGAACTTTTACTTTTCAAAAGCTGGTAGCATTTATTCATGGTTTAAAAAGCTTGTGCTGGAAAAAAAATGAAGCTCTAACATTTCTACTTTGCCTTTTAAGTTTAATTTTAAATTTTACTTCTTTGGAAAGGCTGAGAAGTATTAAAAAAATAAGTGCTTAACGTAGGCTAGAACAAGAAGGGCTGTTCTGTAATTAAGCCTGCTGAATTTGTATGCATTTACGCTAATCTAATTATTACATTTTTTTGAATGCTCTGCTGTGAGTCAAAATGAGCTAGTGCTGGATTTGAGAACCACAGAAAGAGAAAAGTAAGCAAAAACTGCAAAGAGATTTTTCTGCATCTTTTGAGTTTTACAAGACTATAGCAAACTGTGTAGAGAAATAACATTGCAAATGGATTTAAGAAGATTGCATGGTTCTGCTTTTCAGCATGCTTTCCATTAATTAATAATGGCAGATTAACCTGTGCTGCGCTAGTGCTTTCTGAGGCTGAGGAATGGTGGAACCTCAGTCCATTTGTACCTGCAATGAGCAGCAAGTCCATTAGCCAAAGGAACTGAAACCGAAATATTGCAACTCCATGGCGTCATTTTAAAATGAAACATGGCATTGTGTGGACTAAATGATTTTGCGTTGGTAAAGACATAGCAACCAATTACTTCATTTTCAAAAGGAACTAATGCACATTCACAGTTGCCATTCTGAAAAAAAATATTTGATTTGTAGTCCTGTGCTTGAAACAGTTACGCTTCTTGGCAACTAGCACATGCAGAAACATAAAAGTAGAATAAGATATGTTCCTATTTAATTACTTTAAGTAGCCATTCTTCTTTGTGTCACATAGCTTGGCAATACATAGGGCAAGTCTTGGTCTGTTGGCTGTTCAGTGTTGGCTACAGCATCGGAAATTACAAAGACTGCAGTGGAACATATATTCACATTTTTTAAATAGAAGTCTCCCAACATGTATTTCTAAATATATTTACCAAAGAAGGAGCCCCAGACAAATACTAAATTTATCCACTGAACCCAAATTTTGCATGTGTAAGGCACACCAGTGGAAACTACTGTGTTTTACATGTATCTTATATTTAATTTTCATGTATTTCAGTTTTTTAGTCAAATCCTTCTCACCCCATTGCCAAGTATCTGCGGCTGTTGTTGTCCATGCTTGCATATAATCAGAATTATTCAAACCTGAACAGACAGTGACCTTTCGTATCTGCATTTGATGTATATTTTCACACATGCACGTATTGTGATAGTGTCTAGTCTAATTGCAGACTGAGAGGAAAGCATCTTTACTCCACAGAACCATTTTGTTTGCGGCACATACAGGGAGCACACTTACATGTAATGTCTGATGTCAACACTCTTCTGTCACTTTATTGTATATATATATATATATATATATAGATGTATACAGAGAGAGAAATTGATCTCTAAGATATATAACACTTCAAATTACATTTTAAAATATTTTTTATTCTTAAATATTAACATCTTAAACATATAATTGTGAATTTGAGATGCTTAGGGGGAAAAAAAAAAGAAACCACAAAGCACTGTGAAACCTTGCTCTAATAACTTAGATAAATAGCTCTATTTAATAGAACTATTTGTTATTGTTCTGTGCTTTATGCTGCACTGGAGGAGACATTGTCTGTGGCTTGAGCATTTTACAGTAATAGGGCTTGATCCTGCATATCATAATGGTGATTGGTCACAGTTTAAGTACAAGGTTAAAACTAACAAGCAGAGTAAGGGAGCTCAGGGGAACTCACTCCTGTATAATCAAAAATGTGGCTGGGCACTCCACTTACAGCAGTCCCATAGCAGAAGTAATGTCAGATAGTGGAGAGCCTAAGTAAATGCCTCATTTCCAATCAATATTTTAAAAAACCTGCCTCTGAAGGCATTGCCATTTTCACCACCATTTTTTAAAACCCATTCTTGAGGAGTAAAGGATGGGAGGAACAAGAGATTTGATTTCACATCTCTGCAATGCACTGTGCCTAGTGCTTTACATTGCTGCAACCCATGGCTAGCAGGTGTTTAGGTTTAATTTGGAACCAATAGCATTTTACTCAATCCAATCTATCCACAGGATTTGCAGGATTAAAGCCTAAATGGATAAAATGTCAAAAATGAAGGGACAAAGTACATTAGGAAGTGAAAGATGATTTGGTCTTCAAGTGTACTTTCATAGAATAACTCTATATGGGCCTCTTACAAAGGCTATTCTTGGCCTTTTTTTATTTATTTGGTGACAGAAAAGTTACATCCTTAGCTCTCCCCTCGTCGCCTGTAATATTAGCATGCCTGTTAAGTTGCTGATGAGACACTCACTGGAAGTCACTTATGGTTTTATATGTTTATTATTGATTTTGGCATATTGCAGCAACATACCATTGAGGACGATCTGGAGTAGCATGACAGCATGCAGAGCAATGAACTGTAATTCACTTGGAAGACTTGAGATGGAAGTTCCAGTTTGAAGTGCAAAGGTTATGGGAGATGCTAATGGAGGCTCTTTGCTTTGCAGTGCTGCAAGGAGGAGCACTGGATGGAGTCTACAGGCTGGCACAGTTTCACATTCACTGGGGATCCTGTGAGGGCCAGGGGTCTGAGCACACTGTGGATGGTGTGAAGTATGATGCAGAGGTAGGACATGCTTTGCCTTCTCCAGTCTTTTGTGTATAATGAGTATTTTTTTTTTAATATTTCACCACAGTGGCAGCTTCTCTACAAATCTTCATAAAGCAAGAGATTGTGGGGGTTACCGTAGAAGATATTGGTACAGTGCCACCCCAGGACCTTGCAAGAGCAGAGATTAGAATTGGAGGACTATTGTAATTTTTTTTTTCAGCTACTTCATATCAAAGAGAGTACAGAAGCAGAAAATCCCACATTGATTATCCCTGGTTTTCCCCTGCTCTCTCGGTGACTCTTGAACATTATGAAGAAATAGAATCGCAGCACCTCTGTACACACACATCCCCTTTTCCTGGCCTCAGTTTTTAACATCAGAGACATTTTTATAAACAACGGAATAATTGTGGGGCAGACCCTTTCATCTTCTGGTAGTAAAGAAGCAAAGGGAGCTGTGAAGAGGGCAGGTAGCAAAGTGAGACCATGGAGACACTCTGTGTAATATGCTTGAGACTCCAGATGTCCCTTGGACCACTCAAGACTCTGTGTTACAGTCTCACTACAGAAACTGAGTGAGTTTAGTGCCTTGCATCCCACCTTTCCTTGTCCCCTGTTAAGGAATCTGCCTCTGGATGCTGTGACAGACTTTTTTAAGCCTTTCATAAATGCACATCGGCTGAACAAACCTGTGGTTTGCATTGATGGATAAAAGAAATGGCCCCACAAATTCATTGGCTCTGCTGCTTTTTTGTGAGACAAAGTAGCTTTTCTCTTATGTGAGAAACTTGCCATTGCCTTATATCTGTTCATAGTACCATAATTACTTGCTTGACTTGCAGATATGGGGAAACAGACAGATGAACTTAAATTAGAAATAACTCAGAAATCAAAAATAAAGCAACATCCTGGCTAATGTGACCTGGAGATTCATTTCATATTTTTTTCAAAGGCTTTCCAGAAAAGGACAGGACAGTTTTTCAAAAACTCTCTAGATTGCAGGTCAGATCTGTAGTTAGTGACTCTTTTCCCTGACACTGGACAATCATGTCTTTCAGTGTTGATAAGAACTCCAGGATATGTAGCATTAAAATACTATATCAAAATCCTGCAGGCTGCATGCAGGAAGACTCATGCTGAATGTAACAGGAGTTTCACCAGGCTAAAAGCAGAACAATACAGCCACAGTTTGCATTTGAAACTCAGCTGGGAATAAGAGTGAGAAGCAAAATAAAATGCATGACAGAAATCTCTTTGCATAAATGAAACTTGAAAGTAGATGAATGATTCAACAAATTCTTAACTGTACACAAAAGTTTTTAAATCTCAGCAGTAAAACACCATCTGCTCTTAATGTTTAATAAATTACTTCCCTGCATCCTCGTTTATAAAATATTGTGGTTGGAATGTCATCTTCATAGTGCCTCTTGTTTTCTTGTTCCTAGCTCCATATTGTTCACTGGAATGTAAAATATGGTAAATTTGCTGAAGCTGTGAAGCATCCTGATGGTTTGGCTGTGGTAGGCATCTTCATGCAGGTTAGTTAAACCTTTTCTTTTTGTATTATTTGGATGAATCCAGTATTTTCATTGTGTTGCAGGGGGACCTAAGAGCCTAAAATATAGAATAAGGCAGCATTGTGTTATACTGCATAAACCCATAGCAAACTAGATGGTGCTCCAAATTCTTGGCTTTTTCTACATATAAAAATCGTACACCAACCATGGTGTATGATTGCCATCCATCACTGTGGCAGCCCTAAACCAGCACACTTGCCTTCATCATGACAGTGACACTGCCATAACTCTTATCAGTGAAAGGTGATGTGCATAACTTACAAAGTTATGTGCATATGAATCAGCAGTAGAACCTGCCTAAATAACACCTATTTTCCTTTTCCTGTCATTGTTAAATGCCCAGAGCATTTTGTCTTAGTTGAATTGTCTTCACAGCTAGTTGAAGAAGGTGACTGGGCCCCAGCAGTATGCACTCTGTCCTGGGCTCACTGTGTTTTATATAGGAAGGTGACTTTTGTGAAAAAAGAACAGCTCAAGTCTAAAAATAAATCCATGCACTGTAAATGAAAATAACTTTATTCTGTCCAGTGTCCTCGGCTGACCCATTTGTGCTGACTGTCAACTGGCATGATTTTACAGAGACAGTTCCAGTCACTCCTGCAGTAATACTCCTGTTATGTAATGGAATGGTGCTGGGAAAATGTACTATAAAATGTTTCCTTGAGAACTGTAACAGAAACCTAAGGACATTATGAGAGTGCATGGTTATTTTCTTTTCATATGGTTTGTATTACAGGTAGGAAATGCCAAGCCTGAAATACAGAAAGTTGTGGATGCTCTGAACTCCATTCAAACCAAGGTAATACTTGCTGTCTGTGTTGACTGACACCAGTCACAACCGTACTGTGTTGTCTTCTTCAGAAAGTGGGTTTTTTTACTTCTTCCCAGCCTGCTACATGTATAAAAGTAAAACAAACCTTGCTGCCATCAGCACTGATGCTCCTGTAACCTTAAACGAAAAAGAGATTCAAATGAAGTTGTAGTAGGACAGGGAATACTAGAAACGGTGATCATTTTGCATCTCTGTGACTACATTTCTCTGTCTTTTAACTGCATTTGAACCTATAGGGTAGAATTCATCTTCCTAATCTAAACTACTCTTCTAGGTGCCCTTTCTAGTCAGTGGTGACAGATGCAAAAGGTGCTTCCCCTCATTTCTGCATCTGTGGGATAAATTTCCTTCCTCCAGGAAGGCATGCTTCTCTTGGCTTTTTATAGAGGGAGTCCAGATAAGAAGTTTGATCAGGATATATAACTCTTAGGAAAAAAAGCCTTTCTGTATTTTAAATATTGCGTGAAATGTGTGTGTGATCTTAATGAGGTGAGTATTGAGAAACTAAAAGTACTTGCTGAGTAATAAGGTACTTTCATAGTGCTTAAGGCCTGTGCCAATGAGAAACGTGGACAGGAAAGGTAAAGAATGAAACTACACTGTCACTTTTGTCATCAGGTTCCCTTTGAGGTAAATGGATGTTGCCATTTACTGCAATGGACTCTCTAACAGGTCTCCCAGGTTCTTTATTTCCAGTGCCATCAGTGTACTTGGCATCTGAAATCTCATTGTTCCTTCAAGCAGGGTCCAATCGTATCTCTAGGAGCAAGGAACATAAATTCAACATTTGAAATGAGAAACAATGTCTTGAAAGTCTTGTAATATATGAAATATATTGCTGAAAGTCTTTAATCCCAAATGTTCTGTAGGAGGCACTCAACAGTGCATGCCAAATTCCATTTCTGCCTTTCTCCAATTATGGAGCTCCCCATAGGAGACTTTACTACTGCAAGCCCAGTGTGTGTATGTGGTCTCTCCCCTGATGTTAGCCCACCTCCTTTCTTTATTGTAGGGGAAGCAAGCTTCCTTCACAAACTTTGACCCCACTGGACTGCTTCCTGCATGTAGAGACTATTGGACATACCCCGGCTCACTGACCACTCCCCCACTGCTTGAATGTGTGATCTGGCACGTTCTGAAGGAGCCCATCACTGTCAGCCCCGAGCAGGTAGGTCTCCAATGGATGGTGCCAGTAGATATGTACTGGAGTTGTATTTATTGCTTTGGTTCAGCCCTCCTGGTGATCTTTGAAATGGCAGTTTATGTTACTGCAGAGCTCTGCAGGGTAATAGCTAGCGTCACATGTCAAAAATATATATCTGAAGTGGTTATCCTCTTCTGGTAGGGCTCTGCTTCTATGTGTGGAAGTAGAGTTTGCTGTAAAATGTAAGGCTATCCTCCATTTGGACACAGTCCAGGGGTAATTTGGGGGAGTTTAAAAATTTAATCAGGCTTTCTAGATACATGATTAGAGCTGCCATGTGGTAAAAATCTGGGAAATTTGTCACATGCATGAAAGGACCATTTGCACATGCAGAGTTAGTCTAGCATGTATTGTGAGCATCAGCAGGTTTGCTGCACATACACAAATCACCTATCTGGGTATACTTGCCCTGAAAATACTGGGTTCACCAAGCATCTGAAGAGCATGTATTCTGCATCCGCAGTCTCACACCGTAGATCTGTAGATGGTTTGTTGATCTTCCAGCATTTCCAGGACACAGAGCTCATTTTACAAGTTCTATTCAGCACAGAACAGACTGGGAAGCCCCACACAGAATTGTGACAATCCTAACAAAACTGCATTGTTTGGAAGAGAGAAAACTTGCAGATTCCAGAAGTCTGCTGCCTGAAAAAAATCCTTTCTTGAGCAGCGTGAGGAGGATAGAGTCTTCCTAGTAGGAAGGAGCTTGTGTCAATTAAATCACTCCGGCCTTAGCTTTCTGCACCATCCATTAATGAAATTACATAGAGGCAAGATTCCATCCTCAGGTTTGCATCTGTGTGCTTGGGAGATATAAATAGAATCTAGAGCCTGTAAATATGAACTAGCCCTAAAGGGCTTTAGTTTACCCTTCAAACTCTTAAATCCCTTTTATCAATGGCAGACATGCTAACAATATACACGTAATTGTAGGGGTTTTATTCAGCTGATGTGAAAAAAGTGCAACTGAGATGTTGTGGGACTTAAGGTAATAAAAGGTAGAATAAATGACAAGGAGGAACTATTGGAAATAATAATTATAGCAATTATTACCATTAATAAACTGCAAGGGAGCATTAAAGTTGACACTGTTTACTTGTTCTAAACTACTGGTATTGCTATTGATAATCCAACGTTTGCAAATATGGTTTTATTATAGGGCAGGAGCATATTCACCAAAATAGAGTTGTTTTTCCTACTACACCTACTTTATCCACCTACAAGTGGTAAAAGACACCACTTGTTTCTCCCACGCACTCCCCTTCATACTACCATCGACATTTCAAAGATGGATTTGAGATCAAAACAGTGTGTGCAGCAGCTTGCCTTTTCATTCCCAAGCTGATCAAAACAAGAAACCATAAAGCAGAGTGTTGACACTGGGTTTGAGTTGAATTGGTTTTTCAAAGGTAGATAAAAGCTGGATATTACAGCAGGGTGTAGGGAGCCTGCTATTTGCTGTAGGGACACAGCAGTTCCTGGCAGAGGTTGAGCTCCAGACTTTGTTCTGGTTGGTCCTGAAGGTAAAAACCTGTCCTGGACTGGTCACTGCTGGGGACCTTCCCACTTGAATGAGGGAAAGCCTGGCCTGCAGCCTGACTCGTACAAAATGCTGTATCCTACCTGCATATTTCTGTTAGCAGTTTCAGCTGTCTATGTGAGATCACATTTGGGGCAGGTTATTATTTTGGCACAGTCTTTTTCTTAGTTTTGGAGATGACCTCTTAGACATAAAGGTGCTTTTAGTACATCAGACTGTGCAAACACAGGAACAAGCACTAAAACCTTACAGTATGCTCCTATTGATGTGGAGCAGTTTTCCCTCTCATGGTATTTGAAAAGCAAGATGATCTTGAATGAATTTGGCTGCTTTAATTTGACCCAAGGAAAAGGTCTTTTTGGTTTGGGTTTTTTTGTTTGGGGTTTTTTTTGTGTTTTTTTTTTTTTATTATTTCAACTGGATTAAAAAAAAAAATCCAACTTTCAAAAGAGCCAAAACAGTACAACTTACAAAGATTCTGAAAGGGTTTAAATTCAGATCTGGATCAAGGACAAACAGCGCTCTGTCCACAGAATTCAGAAAATGTGTGCCTAGGTCTTTGTTTTCTGTGCTTTCTTAGTTCTTCTTGCTAGGATATTTTGTGGACAGGAGAGCCTGTGTCAGGGGTGGGAAATGGTGTGGATGAAATGCAGAGACATCTGAGTGGTAATGCCATCTCTAGACCACAAGTGCTGGTGAAACTTTGAGTTGGACTTCTGGCTCGGGCCTAAGGTGTATAATTCAAATAGTCCAGCTAAAACGAGTGTGTGCATTTGAGGGTGTTTGTGGCTTTTTCCACAGATGTGCAAACTCCGTGGCCTTTGCTTCAGTGCTGAGAATGAGCCCGTGTGCCATATGGTGGACAACTGGCGCCCATGTCAGCCTTTGAAGAGCAGAGAAGTCAGAGCTTCCTTCCAGTAACCTCAGCGCTGAGTGTGTTAGAAATTGCTGTGTTTGTGAGGATGCCCTTTTGCTAAGCACAAATCAAACCTTTGCCATGTGTGCCCTGGCAACATCTTGTCTCCCAGATCCATTCTTTCTTTCGCTCTGCATCTAAAATGCCAGCTAATGAAATGTGAAAGGCTCTTGGCCAAATAGGAAAGGGTTCTTAAGGTGTGGGGTTGGGGCAGGCATGGGGAGGGTGGCTGTGTGCATTTTGGTGACTATTACTGCGACTGACACTTTAGTATAAGGGTATGGTGGGAGAGGATATGGTGATAGCAAAATAAGTCATTTTAAGAAACCTCATCCACAGGTGTGATAGTACACGTAACTAATGATAACTTGAAGCTTTGTGAAAAGCACAGGAATACAGAATATAGCTATGATTTAGGAAAAAAAGTATTTTGAGAAAGTAAAGCAAAATTAATATTGAGAATTAGACTTCTTAGATTTTAAGAAACTGACATGTAAATATTTTTGAGACCGTTTTACATTTTTACCCATGCTATCAACAACATTGATTATGTCTTAATGGTAGTGTTGGATTTTTTTAATTAAAAATGTCCTAAATAAAGTGTTATCTTTAAAAGTTGTTATTACCGTAGAAATAATACAAAATATCTTTTCATTGAAATAATATATGCTCTAATTTAAAGAGGAAAATAATATTGTATTTTAGATAACTTCTCTAATAATAAATCTATACTTCTATTTTTGCTTCCATGCTGTTCTTTTAATTCAGGAAAGGGGTCACTAGTCTGTTGGCATCATTGCATATTAAACATAATTACTAAACATATAGTATATTGGGAATTGGTTTCAATGACACTGAAGATGAATGCAAACCTATATGGGTATGTTAGGAAATTTTCTCTAAGTAGCTCCCTGATAGACAGCAGAAGGAAATGTTAGTTTTGAGCAATCACGACAAATTATCATCAAAGTTGACTGCATAATAAAAGATGCCCTCACAAGAATTTTGAACAAAATCATACTGAAGAATGGGCTTCTCCAAACCAGTTGCTTAAACATTGCCCTTATGTGACAGCCCAAAAGCAAGGTGCCTCATCTTTATGCAGAACATCTATTCAATCTGTTTCTCCAACTAGACCAAATCTTTCAAGACTGTATCTCCAGTGTTCGGTTTTTAGTCTCACAGTGTCATGTCATATGAATTATTTCAACAGAAGATCTTTTCAACAGAAATGTTGCTGAGCAGACAATAGCTTCCATTAACTTCCATTGCTGGATCCTTACTAGCTGATTTCTTGTTTTCATGAACACATATGCAATAGATACCTAAATATAAATCTGTTCTAAATACACAGGATCCAAACAATACTGTAGGGGGCTACCCTCCTTCTCAGGCTCCTAGCTGTTGTGAGAAAAGCCATCTTCAAATCTCTCATCTCATTGGATTCTGGTCCTAGTTTTTAAAGTAATTTATTATGAACTTCCTACCCCATCAGGGATCGCTTTGTAATTTATAAGATATCAGTTGGGCAGGCTAGGTTCTGAATCTCCTGGAATCTTGAAACGTGTGAGATGGGAATGAAGCCCTCTCAGAGAGCATACAAACATCTTTAGAAAACTCCGTCAAATCTACCCTTTTGAAAAGCTTCCCCATTTAAAAAACTCCCCTCCCCCATCAAAAAAACCCAAACCCCAAAACCAGGACAGAAGAACAGTGTTCCTTTGCCACAGGTCATTTGTTCTAAATTCAGCTTTGCTGAATGGAGCTATGAAGGTACTTGTCTCCTCCTACAACAACTATGCTGACTAATTCAAGTTCTTCATGTTGAGTGCTTTGAAAACTTTTCTGCCTCTTTTAAGTGTCACCTGCAGGCCTGAGTGCTACAAATGTGTCCCCTAAACAATGCAAGGGAGGTTACACCTCTAAAATTAGAATTATAGATCCAATATATTGTGGCTTAAAGCTGCTGGAGCAAGCCAAGAGGAAACATCTTGCAGAATCACAGGATGGCTGAGGTTGGAAGGGATCTCTGGAGGTCATCTGGTCCAACCCTTCTGCTCAAGCAGGGCCACCTAGAGCAGGTTGCCCAGGACCGTGCCCAGATGGCATTTGAGTACCTCCAAGGACAGAGACTTACAGGCTTATGATCCACTTATTTTGGCAGGTAGCATTCTTCTGCTGAAGCTGAAGTGCTTGTTAGCAGCCACAAACACTAAACTCTTTCTTGGAACTGTGCATGTATGCCAGAACTTGCTCTCAAAGGTAGCAATCCTTACTCTTTGCATAATGATTACATGTTATGGCACTCCTAAAATTAAAAAATACGATATAAGAGCCTCAGATTTTCAAATTTTAAACCCATATCTTGACAACTATGATACCCTGACTACTAGGTAATAAGACTTTCTGAGAAGTGGTAATCTCATTGGTACCTGCACAGCTTAAATAGCACCCCGGCTGGTATGTGACAGAGAATGCAAACTTCTGCCTAACGACTAGGGTAAAAACCTGGAAACGCCTGCAAAGTTCTAGCCACTGCTGCAATAAAAAGTTCCGTATCTCATACTCCATTGCATTTCAAGGTTACTTCATAAATAATAAGTAACAGCAAAGACAACCAAGAACAGCCATATATTTATCATCTTGTTTGCAGGAGCCTGTTTACCTGGAATGTTGCCAGTGCCATATGTTTGCCTTTGCTGAATATGAAGTACTTTTGTATTCAGCCAGACAATGAAAGCTGGTGTTCATAAGTCATATACATGGCGTACGGGGAGAGCCTGCTGCATGTCTTACCTATGTGATCTACCGGGGAACACGATTCTTCATTTTTCTTTTTTTTTTTTCTTTAAGTGAACAAACTCGGAGAACCACCCCCCAAAATCCTCACAAGAACCTATCTATCTCCAGCATAAAATGGTACATGGGCTTATCACAAATTCAGACTTTGCAGTTAGGCTCTTGTGCAATGGATAGCCTTTTCAAGGAAGACGTATGTATTAAGGCCAACCCAGAAATGAAGACGACAATTTCCCTGGCATTTGTGATCCATTTCCTGAATGGTGACTTCAATTAAGATAAAGGTGAATAGAACAAACGAGTTCTTTGTCCTGACCTCTATTCTCCACTATTTGCTTGTATGAAGAGGTTATAATTAGGCCTTGCAATTGTTCCACAGCAGACTTAAAACAACACCCATTCTAACAACACACTCAAACCTGTTTCAACTGAATTCATAATGAAAAAGAAGAGACCGCTTTGGTCATGGAACAGAAGATGATCCACGGCAGGTAATTTTGTTACTGTTAAGTAGGCAGCTCTGATTAAAGGGAAATTCATTTAGAAGAAAAAAAAAAAGAAAAGAAAGAAGGCTGCTGTGATAATTTGAAGTCGTCATAAGATACTCAGCCAGCACTTTAATGGGGGAAAAAGAGAAGCACGTTCACTTGCAAACTGTTCATTTTGCACAGTTTGTGATCTTGTCTCGCACTTGTCTGCCAACTCCATGTGTTAGAACATTTTATGATTTCTCCACTGCTATTTCTAAGGGTTGGATGTGTCCTAGATTGACATGGGCGGGTAGACTGTGATTAGAGATGTTCCCTGGGAGATTAGATAATAATGCCATGCATGGAGTCAGCAATATTTATAGAAGTCCAGATAGTTCACAGAAGAGTATCACTCACTAAATGACAGCTTTAGGATTTTCTAACTCTTCAAAGAAAAGCCCTACAAGCAACAGCTGTGTCAAATCCAGTATCATAGAAACAAGCAGTGATAAAAGTACAGGCAGTGGATTTCTTGAAAAATTCCCATGGGTCCTCTAACGTCAGCCACTTCCTCTTCCAAACCACAGCATCTCATACAGTCATGTAGCACCTGGTGACAGTTGCTTACACTGAGTGTTTGATATATTTTAAGTCTATTTGGCAACTGAACGCTGCACTGCTGTCCCCTTTCACTTTCAGTATGATGGTAAAGAGCTGTGCTGCCTTGATGCCGTCAATGATTCACTCAGGCCATGAGACCCCCCAGCCACCAACTTCCTTAAGGTACGAGTGCAATGGGCACATGCTTGAAGCCAATTGGCTTCATACCAAACAGTGAAAGGTATGATGACAAAACTTTTCAGGGACCGCTGACTAATTTTAGACCACAAGTCTCACTATTTTTTTATCCAAGCCACAAACCAAAGCCATTTTGGGTACAACCCAATCCCAGTGTGAACTACAGTGTAGTGATTCCCCAAACTCTCATGTTCATCCAACATCGAGCTCTTCAGGATGCTCACTTCAGTTAGAGCTCAAAGCAATGCAGCTATGTTGCCTGAGCTGATGGACCCAGATTCTCAGCAGGGCTCAGTGCTAACATGGCGCAGCTGTGTTGCTCGTAATCCCAGAATAGAGTCAGTTTTGTCCAGTGAGGTTGTCAATGCACTGCAGCATATTAAACAATAAAAAGATATCCTCAGGACATTTTGAGAAAGGCAATATATAAGCCCTGTTTTTGTAATTTTGTGTGGTATGAGGCATTGTCTATATGTATGACAAGACACAGTCACTGCTCTTTTGAACTCACACCCTGAAACAGAAGAAATGCATTGAGACAATATGCAATAAACAAGTGATTAGAGCAGAAAGGTGGATATTAACTACATATTTTTCTTGAGGGGTAGGTTTTAGTGAGTTTCGTAACATCACTCAGTATTCAAGGACCTGGAAAATCTTCTGCAAAGTACTAGAATAGAATAGATTATTTCAGTTGGAAGGGACCTACAATGATCACCTAGTCCAACTGCCTGACCAATTCAGGGCTGACCAAGTTAAAGCATGTTATTAAGGGCATTGTCCAAATGCCTCTTAAACACTGAGAGGCTTGCGGCATCAACCACCTCTCTAGGAAACCTGTTCGAGTGTCTGACCACCCTCTCTGTAGAGGAATGCTTCCTAATGTCCAGACTAAACCTCCCCTGGCGCAGCTTTGAACCATTCCCATGTGTCCTATCACTGGATGGCAGGGAGAAGAGATCAGCACCTCCCTCTCTGCTTCTCCTTCTCAGGAAGCTGTAGAGAGCAATGAGGTCACCCCTCAGCCTCCTTTTCTCCAAACTAGACAAGCCCAAAGTCCTTATCTCGTCCTCATAGGACATGCCTTCCAGCCCTTTCACCAGCTTTGTTGTCATCTTCTGTCTGGGAAGCCCCAAGATCAAACAGGGAAAAGGTTTAGGTGGCACTTGGGTGTCTTGGACCAGGGATAACACAGACAGAAATCTTTGTCTGCAGCGCTACACAAAGGGTGACTCTGAGAGGCACAACAGACATGCCAAGGCTGACAGGTTTCACAGAAAGCAGAGCTAGGCTTTCTCTTCTGGACACTGATCTACTAGCCCAAAGGCCAGGTCCAAAGGTTCAGCTCAGTGCAGTAAGGTGGGAGGACTCCACCTGCAGGGTTCATCAGTGTAAGAAGTGGAACCCATGACCAGTAAGGATTCTCTTTGCTGATCATGTGCCACCCCATATAGAGAGGAAAAAGCAGGCTAGTGTTAAGGACTCATGGGACCTTCCCTCTTGCTCTACTCCACAGCTGGGCCTCCTTCAGTGCACCTAAGCAGGCAAGGATGGTGGAAGCGGAATGCCCTTTCCAAAAACAGGAGGAAGGGTAGCCAATGATCCTGTGTAGCAGCAGAATACTTTTTTGGAGTTACTCAAAGGTCAGGGAAGAACTTCTCTTTTCTCTGCCTAAATTCCTCTTCAACCAGCTGACTTGAACTTGAAATAAGAAGAACATGAGATTATTTAATAGGATGATACATCAGATGATGCAGGATATTGTAATTTGGATGATGCATCTCTTCACTGCTTTATTGATTGTGTTTCTTCCAAAAGTCACTATAACTAGTTTAATTACATTATTCTTAAATGACTGTCTTAAATAATATATTCCTTGAATCAAAATCAAAACTGAAAGGCCTCTAGATACTTGCACTGAACATGTCTTTTGGTTGTTTTAGTCATTAATAACCATGCCCTGAGAAGGAAGATAGAAATATTAAAGAAAACAAGAGCAGCATTTTGCAGAAAAAAAGATAAAAACAAAGCTTGAAAAAAATACCATCCTCACTCAGAATGTGTTCCTGAGAGATGTTTGAAAGGACAGCATTTTGCAGATCAGCTTAGAAGAGGGTGGTAAACATCATTTCCTCCTACTCTCTGTAGAAGTGCATCAGACTCTCTTAAATGCTTTTTGACTAGTAATGGAAATCATACCCAGACAGCATTTTGAAACTGAAGTATTTTAAATTATTTTAGAGACATAAACATGCACTCAATGAATGATAAAACCTACAGATCAAAAATGCAGTTATTCCAGAATGAGTAAAGTGCCCCTGCTGTGACTTCTTAAATATCATGTTCTGCTCTGCCTTTCTCTTTCTGGAGAAGAATTCATCACACCATCAAGGGTGTGGGGGAAGCAATATAAAAAATTTGGGTCTGATCATGAAAACTCTGATGTGACTAATCACTGGCATGAGTAATCCCAGTTAATTAATCGAAGTTCAATTGACTTGCCACACTCCCTGCACAGGAAAGGACATTCTCCTTCCATGAGTAGTGGAGTTAGGAGCCTGAATACCTGAAAGGTCAGGTGTCCTATTCCTTTGGATTTCGGTTTAGGGGTTTATCCTGAGGAATAGTGGGAAGGGGATAAGATGGAGGAATCACCTGTAGTAAAGGTGGCTAGAGGAAATGCTCTTCATTTTTCCTCCAGCTTTGCAGATGCTCCCCAAAGATGTGAAGATGAAACGAGGACTGCACTACTCCCATTAGCATAGCACATGCATGGAGGGCTATTTTCTGGCCGTATACCAGTTTTGAATTTACAAACATTGTAGTAGCTAAAGGACAAGAAAACCATGAATGGTGCAAGCTCCTGCTTTTCAAGGCTGCCAGAGTGCCCTATAGAATCAATAGAGAGGTCACCAATGAAGCGCTGTGTAACAGATGGTCTCTGCGTGGCCTCAGCCTCCATACTAGGACCTTGACTTTTCATATATCTTACAATCTCACAGTCTTGCAGGTAATGGGATAAATGTAGCCTTGCTGAAATCTCTGTCTCCATTTGTCACTCCAGAGATGGCTTCTGTCTGAATGGGAGTGAGCTGGGCTGGTGGGACTGTTCATGTGAAAAATGCTGACAACAGTCTTAAGTGATTTGCAGGATCCAGCTCTTAATTTCTGTTCAGTAAAGTTCTATTTCCATTTAGTTATCTAATCCTTGTAAAGTCCCCAGGTAAATGGAAATGTCAGATCATTCCCATAAGAAAATGCATTCTTATTTCTCAGAGGATTTTGCAAACACTGAGCAGCTATCTAGGTTAAAGGAAGAGAAGGGACTGTAAAAATATCTGCCTTTCAGAAAGAAAAATAACAAACAGGAAAAAAGTCTAAGCTTGTGGAACATTGAGATTATTTTCATTCTGAGGAATAATTAAGTCAGTGTAATAATGACCTGGTCTGTCATGAGACCACCATACTGTGTTTAATAAAGTTATGTGATAATAACAAAATACATGAATAATGTTTTATTAGATCCTGGGCCTCATATCTCATTACTGCAATATATCTGGCTGCATGATAAATGTCAGCCCAAATTCATGAGAAGGAAAAGCTTTTCTTCCTACAGTGTATTGTGCTTTCAGTAATATAAACCTTGGAAAAAGTGTTTATTTTTGTCATTCTGAGACCATTTGTCTTAGAGAGGATATGAAATAGAAAACCAATATACTAATTATCATCCAAAACAAATAATCCACATCAAACCAAACAAAATATTTTGGTTTTAGTTAGTAGTTGCTTTATCTTTGTCTTCAACCCTTTGCACTTTGACCAAAACTGTACCTTTTGACGTGTTCACTACTAATAATAGGGAAAAACTGTCTTCTGTCTGCTCTAGCAAAAAATACCATGCATTTCAGATACCATACATTTGGTTATGGTTGCTTACAGGAACTAGAGATTCCCACTAGAGTGGAAAAAAAGCTTTATTAAAAGATGTTTCAAGGATTCAAATGAAGCTAATTGCTCAAGAGGGCTAGGGAGCCAAGTAAAAAGCAGGCCTGTCATAGACAGCCATCGCTCCTAGTCATTGCATTCTCAGTGACTGAAGAGCTAATGACACCAGACTCTTAGGAAATTCAAGCCTGCAAGCTTGATTAGGTAAGACAGCAAGTCTAATCTTCATTTAATGAATGATTCAGGAATAACTTTAGGAGCCTAACTTCAAGGTAGCAGGGTATTGACAGAAATAGGTACATGCTCTATGCACGTCTTGTGACCTAGCTAATTATGGGTATCTGAAAAAGTTATTACACTTCTTCCATCCAGTTTCAAAATCTGTTCTCTGCTTGTACTGCCAGCTAAGAAAATCGAACGTTTTGTTGAAACTTACGCTACCATGTAAGCAGGGGCTAGAAAATAATAAGAGAAAAAGGAAAACTGACTAAACCTGTTATTTCTGCAGTGCAGTGTAGGCAGACAGATATTTGTGTCTCCATGGAGCCCCAGTGTTATTAGTGTGTATTCACAGTGACGTCTGCTAATCAATAAGAGGATTTTGACCTACATTGGTCTGAACATCCCAAGTAAAGAGTGCTAAAGGCATACAAGTAAATGCAAAGAAAGAAAACTAATCAAATATAAAGAGAAGTTTAAAACACTTTCATTCTTTTTAATTCCAATAGTATTTTCCCTTAAGATAGGGAAAAATAACAATTTCCTTCTAAGACGTGGTTCTTAGATATATTATTTTTCAACTAGAAATAATTTGTGAATGTTGGCAGCATGAAAAAACATCACAAAGGGAAAACTGTATTGACATGCACAACCTGCAGTGACACCATCTAAGAAAGTGACATGGCTGACAGCCCAGCTGAAGTGCCTCTACATCAATGCATGCAGCATGGGCAACAAACTGGAGGAGCTGGAAGTCACCATGTTGCTACAAAGCTATGACTTAGTTGCCATTACTGAAACTTGGTGGGATGAATCCCATGACTGGAGTGTGGCTATCAATGGCTACAAGCTGTTCAGAAGGGACAGGTGAGGAAGGAGAGGCGGAGACGTTGCCCTCTCCATCAAGAAATGGATAGAGTATGAAGAGCTGTCTCTGAAGAATAGCCACGAGCAGGTTGAAAACTTCTGGGTAAGAATTAGAGACCAAGGCAACAAAGGGAACCTTGTGGTTGGTGTCTCCTACAGGCCTCTCTCAAGGGGAGCCTATTGACAAAGCCTTCTTACTCCAGCTACGGGAGGCATTACACTTGCAGGCTCTCGTCCTGCTGGGGGACTTCAACCACCCCAACACCTGCCAAAAAAGTAACACGGCGAGCTATAGGCAATCCAAGAGACTCCTGGAATGCATTGAGGATAACTTCTTAAGCCAGGTAATAGACAGCCCTACCAGAGGGGATGCAATACTGGACCTGTTGGTCACCAACACAAATGAGCTAATCGGTGACATCAAGATTGGAGGCAGCCTGGACTGCAGTGATCATGCACTGATGGAGTTTGCAGTCCTGAGGGATATGGGACAGGTGAAAAGTAAAGTCAGGACCTTGAATTTTAGGAAAGCAAACTTCCACACCTCTTGAGTGGATGGACTGCAAGACGGGGACTTGGGGAGCAAAGTCCCTCCCACTGTAAGAGAAGATCAGGTTCGTGATGACCTGGGGAACCTGAACATACATAAGACTATGGGACCTGATGAGACGCATCCCAGAGTGCTGAGGGAACTGGCTGATGTAGTTCCCAAGCCACTCACCATGATACTTGAAAAGTCATGGCAGTCAGGTGAAGTCCCTGGGGACTGGAAAAAGGGAAATATTGTAGCCATTTTTAAAAAGGGTAGAAAGGAGGACCCTGCGAACTACTGACCTGTCATTCTCACTTCTGTCCCTGGGAAGATCATGCAACAGGTCCTCCTAGAAGCTATGCTAAGGCACATGGAGGACAGGGAGGTGATTTGAGACAGCCAGCATGGCTTCACCAAGGGCAAGTCCTGCCTGACTAAACTAGTGGCTTTCTATGATGGAATGACTGCATCAGTGGACAAGGGAAAAGCTACGGATGTCATCTATCTGGACTTCTGTAAGGCCTTTGACACAATCCCCCACAATATCCTTCTCTCTAAATTGGTGAGATATGGATTTGATAGCTGGACTGTTTGGTGGATGAGGAATTGGCTGAACGGTCACATACAGAGGTCAACAGCTCAATGTCCAGATGGAGAACAGTGACAAGTGGTGTCCCTCAGGGGTCCGTATGGGGCCCAGTGCTGTTTAATATCTTCATCAGTGACACAGACAGTGGGATTGAGTGCACCCTCAGCAGGTTTGCAGATGACACCAAGCTGAGTGATGTGGTTGACATGCCTGGGGGATGGGATGCCATCCAGAGGGACCTGGACAAGCTGGAGAAATGGGCTCATGTGAACCTCATGAGGTTCAACAAGGGCAAATGCAAGGTCCTGCACCTGAGTTGAGGCAACCCCTGGTATCAATACAGGCTGGGGTCTGAAGGGCCTGAGAGCAGCCCTGAGGAGAAGGACTTGGGGGTACTGGTGGATGAAAAGTTGGACATGAGCAAACAATGTGCGCTCACATCCCAGAAGGCCAACCGTATCCTGAGCCACATCAAAAGAAGCACGGCCAGCAGGTTGAGGGAGGTGATTCAGCCCCTCTACTGTGCTCTGCTGAGACCTCACCTGAAGTACTGCATCCTGCTCTGGAGCCCTCAGCACAGGAAAGCCATGGACCTGATGGAGCAAGTCCAGAGGAGGGCCTTGAAAATGATTGGAGGGATGGAACACCGCTCCTATAAAGAAAGGCTGATAGAGTTGGGGTTGTTCAGCCTGGAAAAAAGAAGGCTCTGGGGAGACCTTATTGCAGTCTTTCAATATATAAAGGAGGGTTGTATGAAAGATGGGGACAAACTTTTTAGTAAGGCCTGTTGCAATAGGACAAGGGCTAATGGTTTTAAACTAAAAGAGGGTAGATTTAGACTAGATATAAGGAAGACATTTTTTACACTGAGGGTGGTGAAACACTGGACCAGGTTGCCCAGAGAGGTGGTAGATGCCCCATCCCTGGAAACATTCAAGTTCAGGTTGGAGGGGGCTCTGAGCAACCTGATCTAGTTGAAGATGTCCCTGCTCCTTGCAGGGGCATTGGACTAGATGACCTTTAAAGGTCCCTTCCAACCCAAACTATTTTCTGATTCTATGAAAGTATCAGTCCTTCTTGGAGTCTGAAAACCCTCCAGCACCTTCCTTTTGATTTAGTAGGAAAAAATTGCTGAGGCATATTTAAAGCTGACTATATGTCAAGGTTCCAGTAGGGAAGAGAGGTGTTCAAGAGACAGATAATTGTCACCCACACTTTTCAGTCTTTTGTCCCTCTGTCCCTGAAATTCAAGCGCAGAATTCATTCAGCAAGTACCACTGACACTTTCCTCCCTGTACCTTAGTTCAGGTCTCATACAACAACGTTCACTTTCCCTTCATTCTCAGTTAGGACCCCAGTACAGTGATCTAGACCTACCATGTACTCTCAGTATCGATTACCATCTCATGGTCCCTATCTCAAAAATACAGACCCTGGGATAACCATGGCACTGTAAAGCAGCAGTTGCACTCTGTGTGACAAGAAAAAAGCTACTGCCAAAGCAATATAGGGGCAACCTACAACAGAGCAGCTGAGGGACAGAAACTTGCTCCTTTGTCATGGCTAGCAGGTTATGATTCCCCTGTCTGTTTTGCTGTGTTTTTCTGTTTTCCTGTCTAACTGAGTTTCTTCAGTGCTCTGGGCAGCAGTGTGGATAAAATCAAAGCATTTGGAATAGCTAACTATTGCCTGCATTTTCCAATGGAGGAAATAAAAGCAAACACAGAAATAAAAGTGACCTCCAAAGTCATACTCTGTACAATCAGAAATAAAATCCAAGGCTCATACATTAACTATGAGACTATTCTTACTTCCCAGAAGTCAGAAATGAGCTACTGATTGCAAGAGCAATGGAGACATGCTTGAGAGAATGAGGGCTCTTGGCCCTTTGAAGCAGTCAAGAGAATCTGGGTTAGACCCAGACAGTAACATGATTGCTCATGCAGCCTCTGCTTAAGCAAACAGCTTTACACCACAGAGCTTTTCTTCTGCATGCTGCTGTATATACCACCAGCCTTATGAAGACTATGACTCAAGATCTCTGCAGACTTATAAGGTTGAAAATATCCTCAACAGTTTCAGCTCTTGCAAGGCTTTTTAAGATGTAAGTGAAACCTGCTGCAACAAGCCCGGTCTGGATATGCAGGGTTGACAAAAGTGGCACACTGAGCAGTATTTCTATTATAAATCCTCTGTTTCAAGGGACTGAAATGCAGCTGTAATTAATCACTGCAGGATGGAGCTAGGCAAGAGAGTGTTCCAGACAAGCACATATTATTTTTCTTTCGGCAAATCTGAAAATATTGCACGTGTATGTGAAACACTGGGCAGATTACTCCAGGGACTTGAGATTATTTCATTTTCCATGTTAATAAAAACAGATTTAACAGTGAAAACTGGCATACAATGGGGATTTGTAGCAATGGAATTTCACCGAATATAAATGCTATGACCAAATTAGAGCCTGTCTACCTCTGTTCCCATGTCTCAATCACAGGTCCTTTATTTAGCCCTTCCACCAGTTATAAGTTCTGTAGGGGTTTTTTTCACACAAAATCTAGGCTTTTTCTCATGACCATAAACTACACCAGTGTCACAGAATTCCTTCACAGAGAGCCATTTGTGGTGCTCCGTGAGTTTGGGCTTTAAAATGTGGTCCAGGAAATGCATACACCTTAAATACCTTTTTATGACTGTGGCTCTGTGTCTGCTCCGACTCCTGCTGGTGTTCTCATAGGAGCTGTTCTGTCGAAGATGTCTGTCAATATTTTTTCAGTGCTTTTTTCCACCTACCCTCACTGGTCATCTGTGAGTCCTACATCCAGACCACCTAGTTAAATCTCTTACTACAACCACGGCATCAAGAAAAACAAAAAAAAAAAGGAAAAGATACTCTGCGGCCAGTTCAAACCTGTTTTCCTAGGGGACAGCAGGCAGGAGTAGATATACCTGAGATTTTGTTCTTAGTTGTTCTGGATAGAGAAAATCTCTGGTAAGTTCACTGATGGCAAAATAACCATGAGACAAATGTAACCCAGATGCTGTAAGCACAAGAAACACTTGATCTGTTGTATGGCACATAATCAGACACTGTGGAAGAAGATGATGGTCAACTTTGTGGTTATTTATAACGTGTAAAGATAGACCCCGGAACTGAAGCAACCACGGCTTCTGGTAAGTGCTACACAGTATGGACACCAGCAGCTATAACCATGCACCAGCAAGTCTTCTGTCACTGTTTCTGTGCTGTTTGTTTCGTGTCATAGAAGATGAAGTGCCACAAGCCATGTTCCTTAACCTTTTTTTTGATAAAACTCAAGCTTTTTTCAACAGATTCATAATGCCCAATGAAAACTCAGTCATTCATATTTTATCTATTCAGCCTGAATGGCTTGTTCTAATTGGGACTCTATGACAGTGTCAATCCTAATACTTTCTTATGCTAAAATATTTTAAGTATTCATCTATAAACATGTGCTGAAGAAAGCTTGGAGTTTATAAACTTTAAAGGCATATTATGCATTTTATCTCTTTTTTTTTCAGTTTGATGTTCCACACCTGGGCTTATTATGGGCTAGGCCATGGTTTCGTTATCCACTGAAAGCAATAAAAGAATAATATACTAGAGAGAGACAAACAGAAATGTTTGAATATGTCAGTTATACAATAAAAGCTCTTGAATATAGCAAACCAAGCACAGAGGAACCAACTGAAGAAAAAGACATGGCAATGACTGTATTACTTTCTCAAGGTAACTGACAGGAAATTTTCTACCCTGAGATTATTCTTTTTGGCCATGAAGATAAAACACTATCAGTGTTCTGAAAAACTCAGGACACTAACTTTCAACAGTTCCTCAGTACTTGATGGTGTTCATCCCAGAAATCAAGAATAAAACTACAACGGACCTTAATACACTATCAGTTTTTAAGAGGTCGCCATTGACTCCAGTAGGAAATCTGTTCTAAAACCAGATAGCATTACATTGCCCAGTGTGTTGAGCTGATAACCAAATAGGTAATTTATCACTGAAAGTAACTACTTTTTTCCATACTTCTTGTCCTTATCTTTTAGAAAATGCATGGGCTGGAGTAACTGCTGTACTGGGGTTTGGTCATGAGCAAAGGAGTCTTGTAGCTCCTGCTGAAAGTCACTAATTTAAATCCAATCAAAATAGAAAAAACAGTAAGATGAGAAAAAATATTGTTTGTTGCCCAAACAGGCAATATAAAACATTTTTTCTCATCTTACTGTTTTGCAGTCTCTTGTTTATCACTGTAGACTAGTATCTATAATTGCATTCAACATTAATTCAGATCTATGGTGACAATTCCTGAGGTGGGATTGGGATTGAGATTCTAATCAACAATTCATTAGAGTAAGTAGACTTGTGTCCTCACCCTACATGAACACGGAGAGAGATTTAGCTCCTGCTTTCTTGAGGTGAACAATAAATCAATATCTTACAATACCCTTTCCCCCAGAATCCCATTCAGACTTCATGGAGAGTGAAGCTTTCCAAGATTAGGTCTAGTACCTTCCACTAGTGCTACACTAACTTAACACCAGTTTCCAGGTTTTCATTTGAATGTAGCAAAAAGTTGTGGTGGGAGTAAATTACTCTCTGTAAAATTGAACATGATGAGGCATGCAAGGGCTTTTAAAAGGGCTTTGAATCATCTTAGTCATCTTCACACGTTCCCCACTGTTTGGCAAATGGTACAAGACGTCTCTCGTTTCTAAAGGTCTGCTGCAGGCTGCCTGGGATTGCTTGTGATTCAGCCTCCTTTTTGCAGAGACAGTTTTTTTGCAACCTACGCACCAGGGAGGCTGTAAAACAACTTCAGTTCATGCAGTCTCTGAGTCCTGAAGCTGAGTGGCAATTTTCAGAAAACATTAAAAATCTCAGGTATGTTGCCAAGGATTTGCTTAATTTTGCTACAGGGGGAAAAAAAAAAACAACCAAAAAAACCCCCACACAACCAAAAACCCCAACCAAGGCCAATCAGCCTGTATTTGCCTGTATTTCTCTCTGTTTATCTTTCATATACAGCAGTCATGAGAATGATTGTTAGAACTACTAGCTCTAGAAACCACAACCATCAGGCTGAGTGAGACTTGACTAATAGTATCTCAAGGTATAGCAGCTTTACTCGGTAGTATAGTAAAGTTAATTTATGGGTTTTTTTTTCTCTGTCAATTTTTTTGCAGGCAAAACTCCAAAACATAAGTCATTACATAGGGCCTAAATGTATGCTTTTTTAAACCAGTCCAGGCAATCAGCTCTGTAATGATCATAATGCTTCCACCTGTTTTTTAGAGCAAGAAAAATGGGATGTTCTTTGGATGTTTCAAACAAAGTAGCTATTCTGATTATGGGTGAAATGAATGAATATAAAACATTTGGAGCCATTTTGGTCCAGCTATGAAAAAAAGTATCACTCAATGGCTTACAGTGAATTTACTGGGATATATTTATCCATGACAGTGTTGTGGAAGTGCTTATTAGTTTGATTATGCTAATATTTCATTTTGGTTTTGCCAGATGGAGGTTCAGACATGCAGTATTTTCTGAAGCTAATATAGGATATGCCAGAGTGGGGACTGAGACACTAACTCCATGGTTCGTTGGAATAGAAAACTTCTGCCAGCCACAGGAGTGAGAGGGAACTGGTGTTTTAATGACGGGGATTGTACTCATGTTCAAAATAAAACAGAGCTTCTATTGCAATTTTCAAGAGAATAACACTCATATTCATTTAGCAAAACTGACAATTACTGGATACCTACATTTCGTGATACTGTCAATGCAACTTTTCTTCTTTGACTTAGCATATAAAAGAAGATACACATGCCTATCAGGTCTACAGTAGCTCACTATATAATTCTAAGTCTTACGTAAATCAGCACAAAAAAGTCTACTTCTAGGAATGGAATAATCATGGAATGAAAGGAACAACACTAAAGATTTAAGCTCGAACAAACAGAAAGGGCATTAAATAACTGCAAGTTTTGCCAGTGTCACTCATTACGTTTGTTTTTAAATTCCTAATGCATTGGGCATACATATAAATATGCTTCAGATATTTTGAAATTTTGTCATATGTCTTGTCATGTGGATTACATCATGAGTTACACTTTTGGGGTCCCTATACTCCCAGTCTCGGGTTTTAATTATTCTTTTTATTGACCTCAGAAAGCCTATTATCTGCTTTAGGCAGTCTCTACAAAGGTCAGCCTCACACTCAATCAAATTAACATCTTTTGTCCTGTTTTGAATTAGAACATTTACATCCTAAAGACAGCTACATTGTCTATCCTGAGATAATCTGCCAGTGAACAAACCCTTTATATCCAGTATCTTTGGGGGGTAGTGAAGGGTGAAAGGGAAGTTATTTGCCTTCTGGAGTTGGATTCTACCTGAGCTTGTCATACACACAGTATGGGCCGTCCCTTGCCACTGACTATCAGGCAGAACAGAAGCAGATGTTGGAAACCTCTGTTTCACAACTGATCACACAACATAAACTGAACTAATCTCTAGCCCAAATCCTGGATCAGGACTATATTTTGACATGGTCAAAACTCACTGACCTATCAGATCTGATCTATGAGACTGGACAAAGCATTCTGGGGGAGAATGGGGGAACGCCCCCCCAAAAAAAATCCCAGATGACTGTATACTGCCATTTCACTCCCTTGACACATGGTTTATTCAACCCCTGCATCCAGATAGTCCTAAATGGCTCCAGGTTTTGTCACCCAACAATGAATCCCTCTAGGAAACATGACAACCAGAGACCTTAATGTATGGCAAGACTCCAGGCACAATCACTCCTTGGGCATGGCCACAGTGGCTCCTACTCAGACAAAAGCCTGTGACTTGGTGACAGAGATGATTTTGCGAGGTTTCTGCTATCCGAGAATTCCCTCAAGGCAAGGGATTTCCCAAATAACTGATTGCTCCTTTTGGGGCCCTTGAGGACAGAAAGGGGATGCCATAACCATGGACATGTCTTCGCAGGGATTTTAGTTGGAGAAAGGTCTGCCACTGTTTGCAGGCATTACTTATTAATGATGTGAGTGCTAATAGGAGCTGATGCTCAGCCATGCAAGAGCTTGTGTAGAAAACGGGGCCGGGGGGAAGTCTTGCCTCTGCAGCCAAAAAGGAATGCTCCTATCAGTGTAAGATTACTTCATGAATCAGGAACTACAAATCATATGAAAAAAACATTGTCATTAAATGAAGGTCTGCCAGCGTTGTAGCATCTGGATTCAAGACAATTGCCTTTCAACATATCTTATGGACTGGCTGTTTCCTTAAAAATTGGTGCTAGCCTAGGACCTTCTGTAAAAACAAAGCAAGCTACTTCTCATCTCTCAGAAGACATCAAATATTTATTGAAATCTTCATTTATTTAGCCACCCACAGAGAACCACATACAGGAGATCTTAGTTGCTGGTTTGACCTTGACTATTTAATGAGATGTATAATGATGCCATTGCAGCAAACAGAGCCTGGCAGAACAAATGGAAGCAGCCACTGCACTAAGATCTCTCAACTTATACAAATGAAGCAGTGGGGAAAAAAGGTAATATTAGATGAAGGAAACAAGTCTCAGCATGTGGGATCAACATATGGTGGCACCAAATATCAGATGCCAAAAGAAGAGCTAATGCTAGTTGCTGGCCTCTTTCATGCCATAATTTTTTCTGTGTAAGATGGCTCTGGGATGTATCATAGGGAACATGCATGCTGTACGGCAGCTGGTAGCAGAAAATTTGATATTACTCAAAATAAAAAGTATTTAAGTAGCTTCTTCCCTTCTCTTCTGTCTTTGCAATTATTTACATCTGTGCAAAGCAATTGTATTGTACTCACAAAACAAAGACATTTTGAGATGCTTTTTTTAGAAGTAAATGTTTATCTAAGGGTTATGGCAGTGAAGAAAAAAAGCCCTTTCCAACAGTCTTTCCCGAAGCAGCAGACAGTGTTAGATGTCCATTAAGCTTGACACCACATAAAACTGCAAGGTGTGTCTCCTGCTCAGAAGACAGGATTGCACTGTGCCCATAGTTCTCCATCTGGGGAGACAGTAAGGAAACTAAACATAATTATGGTGTCTTGGGTTTCTTTATCATACCAAGGGACAAAGTTTACAGTACACAAGTACAGAGGGAGTGGGATGCTTTGCCTACTTTCTTTTTTTAAGCTTGCTGCTTTAGGAGGAATATTTGTCACAGTCCTGCCTGTGTCTTCATCCCAAAGTTTTCACCTAGCCAGAGGTGAGGACGGCTGCCTGCCGTCACAGTTCCCTGTGTGCCTGGTCACTGGGAGAGGCAGAAATGCCCAGCAATGACATATTTATACACGCTAAAATACATTTCAGATGTTGAAGGCTTTTAAAAATAGGCATTGTTGTTAGGTAGTTAAGTCTAATTGCTCTTTGCATTCACCCATAAAGATGGCCTGTGTCATGTAGATATCTTGGAAGAACTGCAATGAATGAGGGATGTGGGGGTGGAAAGGTCAACTGCTTTATAACTCAGGTCAAAGAGGCATTTTCGTGAATGGGAAGGGCTGGGTTAAAGAAAGTTCACAGTCTGATATGGGGGAAGGGGACCAGTATCCCTGAGAGATGCATATATGTTCAGGACAAGTAATTAATAAAGATTTCCAAGACAAAAGCAAAGGTTTATTTTTCAGAAAAAGACCAAATAAACTCAATTTAAAAAAAAAAAATCACTTTGATTATCAGTTTCATTGAGGAGAGCCTCTAATCCAGAGGTAGTTCACTGAGAAGTGACAGAGAAGGTGAATTCACATGTTGGCTGTCTCCTCTAATCACCCCCTCCCCCCTCAGTGTGAACAACCTCGAGGCATACTGTCTAAACCAGATGAACTCTCCCACCCTATCTGACCACACAGCCAGGCAGCTCTACTGAAAACATGTTTTTAATGGCCAGAAAGTTCGCCTTCAAAGCAGAGTAGTAAACCAACCTGTAGGCTATACCTAATCCATAGGAAGCTGGCGGATTTCCCAACAGGATAAACCAAGGGCACCAGGTGCAGACTACGAATTTCCACCTTGGAGTACATTCACTCTCCAGCCTCTCTGTGCAGACCCATCTTCATCCTTTCCTGTTGAGCCGTTCCCCCAATACCAGGCCCCTTCTCTATTGCTTGCACAGTCCCTTCCACACCGCAGTACTGGATTAACACTGACCTTTCTCTCCAAATCTGTTACTCCTGAACCCACCGTACTCGTCTCTGGGAGCAGCAGGTAGCTTATGGACATGGTTACAGACAAGAGTTTACCCAAGTCCCAGTATTACTGAGCTAACTGAGAGAAGAGTTTTTTTCCAGGAGAGCTCCTGCCAATGTATAGTAGCTACTTTAGCCTGGCCCTGAGGAAATGGGGATGATTGCAGTCAAGGGTCTACCACCTTCTTGCTCCTTTTGAACAGGACTGGAAGTAACGTTTCTAAGAAGACCCTTTCGCATGTGGGCTGTAAACTCTCACAGGCACAGGCGATACAGAGAGTAAAAGTGTCTTGTATGGTCATTTTCCTTGCATAGCTCTGTAAGCCAAGCCAAGCCACAGAGATTATTTTTCTTCTTGGCCTGCATAGTTTCATGGCGACAACTTTTCAACAAGCATTACCAGAGATATATTATTTCTTCTGCAATAGAAAATGAAAAAAGATTTCCATTGTAAAAGAGATTTTTGCAATGACTTTTAATCAGATCTCTTCCCTGATATCCACTTAGCACCCCAAGTTGATTCTCTCACCAGAATAACCCCATGTGGCCTCAACTTCATGTTACATTCACTGTGTATATCTCCATGGACATTTTGCAAACAAGCAAAAAATACTCTGATTATATCTGTCTGTATTCAGTGGAACTTAGAAGTGCACTTAAGAAGCAAGATTAGAAACAATTTTTAAACAAACTTCTATGAGTGGTTTTTTTTTTTCCCGCAGAAGAAAATCTTAGTAGACAGGTGGTATCAAATAAGGTAAATATATACTAGGGTGCTATCACAAACTGCATGAAGCAGTTAATAAGAGGGTTTATTAAGAGACCTCTTATACTGCAACTGCCAGGGGTTAATGGTGCAAAAACACTGAAGTGAGTTTCCCTAGTTAAGATGTCCTCTGTGCAGTTTGGATAATAATTCTTAGGCCAAAGTTTATTGACAACATGGGGATATTCTGCTGGATTTGGTAGTCCCTCATGAGATCTCTGTGTAACATTCTCCTGGAAAAGTTTTCTTGTTGAAATTTTTTTGTTGTCAGTCCGGTGGCAGAGATCCTCTGGAGTTTAAGAGTCTAGTGATAATCAATATGATCAGCTGCATTGTGTATTATCTATTATACAAATCACCCAGAAGACTCAAATCGTAGTCAAAGAATGGAATATTTAGATTAGGCCACCAAAATCTTAATATATCTTCAATATATATATGTTCTTAACTTTGAATTATGTATTTCCAAAAAAAATGTAGACACAGTTGCCACTTTTTTAAGCAGTGAAATGGTGCAAAGAAGAAAATATATCATTGGTAAAGCTTGATTACAAGGCTAGCTTCCCTTCTTGAAGAATTCAGAAGGACAAGCAAAGACTTTATGGCTTGGGCATTCTCCTTTCACCTTTACAGTACACAGAGGTAAAGCAAGCAGTTACACTGACATTGCAATGGGTAATGACAATCACCTCCCCAGCTGGCTCTTGTGGGGCAGAATATCCATAAGGTTTGAAATTTGGGGAAGAGTGACATGGGGGATTCCTGTTAGTAACACACAGGAAGCAGACTTATTTTCTGCTTTTACAGGTGAAGGTGCCAGAGGTTCGTTAAATCCATGCATTTCCAGAAATGGGAAGCCCTTGGAGTCTGTTCCTCATGGGAGAAACAAGATAGGCACTCGCACTGCCCTCTAGGACCCTCTTTTCCCTCCTGCTCTGACATAAAGCCCAAGGGTTTCAGAGAATCTGAAAACTTTCTTATTTCAAGGGCCTGTTAACCCTTGCTTGTTAACCAGCACGTTAACCCCTCAACAGAGGAAAGAGACCAGGGAGACTGTGGCTGCTTTTCTCTAGACACTGCCATGAAGTAGCTGGATTTTGTTTGAGACAGTGACTACCAGAAACTCACAGGATCTAGCCATCCAGTGTAATTTACACCCAATCAGCAATGCATAAATCACAAAACGTCTTACCTCATCCCTGTATTTGACCTAAATTGCCCACACCCTTTGCACGTATCTCCACTGACTTAGAGTCTCCCACGAAATGTGGGAAGGGAAGATTATAGGCTGGCTTTTCTGCAGGAGAATGGAGTATCATATGATTTAGCAAGCTCTGAGAACATGTAAGAACGTATCACATAATAATTGCATATTTGAATATTTCCATGAGAACATCTCATCCCAGCTGATCCAGAGCCCTTCCTTTCTTTGGGGGAACAAAAGATCTCAGCCCTCTACAGAATGAAAGAAAATGAGCACTAGGGCAAAGCAGTGAGTAAGTTCACACATTTTTTTCCAACCTGCAATGAACTGAAAAATGGCTACATTTTCTGCAGCAAATTTCATTTGGAGAAGAAATGAAAGAAAACCAGAAGCATCTTTAAAAAAAAAAAAATTGACAGAAGTAAAACCTTTGTCTTTGTGGTGCTTCAGTTTATTATTTTTAAAAGTTCCATAAATTGTGAGATTTTTCATAGCTGATAGTTCCCTGCATCCTGCTGCTCTTTAGTTCCCGGGCTAGTTCTATTGCTGGGTGAAACAGAAAGATATCTTAGAGCCAACACTGCTTTGCACAGTGAGTCACAAGCTGGAATAGCTAAAAAGAGCTCCGCATTTTATTCCTGGTCTTAAATAGGAACTGACTTCAATTCTTTTGATCAAACTGCTGCTGGAAACCTCCCCTTGTGAGCCATCATTAACACTTTTCGTCTTCTTGTGTATTTCTCTTGATGTTATTACAAGCAGTAATCACTGAATTAGGGAATAAAATGTATATTTGAGGGACTCAAGACATTCAGAGCATTTCAAGGTGACTTTCACTTAGTGAATGAACTCATTCCAGATAACAGAAATTTCATGTAATTTTAGACAGAGTTGGCAGTTCAAAGTCCAGTGTGTTCTGTTATAGGGGATAATATGTAGAAAGCAGCCTGTCAAGAAGGGAACAGACTGATTCGATGAGACACCCTTGGAAGCAACAGAATTAATGTCATTCCATCTCTCTAGATCAGGTAATCTCAGGTAGTCACAGAAGAGTGACTAGAGATGTGCTTGCACTGATTATCCATTTATTAGGACTTTTAAAGGGAAATAGAACCTCAAAATTACCTGCCTATCAGAACAATTAAAATAATTCTGGGTTGTAGGATTGATGTAGCAGAGCTTTTTGGTTATAAACATTGCAAAAACACCCAATACACTTAGAGTGGCTCTGAATACATAGCTAAGTATCAAGACACATTAAAAACATCATCCTCTCAAGCTATGTGTTCCCTTATGTCATTAATTTCTTAATCTATTTTAAATCTACCCACTCACTGCCAGTCTGCAATACTTCTCCAGACAGCTTCCCATTTATAAGACGGTGTCCTGAGAGTTGACATCAGTGGAAAATGCAAGCATTCAGTTCTTCACCAGATTTAGCCGCACACTGCTCAACAGCTTCTTAGAAAACATGATCTTTTTTTCCACTACAGTTACTTCACTTAATAGATGGCATATTTCATACCATAAAATTCCTAGAATGTCAGCTTCTAGTCCTGGGATAAATTCAATATCCTTAAGAAAGAAACAATGAAAGGTTAGTGACTGCAAACAACTGAGTGAGAGAAAATGAAGTGTGGATAAATTTTCTTATTTGACATACATGAGAAGTGAGTAAACTACCCAAATTAGAAATGAGGAATAAACTCTGCTAGAGTGGGTTCACCCTTGATTTAACATTTGACTTGAAATATATAAATCCTTTTGTGTTCCCTGCAAGGAGTCCAACAAGTTTCCACAAAAATTCCTCTGCTGACCACACTTCTGCCTCATGCTCTTCACCAGCCTTCAGAACGTTTAAAAGATTCTTCTTCAGATATCTTCATTCCCCAAACATCCTGCTTTCCACCCCTCAAAGACTCTTTTATGTTCATCTACTCTTATTTTGTCAGGAAGCAGAATAAATGCACTTTGCAGATGTAGTGTTCCTTATTTTAGCTAGGGCCTCCAGTAGGGATAAACGTGCAAACTGGAGCAGAGTCCCAGGAGACGGTTGTTGCAGTTTGCCAAACAGGGCTGTACGCAGCACAAATGATTCACCCCGCCAATGCTGACTGTTTCTCCAACTCTGGAGAGGAGTCAGAAATGGCTTGGTGGAGGAGCAATTAAAGAAAATATTCTTCTCTTTGATATTCTATTTTCATATGGAACCAAGTCACTCACTTTCAGTAGTTTTGAAGAGCTGAAACGCCTTGTTCAAGCTCATTTTCTAAATGAAATACAGTCTTTTTTTAAATAAACATTTTATTTTCTTTCAATATTTGTTTCATTTTGACAAGGACCTGTTTGTCTTCTCTTCCCCTGAAGAGCTGAAAAACATTGAAAATGTCTAGCTCTGTGTCCAACTATTCAGAGTCATGACTAGGAAAGAGTTCTTTTCATGTGTGGGACTGCAGACAGTCCTCTCCAATGTGGACTTGTGGTGTATTTGTGGCCACATAATTTTGTGACTGTTATGAAAAGTATTCTATATATAACCCTGAAATCACCAGCTTGAATAGCTTCAGACCAGTTAGCCACCCAGTTACATATAACATCTACTGAGAGGGCTCACCTGAGAACTTAATTGGTGCCTAAGTCTTATTTGACTAGATTATAAATACCTGCTCCCATTCAAGATTTCAGCTTCCTGTATTCATGTTACCTGAAGGGCAGTGTAAGTCTGGCCATAATCTCTTCTGACGACTACATCTGTTGAAATAATGACACCATGAATCACAAGAGTAAAACTTGTATGTACAAGAAGCAGAGTTTTCTTGGCAACTGACCCACTGAGCTAACACTCACCTCTGGATGATGTCCAGAAACCTTGACATCTTAGCAACAATATAAAATAGCAACAGTTCTTCCGTCTTGCCTTCCTGAAATACAGCCATCTACAGTGGAGATTGAAAATGTGAAATCCAGAGTGACGCTCACAAGGAAGTTTTATCTCGCTATTAAAGGACCCAACTGTCAGGGTGCCTCAGCCTGGAGTTACATAGCTAGTTGCATGCATTGCTTCACATGCAATGCATGCAAAAATGGAGGCTCTAGGCGTACGATTCCCCCAAAGCCAGCAAGTTAAGCAGGTGGCACATGTTAGCCTACAGAAACTGATAAGATTTAGATCACATCTCTAGATTGTGGAGAGTCCCCTACTCCCATATTGATTTCAAACCACCCAACTTCACTTTGGTATGAGACCCTTCTGCCAGTCCTTCTCACCAAGTATGGCCTTAGCGGTAGCTCTCTTCCATAGGTGGACTTATCTGAGTATTTACACAAAAAAGTGCAGCTAGAATAGATTCATTCCTGTGCTATAAGGTGGTTGAACCTACGTTTTCCACTCCCAAACTACTGGAGCTGATGCTACCGTGGGATGGAAATGAGAAAGTTCTTCTCATTTGCTCTTGTAGAAGCTATATCCATCCTCGTAGACCCGTTAAATATTCCTTGTGCCCTAGAAAAAAGACAAGAGTGAACATGTCGCTATAGCTCACTGCTTTCTTATGATTCTCCTCTGGGAGAATGGAAGAATCTCACTTTCTGCTCTCTCCTCCAATTCAAAATTTAAATATTTGAAAAGAAGTACTCTGTCCCACAAGAAACCTAAGGCTTAGCCACTTAGTGTTAATCTCATCTTGTTCTTCTTTCCTTCCTCTGACCTAATGAATATTAATTATTCCCTGGAAAGTGGAAGTTAAGAGAACTCCGCTCCGGCCTACTATCAGGTACTCACTTAGAAAATGTATTCTTGGCTTTGTTCCTCCTTCTGTGAGGGCTCAAACTGTTGAAGGTCATTATAGCTCTGAGGTATTTCAACTACCACTAGCCTCTATATTTTGTGCAGGGCCTATTCTAATAGACGTGGACTGAAAATGCTTGTCAATTGTGCAAGAGAGATGGAGAGGACCTTATCTGTAAAGCTTGATGGAGTTATGCATCAACTGGCTCTTGAGAATTGGAGATGATTGTTAAAAATGATGCATTTCTGGTATACTCAAAGGAAAAACTTTAGGGACTTTGCTAATGAGTACATAAGTGACTGTGGACTTGGACGACTCTAAAATAAGGCAAAGCAAAATGTTTCATTTTGATGACTAAAGTAGCTAAGAGAAGCTGAAGTCCCAGTTAATTTCTTCTGTACTTTTCAGACTGACAGTCTTAAGTCCTGATGACCACAGCTTTCTTGTGTTCAGCATTGCAATGACATGCCAGGGATTGCATGAAGACAGCAAGGGAGAGCGTCCCAGGTGTCATCTCTCCATGGAATTACCACAAATTGCTCCGAGCTGTCATCGTCTGCACCTACAACATAAGACACGTGTTATGAGATAGGGTGGATATGTGGGGCTGTCCCTACCACGCTGTGTGAAGCAGCCTGACAGACCAGGTCACAGAGGGCCTGCAGGCACCATTCAGACTGTGGCAAATTGCAGTAGAAGGAGCTACTGTAGCACAGTAACACATCTAAAGAAACGCTGACACTTCCAAGAACCTTTCCCCAAATGCCTTGAGGAGTTTAACTAGCAGTTTCATACTCTATGTCATGATTGTATTACAAGAGAAACTCTGAAAATAGCACATATTTTTTGATCCTGCTGCCAAAGGAAGAGATGGGATATCTGGCAGCAGAAAGCTGCTGGTTTTGGCAATAGGAGCACAGCCAGGAGAGAGGAAAAAGTCAGCACTTGCACTGGACATCAGGGCTCAAAGTTGCTGCTTACTTTGACTTTGTCTCAGCTCAGACTTGCAACATGCAATTAGAGACGGGAACTGAAAATTTGTCCCCAGAAATGCAGCAGTGAGAAGATTACTTGAATAACAGGAAGTTCATTGCATCCCTGTACACTCACAGTATGATAAACATGAAGTTTGTACAGCAAGAAAGAAGTTTATGCAACAGGAACTGTAGCAAGAAGAGATCCAGCTGGTGGTAAACTCAATCAGATTCATAGAAGAGCATGAATACAAAACCTTGGAAGACCATCTGCTCCAGCCCTTTGGACTGAAGCTAGTCAACAGTCTACATGAAGATCATTCCTGACAGATGTTTGTCTAACCCATCCTAAAAACTTCCAGTGAAGGAGACTTCACAACTTCCATAGGAGAACACTTTCAGTGCTTTAACAGCCAAACAGAAGCCTTCTCTCATACTCAGTGAGATCATTTTTGGTAAAATTTAAGCTAATTTATATTTGTTCTTACCCCATTGGCCCTGGAGAACAATTTATAATCATCTTCTTTGCGATAACATTTTATAGCAATGTAAGGGAAAAAAATGTTTCCCATCTTACTAGGATCAAGTAGAAGGAAAAATTACCTCCCACATCATTGTCAGTTCTTGTGAATGCAACCCAGAGTAAGATTTGTCTGCTTAGCTACAGTGTGCGATTCTTTTACTCATACTTAGTCTGTGATCTACTGCAACTGCAGTTTTTTTCTAGTATCCTATAAGTAAAGGAAAACTCAAAGATCTTGCCATCCTCTGAAACACATCTTGCATTCTGGTAACATTGTTTCATTAATTAGCCAGTAAACAAAATTGTTAATCATTTAACTTTGTAGTCTAAGGAAAAAATAGAAACCACTGTAAGTATTCAGGGTATATACATGTCCTTAATCTTTCTTTCTAGAACAGACTTGCTCTTCTCTGTTAAGAATGGAGTTCCCTACTGTGCTGGAAATTACTCAGCATGAAGTGTTATGAAAATCAAAGGGTAAATTTTATTGTTACAAAATTTTTATTAAGGCTGAATGAATATTTGGATACTTGCAACTTATTTATTTAGAAAAGAAAATTAATTCATTCATACCAGAGGCATCAGCTTGTGTCTTCTTACTTTGGGTAAGCTTAAAGAAATTGTTCTAATATATAGTCCCACAGGAGATCATTAGTAACCTTCTCAAACAGAAACTTCTTAAAGAAAAAAAATATTTTAGACCTCCAGAGGTTTCAGGAAGAACACATTACTGCTTCCAGAATCTGCAGTGATACAGAATTAGTCACCATGAAGATATACATACTGTGATTTCCAAATGAATGCAAGAAAAACACAGTGTAACTAGTAAAACCACTGTGTTTAAAAATGTTACACTTAAAATAGATTTAAAATAACCATACAGTAATTCCTGAGAATCCCACACTATTTAGTCTTGTGATTAAGAAGTATTCTGGCCCTAGTAATATTTTCAATGTATGGAAGAATATTTAATGACTAAGAATTAATAATCACAAAGAGAAGAAATTATGGCAAAAGGTAAGTTACTATGTGATAGCTGTTAATCTTGGAACAACTATACTGATGCTGAAATTCTCATAAAGAACTATATCGTAGGTCACCTGACTAAAGATAGAGAATGAAGTCCACATCCTTCTTAAAGTGTAAATAATATTTACTCTTCTTTGTCTTTCTTTCTCTATACAATAAATATTCAATTGGAGTGAATCTGTAGCTTCAGTACATGAATTTCAATATTTTATAGAACTTGTTACACGTTCTTTAGTCTCCCATTTTTCTCAATTGCAGAGTGGTATTACAAAAACACAGCAGAAGAAATAAAATAAACCCAAGAATTAGAACGATAAAATAGGATTCAATTCATATGCAAAATAACATTTTTGGTAAAAGTTAAAATCAAAAGTTAGAAATGTCTCTATGGTAATCTAGAAAAGCTATGTAATCAAGAGGAAGACTGAAAGTGTATTGTCTGAAAATTGCCTGAATCACCTGTATTTTCTGGCAGGAGGCAGACAGAAACAGAGAGAACAAAATAAAAACTTATTGAAAAAACCACATGTTCTATATGTTTGAGTGTGTTTTCATGCTTTCTTAATAATTTTGCTCTCAACTCAATAAATAATGACTATCTACAAATAGGAGGAGCCTTAGGCAGTTAAAAGTATAATACATAGAAATCCTACTGTTATTGTTTTTATGGTTCTATATCCCAATGTTATTAACAGCCATGCTCTAGGGTTCATGAGGCCATCTTACAGCTAACCAATGAATGTGATGTATTTTACAATCAAACCCATTATTCAGTTAAAAATCAATAATAATTTCTCACTAACAGATGTTTTGTAAGATGCTTTAACATGGTTCAGTAGATCTTTCCTAGGTCATGTGTGCTGCAAGTCTAATAATGTACTGTAGGCTTTAAGAATGGGACTTATCTTCTGGCAGAATTTTGTTTTGTGTATCTGTATACATCACTATGATTTAATAAAAATCTCCTCGATATAACCCTGTTGCATTTCCCACTGCAATATAGTCTTGTTATAGCAATATCTTTTCACAGCAAGGAAACAACAGAATTGAAAATAAAGCTTAGGAAGACCTGAAAAATGTGTTGCTGTTGTGCGAAAAATGGGCTGTCCTCTGTGGCAGCTCAGCATAACACATGGAGCTGAACACTATCTGACTCACCATCTTTAATTTCTCAGACTAAAAATAATTTTTTTAAAAAAAGCTTCTGATAAACATGATCCAGGATGCAAATGAAAAGATAATTTATAGGAAAAAGTGAAAGGTTTATTAACTATGCAAGCGTCTGTTAATGAGGATTTGGTTCTTCGCATGTTGTTCCCCCACCAGCCTGCACTGCTCTTACCGCTGGCCATTTCAGTCCCTCCTGCTCTTGGCCCACCACCCCATATGGTCCCCTCCTGCCTTCCCTTAGCCCCCTCACCCTACTTACGCCATGCAAATCCTCCTACCTCCAGCCAGCTGCCTGCCAGGCTATGCAGTGAAGTGGCTCGGCATAGGGCTGGCAAGCAGGGAGAACCAAAGCAGTGGGACCCAGACCAGCTTCAGCTGCCTGGACCCAGCAGTTTGGGCGCTTGGATCTTCTGCTTTCCCCACTGCTTTCTCCTGCATCCCCCATAGCTGGTGGATCAGACGTCCTGGTCCCTCCAGGAGGCAAGTGGGGGGACAGCTTGGCTTTCCGCTAATGGCCAAATGTTAGAAAACAGGTTGTGTGAATGTTTGATACCTCCTGGTGTCCTAGAATGAAGTAAATGGGAGTGGGTGGAGAAGAGGTGTCTCTTTGAGATACCCGCTCCAATCCAAGTAATGGAGCTCTACCGTAGCCCTGGGAGGTACAGACGAGACACGGGAAAAGGTCAGATGGGCTGGGGCACCACCGCTCATCTGATGGGCAGACATGCTTCTGCATGCAAACATTGCCACCCTTAAATCTAGGCTCTATGTAGTTTTGCGACTTTTTTTCTGCCACATAACACACGCTAATAGAGACCTGCAGGTTCAATTTATGCTGGGGTGTTGTACAAGCAAAAGCAGATGAAAGCCTGGGAAATGAAGAAGTAATATCTCACTTGTTAAGAACTGGATGAAAAATAAGATGATAACAATGTCTACACTGCATTTCCTTAAGAGCTGTGACTGCAACCTTGGCCTGTCTAGAGTAAAGCAAATTCATTAATTTCAGCCTTTTACTTGTTTTACACCAGAAGAGAATCTGGACCCATAGCTCCTTCCCATAAAACACCCAATACAGTAATAAAATTAAAAGGTCTTTAGATTTGATAGATATGGAGGAATAAGTTTCATCTTTTTCATTTCACTACTCACACTGGGAGACCATGGCTCTGACTAGGTAGAGCATGATAATCTGTATACAAGTTATTTACGGTGCTATATTGATACTGAATAAAATAGTCAGAATCTGCATTAGGCATATATATCTGAATGCTCAAATAGTCATGTGTTTTGTATTCAGAAATTACATAGCCATGTGAGAGAGTGTGGACTGTAAAGGTGGTGCTAATAAAATAAGAAAATAACTCTTGGTCCTATTTCTTTCTTTGACAACCTGCTTTAATATTTTTATTCTTTAATCCAAAATAAACATTAACTTTTCCAATTATGTGGCCGTTTACTTCCATTTCAAATCCTGACAGATGGGGTTTGCTAAATACACACAAAGTAAGTCTGAAGATTGGTGAAGCGTCAGTACTGGTTAAGGTCCAGGCAAGAGGGGAAGGAAATACTGAATCTAATCCACAAGTATGAATTCAACGGTTGTGGCAGATAGACATTAGTATCTATATCCAGATGACTAGTTATATCTATATTCAGATGACAATGCCAATGATTGCACAGCAGGAAGGTAGAAATACAAGAATAGATGGCAGATGTGATCCCAAAATATGAGAAGGACTGTTGGGTCTCAGGCTGAGAACAGGAAGGGTTCACAGTTCTGGAACGAGAAGTGAACCCAGGGAAAAGGACTGGGCTATGTTGTGAAAGGTCTACATTACGTGACAGCAGCCACTTGCAATATCTGACAGACCAAATGATTTATGGAAGAACATTATATGTTATTATTTATATTGTAATAGTGTTTTACCTTTATGTAACTCCCTAATTCCCCAGCTGCTAAAGAAAAGCAAAGGCTCACCCATGCAAGTAAAAATAAAAATGTTACAAATCCTGAGTATCATTAGACATGATATTCAGCACACAGAACACTGAGCTTTAAGCAATTCTAATAAACAACAATATCTTCCCTGAAACTTGTGGGATGGTCTGAACTCTCTCAGCAGCTGATATGCTGTTGATATGCTGAGTAGTTGACTCACAAATAGCTTCCCTCAGATCACTCTGTAGCCCAAAGAGGGACTACATCTTATCAAAAATCCCAGTTTATGCCCATAGGACGTTTCTGATAAGAAGAATTTCTTCAGTTCTGCTCAGCTCATAGGGAAACTTTGAAACAAAGTAATATTCACTACATTCACATTTCAGTAAGAAATCTCCTTTTTGCACATTTCCAGTATATTATTTCAGAATTTCATTGCTGCTTTGAAAACAAAAGCTGACCAAGGAGCATGGCAGGAGAAAGGTTTAAAGATCAAAGCTTTACAGTTCCCTATAGAAACCTTTCTATTGCTGTTAAGAACATTAATTCCACAGGAATTTTTCATTTTCACCAGAGCCCGATTTTCCAAAACGTTTTTAGTCAAGAACTTTAACCATCTAGGAAATCCACTGCTGTTGCTGCTACCTAACAGTGTTATCAGAAATTGTTTATTTGCAAGCTGTCATTCTCAGTGACACTGGTATAATATATGGTTTTCATTTAATACTTGGCCTGTGTACACTGTATTCCTGTGGCATATTCCAAATCATGATAGAGGCACACACAGCACAGAATGCAGTAACGGGTTGTATAGGACTAGAAAGAAAAACACTTGGAAAGTTTTTATTAGGCTCTAACACTAATGAATCCTTGAGTTTTGCCAGCTATTGCTTCATAGAATCCTTGATCAGACACGTACACATGGATGGGCATGTCTTCATTACATTGCATTCAATTCTAAAAGAAATGGGGAGAGAGTGCAAGTTAATTTGTGTAGTGTGAGGACACACTATTTGTAAGTCTCAAGTGTTTTACATGAGGGCGTCCTATAAATGATAGATCAGAAGTGAAGTGATAGAAAGTGGAATAGCTTTCTGGCTGATTCCTCTTGGCTGTTCACAAGACTAATTCTGATTTCATATAGTGACATTTTCTAGAAAAAACCACAAATTTTCCTTCTGAAAGCCCTTTCTTTTCAAGTGTAAGTAACATTAATAAAGTCATCCTTTACTATATATGGAGGCAGCTTTCCATTGTAATTCAACCCATATCTGCCTATAGCTAATCAGAACAGCTACTGACTGCATGCATAATTTAGTGATGGATAGAATACCATTACACGCCAATATCATATGGGTGAGGATGTAAACATAAGGAGTCTGAGATACATATCCTACTGGAATTGTAACTAGACATCAATAAAAATAATCAGACACAGCACACAGGAAGAAGCAAATTCCTGGAGTATTTCCCATAGCTCCCTGGACAGGGAACAGTTAGCAGATATTATCCACCAAAGGTCAGGTGGGATGGAAACTGCCTTGGTTGATAAGCACAGCATTAGGATTCAGAAGGTAAAAATTTAATGTCCAGATCTTCCACTGATAAGCTGATATATGGAGGATAATTCAGGTAGTTATTTTATGTGCAGTTTTCTTCACGTGCAAACTTAGGACTGTACTAACTGTGGATAAAACACACTACTGGGTCACAGGCACAGCGATCCATGACTCTGTGCACACTCAGAGCACTCGAGAAAAGACAAGGAGTTGGAGGGTCTGTTACAACCATGCCGCTTTTCTCTTTAACCTGGGGGTGCTCTCAGGGAGAGTGTTGTACCATACATTTGAGGAAAGCTCTGGAAACTAAGTAGACTGGATTAAAATCTTCTTAAAACTCATCTTTTCTGCCCTCTCAGTACAGAACAGATGTAGTAAATTATTTTTCCCTTTCCCATTCCCGATGGACAATAGAAGTTATAACGACATGTTCATATCCACGGTAAAGCTTTAAAAAAATTCTACAGACGTTTGCACTTGTATATCTGCAAACTCTTTTGCAAATTGTCCGATTTATATCGTGAGCTGTAAAAAAGAGAGCAATTCTCTCACGCACTGCAATGCTGACTCATGCGCTGCAGGATTACCGAGGCATTGCTTCCCTGGAGGATTATTCAGTTACTCTGGGGAAACTGTAGCATATTTGTCCCTCCCTCTTCATGACCATTCATGAAAACACCTACTGAATACTTTGCTGCTGCAGGCAACCTCTCTGATCTGTGTTCTGGCAGGAAGATACTTCTCCTTTTCTGGTTTTATTTTTTGAGCTTCAGAAATGTAAATGGCCTGAGAAACCTAATGAGCTGTCTATCTGTCCAAAATCTAAAGAAAGACCATGACTGTTGCTTTCTGCTGCTTCAGACAAAAGGCTTCGGTAAAATAGTTACTGCAGATTGCTTTTCATTTCTTTTAGACCAATGCTGACTGTTGAGTTTCCAGTGTACAAGTTTCAGCAATAGGAAGACAACAGTGAGAACAGAAACTTGGCTGTTACAGGTGTATGTCAGATATTAAACAGATATAAATTAGGCTAGCACTATTAATTATCTTGGAATGAGTTTGCAGTAAGTGTTTGTTTATATTAAGGTTTTGCTCAGTGAACATGGAGAATTCAGACTTCCATTAATTGCAAAGTGATTTCTGAGGCTAATGATAATTAGTGTTCAAAGAGAAGTACAGACCATTTCATTTAAGAAAAATACAAGGAAAAAAGGATTGACTCCTAGAAATTGCTTCTGTTTAAGGCTATCAAAAGCCAGTCTTTGACACATGCTATAAAATGTTCACCACCCTTGTAGAATTAGATCTGCCTCCCCTCCCCTCCTGTCCCTGTTTTTATGGTTCGGACTTTTTTAAGTGCGCAACATCACAAGCATTCATACATGTGATTATATATGCGAATAAATATTCAGCAATGGTGTTGCTAATACATACAAAATAATTTACCTTCTTTAAATCCTGAAGGATCAGGAGCTGTCTTTGTAGCAGAAAGCTGACATTTAACTCCTCAGGTAAGCCAGATTTTCAGTGGTGCTTACAAGCATTTAAAAGGTACTTTAAAATAATGCTGACAGTTTTACAGAAAATATAAGAAAAATATTATTTCTTATGGAAAAAAAATATATTTTCTTTTGGCAACTGTTTCCTTGAACACATTAAGCTCAGTGTGATTTGAAAACTACACGAACATTAGACCCAAAGATTAATTCCAATACTCTGAGGAATCCTCTGTGCTCTTTTTTGTCCCTGCGCTATGCACAAATCCATCTAATTCCCACTCCCCCCGGCCCACACTCTCAGATAAGTACTACAGACATTTTCCTTTTTCCCTTCATGCTGGAAACCAGCCAGCCTTTTCCTCCCTGCCCAAAGACCTTGTCTGACATTCAGGCACCTTGGTTGTAAGCTGAGCTGCCTCCCTCCTTCGGTCCTCACCGGGTGCGGACTCCGACAGCTCCCCTAAGAATATTACAAAAACCGTACTGAAGATCCAGTTAGCCTTAGGCCCTAGTTCAGCCAAGCAGAGAGGCACAGGTTTAATTTTAACTGTGAATGCAATGAAATTGGTTATGTGCTTAAAGTTAATAGGTGTATTATTAAGTTCCACAAGGATCAGGCCTTAATGAACATGCCCTCACTAGCACATAATGTTGCACTTACAGGAAACTGAAAATCATTTTGAAACTTCAGTATTATTTTTATTCTACACAGTTCCAAATAAACCAACTTTCCCTTCTTTTTGCAATATAGTCATAGAAAATCTATCAACTTCTCCCATAGAATCATTTTTAAATCTCAATATTCCCCTGTAAATGTGTAAGTACTAGTAATTTTACCATGAAATTAAGGGCATAAATGAAAAATACCTTAACTATGACATAATTGTTGCACAAACCTTATTTTCATTGGGAGGTCATTTTTAATTTAAGACAATAATTTTCTGCATAACATTTACCAACAGTATCTAGACAGCTTTCTCCATTTCATTCTCAGGATGCTCAAAAAGGCCAGGGTTCTGCAGAGCAGAAAGTGAGGCGCTGCTATTCCAGATGCCAGCAGATCCCCTTCAGAAGACAATGAGATACTTATTCAAGATCGCAGACCACAATACTGAAGTCAATAGGCCTTTGTCATTCATATCAGCTGGAACTGTAAAGTATTTGCTGCTCTGAAGGATTTGCATCCTTCCTTATTCTTTAAGCTACATAATATGTCCAGGGCTCTGTCAAAAGAATTTACTATTTCTTCTTTAATCTGTTGTAGCATCTTAGAAGGCATGTAAGACAGGGTTTTTTTCTGTTATTTCTGGGATATTAAGAACTGCAGCATTATGGAAGCAAGCACATAAAGATTCACCAGGATTGTCCAAAATGAACTCTGGTCTTCCCTGCTGCTTTTTGCTTAGACTGTTTTTGCCCTATTCTTTCCCCTCAGTTCCCTCCCATTCCCATTGTTGCTATCCTTACGGCATGGTAAGTATTTCAGAAGATTACTTTACAATTGACCAGACTAGAAGGTCATCCTTGAACTCTTATAGCCTGTGAAGATTACAGAGAGGTTTTTTATGCATCAAATTAAAGAGGAAGACTGGCATTTTGATTTAAAAAGAGGCTACATTTTGACTGTTCTTCACACCACACTTAAATTCTGTCATATCTGTAATTTTCCCCTGCTGAATAAACCATGTGCTGGATGTCAGCTCAGAGTTCAGCTGAATCTAAACTTGACTGCATCCTGAATATTGAGTTTTTAATCTTTTGTCCCCCTCTAAAAGTTGTGCAGTGTCAGCTGTCTTTGTGCTGTGGTTCCTGGGTAAGGTCCTGGCTCTATGAAATCAACAGGGATTTTGCCACAGGATTCAGTGGGGCTAAGGTTTCACCCAAGCCGTTTTATTTGTACTCCTTCTGTTTTGTTCTGTACTAAATACACTCACTACAGCTTATAGATTTAGCTCTCAGATGAAATGCTTTAACTTCTTTGTCAGATAAAAATGAATAGATGCTTTTTAAGCTATACAGAGTGATGACTTTTAACTACTTGAAGAACAGCAAAGGACAAAGCAGGGGAAAATCTGGATTTCCTTATCTATTAAACTTTAATGCTAGACATCAGGTTTATTTTCCAGACAAAATTATGTTATCACTGTAGAATAAACAGAATACTTTTAGAACTGTAGAAAGTATAGGTATTGATTTTCTGAAGCATAGTATTATGCAGCTATTGCCTGACAAACTTTCTGGATATATCATCATGCAACAGTCTAGCCTTTGTTCAAAGCCTTACTTGTTCATTTTTCTGATGAAAATGTCAAATTTAGCACAAAACCAGCTCAGTTCCTGTGTAAGTTACTTTGCCTTGTCCTCTGTTTAGAAATTAAATCAAATCAACTTAAATTAAATTAAATTAAATTAAATTGTCTTGATTTGAGGGCTAAGGCATACACACTGCAAAGCTGCTGTTTCATTCTCAGACTGGACATTATCAGATTCTTGATCAAAGAACAAAATCATCTTAGCTTACCTGGAGCACAAGGCCTAACGTACCATGTAACAAGCAAAGCAAGCGTTCAGAAATGAGGCTTTCAGACAGGCTGCTCAAAAATGTGCAAGAATTGATGAAAATACAAAGCAGAGAACAGGGAGTCTACATTTGGGTTTTGGTAAAAAAAAAGAAAGACACATTCAAATTATCTCAGCTGGAGAGCTGGATGTTGGTGATGGTCCAACACCTCTTGGAAAACCTGTTTGAGAAGCAAGAACAGCATCACCTGCAGAGCAGGGGAGAGGAGGGACCCTCCACCCGTGCCTAGTGCAATGTGGGCTTTGCCAACATCCCCATTGTGAGAAGGGGTCCTTCTTGTGGCCTCTGCTTCTGTAGCTCACCCCTGTCAGACAAGGCTGGACAGTACTGACTGTTGATTCCCTTGGGAAAAGAAACTTTACCCACCTTCTGTACTTTAAAGTGGAGCCTGTAGAGTGCAGAAACAGCTGGTGACAGAGGAGTAAAGATTTCATTCAAGAAACGAAGACAGCAGGTGAGTATGTCTTGGACATCTGTAAGTGTCTTTATCATCTCACATTGTCATACGATATGTGCAGCACCATGGGAAGGGAACATGTCTTTCCTCTGTTGTAAACTAACCTATTTGTGTGTTTGCTGTTTTTTCTTCTCATTAGGCCTCATTTTAGAGAACAAGTTTTTGGTGTATTTTTTCCCTACAAGTAGGATCTTTTCCACCAGTCTTCCCTTGGTTTCACAGTTCAAGTAGATAATACAGTGGCATTAGCATTTTATCTGGTGACAGAAGAGATGTACCAATGCAACTGCCAGACAAAAGGCATTGGTGTATAGGCAGACACAAGTGAAAGATGTTAAAGCTATAAGAAGACAGAAAAAAAAAGGAGAACAGAAGAATTTACAGCATCATCTGTGCTACCCCACCTTTAGAAAAGCTGTAAAAACCTTATACTATACAAGTAATTGGGGTTTATTTTATTAGCTGTGCATATAGTACTTTTATGGCAGAGGTGTTGTGATAGTAACTCATGCATAATGCAAATTAAGTGTACGTATCCAGTATCTCTTATTGCATTCTTTTCCTCAGTATTTCCTAAACATTGACTTTGCCCCTTTTTTTTATTTCATGTTCTACAAATTGAAGGGTCTTGTATTTTACAGCATGTACACACACTGGCTGTGGTGAGACACACAGAGATTTATAACATGAAAACTGCATACTCAAATTCCTACCAGGTTTCTGAGTTTGTGCACTCAGTGTCTGAATTTGACACTTATGGGTATCAACTATGGATTATTAGGCTCTATTTTTAGCTACTTAAAAAGGTAGAAAGAGCTTAGAGGCAGAAGAAATGACCTTTCAACTCCCAGAAAAAATGTTCTGTAAAATAGCCATTTTTCATGCAACCTCAAAAAAAGCTGTCACTTTATTCTGCATTCTTATGCTACTGTCTTCATCCACTATGCTAGCACCTTTGAATAAATATCGCAACTGTAAGAGGCTGTGGGGTCCAGGTTTTGGGTTAAGGTCCAAGTCCTATCCTACAAGATATTTGTGATCTTTTCCCCATCTGCTCACTATGTTTTTTTCTCCAAGGATCTTCCACTTTTTGCAATCATTCCTCGTTGCTGGGTTTTCATATTGACCATGGGAGCACTCAGAAGCACATGAGACTGATGCTTCTCTTTCACAGCAGTTGTGGCCCTCTTCCTCCAGTCCTTCCCTTCTCTGTTAATACTTTTTATACGCACCTCCCCACACATATTTCCTGTGTGTATTTATCACTGGTTTTATTCTTGTGGGTATGTATGCAACCAATTGCAAAAATGTAGTTGACATTTTGGCCTCAAAGTGGACGGGTTTGTGGCCATTCTTATTTTCCTCTGCTGAAGAGATGTGAGGAAGTAGCTGAGAAAATTTTGTGTTCTGCTTTCACATCTTATATGCTTAAGGTCAGTGGGTTTGGCACTTCTAAGGGGTAGAACTGTTACATATAAACGTCACAGAGAGTGGGGGAGAGGTGCTCTTTATGAAATTGCGATAGAGTTAATGAAGGCCTTTGAAGATTAAGATGAAGGCCCTGAGTACAAGAACCACCCAACAAAAAAGCTTCGTTTCCTCTGGGTACGCGTTGGAAGGCTCATCCAAATCACCGGGAGTTGCCTCAAAGTCTTATAGTGATAACAATCCCATTTACATTAACCCTACAGATTTCTAATGAAAAAAAAATTCTAGCCCTGTTCTAATTGTTATTATGGGTGCTCTTAGGAAATCAGACTAAAAATACCAGCAGATAACATTACAGCACTAAAAGATAAAGTCTCCATTCAAAGCATGTTAAAATCAAAGTTGATTTTCATCAGTCCTGGTGGATATTTGGGGTTAATTCTCTATCACTGAGATGTTCCTGCTGACTTGACTATGGAGGAGCAAGAGTCACAGGCAGCACAGGAAGAGAAACATACAGGTACCTGTAGAACAGGTTAGTGGTCTCTACCAAAAGATTTCTGTACTCTCTACTTATGACTGTGCAGATGAAGAGTTAACTTGTATTGAAGTCCTATGTGTGATAAGCTCTATTCGCAAGAAGTCAGGACTTGCTGATTGAATAAATGCAATGCCAGTATTTTAATGGATTGGGTTATATTAAAATTAGAGTGCAATTAATGTACGTAGCTCACTTAACCCTAGGAACACTGAGGTCTGAAAAGAGGCTCAGAAATGTCTTAAATTCAGCTGAGACTAATGCCTCAAGTGTTTTATCACCAAGTGATTAATAGTTTCATGGCTATAAAAAATATTTCATAGGTATCTTTAGCAACCTGACACTACCAGGGTTTGGTATTACAATATTATGGAAACTTTTCTTTGCTGGTCAGCACTGTAGCACAAAATTTCTCATGTTAGTGTAATCACAACAGAGAATAATTCCTGGGAAAGTGGTTGGTTTGATTGTTGTTCCAGTCTATATTGTTTGTTCTGTCTAATAACCTATGACTGTATTCAGTAATGATTTGCTTCAATTTGGTGGAATCCCTGTAAACAAATTTCAGCTTAATTTTGTAACTGGAATTTGGTAAGCAACAAAGAAAATCCTTTTATGTTTCTTTCCTAGTGATACTCTGAACTGTACCATTTGGTGAACTGAGTACAGTAGCGGAATCCAGAAAACAGGATCCAGTCACCATAACATCTTGCCAGCAGCCAGATCCATGTTTTGCCAATGAACTCAAGGCAAGCTGCTTCACTGAAGACTATTTCCTAAGGGCTTCAGCTGATTAGTTTTAGATAATCCTTAGCTTAAACAAATACAATCTACACTTGAAGTGGTACAGCTGGAAGTTCATCCAAACTCCCAAATACCTTCCTCATCCCATGCTGGGGCAAGTCTAGTGGCCTGCAGCTCCTTCTGGGCTCTTTCTGATCTCAAACTCTGTCTCGGGGGAAAATGAAACAGCACCTGCTATCTATGCTAGGTAATTTGTTTATGGCACACACTTTCTAACCAGCTGGAAAATCACCATCTGTTTCATTGTTGGTGATGGAAAATGGTGTGTGTCACTTCAGCTGAAGATTTTCATTTTCTTCCTGATGCTAGAGAACTGTAGAACTTTCCTAACATCCAAGTGTTTGGTATCTTCCATTTTTTTCCAGTGCACAGGCAGGCAATAATCACAGATTCTTGGATCCAGGTGAAAGGAAACTCTTGTCTTTAATTTCCTCCACTGCAGCTGCCCTGTGCTGAAGGCATCTGCCATACCTAACGGCTCAGTTCTTGCTGTGGGATCACTATCAGTTTAGTGCAAACCCCACTGAAGTTTCTGCCAAACATTGCAGAGATCACACTTACTGTTCCTTAAAGTTTGACAGCCTGCCCCTTTCTGCTCCACTTCATCTCTGCTTAGCCTTTTGCAGGAAACCCAGGAGATTCATAGGGTTTTTGGCACTAGGGTGGAGTTCACCATGGTTGCTGACAGCCACACTTTGAGATTCAGATACCAGTATAGTAAAAGAAAGCATTCCCATCCTGCACACTGGTATCCTACCAAGCAGGGAAACAGTCCAGTGGCTATGGACAAATCAGAATAGAAACCCATTTTACACAGACCACCAAGGATCAGCTGTTCTTGGACTGAGCTAAAAGAGAGGGTTTTTTCACCCATTGAATAATGGCTGAGTGTAGTACTAGTTTCTCTGCTAAACTGGATACAGACTCTGCTCTCTGACATGCAAAGTGGTGGTAGAAAGCAGGCGAAAGGTTTTCTCAGCAGTGAGTTGCAGCCTGTCCACCTGTACAGGGTGGACCAAGGTGGCTCAGGATCCTATGTGGCGCTTCTGTGTGCCTGGAGTTAGAGGAGGGATTTTTGTCCCTTGGCCCTGATGCCATTCCAACAACAGCTAGTGTTATGACAGGACATTCATATTTCAGAACATTAGCTTGAAAGTAATATAGTCTAAATGTGTATTGGAGATCTGACTGCTGTATTTGCTGTTACTGTTACTCTACACTTCATTATAGGCTGCCACTAGCAAACCATAGTCATAATTGGTATTTTTTTTTTCTGAAATGTAGGCAGGAAGTTGTTAATATACAGCAAATGTGCTGTAAGCAAACTTAAGAAATGCAAGTAAAAATAAAAAGTCCAGCAGTTCAAAATGTAAGCATAGCGGAAAATGTAACAAATCAGACATTACCTGGGAAACCTTGGTAGGAATGTTTTTCCTGCAGATCCCATTCTCTATTCCCAGGAAAAGGGCAGGGAAGGTACAAGATGAAAAAGAAAAAAAACCCAACCAACCAACCAACCAACCAACCAACCACATTAAAAATGTAGACAGTTAACTAAGGTGAGACCAATGGATTTCTAAAAAAGAATTTTCATTTTTAATAGTCTTGAATGACTACCATGCTACAAAGACCACATCAAAAGAAAGACATCAGGCTTCCTTGGGAGATCAGACACACTTCTAGCTCTACAATGGGGGAAAGTTGCACAGACTCCTCAAAAACTGTCTTTTGGCACCCACTCCAGGGTTTTAAACGCATAAAACCAGCAGGGCAAATAATGAAACTAATGAGGCTTAGGACTCATACTGTTCACAATGCAAAAATGCCCAAAGCATAGTCAGTGATGGGAAGCTGCAACAAATTCACCATAGGGCCAAATTGCACATTTTTCATAGGGAGAATAATGTAATTAAACTCACTCACATGCAGGACATTATTCATATGCAATCTTTACACTCAGGCTAGAGGTCTACATATTCTACCATCAGTAGAAATGGTGATATGCAAGACTGATGCCCACATTTAGCTTGTGTTATGAGAACAGATTAGACAATTCTGGCTAAGGTTCATTTTTACTGCCAGAAGACTATGATCTACATTTATTAGAGTATAGAATTTCAGAAAAGGTTATTTTCCAGGAACATGGATAAAGGGAATTATACTGGAGTAAAAGAAGATGGAATTCAGCTTGCCATTTCCAGACATTCTGCAAAGCTTAGAACCACAGGAATCTACTCTCACACTATATCTCTTTATGTGTGTATTTCATGTATGGACACATATATCTATGTATGCATATATACACACGTACGTTATATATGTGCGTATAAATGTATGTATGCATACATGCATATATGTAAGTGTGTGTGCTTAAGGTAAGGGTAAGAGATGTTTCCTGAGCCATAGAAAAGTTGTAAAAATTGTGTTACGTAAACCGATGGCAAAAGCATTCACAACATGAGTCATATTTTGCACAGCTAGTACTTAGAAAGCCCGCACTGTTTTGGAGTCTTTTCTTGTTCTGGGGCTGGATCAGATTTCTACTTGACATAGCATTACACTTCCAGTGACTTTGACAGAGATATGGCATGAGCAGTTTAGTTGCTATCTGATGGAAGAGAGCTTGGAGCTGTGTAGGCCCTATTTTGAATGCTTTTTGGGCTAGGCTGGTGTAAAGAAGGACACTTGTCCATACACTGCCTAAATAACTCATCAGTATAAACAAGATTTGAAAGATACTGAAAGTCTCACGAAGCATCTGTAGGAAGCTGACAGTGTGAGGGAGTGTTTCACCCATTTAGCTATTGGAATCTCACATCTAAGCCAACCTCGTGCTCAAAGCAGGACTAAATCTGAAGTCAGACTATGTTGTTCAGGGCTGTGCCCAGTCATGACTTGAAAATCTCTGAGAGTGGAGCTTCCACAGCCTCTCTGAAAAAACTACTCCAGTGCTTCACAACACTCATAGGGATTTTTTTCTTTATATTCAACAAGAATTTATCTTGCTGCAGTCTGAGACCATTGCCTCTCCTCCTTTCCCTGTGCACCTCTGAGAAGAATCTGGCTCTCTTTTCTGTAACTCCCCATTAGTCACTGAAGACAACTAGATCTTCCCTTTAGCCTTGTCTTCTCCTGAACAAATCCAGGTCTCTTAATTTCTCCTTGTATGCATTTGTACCAGTTCTCTAATCTTAGTGAATCTGTGCTAACTGTCTGCAGTTTGTCCATCTCTTTGTTGTACTGGGGAGGCCAAAACTTTACACAGTTTTTGCAGTTTAACCTCACTGGTGTTGAAACACTAAAATTTAATCAACCACATAGATGATATAAAGGCAGAGTCAATTGCCATGTAAATCCAATATCAGGTTGAAGATGTAAGAGCTGTTAGCAGTTTCCAGTAGTGAGTCAGCATGATAAGTTTCTGAGAATCTAGTTAAGCAAGAAGTCTGAGATCGCACAAGAGAGGTCAACATCCAAATAATATAAAAGACAAATTTTTATAACAGAAACTCTTGCTTCTCTATTGACAGTATGTGCTAAGCTATTTTTATTCTTTGCAAGACAACTATTTCATACCTTGGTGATTTTCAACAAAGTGTTATTTAGAATTTAAATGTCAGCTTGACTGGGAAAAAATGATCTAGAAGTCACTAAAAGGAAAAGGCTGTGATGGCTTTTTTTTTTTCAGTCTTGCCTATAATTAAGATTCTCTTTTTAAAGTCTGTATAACTTGGTAGTATATGCAAAAGGCGCACAGGGGGCATGTAGATGATTTCAAGAGAGGAACTCAAATTTTATGCAACAACGTCTATTTTTTGGTGTTACTCCCTAGACAATTATCAAGGTACGAGAAATTTCATGTTGTGAACTTCCTTGATGTACTGCTAGTCTTTCAGTCACCGGCATAATAGGTACTATTATGACGTGGAAATATGCCAGTGCACTCACCCTTGATAAGCACATGGTAAGTTGACCTAAAATACAGTTGCTATGCAAAGTGACGATTTACCTTTTCAAGTAGTGATCCTTGTCTCAAATACAGCCACAAATGTTGATACAATCTTTACAAAAATAACTGTCTCCCATAACTTCAAAAGGACAAGTCAACCATTTAATTAAAAAAAAAAAAAAAGTGATTCCAACACCTGCTCAGCATTCCACTCTTATCCAGTTCTGACTAAGGCAATGATGACATTGATTTTGGTTTGACTGTTAGATAGGACACTATCACTACTAAGCCTGCCTTAAAACACACACGTGTTCTGCAATGTTGCTTTGGACTATTTTGCAGTGCAGTATCAACACAAAACTCAGCTACTCACTTATGAAATTGTATTTGTGAGGTTCTGTACCCTGAGAGACAGACTGGCTAGCTAATAACCAATGTAGTTAATGGGGGCAAGGACCCTCCTGCTTTCTAGCATGACTATTCTCAGGAACACAGCTGCAATCTCCATGCTCTCCGGAGAGAAAAAGTCACCCCAGGGGAGAAAGATAAGTGATAGGACTGCAGCACCTCTTTGAGGTTTGTTTTTTCCTGCCCTGTTCCAGGAGATTATGGTCACAGGAAATGGAGCAGTCTCTGCAGTCAGAAAGATATGGAGACACCATTATGACTGGCTTGCAATGGGAAGAACTCCTGATATACAGAGGTCAGCTGTAGCCGGATCCTTCTAACCTCCTCATTTTTGTAATAGTCCTAAATAGAAGGGCATGTCAGTCACTGATACCATCCCCTCTCTGTCACAATAAAAAATGAAGTAAACATGAGAAAGAAATAATCCTTGGCATGTTTGCAATATATTTTGAAAGGTCCTATAAGGTTAAGAACATTATCTGGAAAGCCAGCTGCGCCTGTTCTCGATAAGTCCCTTACTGAAATGGAGGACAGGTTGAACCTCGTTGCACTGACGTTTTGAACTTTATCTTCTGGTTCTTATCTCTTCTGCCACGCAAAATATGTACATGAGAACCCTAATTTCTGCACGTTAGCAGCAAAAAGATTAAAAGAAGAAACATGTCTTTCATTCAGCTATTCTCTACAAGCAGAAGACCTGAATGCTAATGAATGAGTACAGCCCAGAATGTCAGAGAAGAATATCAATAGAGCACATGCACCTTCCTTCAACAGAATTAAAGACCTTGTTGCTGCTGCATCTTTCTCCGTGTACACAGTGCAGAATGTCTTCTGTATCAGTTAATACTACATGTCCAGTAGTAACAGGTTGCTGCTCTTATTACTGCTGCTGTGTCTAGCAACCCAAGTAATGAGTGAGGTTATATCATGGTAGGCACTTCATACAGACAGGGAATTGTCTGCCTTAGAAAACTTACACTCTGTACCAACCAAACAGGTTAATGAAGGCGAGAGGGTAAACAATACACAAGGAATTGAAGACCTGTACGAAAGGCTGGATGAAGTTGTCTCTTCTTGCAGGGTCATGACCCTGCTGGAAAGATCTCTTCTCCCCTGCTTCAACCTGCACTTTGTTACCAAACGGTGAATTCAGGCAGGGGCCCGTCATTTCCAAAGGGCATCTGGAGCTCACAGTGACAAAGAGCACAAATCTATCAGTTCACCAGGCATGCTGCCCTGGCCTCTTCCCTCACAGCCACAGGCTGTTAGCAAGCCCACGTACTGATCGGTGTTTGTGGAGCTCAGCTTTGGCTACAAGAGCAAACAGAAGCTGGCATGTTTGTGTATACCCCTCACACTTGTACCTGATGTGTCCGACTTGTCTTTCTTATCAGCTGAATAATAAAGTTAGTAGGATAATTGATTTTTCTTTTAATAATGAATGCAAGTGAAATAAACATATGGTCATGTTTTTATTTAATGTTAATTGTTAAGTATTTAGGATCATTATGCCCTTTGCTTACTTCACACAGCAGCAGTTTGATGCAATACAGACATGAAATAATCTAGATTTGTGGAAAAATAGAAATGTTATTCAGAACACATACACTGGGATCAGTGAAACTTGCAGCTGAACAGGAAATGTAATGTCTAATTTCTAGTGCATAACATGAGGCATAACATTATGTTAAGGACTGTAAGAGTCCATTACAGTCAGAGCATGACAGAACTTCTAATGTTATGCTTTAAGCAAGAAAGCCACAATTTCCAAAGCTCTTCAAATGTTCCACAGCTTAAAACTACCTTAGGTACCAGAAACACAACATTTTATGAAGTATCAGTGGAAGAAGGCATTTTCTGTTTCACAATGGCATTGATAAAGCCACTAGCCTGACAGACGAAAGCATTACCATTATTAGAAATAATACTGTACATAACATCATACAGAATTCAAAATACTCAACCACATGTTAAAAACAAAAGCCTCCTTATGCTGACAAATCTACTATCAAAAGAGTCAAGTGGGATAAGTTCAGTATATCACCACTGAGAGAAATGATGGTATACATGGCATTATTGACAAATGCAATGTTTTGGGAAAGCATTTGGCATTACAAAGCTTTTAAAGATCATATCGTATTTAGTGGAAGTGAATATTTTATGCTGATAGATATTTTGTTTCTTTTAGAGACAGGCAAATATTTAGAGACTCTCTATTATTTGGAGGGAGGATATCCTCTTAACCAGATACCTTAGTATTTATAAACAAAAATATTAAGAAAATGTAATTTCTGCGGGAAATGTTCATGCTCCAATGTCAATACTAAAATCTTCACTGTTAAAAGGCAGTCAGATACAGGTTTTTGGTTGCAGCCTATTGTAAAGGTTTGGTTGCATAAATTGCATGAAGCCTTTGTTACTGATATCACTGTCATTAAAATCCAATGAAGTCCCACCTCTTCAAAAATGTGCATTTTTAAAATTCTTATGAATTTTATCAACATGAAAGAATGAATATTTTACACTGTTATGTTTGCAGTCAGCTCTTAGTTACAGGATTGGGTTTTTTTTCTGGTAGTTAAGAAATTTCCTTAGCAAGTTTAGAGGCACAATGGAAGTGATGGAAATCATCGTGTTAATGAAACTCAGGTTTAATAATTAAATCCTGGTAACTAGAGGGGAAGGTATATTTTTAAAAAATTCCTTCAAGGCCTGTGGTTATGTAATTGCTGTGCAGTCTAAACCTATTACAAATCCTCTGAAGTTGGCTCTTCAAAATTTTTACTCTACATTGCATAAAAATTTGTGCACCGTGAAGCACAGGGGTACATACTACCCTCACGCTAGTGGTAGCGCTGAACATACTGATGCTCCGCAGGGCTTCTTCATGTTTCTCCCTCACACTGCAACAAGTTACTGCTGCCTTACACGGAAACCTTTGCCTTGGCATGCTTCACTCAATGGCAAATTGCCTTCGTACAGGCAGCTGTGGGATGGCATTTCTTTACATTTCAGGTCAAGTAGCACTTATCTGTGCACAAAGGGCTGGGCTGGTAGTATTGAACAGAGGAAAAAGAAAGAAGGGGTCATTTGTTAATTCTACAAGCTTTTTCTATAACCAAATAAATTACTGCATGCGAACGACTTCACAGCTCTGAGCACATGTGGTGCTACATTAGATAGCTTCATATTATCCATTCTGCTGGATCAATAACACTGAACAGTGGGTGGCCTGTCACATTGTTTATTCCTTCTTTTGGTCAGGTCAGTTAGTTTGGCAAGCATTTGAATTATATTTAATTAAAGTCAGCTTAACAACAACGAATTTTCCTCGTACCTTTTACCATCAGCAAAATTTTCCATTTGCTAAAAAGGGTTCTTGGTTGGGAAAAAGCCAATATTCTTTAACTTACATTATGCCCTGAGGAAACACCTTACACAGAAACTGCAGCCATGTTGCTCAGTAGGCTTGATTTCATGACTTCTTGAATGTTGAGTAATTACAGAGGATCATTAATACCTTCAGCTGCATTATTGTAGTTGCTTATATATTAGGCAGTTTTCATTTGCAGACCCTGGTGTAGAGGACTGGAGCTTAAGAACAGAATTGTAACAAAGCATATGTTATGTATAATGTATAATGTATAAATGTAGATGTGCCCTTCCTCCTCCACTCTGCTCTATGTGAGTATCCAGTGCAAAATAACAGAAGCTCCACTCTTACTTGGGTGCAAGCTCAGGGAAAAATATATATAAAGTGTTCTAAATTTGCAAGTCTTGCTCCTATCAGTGGGGGAATTAAGTAAAAAAGCAAGTGTTTTTGAAAATGCCAGGAGAAAGTAAAATTACAGAGGTATTTAAGATACTGGATTTAATAATTCTCTTAGAAGGAATGACCTGCTTGAACCTTGGGATGGAATGTGTGCATGTACGCACATGCGTGTGCATATGCTACCTCTAGTGTGGGCTATAGAGATATAAAGCATATTTAACACCTTATTTCACAAACTTTACATTATTTTGTGAGACTATTGCTCATCTGTTCCTTCTGATGGGTTAAGTTACCTCTGTGCCACTGCACATCTATGATAACACAGTCTACTGGGGCTAGTCTGTATAATTTTATCATAGTGAGGCCAAAAAACCTATCCTGCCCTAACACACAAATATTTTATTTATAGGCCAGTAGGACAGAAGCCTTCCCATTCCTTATCTTTTATAACACTCCACATAATGTGATATCAGGTGGTGGACAAAAAGAAGTTAATTTCAGCTCCATGGACAACCTGTGGTATGACCGCTTAAATATAAAAGCAGAGCAGACATGAACAGTGGGATGCTGTAAGAGGGGAACAAACTGTCCTGCTAACATCTCTGAAGCAGCTTTCTCTCTCTTGAGACAGAATAAGTTATCACTTTAGTTACTGCTATTTCATCAGGCAGTAACGTGCAGTACAAATGACCTGAAACATACATCCTTACAAAAATCTAAGGTGTCCTTATAGTGAGGCAAAGAAAAAGTATCAGGGTCATAATTTCCACATTTCTGCATGGCTTTTATTGAATTCTAAGCAGCAAATGTAGCTGAGCCAAATAGCCAGAAATTAATTTTAATTTTACACCGTGCTATCCTAACCTACTGGTTATGCTACCAAAATGTATAGACTCATTTCCACTCCATGGAGCACTGAGAGCTGTAGACAGCTGGTGGCAGAGAGAGGGTGCTTTGGCCTATAGTGCTCCTCACCCCTGCCTTGCAGGGAAAACCCAGGATTGCTCCCATATTGCCCCAAAACTCAGCATCTGCTAAGAAAAGGAGGTCAAGAAGATACCCTAATACTTGCTCTAGTCCATGCTGAAGCAAAATGAAAAACCCTATTGACTTCACTTGATTTTTGACTCAGACCCTCCTGTAGACAGCCCATAGTAAGTGTCTTGAGACTGTTTAGTTGTTTTTGCCAGCTGAACCACTCTGGTATTTCTTGTGTAGCACCTGTATACGTGCCTGAATGAAAAGGGGTGGTCTGAGCCTCCCAGATGTACCACCTTATAATTCCTATCTTTGTCCCAGAGGCAAGAGCTTAATTACAGCTGGGTAGCGGAGACCTCACACAGATCGTGCTCTCTTGTACTAGACATGGGATTATATCCTAGAAATTAAAAAAAAAAAACAAACACAAAAACAAACAACCCAGAAGCCAGTAAAAATATAATTAAGAACTGACACATTCATTCTTGCTGTGTTTCAACATGAAATGGCGTAGTTTTTGGTTTGGATAAGGCATCCATGTCAGAGTGTTAGCTAAATCATGTCCTTGCCTGCTTAAATGAAAGAAACAAAAAAAATCCTTTTTTAAAGGCTTTTGACCTTGTTTTTTTGGCAAATGGTATTAATGTTGCCTGAATCAATATTCTGTCTCCATGCATAGCCATTGCACACACTTCACAAAGATTCAGCATTAATATTTCTAGAAGCTCTAACAGCCTGTCTCAAGACTTTAGAAGTGACAGATAAAAGGAAAGTTTTCAAGGTTGTTTACGGTTTTGCAGGGCTCAGTTCTTTTATGCTATGCATTTTTTATTTATCTAAAACATGCTTGACTGCCACAGAAAAAGCGATGACTGAGAACTATATTTTTGCACTCAGGTTTCATGGTTATTCATAGTTTGTAAGTCATCACTGTGAGTTCAGCTGCACATTTGCTCTCCCACCACTTTGCATCACTGATATTTTACTGGGGATCTTTGTGAAAGTCCTCAGGCTCAGAGATAGCATCACATTCCTGGAGAATTTGTTTCCTATAGTCTCAAACTATAAGGTCACCTCAGGCTATAGGGTCACACACTGTTTGTGCAGATCACAGTGTACCAGCAGTAGCAGCTGCTCCGGTAGTGTAAAAAATGTAGTCCAGCAAACAAAAAATGTCAGTCACTGGTGTATGTGATTAGCACCAATTCACGTGCAAATGGAGAGAGCAGATAAAGGACCCAGAGGACATCCCCGAAGAAGAACCACCAAGCAGAGAAGCATGTATAAGAAGGAGGGAAATTGTCTTTCATATACCTGCCAATAATGGTAGGTACTCAATGAAATAAAATATCCTGGGAAGTGATGAAACCACACAGTTTAATGTTGCTGGAGCAAACAAGCTACTCTGAGAAATGAGTGTTTCTCATTCAAAGTTTAAAAGTTTCTCTTTTAAATGGATTCATCTTTTAAACAATGAACAGACAAGACCAGTGTGCTGAGCTCTTATATAAAAATACAATATTTTAATTTGCCCATTTTCTGTCTTTACAGTATCAAAAGTGATATCCATTTTTGCTTGTATTTGTTCTTCAGCAGTTTATTACTCAACACCACAAATGAGTCATTTCTGTTCAGACTACATTACAGAAAACAGCAAAGAACAAAAGATAAAATTTCCATGCAAGGGGACCAAGAGAATGTGTTCTGCACAGCAAAGGAGCTGCTGTTTCTGCACCTAAAATTTCATCATAGGCATTAAAATGTCACCGTAAAGGCTGTCTAAACCATTCACTAGCAGAACAGAGCAGTGCACCCAACAGATCCATGGCTCCCTGGCTGGAACAGGCAGAGATGAGGTATACACAGAAAGCGAGATGTCTCTGGCAATATGTTACTAGACTGAGATCACTTTCCTACAGGAATCCAAACTGGACCAGTATGTTCTTCTGCCACACACTTCAAACCAAGTCCTACAGCAGCCCTTATTTGTAAGGCATTAAGAATTGCAACGTGTAGTCCAAAAAAACACAGAGTTAAATATAAATACAGATATAACTGCTGTGAGGTGTGTACAGCTCAGCAAGGCAAACTCTTAAAAGCAAGCCTAAACATCATGGGCCTGCCAGGCATTCAAGCCTAGCACAGGAGCACTGTCCTTAGGATGAACACCCTTGCAGAAAGCCTGATGCTCCGGTGTCCCAGGCAGTTAAGGCTATGTGTGAGTTTAAAGCCAGGCTGGACAATAGCAGTTTGCATTCCCTGAATACCTCAAGACAAAGTTCAATCCAGTGATAAGTTAGCCCTGCAGTCCCAGAAATTCAACAGTGTAGCGCATACAACATGAAACACCACAACTTCATAATCATGTATGACAAGGTGCAGTATTTGATTTCTAGCAGATTAGCAGCTCGCGTTGCTTGTTCTCCACTTGCTGTTGGAGTCTCATCTGATCTAATTGGCTTTTGCAATAGCAACAACAGAGTTAGAGTCTGAACTCCTGGGATCTGAGTTAAAACAGGATTATGATCTTTATGGACCTCAGTCAAAAGCCAGGGATTATAACTTCAGATATAAACAGCATGCACAGATGAACTGCTCAAAAGCAAAATTTCTGTTGGTAATTGCTTTCAGCAATGAAAAAAAAGGAAAAGAAGATTACGTTACATACATGACAAGGCATCTGCAAGCAGCATGTTTCTCTCAGGCATTACCAGCCAAAGCTGTGTAGATGCTTCATTAAAAATTTAGAAAAAGCAATATAAATATTTTGTATATGAAACAACGGCTAATGTTACAGAGTTTAACTGTTATTGCACAGCTCAGTGCTAGGGGTAATCAGCTAGATTTTGTCCTCATGGATGAGCGCTCCAAGTAGGGGCCCCAGCCCCCTGCTCAATACAGACGTGTTCTAAGGCAGAGCAGGCAGGACAGAAGTCCCCCCTTTCCCTATACCATGCTACCAATGATAAGCTCTTTGAGGTCACCTAGCTAAATTATGTATCCTCTTGTGTACCAGAAAGGAAAGGGAACTGATGCCTGGTCCAGAAGCAACAAATCCAACTGAAAGCAGTGGGAGTTCAGGGGCTGGGCTCAGCAGAGAGTTTTGAAGAGCCTCCTTTGAGGTGTAAAAGGGTACTTAGCCAGAATTATGTGCCTATGGGAAAGGTGTTCAGGAAGATCCTGTACAGCTCTCAACATGCCTAAATTCATCAGGATTAATCTTTTGGCCTGCATGTTCCTCTCACTGTCAGCTCTCCTCACTGACCGCTGCAAGGGCAAATAACGCACTTTCTGCTGACACCCTGCAACACCCTGCTAGGGCTGGGGGTGTAGGGTTTCTCTCTGGATCTTGTCCTGTGTAATTTGTCTTCAGTAGTGCAGACAAAGCAGGAAACAGTATCCAGAAATACAGCAGCTAGTGATTTGAGGATTCTCCATTTTGAGTCCTGAAAGTCAGTAATTAGCGATCACAAGCTGAGCATTTATCATCAAGAATTGCTTTTGAAAATTTGACTCGCTCTTTTTTTTTTCTCCCTTTATGACTCATGCTCAGTCCTGCCTTCCTTTGCTTATATTAAAAAAAGGAAAACTGCAGATCACCGTTAAAAAATCTGAAATGATCCTAAACGATATTATTTTTATAGCCTCACACTTTTAATACATATTTTAGCAGATGAGTTATAACAAGCATTCACTTGCCAGCATGCTCCAAACTAAGTAAACAAAAAATGTCCCCTGTCTTGATGTTAATTTCTTTATTTATTTGCTGAATAAAATCAGTTGTACTCACATAAAGACAGGACAGAGACATGAGTTTCTCTGATGCTCTCTGCCCCAGAAGAACAGTGAAAAAGTTTGTCTGAACAGAGCTCTGTGTCTGAGCAGTGCAATGGGTCAGAAGAAGGCAGAAAGTAGCTATTCTAAAAATACCTATTTATGTGCTCCTAATAAAAACCACAAACAAGATGGCCTTTTCTACCAACATTGAAAAAAATACATGAGAAAGAACTGATTTTTCCCTTGATCCTCATTAGATGCCGTTAGCGGTTGCTGCACTTACAGAAAAAGGTTTCTTCTCTGTATAAGGAGAAGTTGTGTGTGGAAAGCAGCGATAAAGCCTGAGCTACTTCTTTCTGAGTGCTTTTGCAAGTAGCTCAGTGGAGCTCACAAATGCCCCTTTTACTATTTCAGCTTTGAAGAATCAGCAGGAGAATCTTAAAATCAGAAAATGAGCCAGTGGACTGATCTTTTTGAATGAGGGATTGGAAGCACATGACCACATGGAATTTTAAATTGCATTAAAAATACAATATTTATGTAACTTTCCTTCCTGTTATTTTTTCAGACCTCCAGTACTGTTTCAGAGAAATAGCCCCACACAATGTGTAATAATGCATCACATGGTCCTGTTCCCACAGATCTGAAATTTCTTAGTTTAATCTTCACCTAAACAAATATTCCCTTAAATGAGATAGAATAATATTCTCAGTGGCATGTGCTGAGTGTTTTCAGTCACTTGGAAGAGTAAACAGAGCCCCCCTGCCTGTTCCTGCTTCCTTTGACTCCTGCTTCCTTTCCCACGTGCTTTATTTCTCTAATTATTTGACCCTTGCCTGGGCCCCACAGGTTCCATCTTCCTTTCTCAGCTCTAACAGCACTGCGGCACTGTGTGGCTAATGAGCCACAGAAACAAGCTTTGCCACCTTTCTTGGGAAACTTTTCCACTTTATGGGAAATGATTCCATGTGGGTGTCAGAGAGGCACTGGACCCTCTCCACACAACAACACGTTGCTTCTCTTATCTTGACCTTTCTGCCTCTTCTTTAATTCCCTACATTTTTTTCTGAACTACTGGATTCTTGGCTAGTTTTACTGTTTGCTACAGAATACACATGTTTTAAGATTTGTTTTTTAACTAACTAACTGACGTATTCCAAGGAAAGAAATGCTTATTTTAGTCAAGATATGAGCTAACCTAAAAGAAAAATGTTCCTTTTGAATCACACACCTCAAACCCCTAAATCCAGACATCATTTCTGAAAGCAGCTTTTCCAGAGGAAATAAATTAAAAGTATGGTAGTTCAGAAAATTCTTCTCAGCTTGATTGCTGCTTAGATGATGTGTAAAATAAGTATGTAAAAATACAGCAATGCCACACTTAGAGGAATTGTTCTACTTTGAAGCTATATCCAGCTGGCACTTGTTTTGGTGTCATTGATGTCACAGCAGAATATCAGCTATGTTTCTCATTTCACTTCTTCCACTCGTTTACCAAAACCGTATGATGTTCAGTGCTCCCTATCTACCCTACTCAGAATAAATTTTCTCTATATTATATACATCTTCCAATGGTTTATGGTCAATATTAAACAGTTGAACACTAAATGAATATTAAATATTGAATGGTGAGTGTTAAATAAGTGAATATTAAACAGTTCAAGAATGATGCAGGAAGAAATGTCTTGTTGATGATAACTGATCATAACAATATGGCAAAAATCACAATAGTAATGTCTCTTTTGCATCTGAATACACATTATTAAAAAGGTCTTCAGAAATGAAAAAGCCTTTTTGTGATATTTTGTGATTTTAAACATGTATGGGCCATGATACCAACTACTCTGAAACATACCATAGTTTACAACCTCTGCTCTACATCATCCAACAAGCTGTTCAAGGAGAACACACTGATTTTTTCTTTGAGTTTATTTACTGGGGCAGAAAGCCTACTGATTGGACCCTAGTAGTAACCACATTTTAGTAGCATCTGTTATGACATTTTACAAATTCTTTTATTTGTGAAATCCTACATATTTCTGATAGAGAGGTGGATCCACACAGCAGTGTTACTACCAGAAGTGTTCGCATACCTGCCATAGCATATGGAAATTTGCTTTTCTTGCTTTTAAAGACCTCCTAAGGAATAGTCCACAGAACTCAGGGATTTCCAGAGAATAGTCTGAAAATCCCTATTCTACAATATATTCTTTTAGGTATTCCCTCCTCTCCTGAATTAGATGTACTTCACAAATGCAGGGTATGATTATTTCAAGCCTGAAATAGAAACAAACACCAAGAATGGGGATGACCTGAAAGGCCGAAATAGTGGTAAAGCCATTAAGTTGAACAGAAAGTAAGAGGTTACAGCCCTCCACATACAGAATGAATACCTGGTCCCACTGAATTGCAGGATTCACAGCAAAGGTTGAATTTATCTAGCCTAATTATGTCAAGAATAAGAAGAAATTGCTGTGGACAGAGATATCTAGGCTTCCCAGAATCCTGGAGAGACGTATTTGATCAGAAAGTCTCTATTTGAAAGTGGAACTATGCTTCTTGCTCTTTAGGCATGGGACACTGACTCACATTTATAGAGTAACCAGGGTCAGCATGATACGCTATGTTAACATTAACAATGGATAGTTAATATGAAATTGGGAAGTCTTCTTTATAGTCACTATCTGTAACTCCCTGATTGGTGTCTGTCTAAGAAAAATCCATGGCAAAAGGAAGTCCTACACAGAAGTTTGTAACTACCTTTGGATTGGACCTTGTCAGAAGAAAAGTCTAGAAGATACTCCCTTTGAAAACTGCAGCTGGCCACAAACAACACCTACAGACATGATTACCTGCTCATCTGTTTTCATGTAAGCTAATTATTGGTGCAACTAAGATCGGGATAAGAAAAGAGGTGCTTGGTTTTGCAATAATAGCATGCTGCTGAGACAATTTCACAGGCAAATTTGTGGTAAAGAAGGAAGGGACCCCTTGGGGTGATTCTTTTAAGATCTCAGTGAATGTGCTTGACAGGTACTTGTCCCTCTCAACAAACCACTTCTAGTTTTGGTGGTCTTCGAGGAGCTAGTGAAGAGAAATTTAAGACATGATGATGCCATAGTTCTTGTTTAATAATATACAGGCACTTGTTTAGAGGCTGAGGGTAACAGAAATGTTTAACTAAGCACATGAAACTAAGCAATGTTTCTGAAACCAAATGCGAGTATAAATCCATTTTGGCACATTCCTGGATAACCATCCATGTCTGCACACATCTATTACTAATCATTGCAGTTTCTTAAAAGGTACAGTTATTGATCTCAATTCACAACACTGCAAAGAAGCAAATGCACTAAGTGGAATAAATGCTAGCAGGGAGACACTGACTCTGAACATCTTGCCTGTCTTTTCCAAGTAGTGGGGAAAGACATTACAATCTCATCTGATCATGCAGTGCCCAAATAGCCAAACAACTTCTGAAATGCGCAGTAAATTCTTTTGGCTTTACTGTACATTAGTTTAGGAACCTTAAGAAAAGTCTTTAAGGGTGTCCAAAGCTATGGCACAGCTAATTCAGTTCATCAGTCATCATTGAGAAATATGGTGGTCAGTGAGCACCAGCAGCAAAGCAGAGATGAAGGCCTCTGCATTATGGAGAGGAAGCAAAAGCCCCCTCTGATAGCATCAGTTAGGTAGAGGAGTCACTTCCTGAGTGGAAGTTAAAATCAGATATAATTCTAACAATATCCACCAGGAAATCACAAAAATCTGCAGGATTCATTAGTTTCCCAGAAGACATAGATGTTTCTCTATATCTCAGAAGTTAACGTACATGGTATTTGTTTTCAGCAAGTTCAACAAGGAGTATGACAAAGATCCTGTTGTCCTTGCCTCCAAACTTGTTCATGTTTCTTTATAAGTTGCTACCTGATGAGCCATTTATATAACTGCAGCCCAAGTTATTTCCTCTGCTGTCTCTGCACCAACAATGTCTAATCTGACTTTGCTTCCTATGATTCTTATCCAGTGCTGCATTTAAATGTCAACATCCAGGCCAAAAATCAAAGTAAAAAAAACAACTTATGTTGCCTAATATTTTTATGAATTGTTATAGTGTCAGTAGTTGCGTATATAAATCTGGCTATGACAGCTCACTTTCTGAGACATATTATTCTCTGTTGTTCACCACATCAAATTTTCGGTCATTAGTATAGCTATGGCTCTTCCTACTTATCCGGCTTTTCCACTCTTTTCCTCCCTCCCACCTAGACTGCCAAGTACTCTTTCTCTTGATCCCCCTACTGCCTCTTCGTCTACTTAGCAGGGAATATTGTGCTATTAAAGAAATAATTTGGAGATCTTGAATGAATTACCACATCACTTCAAGCATATCAGAGTTTCCACTGTACTCAGAATGATCACTGTCTTACAAGATCAGGTAGAAACTGTCAGGAGCCAATAGCTGATGTTTGTACCACTGTTATTGATTCACATAACCCTAACTTGTCTAATATCTAAATGAATTTCTTGTCTATTTAATGCAATGCTGTTATATTAGGAAATTGTTGGTACAATCATTATAGCTCCTCCCAGTCATGTGCATGATTTTTGCCCACATGAACTTCCATAGAAGTAGTAGGACAATGCACTCTGGTGAAGCAATACACATAATGGTAGCTATGGTGCCACCCCAAGATATTATTTCTATTTACTTATTTGGTGATAAGTGAACAGTAAATGTGGGAGGGGAGACACTTACTTAGGAGGCTTACTTATGGTAATGAATCACTCTATAAATCAGTACAATTAGGACTAGCTACTCTAGAAACAGTGCTTTCCACCATGTAAATCTCTGCCAGTATTCATTGTAGGGCAAAGGCATACTAAGCTAAGGATCATATTATCAATCTGCACACCAACTTGAGAGCTGCACTTAACTTGCACAGTAGGGAAAAAGGTGCAGGAGTGTCTGCCTCAAGAGGATGTTGAAATGGAAAGGATACTAAATTTAGCCAAATAAGTTAACCAGTTGGTCTCTTTAAACATTCACTGTAAGCAACGGAGAGATTCTTCCAGAAGGTGATGCAACGGGTGTAAATTAATTTCTTGATGTAGGTCCCATTTAGAAGAGCTCCTAGCTCTTCATTGGCTCTTCAGGGAGTCTATTTGGCTAGTTTACCAAGCCAAAGTTGGAGGATATCAGTGTGTCCCCTCACCTCAGCTGCCTTGTCCCCTCCCTGCATTATGTCAGTAGCTACCATTGACAGTGTTGAAGCTTCAGGCATTATCCAGCATGTCATTAAAGACCCCAAAGTGCTGATCGCACCGTGTTTCCCTGTAAAGCTTTGTTTGCCCTGTGAGCTCCGTTTTAGCTGTTGATAGAGGTGTTTTCAAATCATTTCCAAGTCAAAAGATAGATCTTTTCCAAGACCACAAGTTATAGAAACTCTTCTGAGGTCTTGGGCTGAATTTCTGTTTTCTAACGTCAGCCTTCTTCTGGAACAGTATGATCCATACTTTTTCACAGAAACATTGGTAATTCCTGAATAAATCTTTATTTCCTCTAATACAAATTGTTTATTTATTGTCGTAAAACTTAGTTGTTCTCATCCCACCTCACTGACTGTACATGCAGTAGTCACAGAGTTCACTGACCCATAAGTGACCATAGGTGTAATGACCCCAATTGCCTGCACATCAGTGTGCTCAAACACACAAAGAGAAGATTTGCATCCAAATGGGTGTTTGGAAGAATACTTTATGGGCCATAATGAAGCTATATTGTTGTGTAACCACTGTTAATGTGCTTTTGTAATTGGCTTTGAAACTATATTTGAGCACTTCAGAATCAATTCAAAACTTTAAGAAAGGTGCAATTCACATCTGATGTCTAATTCAAGGTCTCCAAAGAAAAGATGAAGTATTTGTCGGTCCCGTCCAACAGATCTTTGCACAAGGTCTTGTTTTTTAGGTTTTGGACAGACTTACACATTGCTCATTTTACATGAAAACACTAATTTCAATATAAATCTGAGATTATAATTTGCATAAGATCATCTCATGTTTGTTTTAGATTTGGAATTGGGAAAGTATTACAAAGTTGACTTTTCCTGGATTTAGTAAGGTAATACTTCTGAATGTCAGTTCTGAAACTCTACTATTAAAAATTTTTGCAAGGCTTCAGTTCTGGTGGTAGAAACACCAATCATGTAGGCATACTCTACTTTTATGCAGCTGGGTTTCTCCTTTGCATTCAGTAGAGCTATTTTTGTAGCTAAAGTTACACCTGTGCATAATATGGATGAGGGTAAATGTCAGTGAATGACAGACACATCCTACATTTGAAAGGGAAAAAACTTGAGCTGTAGAGAGTTTCTTACCTGTTATCTTCTGTATATCTATCAAATGTCTGATGAGCAGAAATGGAAATTTTCTAGAGAAAGAGTCTTCCTTATGCTCCGTGAAAGCAAGAATTCAAAACAGAGTTAAGTCCTGGATCTGTTAAACAGAATGCAGCTCAACTGCAACAATAATTTCCAGTGAAAAGTGACTCAGGTCTATCCCCCCCATCATTTTTACTTAAAGTTGCACTGTGAAATCCACCAAAATGAATTTAAGCAAACTGATTTTAGATTTGTACTACCCTGTGCTCAACAGTGAAATTTATTTCCATGTAAAATTTGTTGCATCCTCTGAAAGTTTGCTGTTACCTAATTGTACTTTTATTACAAAATTTGTCATAAGATTTATGAGATTATCACCAGTTTTCACAAAAATATTAGGAAACTTCATGAGTAACTGGCTTGTGACACTACTGGAGATCACACAGAGATTAAGGAACGCAGCGATTACGTTTGACTTCAGTCCAGTAAAGAACTTAGGTAAATGAAAACTTCCATTATCATCAACAGAGCTGTAGATACCGCTAAAGAAAGCAAGATGTACACACTCACGTAGATCATAGTCCAAAATCTTATTCATTTATACTGGACATAAAGAATGCATGAGCATTTCTAACTTTCTTAAGTTTGGATATTACCATGGAAATGACTTATGTTTCAGCAGTCTAAGGAAGTGACGTATACTAATGTGAGTGATAAGGCTGACTGGAGGCTGCAAGGCTAAGCACAAACTGAGTACAGTCTGCCCTCTTTTAAAGGTGATTCACTGTCTCCAACATGAGGATGGGCTGTTGGTACCCAGTGTTGATCAGTGATGTTGTTTCCTGCAACTGCCTGAGCCACCTGCATAGACTCTGTGTGTGTGTGTGTGTATGCTTGTATTTTTATCACAACCATCAGGCTATGTTAATTCATCCAGCTTTAAGGAAAAAACATTATATTCTTTGGTGGGGCCTAAAATGAAATTAATTTAGCTGCTGGAACAGTACTTAAAGGATGCTTTCCTATGGGCTTGTTTAATGAACAGCTGCTTCCTATTAAGGGAAGGGTAGATCCCTCTTTTTACATTTTACAAAGGAAACTTAAGATTAATTAGAGCAATTAATCTGCACGGTAATAGTATCTTCTGGAATTTTCCACATCCCTAGAAGTTTGCAAGTCAGCTTTCATGCGCCCAAACGTATGTTCTCTTCTTTCCTTGTCACCAGTTTCAAAGCGAAAGCTGAGTGAATTCTTATTGCTTGCTCTGCAAACAGAAGGATACACAAAAGAGCAAGTTGAGAAAATCATATTAACAGAAATGATCTTGTATAAAATGAGAATATCTTACTCTCAGAGTCACATTATAGTCAGACTGGTGAGTTAAAGTTATAAAAAAATTAATAGTTTAATGCCTGTAGAGCTGAAGTGACATTTCCTTTCATTTGAACAAGCTAGCCAAGTCCTTTTCAAAAGCAAAGCCTTGCTACCTTTTGAGCTGACTAAACAGACCTTAAGGCTTGCATCTACTTTATATTTAATTGTTCTTTAGAAATAATGCTATTTTTAATAAGTCACATTCAACAATTATGAAAGATTAATACATTTGTTTTTTTTAATTGCCCTAATACAGCTGATTGGAACAGTTGTTGCTGTGATAGTTATATTTTTTTTCTACGTGTTTATACTACATTTGCTTTCTTGCATTTTGTCACTCTTAACTCCTGATTGTTTGGTTAGAAAGTTTCCTGTGTGTCCATTTTAAAAGGACTATGCCAAATGGAGAGGATTACCTCTAGAAAAGCAGGGAAAGCAACACCATCTTCCTCAAGAGTGAACACCTTTCTGGCAGGTCATGCTTTGGAGATCGGTGACAAGTGGTGTCCCTCAGGGGTCCATACTGGGGCCCGTACTGTTTAATATCTTCATCAGTGACAGACAGTGGGATTGAGTGCACCCTCAGCAGGTTTGCAGACGACACCAAGCTATGTGGTGCAGTTGACATGCTTGAAGGACAGGATGCCATCCAGAGGGACCTGGACAAACTTGGGAAGTGGGCTGATGTGAACCTCATGAGGTTCAACAAGGGCAAATGCAAGGTCCTGCACCTGGGTTGAGGCAACCCCTGGTAACAATACAGGCTGGGGGATGAAGGGCCTGAGAGCAGCCCTGAGGAGAAGAACTTGGGGGTACTGGTGGATGAAAAGCTGGACATGAACTGACAATGCACTTGCAGCCCAGAAGGCCAACTGCATCCTGGGCTGATTCAGCCCCTCTACTGTGCTCTGCTGAAACCCCACCTGGAGTACTGCATCCTGCTCTGGAGCCCTCAGCACAGGAAAGCCATGGACCTGATGGAGCAAGTCCAGAGGAGGGCCTTGAAAATGATCAGAGGGATGGAACACCTCTCCTATAAAGAAAGGCTGATAAAGTTGGGGTTGTTCAGCCTGGAAAAAAGAAGGCTCTGGGGAGACCTTATTGCAGTCTTTTAATACTTAAAGGGGGCTTATAGGAAAGATGGGGACAGACTTTTTAATGGAGCCTGTTGCGATAGAACAAGGGCTAATGGTTTTAAACTAAAAGAAGGTAGATTCAGCCTAGATATAAGGAAGACATTTTTTACACTGAAGGTGGAGAAACACTGGACGAGGTTCCCCAGAGAGGTGGTAGATGCCCCATCCCTGGAAACATTCAAGTTCAGGTTGGAGGGGGCTCTGAGCAACCTGATCTAGTTGAAGATGTCCCTGCTCCTTGCAGGGGCATTGGACTAGATGACCTTTAAAGGTCCCTTCCAACCCGAACTATTCTATGATTTTATGATTCTATGATTCTTTATTCAAGTAGACATTGAGCTTGGTGCAGTGCCTGCTGAGTAAAAAGTCTGTGGATAGTGTTATGCCATTATAATATTTAACGGTCCTTTCCAGCTTTAAAAAGCTACACAACAATGTAATGCTCCTTCCCTTGAAACAAGTGTTTCAATATCAGCCACATAATTGCCTTAGATATTTTAAATAGCAAATGTGATAATTTACATTAATACTGTTGTGACTAAAATTAAGTAGGTTTGGTTTTCAAATATAACAAGTGCCATTTGGACAGGTCAGAACAGAGCAGAGCGAAGACTTTGGAGACAGGGGACCTCAGGAGGTTCAATTCAAGCTTCAGGCCATAATGAGGCAAAAAGTATTATCAAAACCAAGCTTCAGGCCATAAAGAGACAATAGATATTATTATAACCCCTTCACTGCAGCTTTCTACTCTTCTCTCAGGCGTATTAGGATGTGGGTGGGAAGAGGGGAACTGCACAGTGCTCACATGTGACCACATGCTTAAAGTGGTCATCACTCAGTGTTTAATGAGAAAAATTGTAGTTCCTCAGTCTCCCTGTAAAACACCATTTGGAACCCCTGTAGACCATGAGGTTGAGCAGTGTGATTGGCTCCATCTCCTGGGCAGGTCTCATAGGCCCTTTTGGTGCTAGAGACTGTTCTGGGGGAATACTGAGAAGGCAGGTGCTGAATGGAGAATAGCTGCAAATCTAACTGTCTTTTACAGGACCTTGCTAGAGGATGGGAATTTTTTAGAGAGATCATCTTGTTTCTCTGGGCTCAGCAGTACCAGCCCGTCTTCTCACTACTACCAAAAAAAAGTGAGAAGTTGTCAAAACTTCAGTTTGACTGTAATAGCAAACAGGTTTGAACTGATCTGCATTCTGACTCCAAAGTGATGATGTCCTTGGGCTCTCAGATACGTGATTAATTTTGAAAAATGTACTTAAAGGTCCACTAATATTGTTTTTTTTTTTCAAAAACTTTCTATACTTGTTTCATGGGGAGAAGAAAGCTCAGGTGTCTCCGCAGGAAAGTAGTAGTCCTTAGCAGTCCACCACTTACGTCGTCCTCTAGAAAAACAAAACTAAACTGGAAGGGGGGCAGGGAGAGTGCTCCTTGCTTCAAAGAATTTTCTATTTTCTCCTCTCCTTCTTTCTTTCCTACTGTTCTGCCTAATTTTCTGTGTTCTCTGTAATGGCATTTCCTTAAGGTCAATCTATTGTTATATAGGAGTGTGATAGAGATATCGGGCTGAGTCATGCAATATTTGCCAACTCCACACCTTTCAGTATTCTGTTGCTGAGAGTAGAGGTAAAATAGCTCTTTGTGGTTACTACTGCTTCTTAAATAAAAGCTGTTTTTTTTAAAGAAAATGAGTAAGAAAAGGAGTTCAAAAAAGAAAATTACTTTTTAATTCATTTTCTTAGGGTTTTCATAAACCTGCAATGAAATTGAAGCCATCCAGGGCCAGGAGCATTCACAAATAATGCCTTAGTAACACATGCATATAAGTCTAAGAGAGAGAAACAGGAGAAGGAGTTCAACAAAGAAGCATATTTTAAATCCACTGCGGATGCTGAATAAGAATCAATAAGGAAAAAAAAGTCTGTCTCAAAATTCTGACAGATTAGTGAAAATCTGTTTTGCATTTCACAAATAGAATTTTACACTGATCACATGCAAAAAAAAACCCTAACTGGAGATGAAAAAGTCTACATAAAGCCTACTGGGTGTGAAACGTATCTAATGTTCTGAGCCATTATGTAAGACACTAACCTTAGGTTTTTTTGCAGCAATCTTGTACTTCAAATTATTTTCCATTTGCCTTTAACAATTTCTAACAACTACATAAAACCTCTGTACTGCAGCCCAAACACTCAAAAGGGGCATCCTGAGATGGTTGCTCATGTGGTGAGGTACTTGTTAATTCTAAATTTCTCCACTTGGCTGTCATTAAGAAACTATTAGAAACAAAATATGTTATACTTCTGATATGGGATAATGCTGCAGAGCTGCTACTGAATGAACTAAAGCTCTGGCTAGATACATAGGTATGTGTTTACATTTGCCACCTTAGGTCTACAAAGCAAATTTCGATAACTAAATCCAAACAGAATGTTATATTTGTTTTTTTTAATTCCTTCTAGATTTGCCCTTGTGGTCATTGCTCAACATTTTCCCTCCTCCCTGACATATTACAGGTATGTGCCTGGGATGCAGCTTTCCAGGCTATCCACGTCACAGATGAGTGGTTAGGCTGCTTAAAAATCACCGTCAAAGAAGAAAAGGCAGGGAGAATGCACCACCACACCACACCTTGATATTTTAGATGAGGCTTCTCAGCACTCAGAGCATTTCTTACCCTCCCTTTTCCTGCGGAGGGGAGCAGCAGGAGTAACTATGTAAAAAGTAACTGCTTTCAACCTGGATGAATTCTGGTATCATGAGAGGAAAAATATTGACCTAACGCTTCAGTCTGCAGCTCTGTCATGTTGAGACTTTGTTAAATCTGAGACAAATTCTTTCAAGATATGTAGGTTCAGATTACCTGCATTACTATTTCTATAAAAATAATTACTATAATAACTAATGATGTTGGCCCATCTTGAGTGACTTATTACACAATGTAGCTGTCGATTTCACATAATAATTCCCACCTTGAGCTAAATAGCTTGCAACTGAGCTACAGCTTCCAACTGAAGTACAACATGCCTTTCAGAAAAAAATATGCGGGCTTCTCCAGCTCATAGGAAATTCACCACGAGCCTCAGGGGTCTCTCCCAGGTGTTAACTAACTTAATGAACTGCAGTACGTTTCCAGTTTTGCCATTTTTTAGCTTTATTGGCCTAGGCCAGTGAATTTTGCCATGTCAGGTGAAACAGAAATCAATGATTTTCTTCTCTAAGCACCAAGTATGGAACTCGCCCACCCTCTCCCAAACTTTGTTTTTTAAAAGTTGGACTTCTAACTTAAATAAGTTGCATAGCCTCCTTCTCTAGCTTGTGAAAAGACATACACAGTTCATTTGATCAGTCTTAGACACCTAACTAGGGCTAGCTAAAGAAAAAGAAGCCATTGTAGGACTCTTCCCCCTCTGTTAACTATGCAGAAAATGTGGGCAGTTGAATTGGAGGCCACCTTTTAGGCCACTAAAATTACGTGAGGTGAACAGCCACAGTGGTAATGAGTAAGTCATCTCCTTCTCTTTGAAAAGCTGTACCATCTGAATTTCCTTATTTTCTCACTGTGTGCCTGTTTCCTAAATCATAACCAATTCTTTTGAGTTTTCTCTGAATCATGTTTTGCCCTTGAAGCCCACTATGAAAACCAACTTCTCAGGCACCAGCAGAGTTTTCTTTCCTACAGGGAGAAGTCTCCTCTCCACTAGCAACCTCTTTTCTTTTCCTGAAACTTTTAAGGGTATAAGTTTTTAAGAGACAGCTACTCTTGTGACATATTTGGTTGCAACTGGCCAACAAGTTAGTAGTCCTTGGTTAGGCACACAAGTGTATGGACATGCACACCCACATGCACGCACGTCCCCCCCACCCCACCCCTGCACATACAAGTGATGTAAGCTTGATTTCCCCATCTAACAATTTTAAATGAAGACTGCAAGCAAATATTTGGGGGTAAAAATAAGTGCATGTTCTTGCTTTCACTGGGCAGCTGAGAAACATGAAATGACTGACTGGTAATGGGAAAGCTCTATATTTTCCAGAGTTTGAAAATGATTCATAAGTCACACTGATTTAGATAAAAGTGTCTAGTGAGGTGCCTTCTATGGTTGCTTCCCTTTAATTGATTTATTTCCTTTCGTATTAATTGCATCAATTTCTATCTACCATACCTGTCTCATTGCTGTTAATGACCCCTGTAGTCTACAGGATTTTGCTCTCAACAGCACTAAGTTTGTATGAAGTTATCCTGAGGAAATCTATTCTGATAACAGAGTGGAAATTCTGCCCTAAACCAGGGAAGATTAGGAAGAATAATTCTGTTTTTCTGGATGGAATACTCTTTGCACAACAGGAGACTAAATTCAGTTTTTGGCCTTCCATGTATAGCTCAAAAATAGCTTTGTGCAATACCTTAAGTTAGATTTCACCAGCTAAGCAATACTTGGATGGAGGACTTCTCAGGATGTGGTGCGGGTGACCTCACAGTGGCATCTTCCTTCAGTAAGCACCAAAGTATGAGCATTTACTTACTGAATATACTATGATGCTCTTGAAACTTGAGGATATTAAAAATCCCATTGGTCTTTATATAAGAATGAAATTCTTATATAAATAGTTCTTATTTCAGTGATGAAATTTTACCTTGGGAAATTAAACTTCCTATAGAATTTCTGCCTGATGAAAGAATCTCCAGTGTCCCATCCTAAACCATTGTACATTGTTGGATGTTGACAAAAAGCTGCCAGGTTCCTTATCTGTAAGCAGCTACGTTTCAGTGGTGCTGTTATTATATGTGTGAGGGTAAGTAAAACGTTTGGGAATTCTTCTGTGTTACTTGCTAGATTTTTGTTGTTGTAGCAACATTGGTTTGTAGCAGCTGTGAAGCTTCTGGGGTTTCTTAATAAAAGAACACACAAACATAAGAATGGAAAGACTTGACCAGAGAAGTAAAGTAAAACTATCACTTGTACCATGATTGGAGACCAATTACTTTACTTTTAAAATTTATTTATGTTTTTTTAAGATTTTTTTCTCTTGTCTGTGCTCTATTAAATAATTTTATTCTGTTAGCTCCATATAATCTGTGTGAAAAAGTTGCTTATCTATATACAATTACACATTCACTTGCAGCCCTTACCCCAGAAAAATATGTATTTTATTCTAATACAGGTATGTAATGTATCTATGCCTATTTGTACCATATGAAATTCTAACCCAGTACCTGCATCCTTTTAAGATACTATGATCTTAAAAAAAGTGTATGAAATATCTACAGTAGAGTAAATAATGTAAACAAACTGCTGTGAATATTCATTATAATTCTGAAGATTTTTTTTTTTGCCAATTGCCACCACTTCATGTGTTTTTCCAACAGTTGTGTTCTACTAAGAAAAAAAAGCTGTGGAAGATTAATTTAATGGGTTCATGCTGGGAAGATTCTACTCTACTAAAGTAGATGTATTAACATTCAACACTGTACTCTGCAAGAAATTCCAGTGACTGCATTAGGGATATTCATGATATGAAATATAAAACATCATGGTTGTCAAAATATGTCCTTAATTTGGCATGCTCAAATAAATAAGGAGAAAGAATTATAAAGTCCTTGCTTTTTGCAAGTATTCAAAAAGAAATGTGATGAAGAACAAGTTTGTTTAAGACCTGGTTTTTACATCTGCATCGACTTCTACCCACATCAATAAGTTCTTGTCAGGAAAAGTAAATGTTTCACAGACTGGATCAAACACCGGTTAATAAGTTATTTAAGAATCAATCTGTATTTATCCAGGTTCTGCCTGTTAATACACATTGTGGATTATTTCCGCTTCTAACTCCTCTACATTTCTCTGTGGGTTTATCATTGAGTATTCCAAAAGCAGAGTGGTAAAATGCTCTAGCTGAAAAACAAAACAGACTAGAAAAAGAAAAATGCAATAGATCAGGAAAGCTCATTTGAAATTTATAAGGGATTTGAATTTGAATATCTGAATTTGCCAGTCGACAAAGGAAGAAAGTAGGAGGCTGCAAGTGAAGGGGTTTCCTGTGGTTCTTCCTTTATAACAAGCCACAAAGGAAGGAACTCTGTACTCAAGCAGGCTTTGTAAAGCTGTTCAGTCTGTGCCTACACCAAGACTGCTGTCAGGATGGTGGTGCAGCTCGGGAAAGCTTTCTGGGCATTAACTTGCCTTGCTCTTACATCTGTTCACACATTCATTGTATAAGGACCCTGTCCACTGACCTGCAGCTTCAAGATAACAGAAAGGTTATGGTACACTGTATGTTCAAATAAATCGTAAGATCTTTTCCCATAAGATGCAGAGTTTGACAGTCTCTTTCACTATCCGCTATTGGAGGTAACTATATATAATGCATGCAGGACAGTTTTGCATAAACCAAGGGTTCTCCATTTTCATAATGTGGTCACATCCAAACAGAGGGACTCCTTTTGAGTCTCAAATACCACATTCAGTCTTACGGGCAAATAAAAATCCTACAACAGCATTTCTTTACAAGAAGTTTTGATATATATCTTTTCACAATAATAAGGTATAAAACAGTCAATAATACCTAGAACAAGGCACTCCAACAGACAGTTTCCTACAGAACACAGAATGGCTGACTACTATGTGAATTGTTCATGGTCTGTGGACCATGAATCATTGCATCCTTCATAAAAATAGACCTTGGAAACCTACATATCTGAATACAATTGATACGTGCAAATAATGACTGTGTGTAGGGTAAGAAGGCAAAAGGATACAGAATAGTTTTCAGAAAGAATGACTGAATTCAGGGAAGTTTTGTGACTCAGGGAGTGTGATGTTGTTTTACTCAAGAGCATGTTTATGCTTCTATGACAATTGTAGACCAGAGAGACCACTGTTTTTTCAAAGACATGAAAGCAGGTTTTAAGCCATTTGGGTGCTAAGAGTTGTCTTGACGTAGAAAACTGGGAAAATAAACCCACTTATTAGAACTGGGGAAGCAACTTTAGGAAGGAGCTAGGGAACTGGAAAGGGCAGGTTTGAAGAGGAAGATTAACTCCCTGGAACTGTCAAGCTTGAGCTAGATGCTGAAATAAATAAGTATGGAAGCAATAGTTTGCAGCTAAAAATCCCCACTCTGTCTCTTTGGTGCTACTCCAGAAAAAAACCATAGAAACCGGTCCAAGAAGAGAGGTCACCTTTGTCACATCTTAGTGGTAAAGTTTAAAAAACAGACAATGCTGGCTTTTAGACAGCCAACATAAAGAGCAGGGATGAAAGGACCTGTACTGGCACAATGCCTCTTTTTGGCTGTGAAATGGTAACTATGAAGTGGTTCCTCAAGTTGGTTTAACTTCTAAGAGAGAAACTGACCTAGTAGAAAGTGAAAGAAAATTGATATAGTTCATGACTGAGGACTTGTCTTATTTTGCAGGAAATGAAGAAGTAAGCAGCATACTTTTGAATTTGGAACAAATACGAGTTCAGTGAACTGATATCTGGAAGGCTGGTGACATTCATGCTTTACTCAGTGTATTAATTAAAAGGAAACCACTAGGAACCTGAGGCCAGAATAGGTGCTTTTAGCTCAAGTAAATTAACTCATTAAATTAACAAATGATGAGACTACACCAATAAAGCTGAGATGAAATGAAGACATGATTATGAGGGTCAACATAGCTTTGGCTAAGATAAAGAACAACAAAGATGGCTTTGTCATCAGAGATGACAGGCTGAAGGATTGCTGATATGGAAGATATATATAACAAATGAGTAGTGATTTTAATAGTAGAGCCATGTTGTTTTTCCATGGCCTTGGACTTTCTTTTCTTAAGCAATCAAAATTTGGCAGAGAGTTTTAACAGCACCCATCGGTACCTGTTATGTTTCTTAATGCTTCTACTAAAAGAATGCTTCTACTACATCTATTAAAATGTTTATAGTTTTGCACTTTTGCATAATTATATCTGTCCCATGAGAGAAATTTCTGGGCTACCAGGTGCTGTCACAGTTAGGGACAGCAACTCTGATTACGATCCACTAGTTATTGAAGTTAATGAAGAGTACCTGCAAATCAAGAAGTATCATTGGTATTTTTAGGTCGGTTTTTTTTTTAAACCTCTGTAAGTATGGCTGAACTCTTCTGTTAAAGGAGCAATGCAGATGAAAACTAAGCATTACAGGACAATGTACTGTCACCAGTATTAGAGATTTTAAAGTACTGCATTCAAATTGTTAATTTGCTAAAGGAGTTTACATCTCATTCCACCTTGTTTTCATGGAAGACTTCAAAACAAGTTTTCAACAAGTTGAGCTGTAAGATCAGCCTTGTATCACATGATGTGGGGATAGAAAATCACGAGCTTGAAAAAGGGAAGTGTAGAGCTGCTGTACAATTAACCATTTCCTCTTTTATATTTTGTGCATACATCTGAATAATGACTGACTGTAAATTCCACTACTTCCCATGGAAAACTAACATTAAATTTAAAAGGCAATTTTTCTGCACCATGTTTGTTCCTGGCTTCTATCACATTTACTAGACTTTCATATATCTATCTGTGCCTTAGGAGATGTCCTCACCTTTACAAAAAATGCATTTTTGAAAATAAGCCTTAAGAACCTTCCAAACTCAGGGGTAGAAAAGGAAGAAAAATCAGAACTAAGACAGGGTATGTGCTGGAGAGAAGAGGGAGTCCTCTGGGAGACCATAAATTTCTCTTCAATTTACCAACACGTAGATTCATGTTGGTAATCCACACGGCTGCTGAATCATAGATTTATTTTACAAGTAACCTGTAGGTCTTGCAAATAAAAATTCAATGGTGCAAAATCACTGTATGGACACATAAGATCTGAATGAATCACACGCATTTCAAATCTTCTGGTCCTGGAGGTGAGCAGCACAGAATCTGCAGATAAAAGCAGTGCCATCCAAAATATCATCACCTTTCGGTCTGTGAAGGCAGTGATGAGGATGTGATGTATTGGGGGCTAGAATGGTAATTTTCCACATGTTCAATGTCAAACAAGTCAATAAATCAAGGAGCCAGGAAGTAATTTTTCCCATGTTCATTTTGGGGGACAGTAAGTGAAACTTGTCTTCATAATGTGAATGATTCATATTTTAGGCACTTTCACCGTGCCTAAGATCTCACTTGCCTATTCCCAATACAACTGGTACTCTATGGAGAGTTTTGTACTGTAAGTCAAAAGCTTATGAAAAGGAGTTAAGATGATTTTGTGATTTATGAGAGGTAGCAACAAGTGTGGAATTGATGTGCTGTGACATCTTCAAAACATAATTGGTCACCTGTGACCACAGCAGACCCTTCCTGGTGATTACATTGTCCCTCCCAGTCCTCTCATCTGTTTTTGTCCTGTACCCACCAGTGCTAGAGGCTGTGAAAAGCTGGTGTCTGTTTGCTGTCTTTAGGGAAATCTGTGGATTTCATACTTGATTCACAGACGTCTATGTTGCACTACTGATGATGCTAATTTACAAAGACAGCTAATACTGAGGGCTATCAGTGTATCTACTGATCATATGCATCTGGAGGCTAAGAAAACATCTTCACAAGATGGACAGAAGCAGATTTCCATTTCCACCAGTGTGACTCAGTCCTGAATATATGGGATTTTTTTCTTCACAGTTAAGCATCTGTACTGCTTGCTGCATCTGAAGACAGTAACAACAGTTAAAAGACAAAAAGAAATCTCCTAGCAACTTCAAGAGCAAAGAGAAAAGGTGCTGAACTATCATGTATCATTCTCCCAATTCAAGGTTAAGCAACAGTCAAAAAGAAGCATCTACCCTTGCTCATTTCATATTCTGTGCAGAGAGAATTTTTTTCTCCTGATCTCTTAATCTAGTTCTTATCAGTGTCTCCTTTCACTGAAAAAAAAAAACAAACCACAGACAAATATATATCAGACTTGGCAATATACTTAAGTGGAGAGATGAAAAAAATGTTGTCTATAGCTGCCCATTTATCAGCATCTTTGTCATTCTGAGAAACAGAGCTGAAAAGTTAAAAAACATCAATGCATTTTAACTTTGCTGTTCCTAGGATTATTCTTTCTGTCTGTACTTCTCTGCCTTGCAGGGTAAACACATAAAGCAATGAATAGACAAGAAGCACTCCCAGCAAAAGAGACTTCACAAATCTTCAAATGATGTTGAATGAAAGTGGGCAGACCATGACTAAATGTTCACACTTCGTCATCAAATCTAAGTAGTTTACCACTACATATTTATGCTATAAACTGTGAACTGGAGTTCCTCTGTGGGAAAGTAACCCAAATGTAATGACAGGAAGCAAAAAGACAACTGCTTTTGCAGATATGGGATAAAGCAGGATTTGCTGGTTCCCAATTCTGTTTATTTAATTGGAAAAGTCTTTAAGAATCCATTTCCATCATCATTATTTAAATGGGATCCTAATTTACTCTGAGAATTAGTTGTGTTTATTTTGGAAATACAATCAGTGAAATAACGTCTTTAATCTTTGCCCTTTTTGAAATGGAATAATAATTCTGCCTGTCTCAGTTACAGGTTGCGAGCCTGAAACTGTACGTGTATGAAAGTGTGCGTATTCCACAGCAGTGGGTACTAGTTCAGGAATGATGTATTTTATGATTTTTAGACAGAAGGATCTTCAGAAGAAGCTTTTTGTTAAAAGTAGCAGTATCATTGCTTCTTGTGCTGATAATAATCTAATTTACGGTCACAGTAGTGCAAAACTTTCAAGATTTCCCAGTGCAGCAGGTTTGTGACTTCAAAATGCAAAGCATAGACATTTTATTTGTAGATCACTGTCTAATATTTACATAGAGATAATCTACCAAGACATCTCAATAGCATTTACTGTGTGGTTTTGCAGTAGTCATGCAGAAAAATGCTGACTGTTTAAAAATACAGTTATTGATTGTTATGATGCAATACTGTGTGGAGTGTGTAGTCAGTCTGATAAATTTAAAATATTTTTGACAAGATAAATAAATTCGAAATTCAAAAGGTAATTCTGAACATGGATTCATCAACATAATGGATCAGAAAGAGATTTATTCCTTCACTTATATTATAGCACCCTTGGCTGGCTTTCAGTTTCTTAGAAGTCAGCAGGTGTTAGGCCATACAGGCTTTGGGCCCCCAAGACAGGAAAGACACTGATAAGCTGGAACAGTTGAGCAGAGGGTCCCCAAGGTGTTTAGGTCTGAAGCACATGCCCTGTGAGGAGAGGCTGCAGAAGCTGGGCTTATTCAACCTGGAGAAGAAATCGCTTGGGTGGGGACTCACAGCAGCCCCCAACACCCACAGGGAAGGGAATGCAGAGTTGGAACCAGGTTCTTCACAGCAGTGCATGGTGAGAGGAGATGAGACTATGGGCAGAAGTTGAAAGAAGAGAGGTTCAGACTGGAGATAAGGAGACCCTTTCCCCCTGGGGACAGCTGGGCAGGAGTGGGGGTTGTCCAGGAAGGCTGTGCTGGCTCCATCCTTGGAAGTTTCCAAGCCCTGACAGGGCACAGCCCTGAGCAGCCTGGTCTGAGCTCAGAGCTGGTCCTGCCTGAGCAGGAGGCTGCACTGGAGACTTCCTGACCTCCCTTTCACCTGGGTTATCTGGTGATCGTGTGTTGGCAACTGTCAGAAGGAGACCGCCCACCCATATAGATATGCATGGCAATGAGCCAAACCACACAGCCAGATCCTATATCCCACTGCTCCTAGGACAGCCCAAGTGAAATTCTAACATCACTTAGGTCAAGAGCAAAATTCCCAGTGATTTTGCTAGGATATCACCCATTGTATTTTGTCTTTAAAGATGGAGAAGGAATACTGGAGTTTTCCCATCAACTTCAGAGAGGTCATGTCACACCAGATGAATAAGGATGTCCAGCCCTGCGTTGACCAGGGAGCCTGGGCCAGCTGGAATCTGCACTCAGCTCTTAGCTAAGTACCTAAAATTAGATGGACTGAATCCAGACATGAGAGTTAAAACAACATTGAATATTTGGTTGTTTTTTTTTTTTTCACATGTACCTAATTTGAGGTTGGGCACAGCTCACTTTTCCTAGGAAGTAAATATGTGTGACTGATACTCAGTTTTCAAAGTTAAGTGTGTACAATGTGTACATACATATATTTGCCTAAAGTGTGTGGTTGCCAGACAGTGAATACAGCTGATCTAATTTTACTTGCTGACACACATTTAAACATGATCTTGTGTCGATAAAGAACTCCAGTCAGTGCTCATGAAGATTAAATTCATAGCTTCTTGCATTTCTCTAGGCATATAATACACATATATATGAGACTTGGATGTGTGTCTGAAGTTTCCTCTGCTTCTCACTTACAGAAAATGAAAGTACAATGCATTTGAGATCTAAATACTGACATTACCTAAACTATTTATTACTTTAAAACACTAAAAGAAATAATTCTGCCTTTGTCATCCTGCCTAGTCCCTGATGTGTGCTGATATATACCAGACTCAGTCACCCCCTACACTTCTGCGCTTGGTGTCTCAGAATATGTCTTTTCTTCTGACTAATTAAAAGGCAAAGGCATTAGATCAATGAAACACAAAGAAAATTGCTGTAAACATATTGAGAACGGTAAGTCTGCCTATTGGCATTTTAACCTTTGGGGAATTGCTCTGGGTAAGAACTTCTTTCTTAAGTTTCTCACCTCAGCTGGATCAGTTTCCATATTTGCCCAGTTAGAGGTGCATATGTTTTGCTAACCTTTTTTTAATTACATCATTTGATTTAAACGTTGTTGCACCAGAATGACTGACATACAAATTTGGCCTTTAATAAAAATCTGTTGCAGTGATGAAACATTTATTATGTGTCATTGCATTATGTTATGAACAACTTATGCAAAGACCTCCAACAAATTTTATGTTGATTAGGCAAAAATCTACGGCCTGATGATGGCTACTGAAATACTTGGGGGTACATAGTTAAAAGAACATTCTTTTTGACAACATGCATTTTAAAAATTCTTAATTTTTGGAACTCCAAGAAGAGCTGTCTTTTGTATCATCTTAGATACACAGCTTTCTGTAACTTTACGTGTAATAAGAGGTTTCAGTATCAAAACTGTCTTTTAAGATGGTAAATCCTCGTTTTGAACAGCAGTGATAAACATGAATTTAAAATACACCATATTCTAGTTTAAAAAAAAACAACAAACAAAAATCCAAGAAAAATATCTACTTTTCAAGATGTCTCCATAATTAAAGCTAATTTTGCTTTCTGTTCTCTATATTACTATAACTGGATCTTTAGTCTCACAACAGTTCTTGCCTGCCCTTTGTTCTGCCAACAGTTTTTTTGAGGAAAATTACAGGACTGGCATGCTTATAGTTCCTCATGAATAAAGACCAATTCCTGCCTAGAAAAGATATATCTGGCTAAACAGCTATCAAGTGGTGAAGGTTTGGCGTGCCTCATCTGTGTTGTTGGCTCAGATCTACTTTCTCTTTTATCCACAGGGCACTCCCATAACAAGACAAAAAGAGGGGAATATATTTACAGTTCTTTCGCTGCTCCAAAAAAAGTTCACCAAGATGCTACCAGAGGTTAAAAATAAATGAAAATGTATAGCCATTTCCAAAAGCATACAATGAATTTTAATGATTTTAAACATCACAATATATGGATTTTCTCACTGGAGTAGTGTTTCTCCTACATACAGGTGCAGGATATCAGTATTTGAATTCTCTCCCATGCTTCTTTTCAAGGGTTGAAGGAGTTGCAGATATGGGTGAAAACTGAACTCTACTTAGAAGGATCTGAAAATACTCACTGGTTCCAATGGGATTTAAATTTGGGCCCTAGTGCTGGTATCCAGACTTCCAGAAAATTTCCAGAGGTAATTGGAATGATCACCCTATTACCACCTCAGCCAGAAAGCTGGCACATGCCTAGCCAGAGCATTTTGACTTCTTTCATTACAAATTACAATGGGATATTCATTGTGAGGGTCTGCGGCATCCCATTCTTTAATAATGAAGTCCAAGTTTGTATGTGCAGAGGCAGTTCAAAATGCAATTTACCAGTGAGCCCCAGCTAGGACACTGAAAGGGATGAGGAGCCTGGGTGAGATGGATGAAAGAGGCCAGGGACAGTCCCCAGTTCCAGGTCTATCTAGCATGCACAGCCCTGCCATGGCGCAGTGCCAAGAAGGTTTCTGTAATCACCTGTCATTGTGCAACTTCTGGACGGGTGTAAATTTGAGCCTGAGAAATGTAAACTTCGTCATCATAACGATTAAGCAAAGAGGAAGCTTTCCCTGGTAAATGTGTGCCTCAGATAAACAGAAAATGACTTGCCTGTGTGCGTTGCCTCGGCCGCTGGAACAGGCTGCTAAATGGCACCATTGCCAACTAAAAATTTGCACAAAACTTTGTAAAATATTTTTACACTTTTTCTTTTAGCAGTAAAGCTTTATTTTGTGTGTGTTTGTTTGCTTTTCTTTAAAATTGCAGTCTGCAGAGACTCATACTGTAGTTTATTCCTCAGGCCATGAGTTCACCCTTTTTTTCCGTTAAAGAATCTGCAGTCATATTCCTTTATAGGTGCCAGGGTATATTTTCAACTGAAACACACTTTGTTCTGAGAGATAGGACAGGTCACTCATGGTAACATCACAGCCTTACCCGGGGAAAAAAAACAGCTTGCCTGATATTTAGAGACTTCTGTTCCTCTGTGGGCTGTGGTAGAGATGTGGCCGGTATAGCGATTTCATACTTTTTCAAGTCAGGAGGGTTAGATTATTACTCAAATCTAAAGCAACGAAGTAAACATTTACAAATTCCTACTTTGCTGAAGTTTAATTTGAGTGGGAAGATGGTGAATATACTCAGAACGTGTGTTGCTCTACATGCTCTGGCTTCAGTGCTCACCCATAAGACCCATGAATCACAGGCAGCTGCAAAATCTGTCTCAGGGAACAAGTTAGTTTTAAATAAATAGTCTCCTTTTTAAGGGCTTTGCTGAACTGAAGCCAGGAAGATTAGCTGCAGGATATTAACAGGAAGCAAAATATATATATATTGATATATTAGAATAAATATCTCTTTTTCTGTGCTATATGACTTCATGAAGCATTTGTGATCAAAATTAAACAGGTCATGGGGAGAGGACAGCACTGAATCCTGGCCTGTAAATGACACACTGACGAGCGAAAAGGCAAACAACTGAGTTTCTTCTCCTAGTGTCTGTTGAAAATGGTCCTCTTTGTGATTTTATTGGTTATTTTTAATGGTACAGAGATGCTGCTTCTTACTGAGAGCCACATAAGTTTTTATAGGTGCTAATCTAACACAGTGATACAAAGACAAGTGATAGCTTTATATCCCTATAACTTCCATTTGCAAAACCAATTGATAAAGTAGTTCAAAACCAATTTACTGTGACCTTGTCATTTTGTCAGCAAGAAAGGAGCAAAAAGCTATTCCATGGAAAGACTTGGGGGACGACTGTAGTTTCAAACAGCCCATTTTCTGCCACAATTCACAAGATGTGCAATAAGCCAGGTAACCTGTTATGCTCCGGATTCAGCTGTGTCTGTTTTTGGTCGCAAAAAGGATCTTTCCCTCCTGATTACCACAGTTCTCTACAAACCAGAGGCAGTGTCTGGGAATCTCTGCTAAAGAATCGCCTTCATTATACATGAAAATTTACTTGAAATGTTGATTTTTATGCTGGCTTATCTCAGACTAGATCCAAGTCCAGACTGATATGCAAAAATAGACAAGTGTTTTGAAAGACTGTCATTTTCCTGATTAATACCCAGAACTTGAATTTATGCCTCTCCACTTTGCTTACAATTTCCAGGATAAAAGAGAACAACCAAAGCTCTAATCATGCCAGATGCTGATCATTCCCCAGGGGAAAACGTGCCTTCTCTTTGGAGGTCAGTTACTGAATTTGCAGTTGTGATTTTTGATTGCTCCATTTGGGAGCCTGTAGGAGTAGACTATTCTCTTAGGAAGAAGTCAAACAAAACTCTGAGTTTATCTCTGAGTCAGATGTTGTCTTCTTAACTGACTTCCAGTGATACTAGCTTTTATTTATGCTCAGAGCCTGATGAATGCAAAATAGTGTCAACACATCCTAGGCTTCCCTCCACTAAGTTGGCAGAGGGTAATCAGTACAACAAATTGTTGTTCTATAACCCTGAGTTTTTCTGAAGAGGAACTGCTCTGTCTGTACTTGGGTAAACACAAAAGTAAACCTGCACATTCAAAGCACTGGCCAGGATGTTAATACTGGTTTCCCAGTTGCCATGATTTATGTTCATCTTTGTCTTCATTGCCCTTCTCCCTTAGGTTCCAGGGAGACCAGAGCCGCAGTCAGCAAGGTACCGATGACAGAGGTTGGAGGCACAGCAGTTCCCTGATGGAGGAAAGTAAGAAATGTGACAGTTTTTGTGTTAAACTTTCAGTCAATAAGAAGGGAGTTATCCTTGTTGGTAGAAATCACCAGTGGAAAGGAAAAATGAAGGGTCCGCCTTGATGTACAAGGGAATGTGGGTTTTGTTACTATCTAAAACACAAGCCAGTATGGCGGGCAGTGCCATGATTTCCACTAGCAGAGACTGAAGGGGGAAGACACAGGAATCGCTATGTGTATCAATACAGGGCATGTCCTTGCTGCCCTCCAGGGTTAAAGAGTCCCTGACATATTCACTGGCATACTGAGCACACTCAGCAAGGGTGAACTTAACAGACAGGTGATCTCCTTGCATCACATTGTAGAACAGCATGGCTTGCTTTTTACTTACCGGTCGTCTTCCCATGCTGTCTCTGTTCCTACTTCTCATTTGTAGTATCAAGAATAATCATTATAATCATGACCATTTCACTATTTGCTTTCTACTTTCTGCCATTCTTCTATCTGATGTTTTAGGTTTTGGTTCTTCCTCATGCATATCAAACCGAAACAGTGCAGAAGTGCTGACAGAGGTGGCAGAACTTTAGTGAATGCTTTATGAGCAAAGGAGAGACACTCACGTTTGTTAGTGGCCACCTTAACCTGCAGTCCCATACACATCAACTGCTTTATAGGCTTGTAGATGACCTACTGCGATGGAAGTAGAGGAGATCATAGAGTTGTTCTGATACAATATCCACAAGTCCAGGAGCACATCTGCATATGCACAGGAGGTCTGAGATAAGGCTCATCAGTGAATAATGTGGGAGGACAATAAGGAGCAATAAATAACCTGGACTTGCTTTCAGACAGAGTTCTCTGGATGAGGTCTATGGGCATAATTGCCAAGCACCGAGAGCTGTTGTGCTGTCCTAGATGCAAGCTATATCTGCCTTTTCACTTAAAAATTAAATTAATCTTCAGTGTGGAGCATTGTGTTATCTTTTAACTATAATGAGAGTTTAGGTACCTACTGGATGTGTGAACAGCAACATGTAGTTGCTTTAGTCTCAAACTGAACCTCTTTTTCTCTAGTTCTCAGAATACATGGCAGAAGAAATTCAAAACTCCCAAAGTTTCAGCACAAAATCCCACAGATATGTGAACAAGATTATTACTGTTTTACCCCTTAACATGATTACAAAGAGAATTCAGAGCAAAGCAAGTAAAATTAGTGACCTTCCAAAGAGTATAAGGAACCAAAGTAACCTTGCTTAAAGTCATTGGCATGTAAATAGTTCACTAATGCCAGGGTCTAACTGTGCCTGACTGTTCATTTTATATACACCTACATTGCTCTAAGACAATTTGCAAACAGTATGACAGAATGGCTGATTGCTTACTCTTGAAATGCTCTATTATTAATGAACTCACAGCAGCTCTGTACTGCATTTCAGGATAGGAAGAGAGGAATACCATGTGCAAGTGAAACTGTAGGCTTGTTTGAGTAAGCAGCATGTAATTATCCAGACTGGAAGGTGGCCAGTGCACTAAAGCTGACACTCTAACACTAACCTTGCAGCATTCAGAACCCAGCATATTTGCAAACTGTTAGCTGCAGTTCATTTTCCAAGGTTCAGCATTAGACGGGAAGATATTCTCCATTATATTCTGATGGCAGCACATCCTCCTCCCAATTATAGTCCCACAATCTATGTCCGCTGCCTAGCTCTAATTCTGATACCTTTAATTTTTCTCTATTAGGGAAATGGAAGAATGAGAACAATAGCTTATTCCTTCCTTTCCAACAGCCTGGATGCATTTCAGTGGCAGTGGAAAATTACTCCCCAGAGTCTTCTCTCAGGTCCAGACAACACAAGTCTTAAAATGGTGAGAGTCATGCACGTCAGCATGAAGGTCATGCACATCAGGATGAGGGTCATGCACATCATGAGCACTTCACAAACAAAGACACTCTCTACTCTGTCCCAGGGTGTACGAGATATCTTTGAAATCACATCCATTAGCAAGCCTGCCAAACTTTGCTTATTTTTAATTTATCTGGTAAGCTGCTGTCAAAAGCAATGTTCTCTCTTTCCTCATTCCTCAGACAATATCAAATGACTACAGAAGGAAGCTCAACAAGTCACTACATGGAATAACTGGAAGGGAGAGGTCATTCAGTTTGTGCTGGGGTGGGAGCAGGAGCCTGTTCAGTGGTAGGGTTTGTTTTGGAATGATGTGAAATGGGTGGGAGGTGCAGAGATTTGTTGAGACGAAGGTTAGTACCTGCAAGGAAGAGGCTATACAGGCTTGTTGGCAGAACTCAGTTTACAGGAACAAAATCTTTAATGAAGCATGGCTTACAAACTTTGCCACCTGGGATTCAGGCAGGGATGCCTAGTTCAATGGAAATATCATGCTTCCAGATATTGCATCAGCTTTTGGAAGTGGAACCAAACAATGGGTCTTTTAATAATCAAAATATTTCTATTGTGAACTACTTAGTTACTCAGCTTTGCATTTTCCCATAACAGCAAGGCTCTACGGCCTGATAATTACATTTTCCAGAGGGAGAGAACAAACTCACACAGTTTTTAATCTTGTGTATGTGGGAGGGGAGAGTGAGCCCGTTGCTGGCTGGCTCGGAGCAAGAGGAGCCAGCACCTAAATAGAAAGGAAAATTGAAAAAAACCCAGATCTAACAATAGAGAGGAACACGGACCCCATTGTTCTTCTGAGCACATTTCTACAGCAGGTAGAACACAGTAATACCTCATGATTTAAATTTGTGGCACAGAATGACTGCTCGTTTTGTTGTTTGTATTTAACTCTTTCTGATGGACACCCTGTGATTTTGTGTCAGGCAAAGTGTAATGCTTTTTTTTTTTTTTGATAGAACTGGCTCCTCAGAATAGTAATTTTTTTTTCATTAAGACTTTTCCTGGGCATTTTCACAAAGTTGTGCTTTAGACACTTTTTTCATGCACCATTGAAGTTGTTGACATCTTTACTGAGCTCAGACAAACAATAGAATAATTCTGTATTTCATAAATACTAGTGAGGAGGCTCACTAGACAGTGCCAGAACACTTCTGAACACTAACTGTCCCAGAGCTGTCTGCGGATGTTTATTTAACTAACTACTCCATCACTGGGATTTTGTCTTGCCTTATTTAACGATGTCAGCGTTGACTTCAAGCAAATATATTGAACAACAAAGCTTTTTATCATCATTACTTCTACTGTAGGACCTTCTAGAGCATTCATATTCTGGTGTTTCTACTGCTAAAGCATTTTTTTTACTATCTCCTTCTTCTGTGGCTGAGGCCTTTGTGAAAAAGCTTGAATGAAATGTTCCACTCACATTCCTGGTGACAGCAAGTGTTCATATTTTCTGCATCTCCACTCTTTATCTTTCCTCTGAGTGTGCTCTGTTCACCTTTACATTGTTTTTCTACTAAACCAACTGTTTGGAAAGCTGTAACAGAAGGAAGTGTTGGGTGAACTCCTGTAGCAGTAATTTGACTTAAATGGCTAGAGATTTCCACTCAAAGGCCTAATTGTAATAGCGTAATAATGAGAATGTAAGTGAATATAGCTGCTTAGCATTAGCTGATGTAGTAACTTGTTAGTTCATTGATCCCAGCACTGTTAAAACTAGAATTTATCAGTTTTTTTTTCTTTCTAAGATTTAATCTTACATGTAATGTTTCTACTTTTAACTTTATGAGTTTCTCTATAGCTAGATAAACATACTTACAGTATATTCGTGACATTTGAAGTCTCTGTCAGGAACTAGCTTTTGAGGTGCACAGGTTCAACTTTCTAAAATGTCCATAGGGTTGAAAGCTTGCTGTATTACAAAAACACTTTTCTGTCTTGTCCAAGCCCAAAAAGCACTTATAAACTCTAATATAACTCCTCAGAATTTAATTGCATATTAATATATTATACATTACATAAAATATTATTATGCATTTATATGCTGATCAAAATGAACACTATACAAATAACATTTGAGACATTATTCCAAATGGCCCTGAGAGAACCGTAAAATAAAACAGATGGCAAGGGATAAATAAAATGAATGGTAATCAAAATGATATTAGTACTTTGCAAATAGGACAATAGTTTTGATTAACATCAGCAGGAATTACAGAGATAATGGGAAGGTCTACAGAGCTCTGAAATGGTTTCTGGCATTCCAGTCTGAAACGACCTACTGTGACAAACAGATCTCACGCCATTTAGTCAGATCAGCTCTCTACATTGACTTGAGCTAGTGTGTTTTCCTCTATGGAGAGCACAGGTCATGATGAAAAGTAGAATATGAAAATTCAAAGCTTATTGAAATTTACTTTTTGCTATTTCCTTTTTATTGGTTATGGCAGTGACAGTTAATAACAATAGTGAATATAGGAGACTTGTACTTGCTTAGCAACCAGTAAGTATCTTTGAAAAGTGATAAAAGGATTTCGTAGGCTATTGCAATGAAAAGTAAAGGTTAAAAGGGCGCTAATTTGGTGATAATACACTGAACATTACAAAGCATACAAATGCTGGTGCAGTATATAATTTTATTTGATAAAATGGAGCTTTTCTTCATGTAACCCAGCATCTGCTTATTAAAACTACTCAAATTCAATTTCTAACGGACCTTTTAAACTTCCTATAAAGCAGGGTGACCTCCTTAGTCATAAGGAACATATGGGCAGTGTGACACAGTTCCTCAGACGTCAGAACGGGCTTTGCTTACCAAGGTGGATCTCAGCTATGCCTGGGTATGAAGTGGAACAATTACATACTGGGAACATACTGTAGAGACAGATTTACTAATTCAGTCATCAAAATTATGAGCAAAATATTTACAGTTAAATTAAGGTCAGCAGTGTGAGGCAAATGAACCCCTGCTGAATTAATTTTCAAAAGTACAGAGTAGGATGACAGTGTTTGAGTTCTCAAGGTCAAAATATGAGCCTTATATCTGAAATGTGCCTTTCTCTTGTTTACCTCATAATAAAAAATGAACTATAACCTCTCCCTTTTATGCTTTTCCCTCTTTCCCTTTACAGAAGGGCAAATGGGAATTGTAACTCTAACAAAGCTATATAAAGAAAGTAGCGTAGGGTAAACTTTATCCTTTAGCTACAGCTGCTTAACTCATTAGTTCCATGGGACTAGTGAGATCCAGCAGAACAAAGAATTTGTCTCAGGGGATTTAACTGAAGGGTCTAAGATGGTCTGATCCAGCTCTCAGAGAAATCAATGTGAACTTGTTTCCAGTGATTTCAGAGAAAACTGGATCAGATCCAACAGTCAGAGAATTCTGAGTTAAAGCTGAAATTTGTCCCGTTTAGTCTTCTGTGCTATTTCAGCTCCCTCTCCAGTCAAAAACTGCCAGAGTAAATGAGAAATTACAGAAAAAATCTTGGCTTAATATTGCTTGATCTGTGTTTTCCCACAGCTACTCCTGCATGCCCTATTATTCCAAAAGTTACAAAATGAAACAAATAAATACATAAAGTTCACTATACACACAGTTGTTTATTATAAATACAAGCCAGTTCCTATGGGGGCGATACAGATAAGGGGAAATGCATCTGTGTTTTAAAATCTGGTTTTAACATGTAAATAATTTTATTGAAAATAGTTATTATTGTAAGTTGAAACCAAAATTGTCAAAAATATTGCTGAAATTCATTCCCTGACTTTTATGGATGTTGATTTTAATGGAACTAGTTGGAAATCAGTGTTTTCTAAAGACACACATGTGGCGAAGACCTTTAGTTCCTTTTTAGTTACCTAGTTTCAGTTATTCCAAAGGAAGGAAGCTGATGGTATATAAATGATATACCAAATAGCTTCACAAATATTGCAGCATTAGTTCTATGGTGTGGGTATGCAATTCCTTTCCCTCAACCCTACAGGTGTTTTCCTTCACATTTTCTGTTCTAACAGTGCATACAACCTGTCCTTCAAATATCTTCTTAAAAGAAATATTAGTACTGGCAGCTAGTATGCTGTAGATGGACCTTGGCAGGACAGAAGTATCTTGCTTTAAAAAGTACCTGCCCTGGAGCATTTAACAAGAATGTCAAACCCTAAACTAGGTCAGCCTTGTAATTCTGAGCAGTCTTCTCGTGACAAGAGCAATGTAAACAACGTGCTAAATTTTTCTGTGCAGTTATCACCTCGTGTTTGCCATATGTCTCTTGGCCTGTTTTTATACTTTCTTTGTTGTTATTGTTTGGTACCCAAAGCTTTTATTCATGGACACTGAAAAGTTAGAAGGAACACAGAGCTGGCAGATGTGTCCACTCTGGCCACAACAGGCAAGAAATGCAGGAGAGCACTTCTCTGGGTCACAGCTGGCAAAGTTTGTCCTTGTCCAAAAAGCTGTATCACTTGCATTCCTAGAAACAGTTCACCCCAAACCTCAGGATTCCGTACATGTTTTCCTCCTTTACAGAGAATGTAATTTATTTTAAAACAGCCCAGAGGAATATGAATGCTTTAAGAGCCTCGGCACACTCTCTGGTGGCAGAGTCAGTTGTTGGGTGACAGCAGCCGGGAGCCTGGTGAATGGCTGAGCCCAGTGCAAGAAGTAAATGTTGGGACTGGAACGGGGACTGAGAGATGACACGTTTCCTTCCATTTCCTTCCATGGGATATTTCCATTCTGGAAAATGGAATATGTCCATTTTCTTGGGACAAAGTCACTAAGGAACAATTACAAGTGTTCCAATTTTATCAGGATATATACGGCAATCTTAGCCAGGTGTTTAAGCAGGACTTAGATGTGGCATTGCAGTGGCAAGGGCAAGCAACTTTGCGGAATGGAAATAAAAAGCAACAAAATTAGAAACAAGGAAGAATGCTTTATTTTCAGGAATAGTGTAGGAAAACAATTCCTTTTAGAGTAGCAAGTATTTTTCTTTTAAGAGTGTATATCTCCTATAAACAGTTCATTGACATATGCCACAATGTGTTCTTTAAAATGGCTCTTATGATCAGATGTACTACATTTCAATACATATTTGGGGATATTTATTTGGTTTTTTCATCTGTACAACTGACATGTATTCAAAACAGACACATAGGACAATTAATACTGAGTAGATTCCTGCAATTTATCCAAGTATGCTTGTACTAAATATATTTTAGAGAGAAAAATATTAATTTGCTCTGATCACAGCTGATTTCAACAAATGTCAACCGAATTAATTTAAGAACACAAAGTAATGTCTAGATGTAACCAACCTTTTATTGGCCATTAGAAGCTCGTGCTCTGTAATTCTGCTGTCCTGAGTGTATTTTCATTTGTGATCAACTGACATTTTGTCTATGAAACAGAATGCACCATCACAGCACACCTGTTAATGACAGCAATGAAAAAAATAAACTGGCAATAAGCTTGAAAGTAAACACAGTTATTATTTAATGAGCAACCTCCCATTACTCCCATTACTAACATCCTTAGTACTTAGTTTAATTATGTCACTGGAATGTATGCTTAACATTACCCATAACAGTTAATGAGCTGATTCTTCCAAAGTCACCTGCTCCTATTAACCAGTAATCTAATCAGGCTAAGCCCTACCTTTCAGGGAATAACCAATAAAGAAGGCAGTAGGTAGTCGTGAACTCTGCAGCCCTAATTCAACACTCATTAATATTTGACTTGTGAATTAGCAGACCACCTGCCAGTACAAATTTAATCTAATCAGGCATAAATCCATAATCACTTTTCTATCAAAATAACCAGACAATATGGTGTTTTGTCACCTTTTTGTTGGCTGCATAGGGATAAATAGTACTAATCAGGCATAGGGTCTCATAGAATGAAATTAAGCTTTTACCTTTTTTGTGTGCAATTATTTCAAATCACACTTGAACCAGGAGAATGAATTTATTCCCGTTCAATTCTTAACGCACATGGCCATGCCATTTTTCACCCCAAAGACCACCAAAGTAACTGTTGTCCCAGGAGGTATGAGATCAAATTGGCCAAGTTTAGTTAGTAAGGGCAGAGAAGGAATTGGGAGGGACATTTTGTGCCTCACTCAGTTTATGCTGCTGCACAGGACAAAATGAGCAGGTATCAAAATAATTCAAGTGGAAACCCAGAACCAGTGTAGTGAATTCTGCCGAGCAAGCCTAGCCAATGCATTTCTCTGACATGTGGGTGGTAGCAAAGCAACAAAGCAGTGTCTGTAGCAGTTTAGCAGTCTGAGGGTATGATCGCTATGTGCTACATTTTCATTTCTGTGATAGTGAATTGCAGTGCATCAATTACCAATGAAGGACTCTCATCAGAAAAAGAACCAAAGGTCAGGAAAGGACATCCAAAGTGTGGTGTGGAGAAGCTGGCTGCCCTCTCATGTAAATAGTTTTCACACAGGTATTCTTCAATCCAAACACATGTTATTTGAATGATCTCTTATTTCAATGGGGACTCAGCCGTTTTACAGGTAGGCAGGGTGTACTACAATTTCATATTCAGTAACTGCACAGATTGGGAAGGCAGATACATTTAAATTTTGAATTGTAGATTTCCATTTAAAAAACAGGCAGAGAATGACCTGAAACCTGCAAGCTGTGCATTGCTAGATTGTTTTTAAGTCACTGGAATTAGAGGTAAAGTTTACAAGACAAAATAAGCAGTCAAACCTGTTCTTAGAAAGAACAGTGTTTCCTCATTTTTGCTTTCTTTGTGCAGTTCCCTAGAAAGTTGTCTGTAATGGACGTACAATATGTGGTTCAAATATCCCCTCAAACAGCTTTCAGAAGGCAGATTGCTGTCAGCTATTGTATAATAACTTCTTTGTATATATATGTTGATATATTTCTACCAGTTATCTGGGGTTCTTCATATTAGCTATTGTTCAAATTGTAGTTTAGTCCTGGAAACATATTGCAGTTTGCACTGGTTTATTCCCTGATGTGACATTCTTGTCACTCAACGACTGTCCCGGAGAAACAAAATATACTGAAGTGAAGTGGAAACAGAGACTGGAAATGAAGCCGAGTGCCAGAGAAACAGAACAGCACAGATGAGGAAAGTAATTTTCAACACATTCTTCCACCAACCTGTGTATTTTTTAGAAATTTTGGATTTTTATTTTTAAATGTGAGAACAATGAAAGACTCTCCAGTTAAAATAAAAGAAAACCAGATCTTTTTTATTCTAAGGTTGCTTTTATATCAAAAGAAAGGTCTCACTACCATGACAAGATCTGCCACCACCTGTTTTCTCCTTGTATAAGTGGAGAAACACAGATTTAGATCATCTGCTAATAAAACACAAGGCTTGTGACCCTGCTTTTAATCTCAGACTTAGATTACAGTTTCTGATATGAATATCATAGATGTGCTTTAGATGACAATTATCTCAAAAGTATTTCTTTTGTCATATTTTAATGTGAAGCAGAGCTGGTGCCTCAGGAGATCATAGAAAGGAGTAAGAAGTACTCTAGAGAATCAAATAATTGGAATTCACCTTGTTAAAAAGGGAATATTACAGACATGAGAAACAGGTGCAAAAATGGGCTTATAGATAAAAAACTGACCAGTCTTGTCATTTGGACTCATTATATTCTGAACAAGAACTTACTTTCTTCAAATTTCAGAGTTACAGAGAGTGTATTAGCTTCTGTACCTATGCAGCTAAGATAAATTCCGGAGATGGTAATGACATGCCATAATGTGTTATTAATAGTGTAATCATTACAAAATATTAATAATTAATTTCTAGTCTTAAAAAAAATTGATCAAACTGGAAATATGTTCTGTGCTTTACCTATCTGTGTTAGGTAAATAACCAATCCCTTCCCTGACCACATAATGACTAAGAAAAATGCAGGCTCGGAAGGTTATGCTTGTTTTGCTCAGGGGACAGCTGAGCATCAAATTGCTGCCTGTCCTGTTGAGTTGTTTGTTCACTCCCAGGCTCCCTTTGCGTTGTATTAACTGTCTCTCCCCAAGACAGCTTGACTAGAGAAGGGACTAACTCAAAGCAGGGTGGACTTCATCACTTGGTGCTATTGGGAGCCAGATGTCAGCCCCTCTCTTGAAGCTCTTTAAGGTGGTTCCACTCCTAAGATGCCAGGTCAAATGCACTTACATTATCCCAGACAGATATTTATCTCAGCTTTTACTTAAAGCTTCCATTTCTGGGATTCCAATTCCAGCACTTCAAAGTTCTCATATTTAATAATTCATATTTAAAAAAAAAATCCAAATTACCTACTGGAAATTAAATTATTCCATTAATTTCTTCCTCAGCCAACATTCGGAACTGTTGATCCCATCCAGTCTATAAACAACCCTTTACATATATAAAAGACCTCTCTCGCTCCATGCTTTTTCTTTTCTAGGGTAAGCAAGCCTCATTTTTTCAACTTTTCTTCACGTCTTATATTTTCATAACTTTTTTCTGGGCTCTTTTCAATTTATTCTCCTACATACTAAGTGTGGTAGATAAAAGCCAATGTGATTTTCAAGTGAAGAATTGGGCCTCACCAATGTCAAACAAACTGTAGTAATTTTCCCCCAGATATAACAGACACCACTTATTAATTAACTAAGAGCTAAAACTAGCTTTTGTTGTTGGTTTGTCTTGAAAATCATAATATTGCTGGCTCAAGTTCAATTTAAGGAGCACAAAGGATTAGTTTGATATGTTTTGTTCTTGACATCCATAATGCTGGCTGCTTAGCATTCCACTTTCCCCTGAGAGCTTGCAAGTTTGTCATTTAGTAATTTGTTATAGATTCTTCCCTGGAACACCATTTATCTTCTTTTAAAAAATAGGTAGTATACTTGTCCTTCATGTACCCTGTGATGTCACCCTTCCTCGTTAGTGGTACAGGCACTGTGGTGACTAGTTCCTGAAGTATTTTAGCATGAAGTTCATTAGTTGCTACTGATTTGTGTATATCTTGCTATTAAATAAATCGGTTTTAGTAAGTCAGCTTGGGCCAAAACCAAGGACACAAGATAATCATTATTTAAAACTTACTTGTTTTGACTCCAAAGTGATAGAAACAGTTTTAGTCATTTTATGAATAACATTGGACAATACCTTCAGCATTTTCAAAAGTATCTATTTATCTGGTGAATTTGGGGGCTCACTACATAGCAGTCAAGCAAGGTTTATCACAAGGAGCGTAAACACCATGTAAAGAAAGAGGGAGAAAGTGCACTGTTTACAAAAATCGCAAGTAGGGAATTAGGTAATTCAAAATATTAATCATCTTATGCTATGTCTGTAGAAGTAAATTAAGCATTGGGGGGAACAATACTGGGCACTTGATTTTGTGTACTGTATCTTGACGTGTTTTAGCCAGTCCAGTTTACAGTCTCCCAGAGTACTTCTGGTGATGGTTCAGTGATTAGCATAAGCCAAAAGCATTCTTGGTTAGTAATTGGCATGGAGCTACACTACGTGTTGCTTAAGAGTATGGCAGTAGATATTCCATGCCAGCACTAAAGAATAATCAAATGCATCCTTAGTTTATAATAATAGATGAACCTATGCTATACCAAGAAGTTAAGACGTGGATTCCAACTTCTCCAAAGTTCTGTTTAGATTTGGGAATTTTTGCTGCATTTTAATTTATTAATATACTTGAGGACACACTGTCCAACCGGTTAGCTAAACCCACATCAAAGAACCACTGAGCCTCCAAAGTTTGTGTACATAAGTGCAAATACACACAGAGAGACACATATATAGACAGAAAGTACAAATAAAACTTGTTTAACGCAAAACATTCAAGGTGTGGTTTTTGGAGAGCTTGCTATGTGTGTCTGGCAATATTTGTCACCAAGGATGACTTTTGTTCAGTGAAATTCCTTTAAACTTGGCTGGGAAGGGAAACATAATGAAACTTTGATGGCACCTGGACCAATATAGCAAGAGAAAATCCTTCATGATTTTGATGACAGTAGGAGAGAACAAGGACACTGAAACCCCAAGTAAATTTGACAGATGTGTCTTCTGTTGTGGTTTTTTTTTAGCACAAAAACATAGCAAATGTTGAGGGAAAGTCCAAGTAAAAATGATGTTGTGATCAAGCTCTGTTCTAAAATAATTACAAATGCAAAAAGATTTGTAAATTATATGTTTAATGTCTGAAGATGAAGTCCTTAGCTTGACAAAAATGTCACTGTCCTCAGACAGGGAGTTCTCCCTGAGAAAAGGATGCAGGAAGGAGGTTATGTCCCTACGATCTCTTTATTCTTATTAGAGAAAGCTATTATTTATCAGAAGAGTTACACACACACATACACACACACAACACACAGTGTCTAATTCTCCAGGATTCCTACAATAGAAGTTTGAGGTCCACGTAAATAAATTGCAGAGCATGAAATACCCCTTTTCTCACATACCAAAGACCTGTCACAGACTCTTCTCTGCATGTGTTCCAGTAAACAGAGGACTCTGGCAGATTGCTCTGAAGGGAACCGCACCTGAGCTGTGCTGGACGAGAGATAAAGCTTGTTTAGAGTATGGAGTCCCTCATTCACTGACTTCTGTTGTGAGCTCCCTCCAGGAGCTGCATATGCAGGATACAAAAGAAGGGAGACCTCTGAAATCGTACAATACCAACTATTTCAGGGCTTCATCAATCAAAACTCTTACTTTGGATTCAATCAGGAAATCTCAGGTTCCCCTAAAAAACAATGAAGGACTGGGAATAAGGAGAAGATAAGGTGATGAATCTGTGATTACTTTCATAGAGAGGATACATCTGATAATCATAGGGTCTTCAATTTACAGCTGAATCCAAGACCAAAATACTAGAAGCTGGTGCTGGGCTGTAAATCTAACAGCAAACTCAAAAAATCGGAAATTGAACCATGAAACAACTAAACACAAAAAGAATGTGGTTGGTTCTCCATCTGTGCCTCTTTAAAATCTAATTGAATAGATTTTAAAAGATATGCTCTGGCTCAAACAGGAATTAGCTCAAGGAATTCCTGTGCCTACAAGGTCAGACACAGATGATCACAAAAGTCCTTTCAGTTCTTAGAGTACCTGAATCCATGTTTCTCCATAAAGCAGTATTACTTAATTCATCTCACCTAACTTAACCATCTACAAGAGAAGTATCTAGTCCTAACTGGACATCAGGAACCCCTCTATAATCTCTGGAGAGAGACAGGAGTCCTTTGAGGGCAGTTTAACTCGTCTTTCTCCATAGACATTGGGAAGACGAAACCTGCCTTTCATGCTGGTATTTTTTGAAGTGGAGGTTAGGAAACAACTTTTTCATCCAGAAATTGATAATTTTTTCCATTTGAAAAACACAAGTCTCTTTGATGCAGCAGACATATTATAAGCAATTATATTATATGGAGTTTGTAAACCTTCTTCCAAAACTCAGAATCCACATCCTTTCCGGTTTCACAATGCCTTAACTTTCTTTTTTCACACAAGCTACTTCATATCTTGTTTAGTAAAAAAAAAAAAAAAAAGTACCAAAACTCTGAGATGGCAACATTTGCAGCACATTGCAAGTCAGAATGTCCCAGAAGAACTTGCAACAGGTAAGTTTCTCTGTAAAAAACTCATCAAACATATTCCAATGGTTTTTTTGTTAAGTGTCTGAGTGACTACACACTGTTTAAAACCATGGGAGTTTAGGTTGTCTCCAGTGACAGTTCTTTCTGCTAGTACATTAATTAAAAGAAAAAGTACTATGTTTTTTTCTCGGTATGATTAAAGGATGATTACTATTGAAATGATATTTTTTGATGTACTTTAAACTTCACCAGTTTGCCATCACTGTACACATCAGAGGTATTTTCAAGCATCACTGGTGCCCTAGGATTCTGTGCGCTGTGTATACCCCCAGTAAGCATTCACTTTAAGAGCTCAGACATCAGCTTCCTGGCTAGTAGGCAAGCGGACAGATATCCTACATATACAAAAGAGACCAATCAAGCACCGAGACAGCAGGAAGGCCTCAAACACTTGATCTCAACAATTAGAGGAAAGCAGTAGCTGAAAGCATAGAATTAGGCTCTTTGAATTAAAGGATAGCATTTCTACTGAGAGATACAATTCCAGCTTTAGATCAGTTAGATATTATTTGTCTTTAAAAACAGACTACATTCAGAATTTAATTAAAACATATGGGGCTCCACATTGGTTTAACAGTCAGGCCTTACTAATCTGATTGCAGGATCAATGGTATAGTTTGCATGAATCTCTGAAATCCAAGCAAAATTTACAGTAAGTTATTGAATCATAAGAGTCTGTGTCAAACAAAAACCTGCACTGACTAGACAAATTAAGTTGTCTGAGTAGTTGGCCTATTTGAACAATTCCCTATGTGCTCTTTCTGTCTATGTTACTATTGGTTTAATATAAGCTTTGATGTAGAACAGTACTGAAAGAACTAATCTTTTTAGATTTTACAGCCTCAATACTTTTTTTTTGTGTCCTGTAGGCATCTTACGTCAACTATGGCTGGGAAGTATCCACAATTCCTCTTGATTCCAAAGCACAAAGGGAAGTCAAGTCTGGGGGGATTTCTAGCAAAAATTCATAAAAAGGCATTTACCATAACATCCTTCAGAGTATCTGAGATCTTTGGAAGAAAAAAACCTGATATTCCATGAGATTCTCATGATTGGGCCCCTATATCACAGTCAAAATCACCACAATTGCAGGGAAATCTTGTAGTTACATTTGCAGGGAGAGAATGCAATGGAAACTGGTTTGTTTGACTTTATATTTTCTACATTTTAGCAGTAAAACTAATAGAAATACTTATATCAGAATGTGTAAGATAGTGGTGGCTGCTACTCAGAATGGAAAATTACAGATAGTACAATTGATTATTGTGTTGCCAGCAAGTGAAGAGTTACTGAACTCTGCTAAAATGCCCTGAAATGGGAAACTCATAGACTGGCTAAATCCTTAGTATTCCCAAAGGGAAGGTTTAAAAAAAAAGCAATTTAAAGGTCTGTAAAATTAGGTCTACTTTGCCTATATAATAAATATTCTGAAAGCAGGTTGAAAAAGTTAAATACAATATGGACACCAAAAGGAGAAGAATGACCTAGTAGGCTGTAATAATACATGAAATGTTATGTTATTCTGTCAAAATGTTTTCAGTAAATGCAATAGCAGAACTAGCATCTCCTTTATGATTTATATGGGGTTTTGTTAATCTGTAATGAGTTATTAAAATCTAAGACACAATGTAATTAATGGCAACAATAACAATAGTGCTTAGTTGCAATGTGGTAATTTTTCCAGAACGGATTTCCTGGTATTTAATTGAAGTAACCACCATAGTAAATGGGCTCAGTAGAACTAATCTTACAGTAAAATCTTATTCTGATGTAGATTACTGTCAAATTAAATCATGACCAGCAATCCTTAGAAAACAGACAGTAAATTGTATTGATTCTTTCAACTGAGTTTTAATTCTTCAAATGCATGAGGTAAGCAGTACAGAAATAGCTTTATTAATCAATAAGCAGTATTTAAAGGGCAGTTCCAAATCCTAATGACTGATTGCCCCAAACTGTACTTCTATTCTTCCTCTGTGAAAAGCAATGTAACTGCTCTGGATCTATACCCTATGAGTGCAAAAAAGCATTTATCCCACTGACTACAATATTAGTTTCCTTGTAACAGCAAAGACCAAACCATAGGACCACCAGCCCTGAGCTATCACTTTATGCTTGAATCAGAGAATCATAGCATGGTTTGTGTTGGAAAGGACCTTTAAAGATCATCTAGTCCACTCCCCTGCCATGGGCAGGGACATCTTCCACTAGATTAGGTTGCTCAAAGCCCCATCCAACCTGACCTTGAACACTGCCTTTAACTCTAGGAGCTTATTTAGGGCTACATTTAATAATTTCTCCCTTAACACCACAAAAAAAGTTTCTTTTTGTCTTTCTTGTCAGGGCACACATACATTTTAAAATATATGTTTTTCAATGGTTGCAGTCATTCTAAAATGTTACTCAAAACCCAATCTTAAGCAAGAAAAGAGCTTCCCATAGGTTGGAATCAGTCTCTATTAGTATTGGTACTTTCTTTGATGAACAAGATGAAACAATTGAAAAGAAAGAGGGCCTCCATAGCTAGAATACCAGTCTGAGTCTAATGAAATATAATTTCAATACCCTGATCTCCACCAATCCTTTTCTAAAAGCTTGGATATTGCTGTCTGACAGTACTTCCCTACCTCACAGGAGTATTATGAAGGTAATTACATTAAAAGCATTGAGCCAAAGGGCATCATGTTATATAAATATTTAGATAACTAGGGTTTACATGATATTCTTCATTAACAACAAACTGATATTGGCATGTCTGGTTTGAATAAATACCCAAAGAATCAATATACAGTTTGTATCCATTAACCCAGTGAGGTTTGTATACTTAACCCAGTTTAAGATATTGTTGATCCTTTTTGTGCCTGATTGGATCTTGAATACCTTGACCATAGATCATTTCACCATACATCACATTTTACTTCCGCAGAAATGCAGACAAGGGGCAAAGAACAATAAAAAAGACTGGGAAATAATTATGGTTAAGGTAGTTTATGCCAAGGAATGACTTATTTATACATCTGTCACTTGTTCCTAATCTATCTTTGGGCTACATATTCCTTCAGAAAAAAATAAAAAGGGCAGCATTTGGCCATCTGGGCTTCCTTCAGATGCATTACTCAGATTATCAACTACACCACTGGGCACCATAATTCCTGATGAGCAGAGCTAGCATCCAAACAAACAGTGTTGCCAAAAAGCACTTGAGCCCTGAGACCTCAGGATAGACCATAGTCTTTCCTTTTAGTTTGTTTTATAATAAGATGTAAGTTTCCTAAATTCTACCATGGCTGTAATACCTAGTTCCGATACATTAATGATCTCAAAGCATATTTCTTTTTATTTTCATTTGTATATAGGATTAGAGAGGTGAAACAACAGTCATCACAGACTAGCTAGAGCCAGACTGCAAAGTATCCAGAAGATCAGCTATTGCTCTATCTACTAAGCTGATGCATTTTTCACTGACTATAGAAATTGTTATATATAATTTGTATTTGTGTAAGAAATCTGTATTCCTTTTCTGTGGATAAAAATGCATTTTTAGCTAGCATCATGTATTTCCTAATTGCCCATTTGAGCTGTTCCCAAGCACAAAGACGTGTTTTGAAATAAGAAAACTTTATCTACCTTATCCATCATTAATACCTGGTAGCAAATATTTAGTTACTGAATGGCAAAACAAAAATCCCTGTGCTTATTTTAAATGTGATGTAATTCTGCTTCCTGTATACAGAATGTAAGTGAAAAAAACATAAAGTTTCTGGAAACTATTAAGACCAAGTAAAATGACAGCGGCCATTTTACCTCGGGAATTGGTTCCTCAAATGCATGGAAAAAAGTATGGGCAGAAAGCACGTTTGATAGGTTACATCATCCTAGCCTATAAATAAAAATATAAAGCTTATTAACAAAACTTATTCTGCCACGTCTTGTTGTTGGCCATGTCCAGTGACTGTTTGCATGGCTAACTAGTGTCATTGAGACACTTGTTATAACTCAAAACTAGTTGTCACAACTATCTTCTCTAACAACCATTATATTCTCCTGTTTCATTGAAATGAACATTTGCTAATCAAGTCAACAAGGACTGGATAATTTCATATATTCAATAAAAGATATTATTAATAATGAAACTCTGAGTATTGAAATGTTTTGATGCATTTCAGAAAATTTACTGACATTTTATGGACTCAGAATAATGATACAATCAAGCACAGAAGTACATTTTAAACATGGATATTCTTTGTCCTTGCGCAGATACCTTGATACAAAGCCGTCACCTACTTAAGGAAGTGGTGGACTTTCTGCAGACAAGGATGGATGTGTTTGCTACATGCTGAAAGTCTTCACCTCTCTCTCTGACAGCTAATGGCAGATTAAGGCTAAAGACAGACTGTTGTTTTGTAGCTAGGTAGCAGACAAAACTATTGTTTTGCAGCAGACAAACTCTGCTTTCCCTAGGTTATTTGTTTCTCTCTCTTTGATGGAGGCCATTGTCCCAGTGTTCAGGTGTCTGAAGGCCTATGTATGTGTGTCCCAGCTCACTTCAGAAAATCTCAGATAGGTTTAACCTGGTGATAATGGTGAATAAGACCCTAATTTTTTGCCTGAAGAGCCTATAAGACCTTATACGAGCCCTTCAAGGCTCAGGAATACAGGAACACTGTTTATAGCAAAAAACAGTTGGAAAAGGTATGACCTTGCTCTGGCGACCTCACGTCCCAAAGAGAACAGCAGCTGCCTCAACGCTGGCTGGCCAAACCTATCAAACTTGCCTTCTGCCTCTCTGATTTTTTCCTTGCAAGTAGAAGAGGAACAGATTGCCAAAGCAGCTCCTGCTGATATTTTGCCTAGCCTTCATAGTTTCTAGAGACCATTTTGTCTTTTCCACATGTGTTCAGTCAGATATCCTGCAATGTTAAATACATTGGCAAACATACATATGGATGAACACTTTGGGAGCACCTATACTAGCAAAAGCCTTACAAATGGAATAGCAATCACCAGGACTGGCTATCATCACTCTCAGAGTACACAGAGGGGTTTATGTCTGGCAGGTTCTCAAACAACAGGTGCTTTGCAATATGGCCTATGAACAAGTTTAACCAGTAGGTAAACCATGATATGGATTTTCAGCATGTTTGCTCTTCTATATGAATGCTTTTACCACAGCTAAACCAATTCAGATCGCATAGCACAGGTTCTCCGCGTTGCTCAGGGATCAGCCTTGGAGACCTGCCATGCTAGTAAATGTCATCCCAGAAGAAGCAGCACTCATGGGCCTGCAGAGCTGTTCGCTTGAGACTGCTTGAACTCAGTGTGATGAAATATTAAAAAGCTGATCTGAGGGACATTGGGATTTACTGTATCTGAAGAGAAAAACCCAGGCACAGACACAACAGCATGCGCTGCATTGTAAATTTGGGATTTTCTCCTCCTCTTAAGCCAAATAAAATGTAGTTCTCTACTTGCAACATAGATTTTGGAGTCATTATCTTCATATTTCAACCTCTATTCAGAATTCCCAACAGATGAGAGTTTACAATCAGGGTTGCGCCATCTTCTTCACACTCACGGGAATGTCTTTGCACATATATCACCTTTCTGCAATAAAAATACATGATATTGTCAATAACGATACCACTGGGCACAATTCAGTTGCCCAGAGATAGTCCTTTATCATTAAAGATCCCTAGGGCTTCTCACCTGTCTTCAGCTGTTATTCCAGAAGGGCATGTGTCTTCTGAAGGCTTTGTGTGACACCACTACTCTTGATGTCTCAAATGTCCTAAGGCATCTCAGCTGGCACAGGAATAATCAGTCTTCAGTTATTGCTATAAAATCCATTATTGATCATCTCAAAATGAGACACCGCTGATCAATCTGTAGTAAACAACCTTTCATAAGTCATCTAAGGTCAAAGGATTTTATGAACAGCTGTTCCTCCTGTGAGGATTATGTCAAGCCTTCCTTTGCAGTCTTAAACTTGTGAAGCTTCTCCTTAATTTTTCTGCATTTGCCTAAAATAAACCTTGCCATCTACTGCTTACTGCTAAAGACAGCTAACTGCAGTGCAAAGGTTCTGCATAGCTGCATTTCACTCCAAAACAAGTGACATATGTTGTGTGTGTTACTCCGTGATCCAGAAATTGTGATTTAGCTGGGCAAAGCTGGAATATTTGCCTGTGGATAATTTTTTTCCCTTTCTGGGGGGGCAAATAACATTTAAAGGCAGATAGTAATCTATCACTTCCATGTCATTGACTGGAACTTTCCAGAAATAGCAGAGGTAAGGCACTTAATATAAGTACTGAAGTAAAAGTGCAGAGAGATGACAATGTAATAAAGAAATCAATTCCCCAAACCAAACAAAAACCCACAAAACATCCAGAGTGGATTTTAGTTATGTCCCATTTTCATAACCATGTTGAATTGGCATATTTCTAATATAGAAATACCTTACTTCTAATATAGAATTACCTTACTACTAAGCCCCCAGATTCTTGTTTTAACAGCTATTTTTAGTAGTTAAATAAAATCTTAAGTATTTCACTGCCTAAAGTATGCAGTAACATGTGAATGCTGGAATCTAGGCTTTGCTATCATTTACATTAGTTTGTAATGGTTAACATTTTCATTTTAAAATGATCACATAGAAAAAGCCAATCTTCAACTAAGAATGCATGCAACACATGATATTAATGGGATGACAGGAACATCCAAGAAACAAAGAATATTCCATCAACGTCTAGAGCAGTGCCTTTGTAATGAAAACATGTGCTGTCCTACCATCCACTCCTGAAGTGGTAACTACCAATGCAGCAGCTTGCTCTCTCATTGAGCCCCAAGGACTCCCCAGTGCCTTGGGAGAGTGCATTTGGTTATGGTGCAGGCAACCTCCTTAACACCCAGCCCAAAGGGACAGCGTTTACTGGCCCTGCAGTAGCTCCTACAATCATCAGTCCAGGGGCTCTGGAAAACTCAGCACTCTGTTAATCCATTTGAGCCATTTACAGTTCAAATCAATGAGTCAGCAATGAACTTCTTTCTGTATTTTCCCATCCCACTGGGTTCACTCTCTCTTGCTCAGTCCCTCCCCATGAGCAGCTCTGGGGTTTTGCTCTCGGCAGCAAGTGACACTCAGCTGACAGCAATGCTCTCACTCAGCTTTTCTGCTCCCAGGTGTTTCAGCCTCTCAGCACATTTCTAATCCAGCTTCTGAGCTCTCAGGAGACATGTTCGACCTCACTGCCTACCCTTGGTTCTCTGTAGGCCTCAGCCCTTTCTTCTGGATGTTCAAATACTTTTCATGGGAGAGTACTCCTTGGCATCTACCAGCGCTATTCTTCTCACAACCTGTTCTTGCATGATTTAGGACTATAATCCCATTCCAATAAGCTAAAATTGAAATTATTTACTGTTGCCAGTACTGCAGCAGCTGCAGCACAGAACAGTTCCTGATGGGAATCACCAAGAACCTCCCAGCTAAACGTGACTGCTTCCTTACCTGCAGTTTACTTGCTTTCTTGTCAGGAGTCTGAGCTTACAAACATGGGAGAACAAGGAAAGATTTCAGACAAGAATCCACAGCAATTCTTTGGGCGGCAAACTGACAACTCTTCTACGTGTCTTTTCTCCATAATTTGGCTCTTTGCAAGGCAAGTTATTTGTAACAAAGAATTTCCTACATGAGCTCGTAAGGAGTCATTCACACCCACAATGTTGTACGAGTCATTCAACATACAAAGTGTTTTGAATGATAAGAAAAACAGATTCAAACTGAAAATCACTGCTCTCCAGATTACAAGGAGTTTGGTCATAATCACACTTTCCTGCTTGTGTTGGTATATGACCTGAAGAGTCTCCAGGTATCAAAAGAGGCTGAGAACCTCTGCTCCAAACTAAAAAATCTATCTAGTCAGCACATCACTGCTTCCCTCAGAGCAAGTCAGACACACTTCCAAAGAACTGAAGACTTATAATCTCCTTTTTCATGATCTCTGCACTTCTTTCTCTGCCTTTCGCAGCTATTTGAAGATCATAATTGGACTTAAAAGTATGCGTATACGTAAAAGTCTTTTTTTCTCAACTGACCTAAATCAGTCCTTTCAAGCACAGCACCCAAGTGTTAGCTTTGGAGGCCAGTCTTTGCTCTGGGGAAAATGGCCTAGTGGACCTGCTGAGAAAGTAGAGTCAACTGTAGGAATCTGAAACCCATAGAAAGGGACTGGGTTTGAGAGAGGATCACAGGACTTATCTTCCTTTGCTTCTAGGACTTTGCTTCCATCTTTTTCAGGTCATTGGCAATAGAAAGTAGCTTACTTCTGATGGCTCTGTGGTGACTCATGAAAGGGAATGTGGCCTGTTTATTCCACTTATCATGGGCTGATAACCATATTGCAAAGCCATAATTAGCAGTAATGATTAAAGTCTCAGCAGCCATACTTAAGGCTGAAATGGCTGGTGACTGAACTCTCTGTACATTATCCTGCTGTGTCAAGGTTAGACCATGCTGTTGTCCCTGCTCCATGGACAGAACTCACCAGGACTGCTAATCAACACATTTCATAGGCTCTATCTGCCCACACAATTTCTCTTTAATCCCCTATTCCAGGACTGAACAGACTTAATAGCTGTTTTTAAAAATTGAGGGAACATGTAGAAAGACCTATTTTCTAGCATGCATTATATATAAAAACATCAGTGTCAGCTGGCAGGCAACCTTTCCTTTCAAAAACAGCTTTGCAAGCTAAAACCCAGCTGGGATGAAAGGCAACTTTACATAAAGGCAGTGCTGTTCTGCCTGTCATTCTCTCCACTCTCAAAGTAGTGAGGGCTGCTCACCACCTCATATAGACCTGCCTGAAAGAAAGTAAGAAAGAAAGAAAGAAAGAAGGAAAGAAGGAAAGAAGGAAAGAAAGAAGGAAAGAAAGAAGAAAAAAAGGAAAGAAAGAAAAAGAAGTTGCTCACAAGCGTTAACTGATGCCAAAGAAAGTTGCTCAGGATAATCCTTGTGCCATAAGAATGACAGTCACCAAGATTTGTTACTGTTGTGGCGTTTACTGGGAGATGCATCCTGTTGAGGCCTCTGGAAGCACAGGTCCTGCAGAGCTTATGTGCATGGCTGCTCAGGCTTCAAAATGTAGGCACTCCCCATGCTCCATTGTTTGACGATTTTCAAAAGTGTGTTTGGGCTCTAGCAGTTCTTTGGCCTTTGGATAGGTTTGCAGCATCCAAGTTCAACTCAAATGTGACAAAGGTCCTCTTACTTGCAAATTTTTCTTTTCTTTTTCTTTCTTTCTGTCTCAGCAGCCCAGCTTCTGGAATTCATTTATTTGATGATTATTTTATATGATGTGTTAAACAATTCAAGAATTAATTTCAGTTGCTCTCCATCATTTAAATTTAAATCAAAAAAGCTTGTGGTCAGTTTAGTCAGAAGGACTATTATTCAGTCTACTCCTTACCAAGTATATCTTCATTGTTTTCTCATTTGGAGTCCTCCATTTGGAGTGTTTGATCTTCTTTGTTGTTTTCAAGTAAAGGCTTGAATTTTCACCCTGGAGAATTTGTCTTACTTTGTTTAAGATTAGGAAATTTAACATGAAGGCATCCATTATTAGAAGCTCTTTGACAAATACAATGTGTACATTTAACTCAATAGTCAGGTTTAAATCAAGCTCCAGGCAGTAGGAGGAGAACAATGTTCTATTAACAAATGCAGCACGGAGGGGTTTGTTGTTCTCTGTTTTTTTCCTAAATATTTTCAGCTCTGAGGTAAAGCTTTACATAAACTTTGTAAAGAAAAAACCTCTGAAGTATCTGAATTTCTATCCTGCTAAGCACATAAAGCGCTGATGACTCACTGCAAAGCTTTTCCAAACTTATCTGAACACGTCTAATGTGGGATTTGGGTTAGGGATGCATAGGCACAAGCGCACTCAAAGCATATCCTGGAGTTTCTGGCTGCAATCTAATTGGAAGGATCTTAAAGCAACTTTCCTTGGGGCTGCCTGGGGTTCCATCAGGCAGAAACAAGCACGTAGATTTGCAGACACTAAAAAAAAACAAACCAAAACAACACTAAAAGCCAAGCCACTTCAAATGCTCAGTGTTTTGGGGTTTGGCTCATTTGTATTTCTAGTGAAGAATCATAATATCAGAGCATATAGCTTCCAGTTTGGTTGCAAAACTTACCCATGACGCAGTGGGAAAGAGGTTGGAGGGTTTTGGCCCCATTTCTCTGCACCTTCGCTGCTCCCCCCAGGAAAGTGATGCTTCAGTGCCGCCTCGTGGCTTCCTCCTCCACAGAGAGGCGTCATCCCAGCAAGATACGGTGCCACTGCTACCTTGTGTTTGCTCTGTGGTATTGAACAACTCTTCTATTTTTTTAATATCATAGACATAGAGCTCTGGAAATGAGTTTGTGATTAGAGATCATGCTTAGATCTGATGAACAGCTATGGCACAGTCAATGCTGCAGCTCACTGCAGTGCACCTGGATGGGGTTAGGCAGCTGCCCCAGGGAGACCCGCCTTGAGACAGTCAGTAGGGTAAGTGCAAGCATATGTCCTCAGCCTTCCCTTCTCCTCTCCAGCTACAGCATCTTCCCCAGGGCTGCCAGCAGGCAACTCCATTCACTCAGGACTGATCCTTCTGCTAAGAACAGGTACCTGCAAAGGCCACCGGAGGAGGGAGAGGCACAGCCAGCCACCTCTTGCACTAAAACATAGGATATCATCTTGCACAATCATTCTGAAGCATCATAACAAAGCCACAGTACTAGTCATGAATAGGGACAGGCAGCCAGAACAATCATTGCCTACTCTCTTCTAAGGCATAGTAAAAATTATAGAGCCATACTTGTGTTTATGGAGTCTCCTCTCAAACCCCATTAATCTTTCACGTTTAGCTGAAACTGCAATGGCGCACACCACCTTCCACAGACCCTGCTAGCCTAGGGTAGAATAGCTCCACCTTGGCACACTCTGCTGGAATAGGGAGGGAGAGGGACACACACGTGAGTTCTAACCTTTGAGGAGTGGCACATGTAACTCGGGTCAAAGATCTGCTTTAGTTCTCTAAACCTTTCCTTTCTTAAACTGCAACTGAATGAAGACTTCTGAGTGTTTCAAACTGTGTGAGGCTTTGCCTTATTTGTCTTCTACTTCTGTATGGAGCTCTAGGTACCAGGTAGGGCAACTCAAACTACTCAGACTCCCAGTACAAATCCAGGAAATATTGAATACTTCAGAAAAAAAAGGGCAAAAGGTCAGACATGATGTTATTCAGACTAAACTGAACTTGCTAAATTTTGAACTGTTTGTGCCTGTGGTGTCATTCTGTGTATTATAACCTGCCTTTTTAAAATGAACATGAAACGCTGTCACTCTTTGGCAATGTCTGCTGGGAAGACGAGTTTGAGAAAAGCTGCTGCCAAAGGCATTTTTAAGGATTTAATTGCCTGCTTTGGCAGCCAATCCAAACTTTTGACTTAATTTCTTTTATTTTGTCAGGGTTATAATCAGCTTTAAGCTTGTGATGAAGATCTGCAAAGCTGAGGTGAGTGAGTTGTTTGTAGCTGGGACCCCAGTTTTGCTGGGTATCCCAGCCCAAATCCTCTCAGGGACCTTGCCTATACAGTGACTTACTGTGATTTTCCCTGTGATAAAAATAAATTACAAAGGCCTAGCACCAATTAGTCACTAAAACACCTAGGTTTTCCTTTCCCATGTGCTACTTAACAGAGTCCTTCTAACATCCAATGCAGATACAGCTTGATTTTAGATCCCATGATGCTAAAAACTGTCCTTCACCTCCTTTCCTAATCACCAGCATTTGTAACATGCCCGTCTGCCTCCAAACTCCGCACATGCACTGTATTTTGAAGCCGTGAATTTCTGTCCAACTCATTTCCTGCAAACTCAGTCAGAGTCTAGGACGTGAAACTTGCTTAAAACTGAAGTGGATATGTTTTATGTCAATATGTTTACACATCAAACAGAACTGAAATGTTACCTTACTTGGGAAAATATATTCCAACTCAATTTACCAGGGAAATGTCATAGGTAAATATCACAGCACAACCTCTACACAAATGTACTTTTTTCCTTCAGTGACATGTTTGAGATTTAGCATTCTTTTGGGAAATGGTATTTCTGGACATCCTTGGTATCTAGAAGTGATGCTTCTTGTCAAATAGTAATAATTTATTTCTGCTATTCAGCTATGCAGTGGGAGGCACAATAGAATGGTCTTCTCTGTGGTATCACCAGAGAAAAAAATCAGTTTCTGGAGTTCACCATGACTATTAAAAAAGTGCATTTTAAGTATAACAAAGAGCCATGTAATGATATTATCAACACAAAATGTAATTGAAGAGATTAAAAAGGCATAAATATTTTTTTTTTCTGCTCTCTTTCTGGTTTTGATGTCTTTTTGTTGTTTGGTTACTTTGCCACCATTTTAAAATGCCACCTCTATCAGAAACCTTTCTCCAGGCACCATTAAGGAACCCTTTCTGCCACCCTAATCACAATAATTTCAATCCCTGTAGGTATCCTAAAACAGTGTGCTAGGATTACTTATGGAGTTCCAGGGTGAAAAACAGGAATAAAAATATCAAAACTGTTCTGACTTCTCTTTGGGTTAACCCTGCTCCTTCTAAACACTGTGAGTGAGGAATCTTGTTTTATATCGTATCTTGGCAGTATGAAAGAGAGGAGGCTGAGAAGAACACTATCTTGGGACTTACTTGCTTCTGTCAGTTTATGTCACAACATTACATTTATTTTAATGAGGGGGTGTTACATTTCATGTCTGCCTATGATAACTAGATTAAAACAAATGGAGAAAGACTTGAAAGCCAGCAAATTCTAAAGCATTAGACATTTTTATAGCTAACGAGACCACTTTATTAAATTAGAAAAGATAAACACAGTTGCTTTTTAAAAAATAAAATGAAAAAAAAGGCTTCATTAATCAGTTATAAACTGAGCCATGCTGGTTAAAGGTAGACAGAAGTGTGTATTCCTCCTCAGAGTTTCCCTGAAGAATTTCCTTCAAAGATTCTGGTGCTGGTTGCTAGCAGAGAAAACACATAAACTCAAACAGGCCAGTAACATGCTCTAGGATGGTAGCTTCCATGCTTCCTTGTGAGAATGGCATGAAGAAATTTCAATACACTAGCTATATTGTTAAGGAAAAAGACATTTTTAGCTGCTGAACAATACAGCCCTGGAGTTTACACTCTCATCGAAGCAATGTGTACAACTGTTGTTTGAGCAGTGAGTACTGTGTGATGCCATGCACTGTGTGTTATATTCTATCACGTCCCTACAGTGTTGGCAATTCTTGACTTACAGTGTCTCCTTTGATCCTCCCGTAGCAGGGACCAAAGGGAAAGACAGCTGCCTGTTTCTGTCTTTTAACCCAAAAAAACTAAAGGGGGTTAGTTACTTAGATGCCTTTACTTCCATCTGACAGAAGGGAAAGAGACATCTGTTTCCTTGGGACTCTATTTATCCCCAGATAAGAATTGTCAAAGAAAAGCTTTTTTTCTTTTGTTAAACTTTGTTGTTAGACTACATAACAAAGTGAAAAACAGAACAAAATAATGAGGAATAGGACATTGCTCCAGGTTAGCCTTTGTACTGAATTTAGAGCATAAAAAAATTAACTCACAATTTGCTGTGGGACAAACTAATGCTACATAGCAACTTTAAACTAAATACCACCCAGGCCATCACTCTTACGGCTTGAAGTGATGTATTACAAACTACAGCTGACTTTACCATTTACAAAAAGATACTTCTTTGAATTCAGATAAAGGATACAGAAAAATAATTTCCACTCAATCATCTATCAGCTTTTGCTTCATTCTATATTTCATAATTTATTTTCTCCTCAGCAATACTGTTTTCTTCATAGGCAAGGCAATTAATTCTTCACCTGGGCAAATAAAGTTGCATGCATATGTATTCACTCACAAGATTTTTATATTGCTAAATGAGCTATTCAATACTTTTCAAACAACCCAATTAACATACTTTCTTTATTAAAATTCATTTATTTTTATATTTGCTTTATAAAACTGCCACCTGTACACCATTTGTTTATGGAAAAACTGTGAGGGATTTTAGTATAAACAAGACATGTGACTAATCTTTCATTCTTCATTTTCTTCTCTCTCCTTGATAATTTTGCATCAAAGTGCTAGTAACATCTTTCTGTTCTTCATCACGAGCTCAAATATCACTCTTTCCACCTAATTACATTGTTTATTCTTTTAAAAAAGAATATTTACATTATATGATGCCTCTTAATCTGTCAAATCATTCTTCTGTTCTACCGCTAACTTCTGTAAACTGTCAGCTGTATTTCCAGAAGAGCATGAACCATCATGTGATACGTGTCTCTTTCATAACTGCCTGAAGAGAACTAGATGCATAGGTGTTTCATGGGTAGAGCTATACATGCCACCCAGATCTATTAACCTAGCATCATTAAGACTGTTAGCACTGTTGCCTGAATTTGTCCTCTAGTTAATCTCCCTAACTCTTGTTCCAAGTCTCAAACCAGATCAAAAAACTTTAGGTTAAGCTGAGAAAAAAACCCAGGCACAGAATTTCTTTTCTTCCAGGCACAGAATTTCCACCCAACACTGCCCACACTGTCTGAGCGTAAGGTCTGGAATAGGTACAATTCACTCACAGAGAAAAATTTCCTACATATAAGAAAGGCATGACTATAGTCTGAGATTTTCTGTTCTCGGAAATCTAGAAAGAAGCTAGTGGTCTCGAGTCCGCTCAATTCAATTCAAACTCATTTGTACAGCAGGTTCTGTCAAAGATTTTCTTGGGCTGCATCATGATTCCATAAATTCTTCTATACTTCCTATTTCCTAAAAAAAGGCAGCAAGAGTCTTGGCATAACTAATAGCCATGGTATAGCTGAATAAGACAGAGAGGACATCCTGGTCTCAGCCCACTTGTCCAGCAATAAAACTGGGCAGTGTGAGGAGACCATGGTTCACATGGCCATAGTGCACCCTTCATTGACTACCAAGAGCCTTGATTTCTCTAGCAGGGGGGACAGAAAGAGTCACCAGTTGTTTCAGAGTGTGAAGCAATTATCAGGTGTTCACACTCAGGTCTAACAATGGCTGTACACTTTCCCTCCATGTTGCTCTGCAGGACAGCAGGGTCAACAACTCACCCTTCTTCAGCGTATTTCATTGATTTTAGCCGCACACACTCCATTTTGGTAGACGCATCACAGTTTGAGATACAGACCTCCACAGCACTGCGTGCTGCAAGACATGGGACAAACGGAGGTTGGTGCTGTCAAGGAATGAACATTTTATTTTTCTTTCAGAATAGCTAATGAACTCTCTCAAGGAAACTTCCAGCTGCTCCATTCATGCTGTTCTATGCTTAGGAAGAATTCAGCTGCAATTCAACTTCAATTTTAAAATTGCACAGACCCATTTAGGTTTAATTCATTAATAAAGTAAATCTTTGGTGGGAGCATTTTCTTTGAAGCTTCCATTGATTTCTACATTTGAGTTTCCAGTAACTGTGAAATTTATGTGCCAGGTAGGCACACTCTGTCAAGATATACATTTTGGTAAAAAAAAATCCAAACTAATAACTGTGTCATGTTTCTTACTTGCTACATGACCTCTATGGCTCTCACAGGCACATTAATTTCTCTACATTTTATCTGAAGGAAATAAAAATAGATCTAGTCTCTCATAAAACTTCCTAGGCATGAATCAGTGCAGGGCCTCCTCCAAAGTCTAGTCAGGATGACATACAAGATCCACGGTGTATGTCATCTCAGTCTGCAGAGACACAGAAATAACAGCTTTGGTAGAAAGCCAAGACAGCTACTCACTCAGCAAAACCTGCCAATTTTATAATTTCATTCTTCTCTCACTTCTTTTATTCAACCCCCATCTTTCACTGTATCTTGTGATTCCCAAACCTATTAACTACTTAGATTAGATATCACTACTTTTTTTTACTACATTTGTACAATAGATTCTTCTGTAAAAGAAAGCATTTGGAGTGTTTTAGTCTTTTCTAACAAGGAAGCACAGGAACAAGATGTACAATAACTGTCTGAGCCACCAGAAAGTACAAATGCTGCCTCCAGAAAGCACAACTGTTTTACCATCCACACGGCACCTGTTATTTGGGACACCGCACAACTTAGGGAAAATTTTCTCGAGGCAACATCCGAGTCACTTAGATTTCAAATAAGAAATATGTTACTTGCATAGGTGTTTTCTTCCTAGCAGACCACCATTAGGAGATGTCTCTGCCTTGTGTTATTCTGAAGGTTTGGCTTAAGTGTGCTCTGTCCCTTGTAAGTGAACCAAGACATGAATATTCACGGCTCTTAATGGATGCAAGCCACACCAGCGATCTCCTGAAATACATTTCTAAGACTGGCTCTCGGGAGTAGAGTTCTATGGAGTGGTTGAGACTGAGGCATAACATGGCACTCAGTGTCTGGGAGAACTGCCCATTTTCCTGCTATTACCCGTCTCCAGCCGATCCATGTATCAGCAGCATTGGCAGGAGTTTGCATGTTCTCTGCTTGGAAATAACACACACCTCTGGGCAACATCCGCTGGCAGCCGTGCCCTCCCCAGCCAAGCACTCGCAGAACAAGGCAGCGAGGACTCGAGCTGGCTGGGGAAGAAGCCCACTCTCCTCCAAATGACAGATAAAGAAGTCCTTGGGCATTGCACTGAGTGGTGGGGTTTTTCTTTTCTTCTTTTGTTTCTTTTTTAATCTGGCAAAGAATAGTTAACAACTGGAAATTGGCTGTGTAGCTCAGGCACACATGCAGCATTATGGAGAGTTCAGGCACTGAAAATTTCAAAGCAGAAATGAGTCATTTACTAGGACCATTTTTAAGATGGCAGAAATATATATTTACACTATCTAGAATTTAACTAGTGATTTAATCAGGCACAGATTTTCCACATTTTTCATGAGAACTGATCTTTGTTTTTTTCTGTGGTTTTAATTTTGTGTCTTTCAATTCTTTGTGAAGCAAGATGTCTTTTGCCATGTGCTAAAGTTTTTTCTCCATGTCACTTTTTCCCTTGACATTGACCTGTTCAACACATCTTGAAAACTTTATATCACTGCTTTCTGCTCTCTGTCTTTATCTCTGCCTGTTGGCTTTTAAGAGACCCATCAACTAGTGCAGTGTTACCAATTCCCCATGTAGGTAATATGTATTTTACAATCACCTTGGTTTTTTTTGGGCATGACTAATCTATTTCTTCTTTTAATTTTGTTTTTAATTCTCTGTCCTTTACCTAGCACAGGATTTTGCCACTTCATTTTTTGACACATTTTTCTCTGGAGCTGAGGTTTGCTTTGGCTAGTTTTACACAGTTACAGGTATAACCACATGTAAGTGTACTTATTCCAGTATCTGTGATACTGCCAACAGAAAGGGCCATGACACATTCACTTCTGGTTCTCACATCAACTAAAATGCATTTTTCACTTCTGTATGAAATTACTGCTTTATTACCTGCTCTTTTATATACTTCATAGGTATCCTTTTGGGAATGCTACTAACCCACCCATTAAAATCACTGATACCAGGAGAGGGACTGGCTTGCTGTGGCGTGGTTGGGGCTCCTTACTCCTGACTCTCTCACAGTAATTCCTTTCGCTAGGTCAGGTAAGGCTCTGCTCCTATATCACTGCCATTTGCAGATGGTTCATAATGTTAGACTGGCACAAATTTCAGGTTACCTAAGGAAGCAAAACTGTAAATTTTGCTGGCTAAATTATTTTGCATGCACAGCTGAGCCATCCATGCAGAAGGGATAAGAAACTGCAAGAAAGGGATGAGACAGAGAGATGGGGTAAGGGACTATTGTAGCTACTCTGTAAGCTGTTCTTGCTAGGGAATGTGAGACATTTCTTCCACTGTTTTGATTCTGGGAGACATAGTTGTGCTTCTTTGTTATATCTCCATTTATTTGTTATCGCACAATTCAATACATTTTCATAGCTCTTTTTGGAAAAAAATTACAAAACCAATCCCAGTGTGCCCAGGTGGCCAAGGCAGCCAATAACATCCTGGCTTGTATCAGAAACAGTGTGGCCAGCAGGACTAGGGAGGTGATCGTCCCCCTGTACTCGACACTGGTGAGGCCGCACCTCGAGTACTGTGTTCAGTTTTGGGCCCCTCACTACAAGAAAGACACTGAGGTGCTGGAGTGTGTCCAGAGAAGGGCAACGAAGCTGGCGAAGGGTCTAGAGCACAAGTCTTATGGGGAGTGGCTGAGGGAGCTGGGGTTGTTTAGTCTGGAGAAGAGGAGGCTGAGGGGAGACCTCATCGCTCTCTACAACTACCTGAAAGGAGGCTGTAGTGAGGTGGGGGTCGGTCTCTTCTCCCAAGTAACAAGCGATAGGACAAGAGGAAATGGCCTCAAGCTGTGCCAGGGCAAGTTTAGGTTGGATATTAGGAAAAACTTCTTCACCATAAGGGCGGTCAGGCACTGGAACAGGCTGCCCAGGGAAGTGGTTGAGTCTCCATCCCTGAAGATATTTAAAAGATGGGTAGACGTGGTGCTTAGGGACATGGTTTAGTGGTGGACTTGGCAGTGCTAGGTTAAGGGTTGGACTTGATGATCTTAAAGATCTTTTCCAACCTAAATGATTCTATGATTCTATGATTTCTATGATTCTAAATAAATAAATAGATGGATAAAACCTCTGGCAATATAAGGCTCACGTCTCCAGAGAAAGCACCTTAAATGGGTTTCTTTGGTCATGGGAAATAAAAAATGGAAGATCTTGGGAACTACAAACCAGCTTGCTAATATTTCTGCTGAGAAACTGATTTAGAAATTTTATCTTTCCCCAGTTAACTGCCTAGGTAACATGAAATTATGTGTTTATATGGGAAATATCTGTTTGTTACTTACTTCAGAATATATTAGGCCTAAGTCTGTTCTGAAATAGGTGTAACTCCATAATTTGAGAAGTCAGAATACTATATTCAGTGTAAGAAATGATTTAGAGTCTTTTTCCCACTTGCATAGAGAGGACTTCTGACATTCATTTATACTTCAGCCCTTTGGCTTGAAAGACAATTTTCAAATATGAAATTCAGCAGAATATCACACTTTTGTTATACATATTTGACAGGGCTAGATCTTTCCCAAGAGTAAAACAAAACCAAACAAATATCCTTGAATCCCTCAGAGTGACATTTTCACAAGACATCTTTTTCTGCTTAACATGCATACTTTCAACAACATCATGCTTCAGCCATGAAAGACATGTGATCTCCGAAAAAGTTAAGCTACTTTTACATAAATAAAAGATTTTATTTTCTTTTAAGTAACATAAGAGCACTCATTTACTACACAGAGACAGTTTGCTTTGAATTTGTATGCATGGTAACCAGAGCTGCTGCTTTATTTATTTTTTAGTTTATTTACTGTTAAAACTTTTCAAAGATTAAAAAATAAAAGATAAATTAAGATAAAAAATATTCAAATACATCTGATAAAGATTGTATGGTATGTGCAACTGAATAGACAAAAGTATTGGTCTCTGGTCAAAAATATGTTTCATTAAATTTGAAAGCTTAGAATTTCACAGAGTTCAAATCATTCTATGTTTTTAAAGTGTTATAGTATGGTTTTATTTCAAATATTAGATTTTTTCCAATTGTTTATATACAGGCAATTTTGACACAAAGTTTCACACATGCACAAACACACTAGGAGGTTGAATCTGTTCATCCTGCTCTAGTAGAAAGCTACAAGAAGACATGGCTAGGAGTGATTGGGCCAGATTACCTTATTCTTTTCTATAAAGATTATTTGTGTTGGACAGACACAGATTCTTTATGCAATATTTCATCTCTATAACGCACATAATGAGAGTGGTAACCATTGTAAAATGAGTGTTCAGTGTGTCAGGATGTGTCAGCTATTCTGATTGATGGTCTCTCAGACTGTGATACTGGGAGAGTAATCTAAGGTACTAAGGTTGGTACAATTACCCTGAAACATGTCAAAGCTTCTCAGTGTAACAAACAGCAGTTGCACCTATGCCAGCGCTGAATTTTGGAAAGAAGAGAATATAAAGGCTCCAAGGTGCAGACAGAGGACTGTGTCAAAGTCACTTAGTGATGCTCTCATAACCAAACTTTGAGATCAGTGAATTTTGCAGCTGGTCATCCCCTGGAAGCAGAGCCCCAGAGCAGGTAATTGCTGAGATTAGCGTTCTTCAGAATAAGTCATAGAATTATAGAATGCTTTGGGATGGAAGAGACCTTTAAAGGTCATCTAGTCCAACCTCCCTGCAATGGGCAGGGACATCTTCAACTAGACCAGGTTGCTCAGAGCCCCATCCAGGCTGTCCTTGAATGTTTCCAAGGACGGGACATCTACCACCTCTCTGGTGGTAGATTTGAGAGAATCATGTTGTGACTTTCATGTCTGCAGTTACTGGCAGAAGGTATGAAGGGTACCCACACAGCAGGCTGGTCTGCAGACGCATTGGCTATATACCTACTACACACATACTAGTAAACTAAAGAGGAACAGGGTCTTTGGTTCTGGCAAAGGGGCACAGCACAGCTCACATCTATGCAGCTAAACCTTCATCCTCCTGAAAACACACTGGTCTCATCCTTACCATCTGCTCTGTGTAATCCTTGCCTTGCAGTAACCCCCCAGTTATACCTAGGCCTTTTCTGGGACAGCACTACTTATAAAGACCTTAAAATACATGTTCAGTAATCAGTAATTTATTAAAGCTTGGATTGCCCTGATACTACTGCCTTGGACAATTTTCATGGAAACCTCATGGCTCTGACTGGTTCCTTTTATTTAAAAAAAAATGTAATTTTGTACTGTTGAGGAGCTCAATTCAAGCATCCAAATTCATTTCAGGGGCAGTCAAAACACTTGTTTGCTTTCCTCCCTCCTCCCCTGTCTTGATAAATAAAAGGCATAATTCCCCCATGCTTGTCCCTACGATGGTGTGTGGGAAATGAATGAGAAATGACAGGTAGCTGAATGGCATTTTAGAAAACTCCACTTTACTTTGGAGAATTCATTAATCTAAAAATTTCACAAAACTACTTAGAATTCTGATTATCACCTTGCTTCCCTCTTAGATACAATTCATTAATAATGATAGAGCTTTATACAGAGAGCTTTGCCTCCAAGATTGTAACTAGTAATGATGCAGGAATGTCTGCACCACTACTCCTGTACTGGAGATTATTCACTTCACTTCTTCACTCTGCTTTCTACTGCTTCTACCTCTGCATCCCTGTTTTTAAAGAAGAAAATGAGTGAGGTACAGATCAACAGAGTAATCTACAATAGAGTAGGAAGCACATGGCTGTGGTGAAAATATAGACGTCTGAATAGAGAAGAAGGATAAGGATGAGAAAATTATACAGTGCAATAAAGGCAAAGAATTAAGTTTGTTCTTCAATATGAAGTAAGATTTTCAAGACTGACAAAACATGGGAGAGCAACAACCAAGTACTCATTTCATAATATCCAAAGTTCTTTGCCTTTTTAAATTATTCAGTGAACATATGCTAACCAAAAAAGAGAACCAAATACCACATTTTCCAGAGGACCATACCCTAACAGATTGCAAGTAAAACCCAAAGACTTAAAACATTTTGCAGATTGTGACAAAGATTTTCCTGCATCTTTTACAGATGTTAATCACCATTGCCAGTTTAAGTCTATAAATTCTAACATGAAATTGTCATGCCTTGCTTTTTTTGTAGTAACAAGACCCTTAATTGATGAAACTTCCTGAAGCACTTGTGCTAGAAAAGAGAGTGCAAGAGAGCTCCAAGGCTTGTACAACAGCTCAGCAAGGTGAGTGGAGATCACAGGAGAACATATAAGTCAGTGTACTGTGTCAGAGTGAATGTGACAACTTGGCTTTGGGTCCATGCTCGTTCTTTTTCTGTCTGTACTTGCCTCTATCCACTCAGTTCACTCCACGTCTATTCCTGTTCCCAAACCCAGGCTCATCACAACTGAGATCTCATCATTGCCTCTTCCCTGTCAGTCCTAAACATAACAGGTCCGCTGAACTCTACTGCTGTGTGCTAGCAGCCCATATCTACCCTGCCATCTGCTTTATACTAATCTAATCCTCAAAAAAGAACCCTCTTGCAAATTCCTGTTCTGTTGCTCATGTGATTGCTAATCCAAAATCCAAGAATGTTTCTGCGGTCAGTCAAACCTTCGTACTGTTTGAAGGGGCTTCTGTTCTGACCTGCCAGCAAGGCTAGTCCTGGAACGAGGATAACTAAAAGTATGTGTTAGAAAGGAATTAGCTCCCTGGCAAATGGTAGTTATATGATAATGAGACTTGAGTAAAGTCATGTTGGGGAGGGGAGGCTTTGCTTCCAAAGGAGCATGAATTAAATTTAGGCTACTTGCTTCTGTAGAAAATTGAGCATTGCTCTTTAGACACATGTGAAATGAAAGTATAAATACATTGTATATTTAGAAATTACCAAAGTGGTTAGGTGTGATTGGTTAGTACTTCTCTCACCACTGTGTTTTGAGGAGTTCCTGAGCTCCTTTGCAAAAGCAGAAAGTGGTCCCTTATAGCCCATTAAAATTACTCCAACCAAAAACTCAAAAGATACTGTGCAACAAGGTCAGAACTCAACTCCATTCATAGCAATATGACAGCTACAGTGACAAACATTGTTTTGTGGTGCCAAGTCTTCCCTCACCCTCCGTGGCACTTTCCTTCCTTCTACTCCCCAAAAGCTTCCACTGCCTCTGGCCCCTCTTTGAAGGGGCTCCAGTCTTAATCACCTTTTTGTCTCCACCTTATTTCTGTTCATCTCAGTCAAAAACGTAGGTCAAGTGTTACCTCTACGCTGCTTACACTGAGATTGACTTCTTTACTCCAGGTTTGTCTCCTCATATGCCAAGTAAAAATGTTATACAATCTTTCTGACATCTCCTCATGCTTTTGAAAGGAATTCAGGAGGCAGCAAGAAAAGGTGCAATATCATTGCATTTGATTCCTGGTTATAAAAGTCTCTGGGTCTTCTTCTTGTGTGACCAGGGATTGTGCATTTGGTCCATTGTGTCATCCCACAGCGCCCCCGACTTCAGCCTTGACGCAGTTCCAGAATTGCGCTGGTACCTTTAAGGGTTTGAGGAAGCTGAGGAGGGCACGCAGGCAGCAGGCAAAGGTGTTGATTAGATAAGATCAGTGCTCTGCACATGAGCTGGAGGCCTTCTTTAAATATATCACAATACAACAGCCATTCCTTTCTAAATGAAAGCTCACGTTCAACCGGTACAGATTTGTATGAGATAAACTATCCTTTCATTTTACTGGAGAATAATGTAGCTGAATATATATACATATTTAAGTTTAAATAATTAAATACATTCTTAATTTTCTAGTCTGTTATGTTTTATAGTTTAAAGTAACTGATGATACCCAGAATTGCAGAGGCTAGCAATCTTCAAGACAAATGTAAGTTGCAGACTTTCTCTGGTTTCATGGCCTGAATTTAAAATTATGCATTTAAGGTTTTCTCTCTATTATGCTTACTTCTATTAATATTAAATTAATAATATCTGTTAATATTAATATATGTTGACATTTTAATATTTTTCTATACTATTAGTGTGCTCTTCCCTTTGCTGAAAGATGTAACTTGATCAATGATTTCAACAGAAACAGGTTTTTTGTCAGGTAGCAAATTCACTACAAATGGCTACTTATCCTTCGTGTATTTTTAAAAAAGTAATGCCAAAGCAAAACTGGTTGAGGGAGAAGACCAAGAAAGACTCTTTTAATACAGCTTTATGTTGTTTATGCTGAAGACCATGGGTATAATTCCTCTTTTTTCAGCTAGATGCTTGCAATTACTGACCACACATTTCTTAGCATGTTCAAACCTCACAATTTGACTCCCTGCTTTATCACTCTAGCACCAACTCCTTCCTGCTGCGCCACTACGCTGAACCTTGACCTGTAGAGATTAGCTCACCCTAGAGAAAGGATTAAATGGTAGTTTGGTCTCCCAGCCCTTTTGATCTAATCTTTTCTTCTCAGACTTTCAGGAGGATTAGCAGACAATGTAGAGTCTGATAGTACTTTGGTGATTTTTCTGTACTTAATATTTGTTTTTTCCTCCAACAAAATAGTATTTAAATGATACCTTCTGGAATGTGAAACAGTATTGTTGGATTGTAGCTGATGATATGGTACTAGAAGATAACCAGCTGTTGTTGAAGTTGAAACATTTGTTAAACTGATGGCAAAACTACAAGGGCATTACTGTACATTCTGAACGTACATAATCAAAAGAAACCAGCATAACTGAGGACTTTGAACATGAAATCAGGTAATAAGGCAATAAAACTGCTTGAAAAGAATCGTGCAGATCAATAAAAGACCTTTTATTTCTCTGCCTTATATCTAATATTGCATCCATTCAGATACCAGTTATTCCCTTCTGGCTACAATGGCACACACTTTGATGTTCCCACATAGAGGATGAAAGGATCATACTTATCACAGCAGTGGCAAATACTTCGATGGAACTCTTTTGCCCCAAACTACACAAAACTGTAAAAGAACAGCACAAAAGTGAATTAATTATAGAACAACAGGATCTGACACTCTTTGGATTCCAACTGTATATAAGAAAGATAAATTAGAATTTGCTGTTCTGAATGACTTTTAAATAAACATGGTAGATCCTACCTATATGCATTTACATCAGTGTGGCTATACTTCCTTGATTTCAAGAGAAATAAAACTGAACTCTGACTGATGGAGCATGAGCAAAAATATATGCCATTTTCTCACCTCCCTGGAACATCAGATTTGATTTTTTCCAGATTTTATTCAGCAAAAGGGTAGGTTTACTCCTTTTTTTCATTTGCTACTAGGCTTACAAGTATGCAAAAGGTAGGTTTTATTCCTCAAGAGGAACACAGAGGCCAATAGGTTATATGGTGATACAGGAAATCAGCAGCAGAGCCCAAGGCAATGCCTACAAGATCTAATCCTGTGTACGATGCGCTAACCAACAATCCCCCCTGTTTGAACCATGATCTCATTTCTCTGTAGTTTCCTAAGCAGCATAAGCACAAGATGTTCCCAAGCTCATCTGTATTGTAATGTCTATTTATCTCTTCTGGAGATGCTCAAACTGATATATTCTCCTCCTAAACCTGACAGAATATTATTGAGCGCTGTCCTACCCCAATATCTTCACACACATTTCGCCTTTGCACCCACTTCTGTTCAATCATTCTCATCTAATTATTCATGCAGTTCTGTAGGTTGGAACTCTCAACATGTTTGAAAGTTACAAAGCACCGAACACATCCTTTTGGCCACTTGCCCTTTTAAAATCCAGGTTGTGAACTGATTATCTCAGTCTGACCTTGATAAAACCCATGCAGCTGTGAGCCACAGCACGAGCTAATGGAGATGAATACCTCCCAGTTGCTCGGGTGACTTCTCACATGTCATAAACAGACAACCCTGTTTATCACATGTATTAACCTACATTGCATTTTATCTAGCAGTTTAATTGTGAATCAAGAAAACACACGTTTCTAGGAGGTGTTTGGGCCTTTAAGTATTTGCCAATTAATTACAATCTGCATGTACCATATTGTGCTCTGAATTCAAACATCTGCTCTGTGTTCTGGATGTTCTGGAAATCATGTATTTTTAGTTTGCATTTTCACCCACCTAAGCAAAAGCAATGCCATGCCAGGACTCACATGTTTCCCAGACTTGGGCATTCAACTTTCTGTCAGGACAAACATACATATGTCCTCAATATCTACATGTGGGAGCCGAACCTTTCTTTGAACACACACTTTCCTTTAATGAGGCTCTGAACCAGTTGACTTGACAAAGCTAATTGTTAAGTTTTTTTGCATTTTCCCTTAGCTACAGTATTGTCTAGTGACTAAATGTGAATAGCTGTTATAATAAGCCATTATTTCTGCAGAGACTATTTGAAGTTTATCTTGTGCAGAGCGCCAGAATGGAGGGCTGCATAAGCTTTGTTTTACAAAAGCTTTTAAGTTGCTCAGTGAACTGTGATCTTTAAAGAAGCTTGACTTTGATAGCTTCATGTCCTATCAGATTTTCATCAAAACCAGTGCTAAGCAAGGATCCCATTACTGTTCAAAGAGCTGTGCTAATGAATTACAAGCAGTACGAGATGACATGGCTGTGTCCCACCATTTTTTCCTTCTCTTCTTCAAAGCTCAGTCTTTGAAGCTCATTCCTTCTCCTGAAGCCCATCTGCAACTCCAAAGCCTTTGGTCAGGGAAGGGAACTCCAAAAGGATACCCAGTGTCACAGTCCCTCAGGTTCATCCCCATCAGGACTCAGCCTCTGGGCAACAGTGATACCAGTTTGTACTTGCATTCGCAAAATTTACTATTGTAGTTTCTTTGCAAGCTGTGAATTTCTTAAATGCAACTGGACTTTCAATGTGCTAAAATTGCTAGAAGGCAGCAGGATGACATGGATTCTGGACCTGCCTTGGTGTCTGCCTTTCATTCATTCGTCTATAAAAAGCCATGAAGTTGGAAATTAGTGCCATGAAATACCAGGGGCGGGGTGTGCGTGTGTGTGCGCGAAGGGGAGGGAGAAGGATGTAAATCTCCATAGAACATATTTGAAATGCAGGGTTAAGAACAAAAACCATGAACAGTTAAAGACGAGAGGATGTGTCTGAATATGAAAAAAGACCGTTTAAAAAAAAAAAAAAACCCACAAAAAATAAGGTTCTTTTTGGTCTTATGTGGGTTGTTTAGAGCTAGAAGGAAACTTGCGAAGATCATACCACTCATCACAGTGAGTTCTCTGACAAGCATTTGTGGCTTTGTGAAATAGGCCATTTTTCACTGATGAAAATCTGCTGCTTTTATTCATCGTCATGTAAAGGGCTCCATCCTGTTTAAATACTTATCAAAAGTACAGTCCTAAGATGAAGTTCTGTAGTGCCTAGAAGCTGCTACTGCAGGGTCCAGGCATGGCTTTCCACTCTTTCCAGCTGTCAAAGGGAGCAGGAAACCAGATGCTGGGACATGGACATCCAGCCACAAGCAATGTGTTTTCTTTGTCATGTCAGATTACTTTGCATTTTTAGCTCTGAGTTTGGTGATCTTCAATATCAGATAGGACTTCCAACAGATCCCCTCCAAAAAGCCTATTTTCAAAAAGCTTCAGTGAGCAAAACAATACTGAAAGAGTATTTTCAAAATACTGAGCCAATAGTCATAACCTTGTTGTCCAAGTCAGCTGCAAATTTCAAGAGTTTCAGTAGACTAAGTTACTACTAACCTACCTTGCTTTATCACTCTTTTCACTAGATTGAATTTACTTTGGATACATTTATGAAACATCTCAGGTGCAAACACTCCAACCTTACTGAGAAATGAACACGCAAGTGTTACTCAGGGAAAGGGAAGAGGTTTGAGATTACCTGATAAAGAGTGAAAAGCTAGTGAGAACAAGGGTCTAGATTAAAACACAAGCCCAAAGACAAATGACAAATTCAGCAGAACAAAAATAACTAGTTTGACTACGTTACTGCAAGCGTAAGAGGTCACCTTCTAATCTTTCTATCAATAGGCTAAACTGTGTGGCTTTCTCTCTAATGGAATATTAATCTGGTTTAGTTGTAATTAGCAAAACCAGTCATCACTTAAACAACAAACATGTAAGATAACTCTCAAAAAGGCTTGCATTTGGCTGCCTAATTACAGCAATGAACTTGCACAGCTCTCCTTGATGGCAGCTGTAACTATTATTCAACAAGGTTTTAAAGAAAACATTAACAGGCAACACATGCACGCCATCAGCCGTGTGCACTCTCACAGGTACAGGCTGAAGGTCACTTGGAACATCAGGTTTGTTTTTTTAATCCATATCTCAAAGGGCTTGTAACTCGTTGGCTGCCCAGCAGCAGAGCTAGCTGGGGCCCTGCTTTGTTCCCATGTTCTCCAGTGTGCCTCACGGAGAAAGCAGGCAGCACTGCCCAGCCAAACTTGATGAGTGCTGGACACCAAATATATACTCAGATCATTTTCTAAATTGCACAGGCTATCTGCCTCTTTTTTTTTTTTTTTTTTTCTCCTGGTGAGAGCTTACCAAATGCTCTCTTAGCAATAATGAGATTTTTATGGCTTAAAGTAATTATGCACTAGTCTCTGGAGCTTAATACGTACTATTTAATAGCACCTTACTCCTTGCCTTCTGGCCACAATATGACTACAGTGACCCCCTCATGGCAGAGGGCTGTAGACATTCATTTTAACAGCACAACTCTTACACATTACATAACCTACATTATTCTCAGCAGCGTCCCATGAAATTCACTGCCTGGATAATTGCAATATTGCACAGAGTCATTAAAGTTCAGTTTAAATCAGTTCAATCAATACATAGTTTCACTGGGAGAAGTGGAATACTAGTCCAAGACCTGAAGTCTCTGAAGAAATTGTCAGCCACTCCCATGCCTTCTGTCCAGTAAAAACTAATTTTATCACTTTGAACACTAAAGCTCACCAATAGCCTTGGAAGATTAAAATCCAGATTGCCTACTATACTTCAGATATATTCCTGCAGAAACACTCTTCAATACTGAAGTCCAGAAGGTACTGAAAAGCATCTTACCACACTTTATGTACCTTCATGTATCTAGATACTGGACAGACATAAGCAATGGTGAAAACGTACTGTATGTCCAGAGCTCCAATCCCACTAATATTTTTTGTTACATGTATTAAAAATTCAGAAGAAGCTACAGCTCTTTGCCAGGTTTCTGCTGCTTAAAAATAAAGATCAATGGCAAGAATCATAGGGAGGAAGAGAGGGAGGAAGGAAGGAAGGACTGTACAGTAGATCAGAAAAGAATAATTTCTGTGTTTAGTCTTCCTATTGGCAAGTAATTACAGATGACTAGAAATATTTCCACAAAAGAAAATTTCATTTAAAATGTCCCCACATCAAGCATGAGAGACTTTGCACTAATATATTCACTAGCTCATAGGTGATGGATTTTAGTAATGGAAAAAAGGAAATAAAATCTTTTGGCATATGCACCTTTTAATCATATGAGCTTGAAAATATTTGAATCCACCACCTCGAAGCATGGGTCATGGCACACAAGTGTGTGTAGTGAGGGAGGCTCAGTTCTTGTTCCAAAGTCCGTGGCTTAGGCCCATGTATGCTGAAGATGTAGGAGTGCAGTAAGAGAAAAAGAACAAACAAAATTCCCATAAAAGTTAATTTACATACCCTGTTTTGGCTACAGTGAACTTTGATAAAGGGTGACAGTGATAACCTGTTCCTTGGGCCATGTTGTACTTATTCTTTTACTCATCTCAATTTTCCCTCCTCCCTCTCTGGAAATGCTCCGGTAAGTGTAATGAAAGTTGTTCAGCAATTTTAAGAGCGATGAGTTACTCTTATCTGATGTGAAGACACAAAGAATTAACAAAACATTCATACAATACTATAAATTTGCACAACGCTTTTCACAGAGAGATGACATACTGTAGCTTTGCAGTGGGATCAGGAAGGGCTGGGTGGGCAGCAGTACGGTGCAGATGGGTGCTAGCATTGACAGAGAAACTTACGCTGACAAACATTAGTACTTCTCATATCAAAGTGCAAAAGGCTTCAGGAGTACAGTGATCTCCAGTCTGCTGCCCTGTAGTCCTTTTTAAAATGTCTCCTCGCAGCAGGAAGAACTATAGCTAGATCTGCAGAAAACAATACAGACGTATCCCATTTTACACTCATCGTTCCTAAGAACAGGTCAAAATCCCACAAAACCTGAGATCCATACCAACATTCAGCTTTGAGAAAACTGAACTTACCCTAGATTTTGTCTAGGTTTAAAGAAGGATGCTGGTGACATCTGATTCTAGGTAAGTAAAACTTACACAGAGAAATCAACTTAGACACAGTTCAAAGGGGCAGATAATTACTGTTTCTGTGATATATTAGATTTGGCCATGTCTATGGAACTAAAAGATCTGCCGTTTAATCAACATGAAGTCACATAGTTTTACAGTTTTAACTGAAATTATGCATGGAAACAACATTTCTCAAGAAAGTTTGTTCTTAATGATCTTTAAATAACTTGTGGTAGCACAAAGTAAACCCTAAAGAATAAAAGGTATAGTAATAATACAGATTGGCATGCTAAGAATAATGCTATCATTTTCATTAGTAGCTCTGTTATTCTGTTAGAAGACAACAGATTGTTGTGACTACATTAGCAAAGCGTGACTTGAAGGGAGATAACTTCTTTTAGCCAACTGATGTAATTGGGAGGAAAAAACCAACCAAACAAACAGGTACACTTTGGGCAAAACTGCAACCTTCCGTTTAGCATAGATGAAAAAAACCTGCACTGAGTTTAACTAGGTTATGTTAATGAGCTAGACAATCTGAAAGAAAAGATGCTGACGTCTGTAGAGAACAGGGGAGTTTAAGAAGAGATCAGAGAGAGAAGGAGAAAAAGAGAAAAAAAAATGATCTTCAGTGGAAGTGCTTGTGGGCTGACAAGGGATGGGGAGGCTAAGATGTGCCATAGAAGCAATAGCCCTCCTCTCTGATTTTGAATCCCATCAGGATAATAATTTTTCCTTCCTAGATACATCTCTGGAAGGTGCTTCATGTCTCCCTTCAGGACCAGAAGCAGTTCAGACATGTTGTGTTTTGTCTGTGAAAAAGGCAAGATTTTATGTCACAGTATTTATAAAACATTAGTTATCTCAACATTCCCTGCTGGAGAAAAGCCTGATCAAATCAAACCAAATTCACTGATAAATGCTCTGTTGGTTAAAAAATACTGAACTGAGTCAAATATCAAAGGCAACCTGAAACTAGGTGATCCTGGGGATTCATGTATCAATGCAAATGATTTACTGTGTTATAGCTGGCAGGTTATTTCACAATATCTCAGTCTACATGATCCTCACTATTGGGGAAATACTGGTACAGAATTTATTATCAGTGCCCAACACGGCTAGTTAAAACTTAGCAGTGCCAGGCTGAAGTCACCACAGTTATCTTACCCTTACTCTCATTCCAGTAAAATCTATGAAGCATTGCCTAGCCTAGCACACATTTGGGTGGAGTTATTTTCTCACTCTTGAAGCAATGTTAATACAGAACATGATTTCCAAAAGTAGCTTCTGAAAGACAGTCCTAGGTGACCCTAAGACAAAAGGATAAGAGCCATATTTAGCTGCCGGTTCTTGAGTGATAGGGAAGTCACAGCAGAAGTGTGACGGTGATAACAATTTGACTGTGCAGGGAAGGATGGAGTGGTACCTCTCTCAATAGTTTTGCAAGTTCCATTCAGGATATCCCTACTCTGCGAGATGAAACATCATCACTCACTGAACTACAAAGTCAGTTTTCCAATATAGTGCCGGATATCCTATATGAAGATATCCTGTGGAAGCAGGATGAGCCTGGAAGAAACGGAGTGAACATTAAGTCTGTTTGACTTCACCTTGGAGTCACCCGTTACAAAATATTGCAGTTCAGAGAATGTTTCTGTTCGGCTACATGGGAACAATCAGTACTTGACAGTATAGTATTTATGGAATGATCTAATTAACCTGCATGTAATAGAGACTGTTTCTTCCAGTATAACAGTAAGGATTTAGAAACTAATGCTACTTACAATTAGCTTCACAAGGAGTATATTTTTAATGCGCATTTAAACCTGCACACACACGCACACACACATAAAACAGAACATATTTAGATCCAAGCTACTAACTTTCAACAATCAAATTAATCTGAAAACATGGTATTCCTGACTTCCTAAAAATAAAATCTGACATTTAACTCCCCCCCGCTGCCTTTTTTTTTTTCTAGGAGATTGTTATAGATTCAACATCTCCACACACTGGTAATTAGAACTAGGAAAAAATGTTTCTCTCTTTTCCTTTTTCTTGAGAAAATACATCACACTAAACTGTTTTCAAATAGGTAATAACATGTCACCATTATTCTTTACACTGCATAAATACTTGCTCTGCTATCCCATATTTTAAAGTGATTTTCCAGGTGAGAGCATTGGTAGCAAACAGACAACAGCAGGTTTTCTGTATGGAATCACTGTCATACACAAAACAGAATAAAACTGGTGAAGTTTAAATAATGATACAATTTGCTTAATGAAAGCAGATTAATTGGATATTTCATTCGTGTTTTGGGAGACTATTTTTGGCTTTCATTTGTGTAGAAATTTTTCTTGTGAGGAAAAAAAATCCTGAAATAAAGCTTTTGTCTTCTCTCCAGACCTCAGTCTCCCATGATGGTGCCAATTTGAAAGTAAACTATGGAAGAATTTTCTTCTAAAACCCCTGTTTGTCAAGTATTTTCATAGGTATATTAGCACTTGTTTTCTGTAAGCAACATATTTTTTTCTTACATCCTTTCTGCACTGCGAAGTAGCCAAGTAAAGTGGCTGAAAAGTGCCATCTACTGCCTCTGGGAGAAATAGCTGAAGCTGAGCAGTCACACCATGACTGGAAAGGCAAAAGAAGTTCTGGCATGGTCCTTCTCAGGCCACTACAGGAAAGACTAGGAACTTGGGAGGAGACAACAGCACTTTCTCCCTTAATTTTTGTGCTGTATCAGATCCACAGGTTTTTATTTGTAGCAGCAATAAGATGTTTTCCACTTGGAGAAATGCGCTTCAGCAGCACTGACCTTTTTCATGGAGTGCATCATCTGGTACATCATGACTATGGCTTTAAAAACCACTAATGCATACAGTTAGCTCTATTTTGTATGTACATACATACCTATGTATTGGTATATATAGAGAGATCATCCATTATGTTGCTTTTTTGGCCTTGGCATACTGGAAATAATTTCATATGCACTTCCTTAGCAGCACAGTTGAATTTAAGTCAGTTGTCAGACATTAAAATCATGGATATAAAGCTGGTTTGTACATCTGTTTCCTTATTCTTTTTGCTCTAAAACTCCTTACCTCTAATGACTTTCAGAACCCATTTCTACACAGCAGACAAAAAACCTTAGCTTGTATCCCCTTGAACTTCAGAGGAGTTATCCTGGTATGGCTGTCCCAGTTCATTCAGAGAGTACCTCTACCTGCGGTTGTTTTTGTTGCTCTGTTCCTGCTAGTGTACTGACATCTTAAATCTGCAAAAAAACACTTTTCTGTCTTATTGTAGGAAGAACTGGTATCTCCCAAAATAGAAGACGTATTGCGTGCAGATTTTCTGAAGGCTGGGTAGCTGCGCACTAAACCACTGCAGTTATAATAGTCTTTCCCAGCTCCTTGAAAGCTGGAGGACTTTCCAATTCCTAAGGATGACAATGAGAAGAGGGGGAAGCAAAAGAAGAAACAGAGGAAAGGTTGCTGGGTGCAGAATTACTGCAGGACCTAACAAAGGAATCTTAAGACTCCAAATTAGATATGAAAGTGAAACAGACCTAAATCCACCAAACTTGTGTACTTGTGTTTTGTCAATGGTTTATTTTTAGCCACTTTAAACATTTATTAAGTCTCAAAGAGATATGGTTGACAATTAGTTGCTAACAGGAACATATTTATTACTGGACATAAAGGGTCTGAAGAAGACTGACTGTATGGAACAACTTAATGAGAAATTTTGGCTCTTACATGCAGAGAATTATCAACAACTGCTTAGATCTTGCTCCAAAATTTGGTGACATTCAAAAGTAATGGATTACTTTTCTTACAGGAGCATATGTATATTCAGTTGGAAGGAGCATGGGACAGCCCACATAATAAAAATTTAAAGTCTTGAACATGTTGGGCAGGCGGTTCCAAAAAAATACATCATTTTTTTCACTTTACCCCACTATATGCTATTTTATATACTTCACACACTGCATACTTTCTTGAAAACGTGCCAAATGCAGAAACTAAAATAATGATGTTCACCAAATTAAGTTTGTTGTATTTGTGCCTCCCAGATGAATTCAATCAAAAGTTCACATCCTGTAAAAGATAAAGCTACTTATACTGCATATGATGTGACAAATACTTCCTGTCATGATAGAGGGACTTGAGACATCACTGTCAGTCAGTTCAACTTATTTTTCCCATGGAGGTTGAAGTGAACCTGATCTACCTTATTTTGGAAGAAGGTGCTCCGTCATTTACTGCCTTGTAGTTGAGTTTCAGTATTCGCTCTCTGAATGGGCAGTAGCTTCCATTTGAGGATACAATAATACTTTAAGTCAATTTGTCTAGTTTAACTTATAATTACACTTTCAACTAAACAGAACGGAACATACAACAGATAGATAAGTCCTGTGAAAGAAAAGGTTTGAAGTTTAGATGATGGCTACATTTAAATTACAGAATTATAGCATTATCTGTCTGATACCCATTTCTGAAGGAGATCTTACAGTACGTAAGAGGATAAAATTCAATCTGTGACCTCTTTAGAAGCTGAACTGTGTTTATTTCCCCACCACCACCACCACCACTCTGTTTTCTTATATGTTTTTATGTACTCAACATTTCTCTCAATAGCCTAGTCTGAAAAGTATATTTAATATGATTAAAATTTACAACAGGGGAGAAAACGAAAAAAAAAAAACACCATTAACATTTCTACATATACAGTTTAACCTGAAAACAAGTTGGAGACATTTTTTCTTGGCTCAAGAAACTAAACCAAGAATAAGCTCAACTTACAGATGATTTTTGTTTGCTTTGTGGCAAAAGAAAAAAACTTTTTTAATTGATAAAAAATTTAGAAGTCACGGAAGTCGCAACATGAACTACAAACATCAATGAAGTGTAAAGCCATTTTTTTCTCTTGCTTATCTGCAGGATGTTTGTTACAGCCATAAAACACTTTGCAGCTCTTGACACATGAAGAACTTTCCTCTATTACCTGATAAGCCAAATTACTTATCTCCAGAATTCTTTGAATAAAAGTTCCTAGTATGTTGATGAGTATGGGAAATGGTTCATTACTCTGTTGGTGGACACAAAAAAAGTGATTGTTTTGTCAAAATTGATAAATGGACTACAAATAAAACTACAAGTCAGACACAGTTATATTGGTATACTACTCATATGAAAAAATAAAGATATTTGGAAATACACTGCAATATTATTTTTAACCCATTCCACAGTTTGGATTTGAGAATGAGATCACTGAAGATGCTGACTGGGAGAGATTTGCAAGGAAATCCCTTAAGATATGAAGAAGAATGAGACTTTTAAAAAAATTCCTTTTACCTTTTTTTACAAATGCCATTCCTTACTGGTGAGGGAAAGAATATTCAGTGTGCTTTCCACAATGCCACAACGGGTTGTTCTGGAGTCACACAACTCCAGGGCTGGGAACAACTGTGTCACAGCAGTCAGAAAGAATAAATGCATTGTTATACCTTGGAGAACAGTATACTTAATGACTGTCTTTCTGCTGATTTCCAGGCCTGGCTTGTATAAGATCAAAATTAATCCATGAAAGGCTACATATTCCTTTCATTCAAAGGGGAAAATAATAGAGAAAAGTTCACTTACAAAAATATGTGGCCTACTTCTTCTCCAATACACACCTTCAAATGTTGCCTAGCAATAAAGATATGTGTAACATAGCCCATGGCAGTGATAATTTTGAAAACTTAGGGCAATTATAAATAAGCATTTCTAAAAAACGTCCTTTGTGGATGAACTGAAGCAACCAGTGGCACTGTAATTCCATTCCCACAGTCAAAAGCATACAGCCCTTTGTCAGGTCTTTTCTCCCGGTATCTCGAAGCCTTTACGGGCTGCTTGAATCCTACAGCCTTTTAGAAGGATTATGGAGGTAATTAGGAGCACTGTGTTCATTTGGTTTCAGATATAGGTACATGCTTCTCATGCATGTGTCTAACTTCTTCAGTAAAATGAAGAAATTAAACTGAAAAAAAAAAAAAAAGGAAATACCCCCAAAAAACTACTGTGTTCCCCACACCCAGGACACAGGATCTCACCGCTTTTCAACACCTAACAAAACATAAGAAATAAAACCCACATTAAAGTCCCTAATATCATTCCTTGGCATCTGTTAAAAGCCAGGAAGAAATTACTATAGCTGAAAAGTAGATCCCAAGGTTAGAAATTTATCTAAATAAAGACTGGTTATTTCTACTGCCTACACCTGGCATTGAAGCAGTTCTTTAGAATAGTTTGGGTGACAGCCGCCATTCAGTCAAACTCAAAGACACAGACATTTTATATATTCCTGCTTTCTGCCTATTGCGGTACACCTTTTATACTGCCTTTCTGCACTATTGGGGTACACAACTACGTTGGTCTTTTTGCATCATGTATCCCCCCAAGAATCAGGTAAAAAACATTGTAAGTGAAAGAGAACATCAATGATTGGGAAAAAATAGTATGAAATTACTGTAGAAGTGGTTTCATAGAAAATGAGATGTGCTTCCAACAGCTCTGATGAAAAAGGAGAAAAACTGTCTTCATCATGTTTCTAAAAAGCTGCTGAATAGTTTTGCACCACATGTTCCTCTTTAGTAGAAAAAACTGTCTTCCAAACTCTTCTAACACATAACACTCTACCCCCAGAGAAGTCTACTTCTGCTTTCCAAAAAATATAAGTACTGAATTGAAATGTCACATTGAAAAGTTACTAAGAACTATTTTAAACATCCCAGCCTGAAAAGCAGTGCAACATTTATTGAGTCCATCTTCAATATAAAATGAAATCTGTTGAAAGCATATTTCAGTGGTCACACAAAATGCTCCAGCCCTTCCTCCTGAGAAGGTAGAAACACAAGTGGAAAGTTTTCAAGCATTTATGGTAGATAAATTTTTTTAACAAGAATGCTGCCATTGACTCTTATGATCCCAAGACTGGAAGAGCAATAGGACTGCTTAGGGGTCCACTTTGGAATGCTGGCAACCAAAAGGGTTGTGCAACTACATGGTGGTATCAGGAAGCAGCTGTTAATCTGAACACTGACTCTTGTTTCAGTTGTCAAAAAAGGTATCAGAAACGCAATGTCCTGAGAGGTTCAACAACGGGACACTGCAAGCACCAAAGCCTCATGTAGCCTTGTGAGTCTGCAAGGACGAGGGGACCGAGAACAGAAGCTGAGGAGAATGGCAGAGAAAAAATATGAGTAGAAAAAATAAATTTCTGAAAGAAAAAGCAAATCAAAACTAGTAATGTGATTAGTCCTACCTTTTTCTATCCATGTCTGAATCTAACACATCATCTTTTCATCCTATTTCCTTTTATAGACACACACATCATGTTGTTGATTATATCCCATGGTAGGCAATGCATCACAAATCTATCCAGTTTCTAACCAACTTCGGCTCTGAGATTCTGTTTCTCCCCTGTCTTTGGTGTTGCATCTTAGTAACCTTGGCTAAAGGGCAGCAATTGATTTGAAATACAAATGCAGTGTGAGAGAGAATTTCACTGCACAACAGGGTGGTTATGACTGATCTGAACAGCCCCTCTGTTGAAGTATCTGATGACCTTGTTAGATATTTTGCACTGCAGTCTGATTTCTTCTTATATTTGTCCATGAACTTACAACTAAGATATAAAAACCAGAATGTACATGCAACATACTATTCTATTAGCGTGGCACAAACATAGTACTACAAAAGCGTACCACCAGAATGTCTTTTTCCAGTGCTGAAGAAAACAGAATGGTATAAAAACCACAAGACCAACAAAACAAAAAAAAATTGCCACCAGTACCACCACTGCAGTTGTTCCCCAGCATGGACAGAACTTACTACCATCCATGGTCTGCAACTTACCTCATCCCACTTACTACCATCATGACTGATGCTCAGGTATTTTTCTCCAAGATTTTGATTACTTCATTTTAACTTTATCGTAATAACAGCTCTCACTGCTAGGGAGACTGTGTGCTGCTGATTAAAGACAGAGCTCTGAGTTGAAAATTTGGTTCAGATGAATTATTTCTTTTGAACAAAAAATTACCTGGACACGAAGTTATTTTGCAGCATGCCTATGATTTTTAAAATATTATTAAGTACTGCTATTTAATTATGTTTTACACTTTTTCACTAGCATGGCTTGTGGCATAGTCTATTAATTACAAACTTCATGTAGAAATTACCTTTTTTATAGCTGAGTGATATTATATAGTCATTTGTACTTCAGTGGAGTGGAGGGAGGGTGCAAAAATCACATTCAATCAAAGCAAAAGCATTCTACCTAACTCTGAGTAATGAGCAAAGATGCAGAGCAGCAGTGAGTCATGCCCAAGGGAGCCTGTGTCTGCCCCTGCTTGCAATCCCTTCCAGGCATCAGCAGCTTTCCCCTGTGTGCTCCTCGAAGTGCTCTCTGACTGGCTCCTTACAAACACAGACACAAGCTGGTTGCCTTTCCAGCCAGCCACCTGTGGTAGCAGTAATGCCAGTAGAAGTGGAGCATCATCCAGGAGGATTTGTGCATATGTACCCCTATGAGGTGTCTTCTTCCTTAGGCGATACTCCAGTTTTGCTTCTTGGATCAACAAGACTTTGTACTGTGGGGAATTGAATTTTCATTAATTTTCTGTTCATGATGTAGCACTCATGATTTGCACACAATTTTTCAATAAATTGTACAGATGAAAGGGTAGTCATTAATATAGCATATCAAAGCAATCACAATATTAGATAAAAAAATTTCATACTCTTCCTCACACTTCATTCCCCATGTTCTTTTTCTCCAAAAGAAGTTTAAAAGCTGATATGAACCCTTTCAAATGTCTGCGAATTCTTCCAAAATTAATTTCCTCATAATTTCCTACTTGGAGATCAATTCTGAATTGAACCATGCACACACAGATGACTTCAAAACATATGTTCAAAGTCTTTTTTAGAGAAGTGAGAAAGGTGAAAGTAATTATTTATCAAATAACAAACCCAAATGTTGGTTACTTCTCAGCCAAGTGACTGCCCTATCTATCAGGATATACAGTCAGCTTTTGTCACCAGTATCAAAAAGTACTTTTTATGGGATCCTGAGGAATAAAACCCTCATCTGAGAAATGCTGACAAGGCCAGTTACCTGAAAGTGGAGATACCAAGGAGGCTCCACTCTGCTAGACGTGTAACCTCCATAGCAGAGTACGGGGCTGGGGAGATAAAGTCTTAAATTTACCCCAATACAAATGGGCAGAGCTCTTTAATAGTCAGGTCCTCCAAATCAGGAGCAATTCATACTTTAGGAATAGTGAATCTCAGTCAGGAGTTTCACATCCATCTAAAAGGCTACATATATTTCTGAGTGAATCCTGATCTTAACAAGTGAATATTTTGAAACAATATTGCAATAATTTTCTCTTTTTTAAAAATTTAATTTCTTCTGGTGAGTAATTGTATTAGTACCTATGAATGAGAAAATTGTGTAAGTTTATATCATTGTGAAATTTTAATAATTTAATATGACATATTGTAAATCCCTGTGACTGTTAAAGCAGGTGCTGCTTTTCTGCTGTTGAAAAAATGGGGACACAGACTCCACGTTCTTATTTGCATGATAAGGACATTATATTATGTTTGTAAAATAACTTCCACAGGAATACACGTTTAATTTGGTACATTACTAAGTACATTACAATTATGGAAATGACACATTAAAATATTACTGCAAAATGCTAGAATTTCAGTGACACAGGATAAACTTACATTCCCACCTCTTCCCATTTTACTGGATCCCTTCAATGTGCTTCTTTGCCTAAGAGTGTGAAGTCAGAACTGGAAGATGTATCTTTATAGAATAAAATTCGTTTGCAGCAGATATGTTAGCAAGTCTTGGAATGCATTACATTTAAATGCACAACACTTCCAATAGCAAAAAAAAGAGATGTGGCACTGCATACTCTGTGATTTCACACTAACCACAAGCATCTGGGTGGAATTCTGTAGGAGGGGAGGCTCAGACAAATTCTCAGTCTTTTTCTTCCCTCCCCACATACTTTATGTTTTAGATTCACTAAACGAATTTGGGTTGCATGCACTCCCCAGGATCATCTTGCTGCCCTTCCCTCAGCAGCAAATCTTTGTGCTAACTTCATACCAAGAAGTATGGTCACAGTTTCCAGGTCAGGTAAGAGGAGAGAAGCAGAGCAGAGGAATCCAGAGTTACTAATATCAGATAAAACCACAGAGCCAAACCCCACTGACACTTTGGAAATCCTTAGTCAGCTTGTATCTGAACAGGAGAAATGTAAACAAGTTTAGGCTTAAAAAATACTCTTTGACCACTCGCTCATGTTCTGTCAGTTAACCCAGTTACTCAAATTTGAAAGATAAAATTGTTCAGACATTATAGCTGAGGTTTTAAAATATTTTCAGCAGTGGCCTTATTTTATTTCACTTCGAATTCACGTTTAATTGACTTATTTCAGTGTGGAAAGGATATTAAATGAAATGCTGAGCATGTGTGAACATATAATATTTTAATAGGAAATGCAATTTTAATATAATAATAATATTGAAAACAAAATTAAATAAAAATACTATGAACATGCAGAATAACCGTTACTTTAAAAACCTATTTTTTTGCTACAGCAAAATAAAACTTCTTGTCAACAAAAGGCCACTGAGAAGGCCTTATGCTTTTATACAAACTTACTTAAACACGAAGTGATTTCTGAGGAAAATTTGAAAGTCACGGTAATGTTTCCATAATGGAAAAATATAGCCTACTATGTTCAGAGCAGTATGGGAAATACCAGCAGCAAGAAAGTGGAGCTGGGATTATGCCAAATTATTTGGTTGCAGTAACATGAGTATGCCCTAAAGCCTACTCTGTGAATGAAGGGCATTTATCACACTTATGCAAATATCATGTAGGATGTAAAAGAATTTTGATAAAATTATTTTTATGAAAACAATTTGGACATGGATCTTGATTTTCAGGTACACTTGGGAACTGACAATGTCCAGGTGCAGTGGTTCTGCACATCTGTGCCCTCTGCTTTGAGCCATAAATTGTAACATTGAGCCTTCAGGTACAATTACTAAACCTACTGTAGGCATTGGGGGCCTTACTCTAATGAAAGTGATCTGTTTAGACTTTGAACTGCATGATCAGGCAAGCAATGACATACAGCTATATTAATGGAAAACCATTTTTGGAGATATGAATTAACAGAGGATTAAATGACAAACTAAAAAGGACTGACAGATAACAGAATATATTCAAAAGAATTCATATATTCAAAATTCAGTCAAGAATTTTATCATCAGTCATCACAGTTTCAAAGGTGTTTACTCTAAACTACATTAATAATGAAAGCCAACAAATATTAAATATATACTCTGCATATCTATAGGCATCACTTTGCAAAGCTAGACACTCACAGGAGAGCATGAGCTGCAACATCATGCTGTAGACAGGAAAATCCTGCAAACATCTTGGTGAGGAGCTCGTATTCTGCAATGCGTCTGGGCTTCCATTCCAAAACTTATTTAGAAGCTCCAGTTCTGATTCAAGTAACTGGGTTGTTTCCAAAATGAGATATATACAGTGGAGTGTGAGAACTCTCTCTGAGGACTTTGTAATTCACAAACTTAAAAACCTTTTTAATACACATTGCAAATACATTTATGTTTTGAACTTTTCTCCATCTCAAAGTGATTCTCTGCCTTGCCTATTGCATGCCTGTCTCAGGTGCAGTTTTTAAAAATGTGCAAAGGAGATTTTTTAAAATATTCAAAATATCTGAAGTACTTTGTTTTTTACAGAGCTGGGATCACTGGTATGTGGCACAGCAACACATTTAGTAGCTTTTATCTCACTTTTGATGGAAGAGCAAATAACACTTTTATGCAATTTACTTTGTACAGCAGTATTTTGAAGTACCAGACAGTAACTGGAATCAGTGTATCGCAAAACCTAAATAGTTTATCAGTTCAGTAGTTGGACCAGAGACACCATAATAATTTTATTATCATGTCTGCTTTCTCTTCACACATTTGTAATGAATTATTTATTAATATTAGCTATTAATATTCTTAAATGAGGATAATGTGTTAAAAATGTATATATCCTCATGTCCCTAAAACCACCTATTGTGCTCATAAAAAGAATCCAATTGAATTGTGATAACAAACCTTTTGAATTCACATGCAAGAAAATAATTTTGAAAAGTTACTCAGAAGATCTACCATCACTGTGTCCTTCATATTAAAGTAATCACAATGAAAACCATATATTCTATAAACACGCGCATCTGTAGCAGTTAGACAAGATTATGTAAAATGGCTTATAATAAAGAAAACTAATAATTAATAATATTTAGCAAAGGTGATTGTAAATCTTTGTTAATTAAATTTTGCAAACTGCTATGTCCACTAATGAGCCCACAAGCTGATTTAGTAGAATTAGTCCTTTGTATTCAGTGGAGTAATATATCCCGCTTTGTATTGCAAGGACAAAAGAGAAGTGTCATCAGGGAGCTGCTTGCCTGCACACACAAACACACTCTATAGAAATTGCCATGTTATTGGAAGCATGGAGGAATGTCACTAGGAAAACACAGGAAACCCAAGCCAAGATTTGAGATAGCTAAATTCAATTATCAGACATTTTCATTCAGATTTGAGAGTGGTATTTCAAAAGCCACTGTTTTGTTACTGCCTGTTAAAAGCCCCTGCGGCATTCTTTATGATTATTAGTGAAACAGAAATTAAATGGCAACTGACCCGTACAGCGTTCACTGGAGTCACATGTTTCGGAGACCTAGATACTGCATCTGCACCACTGTGTGATGAACAGCACGTACATTCCCACTTAGGATCTGCTTTGGAGTGCCAGTATAGATGAATGAAGGAAAATTGATGAAACTTCTTAAACTGATGCCACACTAAGAATGAATGTTCTTGTTTTCTGCTTGAAACTATATATGACTGGTTTGTAAGCTTCTGTTCAATAAAAAACAAATTATGATGTCTCAGTAATGCTTAATATAAATAAACTAACACAGAAACCTAAAAGATTCAAAACGCCTCTTAAAAGAAGACATAGGAAATATGATATTGGCATTAAGTAGGTGTACATTGACTATCTCAAATATTGAAAAAACATAGCCATGCACTCTTTAACATGCAAAAGGAACAGCAACATCCTAACGCCAGACAACATAAATCTGCTAACAGCATTATGCAGGAAGAGCATTGTTTCTTGGGCAGAATATTCTGAATTACTGTTTGTCAAAAAATACTTCAGTGCCACCCATAGCTTTTAATACAAAGTCAAACTGATGGCAAATTGTCAATGATATCAACCACTTTCTCTGTTTTCTGCAGCAGCCTATACACTGCTAGCACTCATTTCCTACTGTTCTGGTTCAGGCAGCAATCTGCCCTTTTGCAGCAATCTGCCCATTTGCAGCAATCTGCCCAAAGACCAGGAAAATAAATCTGCTGTTTGAAGATGCCCAGAAATTGAATTGTTATTTAAAATCCTTTCTAATATGTTTAACTGGCTGAGTATATTTAACTGGTTGAGTGTGTTAAAGACAGCCAAAGGTTATTGCTATTCTACATTTATTACTTCTGCCTAAATATATGCTGCTATGTAAAGTATGTCACAAGTATTAATTTCATCCAAGCTTTCCAAATTATTTTTTGTATAAGACATGAAAAGTAGGTTATAATTTCCTCATTTCTTAATGCTCTCTAATAAATCACATTTGAAAGTGTTCTGTGACAAGCATTTGAGGAGCAATTGGCATGTTTTCTTCTTCTCCTTTAGCAGAAAAATGGTATCCCATCACACATAGATCAAGCACATACACAGCAGACCCAGGAAGAATTAGTCTCCAGCTATTAGTTTCTAGCTGTAACAGTAGCTCAAAACTTTGCATGGTTGTTTTATACAGCAAAACGTATAAAAGTCATGTTTCCTAATAAGCTCCCGTGTGGCTTGCAGAACTGGTGCCTGCACAGCTCCAGTCTCAACTATATTTTCCCAATACCATCCCTTTGCAGGGCTATGTTTTTCACCAGTGGAGAAACGTTCACTACTGCTTCTCCACACACAACCTAGCAAACTCTTTGTGAAAGCACCTCCTCTGCTTCCAGAGGTGTCCTTTTCTGCAAAGCTGAGTTCTGCACTCACCACTGCAGAACCAACCACAGGCTAAGCCTTTCCTAAAGGTTTCCTTCCTTGCCACAATAGAAAAGGAACATGTAGGAACCAAAATCAGATATATGTTAGTGAAGGGCCCACCAGCAGCTTGAAAAGCAGTTGAACACCAGTCAGGCATAAGGCGCTTCCATTAAAACATTGTGAAGACCCTATTTAAAATCTCTCTGCAAGGAAGGCCAATATTGCCATTGTTTAGCAGGATTTAACATTTTTCTCTGTTAGGCTAGATGAGAGAGATGGAAGTTGGACCTCCCTACAGCAGACAAGCTCCAGCAAAAGCTGTCTTCCTTTGTTACCATCAAACTTTCCAAAATGAAGTGAACCTAAAATACAACAGCATTTTCAGGCAGACAAATGAGAGTCTGGCCATTCAATTTTCATTCATAAAGGCTTGTCCAAATAATAACCCTCTGTCTGCAGTCACTTTCTTATGAACAACATAATTAAGATGATTTCAGGAGCAGAAAATTAAATCATTCACAAAGGATAGATCTTCTAATAACAAGACACTTTTATCTCACAGGCAGCAGTGTTGCCAGTACTTGGGCATAATTAGGACTAGAAATTGGTAATTTTGCTGTAAAGCAGCTGACTGAACAATAGAGACGATTTAAAATAGACTTCAGTTAAAATCTTTAATATTAAACTCAGATTGTTTACCTGAAAACTTCCACACAGCTATGTGACATTTTGCTTTGCTAAATATTAACATGCACAGAGTCTAAGGTAAGTCTTGTTTTCTAAGCAGTCACTTCTCCTTTGGATTTTGAGTCCATAGTTATTCATATCCCCTTAGCTGACTGGTTGTGGAAGCAAATTTATCTTCTGGGATTTTGGAAAATGTAATCACCTAATGGAATCTTTAATGCAAAACACAATCCTATTTTAACCTAAATTGTAGGGGAAGGTAGTGTAGGAAGCTAGTATTTTTAGTAAAATAACTGAATACCATAAAAAGCCCATAGGAATGTGAACGAAACATTATAAACAAAATATATTAAGTGATAGGAAGGTCAAAGTTAACAATAACATTTGAAAGTAAGAAACTTCAAAGCAACACTAAGTCAGCATTTCCCTCTAAAATGCATGTCTCCTATTCTCTTTCTTTTAAAGATGAAGGAAACAATATATACATTATCTACCATAAAACTATATACTGTTCATTATGGAATTTTTAAATTTCTGTTACTAGTCATGATGCTTTATCATCCTACAAGCCTTTTACTTAATTTCATAAAAACTTCATTCTCATCAAGACTCATTAGATATAAACCACTCTGAAATTTCTTTTAAATCCCTTCGCTCATCATGGTTCCATTAACGGTATGGCATAGTGTCCCACAAGTTTATCTTGCAAGTGGTTCATAGGCTATTTAGAAATATTCTTACATCAGACACCAGTATATGACTTTTTTTTTGCACCATGATGTCACTGCAGGAGGTGCAATGTGGCAAATAGTTACTAAAAAAGTGTCCCAGGTCACTCATAGCCTCTTGGGACCAAGGAAACTATGTTACTAAAAGAACACAGGGTCATTGTTGACTTAAACCCTGATCTGCACAGATGGTCTTTCACATCCTTTTTTATTGTCATTCATGCAAGTTTCTGGACAATGCCTCCTGAAGAGTTTCCTGATCTCCTCACACAGAGACGGATTGGCCTAAAAATAAAATTATATCATCCATATTATTCCTATTTCCTAGTTTTTATGTCTTGCTTTATCTTCTGATCAGCTATAGCCAAAAAAGAACAGTAATCACTTATTTTTCCTTTTCTAGTTCTTTTTCCTTGCCAGATATTTACTGTTTTTTAACTCACTATTGTATATAAATAAAACAAAGAGGGACATTTCTTATGTTCTGAAGCAAAGTGTGGAGCATGCTAGCAAGTTTAGGTGAAATAAAAACGAACCACAAAGAATAACTGCACGACTGTTGCATTTCATCATTGCTTTAGAGCTCCTTCCACTGGAGAAGTTACTCTAGACGATACACCATCCAAGTCAATATTTGTCTAAAAACAATCAGGAGAATTCATTGATAAAGAACATCAAAGACTGTTAGGGATGCACAGGCCAAGTTCCAATGTCAAAATTCAGGAAAATTCATGAACTACTGGAAGCTCTGAAACAGATCATATGGTAGTACCTGGACCAGTACTCAATTGATCTGTGTATGTCCCAAGAACCATGTTATTTTCAAGTTATCAGGGGGAATACATACACTGACCTTTTACTCACTCCCAGAATATGGAATAAGCAGGAGATTAGAGACGTGCAACCAGTTTTCTTCAGATGGTTCTTTTTTTGTTCCACCTGGAAATTTTGTCTGAGCAGAAAAAAAAAAAAAAGAGGACTTCATTTGTTGGAAAAGCCAGACACTCCAGATTGGAGCAGTTTCTCTGATGGTGCTACAAAATTACTGAAAATCTTAGATGAATAGCCACAGACCCGTGTTGACTCTGCATCAGCTCAGATTTCTCTGGACTCACTGAGCATCTGTCACTTTGTGCTGGTTTTGGCTGGGATAGAGTTAATTTTCTTCATAGTAGCTAGTGTGGGGCTACATTTTGGATTTGTTCTGAAAACAGTGTTGATAATACAGGGATGTTTTCGTTATTGCTGAGTAGTGCTTACACAGAGTCAAGGCCTTTTCTGCTTCTCACACTGCCCCACCAGCAAGTAGGCTGGGGATACACAAGAAGCTGGGAGGGGACACAGCCAGGACAGCTGACCCCAACTGGCCAAAGGGCTATTCCGTACCACATGACGTCATGCTCAGCATATAAAGCTGGGGTAAGAAAGAAGGGGGGGACGTTTGGAGTGATGGCGTTTGTCTTCCCAAGTAACTGTTACGTATGATGGAGCCCTGTTTTCCTGGAGATGGCTGAACACCCGCCTGCCAATGGGATGCAGTAATGAATTCCTTGTTTTGCTTTGCTTGTGTGCACTGCTTTTACTTTACCTATTAAACTGTCTTTATCTCAACCCACGAGTTTTCTCACTTTTACTCTTCTGATTCTGTCCTCCATCCCACCTGGGGGAGTGAGCGAGCGGCTCTGTGGGGCTTAGTTGCTGGCTGGGGCTAAACCATGACACACTTGTATATAAGCATTAAGTCCAACACAGGCAGAATGTATCAGATTCTGCTGGCAGTTTATGTGCAGTTTGTCTGACATACACAGGATGTGCTGCATCCACTCCCCATGTCCTGCATGGTACGTGTACCTGTATTTCCATCCAATGTCTTATGAAAGAGTCCAGAGTGGATCATCAGAGACACATTAAAGAAGAAGAAACCTAGAGAGGTTGCTGTGTAGGAAAACTCATGCAAGGCAGCAAAACTTTTGACTTTATAAAAGGCAAAGGTAATATGGGAAAATATTAACAGTACTCCATTCTCTTGAAAAGCACTCTTCAAATACTGATCTCTGATCCTTCTTTAAATTGCACTAATTGACATAATAGTCTGGGAGAGGGATTTGGCCATTTGGACATTTCTTTTGTGATTCTTATTTATCTACTAGCCTGGGATCCAATGGTATGAAAAAAATATTTTGTTGAAGGGTAAACTGATTTCATATAAATTACATGAATGTTAGTATTTCATTATCTTTCTCAGTGAATAACATTTCAACACGTACAGAAGCTAATTCTTTTGTATTTTTAACCATGTACATCATAGGATGACAGTCATAGAATGTGACAGTACATGGTCATCATGTACCTATATATCATAGGATTTTTACATTTGTAAATTGTAGTTTCTGTTGCTGCCATAACAAATAAAGTCAAATGTTTTAAGAAATCATGAAACACCAACTTCTTGAAGTTTTAGCTGGAAGTTGTAGTCATGACATCACAGAATCCTTTAGGTTGGAATAGACTTCTGGAGGCTATTCTGAAATACTACTTAAAGCATAGCCATTCCTGACATTAAATGAAGTTGCTCCAGCTGAGGTTTTTAAAATCTCCAAGGATGGTGTTACAGGGGAATTGGGTGGTTTAACCACAAAACCAGACCCATACATCTCATATAATCCAAAAGTTATTAACTTTCCTATTAACTTTCCTATTAACAGGATGGTTGTAGCAGATGAGCAATGATTTCTGTTCCAAGATTTCCATTCTGCTGCATGGGCTTATATCAAACGTCAAAAATCAGATCCCAGCTCTTCTGAGCTAGTCAGCATAGACCTGCACCACGAACCAGGGGGAACAGTCACTCACTCTGACCACTCAGTGCATGGGGTCCTGGCTGGCAGCTTGGTCCTAATACATAACTGTTCCACTTCAGTCTCTGCCTTTTACATGTCTGGACATCCTTTCATGGTGTTTCCTTCTCTTCCCAGCTGCTAGGGACTATTGTCTTAATTATTTATTGCTTTCTAAATTAGATTGCAAACATAAGCTGTCCATGGCCTTGCTAATCACACAGCCGCAGGCCAATCTCTTTGACTTTCCCCTTATCTCAAACCAATTACTGATTGTCCCTAGGGATTCTGTTACCCTCTGGTCTCCTGCCTCCAAAATGTTGTGTGAAGCTATCAGCAGTTGCATAACAAGGTTCATCTGTATTTCTTTGTTTTCCAGCTCATACGGGAATTACCTAGTCAGAGCTGGGCAGATGCAGTCAAGGTCTCATTTGCAGTGCTTTTCATTATACTTATAAATTGTTGTTTGGGTTTTTTTTCTGCTTATACCCAGTCAGAATTTCTCTTGCTGTAATTTGTAGCTTTGTCTCTTGTCTTTTATTGTGCATCTCTGAAAAGAGTCTGGTTTCATTTTCTCTATAAATTCCCATTGTACAGTTGAGGACAGCAAATAGATTCTCCTTGCCGTGTTGGCCTTCTCTGCTGACTCATGTTCCATTTGCTTGAAAAGAAAAGAAAGTAAAAGAAAATAATCTAAGATACTGCGAAAAAGCATTCTGGATTCTCCAGAGATAAAATGGCAATTTGTGTACATAGCAAAATCTTAGAAAAATATATGAAAAAGAAAACTTGAACTTAGAGTTTAGGTTTCTTTTGACTTCTTTGTTATTCATCTTATATATAACTGCTTTGTACATTCATGGGAATGTCAAATTCTCAGAAGTCTATGGGAGGCCTTTAAGAAACCTTTCAAGAATGAGAAAGAGTATGGATATTCTCAAATGTATGAATTCCATTGAATCCATCTAAAAATCATACAATACATGAGATGAGGACAAATACAGCCTTTATACAAACATTTCTAGTAAAGATTGACTAAGAGGCAACTTCATTTTAGCAGCTGCTGTAGGGCACAGAGCTGAAATTTCAATAGAAAGCATTATTAACCCAGACACATCTGCCTGAAATAGTCAATTAGAGCCAGAAACAGAATACTGCAACCCTCACATTTTTCAGATACTTTCAAAGTTTACTGTTTAATGGAACTTACTTATGTTGCTAATGAGTACCTTTAATAATGGTAGTAAAATAGGCAATTGGTTACAGGTGGGAAGGCTTATATATAAACCAAATATGATAATCGTTCCCATGTGACCTCATCAAGCTCTTTAGCTTTCTACAAAGCATTTTCTCTCATTGTAAAAAAAGGTTAGTAGTTATTAAATAATTAAAGTTTGTTTACTAGTTCTAAAAACATAAGGTGCCATTTAAGTGCTAAGTATATTGTCATCATTTTCAGCCCCTTAGCACTGAAGTAAAGTACATCTCTGTATAAATTTATGGGAAAAATACCCTAATATTCCCCCATATCTGTCATTAAACCATAAGGCTGACAGCACGAAATAATACAATTTTCTTCTGCTTGAGTTAATGAAGCCAAGTTTATGTGCCAAGTTAACCTGGAAAGGCAGTTCTGAAGGCAAGTCACAACAAGCCACAGGATTTCCATAAGAAGATTATGGACAAGGATGCTTCACTAGAGAAGTTTTACATTGGATCAGAAGTGTTATACCTAAGCAGTTATGTCTTGAATCAACATGTTTGGTAGCTACAACAAATTAAAGCAATAAAATTATATATTTTTAATGAACTTATGCTGTAATATATGATTGAGTGTGCAGACAATGATGAAGACCGTAATTATCTGGAGATAGTTAAGGAAACAAACTAATCTGAAATACATTTAAATTAATCTGAAATATCATCTATTCAACTTTTGGAAACAGAAAGATGACATTTCAGAGAATTATTTTTATCTCTTCAGAAACAGGGCAACCGAATGAGATCTATGGTCTGCCTAGTCCTCCGGCAGCGCCAGAATCTGACTATGCAAAACATTTGTAATGCCCCCTGTCCACAGGGGATAACATCAGACTGTTTGTCTGTAACTTGTAATCTGAAGCAAGGCATACACATATTGATATAATTTAGATTTTATAGATTAAATCATTATCAATTCTAATAACAGCTATTTCCTTTTATTTCAGGCTGTAAGTAGCCTAAAATGGGACTCATTTCACTCATACAGCAAACTGAGACGTCAGTTTGTGTGCTGCTTCGCTAAATGACAGAGAATAGATACCCAAAAGAACAATCTACATTTAGAAGTCAGAAAAAAGTTTTAAGATTCTCATTGAAATTCACCTTAAATAGACAGAATTTAGTGTAAATGGTGCAGTAATCATTGTTTGCTGAAAAAAATAATCATACCACTCATGCAGGATCACAAAACTGCTTGTACAGTTTTCCACATGCTTTTCACCTCTAAATGCAATTGAAAATATTGAAAAAAAATCCCTAATCTCCTAATCATGTAAAAATTTTGCAGTCAGTTGTGGATATCTTCTTAGTTTACTATGCCTTGGAACCTGACATTAGAGCACATCCACAGCACAATACAAGGAGGATGAACAACTGTTTAGATCAAGTACTAAAAGCAAAGTGTTTTTGATGACATGAAGTTTTGTTGCAGCTGCCCATGCTGCTTGTGCTCTGCTGAAGGTATTTGGTTGCTAAGCTAGCTCATTTATGTCTACATGAAATGTAGCACAGCTCTGGAATGGAGAAGCAGAGGTAACATTAGTTTATCTTGTGAATATTGTAATTAGCCAAAGGTCAATTTTTGGTGCCTGAATATTCTCCAAAGACTTAAGACAATAAATGTCTTGAGATGACAAGAGTGTATAATAGCATCATAAAAACAGTCTTATCAGAAGGTTACCATTTATAAAATCCGCAACTTCACTTTGGAGTACACTTAATCATATCTTAATCCATTTTAGCTCAGACACAGGCAAATCATTTACTTAAGTTCTGCTGCACTTCACGAGAAATATGAAGCAATGGAAGAGAATCCAAAGAAGAGCAAAGAGACTGATCGGAGGTCTAAAAAACATTTATTGTAATAATATATACATAATTACATAACAATAATACTAGTATTTATTCTACATGTCCATACCAGATAGGATAAACAAGCAATAAATTCAAATTGCAGTAAAGACAATTCATATTAGATATTAAGACACGCTTTCTATGGACAGTTCCACTATGGACAGTGGAACATGGCAGCAAACTGCTTACAAAGTTTTTAGGAAAAAAGCAGACTAATATCTGTCAGAAGTCACAAGCAGTTGATCCTACCACAGACAGGGAGGGGTCCAGTTGATCTTTCCAGGTACTATTACAGAAGAGAATTTTGTGAGGATGCAGGTACGTGCAAGGAAAGGAACAGGCAAGGAAAGGAACTGCAGGGCCCAAGTTTCAGTTGCATTGACCAAAGCCATTAGTTTAAATTTTAGAGGTCATATAACACAAAACTTTCTCTCTTTCCCTGTCTAGATACTTAAATATTTAGGCCACTCTTTAAAAGCTGTAATTCTAAGAGTGCTTTATTTTGTGCTACTTTAAAAAAAAAAAACAGTGGAAAACCAGCATTAGTTAGACAAACTGGAAACTAAAAGCACTCCTAGATACCAAAAGGGCTTAAAAGAGAACTCTCCATTTTTCAGATGTCCCTGTAGCAATCAGAGCATAGCACAGTCTAGTTTTAAGATCTGAACACATTTCATTTCATACAAAGGACATTTTGCCCCAATTTTAGCTACTGAAAAAGCTTATACATAAGTCCACTCATCGCCATCAATAAGCCATACTCTGTCCAAAGAAAATGTTGACTTGATACTCAGGATGCTAAAAGGCAGACAAGTGGATATGCTGATTCACAGATGACAGTCAAGGTTAGGTATACCTGAGCTCAGATGCTTTATTATTCTGCACAGTTTTACACAGCTAAGCTGTGCTTATCCCCTTGGAAAGTTAACTTTCCCATGAAAAGCTAAAATCTTTAAAAAAATCAGAACTGCTTTTATAATAAAAATTAAAGATTTTACATAAGAAACTTGCTGGTATTTTTGCTAACTGAAGGCAACAATTTTCTCCCTCTTAACAGAAAGGGGGAGAATGTGACATCATCTCCAGAGCTAGAAGAATAAGAACAGAACGAGAACTCTAGAAATGAACCACTCTTTCCTCTAAGCTAGTCCTGCAGGACTTGTACAGATTCCCTCTACAGAAGTATTTTATACATATATTTGTGTGTGTGTGTGTGTGTTTTTGTATGCAGATGTTAGTTCATGGAAGGCATGCTTGACCTCTGTACAGTGACTGTGCTGCTATTATAACAGGAATTCCCTTTCAGGAGATGATTCAGCTAATTCTCAAACACACAGCATGCATATGACAATTACCATTTCTTCTCATCTCATTTTTTAATATTTATCCTTAGTGGCACTTCTGGCAATACTACTAGCAGTAACTTAAGTGATATGAAATGCTGCCGATTGAATATAGTCTTTCTATGTTTTAGTCAGTAGTTCGTATTTTGATTTGATTGGTGAGGCAGATGTAGCCATAAAATCCTATACAAAAATTTCCAGAAAAGGCTACTAATTTGAGGTCACTCCATCCCAGACACCCTGAGGCACATTTTCCAGAGACAAGTGGAAATTAGGACGCCAGTCTCACCAATGTCATTTGGGAGTCAGTTGCATTACAGCCTCCTTTAGCCTAGGAACTGTCCTCCATGTATCAGATTTTCAAAGACATTTAGCATTTATAGCTCTCAATATCTACAGATAAACTAGGTTTGTGAAATGGAAAAATGAGTAACCATTTTGGGAAATTTGGGTTGCATATACATTAGAGTTTTAAAGTATTTAATGGATTATCCAGTTCATCTTCCCCAAAGTTTTGATTCTCTGCCCCTCATTAGGGCATCTGAAATAGGCATCTGAAATCAGTCTGAAATAGTTGTATAGTCTATGGTTTGTTTTTCTAAAGAACAGATTAGAAAGCAATGTGTTTCTCCTTCCAAAATTCCTACAAGCCCCTTTCAATTTGCAATTTTAAATCCTCACCTTTACATTCAATATCTCAATTCTTAGTTGCTTAATAAATAAAAAAATATATTCAACTCATAAAGTTCAAATTCATTCTTTTAATGTGTAAATAATCAGGTTCAAATAATTGACTGCTAACTTGCAGTTATGCAATGGTTATTTGTACCGTTAATGTAAATAAGTTCTTTGTTTTAATTGCAAAGCAAAATTATGAAATTATGAAGTAACTCATTCAAAATATATAGTTATGCTAAAACTCTCTTTATGAAAAGGTGTGGTTTTATTCTAATTAATACCACATTTGCCTGCACAATTTTAATTGTACATTCCTTGATATTTGTCATTCATGAAAACTTGTAAGAGAAAAACTTAGCTTTTAAAGAGTCTGCTAGCAGGTGAATCTGATCTAAAATCTCAGCCCTGCAGCAAAATCTACTCAGAATTTTAGTCCAAGCACAGAGAAATAGTTTTATAGTTAAGGATATTCTGTCAACTTGCCTTCTGAGTTACAGCTAACGTTGGAAATTTCAAACTGAATCCGAGTTAAGAAGTCAATGAACTGGCAGGGACGCCAATCTGCATTGTTATGTCCATGGAGACCCACTTAAAAATGAACAGGACTAATGTCTTTGGCAGCTATGAGCAGACACTATACAAGCCAGACAAAGTGGAACAAATTCCCTTCTATTTAAGAACCTTTAAAAATGAAAACAACTATAAACTTGCTCAGATGTGATATAACCATTGCAGGAATAGAAAGACACCTCTGCAGAATCCTTGCAGGCATTAATGCATAGTATCATGAATCAGAAGAAAATCAGTGAATGGGAGCCTGCCAGAGAATATGAACTGACCAGAAAAGTACTGAAGCAACATGTACTTAAGAAGATCTATTTGTTTTGCAGGAGAAGGGAAGGAAGAGGAAGGAAAACACGAAAATTTTTAAAAAACAAAGCAAAAAGTACAATCATTTGAAAACTAATCATGGTAATTTCTGGCATGTTGTCTTGTTTTATAGTCATGAATCTTTTACAGTCATTGAGAAGTATCATCTTGTGAATATCACTTGGAAATTCTCTGGGTCATAGTCAAATTAAATTCCTTAAATCAAAAATCTAATAGCAAAATTTATGTACCTAACTAATACATCACTTAGCAAACTATGCTGAAAAATTTCATATTTTCTATTAATTTAATTTTACATTCAAGACAATAACCAGGTGCTGTTCAGCAGCACCTTTTGCTTACACTTGTTTTATATTTATGCACTCTATGTGCCTCCTTGGTAATCAGTAGATTTATCTGAAATTCCACCAGCAGAAGATGTAGAGAAGTCTAAGTTAAATCAATTTTTACTGTGAGAAGGCCAACCTAACTTTTTTCCGAGTAAATTCTTTTCTCTGTAATTGGAGTTCTTTCCATATCTAATAATTTGTTCACACATGTACCAATCGGAGTGAAAAGACTATGTACAGTACCAGCTTAAACCTTCGCTGTGGTTTGCTTTTGTTCATAACATCAAAGGCAAGGAACTGTAAATGTAATTTGTTCAAGATAATATATAGAGCACATGGAGATTAGGGAATTAACCAGGCATTTAAACGCATTATTTTTAAACACGTTCTTTACCTGTCTGCTATGACCTTTTGCATAAAATCATCACATTTTGTTATAAAGTTTAAGGTCTGAGTTTGGGGAATCTGCTTTTATATATGCAGGCACAAATGTGCTGGTTATTTGTATTGTGGACCAGATCCTTTACTCTCAAAGTATTTTAAGATTTCATACATATTTATTACAAATCACTGCTGTGACAACATCAGCTACTTTACCCATTTAAGTAAGAAAATGATGATATTTAGAAAGAGAAAAGTACCTTTATGTTTCATAGTTTTTTTCTCTACTTGAAATCAGACAAAACTCTGACCTGTTTGCTGGCATTCATCCTGTCCATAAAGCTGTGAAAAGTTTGATAAATCATTACACCTCATTTTCTGACACACCGGGTCTGGGATTAAGTGGGTCAGAGATGCAAAACTTCTGGACATTTCATTCAATATTCCTGGCATTGGAGCCACAGAAATCCAAGTTTGTACTTTTTAATGCTAAATCGGATCCTAACTGCCCAAGTAATGGGGTAAAAAATTTTTGTACTGTCTATCCCACCCGTCCCATGGATCCCTCTACATATGGATAATCAGGGACTGGCATTAGAGAAGATTTAGCATCTATTTTTCAGTAAAGAAGACAGGGCCAGAATATTTACTGCACTTGCATTACTATTACTATTAAATAATTTCACATTTTTTGACTGAAGTATATGACTCTCTACTGGAAAGGTAAAAATGAAATCACTGTTCTGAAATAACGTCTCCCGTGACTCATTTGGGTTTGTAGGAAAATGCGATATTAAGAACGTTTATCCTGAATAGTACTTGCATTTCTTCTAGTGTTTACGTCCTTACGCTGGTGTGCCCTGGCAGCTCAGTCACCCATTGTCCTGCAGAGTGCTGACGTACGGTTTTGTTTCACCAGGATTGAATAAAGGGATTCAAAGAACTCCACATCCAGATTTCAAAAATACACAGTAATTGTTTAAAACCAACTCTGCCATTTTACTGAAGACTGAGATTGATTTATGAATGAGATGCCAGTCTGTCAGAGAGAGATCAATCTATCAAAAAAGAGCTTACGAAGCTAGTAAGGCAGTTATTAAAATGTAACAGAATATAATTTCAATGTATTTTCTTTCTAAATTTAGGATTTATTTTCTCAGCCTTTCCGGCAGCAGTCCTAAGCTCTCTTTATTGTATCTGATGGTTATTTATTTTCTAATCCTGTTATATAATTAAACAAACATTTTAGTTCTGCTACATGTGGAGGAAATGAAGTAAACAAATGCATTATCAGACTAAATTCTTTCCTCGGTGCGAATCAATATCTAATATATTAATTTAATTTTATAAATTAATTCTGTCCATTACTCTAACCAATTGCCCTTTCAAAAAATATCAGACACCGAACAAATGCAAGATTGAAAAATAACAATAATTTCATAAATCATCAGAATAACGCACATTTGGGTATTACTTTCTAGGCCTGAAGCCAAAGAACTGGGATAATATAACAGGAGCAAATCAAGCTGTGAACTGAAATGTATGGATAAATGTAAAATAAATAAATAAATACTACTGAGCACTGAATACAAATAAAAAATTTATCACCTTGACATTTTCTCGTAAAATAATATTGTCATCTTTTTTTCTGAAAATATAGTCCTGTAGAAAAGATTAATTAATCTTTTGATAAAGAATCATTATTCATGCAGGTATCAAAAGAAGGATCTCTTTGCCATAAATGCCGTATCTTGAAAAATTCTAAACCTTATCACCAATATTTCTTAAATCAAAAATCTTGAGAAGATAGACTGTGATTGAAAGGCTTCTTGATTTAGTTTTTAATTTAAGTATCACTATCTTTTAAAGTAATCTACCTTGAAAAGAGATTTTTGAACAAAATGTAAAGAAATGATTGCAAAAATTTGCATTTATGTACAAAGGCATTTTGAAGAATTGTAACTACACAAATATCTATGTAACAAATGAGCCAGTTTGTTTTTCTTTCTTATTACATGCATTAAACAAAAAAAAAATGTAAGTACTAACTTGTTATCTGCACTGTTTTCTATATTACTTTTTCTATCAGTTATATACCATTCAGGAAGATAAGGATAAAACAGAACTAAAATTAATAATCATAGAACTAAAATTAATAATCATACATTTGCATAATTCTTAACAGCTATCAGATCTAGCAAAATGCTTATCGGAAATTTAAAATCAATATTCAAGCTGAATAAAAATATATTCCCACGTTTAAATGCTCCATTTACAACATATACTGATTTAGCTCAGAATGTCCTTGCATATTTAAAGTTCCTGGCACAGCTGTTCAGTGAACTGCTAGCATTTTAAGAAGGATACTATTGCTCCATCTAGTGAAAAATTTGTAACACATCAGGCTTCAAGTCTGAAGCTGAACAACTTACTTTTTTGAATCTACCCTATTCATGTAGCCAAAAAAAATATATTCATCCTCTAGTCAAATTCTATTCATCCCTCTGTTAAAGTAGAGTTCTGATTTTGCAGTACATGACAGGTTTAAGACTTTATTCACAATCTTTTCAGATAAAAGCCATGAATGGAAAATTGAACTGTAATAAAGAGTACAAGAAATAGGATGTAGGAGATGTTCTCCATCCCAAATGACTGAAGTCATCCCAGTGTTCATCCCATCCCTGGTTGCTTCCTCTTGCAATAAAATCCTCTGTGCTCCCTACTATTCATCTGGTATTTCTACCTTATTCTTGCAGTTGTTCTTGAGAATTTGATTTTCAAATTCATTTTTGTGTTGTTTGTTCTATATTGAATACTGAAATGAAAAAAAAGAAAAAAAAGGCAACACATTCATTCTGGACCCTATCTAGTATCTCCTATTAATGGAAGGTTTTTTTGGATTTCACATGTTAAATAACAGCCCTTTTTAGCCCATGTGAAGAGACTCATCTTGCATTTGTGCACATTATTTCTACATGATGCATTACACATTGTCCATTTGTACCTAATGTTTGTAGAACTTAAAGTAACATAAAATGCTGTGAAAACTGGTGCAACAGCCTAGGTTTCATGAGGGAAGAAATAATAGGAGATCTCTTTTCATTGTCTGGAATACATAGGTGCTCTTTCCCATTTAGTAATTATTAACAAAAACCCAATGTAGTTAGGAACATGCTACTATTCAGAAGATTTGAAACCAAGTTTAAGGTGACAGCATAATATGAAGACAGCCAAAAGTAAGAATTTAATGCTTCTAATTTTATTCTCTTTCATTCTGGATGTGAATAATAAATAGGTTTCACGCTTGCAGCTTTTCTCTCAAGTCATAATCAGATCCAATCCATATTATAATTTGAGTTTTTATCCTGTTTTCTGGAATCCATTCTCAAGAATATGAATTAAGAGAGGTGGTAGCAGCTAGCAAAAGGAAAAGAACAAATCATAATAACAATAACAATGTTCTTCATTTAGTAGATTCCTTATATCAATGTTTAAAACTGAAGGAGCTCAGAAACACCAAAGACCATTATGTCACTAAAAGTAATTATCCATTTGTTCAATGTTTAAACTTGAATTTTGACAATACCTGTTACTACTTCACCTGAAACAAGATTTTTTTTAATATAATGCATTAAATGATATCCAAAAGTTAATATCTTGCAACTCTACCCTTCAAGGAACTACCATTTCAAAGTACAGTGAAATCTATTTTTCCAATTCCATTTGTGTTTCAATGAGGTTTGTAATTATCTGCCATAAAAAGACAGCTAGCAGGCATCTGGTATCATACACAGGGTAACACCAGTACACTCACAGTCATGTTCGTTGCTTCAGAGTGCTTAACTGCTATGTTTATAGAGCAAGAAATAAAGCCTCCTTCTGTAATCTATAATCAATGTCATGTTAACAGAATGCTACATTTTGCAGCCATGTACATCTTCTGGCTGTTTTTTGAAGCGGATAAAGTTGACAGTCAAAAAGAAATATTAATGGCCAATTGGTCTATAAGCAAAAAAAGCTGTAGGAATTTCTGTCTGTGTTAGAAATCATTAGGGAGATGAGGAAACCATTCCAGTTATGGTTCTCAGAGTGGTGGAGTTGGTACAGCAGAGAACTGTAACTGTGGAGAAGTAATGGACCATTTGCACTTCACATTGAGTTTTTTGCACTTCATATTTTAAAATTTTATCATCCTTATTTTGCTTTTAGGATGTATCATGGATAAAACCTTCATGATACCTGAAGGAATCTGGAGATACTACCTGTTGATTGTGAATTTTGTGACAGTTAATGCATAACAGATCCATGAAGAAGAGAAAAGTGTGCTCACCTGCACAAAGACTTCTCAGGAAGTGGACTAAAAATGACGATAACAGAGAAAAGACCTGACAGCATGCAGAGAAAGGCTTAAAGGTCTTAAAGATAAACATAGGATCTGAATTCTTGCCATCCTCATTAGAATTAGCTAGAACTTGAGTCCTGAGCAGAAGGCTGCTGAGTTCATGTGAATGTCAGCCCTCAAAAGTACAAATTATTCACACCAAAGTAGCCCAATTTTGTAAATGAGTGTATAAATTTTGTAAAATTCCAGCTTCACTTCTGAAAGCATTCCAGAGCTTTGTTAATTCTCTCAAATCTGCTTTTCTCTAGGTTTACATCTACTGATAATGATTTTCTCCTGGCTTCTCTCCACAGACTTACCACTTTAAGTCTCTGATAAAATCCTTATTACACTGGCATGTAATTTCTTGAACATAGACCAAAAAACCAAAAGGCTTGCTGACCTACAGAGCTGCTAGATTATCTTTAAAAGGCAAGCAAAAGGAAGCTTTTTGATATTTTATAATGTCAGTGTGATGTTTGTGAACCTGATATCAAAATAACACTTCTAACGAGGAACAGGAGTAAAAGACGTATTTTATGTCTATTCAATCAAAAGCTAATCAAGTGATAGGAAAGTTGGGGAAGCATAATCGCTGTGAAGACTCTCAGCAAAGACAGTGTAAATTGGCTGGGGGGCGGGTTAGCATTGGGTCTGTCAGCTAGGTACAGCATTTTTGTCGGCACGAGATTATTGCCTTCTGTGCATAAGGGCGTAGCTATCAATAAGATCTGCACGGGAATGCACCTCTATCATTCTTTAAAAATAGCTAGAAAGCATGGCAGCTGGATTGTGTCTATATAGGTATAGACTATCATCATTCTCAATTTTTGAGATATTTTATGCAAATGTAATACACATTTTATTTACTTAAGGTATTTTATTTTTTAAGCAGCCACAGATACAACTGCATTTGGGCTGTTTCTTCATGGCTGAGAGCAATTCAGCAAAGCTCAGAAGCTGGGACAAACATAATTGTGTTAGCTGTAGTTGAGCTACACTTCTGCTACCCACGCTAGCACACTTCTACCTACTTAGACTGCTGGGGTCCTTGGGGTATCAAGTCGTGTTTGATATTCATCTTACAAGAGTTGCAGGTACTCAGCACCTCAGAAAGGCCAAATCTCAGTTTACATATTGCAATCAGAATTGTCCTACTATTATTTCAGAAAATGAGGGATTTCAACAGATCATCTTTTTGAAGGATTTTTAGGTATTTCATCCATTTCATCCACCCATCAGAAATTTACAGCAGAACATTCCAGAACTTACAAATTTTAAGGAGTTTTGATGTCATTGGCTTTCAATGCCAGTGCAAAGATATGTAACAAAAAAAATAATCACTAGAAACATTCCATTCCAGAATTTTCTAGATCAGTTTAGATACCATTAAGTTGCATTAGAAAATTAAAATAGTTTTAATCTGAATAGTGCACACAGCTTATAACAATTTTTACCTAGCTGATCTAAAAAAAATCCATTTTTTAGGGGGGGGGGAAACAGCTGAAAGAACAGGTTATATTTTAAAAAATATATTCTGATATATATATAAAATATTTCTAAGCAAGGAATGTGCATTTTCCACTGACAGGAAAGGAAGGCAGGGTTAGGTCAAAAATCTCCCACATCCAAATAAAAAGAGTCAATATATACACAGATGAAGAAATCTGTTTCACCCACACATTGAAGGAGCACTATATACCGATGACAGTGAATCTGGCACACATAATGCTAATTATATGCGTAAGCAATTGCACAGTGAAGATTTGAGTGAATTTTGTTTCTGGATGAGCAAAAGCATAATTTAAGCAGAGATCTGCCTGGCTGAAGCTGTTATAAATAGACTTCTAAATGAGATTCCAAGACGAATAAAATAGCATCTTTAAGTACTTCTAATGAAAAAAGGGTAACTTCGAATTCATGTGATTTAGGATCAACACTCCACTGGTATATCACCACTTACTCACTCTTCTGCTGATTCTTTGTCATTTGTTCTTCATTATTAACCTCGTGGCTAAGAGCTGTCAAGACTGTTAAAAAAAGAAAAAAAGAGGAAGCTCAGAGAAAAATCTGTGGATATAGCAAAAATACAGGTAAAGCAGAAATATTTTGTTTGTCACTTCTGAGTGACAAATATATGTGGTTTTTATTGTTAACTTTAGATTAGCCAAAAATAATAAAAAACACAGAACTTTTTTTCATATTTCTTTCCAAGTTCATGTTTTTCAGTGAAGGCGAAAAAAACTGAAGAAAGGGTTTATAGCAGTGTTACGATGACCTCTTGTGGTTAAATAATATATATATTTTGTTTCACAGTTTCTCAAAAACTGACAGTATCAAAGGTTAAATTCTGCTCTTAGATCAGTTTTGTGTTGCTAATTCTGCTTAACTGAATTAACTTCTCCTCCCAAACATGCTACCAGTATTTGTTTAGCTCACTGCTAAAAAATTCTTTTAAAAATATCTCAACCTTTGCACTCTACAAACTTAACAGGTGAGAGTATCGTATTTTCTCACATGGTAATTAGTTAAAGTCAATTCACAGCTCTGTATAAATAAATTCATTAATATAAAGAACTATAATTTTTCAAAAATAAATTACCCACTACAAAATGTTAAAGAAATCAGATGATACTAACCACTCATTATAAGAAATTAGAACAATAGATATTGAACATGATATTGATAGATTACAACAGTAGACACTGAATATATATATTTTTATATAAAATTTTAGTGCATTAGCTAATTATATGTATCATGTCTAAATTGCTGCTAAAGCTGTCTCACCAATTTTTCTTGTAACAAAAATGAGAGGACTGAGCACTTTCTGGTGTTGTTGAATGCGGTCTATTAACCTGGATCATATAATCTGACACCTTATCCCTTAACAGATAAAAATCACTTCAGACTTTAGCCTGATTTTGCAGTTTCCTGAAATCATTCAAAATTACACAGATTTCATGAAACAACTTTGCTGAGCGATTATACTTCAAGTGATGGTCCCAACAGTATTTATGGATCTCGTGGTAGCACTTTCTCACTGGAGGATCACCAGTGGTGGTATTTGCACCTGCCAGGCAGTATTCACATGACCCCGCACCTTACTAAATTTAGGATCTATTGCAAAGCGATTTCTGCACTGGCTCTGCTGTGTGAAGTTTTGGAAGCTCGGCAGCGGCATAACCTTGGACTGCCACCAGCTGGATATGTGCCACATTCTGATACGCTGTGATTGCAGCTGGGGGAGGCCTGAATTCAGCTGCTGTGAGCCCTTACTTGTTTATGTAACACACACTTTAGAGATGTGTGGGGTAAAAACAAACATTGCTCTTAGTGTACACAATAATGAGTGCCTCCTATTATTACCTCGCCTAGTTTCTTTTCTTTGAAAAAATTAATATCAGAGGCTGTCGAGCGAAACACACTAGAACAATGATCACGACAACAAAAAAAAAAAAAAAGGCAGGTTTAAGTTAAAATATGGTTATCTTAATCTGTCAATAAGGAAGCACTGACAGTGGTCACATATCCCAAAAAAATCTCCCTGGCTTTTGAAACTTCATCAACAAGCTACTTCTAACAACTTCTCGCACAAGGAGGTTCTGAGCACCGCCAGCACGCAGGCTTGGGAGACAAAAACAAATTGTTTGTGTCAGGGAGGGAGCTGGTTTATTTCTATTGTCTAATAGGCCTAATCTGTCTCATTTTTCTTTAGCTGGGTTAACTCTGCAATGCTAAGAACTGACTGACTTAAAACTGTAAGCCTAATTTACAAGGAGAAGACTTCAATACTCTAGGCACCATTTGAACTATCAACTAATTACAGTTTGCATATCTGAGCATGTGATTTTTTTTAAATGTCTAAATGCTGTCATTATTTCCCTTGCAGTCAGTTACAGGCGTGGTAATAACCAGCCTGAGACAATTTTAATTTGACCCTCAAGGTGCAGTAATATTACTCCCTTGGCTGAGCCTGGCCAAGTGGCTCAAGGCCAGCCAGCCAAGAAGCCAGCTAGCTAGTGACCTTCTTCCTAGAGGAGGCAGTGGGTGGCTGCTTGGGCAGTAAACGCCCAGGCATCTCATGCCTCGTTGCATGGCCTACAAAGACTTGCTGTGGCCAGGAGTGAGGCGGTACAGACAGGGATCACCTGGTGAGTACCAAGCTGTCATCAGTCTCTCAACTCCCAGGATAGGGGTGGAAGTCTCATACTCACAGCCTCGTCCCCATGGCTGCCAACTCACAGCTCTCACTGCAGCCACATTTCAGCGCAAGGGATCAATAGAAAAGTCAAGCCACATGTCTTCAGCCGACACAATACACCAAATGTGTTCAAAGCACTGAAAACTGAGTCTAAGTGTTGAAATGTGGATGGCAGACAGCTGTTGTAGTTTCTGTTGCTGGTGTTAACCCTTCAACCACGCAGCAGTCTTCAGACACCTCATTGCAACTTTCCCAAGCTCCAGTTAACCACATATCTAAACATCACCTAGTGTGTGATAAGAATTTCCCTTCCAGCAAAGCTTGCAGACATACGTTGCATACACTAGTGAACTTAGGGAGAAAAAGGACTTTTTGTGTTGATTACAGAAGCAAAACCACTTTGAACTGTCAGCTTTGGGGCACCTCAATTTGAAATGCAGCAGACAGCAGTTCAGTATAAAAGTCACTGATAGATTTAGCAGTTTCAAGATTAAATTGAATCAAAATCAGGAAATCTAAAAAGGCTCTAAATCTGCATTATTGAAATAAAGATTCCCATTTTTATAATCTTCATTTTGTAAGAGGAAAAATATGAGTTATTTCCCCATCTTACTGAATATAACCAGAGTATTTTGATTGGAACTTGGAGAAACTGTAGTTTTGAGGTAAGTTCTGGATACTCACTTTAAAGGCTAATGAAAATGAAACCCTTCAAAGACCTTTCACCTATGGGCTTGATCTAATGTTCACTGTAATTATTAGAAGGAACTTATAATTCCTATACATGTTTACTGATAGAGATGAGCAGCAGAAAATTTCTAGCAATCAAAAATTTTAAAAAACAAAAGGTATACAGAGACACTAAAAACCTCCTGTTTATAATACATTTAAGAAATGCAAAAATGCTATCAAGCTTTGTAATATGCTTTCTCATTCGCCAATCAGTACAGAGCATTCTTGTAAGCAATGGTTAAAGCTTATACTTCCTTTTTGGCTTCTCTTTCAACAATAATAGGTTCATTTGCTGGCTCTGACAGGAGGGAGTTGGATTTGCTGGCTGGCTGTTGTGTAAGCATCAACTGTACTGGAACTACACTGGGAGCAAGAAACAGGAAGAAACCAGTTGGTAAAACACAATCATAGGCTGGCAGGAAATCAGTGACTGTTTGTCACTCCTTCCAAAGAGAAGAAAAAGAGTTGGTGGCAAATACTCAGTACCATCAACTATCCAGCAGAGAGTTTAAATCTCCTTTTCTCCATGCCAGGATACTCAGAGTTTTACTTCAATGTGGACCATGGCTACTTGGAGGGTCTGGTCCGAGGGTTCAAAGCTGGGATCTTGACAAGTGCAGACTATGTCAATTTAGCACAATGCGAGACACTAGAAGGTAAGTCTACTGTTTTATTTTATTTAGGAAGAAATACTGTTCTTTAGACCTTTGAAGAAGGGAAGGTAAAAGACTGAAGTATTGAGAGCTTATTTTAAAAACCAGAGATAACCCTGATGTGCTTTGAAGAACTGTTCCCATATTTAAGTTAATAGCTTTCCATGGAAATCACCCTAGGATTTTACAGACTGTGATTTGCAAAGCAATCCAGATGATGGGATTTTCTAGTTTACTGATAAAGTTTGGAAATCTCATCCATAGAGTTCCTATGGAGATTGACAACCTTCTCACAGATTTTAACCATGCTACAGAACTGTACAAGTATAGAAGTTTCATATCATTTCAGTTGGATAAAATAGTTCACAAAAGTCTTATTAAAAGCTTACCATTTCGCACTGATTTTCTCTATAAGAGATAGAATTTTAGTACTTTATTACTTCATGAGTTTTACGGCAGTGGGGGACATTCTACTTGCCAGGAAGAGAAAACTAGACTTCACAAAGATAAAACTGAACTATTCTCAAGCTTAAAAAAAAAAAAACAACAGTTTTTTCAAGGTGACTTTGCCACAGTAATAAAGAGAACACAGACTAGTTTTCAAAACAGCTTTCTGTGGCCAAGACTGGTCACAGCCTGATGAAGACAGATTTGTACAAAGAATCATATGACATACCTCTAGACCTTTGCCAGGAAGAAAATGCGACAGAAAAAAAATCACCTTTCTAATGGAACATAAAGTTTCTTTCCCTGACTCCAAATAAAAGCTATGATTGTACACTGAAATAATTTCTATAGCATGTAGTATATTAGATTCATTTGAAAAAGCAACAAGGAGAAATAATAAGCTTGCTCTGTTGCATTGGTTGCTTTGTGTATGTAATAATGGATTTGGGGAAATGAGAAGTGCAGAATCTGATGATTCCCATATACAATCAAGTTTTGAGGCTCTCTAAACTATTAATATAATAACAACATAAGTCTGGGAAGGTTGCATGCCATCCATCTTGCAGATTAAAACAACTACATTCAAATAGATACATGTAGGTATTTACCTGTCAGCAGGATAATGTTCCTCTCATAGTTAAAGAAGAGATTGTCAGTACAGCCAATGGGATCTAGAGACTATTCCACTGACCAAGTGCATGTACCTACTTCAGCTGATAAGCTGGAGAGCTGTATCAGCTCTCCATTTCATACAACGGCAGTTTAGTCACACAGAACACATGTATACACTTACTCTGAGAACTGAAATCTATTCACGTCAGCTAGACAAAACCAACAGTTTCCATAGACTATTTGTACCAGCAGTTGTGATCTATGCAACTTAAAGACTCTACAGACACTCTTGATATTGTATTTAATTGTTTAACTGCTCCAGACTTCGGAAAAAGCTAATAGAGCTTCAAACAGCTATAAAAGACACAAAGGACAGAATGATGGAATTATTAAACCTTGCTCTTACTCTGCCTGTCTCTGCAAAGGAGCTTAATAAATTATGTCACCAAAGGCTCCATTAAGAAAAAAAAATACCCATAAAATTCTGGTTACTTCTGAATAAGATGAAAACATACAGGTTTAAATATTTTTAAAAACATACAAGAAAAAAGGATTTCCCTCATCCTTCCCAGAAGAATACCTGCTCATGGTAAGTTAAGAATAGTTAAGAAAAACTATCTAAATTTTAAGTCAAGGTACAAGAAAGTTATTTACAATGAGGAAGTAGTTTTCAAACATTTCTGAGTCATATAAACCTTCAGCATTACTAAGAGCATGCAACAGACAGACAGATCACAACAGAGAGATAAAATCCTTTTCTAAGTAAGATTTATATTAGAAAGAACAATGACTTTTTTATTTTTGAACCTTCTTTCTAATGTTCATTCAATTTTAGAACGTAAATTGTTTCAGTAATAGAAGCAGCAACCACCTACAAGCACATCTTACTACCCACTATGACTTCCTTTTTTTCTCTATTCAGCTACATCTCTTTTTCCATTGTAACATTTTCTACTTCTTTCAGACAGCTAACAGATTCCCACCAGTTATCTACCAAATGTATTATTTATAATGAAAATATGAGAAGTATTGGATTTGTACACAAGGCTAAATACACTTACCTCTCTGCACATAAAGGATGCTGTAATATTGAACTTGCACCACTAGTGTACAGTGCACCAGAACCACAGGCCCTTACCTCTAAAGTAAAAAATTGAGCTTTATGCATACATTGTATTTTGTTTCCAATTAAAAGATCCAGCATGTGGATTTGCACTGTGGTACTATTTTGCTTGTCCAATAGCGCGTTCAGTTCATGTCTTCACTTTAAAAGGTAATAAATTTACGCCATTCTGCATTCTGCGGCATAGCACCACACCACAAAAACTGGCCTAAGTTAAAAATATTATAAATATGCTAAAACTAACAAGCAGAAACAGAATCAAAACAACCCCAAGTAACCCATAAATAGAATCAAAAAGATCTTTTAATTTCAAAGTGGTTTTGATTTTCTAGAGGGGAAACCGTAATGTCAGTACAGAAGAACCACAAGAAAAACTGCAGGTTAGTGCTTTACCTCTGCTTGATAATCACAGAGTAAGTATAACAGTGAGAGGGAAAGAAAAAAAGGAGGATGCTAATTGACTTATGATACCACTGTGTCCTCTCAATTCAGGGCCACACAGAGAGAAGAAGAGGCCTTCAGCTTACCTTAGACATCCTTTCGGGCTTGTTTGAATGATTATAATTTCTATGAAGCTACCTTGTGGGCTGAAACACTGACTGAAACCTCTGCAACATGGCATGCTACTAGTTTGGCCCTATGTCACCCTCTGTTTCAGGGGAATGGGATCCTCAGAGGAACGCTGCTGACAGGCTTTGAAGTAGAATATGAGGGGGTTAAATTCAGTGCTTTATTCTTTCCTTGCTTCCTTGTGTGATGGAAAGACTACTGCTCTCCAGAAGGGAGACTAGGTCACAGAAGGACAAGCAGCCCAGCTCTGCTCCCACCAACATCACTGAAATAAGTTCACTTAACTTGCCAGAGCCAGGACACACCAGCACGCGGTGGCTGAAATAACAGTGTAAGTGAAAACTGGGGGCAGTTGGCTACCAAAGTGAGGACTCAGGCAAGACTCCATGTGCTTGATGCCGCGAGTCCAGGTTAACGCTTTGTTCAAGTTCTCGCAATACTCCTTTCTGATCAGCGCCATTCCTGTCTTAACTGTATTCATCTTAAACTAGTCTCCCTCTGCACATCAATTCCCTTTAGACATACAGTTAATTGTGTTTGGTTGCAGTTCAATTGTGAGTAAAATCATGTGATTTAAAATCACATTATTTAAAGTCATACATTTCCTACATACGATTTCCCTGCATGTAACTGTATGAGGAAATACGCGATGCAGATGGATGGCAATAATACTGACACCTGAAATACAGGAATTTTCTTTCCTAAGGATCTTGTGGACATGCTGAAAAGCCCAGGGTCTTGTGCAGGTCTCCAAGAGCCCCTGAGAAAAGGAGCAGCTACCATCACTAAAAGGTTTTTGTGAACAGGAATGTCTGAAGCCCCTGTAATGCTCAGTCATCTCCTCCTGCCAGGTCATCAGGTCGCGTTACTAGTACAAGTGTCTGATGGTGTTACTCCAGAGGTCTTAGTTAGGCCAACAGCCAAGAGAATACCATTTAAGACCAGCAGAGCAGTCTCTGAGCTGCACTGAACTCTGTCATGGTTGTGAACTCTGATTATGACATTCCTGATCGATACTATATGGTACTGGACCTTGTGGATGACTATTTTCTCAACTGTTTTGGCCAAGGCCGTGAGATAGGGTTGAATACTGTTTCTTAGATACAGTATGCATGCTGGCACTTTATTAAATCATTTATGATTATGAAGAAATACTTCTCTAAAGCAGGCCATGGAAGTGACAGGGTCATAAATCCAGTATTCCTGGGCATAGTATTTCCTCCATAGCTTTTGAGAGCCAGATGGGGCTATTTAATGTGCTATAGTTAATATTTTTCATGCCTTACGTTAGGGCATAGATTTTGAAGCCACTCAGTCAATAAGAGAACTGAGGAAGGTGACACAGTCTTGTCAAACTATTCTCAATCAGTTGGGTTTGTTTTCTGTTCATCTCATGACGATGTTAAACACACTTCAGAATGGTCAACACTTGGGGCTGATATGTGGGTTTTGGAGTCTGCTTTAGGTACTAAACCTCTGAAAACCACCATGTTTGGAATGCATTTACAGAGCGTGACTCAAGGTAGGTATCAGTGGTTAGTCTGAAATGGAATTAAAGAAAGCTGGAATTCAGTTCTCTGCATGTAATGAGGTAGTATTATCTAATCCCACTATATGCCAAGTATTTTTACCTTCTTTGCAACAAAAAGAGAAAGTAAAAATCAGTTTTCACAGGAAATGTAGATGTGATATGAAAATATTAGTGATTTTTTTAAAAGTTGGTCTTACATATTTAGACTCATTTCTGGGCATAATTCAGCATTTTTATTTATCTCTTCATCTTTCTCACCTTTCTCTCTTTCTTGAAGTACGTGGTTTTCTTTTTTCATGTTTGGATTCTCTTTCTTCTTCCTACATAGAAGCCTGTACTGAAACTATGGCTATTTCCTAGTATCTGGCTCTGACCATTGAAAGACCAATTTCTTCTGCCTTCTTTTGTCAACACTTTTGTGACAACCTATATAATTTTAAGAAGCAATTATGCTAGCAACACTGCTAGTCTATTGCAGGAAGATCTAGAGAAATGCTAACAGTTGCAGAGAGCTAGCTGAGTAAGGCTGTCCTATCCAAGAGTCTGTTGATGTAATCGCTAAAACGAGCTCGAGTGGCAGCTAAACTGAATAGAAAACTCTGAGGGTTATTTATCTCAGTAAGCTAGAGTGCTAGACGTAGGAGTTCGAATTTGCAATGTACTAGTTCTTTTGCTTTAAATCTCAGTGTAGGCAACCTTTTTGCATACCAAGAAAGTACAAGTATGGGGAATTAGGAAAGAGTAGCTACTATACTGATAAAAGCACACCTTGCTAACTGCGGATTAACTTCCCTTATAGGGTACACCTTTTTTTCAGTCAGTGGGAGTGTTGCTTCCTTTTCCCTAAATATCACTTCAGATTTTATCTGGAAATCTAATCATTATGAATGCCCAAACCATATAATATTATCCCAATCTATAATTTACAGTAGTTTTAATATAGCCTTTGAAGACAACTATGTAATATAGCAGGGGCTTTTCTAAAAGGAAATGTTAAACTGCTTTGAACACTAAGAACTGATTCAAATCCTTACTTTTGCCTCATGGTGGAAAATGGCTAGCAGAGGAAATCTGTCAAATGAATTCTTTGATATTACAAAAGCTTCTTTCAACTTTGTTGTCTAATCAACCCATTTTCCTCAGTTATCAGGGTTGGGAGCTCAGACAGAATATGTCACGATAACCCAAGTTTCTGGAACAGCTTCTTAGAATCTGGTAGTACCAGCCATAAATCAGACAAAGCCAAACCAGAAATGCTAAGAGAGTGTAACTGTGCCCTTTCAAGTGCACTGCAGAAGCCATTTGGAGCCCAGAACCTGAGCGAGGCAAGATGTGTTCGCTCCTCTTCTTCGGGCAGCCTGGTAACGTAAGATTATAGTCTTACCTGAGATTTGAATGTTTCAAATGAAAATTTAAGATCTTAATAAAGTTAAAGGATGATTCCTATTGATGCATAACAGTCCCTAGGAATGCAGGAGACAAAACAACAGACATTATAATAGTGCAAGAGTGGTGCCCTAAATAAATCAGAGAAATCAAAACATTGAACAAACCTGATTGGGAAGGGCCTCAGAAGAGCAGTAATTAACACTGTGCCTGGTGTGGCTGGAAACTAAAGTTGCCAGTGAAACTTCTGACAAAGATGTAAGTTATTTCTGCTTTCCTGTGGCACGCAGTAAGTTTTACTGGTAGAAGGCAGTACAAATTTGCAGTAATTATGCATTTACTCTGCGTTAAATCTATGGCAAAACCTTTTCCATAGAGTATGATCAGACCCTTAATATGAAAATATACTGTAAGAAATTAACATTTTAGAAGTTTTTTTATTTGGTTTGGAGACAATATAATGACAGTTTATTCTCATGATCTTCCTTGAATCTAATTTCAGATCTGAAGTTACATCTACAGACTACAGACTATGGCAACTTCTTGGCTAACGAAACTGGCCCTCTCACTATTTCCACCATCGATGATAAACTGAAAGCAAAACTACTCACAGAATTTCATTACTTTAGAAACCATGCTTTTGAACCACTTGCCACTTTCCTGAATTTTATCACGTAAGTAATGTTACCACATAGCTTACCACATAGACTCAAAGCAAAAGCATAGCTACAAGTTAAAACAGTGTAAATGCAACATACTTGAATTTCTATTAAGTTTCAAAAATAGCAAAATTACTTTTATACTGCAACATTTATATACTTTATTTGCTAATATAAGTTCTGCAAATATATATATGAAGAGCTGTTGTCTTTGCAACTTCTTATTTTAAAGGACACAAGCAGATTTTTTCTGTGTACAGTGGCAGGAGGCGTGGTAGAGATTGAGAAAAAATGGTTACAATTTTCAAACATCATTTAAGTCATAGAACTTGCAAAACTGTCTGTGGGGGTGACTCATGCAAGATTAGCAATTTCATGATGTAGAGGGCAGTGATTTAGTTCCTAGGCACGTGGCAAGTTTCAGACTTTTTTTAAAGGGGGAAAGACAACACATCGTACACCTGCCATACTTTTTATACCCTTTGAACATTAAAAGCAGAAAAACTTTTTGTTGTGTATAGCAAGATACTTAGATCCAAGTAGGTTTTTTAAAAAGTACAAGTGTTGATTGATGCCAGGTGAAGAGAAAGTTCTGATCTCAATACAGTTATAAACAGATAAAACTTGTCGATGAATGGCTTAAACAACATTAAGAACAAGGATCTGCTTTATAACAGTATAACAACATGGATTAGTGAAATGGCAGCAGGATATTTTACCTGTTTACTCCCCCAATCTTATCTTTTTAATATATTATAACAAGAACACTAGATTGTTCACCTTATTTTTAAGGAGTATTTTTATCACAACAGCAAAATAAAAGTATCACTATTTTTTTTTTTTTTTGGTCAAGTGTAGCTGACCAGTTCTAGGTGAATATATTAACAGGATCTTAAAGACTGCCCTAGGACAGCTGTGACCTGAGGCATACCATGTTTACCTTTTGCTTCAGAGAAATGAAAGTGAAAATATGAAAATTATGGCAACTCTTTTCTCACACTGATTGACATGCACGTGTACACGTGTATGCACAATTTCTGCACGCTGTTGTTTTTCATAATGGAGACACTAGTTTAAGATATTTAACACAATTATTAAATCATTTAACTACATTTCACCAGGTCCCTGAGCCCCCTCCCAGATTTTGTGTGAGATCGTATTAATCCCTATTTGTCTCTAGCTGTTCTGAATCAACAACACAAGCTGAGGGCTGGCGGTCTTGTTATAAGAATCCCAAGGGAATAACTTTTACATTTCCAAGTCACTTACAAAACTCTTGTCAGCCTCTCTGACCGTAAAACTAGTAAGAAGCTGATAGAAAACTTCTACTGAAAAGAAAACTTTTAGCAATAAAGAAGAAATCTCTGAGAACCTGTTCTTAGTTTCCTGGTGGGAGGATGTTTAAAGCTGAGTGAGAAGAAAGCCCCAAGAGTGGTCCATCTGCATTAACTCTGCAGTTTTAGTGCCCAGATTCTCACACACTTCTTTTCTGTCCAGATGGTCCATATAAAATAACAAAATCCCAAACTAGAGAAGATGCGATACCACTTATTGTCACTTGCTATAGTGAATTGACATTTCACAGCTGTTATGCTTATTATATTCATGTTTCAGTTTCCCCCTCTTTAAAAGTGTCTCTCTCCCAAACTTAGTCATGTGTTTAAAATTAATACTGTGTGTTACCTACTGGCTATTTAAAAACTTCTGTTGCTTTTTGATAAATGAGACATTGATACAGAGTGAACACACAAACCTGCAAATACTGTGGTTGTTTCTGACTTTAGTATTATTACTAATTTTCAAAAATCTTGTTTTGGTATTTTTTCAAAAGAAAATTCTTTATAAAGATAAGGTTCATTTCTTTTTCTTTCAAATACAGATACAGCTACATGATTGACAACGTAATTCTTTTAATAACTGGCACATTACATCAGCGGCCCATAGCTGAACTTATTCCCAAGTGCCATCCACTGGGGAGTTTTGAGCAAATGGAAGCAGTCAGCATTGCCTCAAACCCCACTGAGCTGTTCAATGCAATTTTGGTTGACACACCATTAGGTAGGAACACTAAATTATATCTTATTTGCTTCTTGAAACTACTCATCCTGTATTCTTAAGAATATCTCAAATGGAGTAGCATGTTTTCCACTGGATATGCTGTGTTTTGGTAACACGAAACATGAAGTGTGGATCAAGCACTTCTGAAGTGGTGGTCAGGACATTGTCTAGTAATATTTACTAACAGCTTCTATGTCAACCTTGGGTAGCAGACACAAAGAAAACATGCTACTCAAGAAGTGTAATGGATATCTTTTATACCCAAAGTAGCCACTGATCTATAATTAAAAAATGTAAGATGAAATCTTGCCTATCCCTCAATAAGGATCAAGAAGCAGACAGTCCCTAATAAATATTAGATGTTGTGGTAGAACCTAGATTCCCTCTTGGGATTTGGGCATGATTCAAACATAGAGAAAATCCCTATTTTGAAGAACTAAATCTGAAAGCAAAACAGAGCCAGGCTTGGGAACGTCGCATTCTGAAACTGGGCTGAAAGTCTGCTCAATGTGCTGCAGCAGCCAACATGAACAAACAAAAACTAACCAGCTCTGGGGCACTGCTGGGAAGAGTACTGAGAATAAGATGGAACTGGATGGATTTGAACATATATGAAATCCCTGTGTGCCCTCATCTTGAGTACTGTGAGTGGGTTTGGGTTCTGCTTCTCCAGAAGGCGTGGTGAGTTGGCCCCAGACAGAAGCCAAACTCCTACCCAGCCACTCGCTCAACCCCCGTCCCCAGCACAATGTGGGGAGAAAACAGTGGGGAAAAATAAGGAGCTTGTGGGTTGAGATCACCGACCAAGTACTGTTGCAGGCAAAACAGATTGGGGAAAATTAACTTGATTTATTGTTGATTAATACTAATATATTTAATTACTGTTTCAGGTGTTAGGAAACAAACAAACAAACAAACATAAAGAAACAAACATTTACATACTTAGGGAAAACACCTTTCCTCCCCCCTTTCCCACTCCTTTGCTCCAGGCTCCTCTCCTTTGCCCCCTTGTTATCACTGCAGGTGACACTCAGTCCCTTTGGAGAGGCAATGAGCGGCACAGGCAACAGTCAGTACGTGGCGGTTTCTTTCTTTAGTTTGAGATACTAAAGGGAACTGTCAGGGCTACATCCTCTAATATTGTTCATCCAAAAACTGGATGCTGGGAGAGTATGAAGGGAGAAGATCACAAAACACAGCCAGGCTCACATGGTCTCTTTAAATAGCACCTCCCATTGAACTGTCTGAGACAACACTCTGTCCCTCAGCACTGGTCTGTCCCACTGCCATTACTTACGAACAGTGAGGGATTGGCATACTTGTGTTGGTTATGAATACAGTATTTTTAACCGGTCCAGCTGCACAAATGAACTTCATCCCCTACCTCCCTGTTCAAAAGCTTGCTCTTTAGCCAGTTCTGCACAGGACCTGGAAGCACAGATGGCCAGGGTCAAAGCTTGTGCCCCTTACTAGTTGCAACCTGTTGCCTTTCCCCCACTACAGACATACCCAAAGAGGAAGAGGGAAAATAGGAAAGAGGATTCTCCTTAACAATTGCAGAATACCTGCATGACTTAAGACAAAAATTATCTTTCATGTTCCTCACTAGAAAATCTCCCTAATGCCCAAACCATATACTTTGGAGAAGATTAAGGCTTTCATTAGCACTTCTCATCTGATTCCCTCTGGAGATGTGGAATCTGGCTGCGGCACTGATTGATTCCCCTCACAGCAGATTCTCATTAAAAAGGAGGGAGTAGAAGGATAAGGGGAAAATCAAGGGGATTTCTCTTCCTCTCTGTTACATCACTCTTTCTTGTAAAACAGAAACCTCAGATTCTTGCTCACACACTGGTGAATGGCAATAGGAAAGAGATGCATATTATCAGCATGTAGATTTATACTGCAATATAATAAACTCTGCTTTCAGCTGCTTTCTTTCAAGACTGCTTGTCTGAAAATGACCTGGATGAAATGAACATTGAAATAATGCGCAACAAACTGTACAAGGCAAGTTCTTGCAACATAACGATAATACTTGGGGTTTTTCAAAGTGTCTCAGAAAAGGTCAGTATCATTAACCCTGTTTTATGGATGGGGAAACAGAAGCATGGTGAGATAAAGCAAGCTGTCTAAGGTCACCTGGTTGATGACAAGTCCAGGAATCAAATCCAGCTCCTTTCATTTCTACTCCACTGTTTGGAGAGTTTTCAAATTTTAGGTCTGCATCCAAATTCTAATTTAGTATTTCATTAATGAAAATGCTTTAGATGTCAGGCTAATATCCAGATCCATTTGTTTATGAATAACTCAGTTATCCACCAAATGCCACAGAACTGTTAGCTCCTAAGTGAGCCTAGACAGGCTTTTGGCTAACATTTATTTTTATTTATAGAAGATAGATGTGATTTGAAAAGGTCTAATTGCTTTGAGTCTAGCTAACATTTTTTTTACTTAAGGGTTTTGTATAATTTCTTCCTTTTTACATTATCTTTAGCATTGCTACAGCACGCTGCTGTAAGGATGTGCTTCTAACATGTGCCTTGCATTTTCAAAGTACTTTACAGATATTATCACACAGGTCAATACTCTTAGGATGGTCTCTTTAAAGGCTATACATATTTCATTCTGTTAATGGTTCCTCCTGGCACATTCTCTCCAAATTCTTTGTTATCTTTCTTTCACAGTGGATGCCCCAGACTGCAGGAAGTATTCTTACAGTGATCTGATTGCACTAGGAAAAAAATCTTCTGTTTGTCTTACAAATTATATTTATAAATTCCCAAACCAATATTTGATTCTTAAATATTCTGCTGCTTTCTCTCATTCAAAACAAGATCAGTTATGCCCAAGTATTTTAATTCTTTCACAGTACTACTAAACTCGACACTCTTTTTCCATTTGATGACATACAGATTTGATTCTTATATTCTGTGTGGATAACCATACATTTACACTTATTAAATCTATTTTTTTGTTTTTTTTTTCTTCTCACTCTTCTAAGTATCAGGGGGATCATTCTTCACACACATCTAAATTATTAATATATCCTGTCTCCTCTGCTTCAGCTGTCAATGTGATCAGTTATGTTTCAGATCTACTATCAGATAGCACTATACAGAACCCAATGCATAATCCCATGCAGCAGATCCCCCTTGAGATGTGTCTACTTAAAATTCACTTAATTGCATAGTTAGTGACAGCTTCTTATAAGAAGATTGCGTGAAGTTGTAGTAAATGCATTTTGATAACATAAACGTTCCCTAAGACAGTATTTTGGGGGATGGAGAGGCAGGGGGAACAGCATCTCTCAGATATTTAGGGTCCTTCCTGCACAGGTATTTTGAAATGGGTGTGAAGGCCAGAAACCTTAATAGACCAGAGGGCTCTGCAGACCAGTATTACAGAAGCTTTGTCCACTGTTCTGTCCTAATCCAGGGTTTAGGGTAGAGCAGGAGGGATTAGTTTGTGTATCCTCATAGTGCTGGCCCAACACCCATGGCATATTCCTAAATCCCCTCCTCCGCACTATAAATGCAGAGTTTCCTTCAGCCATCTGTTTGTTATGCAGTGGAAGCTCAACGGAGCTCAAGAAGTTCCTTCTTTAGAGAGCAAAGAAAACATAATATTTGTCCTATAACAGTTTTTAAAAACATTTGAACCCGTATTGTAATAACAAGATATTTGCATTTTAATATTTCAACTTTCAACCCAGCAAAGTAATTAAGCACATATTTGAATTTAAATTCACAGGTAGAATTATCACAGTTAATGGAAGTATTTAAAAATGAGGTTCATGACTATGTGCTGTGTTAGTCCAGGTCTTACGTAGTGTTTAAAATATTTCTTTTCTTCTTTCATGTAGTCTTATCTTGAGGCGTTCTATAAGTTTTGTGAAAAACAAGGTGGTACTACAGCAGAAATCATGAGACCTATTCTTGAGGTAAGAAAAATTCAGTCTTTGTATATGAAAGTATTCCACAATGTTTTCATAATTAGGTTACTTTGTTTTTCCTGTTCCTTCTCTTTCCATTTGCAAAGTTATTTGTCAAATGTTTGCCTCTCCTCTGAATAATAACTGTTTTTCTAAGATGTAACAAAGGCTTTATTCTAGGATGACTTTTATCTCTTGACTATAGAGGCAGCTAGTCCATTACCAGGGAGGAGTTAGCCTCAGTTAATATTTTTCTATAACAGAGAGCAGAAGAGAATAAATGGTTCACTGATCTCAAACTGTTGGCCTTTAACATTTTCCTGTATTATGTAGAAAAGCTAAAAAATGGATTATTCTTACACCTCCTAGCTCAAAATTAAATTTGGGATAGCTCAGGTCTGGCATTACTGTATATTTACTAATGTACAATCTTTAAGCTTCATGGCACTATTATGTTTGTTTACTCTCCTATTAAAATTAATGGCTGAAGTTAGAGTTGAGTGACCTTTGGAACTAGTGTTATACAGAAAAGCCCAACATTACATGTTTTATTTTTCTCTCACCTCAGAAAAGTTTAATATTTACTTTTTCCATGACATACAAAATTCCTAACGTCCTCCTCCCCAAAGCATACCTAGAGCATAGTGAATGACATTTTTGTATCTGTTACTGTAATAGAAGATCCAGAAATTCCTAACATTGAGTTCTCAGCATTCAGTTCCATTTTTTTTCATACGCTTTACCATAATTCTTTGCAGAGTTTGAAAGCCAGATCACCCATTTGCTTCCAGGAGTCTTTTCTTCTGGATAAGCAAAACTTACACCCTGGAAACTGACTGAACAAAATTCACTGAGCTCAGATGACATCACACTAAATGTTTGCATTATAGGAGAGAGATAATAACCCTGGGAGCTCACCCCTGAAGGAAGAATGAACCTATATTACCTCTTATGAAACAATGTTCTAAAAGGGAATGCAATTTAATATTTTATTTAACCAGGTCATAATGTTTCATTTTATGTTCTAAAGAAAATATTCTTAATCAAGTCAAATCAGAAATGAAGTATTTTGAGTATTCTTTTCCGAAAAATAAAAATCAAGAGATTGGCTGGCAGAGGTAAAGACATTTCCCACAGTTGATTTGGATTTTTCAGAAAGTTCATTTTTAGCTAGAAATTCATGCTGAGAGCAGATTACTTACCAACATTAGTTTAAGCATGCTGTAAAACTCTCTTTATAGCAGTTGTAACAGTCTGGTCTGTGATAAGCTTCTTTAAAATCCCTATCTAATGTCAATCAGCTAGGAGGATCAACTTTTCTGCAGAAGATTTCCTTTTCTATAACATTTTAATAATCTGAAGATACACATGGAGCAGATAGCTAATGGTTGAATTCACAAAAAGCCAAAGTTTAATTATTTGAAAGAATACTTGCTATTTATTCTGTAATCTTATATGTAAGACTACCAACCTGACCCTATCAGAATGAGGCTGAGGTATTTAGCTCGCCAACTCCTTGACCACCGGTCACGGTGCCAACCTTCCACATTAAAAGTACTGATGATCTCTTTTCCACCATCGACAACAAACATTGCATATTTAACCCTGAATCTGGCAAGAAACTGCAGGACTGCACTGCAGCTAGTGCTGTGCCTGTTATTGGGGCCTCATGCTAATTCTCAAGTAGCAGACATGCTACTTCACTTTCCCATATGGAAACCAAAGCACTTAGGAAACGGTCGTCCTGTGACTCCACCTCTACCTGCAGCAATCAAATGGCCCAAGTCAACAAATAACTGCCTCGTGGCCTTACTCACTATGGAGAACCTCATGTGCCAATAATTTGGTGAACTGAGAGGTCTGTAGGGATGGGACTGATCCTGCAAATTTTCTCAAACTGGGAGTCATGGAATTAGGTCCCAAACCTGCTAGCATTAGTTATAATTGCATCTGAGCATGCTTTTTTCCCAATAAAATATTATAAATCTAACAGCTAGATTCTACCTGGCTTTAACAAGTTAAAAAACCAAAGCATTTGTCCTTCCAAAACAGTTTCACTAGGGCTGATATGCCTGTTCATATTAATAAGGCAAGTGAAATTTGGCCCTGTTATTCATTAGCCAGAAATCTTTTCAAGCACACTTATTTCCTTCTCATTATTTCTCTATCGTTTATTAATTTTCCTTACTCTGAAGTCAGTGCCAGAGGGCAGTTGGGTCCCTGTTACAGTGTGTTCCAGTACACAGGAGTAGGATCTATGAATATGTGCTTAACTGCTAAAGTTGTAGAACTGTGTTGCAACTTCAGTTGTCTTATTCAATGGAAAAGAGTACCTTTCTGCTTAAAACAGTTCAAAAATTCACAGCATAAGAAAGTTTGCAAGCTGCCTAAAATGTGTGTATACTATATATGGTTCACTTGGAAGATTTTCCTGGGTAAACCCTGCAATTAGCAAGAGGTCTGCTCTTCTTACAACATGAAAGTAAGTAACAAAGGAAAGAAATAAACCCATAGTCAATTTAGCTCTCAAGACAGAACAATAGATTTAAATCAGACAGAACTGAGTAAGATTATTTTTATTTACCATTACATTTTTAATTCATACTGTAAGAATGGCAAGTGAAATTTTGCCTTGTACAAAAGAACAACCTGAGATCTAGACATCAGAATGACTTTCAGTCTGCTGCTGCAGGGAAAATACAGATACTACAGGCATTTAAATCTGGCAGAAGAAATATAGCCCTTGATTCTATGTGTTAAAAATTAACTGTTATTTGAAACACTTGAAAACTTTAACTTGGCAAGTAAACAGCCCCCTCCACTTTATTAAATTATCGTTTCAAAGATGTGCATTCAGAAACTTTTTTTTTTTTCAGAATTTCCATTCAACCTTTACTCTCAACAGCACTTTGAGTTAACCCAGAACAGTACTATTCATTCTTAGTCCTCTCCTGTATTATTTATAAGAGTATTATTTCATAACTTCAGAAGGGTGTGTGAGGAGATTTTTTGTTGTCAACATCTGGGTAATTAAGTAGGGAAATGAGGAAGTAGCAGAGATGATATTTTCAGTACAAAAATCACAGAATAAAAGCTGTCCTTGCAAAACACTTTGATTTTCTAGTTAAAATTTAACAAGTATTTGCAAACAAGGATTTACAATTTTTAAAATAAGGTATGTTTCTAATGCTCTGAAGTCCACTTTTTTTTAACTTTCCATAGTTTAGCTTACTGAAAAGAAAACATATCCCCACATTAATTTAGAATGAGATCTCTAATAACACCTTTTTATTCTTTGTTTTGCATATTAAGTTTGAGGCAGACAGACGTGCCTTTATCATCACCATTAATTCATTTGGCACTGAGCTGAGTAAAGATGACCGAGAGAAGCTGTATCCAACCTGTGGAAAACTGTATCCAGAAGGCTTACACCTGTTGGCCAATGCAGATGACTACGAGCAAGTGAAGTGTGTTGCAGATTACTATGCAGTATGTAATCTAATTTCTTAAAAAAAAAAACCAAAATACAAACACTTAACATCTCTTGATGTCATCAAGAGTGTTCACATAAGTTAAAAACACTTCTGAGAGAGAAAAAAATCATTGAAGAAACAAAAGATCCCAAAAAGAAGTATATGGAATCAAAGGCCTTTGGTATGAAGACATAAGATATATTATTACCTTAGTGCAATACAAAGTTTCTCTTACAGTGATGTTTAAATAAGACCAAATCACATTCTAGTAAACAGAACTCTTCCTACTTCATTAACCCTCCACAAATTGAGTTTCACTTCACAGTTGCTGCCTCCAAGATTTTGGAGCAAAAGTATAAGTCATTTTAAAATGAACTGGCCAAACAGTTCATGTCACAGATGAGTGCAAACCTGATTTATTGCTAGTGTACCGTAAAAATGCCCTTCTGAAAAGCTTGCTCTAAATCACTGATTGAATCAAAGAAGCAGATGACGTTGTTAATACTGATGCAACTAGTGCTGTTATTAAAGATGAACCAATATGCAACACTTGCTCTATGAATTAACTGTGGTACCCTGACTACCTATAATATTTAAGCTACCTCCAAGTAGGTACACAAAACAAAATGACATCTGGTCTACTGCTTTTTCCATAGAAGAAACAAGGCTGGAGATGCACATCTGTTCCTGTGCATAAACAGAATGTTAGAAGCATGTGCCACCATGTCAATGTGGTACAGAGCAAGTCTATTCATGTGATGGTAGGATATTTAGAGGAATTTGGGAACCATAGTAATAGACCTATACCGCACTGCTACTTTATAGGAAAAACAAAACAAATACACAGAGAAGCAAATTACACAGAAATGTAACACGTAAGAAATGAATTCAAATATATCTGCGCAGAATATTCCAGGGTGACATATCACACTAATGGATTTAGGTACAATATTAACGCAGATAAAGCAAATCCAGCTGACTACTGGAAATAAAATGAGCCACCATGTGAGGATCAGAGTTCAGGGTTTTGGCTCCATTTACAGCTCTGGCTCTGATGGATACTATTTGTACAAGAAGTTGAGTGCTCTCTGTCCAAAGGAGTGAAAGGTCATGTGTCATTTTACAATAAGCCTCTTCTAGTGCCTTCAGTAAATTACATTAAGTTGTAGGAAATGACGGTAAGAAATACACGAACAAATGTGATTTTTCTTTCTTTTGCTGACTATATGCTTTTAACTTTTGATTTATGTAGAACTGTAATCTTTACATGAGTTCTTCTATACAGAAAGATCACTTAACGTAGATTGATTGATAAAGTAATGTAAAGTATCTGAGCTGCACAGAATGCAAAAGTACCTCATTTCCATTGGGTGGTTGTCTATGCTTTTAGGAATACAAGGCTGTGTTTGAGGGCGTAGGGAGTGGCACTGGAGAAAAGACGCTGGAAGATGCATTTTTCGAACATGAGGTAAGAGCTTCTAACCTTAACATACCACAATGAAAGTTACACACCTAGAATTTTGATTTTGATTCTACCATACTGCATCATTCAGCTTTGTATTCAAGAACACAGTATTTCTATGGCTGTCAACATTTGGCTGAATTAAAATAGAAGGATTTACCTTTTTAAATAAAATAAATCCCAGGACATTCTTTTGAAGACTAGTTATAGAACTGTCAACCCTGATAGCCTATCCGAAAGCCATCTCATATAAACCACTTAATGAAATTTCTTTTGAATAGTCTACTGAAGAAGGTATTTCACCACTGTCCTCTACTTACCTGTAATGTTGCTGTAGTCTAGTACCAAAATGAATCCACAGACTCCTAAATATAGTCATGGTTGCAAAGTTACATAGAAATCTTGATCATAAAAGCTACCATATAAAAATCACATTGGCCTTCTTTAATATTTTATCATAACACTTGCTCATCTTTTCCACAGGTAAAGCTGAATGTGCTTGCATTCAACAACCAGTTTCATTTTGGAGTATTTTATGCCTATGTAAAGTTAAAGGAACAAGAATGCAGGAATATTGTATGGATTGCCGAATGCATTTCTCAGAGACACAGAACCAAAATTAACAACTACATTCCCATTTTCTAAATCTGAGAATTTATAATCCTACAATGCCTGAAAAGATGCATTATTTCATAGAAAAGAAGAAAAATCTTATTTCAAAAGTGAACTCTTATCAGACGTTTTAAGTTGTATTAATGATTCTCCTTGTATACAGCACTGTAAGAAAAAGTAATGTAATTAGAGATGTGAGTACTTTATAAGGAAATATTAGTGGGCTTATGCGTAGTTTTTGTCGGTAGATTTGTTGTTCCCACTGTGGCCATTTTAATGGAATTGATCAATAAAAACTTCCTGCAAGGTCTATACATACATATGCTTTCTCTTTTGTGGAAGCAAGCTTTCTAGCAATGACATCTGAAAAGCTGTTTAATGCCTTAATTTTGAATTAATGGTTTTCTCAAAGGGCCAGCTAAACCACTGCTTCTGTCTTACACTTACACTCTTCTTCATGGCATACAAGATTGTACGAAGGACTTAATACACAAATAAGAGAGAAACTTCAGGGTTACTCTGAGATTCCCCTTAAGGAATCTCAAGAGAGAGCTTCCTGAACCTTTCTAACTGTGAGACCTCTCTGCAGCTAAATGTAAAGAAGTAATTTCATTTTCATGAAAATGTTTTCACTTATTCCTTTATGGTCACATGAGGAGCATCATAAGTGTCAAACAACGGGTGTCTGATCTACTCCACGGCAATACAAACATCTCCTCCCAGCACACCAAAGACACTGTCTTATGTATGCACTAGGGAAGATTATGAAACATGAATGAAAATACCAGCCAAGTTCTGTATCAGTTTTACATCAGACACAAACAACACCAGCTCTGAGCTATTTGAGGACCTGGCTAAGATTAGTAACTAAAAATAGAGTGAACAGTTGAAGCCAGATTGTAGCAGGACAAGATTAATTCTGCTGAAGAAAAAGGAAGGATTTTGAAAGCCATATCAACATTCTGCCTTCCTACTCCATTCAAAATATTTGCCCTCTTATCTTTGAAACAGGCCATACCTTCATTTTCTGCATGACTCATTAGTTTCAGGCTGCACAATAGCAAATCTCAATCTTCAGCTGACTATGCCTCCAGTAATACGATACAGAAATAAAATCCATTTCCTGCTGAGTAGACAGAAAAATAAAATATGTCTGATGTCAACACCTCAGAGTTATAGAAAACATTCAGGCATCATGGTTTTAAGAACTAAGATATAATATCCCTCTCTCTATAATATATAAAAGTGCACAGGTATACATACATAAAAAGTAGAAAATGTTACCATTTTAACAGCTAAAAACACAGTTCCTAAACTGTAAACATAACCAAAGGGTTATATCCCAGAACATCGCATACTGATTTAATCGAGAATTGAGAAGATCTTTAATATTTTGCTTTATTGTGAATCACCGAGAACCTTACATTATTACTTTAAAAGATACTTTCAGAGAGTTTCCTTTAAAAATAATTTAGTAGGAATTTAGAAAAATCAACTAAAAAGAAATAAGTTTATAAGAAAATAATACAGATCTTATCTCTATATTAAGGCTTCTTTGTTTAGCAGATGTAGTAATTCAGAAGCAAAAAAAAAAAAAGAAACTGAACTGTAAGATTTGTGGATTGCAATTTCATTTTGGCATTTGTAGTTGCTTCCTTGCACTGCTTTTACTACCTTGCATTTCTTAATTTGTATTTCCCAGTCTGATTGTGACCAACACTTTCCAGTTCACACTTGTATCGCAAACTATATCACAAACTATAACACAAACTGCACTGAAGAAAGTAATAGGACTATGTTCTCTCCAACTTGCATTTTTCTATATTTTTTAGTAATAGCATTAGAAAAATTTGTTGTGAGCAGAGAATAACAAAGTCAACTGGTCTGGGACACAGAAACTGAATTCATATGGTTCAGCACAGTGCACAAATACTTTTTCTGTACTGATAAATCAAACCTCCCTACTTGAACAAAATAAACCAGCTGGCTTTCTGCCAAGAATTTTCTGAAGTGATTTGAAGGGGAAAGAATCTGCTCTCCACCCTAAATCATTCTGTGCCAGGGAAGATATGCAGCTGCTATTGCTACAGTCTGTGGATACTGTTGGCTCAGAAAAAAACGAGCAGGACTTGCAGCTTACATGATTGTGTTGTCAGCAGAACTGGTCTTCAGACTATGAAAAGGACAGCATCAGTGTTGACTGATGCTATTTTCAAAACAACTTTCTAGATATTTGCTAAGTAAGGACAGGATGTACTAGGCGTCGATTATATTTAATTTAAGAATAAGCAAGAGAAGCAACAGACTAAGAAAGGAATTAGGACTTTAAAGTTACAAGTCTTTAAACACCTAGCTTTTTCTATAAATAATATAATCTACTTCACTCTCTTGTTAGCAAATTAGTCCTCATGCTGGTGTGTATGTATATATATACACAAATATAAAAAAAAAAATAAATATGGTCATATATCATCTCTAACAAGATCTTATAGTGGAAGTCCAGATCACAGAATCACTACTACGAGCGTCATTAACTTCTTACTGATAATGTGAATTTGTAGGATAGGGGAACATGAGGCAATGAGCTACTTTTCTTGTTTTCTTTATACCTCTCAAACAACATGAACTTGCGTTCGCACTCTTAAATCGTTAAGCCTATCCAGACAAATTTGTTCAATATGATTATGCTGACTATGCCGCTTTGCCTGTGTCTTCAATGAGAGAGGAAGAGCAGGACCAGGAATGAGCTTCTGGTGAATGCTGAGAGCTGTGAATCTTTCTTTCCCATCATTTGCTGTAGCTCAGGTTTGAAGTGCTTGCCACCTGCTCACAAACAGCTAAGCAGCACTAAACTGGATGGACCCGGCTGCAGTGTTTGAAGCACTTCCCATGCCCAATCCCTCCTTCCTGCACAAATGACAATTTGTGTCCATGTTAGGAATTGAAGATTTATAGGATGAATCATATCAGAGTGTGGTCCTAAGACTAGCTCTGGACTCACAGTCAGTTGACAATAGTAGACTCTCTTATTCTGGTTCTATCAATTCCAGCATGACTTTCAGGCAACACGAAAAACAATCCAATACCATACTTGGCTTGTTCTGCACGTTTATGGATATTAGAGCTAATACTGTGTAACTTAATTTTCTTTCATACATGACAATACAATGCTTTCTGTTTTTACTAAGTATACATAAATTACAGAGTATATTTAACACTTCAACAACTCTACTTAAGACCAAAACAGCAGATCCAAAGTATGTGAAGTGAGTAATAGCTGGCCATCATCTGGATTTGCATCAGAATTATAAAGCTGTTAGCATGAAGATTACTATAATGGTTTAAACAAGAGATAAGACAAAGTCCAATGATGTGCTGGACAACTGGATTGCTTTACCAAAGAGCGTGGAGATCTGGTGTAATATAAATCACAAGAAAAAAGATGTAATAAATGTCAATATCTACCAGGCAGTTACAACAGTTTACATGACACAAAACCTCATCTCAAACACACAGAAAATCATTCAATCGATTGGGGTATCTCCCAAATGACAAAGAGAAAATAAAAAATGAGATTCAAGAAATAGCAAGGCAAACCTCTCCAAGAACCCAGGTAAAAGTTTTCATATTGGTGACACACAGTGAGAAACATTTGACTATTTGGAATCCGTATTTATTGGGACTTTCAATTAAAATAAAAAATTCCAACCCACATAACTCAGCTGGCAGTGTTAATGCAAACATTCCAGATGTGGAACACAGTCACTGACAATCCCATGTTAGCGTGCAAGCCAGAAAGACGAATGCCCTATTTTCTATTAGTTTGGAGCCTCTCCAAGAGTAAAAAGAAGAAAAACTAATTGCTCTGAAAGTATGCAACAGATAACTGCAATAAATATAAGCCACAAGCCTACTGACAGGTGCCATTTTTAGAGCATAACTCATCTGTTAAAATGAAACTTTGAAGTTCTGCCTCTCTTGGAAGATATAGGCCTGAAGCATTAACCTTAAAAATGATTAAAAAGTACAGTCTTGTAAGGAGTTGATTATCGCAGAATTTCTGTTCCTTTTTTTTTTTAATTCTGTCTCTGCAATTATTGTCTGCCATCAAATGACATACCCAGGGCTGGCTCTCACCCTTGGGCATGGTGGAATCTGCTGTCACCAGCATTTTAAAAAGCTTGCTGAAAGCTTTTTTTGCTGTCTTAATACTGACACGTAGCAGTGGCATAATGCAGCAAAATTTAAGAGGAAAATATCAGATTAAAAAGTATAGATTATTTATTATCAAGAAAATACTAACAAAGTGAAACTAATTGTTACATTTTTGAAATGGAAGAAAATGGTCATTTCCACACAAAGGACCTTAAAACTTTGTTGTATGTGCCCCTTTTCATGCTCAGCCCAAGTTGGTACATGTTCATCTCTGTCAGCCTCGGGACTGCGAGTGAAACCCTCACCGAGTTCTGTTGCACAGGCACAGGGATACAGGGAACTCAGCAATGGTTTTAAGTATTACTTAACAAAAATATAATCTATGGAAGTTCATTATGTGTTCTAACTTGCTACTTATAACATGTAAAAAGCAACTCAGACTGAGCTTGAAAAGGAGCAGGTAGAAGTTGCAAGGTCCTTTATAAGATAATGGCCATATTTTCTTGTTTTCCAATCTATAAAAACTAAATATTCGTATCTTCTTAGTATTATATTGAAAATGTATATACTGTTTTTCTTTTGTGCCATATTGTTCTCTTAAACTTCTGTTTTGTTATATGCACATGCATGTACACACACACATGTGCATGGACTACAAAATTTTCTATTGAGTCACACACCGGCTAGAAATTGAGAGAGCCAACACTGGGTAACTCAGTCTAGAACAAATTAAAAAATGTTGTTTCACAACACTTTTTTTCCAGTGAAAATGTAAAGAACAATTAAAACATTTGAAATATCTGTAATAACATCCATTCAAGTCAAATAAAGCAAAGGAAACTCTTTTTGCATTTTCAACTAAACTGATTTAGATCACCAGTTCTTTGGGAAAAGTACTGCATTCTGTTCATACCATACAGCACAAGAGGCAAATGAGAGCATTCAAATAACTACAGGCCTAATCTAAGCTCATAAAAATTCTTTAGACCTATAACAATACTTCAGTCAAGTTCAGCTGAGCCCTATACTAGTATTGTTTACAACCTCCGACTGTATTAACCAAAAAACCCAAACAAGCTTGAGTATGGCAGAGTTTGGGGACAAAAGCTGTCCCTTATCTAGACAAACCAAGAAACAAAGACAAGGGGGCCATATATTCTCTGCCCTTAGTAAGGGAATTTAAAAAATTCAAAAAGCTGAAATTATTCTTTTAAAAAGTCTCCTCCCTCAACCAGCACTTTGACAGAAATGGCTTAATGAAATATATACATATTTTAGCAAAAGATAGGATTGAACCATCATAACTGCTACAAAACTGAAGTGTTTTATGTATCATCTGTTACATGAAGAGGGAGTACTAACACTGTTACAAATGTGCAGAAGCCAAAGGAGCCAAAATAAAACAGATGAAGTTTATTTATAGCAAATATTATGACTTTTGTAGATGTATGAAAACCACAAACAAATTCCAAATTACTCTAAACAATATGTTATAAAATCATTTTATGGCACAAAAAATAAACAAATGATTTAACAAAAGCATATAAATACATACAGTAAAAGCTACTGCGTAGAAGTCCACTAATCTGCTCCTATAGAAAAAAAATGACAATGCTCCTACCGAATTCAGTGGGAGCAGGGTTAGAACCTCCGGGGTGAGTTGCTGTGTTCGTGTGAGCTGTATACACTAGGTTTATGAGAAAAACTCGAACCTGCCCTTAGAGCTGCCCAGCATGGCAGACTGCTGCACAGTGTCCTGCAGCAGCCAGGACGCTGAGAAGAACTATTGTGCGAGGCAGTTAACCAGCATGGTCACGGCGCCCGGCATAGGTCACAAAGCACTGAGCAGCTGACTGAAAAAGATAACATTTTCTTAGAACCCTTAGATGCATTAGCGCTGATGGCCGATGCTATCAATTTCTTTGAGCACATTTCTCTACCACTCCTCATTGACAGGAGATAATAACTGAGAAGTTCTGCCAACACTATTATCACTACTGTCCTCTCTGGTCTTCATGATCTACAATTAGAGCACTTCTGAGTAGGTGCATTTCAGTTTGGATTCAGAGGTTTGACTGTCTGACTAATTAAACATCTATTCAATTTAGTATATTGGGAACCAGCTGCATGAACCCTCCTCATTTTGCTCAATATAAGCATGCAGAAACCAACCAGTGAAAGCCACTGAAACCAGTGAAAGCCACTGCTATTAAAGCATGCTAGTAAAAGTGACTGCATAAAATCATGTCATGACTTACATATCAAAGCCTTATTTCTATCATTCTAATGCAAAGAGTCTGTCAATTAAAGGTGTGAGCTTTAACGTTTTTCTCTTAAAAAGAGCAGTAACTGTTTACAGCCTCCACAGTGACACAGAGGCTATCAGTCCAAATGTAATTGTAACAGTGTAGCTTTTTCCTCCTATGGTTTTTCGATCAGTCCTTGCTATTGAATCATGACAAATAAATTACAGTTTGTAGCTTATCTTAATCTCTCAGGACTTTATCCTTACGAAAGCACAAGCCAAGTTTTGCATTAAAACAAACCCTTGCCAAAAGTATTAACTTACTGATCAAAATGCTGGCCTTTCCAATCAGACCTCCTCATGCTAATCACATGTGCACTAAATGCTATTTTCTCTGAGTGGGTCCCAGCAAATCAAATCTTCCATTGCACAAGTCTTCAAGAGGTGTGGGCCAGACCTTGAAGTGGGCAGCTCCACATTTCTCAGAACTAATTAAAAAAAAAAAAAATTAAGTTACTAAACCAGCTTGCAACTTTTCATTCAAGAACTCGGAGCACTTTGAACTCTACAGCCCTGAACTGGATTTGAGACCTAGCAGGAAAACAGGATAGTGAACACGAAATTGGGAAACTAGAAAGTTCTTTCTTATAAGTATTACTTAGGATGCAAGCTGCTGTATTCCTTATCCACTGGAACAACTTTATGGATGGCATATGCATTTTTAGGAATGGGATATTTAAACTCTAGGGTTATAAAACCAGTGCCAATACTAGAATCAAACACAAACTGAAGGTGTGAAGAGTGGTTTACTAATGGGCATTATTGACTGGAATTACACTAAGTAGTCCATATGCTGCTCTAATGATCTCAAGAATGAAAAAAAAAAAGTCTGCTATCTTCTTAAGGAACTGCATACAGGATTAATCTCAGAAGCCCCTTTATTGTCAGCCAGGACTTCCAACTCCAAAAGAAAATCACTGTTATGGGAAGATCCATATTGATACCAATGAATGGTATCAGACAGGATTTGCCCCTACAGGAGAGTTAAACAGTACAGATCACCAGGCAAGCTAAGCTCACTGGATGTTTCTATGGTTTATCGGCACAGGACAGGCAGTGAATTGTCATTTTGTGAGAAATAACAGACAATTAAATTTTGTAAATAAATGGCAGCTCAGAACAAGAGAGAGACCTTCATTTTTGGGTGTGAAATATACAGATACGGTTTAATATCCCAGAGTATTTTTAAGCAAAACCCCTAATGCTGAAGAGTTTACTGCAGTTAGTCGTAACTATGTCTATACACACTGGGAAGGGGGGGGAACAGGAATTTAAAGTAGCAACAATCAAGGAGGTACAGGATCCACGCATGTGCAACCATAATCAGCATTACCTTAATCATGGTTAGGTTCAGTTTTAGTCAGCTGCTGCTTTTGTTTAAATGTTGAGATTGATAATATGGGGAACGTACCTTCTGAGGACAACGGTAGAGGACAAAGTCGGCCCAGCTCTCTGCCATCTAACAGGTTGAAACTACTGCAACATTTTTTCTTCTGCTTAGCCTTTGTGCTTTTAGGGAATAAAAGCAAATATAGTTCCATATGAGTAATGAACCTCTGAAATGCTGCAGACAAAACATATTTACCAAACAACACTCACTTGTATTCTAATGAAGTGATAGCAATTAAAATGTAGGAGCTTTCAAATATGTTCTACTCTTTGATTTTACTTACAAAATAGGTGAGGTAGGTAGGTATGTAGGTATATTTTAATTTGTATTACAACGCCTATAGCTCTTAATCAAGATAACGAGTCCCTTCACCCACCATCAGAGTACACAATCTAAGAGCTAAAAACTGAAAGACTGCCAGGTGCATGGCCACTTCACAGGGTGCCCTAACATTAAGATTTATTTCTTCTCACGTGCTGTCCGGATGGCTTAAGCAACTCAACGTGGATCCTGCACACTGAGCAAAGAGACATATATTGCTGACCAACAGCAAATGCTAAGCGCAGGGCACAGCTATACTTCTCAGGAGCGTAAGTGGGCTAGCCAGTGCTGGAAAAGGACGCTGCTCCTAGGTATAGATGCCAACAACTGCATTAACTTATCAATTAAATCCCTCAGCAGGGAGATCTTGGGGTTGGTCTCTGCTGCCAGAACCACTTCTTTATCTATAGCCAACAGTGAAAGAGCTGAAAGTTTTGGCTGGCTGCTGAACAACCCAGGTTCAATTAAATGTCCTAACCAGCATAATTTTAAAGCATGAACTTGCAAGTCTGAGACACCGGAAACCAGATGAAAAGTGGGTCCTAAAACCAATGGATTTTAGGTCTCTAGACTTCTTGCAGATGTACAGAATGACTCTGCATGACAGGAAATAACTTGGAGTTGCACCAGTTCCTGCTCCTAAGTGAGTTTAAGCAAGCGTTAGTCACTAACTTGTTCATACTGAGACAATGGCGGGCAAAAGACAGGCAGAAATCCAGCAAACCAACTGGAAAACTTTGAAATCAAATGACAGGTGAATTTAGACATTTTGAAGAGTCAGAGGCTGAACAAGGTTTGCTTGGAGCAATTTTAGAATCAAATGCTCCAAGCATGCCAGAGTTCTGTTTTCAGTGCCAAAGTCCTAATTGGTTTAAGCCCTATAAACAACACACAGTGGAAAAATATTAACACGTTAGTGCTGGCAGATCAAAGAACAGAGTGATTTCCCAAGGCCACTTTGGCAAAAGAGACAAGAACTGAGCACACATTTCTCAAGTCCTAGCCCAGCATTTCCATCAGAAGACTTTTTAAAAAAGATTTATTTCCTAAATAATCTTACCAATAATGCATAGTTCACCCCCCTAAGAGTAGGTCAAATTATCATCAAAGAAAAACTACCCTGAAAAGACTCTGTTTTCTCTTTCATTATGCTAAACAACCTAAACAAACTCAGTCTTTCCTTGTAGATCACATTTTCTAGATCTCTGATAAAATCTGTTGGTTTGCTCTGGACTCTTTCCAATTAGTACACATCTTCTGAAGTGCACCAATTAAGATTAGTTTTGGCACAGCACCAGGCACATTAATGAGAATGATGATTATTAAAAACTCTCTCAAAACATTTCAGTTTGTGCACTTATGAAGTACACAATATCAGCGGAAAGAAAAATAAATAAAACCTTTTGGAAATTTAAGCGTCCCAAAAGACTTCTATCACCTACTCAAGGATGCTGGTAAACAAAGTCAGATTATTATTCAGACAGTATCTGAAGTCACAGAAAGAGCAAATAACTGGCATATTCTGGCAGAGTCACACAGCATCCAGAATGGGGACAATGATCTAATTCCACTGAAAGAAAAACAGTTAGACAGTCTGTCTCTATGAAATCAGAAATTCAGAAATATACGAACGAATACCAAAACCTGTTACTGAAAAAGTTCAATGACATAATCTAATGGTACTCTGATACCTGTTACAAACTGTCCAACTTTACAGAAATTTTGTTTGAAGACAGTATTGTATTTATCTCAAGTAACGTGTCTGAATCTGAGGGGAAAAAAAGCTGTTTTTCAGGAGGTATCTGCTAACATATACAAAGTTAATACTAGCTGCAATAGGATGATTTTTACAAGATAAGCAGTAATGCAGACCAAATCATATTTTGTCCAAATGTTTTTGGTTGCAGTTTCTCCTTGGCTAAGAAAAATGATGCTCTCACTAAGCTCAACGGCTTCTCTGCATATAACACAGTAACTTATAACATAACTAATACCAAAATTTCAGAAAATAATCTATGAGTTCCCTGTTACAAATGGGATCCACCAACTTAGTGGGAGCTTTGACAGTTTGAAATGGTCATGTATCTGTGTATACATTAATGGTGCATGATACAGCTGCACTCCTGCCCTCCACAGTCAGGCGCTGTCTTATATTCTTAATATAAGAAAACACTCAATGGTGAAGGGATCCTGTCTCAGAAAGAAGACCAGACAACAGTAAAGTTATTGCTAAGCTGAAAAAAACTTGTTCTGTGGCAAAAATCCTTTTGTCAAGATGAAACTTAAGTTGTGAAGCAGAAACCGAAACACTTTCTTTGTCTTCTTAAAACAATAGCAAAAAATCTTTACCTCCTCCCTATATAAGATATTCAGGTATTTATGGCCTACACAAAGACACGAGCTACCATTATCAATAATACCGAACACAATTAGGGTTGTTTTTTGCCACATTAATACAATATCTTGTTCCCACTTTCTTCCAGGCTGCAAGCCACGTGAAATTAATTAATGAGCTGCTTCCAAGCTGTAAGTGTCTTACTCCCATCCAAAAGCAACGGAAAATTAAATCTATCATATTTCATGCCCTTTTTCTCTCAAAGAGAGCATTGGGTAAAAGCGAACTTAGAAATGTATGTAAAGCAATGAAGGTATAAGACTTGATGAATTTAAACTAACCTAACCTCTCTGACTTTTGAAAGCTAGATGCTCAGGAATTATACTACTTTGCCAGACAGAACTACATTAGTTAGCAAATGAGTCCTCTGGCAAAAACACAGAAGGGAAAAATAATCAGAATAAACTAATTTTTATTAAAAGCAAAATAAATAAAAAACCCCAAACAACACTATTGCTGCAGATCTTGATAACTCCTTATAGGAGTCTTCATAAAATTGTCAACATTCCATGCCATCAAGTGGATTAGACACATCAGAGAAATTACAAGCCTGTTTACTGGCCAAGTCTAAGTCAGGTCTTTTCCTCAGTATGTGAAAGACTGAACTCAATGGAAAAACTCCCCATACAGTGACTTCCCCTGATCCACTTCACACTTGCTCTACAATCTCCTAACAGTGATTTTCAGAAGTTTTTTAATTATAAGAGAAAAACAACAACAACAACAACAACAACAACAACAACAACAAAATATTTTTTTAATTTTAGATGGCAGATTTTGCATTAAAACATGCAGAAAAAAAATATATTAAACTCACACAGACCTTCCAGGCCAGCAGTACAAGAAAACAACCCTTTCATAACTGAAATACTGACAATGCTAAAAACTAGAAGAAATTTTAACAACTGATCATCATGGGGCAAAGAGTCAAGTCCACTAACTAATGCTTACAAAATTAAATTCCTTCACAAAGATCATTTGACTTGAGTCTTCTGACTGGAGTCTATCCAGCTTTGTCAGTTATGCTGGTTGCAATAAAAAACACATGGTTTACAGCTCAGTCTTGTTATCAACTATTTATCTGCAGGTATTTCAGTATATTATAAATTACAGTGAAACTCTAGAATCCTTTTAAAAATAATAAAAAAAAAATTGTAACATTTACACTAAACCTGTATGTTCAAGCTTTGCTTTTTAAAAGAAAATGCCTTCTCATCTCCATTACAATGTAATCCAGATTGACTGAAGATGCAATTACAACATCTTAGCTGTTGTCCAAGTTTTGTGTTTGCTGTTTGGCCACTGGTAGTGCAGCAAGCACAGCTGCTGAAAAAATAGAAGTAATACCTTGGAAACAGCAAAGGCTAAGTATATGGATCATTCTTATGCATAACATTTTAGGAAAGAAATCCGATTCAATTACTACCAAGAGGCTAATGTAATTGAACAAGAACAGATTGCCATAGCTTTGCAGAAAGCCCAAACAGTTGTTTGCTATGAGCGAAGTATTTCAGAATAACTCCGGATTATCTCTGCCTTAGAAGGGATATTACTTACGCAGAAATAGCTACACTTCCTTCTGCTTTTCTTATCATTTGCCTTTCAAATAGTGACTGACCTTGAAACTTCACGAGTGCATAAAATCACTCAGATGCAAGGCGAGTTACCATTAAAAAAAAATTAAGTACCCAAAATCATATGAGTTGTCACTTTGTTCCTACATGCATCTTTTACCCCTCTTGTTTCATTGAGTTCCACTTTTGTTAATTTCTCTCTCATTTTCTTTGCATTTTACTTTCACAAATTAAATATGAAAATAGACTTGTATCCCAAGACAAATCAACAAAATTGGTCTGTGACTTCCCTGAATACAGCAAGACTAGCATGCTCCTTAACAAAGTTAATGTGATACATCTTGGGAAAGAGGGGAGAAAATAAAAGACTTATATTTGAGAAACGCAAATTAACCCTCTCTTCCTAAATGTAGTTTTTCATTTAATTCATAATAAAATCTATATCATTAGGGACTTTGGTCTTGCTAATTGACGTTTTTATATTATTATAGGTATTCAACACAAGCTAGAATGTTTCAGCTTTTTCAAATAAACTTATTTTACTGGAAGTAAGTATCAAGAAACATCACTGGATATTGCTGGAAAACCATTTTTGAATGTTGTGCAGACTTAAATACAGTAATCAACTCTCTGAAAAGAGTTACATCAGTCAGTATACCTTTTTTCCTGGTAATTTTTTGGAAAGGGCTGAAAACGAGTCATGTCTTTGGGGTTACAAAATTATTATTTTTTGTAGGTAAGACAGACTGTTGTTAAATTTAACAAATCCCATGTAGATACTACTCCCTCTAGTTAATCATTCCTTCATGAATACCAAAGCAGTATTTGTCTTTTAATTCTAGAGAGAAAAAATAACACACCTTAAAAAGAACTATGCTGGTGCATGTTTCATTGCCATATACTATATATTGTTTCTCCCTTAGGAATAGTTAGAATTGTGAGCAGGAATAATAGTAACACTAACAGTAATAGCAATAAAAATGAGGATGATGATGTAGTATACAGACAATAATCTTGCCGATTTCTGTTATTCCAAACAATCCATCTTCCATCACTTTTCTCCTTTCATCCCTGCTTTCATTTGTCTCCTACCTACCACCCAGTGAACATAAGAAAGCTGATGGGTAGTACTATTTTCTGAAAACAGGATCCATCCCTCAGGCCATATTCATAAAGCAGACTTTTTGTGCACAGTATCTCACGTCAGTTCTGTAATTCACTCAGTGCTTGGTAGAGAGCCAAAGGAGACGCCTACAGTTCATACACAGAGATGTGCAAGATTGGACTCACCCTTTAAAAACACAACAAAACAAATCTATTTGAGCTTATCTCCCACATATATCTTCCACATACCTTTGCATATAGGAATCTATGCACTTGAAAATTCTGAGCTAAGCCTCTTCTTCAAAGTCTTACATCAGACAGAGAAAGAGCTATAGAAAACCCTGTATTTTCTGAACCAAAAGTCGTGGGCTTTCACTCAGGGCAGCAGCTCACTTCCCTCCACTATACCGCAAACACCTGAGACTGCAGCAGGAAATACTGACTTAGACATCAATGAATTACTTGTAACATCATTGCCAATATTTTAGTGACCATGTCACAAACTGGCCCACCAAAGCAACCCATGTCATCTAGGTGAATGCAGAAGACAAAAGAAAGTGGAAGAACAGCTCTATTTCAAACGTGTCTTTTGTCATTCCATCAGATTTGTGCTAAAAATTTTACATGTTAAACTGAATGTGCAGAATGTGGAAGAAAAACTGCAGTGCATTTTAAATGCTCTTGAAGCGCAACAGTACACTGATTTCTACAGTGAACATGCAAGTGTTATTCCGTCTTAATATTTAATTGGTTAAAACACTCCTGTATAAGTCCTAAGAAAAAAAAAGTTTTAAAAATAACAATTTAAAAATATTATTACTCCCTTTTGCGCCTAAAAGATTTTAAATAGCAAATTAAGTATACATGAGTATAAAATTTATATCTCATTTTAAAATACAGAAGATGCACAAATTGCCAGTGAAACTTTAATAACAATCTGGGGACAATGTCTCATAGCTGCATTAAAACAGAGAATAATAAGAAAGTCAAAAGTGGCAAAGTTAAACATTCTCTAGTCTATTCCTATTAACAGTTTAAATCGTCATGGAAGGAACTGTTCATCAAGATTACTATGTTCTACCAAGGATGTGTATTGCCTTAAAATTGAAATGCATTTAATTTACATTAAACATTGGAATTATAAATAAAGAAACAAAACAGTACTATAGTGTAAATACTTGACCAAAAAAAGGACTTTCACAAGTTGTTAAAACACATGCATAGATCTGTAAGTCTATTTTATTTACTGATATACACGAAGTACCATGGTCTAATTCTTATCTCCAGTTCAGGAAAAGAAGAGAGGATTTTCAGAGACAAAAGGAGTACTAAGGCTTGAGAAAAAAAAGGGCCTGCAGGTAAGAATCCAAGAAAGGTCAGAGGTGGGTCAGGAGAAAGCTGAGGTTCAAGATCTTTTTTTTTTCCTTAGAATAAAAGAAAGTCATGACAAGAGTTCTGCACAGAAATGCAATATGCACATGTTCTATATTAAAAGAGCTCTCATATCTTAAATGACCATGAACATTATAACAACCACTCTAATGTTAAGAGAAAAAATAGATGGTTAAGTCTTAGAAAATACCAAGTTGAAGATTCAAATTTCTTTAGTTTTTCTGATTAACGCTCAGAGAAGGATCAAGAAAAGACAAGAGTAACTTGCAGCTCAAACTGATGGCTGACGCTGGTTCACTTAGGCCGTGCTCTCACAAAGGATGAACACAAATTACATCCACTTCAGCATTTTCAGTTATGCTACCTAAATAAGGAAAAAAGGACATGTGGTCCCTTACAACAACCAGAACCTTGATTCTCTGATTGTAGTCTCTAGACCACTACATTTCTCAACCTTTTTAATTGAAGGAACACTTAACCTCTGGAAGAAAAACCAACTCAGAGACCATCTTGTGCTTACTGTGCTGAAGTAGTCACAATGGCCTTCTTTTAGAGACAAATAAAAATAAAGATTAAAAATTTATCCTAATTTTTATTCTCCTCTTCCATTTTGCTTGTAGGTATGGGCGAATATGACTGTGCAGGAATTTCTGGTTTTGACTTGGTTTTTGGGCTCCCTTTTGATATTTTATTGACCGCAGACTATGGGCTGCATAGCATTGCTTTAGGTGGTTCTGCAATTAAATCACACCACTGAGTGAGTACTGGAACTAATGAAGCTTGGTCTCTTAAAGATTTGTTTTTCATGGTTGATTGACTTTGGTGCCTAAGAATGCAAACTCCAACTGAAGCCTTCTCTTATGGCAGGCATTTATAAGGGCTGGCTGGCTTATTGTTTACTCTTTCTCTCCCTGCTCCCCATTCTCCAGTGGTTAATAGTGTGCAATTTAATGATGTAGCTTTTTCTTTGTCTGTAGCCCTTCCAGGGGACATTTACAGAAGCTTTCTACTATAATCTGCCATCTATTTGCTCAAAGTTTGTAGGAATTTATCAGTCTTTGTAAGACATGTTTGAAGTTGGCCACTGAATTCAAAAAGGTTATTATGGAGATGTAGGGGTAATTGGTCACTGAACACACACTTCGTAAACACGTATCTTGCTTCCACAGGAAGTGAGGCTTAAATAATTTGCCATACTCTGATTTTCTTTTCCAAAACTCATTGTCCATTTATTGGGGAGAAAAAAATACAAGATCTTGCTACTGAAATATGAACAGAACAAAGCAAACCATTCCCCTCCCCTTACTTAAATGCCCTCCCCATACCTCATGCCTTCTAGACAATCCTATTCTCTTTCTTCCTCCAGCCCCAAACTGAGCTGCTATGCTCCCACACTCTTCTGTTGCATACCACTTACTCTCATACCCTAGGACCAGAGTCCCTTCTCCATTACTTGCCTCTATATATCCTCAGACATCTAAGCCACACCCAGCCTACTTATAACCTGCTCCCAACCTCACCCTATCTCAGCCTTGCTTCCGAGCCAGAAGTGCAGGTATGCTTCAAAACAGTAACCCTGTATGAAGCAAGAGACTTCAAACAGTGGCTCAACATTTATCTGCTACAATTTCAAGAGAGGTGAATTTACATTAATAAATTTCACACTATTGTCAGTGTGAAAACAGTACTTGATAAAAAGATAACTGTATGCTTTGTCTGCCGTTCAAATACATTCCAATATGTTCACATAAAATCTGAGTTTCCTGAATTTAGAGAAGACCTAGAGTACTTTAGAGTACCAGACTTAAAGCAAATGTTTGTGTTCATTACAACAGGAGATGAGATGTACTGGTTTGTAATTTTTTTTTTTTTCCACAAAATAAGTCATACATCCTGTGCTGCTAAGAGACAGAAACACCAGAAACAACAACACTTTGACAAGTTGTTTTCATAGATTTTTAGGATTCAGCACACCAACCTCTAGGCTTACATGAAAAACTAATAAATTCATTGCTGATTCAGCAGTGCCTCAATGATGAATAACAGATCTGAAAAAACAACAACGTCAAGGTATTGAAATAATTGTATTCTCAAAACACAGAGCCATTTTGGAATATGCTTGTACACAGGAAAATACATTTTGTGGAACTGTAGATAAAAATCGATGGTTTTTACCCCTCTCAATCATTCACTCATCCTTTAAAGTTACAACTTTTGAATTAACACTTTTTGGTCTAGGAAAAAGGCGTAGGAAAAAGATTCTCCTTATCATTCCGAATTTCTAGATAAAGAAACTAATATTGTCTAAAACCAGAGGCAAGCAATTCTATTGATTTCTACTAACTGAAGTCAAGTCTTGGCAATTTGTCATTCTTTACTTTCTCCACAATGCTGCTTAAAAAACCTGATCATTTTAATGCAATCAGACACCAAATTCTTGCTAGGCATCAAGTTAAATTAAGTGTGCCCAAGATGATTACTGTTATGTATTATTTACACCGCTACATATGCAAAAAACCTCGTATTACAGACTAGAATCTTATTGTGTCAAATATTGCATATATAATAGTAGAATCCATATCTTATACCTTAAATGAGAAGCAACATATGCACACCTCAGAGAGATGGGAGGAAATATGAGACAGTAAATAACTGGACGGTGCAGTACCCAAGTTCCCTAACCACTGTAAAACTATAGACTTTAAATTATACGCAGTAGAAGAATGTCTAAAGTAGGATTCTACTTTAACATACAAAAACATACACCACTATAAGGACAAACCCTTGCCCCTTACGTACCACATAAATAAGATATTTTGTAATGACAAGATATATTTAAGGTATAGTTTTACAGACACAAACATATATATGTATATAAATAAAACATATACATAAGTACATTCAGTCTGCTTCTGCTTTCAGAACATAATAATCATGGAATCAGAGAGAGAAATATGAGGAGACTCTGACTGAATGCCAACAGCGCAGACATTCAGTTGTTATAGGGAGTGTTTATTGTCCTGGAATAGGAGCCAATATTGTGCATTGAAAAGCCATTGGTTAAAATGTCTGAACACTGTTAGGAAGAAGGACCAGAAACTAAAACTTTCCAGCTGTTCTAGCTATGTTCCCTAATTGCTGAGTTGTCCGGCAATACTCTCTCGCACTACTTCAGTGTGCCTTTGTGAAGCTGCACAGAGCTGGCACAGGAGCGCGAATCCTGATCCCAAATCAGACAGCATTCATTGGTCATAGTCTGCCTCGAGAGGAGAGATTGGTTTGAGCTTAGGAGGGCACAGAACACAGGTTTTCTAGGTCCCAAGTTCTCTAATCATTATAATACTGTAAGCCTGCTGATCACTGCTACCATGTTTCCCTTTGCTTCTGTCCTTACCACAACTTCTGTACTTTGTGTTGATTTCAGATTTTTTGTGTACTGCATATACCCTTAACCATGCCTCTCTGATCCACCCCTCCATGTATTTCAGATGATATACTATCCACCGTCTGGACCCCAAACAAAAAAGGCATAAGTCAAGCAGCAGTTCTTTTGTTGCAATGAAGACAGCAGGTATCCACTGCACATGCTTACGGACACCGAGTACGTCCACTGGCAGACTTGGGTGACTACACCTACCGGGTTTTGTGGCTTGTGCTCTTGAAGGTAGAATTTAAGTTCTACCTAAACCACATTTCAGGTGCCTAAATGCTTTTTTTGAATATAGTCCAAAGAAACTTATTCAAAAGTTTTCTTACTCTGTATGAGTTTTGTAATAATAAATCTCCATGCAAAAAATAACAATTACCAGAGAAATCTTCCCTCTACTCTCATTAGATACTGCTTTTTGGATTTTTCACAGTTGAAACATTAGGGCTGCATAAGCAACCAACCGAACCACTTGCATTTAAGACTTGTATTATAAAACTTTGCTCATTTCAAACAACAGAAACCACACACATACACAGACTAGTTCTGCACGCCTTTGCTCAGGTGAAATCAGCTTGTATTTGAGTCTATTAAAGGCAGAAAGATTTGGTTTCAGCATCATCTTTTACTACTGTGTTACTGTTAAGGAAGTTGAATTATTACACTTCACTTTTACGTTTCTACAGAATTTTTAAAACTATTCTGTAGCATGAGGGGATTATAGTTTAACGTAAGGCTTTCGTAAGATGTTCGAGAAATTAAAAAAGAGCAGAAATGCAAACAGATGGTATTGTATAATAATTTCATGTGCTACTAGAGATATTAATTTACAGTTTTACTAGTTCACTTCCTATTAAGTTCTGGAAGAGTTCTCCAGAAGTATAGTTTGAGCAAAACTAGTGCCACTCACCTAGACCTTCCAATTAAAGGCTAGCAGTGCTTACTGCCAATCCTCTGCGTGCAGTAACAACAGCAAAAACATTCACTGAAAAGGAAAGATACAACTCCAGGCAGTGGATGCTCTAGTCTTCTATAACCTAGATTTTCCAAAAGCCCATCCTAAAATCCATGCTTATCAAATGTACATTGCTCAACCATGCCAGAAAAGATCTATTAATATCTAAGGATAAACCCAGTGTATTCTGCAGTCTATTTTATAGGTATCTATTCTGAACCCCAGTTCTCCAAAACTCTCCTTACTTTGCAAGGAAAAAAATGTCAGAAATACACCCAAGGAGATGCTGTTAAAAACTTCCAATAGGCTATCTCAGGAATATTCTGTACAGAAGCTGCTTTTATATTTATTTAAAATAAATCTTCATGCAGACTCTTTGGCAAAGTTTCAACTTTGGTTGATTTATGTTTTGATAAGTTTAGTGGTTTATGAGACCTTACCTGAGGTTAACAGTGCATTTCAACCCTCTAAAGAGCAAAGCTCTGAAGCAATGAGGCAACCAAACCTACATTAATTCCTCCTAGCCTTCAGCACTGTATAATAGAATCTGTAATCTCTACTGGCCACAGCACAGTAGAAAAAATAAAGGTGGTTATCTGCAAAATGAAGAAAACTGTGTTTGTACTTTTTCAGACACTTAACAAGTATAATTCTAAAGTATCACTTAAATGTTTTCAGCAAGTTTTCAACATATGGCTTCTAACTGTTATATATTTATTTGTTACCTACTGCCCTAAAAGTAGTTGGAAAAATGCAAGCATCTTGAGGTTTTATAAGACATTTGAAACCAAACTTGTGACATTAACAGACTTGTGACATTTTGCATTCATAAGTGTATCAAATGTCTTTTAAGAGGGAATAATACTTGGAATGTCACTGTTCCCCAGGGTGAGACAAATGTATGACAAAGCTTGTTTTGAAACAAGGAGGCAAGCCAGAGAAGCCCATAGCTTGTGTGTAGATTATTGTTTCAAGTCACTACACACTTTTCATACTTCATAAGGCAAGAAAGAAGCACTTAGCAATTTTACACATACAGTCTATTAAGAAATAACACTCATACTTTTAATGAAGTATCAGTATCCGATTACTGATATTAGTAACAAGCAAAGCCTAGGAGTAGAGAAACTAATAGCTTATGCATAGAGCAGAGACAGAAATATTGCCATTTACACATTCACCCACCCATTGCTGCTGGGAATATAATGCTGCATCCAGTGGAAAGTCCCTAAATATAATTTTTTCCCCATTAAAAAGTGTTCCTACCTAAAAGTACAGGTATTTTTTTCTCTAGATTTCAATTATATTGCTTTACATCAGAAACAAACAAACAAACAAGCAGAAAAGAGAGATGGAGCTTACTAGCAGACTCTGGAAGTGCTACCAAAGGATTGCAAAAGTAGTGCCTTGGAATAAGTACCTAATTTTGGACAATCTGAGAACAAAAGCAGGACTGTAGTTTTCTTTAAATGTAAGCTGTAGCTGATGTACAGAAAACAGTATTTCCTGAATTCTGCAAATCAGATGGATTAATTAGGTTGCTGACTGTAAACAGCTAGTCTTACTGCCCGCGATGGATTTTGCGAGTGTACAGTTCACATGTTCTGTTACAATTGCTGCATGCAAATACTCAAAATACCACAGTTTTCAGGCACTTGTACTAATATTACCAGTTAAGAGAATACTGGTATTGTTCTTTTAGAAAAGCCTAGTCTAAGATACTTTTTAAAGTTGAACTGTACGTAATGTTTCTTTCTTTTCCAAACTTTGCGGCTTTCCATAGATAGAAATCCATAGATTTTCTATGAAGAATGCATAGGTTGGAAAGCAGTACTTTTAAGAGCTTCCCTTTTGTTTCCTGAAGGAATTTACATGCCCAAATCAGACTGCTGGCCCTCATGTTGTTTTTTTAAAAACAACAAAATACCAGACTTTGCTGGAAGTTGCTTCAGGGTCTCATCTGTAAGCTTTTGTTCCTTTCAATTAACAGCGGTGCTGGACTTTCTGAGACAACCACTCAAAGGCCTTGTTTATGCCCAGAAGCTCATGCTACCGCTGCCTCCATAGCATTATGTCATACGGTTTGAAACTAAAGCTTCGTTAGCCTTCAACGTAAGGCACAACTTAAGCCTCGCATGTTTGTGCAGACAAGTACGTTTAGGTTTGTAAACCTGTACGGAACGCCTGTGCCTTTTTTAAGGGTGGCTAAGGACACCCGGGCCCTTGCCCTCAAGGTGTTGCTGGGGTGGAAGGTAACTCGCACCGCAGTGAGGAGGCAGCCAGGCGGCCGCCGCGGGCCCCAGCCCTCCCTGCCAGCTGCTCCCCCGCCGCCCGCCGTCCTCCTAAGCACGGGCAAGTATGAGTTATTCCGAGAGGAAGAAGAGGTCAGACGGTGGAGGAAGGGGACCAGCCGGACGGATCCTGCTGGCTCCGAACCGGGGCGACTGTCACGGCCGCGGCGGAGCCTCCCGGCGGGGCGCAGCAACCCGCCCGGCCTGCGCAGCCCGGGAGGGAGGCGGCTGGAGAAGACGCCCCCCGTCGTTATCGCTTGACCACCACCGGGGTGTGCTGGCTCCCGGCGCCGCCGCCGCAGAGGAGCCTTCTCGGGGGGGCAGTGACTCACAAAAGCCTTCCTTATCCTGCCCGAGCACGCTCTCCCCGCGGACGGCACCCGGGCGCTGCACCCTGGCCCCTCCTCCCCTGCCTTCCCAGAGGTTGATTCGGCCCGCTCGCCTCTTCTCCCCGCCGCAGCGCCCAAGTTGGTTCAGCCCGGGGCAGGCGCTAGGAATAAGCCCTGTCCCCTCTGAAGAGCCTCGGTGCAGGCTCCTTTTCCCTCCCACCGCCGCTGCGCACTACTTGGTTCCGACTGGGCCCTCCCGCCCGGGCGGCGGCTGCACAAGTTCCTGCTCCCCGTGCCCGGGGCGCGCGCACGAGGCTGGCTCGGCCGTTGGGGGCGCGCGGCGGCGGCGGGAGCAGCAGGAGCAGCAGCAGCAGGGGCGGCCGCGGCGGGAGGGGGGTTGTTGTGCAGGAGCCGCCGATGCCGCTGTGAGATGGCATCATTCTGCGCGGCGGCGGCGGCGGAGCGCGGCGCGGAGGGGTGAGGAGCCGCCGCGGCGGCGGCGAGGAGGAGAAAAAGAAGGGGAAGAAGAAGAAGAAGGTGGGAGGAAGGAGAAGGAGGCGGCAGCAGCTGTGAGGCTGCGAGCCACGGTAAGAAAACAAAACAGGCTGTGCCGCAGCCGTTTCGCTTTGCGGTCTGGCCCGGCAGAGCCCGACCGGCCTGAGGAGAAAAACGGCTGCCGTTTTTCTCGCTGTTCTTCGCCGCCGTTCGGCCGCGGGGAAGCGGGGGCGGCGAGGACAGGGGGGTGGGCTCTGGATGGGTGCGAGCTGCCCCTGTCACTGAGGGGCGGGGAGGAGGGGAATGGGCGTGGGGGCTAAAATGGCGAAGGGAGCTGTAGTAAGGTCCCGGTCTCTCCAGCACTTCCACTCGTCGCACCCCCCGGGCCCTGGTGGAATGGGGGTGGCGGCTGTTGCTTCGCCCCTTTAGATGACCCCGTTTGGTGACCGGAGGGTTGCTGTGTTTCTCTGCCGTCTCCCGCCCTGGCTCATGTCTGGACAGGGCTGAGGGCCGCTTGGCCCACACCTGGCAAGGGGAGGGAGGGTCGGTACTTTGGTGAGCTTGTGGAGGTATGGGGCGGGGGGGAAGGAGAGGGGGAGTGTCGCTGGTGTCCGGTATCGGGCGAATAACCTTGTTTATTCCTGTCTACGGCCTTTCGGGTGAGGGTGACTGAGGGCTGAGTCCTGACCTGTGTCAACGCTGCGTGGATTGCGAGAGGCATTAGTGACTGGGAGTCGGTGAGGCAGTTCCACGGCCGGCCCTTGCTTGGTTATCTACGGGTTGAAAGCAGAGGAGAAGGATGTTGTCACGTTTCAATTCACCTTCCTTTGTCGAAACTGGGGAGGGAGGAGGTGAAGAGCCGTTTCCCCTCTACAATGAGCTGCTGTCACCCCTCACTATACGTGTAGTGTGCTTCCTCTCGAGAGGAGGGGGCACAGCAGGGTGGGAAGTCCTTACGGTTACTGCTCAAGTGATACGTGTCTGCCCGTCTCTCTGGGTCCTCCTAATGTATGTTTTGCTGAGCAGACTGTGTGAATTCAAGACCTCAAAAGACCTATTTATGTCATTTATCTTTGTTTATGTTGTGGCAAAATGTTACAACTCAGTGGAAGTGTTTATTTACTTGTTTTTATTTGTAGATGTTTTATTTTTGGAACAATACCAATACTCATCCTGGTTTAACCAGGATGATCTGGCTCTGCTTCCAGATCTATAAACGTTAAAACTGTACATCAAAGAGAGAAAAGGACTTAACACCGTCTACTCATTTTAATGGGAGCTCTTCGATGTTTGGGTGAAACTGTAAAAAGAGCTTTTCATATTTCAGCCGTATTTTCACATGGCACCTCTGTCATGTAGAAAATCATCAGGATATTTCGCATTAAAGAAACCCCAGGTTATGCAGGTTTAGTAACACTGGCTTACTGGGTGATACTGTCACTGACTGCAGGTGTCTGGGTTATATATGGTCATACACGTGAAAGGCAATATGGCCTTCATAGTAATAAGAGTTTCCCCTTAAAATTCATATTCTGGTTTAATCCCTTTGTGATATAGGAGCAAACTGATTATTGGTGGGCAGTGGGCTGTGATAATGCTTCACTAACTTGGGTTGTTGGTTTTTTGTTTTGTTTTTTTTTTTTTCAGTTTTGTATGCTGCATTGGTCAGCGTTGGTCAAGGTATAAACTGAATTATTACTTCTCATTGATTTTAATACTAATAAAGATGAAAGAAATTTTACATAGAAAAGAATCTGAAGGATTTTTCATCCTTTTGAGAAAAATTTTACAGTTGTAAAATCATAGCTTATCTGGACTCTTGACAAAGATGCTTTCAAATGGGGCAACTAGAAATACTTTCAGCTTTTGTTGCTTGTGAAACTGTGGGTTTAGAATCCTTTTGTCACCTCTTTGGTGTGTATTTTGAGCTGCATTTTAAAGATCTGATCCTATAAATGCTTCTGGCTTGAGTAATTTACCACTATTGTTAGTCTTTTTCCAATGATACTGTAGAATAATTCCTTAAATACATAATTATACTTAAACATGAAAGCAATTTTACATACCTGGGCCTGAGTTAATCTTTTGGCATGGGACACCTTGTTCCCAAAAGGATATGGATCATTTTTGTGGAAAAATAATTTACATTTGTTGCTAAACATCAGTGAACAAAACATTGTAAGTCAGCCTGGATGTTTTTGTTATGGGGTTAGCAATAAAGTTTAAATAATCACCTGTCTACAAGTGCTTCTTAAATCATAGGAGTACTTATAGAGTTTAAAGCCAATCCCTTTTCCTGAGTCTGTGGAACCCTTGAAGAAGGAGGAATGTCTGCTAGTTCCATTGCTTTTCATTTTCATTCTTATGTTTCCATGTGAAGTTGGAAATCTTGATAAGTTGGAATTTCTACCCACTTTCCTGTTTTTTCTCTTAAAAGAATGTGTGTGGGGAAAGAGATTTCTCCTGGTCTTTGGATACAAAGAAGAGTCAGGGGTAAGGATCTATGACAGGAAGTTGGTATTGTATTCAGTTTCTTCATGCCTCAGTATTCCTGTGCCATTAAAACACTAGATTTGAAAACTAAGGTATCATAATCAAAAAAATCATGACATAAGCCATGTTTATTAATTGGAAATGGCTACTATTTATGCACTTAGAGCAAACCTCCCAAAAAACCCAAGTCCATCCTAGAATTTAGTTGGATGAAATGCAGATAATGAAGTGAGAAGGGTTGGAGAGAGAATGGATGGAGTAGTAGACAAAACAAAACAAAAAAGTGCTTCCTGCAAACTATGCTTAAGTGATTCTTGGAAGTTATTTTTAACCTGGTTGAAAAGAATCTCTTTCTTCATAAAGACTGAAGAGAAGGAGGGAAGCTATTGATAAAAATGTATCTTTTAAGCTAGGTTAGTACTGCTCTTACTTACTTCTGCACAGTGTATCATTCACCTCAATTAAAAAATTGACTTTCTAGCTCTGCATCAATTGCATACGACTCAAGGTCAGTAGAAAAGCTGCTCCAGTGTGCCTTCCTGTATGAAAGGGTGTAGATTGGGGCAGGGTTCCCCAGTTTCTATGGTAGTGTCAGATTAAGCAAAATCCTGTCGTTTTTGCTGTCGTTATGACACTTGTAAACCAGAACTGCCGAACTTTTCCTTTGTATTCTGAGTTAAGCAATGTCTAGTGACGTTCTTCTGTATTGCTTTGGTCTACGTACAAATGCAGACAATAGGAGTTGGTCGCATCCAGGTCCTTCTTTAAAATTTTGTATTAGTTGCATCAGTAGGCCACTTTCTTTCTCTGTAGGTGTTAGTTCGGATTTATCATAATCTGCTGACAGTCTCCTGCAGTGACCTAAAATAATCATAGGTAAGGACCATCAGAAGTATTGGAGATCTAACCTCTGTTTTCGTGAAGGAAAAGGATATGGCTGGAGAGAGAAATTTCCTCATCAGCAGGAATTGGAGTGTCCAGAAGAGCCATTCCAAAGGTTTTTAGAAAATAACAGATCTTATCACTGGTACACCCTCTTTTTTTCCCTGTAGAACAGTGACATAGCATGGTTTTTGCTAAAATTTGCTACAGTACCTTTTAAGAGGGAATTTCTGTTTTTAATTGCTTTCTGTAAGTTAAAAGTTCTAATTACTGCTTCTTGGGATATGTTTTTGCTGTGTTTGAGTATCTAATAGTTTAATCAGAAACATACTTAAGTTTAGCTCTGTTTTGCAAGTGTAGTGTTGCTTTACAGAGGAACACTAGAGGTGCTGGGGAAGCTATCAGCTCTCAAAGTAGTTATACTATGTCAGAATTATTTACCTGGGAGAGTGCTATGTGTTGTTGTTTTTGTTGTTGTTGGGTTTTTTGTTTGTTTGCTTGTTTTTTAATTTTTTAGCATTACAGGCAGGGAAAGTATGTCAGGGAAACATTTATGCTTGTGTTACGTGTAGGTCTTAGGAACTACTACACACGCGGTATGTACTATGAAACAATTAATCATTGCAGGTTTGCATGACTGCATACTACTGTTTGTAACAGGACATACATGGCAAAGAAATGAATTTTATTATTCCCTCTCCCCTTAGTCTGTCTTGAAGATTGTGTAAGTTTGTAATCTAAAGTACAGTTTGATAATTCGGTATTGTCAAAAAAGCACTTTTAAAATCCTCTTTAAAGAGAATATGGATTTGGATTTAAATTACAAATTCTCCTGCCTTTGACGAATAAACTGAAATTTACTTAGCTGGTTGTGTTACTTTATAACGGCTTTTGACTAAAATAAAGTCTTTAATAAAAATTGGAGCGAAGCATGTGTTTAACAAAGCAGATTACATTCTTGGGCTTTTGAAACTTTTTATTAATAGTAATTTTTCTTATTGCTGGAATATGTTAGAGATGCTTATGTTCTGCTTTAAGTGACTAGGATCTGAGCATACTTAAACGTAACCAGTTCAAAACCTGAAGACTTAACATCCTCGCTGTTAAGGATGTTAACTTGGTGTGATGGAACTAGTATGGCCAATAGTCTTTTCTTTTGTAGTGAAATTCAGCCTCTGATGTCTTTCATTGGCTCAAATCGCTTCAGAATAATTCTTTCTAATATAAATATCTGTTACTGAAAACACAGTAGGATGTTCTCTTGATTTGTCTTATGTGTAAATGGCATTGAGAATACAAGTACGTGTTTGTAACTGACCTCAAGTAGTTCTAATGGCACAGAATTACTTCATACGTTTTTTATTAGGATTTTAGAGTTACCTTGCTGAAAATCGCTGCGGAGATGGAAGAAAACAATTTAAAAAATGATGAGGAGAGCGTGTCACATTTTAAAAATAAACAGAAAAATAATTGTTTTACACATTCAAGTATCTTCACCTTGCAGCCTGAAGTGGGCAGAAGAGAGCTCTTGTCTGTGCTTCTGTGAGTACAGAAGTATCCAGAGTATATACTCTGTGCACATTTCTAGTTGCTGGGGTTTCTAACCAAGATTTTTGCTATAAGCATTTAAATGGAGCAGGAGACTAGCAGAAGAGTCCTTTAAAAAAGAAACAAATGAAACCTCTTTGTCTGTTCTTCATAGAGGTGGGTGAAAAAGATGAGAGAACTTTGCACTGTATGTGTATTTCAAGGTAGCCAGTGATTTGTCAGTATAAAACACATCAAAGGAGTTGTAGTTTTAGAATAGAGAAAAGTAAACCGGAAAGATAAAATTCATAATCTGTAAAATTGCACAATATACTTGGGCATCAGAACTGAAAAAAGAACACATGTTCAGTTTTGAAACACAGTGCTCTGCTACTTCTTGAGAAATTCAGTAAGATGGTGGGTGTTTTTTTTTTTTTTTGGTTGTTTGTAAGCATGAACTAAAACTGCTGAACAGATCAAGATAAATTCGTCTTAAAAACTGACCTTGTTTTTACTAACTGGTATATTGGAATTAGCTCTCTTGCATTTTCTAGTATGCACAGTGACATTAAAGTATCTGTCTATAAACATAACAGTCAAAAAGCAAAATAGAATGTAAGAGGAAAGCTAAATAGAAGATGAAGAGCAACAGGATTGCTAAACTTCCCTTTTCTCTTCCCCTCAGGTTAGAAGTATGGAAGCTGCTTTTTCTTAAATTTCAGTTACTTTTATTCCTCATTCTTGGCACTTTTTATTTTCCACTTCCAGCTACCTTCTTACAGTGTTATCTTTTTTAAAAATGATCACTGTCTTACTGTAGTAGCTGGAAAAATTTGGGGCTTAAAAGAAAAAAGTGTATCTTGACTTTTGGGTGCAAGTTACAAGGACTGGAAAAAATTCAGTTAGTATTGAAAATCTGGTGGAAGACTGATATTTGTATGTCATTTCAAAATAAAATAAAATAAAATAAATCCCTGGCTGAATGTCTTGTCAGAGGTTGCTGACACAGCTGTGTTGTCATGGCATGGTGAGTAAAACTGCATTGTTAAGGGAATAGCTATGGGGAAGAAAACTAGTTGGAGTCTTAGTTTGTAACATGACAAAAAGACTGCTACTAATGAACTGACAAAATCTGTGAGTGGTGAAATTACTTATTGGGTAATGGAAGTGGAAACTTCAGAGGGACATAACAGGGGCTAGTTTAATATTTGGTGATAGGTGCATTTGTGTGTTAACATAGGAGACCTAATGCGTATTGGAAGGAGTAGCTAGAACTATTCGTCAAAATGGGATGTAAATTAAGTATTTGGTAATAAGAACCTGATATAATTATTAATTGCTTTATGAAAATGTCCCATTAGGAATGGAATAAAAAGTAAATGTTGGAATGTGTTAAGAATATAACATCTACTAGCTTGCATACTATTTTTGTATTAATTACATAAGCATATTTGAAAACTGCTAAATGTTACTATTTTATGGCAAGTGATTCTGGTACTATGTGGAGACCTTCGAGCTTTAGCTCTTTTACAAGCAGACTGTTGTGTTTCTTTGTTGTTTGTATTCCATTTTTGAGCAGGAAAAAATAACTAATTCAGGAGAAAACTATTAGAATAGTACTGCTCCTGTGCAAATAAAATGGAAAATATTGTGTATTTTTAGCGTAAAAAGAAGTGAAGGAAGAGAGGCCTCCAGCAGAGGCTAACAGAACCTTGAATAGAATATGAGTAAATTCCAGCCTGTGCTTTTAACCTTCTGTCATACAACTAACCAAGAAGATGTTAGAGTACACTTTGAAAAGTTGAGTAGGGTAGTCTATTAAGAAGTAATTCTTAGAAGATTCAGCTGGAATTGGCTGATGTATGATTCAAAATAAGGAATAGGTTGTTATACAGACAAGGAGAAAAAACGTTGCTAAGTAATAGGGGTTTTGATAAAAAAGATGATACAGATTGCACTTCAGTGCATAAACTAACTGCATTTTTGAATACTTCCTATGAGCAAGTTAGTCTAGACTGCCCACTACAGCCTTTCTTGGTTTTGTTTTTTTTTAACTACCAAGGACAGCTTGCTTTCAGAGTTGGTTGATGTTCTTGTCTATTTTGAGTAAATCTGTTATGCTGGTTGCTTCAGTTTCAAAGCTTTAAAGGCCATAAGAAATTAAAATTAGATTAAATAAACCTGCATTAGCAGAGACATACGCTTTGGGCTTATTTTCCTGCATAATTGAGAATTTTGTGTTTCAATCCCTCCCCGTTAACAGAGGGGAAATAAGAACACTTTCCCAGATGTTTATTGACAAACCCCCAGCTTAAAGTTGATGGTTTCAAAGGTTGATGTAGAAGACGTAGGAGTAGAATAAAGAATAAAACAGACATGTCACTGTTTACATCCACAGTGCATTCCTATTTGAAATGAATGCTGTGTGCATTTTTTCATCTTTTCCACTTTCCACCCTGTCTCAAAAGGTATACAGTAGAACTGGAGGAGGTACAAAGAAGGACAGTAAGGATGACTGATTTATATGGAAGAAGACTTACAGAATGACTAGGGACTCTTAATACTCTTCAGGCTGGAAGACCTATGTGTTGACCATGCCATGCAAGTGTATGTTATGTGGGTAAAGAATGCTGGAGATCCTTTTCCCTTGCTTGTCTTTCTTCTGTCTCTAATATCTACCCTCAAAAGTTCCTCAAAAATCAACATGAATAAGGGAATAATTTTGAAAATTGACTTCTTTCAGTGGGGATTTGCACCTTTTCTGTGCAGTTTTTGTAGTCACTTGGTTTCAAGGCAGTGTTGTTCTCAAGAATTAGCTGTTAATGTTTTTAAGTTATATAATTTAGTCTTTAGGTTGTCACCAGAAAGGATACTGACCCTCATGAGAGCATCTGCATTTCTCATGAACTCCATTTGTTCACCTGAAATGAAAACTAATATATCAAACACTCTTTTACTACTAAATTTAAGTAATTTTCTTATAGCCCCCTGGTTCCTTTGTAGCGTTGAGTTAAACTTAATATGCAATATATTGATGTTGTCCAATATTCACCCTTGAGAAGTAAGCTTTGGGCTTTTCTGATAAGTCTTAAGTGTTATTCATTTTCATGTTCTCAACTTGTCATTTTTATGTAGTTAAATTTTGGAATCCGATTAACTCAGATTAGAATTGTATTGGAAAATAATTAGGAGAAGCAGCCAACTCTTTGTTTTAAGAAGTGAGAATTAATTGTCACCTGAGAGCCTTACTAAGGATCAGGTTGAATTCTCTAGCACTGTAGACACTGAAGGGCTATTTTTGAAAAAATAAGTGACAGTGCTGGTGTGAGTGCTCTCAGGTTGTAATAGGTAAGATTAGTAAAGTCTGTGATTGGAATTAGGACAGACATGTTTTAGTGTTTTAACTCTGCTGAGATTGACAGCTGGAAAGAGGCTTGTGTAGCACATTTGAAAAAGCAAATATTCAGAGAAAAGAGAGTGAGAACATGCAGTGAATTCTACTTATACCTCTTTGAGCTATTTTTTGAGATAGAGTTACTGAGGAGAGGTGGATCACATGAAATATCTCACTGCTGAAAAATGCGCAAAGACCCTTTCTGCCACTTTAGCCCATAACACTGAGTAGGTTTCTCTTCCCCTCTTTGAATTGTTGTCTTCTACTGACATACCGGAACAATGGGAAGACTGGGAGACCAGTTTGTGGGGCAGTATTAATGTATTTCCCATTGCTGGTATTCCTTAATCATGGTTTCTTCATGTAACAGAAACAGCAGCACTCTTGGTTAACATCTTTAATGTTGTTTTACGTTCCTTTGGAATTTGTTGGTTTGTTAATTTTGCTGTGACTGCAGTAGAGATGTGCTTACACTAGTCATGGCTATTGTGACTAATAAGGTGGTGGTGACAGGCACAAATTCTTGCGAGTGGATTTTATAAGCTATCTGGGCACTCTTTGTATGTGCTCAGCTGCCTGCCTGTTCTGAAGTCCATGCTTTTCCATTTTCCATATTGTTACAATATGTTATCTATAGAGTTAAATTTAATATGGAAGTGCCTACGTGTAACTGTGGTAAGGTTTTCTGTTTGCAGTGTAGGTCTACTAAAATCTGCTCAAATTTTAGAGTTATATCTTAGTATATTAGTTTATTGCTCTTGATGCAAGTCTGATAAACAATAATTTATACCAACCGTTAGGATTATGCGTAGCAGAAGGCAACCCAGAGAGGCTGAAGACGAGTGTGTAGCTAGCATATTATGTATTCTGGCAGATATGAAGGCTATTCAGCTGAATATTAAAACGAGGGAAAAATACTTTTCCCTGATTTCTTGACATACATGTTGGACTGTTGGCCTTTAACTACCATTGTTCTATTCAAGCAACCTGGAAGTCACTTACTCCATTTGTTTCACTGTGCCTGTGGTCCTATCTGTAATACACAGAGGAGGCATTGTGATATTTTTCATTATTTCATATTGTGGTAGGACCTAGAAGCATCATTGTGATTAAGATTCACAAACGAGGTGTACCCTGAATATTTTGCCAATAAGTTGCTCTGTGAGCAGTGGAACTAGGCTTCATGCAAATTTTTCTTACATTATTACAATTCTTTTCTCCCTCTGCTGTTCTAGACCTTTCTTACTTGTAGTAAAAAAGCCACTACGCACAGCTCCAGCTTAGACTGATTTAGAACTGTGTCTGTGGTGATTGTGTAGCCTTTGAACCAGGCAGTGTGGATAGCTTGAGTTCATGCTGCAGCCCTTTGCTCAGCAAGCACAGGAAATTTTCTTTTTCCTCTACCTAGCTGTTGATTTTCATGAAGCTCATGGGAACTTAGTGTGTCAGAGGACATTACTTCTTAGTATATTTTAACTGAATCTGGTGGTGAACAGATTCATTTTGAGGGATGGAGATGAAAGGAAGAGTGGGAAGAGTCAGGTGGACAATGAGTCATACATGCGATGTTTGCTTGGGAAACTAGGCTAAAAAGGTCTCTGCTAGTCTAAGTATAAGGCAAAAGAGAACAGGAGGCATGTGCAGTGTCATTTGTTTGGACCTCCTGCATAAAAAAATAGGGTTTTGTAACCCTCTGTAATTGTACTATATTTTTGCTTAGACCCGAAGATGAGGCTGGCAATATGTTGTAGAGAATGCATGGATCAATATTGCAGCATCTGAAGCAATGGTCAGTGAATGTGCTTGAAAAAATACAGAAAATGAAGTATAATTATATGTAGCTTGCTCTCCATGACAATATGAGCAGACAAAGATTTGTTTTCTCGTGTGTGTGGGGGTGGCAACTGCATATAGGTTGGCTTAAGAAAGATAAATATAGGAATTTTTGTGTCAGATGTGGTGCATGAAGAGCGAAGCAACAAAGATGGTGAAAGGACTAGAGGGCATGACTTATGAGGAGCAGCTGAGGATATGCGGTTTGTTCAGCTTAGAGAAGAGGAGGCTGAGGGGTGACCTCATTGCTGTCTACAACTTCCTCATGAGCGGAAGCGGAGAAGGAGGTGCTGATCTTCTGGTGTCCAGTAATAGGGTGTGAGGGATTGTCTTAAAACTGTGCCAGGGGAAGTCCAGATTGGATATTAGGAAAAAGTTAGTCATTGAAAGGGTGGTCAGGCACTGGAACAAGCTCTCCAGGGAGGTGGTCATGGCCCCAAGCCGTCAATGTGCAAGAACAGAATAGAACATTTCAGGTGGAAGGGACCTACAACGATCTTCTAGTCCAACTGCCTGACCAGTTCAGGGCTGACCAAAAGTTAAAGCCTGTTGATAAGGGCACTGTCCAAATGCCTCTTAAACGCTGACAGGCCTGGGGCATCGACCACCTCTCTAGGAAACCTGTTCCAGTGTTTGACCACCCTCTCTGTAAAGAAATGATTCCTAATGTCAAGTCTGAACCTCCCCTGATGCAACGTTGAACCATTCCCACACGTCCTATCACTGGATACCAGGCAGAAGAGATCAGCACCTTCCTCTCCAATTCTCAGTCAGCAAACTTGCTAACAGTGCATTCAACTCCAGCATGCAGATCATTGATAAAAATATTGGACAGAACTGGCCCTAGAATTGAGCCCTGAGGAACACCGCTGGTGACTGGTTGCCAACCAGATGTAGCCCCATTCACTACAACCTTTTGAGCCCTGCCCTTCAGCCAGTTCACCCAGTGCACCATGAACCCGCTCATCCCACAGTTGGACAACTTGTCCAGAAGGATGCTGTGAGGGAGAGTATCAAAAGCCTTATTAAAATCCAGAAAAACTACATCTACCACCTTCCCTTCATCCACAAGGTGGGTGACCTTATCACAGAACGATATCAAATTAGTTAAACAGGACTTTCCCTTTGTGAACCTGTGTTTACTGTGCCTGGTGATTGCATTATTCTTTAAATGCCTTTCAGTAGTACCAAGTATGATCTTCTCCATAATTTTTCCAGGAAATGAGGTTAGACTAACAGGTCTGTGGTTCCCTGGGTCTTCCCTCACACCCTTCTTGTAGATTAAAATAACATTGGCTAGCTTCCAGTCAGCAGGGACCTTCCTAAAGACCTTTGATAGATGATCGAGAAGGGTACTGCCATAACATCCACCAGCTCGTTCAGTACTCTGGGATGAATCCCATCAGGCCCCATGGACTTGTGAACTTTCAGCTGATACAGCTCGTCCCTTACAATTTCAGTGTTCACAAATAGAAAGTCACTGTTACTACACTCATGGCCCTCCAACTCAGGGGACCAGGCAGTCCAAGGTCTATCAGTATTATTAAAGACTGAGGCAAAAAAAACATTGAATGCCCCCTGCTTTTTCATCATCCCTACTAGTCAGATGACCATCTTTAACAAGTATGGGTCCAATGTTTTCTTTAAACCTCCTTTTGCTATTAACATACTTAAAAAAGCTCTTTTTGCTATCTGACAGAACACTGGCCAGTTTCAACTCTATTTGAGCTTTGGCCTTTTGTGTCTTCTCCCTACATAAATGAACCACAGCTCTGTAATCTTTGTGCGAAGCCTGACCTCGCTTCCAGAGATCACACAATATTTTTTTCCTCTTTAGCTCCATGAGGAGTTCCTTGTTCAGCCAAGCTGGTTTTCTGCCCTGCTTGCTTGACTTAGGACATAGTGGAATTGCCTGCTCCTGTGCTTCTGAAAGGTGGTTCTTAATGACTGACCAGCACTAATGAACTCCTAAGCCCTCAAAAGCAGATTCCCAGGGTACTCTGCTAAATAGCTCCCTGAATAGTGTAAAGTTTGCTCTTCTGAAGTCCAGGGTAGCAACTCTGCTGTCCTTTTTTCCTCATTATACTGAAAATTTTAAGCTCAACCATTTTGTGATCACTGTGGCCAAGACAGCCACCTATGATCACATTCCCCACAAATAGCAAGTCCAGGAGGGCATCTTTCCTAGTTGGCTCACTGAGTACCTGTGACAAGAAGTTATCTCCTACAAACTTCAAGGATTTCCCAGACTTGCTTGTTACAGCAGTATGGTATTCCCAGTTGATATTTGGGACATTGAAATCTTCCATAAGAAGAAAGGGCTATAGATCCAGGGATTTCTCCTAATTGCCTATAGAGTAACTTATCAGTGCTTACATCCTGGCTAGGGTATTGGTAGTAGTCACCCATTGCAATATCTCATTTGTTTTCCATCCTCCGAATCCTTACCCAGAGGCTCTCAGCCACATCATCACTAACTGTAAGGGCTGTACAATCAAACCCTCCCTTACACACAGTGCAACTCCTCCACCTCGCCTGCCCTGCCTATCCCTTCTGAACAGCCTGTAGCCCTCCATCCCAGCACTCTAGCTGTGGGACTCATTCCACCAAGTCTCACTAATACCAATGGTACCGTAGCTCTGGGAACTGACCAACGCTTCCAGTTCAAGAAGTGTTCAGACAGTGCTCTTAGATACATTATTTAACTTTTAGGTTGCCCTGTGTGGAGTCCAGAGTTGGACTCAATGATCCTCATGGGTCTCTTCCATCTCAGGATGTTCTGTGATGTAAGAAGAATTACAGTTTGCTTTCCAGTTCAGTTCTATGTAGGTCCGCTGTAGGGTTAGCAGCTGGGAACTTAGTAACAAAATATTTGCAATGTATCATGGATATTGAAGTATCTCTGGAGAAGCTGTTAATTGTCAGGAAGAACTAATGCCTTGCCTTGCTGACAAGGCCTTGTAGACCATGAGGAGGAGACTGCTGAGGCTGAAATTCTACTAATGTTAAAGCAGATCCTAAGGAAGCCACTGGGTATCTATACCTGTCAGTATGTGCTATGGGCTCCATGAAAGCATGAGAAATGAAATGCTATTGTGTCCCTTACTGGTTTGACTGGTCTGAAAATTCACTTTAAAAGGTGTGTTGATGATAACAGAAAGTATGAGGACTTTCTCATAGCTTTATTCTCCTTTGTTTTATCAAAGCTGGATTTACTACTTAACATTTTTGGGTCCTTTTTCAGTCCTCTCAGCCTCAAGTAATTCCTTTTTTTTGAAAATGCTTGTGAGCTACTCGTAAGTAAAGGAGTGAGGGATATTGTCAGTTGAATATGGTTTTGGTAGTACTTTTGAGTTTTAACAGGAAGGAGCAAGACATTCTGCTGGCAGAAAAGGACATGCGGGTCCTGGTGGACCCTAAGTTGAACATGAGGCAGCAATGCACCCTGGGGGCAAAGATGGCAAATGGTGTCCTGGGCTGCGTTAGACAAAGAATTGCCAGCAGGTTGAGGGAGGTGATCCTTCCCCTTTATTCAAGGCTGGTGAGGCTACACCTGGAGTCCTGTGCCCAGTGCTGGGCTCCTTGGTACAAGAGAGATGTGGACATGCTGGAGAGGGTTCAACGAAGGGCCATGAAGATGACTAAGGCACTGGAGCACCTCTCCTTTGAGGAAAGGCTGAGAGAGCTAGGACTGTTCAGCCTGGAGAAGACCCGGGGGGACCTTACCAATGTATATAAATACCTGAAGGACGGTGCAAAAAGGTCAGAGCCAGGCTCTTTTCGCTGGTGCCCGGTGACAAGACCAGAGGCAATGGGCACAAACTGAAACACAGGAGGTTCCCTCTGAACATCGGGATGCACTTTTTCACTGTGAGGGTGACTGAGCACTGGCACAGGTTGCTCAGGGATGTTGTGGAGTCTCCATCCTTGGAGATATTCAGAAGCTGTCTAGATGCGGTCCTGGGCAACTGGCTCTAGGTGGCCCTGCTTGAGCAGGGGGCTTGGACCAGGTGACCTCCAGAGGTCCCTTCCAACCTCAGCCATTCTGTGATTTTGGGATTATATATAGTGAATGTGTCATTTATGGGATGAATGTTTGGTGCTAAGAGCACTTTCATTGGACCATTACTAAAAAAAAGTTTTGAATGTTCACTATTAATATAGAATATGTTCTACAGTTACAAATGTTTTGAATAGTACTTAATACTGTCCTTTCAAGTTTTCAGATCTACATGTTTGTATAGGTAATATTTATAAGTCTGATGGAATACAGTTGTGGTTTTTTTACATATATATTTTTTAAACTCACCAATATCCAAGGAATTAGAGAAACTCTTATTAAGTAGACGTTAGTAGTAAAGGGATCTGCAGGAATATTGTCATCTTGATAAGTAGCTAAGTATTCTGTTAGTTTGAGGTTGCTAGTTTTTCATTTTAATAAACTGTATCCTAGAATTTTTGGGTTTTTTTTAAGGTGGAGACTTGCATTTCAGTCCATCAGTATTTGCCTGAGTGAAGTTTAAAACGAGCAGTAGGTGCCACAGAAAATAATTTGTTGCTCAGCAAATGATGATCTTACTACAATCCTGTCCTGAAAGTACTGCCATCGTGCATTTCCCTTGTGTGATGAGAAGTAAAATCAGTGCTCCTAGCAGTATTATTTTAAATGATCAGTGAAAAACTGATTTCCATTTCTAATATTTTCTAAGCTGTTAAACAATGACTTAAGCTGCCCTTTATAATACTTTTACAAATGATACTTCGTAGGTAAGGAGACACCATTCAATACTACTCACTGCATCTTACAAATTTCCAAGTTAATTATTGAAGTTATTCTATGTTTTATGGTTCCGAATATGTCTTGTGCCATCTTTTGCCTTCAGTTTGAGCATAGGACTGTAGCTTAAAGTATTTTCACAGGGATTCTTAAAGTTTATAACTTTTCCATCCTGAAGCATGTTGACATAGAAGTTAGGACTGGTAATGTTGCAGATTCTTTCATCTTCATGATGCATAATTTTAAGACATAGTTAACAAAAACTGATGGCAAACATGCATGTTGCATAATTCCAATCTTAAATATTTTTTATTTTGTAACATGTGGCTTTAATGTGTACTTCTCTGCTGGATAATTAAAATGTTTCCCCCCAAAATGCTAAATGATTTAGGTGTAAAACTCAAAGATAAAAATATACATAGGCCTGAAAGTTAAAGGTAGTAAAGGTGAAAACAACAAAAAATAAGGGGTTTAAAAAACAGGAAGTGATTGAACTCATGCAGGTAAAAAAAGAAATGTGATTGATTGGGAATTGGCAGCTTGTGTTGGGGCAAAAGCAGAATACCAAAAGACAAGGAACTTGACTTAGTCTGTGAAAAAAACATAACATTTCAGTGTCATATAAACAGATTTATTGAGTTAAATTGAAAGAATCTGAGACCTTCAGTGTAAAGCATTCAGATTAGAAAACAAAGGTTAGAGCTGTTTGTGTAACTTGGACTTTGCCTTCCTTACATGTGTCTAGCGGGAGTCACAGGTCAGAGCACTGGTTACTGTTTTTTGCTGCTGGACCGTGTTTCTTTCAGTGTGTGTATAAGAGAGGCAAAACAAGGCCTGCAGTTTAATGATGCTTTATTAGTCTGTAGTTCTTGTTCTAGTCCTTTACTTAAATCTCAATAAATTAAAAAATCTCAAGGCTTTCTATTTGACATTAAAAGAAAAAAATCTTAACATTTTTGCAACTTTTAGTAATTTTAAGGGGGTCTTATTGGCTGTGTAACTGTTACAATATGTTTATTTACAACTAAATATAACCTTTTTTAAACTCCTTGCTAGCTAGAAGGATCTGTAATGTGAGATAATTAAAATAATAGTAAGACTAAACAATATTTTCCTTTTCTTAAAGTTTGTCCTTGTGTTCAAACAATTTGGTTCCCTAAGAGTGAGTGTAACATAGTACATACATGAAGGAAACCTTCTAAATGTCTGCAACATGTCAAGGTATCGTTTCACCACCTTTAATTAGTTATATGTGAAAAGGAGGATTGTAAAACAATGTGTGAGTATTTTAAATTCTGGCATCCTGTTGAAAGGAATCAAACCAGCAAGTATTTTGATTAAATATATAAGATGTCCATGAATATAGCTTTTTGCTGGAAGCTTCTGTTCACAGGAAAGGTTTTTTTCCCCCTCACATACACCAGTGAATTACTGGTTAATAAAAGCTAATACCCTGGACTACATAATGTCTCTTGTCTGTATCCCTAGTTCATCACACCTACAACAAAGTACCTACTGGGCTTCACAGTATATTCGTGGTTGCCATATATTTGGTCAGAAAGGAGAATGAAATTGCAGACATTCTGAATTAGCCTGTAATAGTAGATTTTTAAAAGGAAGAGGACATCTGAAATGGAAGAGGACAGATCAAATTTTCATGAAGAACAATGAATTAATTTTGTCACCAACATGAAGCAGAAAGTTCAGTGGTTCTCAGATGGTCATGTTGGTGTTTGTGGAGGGTATCCCTTGCTGATAAGTGTAGTCTTTCCATTGCTTCTTAAAGTAGCAAGCGGGCTTGTGGTGTTCAGAGAAATAAAACTTTGACTTTAAAGTTCTCTATTTGCCTAGGTATAAATATTACTGTAATTTTAGTTGTTGATGACCAAAGTTACTGGTTTAGGTTAGTTTTGTTAGTGTTGCTATAGGCAAGACAAGTTGTAGAAATGTTCCTTTACTATGCTGCTCAGTTTAATGAAGGCCAACACATTTTTGAGTCTGCTGATTCTTCTCCAGATCTGAAACAGATCTGGTCTCTATTTGCGTGTAACCAGTTTCTGAGATGAAACTTTCCCAATGTCAAAGGGAGATACCCTTAACTTTTTTAATGATACAGAATTACTGGTTCTCTCTGTAAGGAATACAGTTAACATCTGTAGCTTTTTTTAAAAAAAAAAAAAAAACAACAAAAAAAACAACCCACAGTTAATTCGACATACATTCTATTTGCTGTAACAAAATTAGAAAAATACTGTACCTTTGGTAGAGATGTGATCTGAATATATGTAAATTTAAGGGTTCTTGGTGTTGGGAATGTTCACTTAAATTTAATGTTCCTCCTGAGATTAGCAATCATCGCCATTTTTATAGTTGATAAATAGTGAAATAGACTTTCAGATAAGAATTGCATTGAATAAAAATACTGGATTTTGGAAGTCTGAATGGAAAGGAATGAGTTAAGAAATCTACTTGCATCTGAGATAAGAAAAGTTTTTTTTTTTTTTTTCTTACTTTTGTTCTTTGTTCTTATTTTCACATCAAGAAACTTGCTTCCAATGTTATACTTTTTGATTTTGCTGCAGAGAAGTCATGGCTTCCCTCCCTCCCTCCCTCCCTTCCTTCTCCTCCGCCCCCTCCCCCCCATTGAAGGTAAACCCTTTTTGAGAATTGAAGAGGAAAAGTAGAAAGTTAAGTTTTCTTTGGTATATCAACAATTTCATTGTTTTTAAAAGCTGTCTCTTCTATTTTGGACTATTCATAGAATCATAGAATCGTTAAGGTTGGAAAAGACCCTTAAGATCATCAAGTCCAACCGTTAACCTAGCACTGCCAAGTCCACCACTAAACCATGTCCCTAAGCACCATGTCTACCCGTCTTTTAAATACCTTCAGGGATGGGGACTCAACCACTTCCCTGGGCAGCCTGTTCCAGTGCCTGAGTACTCTTTCGGTGAAGAATTTTTTCCTAATGTCCAGCCTAAATCTGCCCTGTGCCCTCAGCCACTCCTCGTAAGACTTGTGCTCTAGACGCTTCACCAGCTTCGTTGCCCTTCTCTGGACACGCTCCAGCACCTTGATGTCCTTCTTGTAGTGAGGGGCCCAAAACTGAACACAGTACTCGAGGTGCGGCCTCACCAGTGCTGAGTACAGGGGCACGATCAGCTCCCTGGTCCTGCTGGCCACACTCTTCCTGATACAAGCCAGGATGTCACTGCTGGCTCATGTTCAGGTGGCTGTCAACCAACACCCCCAGGTCCTTTTCTGCCAGGCAGCTCTCCGTCCATTCCTCCCCAAGCCTGTAGTGTTGCCTGGGGTTGTTGTGACTGAAGTGCAGGACCTGGCACTGAGCCTTGTTGAATCTCATACAATTGGCCTCAGCCCATCGATCCAGCCTGTCTAGATCCCTCTGTAGAGCCTTCCTCTCTTCAGGCAGATCGACACTTCCACCTAACTTGGGGTCATCTGCGAACTTACTGAGGATGTACTTGATCCCCTCGTCCAGATCATCAATAAAGATGTTAAACAGAACTGGCTCCAATACTGAGCCCTGGGGAACACCACTTGTGACTGGCCACCAACTGGATTTGACTCCGTTCACCACCACTCTCTGGGCTTGGCCATTTATCCAGTTTTTTACCTAGTGGAGAGTGTACTTGTCCAAGCAGTCAGTTTCTCCAGGAGAATGCTGTGGGAGACTGTGTCAAAGGCCTTACTAAAGTCCAGGTAGACAACATCCACAGCCTTCCCCTCATCCTCTAAGCGGGTCATCTTGTCGTGGAAGGAGATCAGGTTAGTCAAGCAGGATCTTCCCTTCATGAACCCATGCTGGCTGGGCCTGATCCCCCAATTGTCCTGCACATGCCGCGTAATGGCACTCAAGATCATCTGCTCCATGACCTTTCTGGGCACTGAGGTCAACCTGACAGGCCTGTAGTTCCCTGGATCCTCCTTCCGACCCTTCTTGTAGAGGGGCATCACGTTTGCTAACTTCCAGTCATCTGGGACCTCCCTGGTTGACCAGGACTCCTGGTAAATGATGGAGAGTGTCTTTGCGAGCTCCTCTGCCAGCTCCCTTAATATCCTTGGGTGGATCCCATCTGGCCCTATGGACTTGTGAGCATCCAGGTGGAGAAGCAGGTCGCCGACTGTATGCTGTTTTTAGGAACTGTATTATCCTAAATGCTACTCTACTATGTCTTATTTTTCTATTTCTGGTTTTACCACCACTTAATAACACCTATTTTTGGTTTTATCTTGTGCTTTTATGGTACTGGCTTTTTTGATAATGTAAAAAGGCCAATTGTTGCAACACTGCTAAAGGTTTTGGGCAAGTGACCAGTGATTTCAGGAGGCTGCAGGGGTCAGAATCTCTGTGTAATGTAGCTGTTCTGAGCTTCTGGAGTGTGAGGTGTGGGAAGGAGGGATGTTCTTGAGAGGCTTTGCTCATGGTGGAGCATGCAGTACAATGTGACAAAGCAACTGTGTGTGAGCATCCTTCAGGAAAAAGATAGTTGTTCCACTGTCTTGGGGAGAGTAGGAAATCATCCACGTTTCTAGTCCTGCCTCCAGGCCCTCTTTTTCCACTGAAGGAACAAGGAAGTTGTTGCCAGCAGCATTATTCCATCTTGAAAACAAAAGCAGGTGTATGTGGAGGCAGGAGAACAGGAAGGGAAGGTCTGAAGTGCAGAGCACAAATTTGTATTGCTAGTACCGTGATAGTGCACATATTGTTCAGTTTTACATCTAATAGAATTGTGACAGTATTGTGGTAGCTTCAGGTAATCCAGCACTAAGTAATACTGATACAGGCATGATCCTGTCATTGGATAGCTTGTTAATCTGAATTGTAAATGATTTTTTTTTTTTTTTTTTTTTTTAAGGATTTCTTATGTGTCGGACATTATAATCAAAGTACTGTGGCCTTTCTGGTGTTTGTGTTTATGCTTTGTAACAAGGAAAAGTAACTCATGTCAGTAGTAATGTTATTTTCCCATGACTCTCCATGGAACTATTTATTATGTTAAATATCCACAGGTTTTAGAGTTTCAGTTCACTTATTTCTTCCACACCCTATCCTTCTTTCTTCAACCTTTCCTACCTTTTTGCTTGAGGAGGGCAGGAAAAATCTTCAATAGATGAGCTTCCTTATTGGAAAAAAAACTGTACCGAGAAAAGATTTTTCTGCATTTCCATTCTTGTTTGGAAGATAAGCTCTGATATAGGAAAAATAATATTTATGGCATTATGGTGATTTTACCTACCCAACTCAATTCTTACTTATATTTACAGTAAATTGAATTAAAGACATTAATGGGGAGGTTAGTAATATTTAGGCATTTGCTCATGTACTTTTTCCGTGCTTAGTGCATTTTACAACTAGATCTCAAGTCTTCTTATTCCAGTTTTGGGCATTCAGGAAGACTTTTGATTCAACAGTGCTCATTCATGGTGTAATCTATTTGTGTTTATTTTTTTCTCTTCCCTTATCCACCATGTTCTATATTATTTCTAGAACAGAAGTGTCAGATTAGCAAAAGAATAAATCATTCATTAAAGCACCATCAGTAAGCCCAAATACATTGTGATTGAATATAACTCATTTTAAATTACAATTGTATTCATTTTCTGTTCAGTCTTCTGTCTTGTATCAGATGAAACTGTAGTCAGTTTCAACTGAGGGACACAGTGACTTGTGAAATCCTCTACCACAGCGTTATGGGTGGTTTCTGGGTGGTTTCCTGGCTATGTCATTCTCTTTGGTTAGGGTGGTGTTTTTTGGTTGGTTTGTTGTTTTTTTTTTTGAGTGGGTTGACCTTCTGTAGGTAATTGTAGGGGGCAGACCATGTTTCTTGGATAAATATTCCCTTGATACTCTTCTGATTTGCAGATCTTCTGATTTAAAGTTAAATTGAAAAGCCATGCTGTATAACTTCTTGTTTCTGCAGATTTAACATTCTTCTTACATTTGAACTGTTTTGTGTGATAGGATTTTGCATCTGTTGTGAAATGATATCACAGGTAATTATACCCTACTATCTTAAACTTGGTACAGTTTTTTCTTGTTTTACTCCTAGCTTGACTCCTGTGGTATCATATGAGTAAGGAAAGGACTTCCTGTGTTGGTTGTTGCACTCTTCTACATCTGAGTTTCTTGGTTCTTCATGAAAAATCTCCTCAATTATTGATTCAAAGCATTGGTCACTTTATAAATATGTTTGCTGCTCCAGTGATACTTTTTAGCTTTCAACTTCACAAGAAATACCATCATTTGTTTCAATATAGCGCAATAGTAAGTCTCAACCAGGTGCATTCATTACCAAATGTGTAATGTCATTTAAAATTTATCTGCTTAAATTCCATGAATAAGTAAATAATCTACTAAAGACTGAAAAATAAATCAATGAAATATCCACTAGTGTGATTGTCTTTTATTTCCGATGTTTCAATAGCATTTTGAGATTTAGAGAAAATTCTTCACAGAAGTGTAAATTTATAAATGCTGTTATTGTTAACTAGACTGTCTTCCAACTGTTGATTCACGTGAATGATGAAATAGTCCTTTAATTGTTTAACAGACTACTATGTTGGCCATTCCGTGGTTTTGCTAGGGTCTTATTTTGTCCTAATTGATCTGTAGTTACCCAAAATAATTTATACAACTGAAGTAATATTAATTTTTAAAATATCTGTTATAGGCGTTAATAAACAGACTATGCTCTTCCAGTTGAAGTAGGATGGTTTAGACAGAAGCGTTGTGATAACTATAATCTTTATGTGGCTCTCAAGACTCTCTCCATTCATTTTTGGTGTCCAGGAATTTTGGGGCACGAGTGTTGTGTGTGTCAGTGAAACAGTTCTGAAAGTAAAGCTTCACATCCTTTAGACCAATGAAGTTTAACCTAGAACTTCAATAAAGAGTTGTAGCAAGTTCATATTTGGGAATGTGTGGTGACTGTAGCCCTGTTAGAATTAATCCCCTGATTTTCAGAAAGATTAGAACTAAAAGGATGGTGCCTTACATTGCCGTATGTAATCTTCTTTTTAAGATTATGTAGTGATAACCTCAAAGACTTTAACCCTTAATCAACATGTTCAGTAGCCAAACTGGGCAGTTATTTTGAGTAACAAGAAAAAGGGGTTTAGGGCTGAGGAAAAAAAGGTGTGTGCATGATGCAAGAAAGCAGTAAATGGTGCCCATAGGACATAGTGTTCCCTTGCCCATTAGTGGTTGGGGCTTGCACTATTTGAAATAAAATTTTAAAAAAATTGTTTATTTAACACACACACCACACCCCTCCCCGCATATTTCAGTGCTTCTTCACCACCTGTTTTCATTCTCATATAGGCTTTCTTGCAAATTAGATCAAGAAAGTACTGGTATTTTGCTTTTGATGTTATCCCTGGTTGTGAAAGCTTCTCAATCCTCCAAATGAATATCATCACTTCCCTTTGTGTAATGGCTGTCCCATCCCTTCCTTCACAAAGATCAGACAACTTGTTTAGTTGAAATTTTAGTTATTTTGGGCCATGCATATAGAGTTTCTTCTGGCTCATAAAGACGGGAGGCTGCTAATCCTTGAAACTTCCAGTTTTTCAGTATTTGAAGAATTTCTAGTTGTAAAAATTTTAAAAATCTTTCTTGGCTTATTAAAATTTTTACTTCTAATGAGGCAAGAGAGTGATGGTGTAATCCCATCCTGGTGGAAGTCTGCCAGTCAGTGACTTCTTTACTGTCCCTGCCTAGTTTCATACAGTATATGCTTGCTCTCTCTGCTGCAATCTTGTCCCCCAGAAACCTGAGATTTCTGGAAACATCTATGTCAACACTAGTCTTTTAATTCAGTAGCCTTTATTTTTGTTTTCTGCATGTTCCTGATATATTTGTAGATGACGAGCAGGTTTACTTCCAGTCTTTATTATTTTTAGACTCTTTCGTTGTCTTTATTTTCCCAATAGTGCTCTTGTTCTGTCCTTTCCTTGAATATGACAATCAGTAATAGTACCTTACACAGTGTCACTAATACTGTTTTTATCACTACTGCAAACAGTTCATGTGATAAATAGGGTTGTTGTCCTGTGTCCCATCCCTCCCTCCCCTCATGGCTGCATCGTGGTAGTAATTTTCTTATCAAAGGCTGAGGGGCTAAGTTTTGGATTGTGCTTCTCTTCTTCAATTGTGCAGCAGCATTTGTCATATATCCAGAACAGCCTTCAGGGAGTAGTAGGTGTCCAAAACTCTAGATAAGATCCTTCACCGTGTACAATGTAATTTGGCCAACTTTTCTTCCTGAAGGCTTTGTTTACCTGGAAGAAAGACATGTTCAACTGAGAGTGAGTGTGACCCAGTGTGCATCAGGCAGTGAAGATTTTTTTTTTGTTTGTTTTTTCAATAATACGGTAAGAGTAGCTTTTTGGATCTTGAATGAAAATTATAAACATCATGATGTTGAGCAAGCTCTCTCTTCTCCCAAGAGAACCAATGTGCATCAGAGCTGCTTAGACAATAACCTGTTAACTTCATCTAAAAACATCAGTAGCTGAGTTTGGATAGTTACTGATGAAAATAACTGATGACTGAAGCCTTAAATAATTTTTTTGACATATTCCTGAAAAATAAGTTACTAGAAAAAACCAATTGATCAGTTTTCTTCTTTTGACTCAGATAAAATTTAATGTTCCCTTCCCCCTTAATTCCTAACCAGTTCTTAATTCCTAATCAGTTAAGCAAGGATGGAGGGGGCTGCAGCTTTGGAATCTTTTGAACATGGTGAGACCAGAATCAGTCAGTTCAACTAATTTACTCTGTTCAGTAAAGCCTTTTTGAATATAAAATATGACATAAGACTTTCTTCATGTATTGTTGATAGAAAACTATGTTTATTGAAAAAACTTGAAATGCTTTTTTTGCACTTCCATATATTTTAATTTGTTTTTCTAAATAGTATTTGACATACATGTTAATGCAGTATTTTGTTTACAACATAGTAAAAATTTGGAACTGTAATCATTGCTGTGTAAATGTACCTAGGTGTACCATATTGGCAACAATATGATATAGACTTCCATTAGAGAAGGATGCTTATTTTACAGGGGCAGAAACAGAACATTGGGGCACTGTTGATGTGGAATGCAGTCGTGTAGTTGTTGCAGAAACATGCAGCCCCTCAGCCAACCTCAAGCCTAACTTTGTTTCGTCTCCATCCTCTGTTGGGATCTCCCTGGCATTGTAATAATTTCTCCCATGCATCATTGTCATTTTTCCCCTCAAGGGGAAAGATGCAAAGCTAAGTATAGTGAATTCTCACTTCCCTGTTATCAGGAGATTGGCAAACATGTGTTTTCCAAATGCAGTTAGCAGTTTAGTGGCAAGCAGAGCCAGAAAGTCAGGTTAGGGCAGGTGGTATGCCTTGCAGATAAATCAGCACCTGAAACCTGAAGTCTGAGGAGATTAGGCAATGAACCTGAGGACTTTGACACAGTTTATTTCTTTATTTCTGTATTTATTTTGCTTTGTGCATGCTAGGACTAGAGTTAAAAAAAACCACAAAACCCAACCAACCAACCAACCACATAAAACCCAAAAACCCCTAGCATTTTAGATCTATGCAGGTTGAAGAGTAGGAGGAAAGAAACCCAGTAAGAATAATCATAATTTGTCAGTAACAAAAGTATGCCTAAACTAAATTTTTAGTGTATGATTAGAACTAGATTGCTGGTCTTGGTTTCTTGTGAAGAATTTAAGTTTTACTTGCTACAGAATTGATTGCATGTATTCCTCCTTTGATGTCTTCCATATTAGTGGCCTCCAAAGTGGGGTGTGCAAGACCATCCATTGAGGCGTGGGAAGAAAATATTAGGACTTACATTTTATCTGAAAAATAAGAAAGAAATTAAGCTCTATTTAATATACATATTAACATTGGCACCCTCACTCGGTTCATGTGTCAGATGGTCCTGTGTCATGTATGGTTCACAAGGTGTCCTGAGGGCAGATTTAGTATTCCACAGTGTGGAGGGGTCACCGTAGCACCTTCACTTATTCGTCTGCTTTCAGTGTATTGCAGTGTATGCAGTTTATGTGTGCCCGGCTAGGTGGATTTATGGATTATATTATCTAGTTTTAACTAAACTAACACTCACAAAATGGGCAAGTGGCTTAAAAAAAACTCCTGCAAAGAGACCACGGATTGAAGATAATGCTAATAATGTGAGCACAAGTGAACAATAGGAACATGGCGGAGCTGACACTTCTCCTGCTCCTCGTATGAGCTCATGGTCAGCTGCATTATGAGGTAAAAACAATGGCAATTAGGTCTGACAAGATGTTGGCCAAAAAAATGTGGGTTTATTAAGAAGGCTATTTGAAATATGGATGTACATCCACTATCGTTAATGATGAACCTCACCCTAAGAGGATATTGTACCTTGAGATATCAGCTAGTGATAGTATGAAGCCATCACAATTAGCAAGGCATTTAAAAACTAAGCATCCAGAACATGAAGACAAACCTCTACAATTTTTTCAGCAATGTTTAAAGTCATGTGATATTCAGTCCAGTACTTTACAAGATTTCACTAAACTTAATGATAGATCTTTAGAAGCATCTTTTGAGGTTTCTCAATAGCAAAAGACATAGAAGCCACATACAGTTGGGGAAACACTTGGTCTTCCTGCTGGAGTAAAGATGTCTGAAATAATACATGGAAAACAATATGGTGACAAACTAAAATGCATTCCTTTGTCAGCAGATACTGTTGGAAGATGTCTGGAAAACATTGGCAAAGATTTGAAGAAACAAATACTAGAAAAAATTAGACAGCGTGGGAGGCTTGCTATACAGCTGAATGAAAGTATAGAAGTTTGTAACATGGGTCAGCTTACCGTAGTTGCTAGATTCTTTGTCGATAATGAAATACACAAAGAACTAAGTCACTAAGGAAAGATGTACCGGAGAAGATACATTCTTAACAATAAATGACTTCTTTAATAACAATTTTTTTTTTTTTAATGGAAAAACTGTGCAAATGTAACCATTGATGGAGTGGCTGCTTTGACTGAAGTAGAAAGGATTCTGGGGTAAGGTTAGAAGGAGAGCACCGCATGTGGAATTCATTCACTGCATCACGTGTAGGCAAGCAACAAGGAAGTTGGAGCCAGAGGTTCACAAAGTGCTGCAGGATGCCATCAATGTAGTTAATTGTATGAAAACAAGACCTTTAAATAGTAGAATCTTTACAATAATTGTAATGACCTGGGGAGAGCCCAGGAAAATCTTTTGTACCATGCAGAGGGGTTCGCTGGTTATGGCAAAGTGCTTAGAAGAGTTGTAAAACTTAATTACACGTTTTTCTTTCACAAAAAGACGAGTGTTCTGATTTTGCTGACCTGTTCTGTGATGACAAGTGGCTGTCAGCGGTGTTGCTGACTAAGAGATATTTTCAAAAACATAGACACTTCATGTGTGGCTTCAATGTGAAGGTGACATTTTAACAATGAGCAAGAAGGTGACTGCTTTTTGAAAGAAAATCGTGCTATGGAGAGAGCATTTTAAAAATGGATGTTTGGAAATGTTTCCATCATTGTGTGATTTTGTTGCCAGAAAAGATGTGTGTCTTCTATAAAAACTCTCATATCTGTACACTTAAACTTGGAAACAGAATTTCCTCACCTGTTTAAGAGTCTTCCAAATGAAGAGTTTCAGGTGGTTTTGAGCCCATTTGTTAAAAATATGATACTGCAACACCTTCCATTAGTTTGCAATAACAACTGATTGATATCGGGAAAGATGGAAATTTAATGGCCAAATTTCAAGAAAAACCTTGTATAATTAGTGGATGGGAATGAAAAATGAGTAACATGATTTAGTAAGTGCAGCCAGTGATGCACTTTCATTTGGATGTACGTATCTTTGTAAATTGTCTTTTACAGCTATGACAGCCGTTAAAACCAAGTGTTGAAATAAACTGAATTTAGAACCAGATCTTCAAATCACTGTATTACAAAGTGTTAAGCCAACATTTAAAAAAATGATGAAGCATATTCAATCACATGGCTTTCTCTCAAAAAATATTAATAATTTTTGTAGTGAGAGCAAAAAGGTTTTTTGTTCCATTAGTAATAAAAATGAATTAAAAGTACTGTTTATTTCATCTTTATCTCATCCTTTTTAATTTCTATTTTATGTTTTCTAATGTACAGAATATATTAGCACAGTAGTACCTGTATACAATTTATAAATAAATATACACATTGGGGGTGCGTGCTCAAAAATTTTTTACTGATAGAGGTGCACGATCAAAAAGGTTTGATGACAACTGTTCCAATATTATTATTGATAAAAATTAATGTTCACGGAAATAAATATATGGAATTTAATCCAGATCATGGAAAGCGTACTTTAAATGTACATCTTCTTTTCTGATGAAAAATAGTTGTCTGATGGAAACAGAGAATATTTTATCTGTAGCTTTGTTTCAGGTGTAGTAATTCAGGAAGATGGGAGTGATGTTGTCTGCACGTGCTTGAAGTGCTGGGGTGCCCCAGCTAAGATCAGAGCCCCACACTATTTTAGTCACCGAATGATAAGATGGGGTGGTCCTTGTAAAGTGCTGACTGTCTCAATAGACAAGGGAAATTACTTGTGGGTGGACAACAGTGGTATAGAAAGGTGATGGCAGATCTAGGGGTAGAATTTAAATGTTTGCTGTCTGAATCACTGGCGTTATTGCTAGAGTGTATCGTTCTGGGGACAGCTTGATTTTCAACCATGGAAATGTTTCAGACGTTTTGTTCATTTGAAGTTCTTGGTGCTTAGCTCGTCTGAAGTCAGACCATAAGCATACCTCCTGGAGATAGGAATATTGATATATCACAGCTGAATTTTTTTTCTTGCCTTACACAGTTGTTCTAAACTATATAAATGTGTGCATTACTGAAGTGTCTTGGCATCCTCAAAGCTAATGTGGGACAAATTTCCAAAGTAATTTTTTTTTTTAACTGGTGTTATGAAATAATGCGTTCTGCCATACCTAAGTAACATTTTATTTAATAGTTGCAACTAGCATGCAGAGATAAGTACTTTTTAATGTTACCTGTGTGCCTTTTTTTTAGGCTAAAGCCTAAACCTCTGACATGGCCACAGCCTCACCAAGATCTGATACAAGTAACAACCATAATGGAAGATTACAGATGCAAGTAACAGGCAAGTAGTGATTTGTATCATGGTGATTTTTACAGGAAAACGTATGTATTCTAAAAAAACAATCTTTGAAATGAGTGTGAAAATGGACAAGTATAATTAATATTTTAATTAATAACTTGAATGTTACAGTTAAGAATATGACTAATATATGTAGATGAATTGAAGCTAGGTAGAGGTAATATAGTCAGTTGGATGACAGGGTTTAATGATCTCTTTAAATTAGGAAAAAAATGAGATTCAATACAACAGTAGGGACAAATGTAAGGAATTTTTCTTGGGAACAAGTGATTAGTGGCACAAATTCTGTAGAGGGAATGCATATTATTGAAATTCTACAAAAAAGGTGGGCGGTTGTAGTGAACCCCAAGCTGAAAATGGGTGCAATGTTATAGTGAAGCTGGAGAAGAACTGGAGGAGATCACAAAATCTGCTAGCCCTTCAGAAGATAAAGGTCTTGATTACATATCAGGTAAACATCTGTTGAGAATAACACAGGTATCCTGTATTATCCTTAGAGCAGCAGGTTGGATTACACAGACATATGGAATAATTTAGGTTGGAAGGGACCTTTGGGAATTTCCTAGTTCACTCTTCTACTGAAGGCAGGGCTACCTTTGAAGTTCGATCAGGCTGCTCAGGTATTGTCCAGTTGAATTTTCAGTATCTCAAAGGCTGTAGATTGGCAGCTTATGCTGGTGATAAACCGCATCACTGTGAAAATGTTTGTCCTTCTATCCAGTTGGAATTTACTGTGTTGCATTTTGTGACTGTTTACTTTTTTCTTTTTGCTGTGCTGGTTTTCATAGTTGGAGGCAGAATTCAGCCATCCCAATATCTGCTGGAAGGGAAACACAGTGGGCTACAAGCAATTCTCAAAATTTCTCATTGTGTTGGGGACACTTCTTTCAGTAGATGTTGAGCAGGGCAAGTAGGTTATGCATTTTGCTTCTCATGGATAAGAACTGGTTAGGGATGTGACAGTCGGTGTCAGTCTTAGCTGCTTTTTCTGTGGGATGGCAGAGCAGAACAAAGACTTGTTGTAGTCTGAAGATAAGCAAAATGCATCTAGGTAAACAAGTTTGATAGCTAATTGTGACAGTGTTTCAGTAGTTAAAAGTGAAAATGTTACCAGCAAGTAGTACCGTGCATAAATATATATACACATAAATGTATGTGTGTGTACGTATGTATATAGGTATTATTTTACCATTGATGAATAACTTGAACTTTCCAGGGATCCTGAGAAATCTGGGAACCCTGAAGTAAGAATGAATGCATGACCAAGAATTTATTAAGGCCATCTTGAATAAAATTTGGAAAAAACATGAGTAAGATACCATGTTTTAAAGAAAGATGCATCTCAAGAAAGATACATCATGCTGGATGGTCCAGAGATGGCCATGTTATCTGAGAAAAAATACATCATTAGAGAGTCCCCAAAATGGATATTTTATCAAATAAGAGAGGAACCTTAAAACTGATTAATGTTGTGTAAGGATCACATAACTTGACAACGTGATGAATCATCAAAAGTGGCAATAATTAATAGCATAGATGGAGCCACCTGTAGATTGAATATATATAACTGTAACAAAGTGAGTTACACAAATGACCTGTCACTCCAGATCTGTGTATGCAGAAATGATCATTTTGATATCCTGTACTGTACTGCTCCTTACGTAAGTCTTGTATTTTTGTGGCACTGGAGCTTCTCTTGACTTCAAGAGATCTGGTTCAAGGATCAAAGTGGAAGAAAATCCGTACAATTTTTAGGATTAGTCTTCTGAAGGTTTAGTTCTCTAACCAGTCTTTATTGCAGGATCAGAGGAACGCCAGTGGCAGTACAGGGAAAGAAGTGGGAGACACAGGAGTGTGGGACTGTAGTATTGCTGACCTACACTGTTTTTTTCAGATTAGTTTCTGCTGCTGTAGAATCTAGAGTTCTATTTCAAGAACTATACTTAAAAAGCACTTTTATAAAGGCAGCAAGTAGCATATACTCATTTTGTAGACAAGGAAATTCGTAGGGAATGGTGACTCGTTCGAGTTTGGACAGTTACAGCATGTTGCCAATAAGTTTTGCCATCAGTATTTTTTCAAATATACTTGGTGAGATATCTTTTCTTGTTAGTTCTTTTTGAAGTCTTTTGCTAGTATTTATTACTTACTCCTAATTTTTTTTAAAAGCAGTCCTAACCAAAAAGTGATAATGGACTCCTTTCATGTTTGGGGACTCAAGACTTAATGACTTAAAACATAATCAGATAAAAGTCAGGAAACTAAAAGGAAGCTTGAATATTATGACTAAACACCTATCTTTTAACAAATGTTGCAGTTGCTTTTAGAAAGCAAAATATGGAGGAAAAAAATGTGGAAGAAGTAGAGGTTGTTAAAGCCTAAAAATTGATCAAGATTTTCAAATATGACCCACGTGTGGAATTATGGTTTTAGTCTTACACATTTAGTCTTTTCTTGTTATCAAGGCTGCAGTTCCTTTTTATTACACATGACGCATGACTTAGACTGGACTTTACAAATGTGAGGGAGTTAGGTGTGCACCTTTTAACTGAAATTAAGTAAAAGTCTGGCTAATGCCTTTAGACTCTTGGACACTGGCATCCCACTAACTTCTAAGTAACTAATGTATACATCTCGGAATACTGTAATCCAGAAATACATGACAGACCTTTTTTGTCTCCTTTTCACAGTTTAGTTAACTTCCACTTATTTTTGAGTTAGCAAGTACCATACAGAAAAGTAACAGGGAAGTTTTATTTCTACGTGGCTGAAAATGCTCAGCTTTGCTTTAGTTTGAAAGTGAAGGGAAAGAGAATCGCACTGAAGTGTGGGAGGAATGAGGGAGAAGGCATAGTCAGCAGGTAGGTACAGCTGTGAGTCCATTGATGTGGTCTTCTGAAGACAACATCTGCATGAAATAGGATTTAAAATGTTGGCAGTTAGGCTGCTGTTGTTTTTTATAGTGACTTCCTCAGCTGGGTGAGGAAGTGGGAGAACAGATTTATGTTCAGGAGTACTGAAGACCTCACCAGTGATTCGGAGGTAAAAAATAGCTTCTTTGGTCATTTGCTATTTCTTAATTGTTGAATATTTAGCTGAAACTTTAAGTTCATCTGCAAAGGTGTTTAAATAGGGAAAATTTGAGAGTTGATTTCTTTTAACAAACTGATGTGCTAAACCGCAGGTTAACCACACATAATGTGGGCCAAGGAAATGAAGCTCTGTATGCAGGCTTTGCTATACAGGGACATTTTGAAATAGGCTTGAACTGCATATGCTTTCATAACTACATATAATTAAAAAAAAAAAGTCTGCCTGATAATCTCTCAGATGTATCCTACTTAGATATTTTTCAGTTAAGGGAAGAGTAGGAGGAACAATGAGAAAATAAACAAAAGAACCCACATGATTTTCAGTGTTTATCCCTAAAATAATTGTTGTGCTGTCTCTCCAACCCATCCTGCCAGTACATGGTGAAGAGAATATGTCACGCTTGGTTTCAACTATCTCACAAAGTAGCTTTTGAAAATAAAAGCTGCCATTTTAGTATTGACCTTTTTATGTTCAGCAAAAGGAGAAAAGGTGAGCAATAACATTGCCATGCTGTGTTTCATACATTGTGTAGGCAGTACGTTTTCTGTTCTTCAGCAACAGTATGCTGTTATAGATAAAGCAATGTATTTTATTAGTTTCTAGTGCCAAACTGAAACGGAAAAAGAATTGGTTTGGAACAACTTTCTACACTGAATTAACTGCAGATGGAGAAATTAAGAAAACAGCAAAATCAAGTAGTTCTTCAAATCCAAAATGGGATGAGCAGCTGACAGTGTAAGTAGATTTTCTGGTTGTTTAATACTATTTATTAGGCAGACATTGCAGGCAAATATTTACTAAGCTTGGCTGCCTACATAGTTTTCTCTGGCTGTTGATGACTAAATGCACACATAAGATGATACTTACCTCAAATGATTTTTTTTCTCAATTCTTAAAATGTTTTGAGAATATTTTTTGTACAGAGGGTGTTCCTTGCATACAGTTGCTAAATATGGTATACTCTTGATATTTGTTAGCACTGTGGACCATTCAAGTTTAAGGTTCCTCTCCAGAAGATGTTACTAATTGTAACCATGTCATTCTCAACTTTAAAAGGAAAAAAAATCTCAGCTGGATAAGTAGTAGTTATGAGGAAGGTCACTTTTTCCTGTAAATTTCCTAATGAAGGGATACACACACAGAAACAGTTTACTGCAGAGTGACCTTGCAACTTATCCTAATATTTCACCTTTTTAATTTTCTTGTGGCTTAATTTGGTTTAACTGTGCTACAGGTGTAGATACACCCGAGTATGACTCTGTGAAGAGCTCGCAATCTTGCACTGTGCAATTGGCTAGAATGCATTATTATACAAGCAAGATTGTACTGCTTCAGATTTGGGTCTGGAAACAGCATAGCTACTATCAAGTAGCATTGAGCATGGGCCAGTACATTTTACAGCATCTGACCTATTTTTGTGCAATAGCCAGCTTTGTTAGTAGTAGGAGCCATGCCAGGTTCCTATAACTAAGAGTGCTGGAGAGTGGGGAGTGGTACAACATACTTAGCTTTGGGGAACTGTTTGCTTGGGAGCACTTACTTATTAACTGCAGACTTGGGCTGAAGCAAGTAGGGTATTCCTCATTTCTCAATGTTTCAGGTTTAGTAGAGTGCATTAGCCCTTTGCAATATTGCAAAAGAGAATAATATAGTCTGGGACCTGATGATGACTTCCAGGAGTTATTACTAGTACAAGTACAGAGCTATCAGTATATTCACAGATACCAGAGTTTCTGTTGAGGAGGCAGGTTTGATTTGGCGGGATTTGGTGAGCTGATAGAAATGAGGTAATTTGGCATGCACAGTACAGCCGAACAGACTCATTCCATCATGAGTACTACTAACTTTGGATCTTACCCTTATATATATATATATATGAGGTATTCTGGCCCCCTCTTTCTCTGGCTGTTGGAATGGTATTGTTCCTTCAGTTGCCCAGTCTATTTGAGGATAAGTGAACTCTCTGGCTTACCAAATTCCCCTCACTTTTATGGGTCTGCATGAGCACCAGCAATATATTCTCTGTGGGTAGGTGTTTTTTTTTTTTTTCTTTTCTTTGTTGAGCTGGTCTTTTAGTAAGACTTCCATTCGAAGGCAGCCCATTCAAAATGCAGAAATGTATTTGCTCATGGGTTTCAGCAATAATGATCCACATTGTCCAACATGTTAAAGTGACTATAAAGCTAGCCCTGTTGTTAGGAGGGTGGGGGTTGTTTTTAGTATTGTTTTCATCAATGCTGATACAACTTTCTGTATCCAATACTGATGGATATGTGGCCTTTGACTTTTTGCTGTACAGTGATTTTACTCCATTTTTCACAGCCAGGAGCACTCTTGCAGTACTAGACCCTGTACTACAAAACTTACTCTCCAGGACCTAGCATAGCTTCCTGTTTTCCTTCTTGAGCAGGGGAGAGATCACTGCCAAAGGTTATCATTATATTACTGTAATTGGGTCCTTTACCTTTCTGCTTCCCTCCAATTTTTACTTTAGCTTCATCATTTGATTTTTACCCCTCTGATTTCTGTGAGTATGCATTATGGTTTTATATATATTTGTGGATTCACAAATAATGTTTTATCAACACTTTCATGGCAAGCTGACACCTGTTAAGTGGGTTCTTCCTGCTTGCAAGTAGCTGATTGGTTGCTTTTTCCTTTTTCTAAAATATTTAGTATTTTTCTTTCTGGTGACAGACAAATACACTTACCACCTTTTCCTCCACATTTCATAATGTGAGTTTTTAGTTAGGATTCTGGAATAGTGAGGAATAAGGAAGATATGTCTTTCATAAATAAAGTAAGATATGTTTTGTATAACTGAGATTTGAGCTTAGTGCAGGTTATTCTGATACTCCTCAAATTCCTTATGCTATCGTAGCAATGCACTTTAAGTTTGATCTTAAGTATAAATATCATAGTGTTTGCAGTTCTTAGTTAAAAATTTCCCCTTGCAGTACAAAAACTTCTTTTGGTTAATTAGTATCAAGAAATACAATAAATATGAGAAAGTGAATTAAGTTCAAATATTCCTAATAACAAGAACAAATACTTTAAAATCTGTATATATTTTTTAAAAGAATGTATTTTATATGCAGGAATGTGACTCCACAGACTACGCTGGAATTTAGAGTGTGGAGCCATCACACTTTAAAAGCAGATGCTTTATTAGGAAGAGCCACTGTAGACTTGAGACAAGCTCTGGAAATACACAATAGAAAATGTAAGTTATCATGAAGGATATTTTGAGTAAAGTAGAATTATTATTACTAATGTATATATCAAACTGGCAACCAGACTACTAACTATACATGTAATTACAACTGACTTTCAGTTGATGTCTTTACTTGTCTCTTCTAGAGATGTCTGTGCTATCGAGAGCAATTTAAATGTAACAATGGGATATAATAATTTTGAAACAAACATTAGAGTATGTGTTACTACAAATTAAGTAAAAGCAGAAGTGATTAAATACAATGTTTTGTGGCAAACTAATAACTAATTTGCTAGAAGATCTGTTTTAGACTTGGTAAAAAAAAAAAAAGTCTAAACTTTCAGAAAAGCCATCGAAGTAATTTTTCATGTTTTCCTTCTCTGGAATCGCTAATATAAAGGCTGGGTATTTTTTCCTCATAATTTAGCTACCCAGAGAGCAGTAGGAACCACTGATTAATGAAACAATTGAGAACTTCCTTTTAGTACATTAGAGATTGTTATGTTCTATGTAACTTGTAATTTTAATTGTCTTTAATAGAATTAAAACAGGTCTTCTTTATCTAATTTGCTTTTTAAATTTTTTTTCATTAGTACAAGAAGATGGTGAATCCACACTTTAAATTCCACTCCAGAGTGGCAGTAGAATTCCAGCTAAACCAATCTCTAACCTTTTTCACAAGTTAGATATACAAACCTGAAAGCTCTGTTTAAGGAGGTGGGGGGAAGGGAGAGCCGAAATAAAGCTTCGTTTTTCTGATTCCTACAGAAAATTGAAACAGAATGCAAAATATCAAGTGGGGTTTCTTCAGCAGTATTATAAAGATTCTGCCCAAGATTCCATAGTTAAGCAGAAAAATTGCTTCTGTTTTAAATTAAAAAAAACTGTATCAGAAGAAACTGGGTTGTAATAATGATAGCAAAAAAAAATAGTTAATATTTTAACTATTTCTAACAAAATAGTTAATATTTTATTACTGTAGAGCCAGGGGACGTAGGATCCAACAACTTGGCAAATTCTTTCAGGGAATGGTTGACTGAGTTAGCTGTACATTGCACCGAAAGTAATTTATGTGCAGTGTTTCTGATTTGGGCAAGTCAGCAGTTTGACACACACCGGATTATCCAATAGTTCAGTAGTAGAATAATTGGGTTGGTATCCTTCAGTTGTTCAGTTATTGATACCTAATCTAAAATGCAGCACTTGAAAGGCTCTTTACTGAAGAAAATGTAAAGCGGAACCCGTTCTGTAAATGCAGAAACTTTAGATTAGTGCTGTTACTTTCTCCTGCTAACCACCACCAGTATTGAATTGCTTCCCACACCCCTTCCAGCTTTCTTGCCAGCTCAGTTGGAATACAGCCACCTGTTGATCTGGTTTGAGGAGATAACCTGTTAAAATAGCAGAGGCTAAACCAGTCACCCTTTGCAGAAATGATGATGTATAAATATGTTAATTTAACAACTCAGTGGTAGGCTAGTTTCTTCTTTCTCTTCTTTCAGGTAGTACCATTTTCCAAAATGCAAATTGCTAAATCAGTAATTCTGCAGATTTGGGAGCTTTGTGCTTGCTCCAGCAATTTGAAGTACTTTGAAATCCATTGTAATATAGCAATGTCTGCTAATAAGTGCTGCCCAACTACACTGTTGAACCTGCTCTTTAAAGTAACAGGTTGGGAGTATCTGGCAATAGCTTATGGTAGCCTTCCCTGTTTGCACGTTTATTATTCATTTATGGTATATGTGAAGAATGAAAAAAATAAGGCAATGCTAGTTTAATGCATAGAAGTGCACAGCGAGCTTTAACTTTAGCTTGGAATGCTATCATATGAGGGAAATACAGTGGTATATTTTGAAACATTAATCTTTTAATCTGAGACCGCAAATACTAAAGACCTTAACCATTTTAACCTGATTAATGTGAACTCATAGCTGACTATGTTTGGATTTATGACATGTAGCTTTTACTGCTGTACTAGTAATAGTTGATTTAGAGAGAATTACACGGCTTCCACAGCATGTTTTACCTCTGGATTATATATGTCTCTCTACAAACGTGTGCATTAATTATCAGTCATGTTGAATTCTTTTACTGCACCATGTACACGTTTTTTTGCATATCTCAATTATCTCAAAGTTTCTTTTGATGAAAATAGTTTCTGATTTAATTTTTGATTACTTGAGGTATCCTCTCTGTTACTGTTTAATCCTTGGAGTTGGGATGTATGAAAATGGAAGGATTTACTAGAAATAATTTTAAGAAATGAGGAAGGACTCTATGCAGTCTTTGCATTTAGTTCTTCCTCAAAGTGATGTTCTTTTCAGTGGTCTCTTAGAATTAGTTTTGGAAGGTGATGTGAGAAATGAACATAAGCTCTGGTCGTAGAATGAGGTTCCCTGTGACTCGTAATATTTGGATGTGTAGTTCAGAAGTTGTTTGACTTTAAGCCTTCCCATGTTATGTAAGTAGTGCATAATTTCAAAAGCACTTAGTGGAAATAACAAACCCGGGAAATCATTAACAACTAAGTACTGAAACTATGTGGATCCTGTAGCATACCTATAGAATACACTATATAAATGACCAGTTTATTTTTACAATAAACTGTGCTTTTACCCACAGCAGATGTAAATTTACACAGCTCCTTAGTGATTTCTATGTTGATTTGAATCATCTGAATCTCTCTCATGTTCAGTTTTGTACAACTAAATACGTGTATCGCATTTTTGTGCTGAAAGTCTCTTTTAATGTTGTTTAGAATTTAATCTTTCCTTTACCCCTTCTCTCCTTCTCTCCCTCTACCCACCCCAACTCCATTTTTAGTGGAGAAGGTGAAAGAACAGTTGAAACTCTCTCTGGAAAACAAGAGTGGCATGGTGCAAACAGGTGAACTGACAGTTGTGCTAGATGGTTTGGTTATTGAACAAGAATCTCTTACAAATCTCGGTTCATCAGCAACCAGTAAGTTAAAATAATTAAATCAGATGGTAATATTTTCATTAAGATTTCAAACAGATAGAATATTTCTGTTGAATTTGTTTCTTACTGTTCAGTAGAAGTTCAGCAAAATGGCGAGGCTGTGCATGACAGCAGAGATGCTTCAGCAAGAAGTACATCCAGGTTGGAATTTATTTTTGTGTTTTATGCTGTGTAAAGTATATTAGCAAATTTATCAGTTGAAATGTTTGGGTTGTTTGTGCTTTGTTGTTTTGTTTTTGTTTTTTTTTTTAATTTTTTTGAAGGGGATAGATTTTAACTGTCAAGGCCTAAATTATGTTACCACAGGCTTTAGAAACATTACCTGTATGATAATTACATAATTTAGCTTGAGAAGAATTAAATTTATAACTCTGCTCTTCCTGTGCTGGTAAGAGTCAGCTGTCCACTACTTTATCATTGCCTTTTGGATGTGTAGCCCTCTGAACATAAAAATTCAACTGCTTGGAAGTCTACTAAATGCTGCAGCAGAGATTAGGGAAGCAGTGGTTCAGTGTGGGTTTTGTGTACTTATTCGGTTTGTTTTTTTCTGCTGATTAAGAACCTTTTCTATTCATCTCTACCAACTTGTTGCAGTGTACCATCTGAACGGAAGGAAGAAGGAAAAAAGCCTAAATTACTTCCCCCTCACCCAGTTCCTTTTTAAGGTCGTGATCAGGAATTTAAGAGACTTGTATTGAGTTTAGGAAGCAGTATTCAGAACACTGAGGCAAAGGTTTTGCCTGCTTCAACCTGAAGTGGCAAGAAAAAGGCTTTGGGATCAATTTAGAGCTTCATTTTTGGCTTCTCTATTTTTATACCAGCTCAAGGACTGCCTGGAGAGAAGTAGGAGTAGGTTTTTTGCCCCCTCACCACTAGTGAGTCAAATAGGTCAACATTCAGATTAATTTAGTGTTACTGGCCTGCTCAGTTACCTGGCAGTGAACCCGTTTCCATTTAAGTTCTTTACACACGCTGGAGTGAAAAAACATACAGTTGCTATGCATTTGAGTGACAGGGACGTATTTGTCCTTGTATGCTCAACTTGATTCTTTTTTTGAATATGTGGATGTTTGTTCCCCCATGGGTGCCCAGTATGAGGGAGTGACAATAAAAAGTTGCTTCTCCTTAGTTTTCATTAGAAAGGTTTGGGACTGTTAAAAGTTATTGGAAACACATCTGCATACCATTTTGAAACAGTTGTCACAATCATTTGTTTTAATTCAGCTATTGTTGCTGAGGTGTGGCTTTTACTAGGATTCTGCTCTTGATGTTGATATTTCTATTACAGCAGTTTTCCATACAACTATCCAGTAGTTTTGATTTACAGTTTTGAAATTGAGATGAAGACAAGTTTTAAGGTAGCTTCCATACATGTCTTTAGTAAGCAAATTGGTTTTGTAGTCTAGAATTGAAAAGGAATAATACTTTAATTCTCTGTTTATACTACTCATTTGGAGTTGGGTAAGTTAGCATTGAAATGCTGCTGCTTCTTTTCTTACTCTGCAAAGGGGGACTTCTAACAATTCTCACGGTTTTTTGTCATCTGTTTAACCTCTTAATTTTTAGCCTCTGCTCCTTGAGAAGATGGGGAGTTGGCATTGAAATTAATTTTCACAATATGTGTCTCTGGTGGGTGGCTTTAAGCATTTTGGGATAGATTTAAGTGAAAACAGTGTAATTGAACAAGACTTTCCATTCACAAGCCCTTACACTACATTTATTTCTGTGTGGCCTTGTAAACACAGAGCTGCCTGTGTGTATCTGTCCTCGCAATGTCCCGTCCTGCCTATGCATAGAGAAGCTCATCTTATTTTCCTTTTATTGGGGGAGAGTGTTGTTACATTCTTATGTTATGACTAGAATAATTCTTGGAGATATGACAAACAAAACCAATTGTTCCACTTTCTTAATGAGAGAAAAAGGTTTCCTGCTCATAGCTGCACTTTGGAAGGGTCCCTAAGGCAGTTCTGGAAGATGTGGCAGGCACATCAGTCTACCCGACTCAATGCTAATGCGTCATTACAAGTAAAAGATGAAGTGGAAATGGAAAATCTTACCTGTTTTAAGTATCTGAAATCCTCAAAACCAAAATTTGCCTTTTGTTCCTTAATTGTTTTGGTCTTGCGCTTGACTGTCATCCAGGCTGCAAACATTGTGTTGAAAACTGTTGTGAATTTAGGTCTGTTTCTTTATTTGTCTCTTTAGCGTGATTTAGTGTAGAATTTGGTTTAGTTGCATAACTGCTTAACATGTTGTTTGTTGTAACCTAAAATGATCTTTTATTTTTGCCAAGATCTGCTTGTGACATTTCTAACGGAATAGACAATCAAGTACCTTCCAACTCTGTAGTACAGAATACATTCTGTATAGAAGCTGTTAATGGAGACAGCACACCATCTCCTACTCATGTTGCAGCCAGACCCAAAAATACACCAGTACCAAAACCACTTGCAGCTCAGCCTGCCAACAGCACTGGTAAGAATGGGAGAGTTATGAGAACATGTTCCATAAGGCTTTTTTATCTGGTTCAAATGTATCTGAAGTTGAGCCACTTTTTCGATATATTTTTTGTTAGATTTCAAAAATACTGAAAGGATGTTTCTGGGCTTGGATTTATAATCTTGCATGTCCACTTCTATGAATGTTTCTGGAGTAGATCCATTCTTAAATGTACTAGTTTTCATACTTTCCCATCAGTTCTCTTCTCTGATGAAGAAAGATGTAAAGCATCCAAAACTTCCATTTCTCTGTCCCAGATGACTAAACCATATTACTGATGGTCTGCAGGAAAACTCAGATTTCTTTCACAATTCATTTGAGTAACTATAGTTAAGTTTCTTTTGCCATTAGATAAATCTGATTTTTAGTGCTGTCAGGGAACTACTGTGCTTTGAGTTGAGATGTGTTGCAGACTCTCCTTGCCTTCCGTTGTTTCAAAACAGATATGGCAAATACTAAATTTTGTTTTTCTCTTAAATGCAAAAACTTTGATTATGACTACAACTAACAGTCAGTACAGTAAAACGAGGGAAAAGGAAGACTTTTTTTATTTTTGTTCCTCTGGCAAAACTTTGCATCTAATAAAGACTGTGCTTTCTAAGCACTTTCTGCCTTTTCTCAGCTGCTTGAAAGAGATTACAGTGATAGCAGAGGAAAAAGATAACCTTAAATAGAAATAGGCAAGCTGTTAATAAACAGTAGAACAGAGACTGTCAGACTGTCCAAAGAGTGGGAAATGTAGCTATGGTGGGAAGATAGCAGAAACAATTATGAACTTTAAAAGGTAATGATTAAATTAGGCCTTCTCTGAAGCTTTTCTCTATCTGGAGAACTTGAATTTGATTACCTTCTCTTTTCACTTGAAGGCCAGAGGGCATATATATTATATAGGCATTGCTCGCTTTTTCTTCAACAGCAGAGATCCATTTGAAATCTGTATTAGGCTAGGGTAATTGCAAAAATAATTGATTTGTGCAAATAGTACTATTGATGAAATCATCACTGAGCTTACACTGAGGCACTGATACAACAGTTTTCAACTACTGTACCAGTTGGTGGAGACTTTTTTTAAGGGAAGGCATAAAACAGGTCTCCAGCATTTGTTGATGACAGACTTTTTTTTTTTTCCCTCACTGTTGTGCTTAGCAGGATTGTAATTTCATGTGATCTTGCCAGAATTGCTGTTTTAGATCTAATTGGTGAGGTAATCAGCTGATGTAATATTTTATAGATCTGTTTTGGAGATCAGTTTACTGAAAGAGCTGATGATTTGTCAGTTATTTTGCTTCTAACTCTGTTATGTAATCCCATTCACTCTTTCATGTGGATGAATTGAGTGGCTTTTTTTTAATGAAAGCTGAAATTTCAGTTGGCTTTTTTCCTATTTAAGTAAAAATGTTGCTAGTTAAAGCAGAAGTTTGAAGAAACTTGATCGGTTTGTCTGTAGTTATGATTTTTTTTTTTACTGTCATGCTTTACATTTGCTTGAAATAATATAAAGTCATGACATGTCTTAATGTACTTAACGTGTTTTGTGTGAGCTGGAAGTAGTGATGTATTACCCTGGAATAATTGTGTTCAAAAAGCGATGCCTTTAGACATCTTACAAATCTGCTGCTGCCTGTAAAATCGTACTTATCATTATGCATATCAAGAAAATATTTACGGCCCAGTGATAATTCCTTAAAGAAACTGACTCGCTAATTTAAATACATTGCTGATGACAGTTTTGTTGTTTGTAGTTCTTTGACCTGCTTTTCTGACCATCTGGGAAAGCAAGAAATTGCTGACATTGTATACATATTGCAAGTAATAAGTAGAATCTAGCTATTTTTTTATTTGTAAGAATGTTATACAGAATTAAAGTAAATGACCTCTTTAAAATGATGGAACAGGATTTTATGGGCAGTAGTCTAGGGTTATATTTTGCAAATCTGTATCAATAAGGTTATGAGTATAGAGCCATTGTATTGGCCTCAGTCCTTAGAATTGTAAGCTGACAGTTAGAAAGAAAATGCTGTTAGATAGAAAATTATTTGAAGTCTACGTTGCATATTGTATTTAGTCTTGTAGAAAAATAGTTCCAACTCTAGAAGAGGTACAAACTGATGAGTTTAAATAGAATTGTCACTGTCTGGTGTTGATTAGTGGTGCAGAAAATGAAGGCTGTGAGTAGTGTTTCACTGCTTTTATAGGGCCTTGACTTTCAGTGGGGGTCCTGTGGGCTGCCGTATACCTGATTTCGCTTGTCTAAGGCAAGATCTTGTGCTGAGATACTGTTCTGTTAAGCTCTGCAGATGATTGGTATTGATGTAGTGTTGGCCAAGTGGGCTTGGGAGTAATAAGCTGCTTAGCTCCCTTTTCCTGCTAAATCCATGCCCGCTTTAAACCTTTTATGAGATTATGCGTGCTTGAGTTGGATGACATTTGTATTGTTCTTTAAAAGACAGAAATTGATTTACTTTGTGATTCTAAAATTATTTTCTTCAGTCATTGAGCTACGTAAGTTACATTAGCCAAATAGTAATTTTTATATTTTAATCTTGCTTTTGGAGGGGGATTTTTTTTTCAAGTCACACACAGGTGGTTTTTGCTTAATTGTAGGGTTCTGCACCTCAACTCTGAAAAAGGAAAAAAAAAATCATCTGTAAGAACTCCCTCTTAGTTTTTCAAATTTCATAAAGTTATTTATCTCTTAATATTTTTCTTTCATGTCATACTAACCAAGATTCTTTTCTGAAGTTGATATAAGTTCAAAGTTTCAAAGCAAAGAAAGCAGTACTGTTTTCTGGGAAGCAGATGGGTACCTTTTGCTAATCTAAAGAGTAAGGTGTAATGTTGAGTTGACCAAGATATGCAGAAACTAAGAAATAACCTCAGCAGGGAAGTATAGAGAATGGCTTTCAGACTGTAAGTTTTAATTACAGCTTTAACTGAGGCAGGTGCATTGTGACTTTTTGTCATCTTAGATAAAAATGCTGCTTATGGCATATAGGTGTGACTTAAACGTATTCCTTCTGTGTCATTTACTCCAAAAGTTGGTCATTTGAAAAGTAAATCTCATCAGATTCTGATACACAAATCTTCTTATTTCCCATTTCTCAGTTAATGGTGAGTCATCTGCCTCTGCACCAGAAGCTGGTAATTCTTCTGTCTCTGAGGCTCCAGTAGGTTCAGCCGAAGCTCCCACCTCTTCAGATTGCACTAACACTACAGCAGAACCTCAGTCAACAACAGAAGCAACTGGTTGTTCTGAAAGCCACACTTCGTTACCTGTTGTCTCTGCTGGACTAGAACCTGCAGCTGCAACAGACTGTGCTCAGCCTAATGCTAGAAACAGTGTAGCAGCAGATGCAGCAAAACCACGGGAATCTTCCTCCACCTCAAGTGCATCTGCAGAACCTGTAAGACAGCAGCCTGGTAATGCCAGTACAGAACCTTTGCCACCAGGGTATGTGGGCTTGATTTTAATGCTATAATTGTGTTTTGTCTGAATGTGCATATAAAGACACAGAAATTTAATTCTGTACTGGGACTGCCAAATGCAAGTCAGTTGGCTGAGACGGGGTTATTTGATCTAAATGAAGTTTGTACTGCTGCTATAACTGGCTAGTAATTCTTGTCCCAGAAAGTAACAACTGAGAACTGATTTGCTGAGACAGTACTGTGATCTAAATAGACAAACTTGGGCATTATGGACATGAAGATTTTTCATTTGGTATATTGAAACTTATTTGGGTCATAATTTGTTACTCCATTGGTTCTTAAACTATGAGAATGTAGTAGGGACCAAAATACAGAGAAGTGAAAATTAATAAAATAGCCTAGTAATACGTGTAGGTGCTTGCTGTGTAACAATGAGATCAATAATGTTATAGATAAAAATACAGATTTCAAGTGTATGTGCTCAGAATAGCTAGAAACTTTTGATTCTACTAGACTGTTAGAAACTAATTCTATAGTCCTAAACCTTAAATGCAAAATTAAAGATGTGCTTAGACATTAAATGAAAATATAGTACATGCTTAAATATATATATTGATCTTAAAATTTTTTTATAGATGCTTTCATGTTTGGGTGAAAAGGTGTCTTCAGTAACTAATTGGAAATACTGACATTTCTGTGATATTCTAAATATTAACTATTTTAGCATTTTCTGAAGACAGAAATTGTTTCTTAACCCAAAGTGTATATACCTTGTGTCATTGTAGCTGATCTTTCAGAGAGCCTGTCTTGTACCTGCTCCCTCTGAAGGAGGTTCAGTAAGTTATTAGTGACACTTCACTTGAGTTTCTGCAGTTGGATATACAGGAAAACAAGCATCTAAAAAGATAAAAATATTGTGTATATGTTGTTGGGGAAGAGTTACAAAGTTTTTAATTTTCAGATGCTTTGACAATGGAAGCTCTTTATAAGTGGGAATTCCTGTGGTCGTCCACCCTCCACACTCTTTTTTTTAATTAGTTACATGCTTTCCCATTGAGGACAGGGTCATGAGTTCCAGGCATAGTGCACACTATGGCCAAATGCATTTCTTCATCATTCCTCCCTGATCACATTTCTGTGGGGGCTTTTTAGTGGTTCCCCGGCCGTGCCCCTCCTCCCCCCAGCCCCAATCTAGTTGAGTTTCCATTATGTTTAGCCCTAGTAACTCTCTGTCATGCTGCTGCTTCTCTCTTCTTGTAATCTTGGCACTTAACCTCTTGAACTGCAGAAAACATTTTGTAGGAGTTTTATAGGATACTCTGTAATAGTGAGGAAGTGCACATCAAATCCTGTGCGTAGCAGGCAAGGTATTCTGCCTGCGTTTTTAGGAGCTAATTAATTATGTATATAAGAAAAACAAACATATATCTAATGCAGGCAAGGGCTTCAGCTTTTTGTCCAATATTTATCCTGGTTTCGTCTCCCGTTTATAAATACTTTTATTGCATTATTGCAGTTCTCAGCAGCATGAAATGTCAGTTGTTTATAATGTTTGGTCCTCTTTCCATCGTCAATGTAAGTTTGTTTTGCAACTAAAACTGAAGAAATAACTCCCAGGGATATCAGATAGAGAATTTACCAAGATAGGAAATAGAAACACAGGAAAACCATCTGAAAGAACATATTTCAGGTTCATTCTGAAAGATCCTGTTGTTTGTTGGATATAGGGAACAGTGCTTCAAAATATAAACTCCCTCTTTTTTTGAGAGACACATGTACTTAGAAGTGCAAAGAATGCATCTCTAAGCACTTTTTGAATGAGGTTATTTTAGCATCCAAGCCAGATAATTGACTTTGGTTTCAGGTATCTTGAATAGAAGTTGAAAATGCTTGTGAATATTGGTGTATCCTCATTTTATGCACCAAGTCCCTTAAAGAAGTATTTATAGTGATATCAGTTCAAGTAGGAAGTAACTGATATGTATTCTAGTGTGAGTTTTCTTCGGTGTTTTAGAATGAGTTTTGAATCATAGCATTTTCATTCAATACCAAGGTACTTTTTTGGCTTAGTGCGAAATAGGTCCTAAGGAAGCATTTTCACCTTGACTTACATGAAAGTCTTTGTCTTGAAGGTGGGAGCAAAGAAAGGATCCTCATGGTAGAACCTATTATGTTGATCACAACACACGAACTACAACATGGGAGAGACCACAGCCCTTACCTCCTGGGTAATGTAGACTTTTTTTGATTTAAATATGATAAAGGTACTATTTGTTTGTTTGTTTGGTGCAGGAAAAATACTGGCTTTTATAAGCAGCTCATCGAAACTGTATTATAAGTCATATATTAAGAGATTCTAGCTTTCAATTAATTTAGAATTATATTGATTGCAGCTATTGTTATAGGTGTGTTGGTACTGCATATGTTGCATTTTCTGATCACTTGTTCAAATACAGCTACTAAATTATTTTGTTCTTTCTTTAAAACTTAAGCATTAAATGATGCACATTTGACCACCTTTGTTTAGGTGGCACCACTTGTTCCAAACCTCAGATTTCCAGGCAAAGTGTTTTCTGTGAAACTGCCAGCATTGCTTATGGTCACAGGAATTTACAAAGTTAAAAAATGAGGTGACAGAGAGCTGAGCATTCTATTGCTTGAAGTCTATGTTTGCTCAATGTGGTTGTCCTTCTAACAATAAAGTTGGGGAGTACTTTTGTGTACTTTAGAAATTAAAATCATGCCTGTGATTCCAGTACTTAATTCAAGTACTGTCTAGGAATTTAACATAAGGAGAAAATTAGTTATGTACTATGTATTACTGAAAAATTTAGCTGTTAACATTTGTGTTTCTTGAAAGGTGGGAAAGAAGAGTTGATGATCGTGGGAGAGTTTACTATGTGGACCACAACACCAGAACAACAACGTGGCAGCGACCAACAATGGAATCGGTCAGGAACTTTGAGCAATGGCAATCTCAACGGAATCAACTGCAGGGAGCTATGCAACAATTTAACCAACGATACCTCTATTCGGTAACGTTTACATAAAATTTAGAAATGAGTAGATAGGTACAGGTATGCTTTTTGTTCTTGAACTCTTTCTAAAGTGATTTTATAACTATTCGACCATATGTGTTACAAGACGTTTGGCGTCAGTAATTCAGATTCTGATTCTGTTGAAAAATATTAAGAAAAATCATCCTTAAAGGCAAAAAGTACTCCTTTCTGAGTCTGTTCCCTAACTTGAGCCTTGTGTACTGCATAATACTTAAGACTTTTGATGACAGTAGTAAGAGGTAAAACTAAAGCAGTCTCTTAACTGAAAAGGAATGTAATAGCTGAGTTATGGGCATTTTGAACGTTAAATGGCCTTCAAAACTGTTTTAGTGATTAGGAGTCATTCATTAGTACAGGTGGCAATTCTTTTACTTTGAGCTCATTTTGAAGCTTATGCACCTGGTTCAGCTCTGGAATTTCCTACATGGTTTTCCATTTCTCTCAGATAGTTGCTCACTTACTTCTGCCTGAAGAAAATATCATGAGTAGCTTCAAAGAAGATATTTCTTGAGACAGGTTTTTCTGTCTGTGACTGGATGAATAGGATAGTTGCTTTTTCAGTGTTAAGAATAATGGTGCCTGCATGTCATTGTCACTCTAACCAGTCCATTTTAAGCATTGTGCTTGGTCTCTTAAAAAAAGATCCAGTCCTAGAGACTTTGTTAAGTGATATGTAGCAAAGCTGGAGTGTTTTAAAGAAGAAACCATTGAAGTACAAGTCTGAAACAGCTTCATTGGACTAGAACTCTGCATCCGCAGGCCTAACTTTGGTTTGAATTTGATGGACTTTATTCAGGTACTGCTCGGAAGTAAAGGATGCTGCAGTATTCTTACATTTAACAGTTCTCAGCCTCTCATTATCTAATTAGACATTATATCTCTCACTAGCAATAGCAGAAACATGCATCACCACTGATTTTCTGAACTCCTGGATCTATGCATCAAAGTCAATTTATCTTATGCAGTTAGAGAAAGATAGAATGGTTGAGGTTGGCAGGGACCTGTGGAGGTCACCTGGTCCAACCCCCTGCTCAAGCAGGGCCACCTAGAGCCAGTTGCCCAGGACCATGTCCAAATGGCTTTTGAATATTTTCAAGGATGGAGACTCCAAAACCTCTCTGGGCAACCTGTGCCAGTGCTCAGTCACCCTCACAGTGAAAAAGTGCATCCTGATGTTCAGAGGGAACCTCCTGTGTTTCAGTTTGTGCCCATTGCCTCTGGTCTTGACACTGAGCACCAGTGAAAAGAGCCTGGCTCCATCCTTTGTGCACCCTCCCTTCAGGTATTCATACACATTGGTAACTTCTAATGCAAATCCAAGAATCACAGCTGAAACACATCAAGCCAAGAACTCTTGCTGAGCAACTTTCTGTACTTGTGTACTACTTTGATCAGTTCCTTAAACATCTAAGAAAACTCTCACTTTGCCTGATCCTAAGATTTGTTTTGTTTTGAGCTAGATTTATTCTCTCAGGGAACAATGTAGCTCTTAATTAATTTGCTTTCTTCATTTAATGATAACTCTTACTGAAAACCACAGACTCATTTCTTAAAATGTCCCATCTGATCTTAGAATCATTAAATTAGTTTTTTTTTTGTGAGACACAATATACTTGAAGGAAGGGAAAAGATAACTCAACTGTTTGCATCTCTTCAGAATTCTATTTTCTAAGTAGTATATCAGTTGCGTACCTAGAACTCACGTTTTGGGGGGGGGGAATTGAAATTATGTTGAAAAAAGTGTAAATGCCTTTTTTTTTTTTTTTTTTTTTTTACTTTAGTGCTATTGTATACTTTTCTTCGAGAATTGTTAAGGTCAAACTACAGCTAACTTTTCTTCTTCTGGTGCCATACCAGAACTCTGCCTATATAGCAGTTTATAAGTGAGATTGTTATTTATTTTTTGGGAAAAAGTGAATTAATACTTTTAATGAGTAAAGGAATGTTTCCATTACCTTGAACGGTCAAAGCTAAACTATGTGAAGGAAAGTAGGTAGGATATAGTTATTTTAGGTACTTTTATTTTTACCTGGGTTAATATGTTATACTCCTTTTGGTATTGAATCTGTCTCATCCCATGCCACTGCCTAGTGTTTCAGTGTGTTCTGTTAAATATATATTATCCAGGAACCACACACAAATCCTTGGACCCATTAAGAAGATCAGAAATCTCTGAATTGTGCCACCACCGCGTTCTTTGGCAGACAGCATTTTCTGTTGTGTGCCATTCTTTTTATACTCAGCACAGAGAAGTCTTTGGTTACAGGGTCATTGTGACTGTATAGTTTCCAAAAGCAGAAAAGGCTAACTGTGTTTGCTGCTGAGATAATGACAGTTCTTTGTTCACATCTAGTAGCTGGTGGCCAGAACAACGAGACGGCTTGATTTTTAGTGTAGCTTTGCATTTTCTTCTGATCCTTTCTCTATTTCTGTTTCACAGGAAAAATATCGTAGCTTTTGTTTCCTGAATTTGCTGTTGTAAACTCAAGTGGATTTGAGATTTTTGGATTGCAAATGCTATATAAAGCAGTATTAGTAGCAAGGTGATCCTTAAGATACTCTTTGGAAAATATAGATTGGTTCCCACATATCAAAATTCCATTCTGCACAAAAATAGAAAAAAAAGAATTTTAGTGTCCAAAAAATTTTAGAGGGGTGAATGCTTTCAGTTATAAATCAGAGCATGGATCCTGCAGTCTCGGGGATTTCTGCCTTTTACATTTTATTTTTCCCATGCTTTCTATTCTTGGGAGCTACTGGGGGACTTCTGCAAGGTTACAGTATCTTACAAGCTTAGCATGGTTTTACATAATAATTTAATCTGGGTTTTTTTACCTTTTTTTTTTTCCTTTTAACATTAGTGTATGTTGGTATAATTTTAACCTTCCGCATATTTTAAAGAATGCCAGCTGCATTTGCAAAGAATGACAAAGTCTGAAAATAGCCAGACATCCAGGGAAGACATCATGTATTGAGGAAGCAAAAAACCCTATGTTGGCAGTAATCACTGTGCTTGGAAATGTTTATTATGGTAAAGCATGTTCTTAAGCAAGAACATTGCGCTTCTCTGCTTATACGTGCTTCTGCAAAACTTCTGTGAACTGTACGTCTTTAAACCACTGACTCCCTCTCAAGTTTGCTGTAGGAAGAGAAAGGGAGAGTTGGAAACAGTGGAGGCCAGTGCACAAATGATATGTTATCATATAATCTATATTTCTTCACAAAAACAGACTACAAATGGCATGATGTTTTTTCATAATGGATAGTCTTCAGAACTAGCGATAATCTTAAAACATACTAAGGAAAAACAATGTGAATAATATTTGGCTTAACTGAATGTCCTTTTGTTGTTAAATAGGCTTCAATGTTGTCAGCAGAAAATGATCCGCTTGGGCCTTTACCACCAGGTTGGGGTAAGTTAATTAGCTGTTGATTTCAGGAAGTGACAGCTACAGAAATTTGGAATGCAATTGTTGTATAGTGGGTTTTTTTCTTTTTTTCCCCTAGAAAGGAGAGTGGATTCAAATGATAGGGTGTATTTTGTAAATCATAACACAAAGACAACACAGTGGGAAGACCCTCGAACTCAAGGGTAGGTGTGTATATTGACTGTGCAGATAAAAAGATCTTGCTTAATTCTTATATGTCGTGATATGGAGGAAAAAGTACTGTCTGCAATTTCTTCTGCAGTTTACAAAATGAGGACCCTCTTCCAGAAGGCTGGGAAATCAGATATACAAGAGAAGGTGTCAGATACTTTGTTGACCATAATACAAGAACCACCACCTTCAATGATCCTCGTACTGGGAAATCTTCTGTGTAAGTGAGAAATTAAATATATTTTTTAACTTTTTAACTTGTTATAGTTTAATAATGAAGTCTTCTCATACTAGAAAACAATCTATACTTTTAGCTGGAATTGAGCACTAAATTATGAACAAATTGTTGTCCTGTAAATTTAATCAATTTTTAAGCTTTAATTGTCAGTTTATCTATGACACACTTTGCTGTACTGCTCTAAGGTTCAATACTTTTTATACACTTTTCAAGTACCAAGGTTGTAATTGTTCTATAAATAGAGAGGGGAAGTGAGGCAAACTTGAATACTGAACTAATGTAACTAATAGTTAAATTTTTAAAGAAACAGCAAATGATTGTAATGGGTATTGCTTATAGTTATACACCCTCTAGCAACATTAATGTCTAAACAAAGTAGTTCTAAATACTTTTCAAAAAATTTTACATGCAAATCTTTTTAAAAATAGTTTAGGCAGAAGTATTGATGCAACCTATGGTGGGTGCCTTAATGTCTTTTATGTAGGGTAGGGTTTAATTCTGATGACATGTTGATGACCTTTCATTCAAAGAGCCCATAGAGTATTGTACTAGATATTCCTTCATAGTTCCACAAGCAGCTGAATTGATGAAGCCTAATTTAGCAGTCTTTCTCTCAATGAAGACAAAAAATTAGATGTCTCTCCTTTAGCTGGCTTGTAATTTTTACAAGATTGATAGGGATTTGAAATCCTCTAGATCTCTACCTTTCTCTCAAATTTGGTAAGTTGACTAGCATCTTAAACAAAAAAAAAAGGGGGGGGAGGGGGGCAGAAAGAAAGACTGACTGACCAAACCGTCAACTGCATTTTGTTTCTCATCATATCTTACGATAACAATTTTTGTGTATTTTTGAAATCTACATGCTGTTGTTTAGCATTGAAAGTACTATTTGATGTCTGTATGGTTAATGTATCTCAAATATATTTCTTTACAGAAATAAAGGGCCACAGATTGCTTATGAGCGTAGCTTTAGGTGGAAACTTGCTCATTTCCGTTACTTGTGTCAGGTACTGATTAAGTAGTTATTTACTTTTTGAAACTATTCGAATTTACATTTATATGTGCTGCCTTTTAACATTATTGCCTTATGATTACAGTCCAATGCACTGCCAAGTCATGTGAAAATCAATGTATCCAGACAGACTTTGTTTGAGGATTCCTTCCAGCAAGTAAGCCTGCAAAGATTGTTGTGTTTATTTATCAAGACAGAGCATAAGAACAAAAATGGCCATACCCAGTTCAGACTAGTGGTCCTTCAGGCACAGTAATCTTCATCTGGTGTTAGCCAAAGGGGGATCTTAGGAAAGACTGTAAGAACAGAAGTAATGTATATAATACTTTTACCAAATGATCTTTCAGCTTCCCAACTGTTTACAATTGAAATGCTTCTTGAGCTTGATGTGGTTTCTGGGTATTTTAATAATCCTCAAGGGACTTCTCTTCTGTGAGGTTGTCTGTGCTCCTCTTGTGAACTTTTTGCATCTACAGCATCCTGTGCTAAAGAGTTCCATAGCTTAACCACATTGCATACCATATTAACTTAGCCACATCGGATTTGCTTTTTTTGATTCTCGTGTGTCGTTATATACATTACAAAATGTTGTTCTCTCCAATTAAAACTGGTGTCCTGCTTTGTCCTTCAAACGTTAAATCTGTGTAATTGAAACTTAAAGTTCTTGAGCTCTTAGAGTCTGCAGCCGATGTGTGTTCCTTCCTGCTTTCTCTGTAACAACGAAAATTCTTGCTGCTGTCACCACATCAAAACCTCTTGGGAGGGATTCTCTATAAGTATATTATTAATGAAAGTATAGTACACTTATTTTGGATTAAATTATTTTTTTTAAGTGATTTGCCTAAAACCGAAGTCTATAATGTATCAGATGAACCGCCTTTTCGCCTATTTTCCTTTAATGATAATGAGTGCCTTAGGAGGAGTATAAGAACAAGGCACCCATATAGTGATACTTTCCAGGTATGCTCTCCCACTTGCTAGCAGTCTGCTGCTCAAGGATTTTAAGTCTGAGCTGGTATTTTGTCTGCAGTTCATTGATTGCATGTTCCATGAGATGGTCTAATTGCTTGTCAAATCTGTGTAAACATTTGACATATATGGTATTTCTGTATCAATTACATAAAATCTGAATAAGAAGGAGCGATTGTATTGACAATGCATAATTTATAACTTATTACAATTTTTTGGGTTTTTTTTGATAGATTATGGCATTAAAACCCTATGATTTGAGGAGAAGATTATATGTTATATTCAGAGGGGAAGAAGGATTGGATTATGGTGGCTTGGCAAGGTAAAAGAAAATTTGTTTAAAATGGTTTTTATTCTTTTAATAGCACTCTAACCTTGATTTCTAATGTCATTCTGTTGGCAAAGAAACTGCTTGCTTTTGCAGTCTGACCCTGGTTACCTTTTTAGCTCCCCTTAGTGTATTAAGGAAGTGGAACTGGCAGCACTGGCTATTGTTATGGGTTATAATCTTGCATTAGTAAAACTGTGGTCTCAGTTGTTCAGTTCTTTGACAAAGATTGATGTTTAAATTGGAATTTTTTTATGCCAGTTAATCGGTCTAGACTGAGTTACTTTAGAAACTTCCTATTAGAAAGTTCCACTTTCCTGGAAGTGGGGACTGTGGAAAAGTAAAGTGTTTTGCTTATTTGGGAAAAAAAAAAGCAAACACCAGATTCGGGCTGATATGAGCAGAAAGGACATAAACAAGAGGAGAGTAGTGCAGGCATGAAGTAACAGCAGACAAACAGGCTATGTAGGCTGTGCAGGAATGCGAAACAGCTAGACTACAAGTTTTTCTAGAATCTGAAGTGGAACTGAAAGGGAAAATCTGATAACAGGAAAACCATAGACAAAGTATGTTTCATCTGTTAATCATATAGAAGACAACCACTGACTACTGCTGCCAGTTATTTGACTGAAATGTTACTGTTAGGATGGAAATTTCAGTACTACTGCAGATGCAGGGAATTAGAAGTAGTCATAGATGACAGAATTTTTCTTGCTTGTTTTTTTTTTTTTTTAATGTAAAGGTGTTCTGGTTTGGTTTTGTTCTGGTTTTATGTAGCTTACTGTGTTAAAATGAAGTTCAGTGAATATGTGTAGTAAGTAAGGAAGCTTGCCTCTGAAGGTTCAGCTTCTTTGGATATGTGTGTGGTTATGCTTCTGAATTACAATATCTGATAGGTGACTGCAGGGAGGGATCCAGTTTTTGCTTTGCATGGATTTTGTTCGGTTGGTGTCCCTATCATGATGGCCCTAGGCACAGGATGGGAACCAGAAGAGTTCAAGTAATCTGTTCCAAAGAAACAAAGTATTCCAAAGAAGTGATGTTAGAATAATTTAACTGAAGCGTGTTAGCCCCAGGAAGTAGCAGAAAAAATAAATAAATAACAAATATATAAGTAGTATAGTTTCGTAGTTTTAGGAATAAGTCTTGCCCAAGATTTTGTATGTGAAATTGAGAAGCAGCAAGGATCTCATTGTAACTTCAGCTGAGAATTCTTAAGTGACACTGAGTAAATGTTCATGTACTGACTTGCTAATGTAATACTGCATTAATACAAATATAGAAAGCTGATGCACCTGATTTATCACCTGTCTCAGCAAGCTAAACTCAGTGTTCCCTCCAGATTTTACCTTGTGTTTAGCAAGACCAATCTGACGCTATGTCCCGTGGCTAGTTCTAGCTGTTGACGTGAAAAACGCATTGCTTCTGCAAACTTTTTCTTGATGACCAATTTCTTTGATTCCTTCCTCATTATCTGGCTTTGATCTAATTTAAACGCCTATTAAATTTGATGCTTCTATGCAGAGTTAATATAGTTGTCTCAGTATAAAACTTGCATAGAATGCTGTTGACATTCTTGTGCTTATTAAAAGATACACAGAACCCTGTTAGGGCTATCGTATCCTGGCTGCCTTTCCCTGTTTACAATTTCTACTTGGCCTTTGGGTTGGAAGCATATTGTAGCGAATCATGATCCATGACTTGAGTTTCATAGAACTGTTAGGAGAAACATGCCAGCAAACCTCTCGTTTCTATTCCCTGATCTCAGGTAAATATAGGGATAGAAAAAACGCCTCTTAAATGTGGCAGATGAAAGGCAGTAGGGATGGAAAACAGTCCCTGCAGTTATTACAGGATAGACTTTTAGATTTTTTTGCAGCTTTTCCCTAAGCCTGGTTGTTCAGTTCCAAGCATTTAGGGCCTGATACAAAAACTCCTGAGTATATATGACTGCTTCTGAGGTCTCTGATTATATGCAAATACTATAAAGCAACAAATATTCTAAAAATCAGCAATCCTAACACTGAAATACCAGATTCTATTATTATTTCGGGTCAGCTGAGTTGGAAACTATGAAAGTGGTGACTAACATGTATTAGTTAAACCTCAACAAAAATTTATTTTCACATTGTCGTGTCCTGTGGGCTTAACTGATGCACGGTAATTTGTTAAACCACAGTAACTCAGTGTGTGTTCTGCTGTCAGACTGGGAAAGCAAATAAGGTGTGCTGTGGTTTGGTTTTTTTTGTTTGGTTTGGTTTTACCTAGATTGCTTATAATAAGCACTGCCCATGGATTAATCTCTAATTTTTTTGAATAAAGATTTGAGTTGTATGCAGTAAAGTAGGCGTGAGGAGGATAAATACTGTGTACTGGTTGAGGCAAGGACTCTGTAGGCAAAAATGTTGCTAATGTGCAGCTAAAACCTGTGCTATGAGGGTGTGTTCAAGGTGACAATCTTAACAATCAGTTCTAAACTTTGGAAACCATGACTTTCTAACATTATCGTTTTTAATAATGAAGTTTTTTATATTTAAGAAGTATATAATGCCATATATTATTCTGTGATTCTAATAGAACACTGTTTATATTATTTTTCTAAGTTTGCTTATATTTTGACCATTTTGCTAGTTACCTAAGGGGAATGGTGATAAACATCTGTATTTGATGGTTTTTATGTGTATACATGTTTTTTTTCCTTAGAGAATGGTTTTTCTTGCTTTCCCATGAAGTACTGAACCCTATGTACTGCCTATTTGAATATGCTGGCAAGAGCAACTATTGCCTGCAGATAAATCCAGCATCAACAATCAATCCTGACCATCTTTCATATTTCTGTTTCATTGGGCGCTTTATTGCCATGGTAGGTTAGATTTTTAAGGTTTTATTATTTGCTGTAGCTATACATTTATTCCTGAACGATACTTGTTTTTACAGTTATTAAAGGTTATATTAACTCTTAGAAATGGAAGATTAAGGCATGTAAGGTTACTGAGCCAAAATATTCCCTGAGAGTTAAGTCTCTTAAACACTCAAGTTTCCTGGGATAGTAATGAAAGTTAATATGACATTCAGTATAATAATTTATTTTTGTCAATTGGATGTGTGTACTTCATGCAAACCGCTGCTTGATTGAGTGTCTGAATACTGATGCTCTGAAAAATGTGAGTAATATTTTCTGAAAAAGGCTTCCTAGTTAGACTTGGCGTACCTTGCTGTATTCGAAAAAATGAGTTAGAAATGTTTTGTGGAGTACACTGAGCCTTAATTCAAATGTACGTACTTGGATACAAAGATCAGATACTGAGGAGAGCAGAAGCTGGCAGGGAGCTGATTCTCTGCCATCAGGTTTCTCTTAAACTAAAAGTTGATGAGGCATGTCGTATCATTTATTCTTCTGGTATCACTGAGTCGGTTTTCTGTAGTGGACTCCTGCTCTGTCACATTTCTTTCCTTCCATATAGTGATAGAGTCATCTTTCCATATAATCATCATGATGTCTACAGGTAACCCTCAGCAACATCGCTGAACATGGTGAATAGTGAAACTAAAGAGAGTAGATAAAAGTGCATTTTCAGATTGAAGAGACTGTTCTCTTCTCCTGTTGCTCAGGCTTTTTGTATGAAATTAGAATAAATACAAGCAAAGTGTGACAGAAGTGGAAAAATACTTTCAGACTTAAAATAAGTTACGTTTGGGGGTTTTCTTGGTTTTGCTTTTATTATAGATGCTTCTTGAGTAACAAATTTGTTCAGTTTTGATGATAGTATCTCTGATTCCTAGGATTTTATGGCCAAGCTCCCCATTTCTTTGCTGTCATGGAAATTTATTTCACTGCGTTAACGCTTTCAATAGGTTACCAAATTTTTCTTTCTTTTAGAACCCTCAGCAAGCTATAATGCCATTTAGCAGGAAGACATGATAAAGCCAATTAGGTGCTAGAGTCAAATTCTGTTTCTTTTAGTCGGTGATTCTTGATCTTGTGCGTAAGATAAATCCATAATTGAAATGTTAACTTTAGGAAAACTACTTCATAAAAGTACAGATCATAGAAGAGAACTTAATTAAAGTATTTAATGTAATTAAAAGACAAACTTTTCTTTCCTGAAGTATTCTTGTATTTTTGTTTTTAAATTCAGTAAGGTGGGGGGAGAGAGAAAGAGAGAGAGAGAGAGACCTGTGTAATGGTGCCTAATGTGATCAGTTGCAAGGTTTGAGTATATTCATGGTTTATAATGGATGGCTCTTCCTGCAGTACGTCCTGGGATACCCTCTAGTGGCTTAAAATAGCTCAGGTAATAATGTCAGTGGGAATCATTTTAAGGAGTCTAGATAGGCTTTTTAAGTGCAGTTGTAGTTTCTGTGCTTCTCACAGTTCTAAAATAGTTGTGATTTTCAGATCATAAAGACTTCTTTTGGTTTTAAGTACTGAAATAACCACAGACATTTTCGACTGGAATGGTGTTAAAGATAAAGAATGCACATCTTACTCTGTAACAAAAAGCTGTTAAATGAGGTTGGATGAGACAACTTTTATATTTTGCTGTAAGATTATCGTAGACATAAAAAAAGCAGGAAATCATATGGCTGAAGGCTAAACTTGACGTTTAATTTTTCTGTTTCCCATAAGAAGTATAGACTACTTTAAAAATAAATACACAAAGAAATAAATAAAGGCCTCTGAGAGAACCTTTTTAAGCTTTCCTAAAGCAGAAGAAAATGCACACTAGAGTAAGCTTTAGGGGGGGAATTAGAAGGTGGGGAAAAAAGGTGGAGCATGCACCCTAACCCTTTTCTACAGGAAATGGGCCGTTACCTTGGCTCTTCTGCTCATGGAATTTCAGCTGTAAGGAAAGACAAGCAATGAATGCCATACGTGGCCTATGTTTAGGATGATTTTTTTAAAGAGGTATTTTAGTGAAGAAAGTGTACTTGATAAAGATGAGGAAAAAAAATGTTTTCATAGTTATAGCTGTGCTCTGTTAGCTCTCAGACACACTGAATCAGTATAGAGGTTAACACTGTGTGTGTGTGTGTGTAATGCTATGCTTCAGTACTAGAAATTAGTTTACACCCTTTGTGCACGTGTGGTGAGACAAGTGTGACCATGTTTTGGTTCTTTTTCAATTTCATTTTTGCAGTAGAAGGAAGAATCTCATTTCTCAGTTCTGTTACCTATAAACAATGTGATTCCCAAAGCTCTTCCCGAAGCAGTCTGTGATTGCATTTTTAAACTGTTTTTTACAAGCTGCAGTAGCATTGTGTGAAGGATGATTTTGCAGGATGTATATATGTAGTAAAAAATGGCAGTAGTACTCAAGTAGGATCAAATATTACGATCAAGTTAGGATCAAATAACACTTGGCATATATACCTATCCACATAATGAAGAGGAAACGTAGTAATTTCCTCTTTTCATAGGCTTCAACCTTTTATGAGAAGGGTTTTTTTTTTTTAATCAAAGAATTTCTAAATTGTAATGATAACATGCTCGGATAAATTTTGTCAATTAATAATTTTTTTTCTTCCCATTTAATGTAATGTTTTGTTCTTTTTAAATACCAAGCTGCTACTGCTACTTGGTGCTTTTTATTACTTAAAGGAAAAAAGGAAAAAAAGAATTCAAGTCCAGAAATGCTTCAATAATTTAGTAGTTCAATAAAAGCTAAACAGACTTTTTTCTGTTCAACAGGCATTGTTTCATGGGAAATTTATTGACACTGGTTTTTCTCTGCCTTTCTACAAACGAATGCTGAGCAAAAAACTTACTATTAAGGACCTAGAATCTATTGATACTGAGTTTTACAACTCCCTAATTTGGATAAGGTTTGTAGATTATTTTTTTGTGCATATGTGATGTTTTATGGATTTTTTTGTTTATATAGAATTCATTATGCCTTTTTTTTTCTTTTCATTCAGGGATAATAACATCGAAGAGTGTAACTTGGAAATGTACTTTTGTGTGGATATGGAGCTCTTAGGAAAAGTAACCTCACATGAGCTGAAATCAGGAGGTTCAAATATCTTGGTGACTGAGGAGAACAAAGAAGAATATATTGGGTAGGAAGGTGTAGATGTTGGAAAAAGTGTTCCATATGTCTTCTGTTGCTCTAGTCTTTTTTGACACAGTATATGATCTTTTTTTTTTTTCCTTTTATTATGTAATTCTTGGGACTATTATTGAAATGGTATCTTGGTACATTTTGATATCTTGGTACACATGATCTCTTGGTACATTTTGATCTGTCCTATTCCCCTCTTCCCTCTCCTGCACCCTCCCCACTCCCCTGCCCCCCCCAAAAAAGAGGACACCTGATAGAGAGATGACCTGTCTTGTTTGTTATTACACGTATAATGAGAGAACAGGTGAAACTGAAAATGAGCAAACCTTTTTTCAGTAACTCCAGGTAACAAATCCAGGTGGAGGGAAGACATGTATTTGACAGAGGATTTCAAAATTGTTCAGAACTTAGCTGTCATGGTGGAAACTGAAATTCAGAATGGTGTCTAATGTGGTGTGACTTAAACTGTTTTTTCTCTTTGTTCTGTTATGCTGCTCTTTCCTGCTTCTCTCCTAATCTTATCACTGCCTTTCTTTTTCTGAACCTGTATTTCTGATCCATCTATTCAGAGTGATCTCAAAAGCAAATGTACACAGATCCTTTTCTGTGATACAATGTATGTCCAGTGCTGCACATAAAGTTTCCACTTAAATTACCAGTCTTTAGTTTCTCAGTGAAAGAGTTTCTATAGTATGTCTATGTACTTATTGTCTTTTTTTTTCTAATTCAGAAGTGGCTTGACCATTTTAGTTGAAACTTAAAAAAACATTACCTCTTCCTCCAAATCTTAGCAAAAATCAGAAGCTCAAACCAGAAAATGACTACTCTTTGTTCAAGCTGGAAATAGTCTTATGCTGAACGTATTGGGCAACCATAGTTATAGGTATTATAAGCGACAGTATTTCTTATTATTCTCTGCCTACATGGTGTTTTTTGCTCAAGAACAGAATATTTTAAAATCAGTGGAAATTTTTCTTTTCTACCACTGAAACACTAGGATTATGCACTTTTTAAGCTAAAGCAAATTTTGCCATAACAAAATCATAACGCCCGAGTAGCATTATTTTCATGAAAAGGCTGCAGAATTTTGATTACTGAAAGGTTAATAATAATACTAATTTTGTTTGTAACTAGAGTGGTAGTCCAACTTTTACCATTGTCTGAGTTTGGAGATTTGTGATAATATTGGTATAGTAGGTCCCTTATAGTCTATGGAATCATACAGTGTAAGAAAGTAAAATTGGAGGGAGCGTTACCTCATGGGAACACACACACGCAATCATATATGTTTGAACTTCTTCATGTTGAGTGCTAATTGATGTTTAATTTATGTTTGTTTTTTTCCATCCCAGGCTAATGGCTGAGTGGCGATTTTCTCGGGGAGTTAGAGAACAAACCAAAGCTTTTCTTGATGGTTTTAATGAAGTTGTTCCTCTACAGTGGCTACACTATTTTGATGAAAAGGAGCTGGAGGTGAGGTTTTCTGTTCAACATTTTTACCTTTTGCAAAGGTAATACAACCGAACGATTCAATGGATAGGTCAGCTTGAATCTCTCATCTGTGGCATGCTGCATTTGACAGCTTCTGGAACGTGGAGAATTTAATAGGAGCAGTGGGGGTAAATCATGGTGAAAAGCCAATATCTATTGAATTGATGTTTTGTGGTGTTCAGCAGTTGGGAATTTTAGATTCCATCCTCAGTATTAAAATGTGTTTTGCGAGTTTCTGTGAAAGGATCAGAATGTGAGGTCACAGATGGATCTATTAGTCATAGAAAACTTTTCCCTCTGGTAGATGGGTAGAATTACCTTGTAACAGATGACACTGAAGTTGATTTTGGTGTATAGTGATCGCTTAGTTTCACAGACACAGTCTAGGATAAGTTCTAGGGTTATTACATTTAAGGACAGAAAGTTGGAGGAACCAACAGGGTTTGAAACTGAATTTTGCAGATCCTCAATATGTAACCCAAGGGCTGATAACAGGAGTCGCTTGTGTGCACCGTGTTTACTTAACAGTCAGCCTGACCTATGTTCACTGTTGGAGTTGTGATTTGGAGCAGGGACAAAAGGCTCTCTAGCGCAAAGCTTATTTATTTCTGTGAGACTTGCCAAGGTTCCCTGTATATAATGAGCAGTGTTCTGAAAGCTTCTTAAGTTAAAGTGGCGTTTTTCCTGAGAAAGGACTTTGATCTTTCTTATTTAGTGTTCAGTTTTCTAGGAGGCTTTGCCTTTAGCACTTTCAGCTTTCATTGCCTCTTGTAATGAATACTTTGCAGACTTACACTTTGCAGTGTGTTTTATCTTTAATAGTAGCAGCAGTAGCAGCAATGCAATCATCATCATCTTGGAATATGAGGCAAGGTTAGGATAGGTAGTATCCTCTTTAATATAAAATTTCCTTTTATGGGAAAGGTAATATCTTTTATTATTGAATTATTAGTTGGAAGAAACTAAGTTTCTGGTATGCAGACTTTCAGACCACTTGAATACATAAACCATTTCGGAGGAGTTCTGTAAACTTAAGATAAAGGAAAATCTAACTGTGGAGTAAAATGAAAAAAATTACCAGTCCTTTTTGGGGAGCAAGAACTTCCATTTTTGTTAGTGTGTCTCATACAAGATACAAAATTAACTCTTAATTTATTTGTGTAGACATGTCTATTGTCAAGTAATCATTTTCCTTTCTAGGTCATGCTCTGTGGTATGCAAGAAGTTGATTTAGCAGACTGGCAGAGGAACACTGTTTATCGTCATTATACAAGGAATAGCAAGCAGATCATATGGTTCTGGCAGGTATGTTGATCAGTGAAATTTCTGGCTTCTTTAGATTTTGTTTTGTTCTGTAACGCAAATGACATGGAGTGGAAGGATGCTATCTGAATGAAGGTTCTTGCTGCTTCCTTTCTTTTTTCTTTTCAGAGAAGGGAAGGAGGATTACTGGTTCTTAGGGTGGGAAATGGCAGATAGATACCCACATTACATTTGGATGGCTGCATCATGAATACTTTTTCTATATCTTGTCCTTCTTACTGATTATACAACGATAGAGTTTTTTGTATTCTTAGCAGTGATCTACCTTCTGAATGTTCTTATATGTAGTACACCTGTACATCTGAAATGCCACATATTATTTATGATTATTGTCATATTAACTGTGCCAGTCTAGCACTGACTGATTATAACTCACATTTTAATGAAGTTGGCTAAGAATTATTTTCAGAAAAGAACCTCCAAAAATGCTATACAGGCTCCCAGTTTCTATGAATTTCCCTAAACAGAAGTCACAGCTAGGCAGTTCCTGTCTTGTGATAAATCACCATTTTAGAGATGCTTTTGATGAAGTTCCTATAAGAAAATGATGCAAATCAATTATTTCCCAGCTTATTTATATAGTCAGAATAATGTAAAATCTGATGATACGATCTCTTTTAAAGAAGCTTGATACTAAAAGAAGCTTAACCAGAAGTTCATGTAACTTGGATATGGTTTCAACATTTATAGAACAAAACTATTCATTTTGTTATCCATTTTTTTCTGAGTCAAAATTCTAGTTGTATCAATGCCCCCTCTCTTACTGAGATGTTCTCTGTCTCCCCTCTCTTTTCTTCCTCTTCCCTTTCCCAGTGAATTTCCTTACAAAGTGATGCAGCTGTTACGGATGGTGTTTCCTCTTGCTGAGACTGCCACATGCAGGGAATACTTCAGTCTTGAAATACCCAGAGCCTGTGGCTAGGCTATTGCTGTGTTTAATCAAAATGGCAATAACCTTCATATAAAGCATTGGCTAATTTATGTTTTAGTGTAGAATAAAATAGATAAAATTTCTTCTTATTTGCTGTTCCCAGCCTTCACGTTGTAACGGTCGACAGTGCATATAATCTGAAATCACTGTCTTCTCCCTCCACCCAATTTTGCTGAAATCGAGAAAGGTAAACTGTTCTCAAGGTGGTGTCTTTTTAAATGGAATTATACTTTTTTCAACAATCTCGTGGGGTGTTTGTTTTTCTCCAGCTATGTTAAAGATTTATGTTAAGTAATTTGAATTTCTGTGCCTAGTTTGTAAAAGAAACAGACAACGAAGTTCGCATGCGACTTCTGCAGTTTGTCACTGGCACTTGCAGATTACCACTGGGTGGATTTGCTGAACTTATGGGTAAGTAAAAGGTGACCAAAACTTTTATACTGTAACTGTTCCATTTGCAGATGAACCATACTGCAAGTGTACGGATAGCAGGAACTTCATGTTCATCAGCTTGGATCTAGAAGGGCTTTTTTATATCAGAAAACCCATGAATGCATTTATAAATTACTATGAAATTAGCTCATTTCTATGAGAAGAATGTTCATATTCATGCAACATTGAGTAGCACCTAATGAGCTCTGTCTGCTGTATCTGAGTTGTGTCTTATGTCAAGTATGTATCATGTGTGCTACTTAAAAGGAACAGATTACACTTTTTTTAATCTTCTTTTCTAGGAAGTAATGGTCCTCAGAAATTCTGCATTGAAAAAGTTGGTAAGGAAACCTGGTTACCAAGAAGTCACACTTGGTGAGTTGTTACATGTAAACTTTCTGTACCTTTAGTGGTTCTCTCTTCTGGTTTTGCATTTACCAAATCAAATGAAGTCTAATTTGAATCAGTTCTCTATCTCCATCTTCAGCTTCTTTGATTGCTCCGACATGCCAGTTTTAAAAACTTTTTTGGTTGCCCTATTCTTAAATTTTGCTACTGCACTGTACACAGTTTTGTCAGTATCAGTTCTATCAGAGGTGTGATATCATCCTTCTTGCATAGAACTGAGAGGTGTTTCCCTAATTCTTTATTTTAGAGAATATTAAATAACTGAACAAAAGTCATGTTGGCATTAGGTATATACAGTTATTAGATACACTTATTATACAGTAACATTATAAAAGATAAGTGTATAGTCATGAGAAAAAGTAGTGTGAAAGAAATCACAGCAAACATTCAAAACAAGGATGCTTAGCCAAGAATGCAGCTACTTTTTCTTGCCAGGCTTCAGACTATTATTGGCTTGGCATTCCTGTGCCAGACGGGTGCAACAGGTGCACAGATCAGCTTCCCGTATATACTGTGTGCAAAATGGACACACCTTCCTTTGGCAACATTGAGACAATAATATTCATCATACTTTTAAACTACTTCAGGGAATCCTCCATTTTACCATTTTCTCCACTGGTGCTGTTTTTTCAAGTGATGATTGCAAGAGTTAAACATCCTTCTTTGTCTAAGATAATTTTGGGGAAGACATGGAATGAAACAGAATTTTGGCAGAAGCCTTTTAGGGCAAAGTTTAGAGGAGAAAAAAAAAACCCGTATCCAGGCATGCATAGGAAGGAGAAAAATTCAGCTTTTTCATGCTCTTGCTGGCATTTGGAGATGCATCAAACTAGGGTGATATTAAACTTCATGGTGAACATTTCCTTTTCTGAGTATTATAGTTCTCTGTATCTTGGGCTGTCTTTAGTCTTCAAAGGTTCTTTTTTTTATCTGATGTGATAACAGTCTTTTGTTTCTTAAAGTATTCCTCTCAAGCTTTGTCTGTTTACTGCTCATAGAAATGTCAAGGCAGTGAGATTGCACCGATTGCTATTTCTTCATTTCTAATTGTTAGATCAGAACATTTTTAACTTCTACTATAGCAGTCGAGTTCTGTAGTGTTCTACATGGGATTTAGATAAATTTAACAAAATTTTGTTTTTTTTCTGCTCAGTTTTAATCGTTTGGATTTGCCACCATATAAAAGCTATGAACAACTGAAAGAGAAGCTGCTCTTTGCCATTGAAGAAACAGAGGGATTTGGTCAAGAGTAGAAGTGGCTTCTAGTCAAGAAGGAGATCTTGCATAATAAAAGGCCCAGCCAACTAAAATTGCACACTTAATTGTATATAAGCTTTTTGTTCTGTACAGTGACCTTTCTGGAACTCTAAAAGTGTAATTGTTCTCTGTTCTTCCACAAAGATATGCAAAACAGTTCAGCCTTTTCTACTTTTATTTATTGCCCTTCCAAAAGACCAGAAAAACCCCTCATAAATTTTGAAAGCAGACAAGAGACTTATTTAAAATATATATAAAAAATATAAATATATATACTAATAAGCTCTAGTTTTATAGAGCTTTAAGTGTATGAAAAGTTGCAGCCATTTAAAAGGGCCTGGATTTGCTTTATCTTGGCTTTACTATTCAGAAAAATGTTTAAACTGCTCTGTGTTCTCTCTTAAGAAACATCTCCAAGTTTGTTTTATTGCATGGCTGTTCTAAAAGTTGTTAAAGGCTTAGGCCAAACGTATCCTAAATATGTAGAAAGATGCTGCTGGTATTTGAGATGACAGAATATGTTGTTCTGTCAGTTTAATTTTTTTAAATACGTAAATAGCTGATACATCCCTCTCTACTGATGTAGCCAAGGTCATGAATAAAGCCTTTACCACTTGCACAAGAGTCACGTACAATAAGATGAATGTGATTTAATGTTGAAAGGAATTGGTGCCACTGTTCTGACTTATTGTAGGAGCTGAACAGAATATTTTAATTCATTTGAGCAGCATTGAAATTTGTTTACATATTACCTTGGGTTATTACCACGAGGATGTTAGGTAATCTTCAAAGAAAAAATAATAAAAGAGAAAATATTACACATTCTCTCCTTGGTCTGGTGTCTTACAGGTTTCTTTTTTTTGTTGGTTTTTGTTTCCCTTTTCAATCCATGATGTCCTTTTTACAACTTTGTAGAGTATATTAATGTAAACTGAACTATAAGGGTATACAAAAGGTAATGTGAACTTTGCTGCTTTCTATGTTCATGTTCAGTTTCAGTTATCGGATCTAGTAAACCCAAATGAAATGAAAGTTACATAAGCTTTGCACAGATAAAACTATTCTTAAGTGTTAAACACTCTTCATTCCTCTTAAGTTCTTACAGAAATTCCAATGTACCTGAATTGAGTAAGTATGTCTAAAACCTGTCATTCTTTTATGTAGGTCAAGTTTGTCCTAAGTGCACAATAATATAAAGCCATTTTAAAATCAGTTTTATTGGCATTGAGGGCATTTGCTGAACTGCAAAGACGTGTTTTTAAAAAAAAAAAAAAAAAGTAACACCTTATTCATGTGAATTATATTAAATGCTACTTTTAGCAAACTGTGCTTCCTTATTATAGAGTCAAAACATGTTTAAAATTACCATTTGTATTATGCTTTAAATATTAACTGTAAATTCCATTACATTTAACTTATACAGAATTTTGTACACACATGAAAATGATTTCTTAGAACATGATTAAAAACACTTCTGTAACATCATATTGCACTGTTGAAAGTGTACATGCAGAAAAAATAGCTATATCTGTTCATGTATCTTTCCAATACAGCAACTGAATTCTTCCAAAATTTTATTTTTCTACATATTGGATTCTCTCGAGGCTTTGTATTCACTATGCACAGCTTACTGTGGAGCGGTTAGCCTGTACGTAGTTTCGGTAACGCCGGTAGTGCAACAGGCCCAACAGACTGCTGTCTTACAGGAACTTTCTGTAAGAGTTTCAGAACTTCCCACCACTTTGAGGGTTTTTCATACTCCACCAAATGTCTTCTGCAAAACCATTTTCATAAGCACAGCATTAAATTAATTTCAAGTGCAAATCCACTTAAATTATGACTTTTGCTGGTTAGAATGGAGGAAGCTTTGGCGGGGGGAGCACGTCAAAGGCCAGGCAACAGAAGGGTGCGTGGCTTGCCTAGAGGACAATTAAGGAGGGCGAAATGTCATAGAGTTGACCTTCATGAATTTGCACTAATGAATGGCTTGGTGACCCACTACCAACTGCTGAATTTTGTGAATCTGTGACTAAGTGAACAAAATAATAATAAAAAAGACAGCACATCACAAGAATGTAGTTGCTTTATTGTTTTGATAATTTTAGCTGTCTCGTAACTGCAGTAGTTTGTCCTGTGGGTAAGGGTTAGTAAGCAAGGAAAAAGCCAAACCCAGTGGCCTTCTGTACATGTATATGATCTCTTAATTGGTTTCAAAGGACTGACTGAAAGCACGGCTCTTAAGAGAAAAAAAACCCCCGATTTATAGACTTGTGCATGTGTGCATACAGTTATCTTGGACTTTCTGGGAATTTCAGCAATGCTGCATTGTAACTACTTCTTTTCCCATTTGCATTCCCCATAATTCAGCTGTACTTGGGGGAGGGAAGACGGCGAAGAGAGGAAAGGCAGCAAAGGCTGGAGGGGAGACGAGGGAACCAGTGAGGGAATACTCCTTGAAGGAGCCGCTGTGTAGTTCCATGGGTTCCGTTTGTTCCTTTCGTCCTGCAAGCAGCTCGGCTGCTCTTCCCTAAGCACTCCAGGCTCTCTCCCTGGTACCTGCAAAGCCTCCCTCTTCCTGCAGACGCCGTTTTCTGCAGCAGCAAAGGCACAGGAGTAAGGTGCCTCTGCCGCAAAGCTACTAGAAGCAGTTTTATGCATGGCAGATGTTTTTGTAGTGTAGGAATACAGAAAATTTGAAGAATCTCTCTGAAACACTACATGGCATCCACCCCGGGACTTTGACATAGCGAAGACTTCATTTTGCTGCTCTACTAATAGAAAAATAAGAATTACTTTACTGTAGTGGAGAAAACCATCTTTTCACTAGTTTTGTGATCTGAGGCTAGAATTACAGCTCTAGATTGTCTCTCAGCTGTGGATTTTTACTACTGACTTGGCACAGGCTTGGTTTGTTAGTCTAAGCAATGCATGCCTTTCTTCATCTTCCTCCTATAGATTGCAAATCCTTTTCTGTTAAAGCAAACACTAAGTATTTGTAGTCAATTTGTTCTAGACTGTTAGACTTTCTACTGGCAATACCATGCGTATTTGATTGTTTACCATTTTTTCATTATCTGGTCCTCTTTTTCTCTTGGGTAATCAGAAATACTGTAATATTTCTTCTGGTAATATTGTTTGGAAAGTCTGTAAATATTTTCTGTGCTGGAGATCTAACTTAGGTTCATTTATTTTTCTGGTGAAAGTTCCTGCTAAAATAGTTGCAAGAACAAAAAGAAAGTTTTTTACTTTATCTCTACAAACAGAAGTCTCTCTGCTTCCAAATTGTAGTTCCCTTCTAACGTACTGGGAGTATGCACTCCTCCCGTCATCGTCGTCTAGGGGAAGGAAACATTGTGCAGCCGCTCAGTCCTCAGAACTCACAGCCGCTCAATGTGCAAACAAGTACTCGTGTTTCACAGAACACTGCTCCCCACGTATGCTGACATCACCCATAAAAGGATTTGCTTCGGTGTTCCCTACCTCACTTTTTTTTAAACCACAGCACTTTTTGTGAAGTCAAACACTAGCATTGAAGTGTACTGGACTTAAGATTGCTTGTGCAGCCTTAATGAGAAATCTGTAGGAGCATCTAATAACATAAACATGTATTACCCTTGAGGCCGCTGAACCCCAGAGAAGGAGAACGCTCTAGGAAAAATTGCAGGTTTATCATTACGTCATGGCCCTGTACCTCCTTTAAAGTTACGCTAGTCATGCATCTTATTATTCCTTATACATAACTTGTAGCTGAACAGTATAAAACGTAATTAAAAACCTGCACAAGCACTGTCCCAGCCTTCCCCCTCCAACCTACACCCTGCGTGTCCATGAAGCCCTTTATTCCCATGTAAATGACGAGACAGGATCACGTCGTGAAACAGAGCTGCTAGTTGATAGTTTAATTGAAACGAGATGGAGATAGCAGGTTTAGGTTATACTTTTATTATAGGCTTCGGTAAACCAAAGTAGTATTTAGGGTCTTTTTCCTATGCTGCTCAAACCTGAGGCACTGAATTCCTAGTATCTTGCTTCTCGTTATATAGAATTAAGCAACTCCAAAGCTTCTTTCTGTACCTGGAAGAAATAAATACACTCATAACACAACAGTGCCAGGTATGTAGTTTAGGCTCTCCTAGCAGCACTTACCACGCAAGCACCCAAACGTTTCACCACACTTCTGTAAATTCAGAACCCTCCTAAGCCTAGTCCTTTTTCTTCTGTAGTTCAAGATGCTCAACACTTGAAACATGAATGGGAATAAAACCACTTAAGGCAGTGCCTTCAGTGGCATTCACTTACGATATATAGTAAGTTTATTTGGGTTGAATGCACGTGATTAGCTCTTGATTTGCTGTAGTCCAGTAGTAGCAGGTAGTAAGTTGTCCTGTTTCTGACCACACCCAACTTAGGGTTTTCAAAACTCTGGACAGCAGCTAAGGAAGCATGAGAAGCCTGTTTCTGAGACTCCCTTTGCCCTTAGGGATTCTAGGTAAAACCTAATAAAATTTGAGTATGACCTCTAACATCTATATTAAAAAAAAAAACAAACAAAAAAAACCCAAACCAAAAGAAAAACCCAACAAACTTCTGGCCCTGACAGCACAAGCAGTGCAGACAACGTAAGCCAGATACTGCAGATACTCGGAGGTAAAAAAATGTTCGGAAAACCTACTTATGCCTACCTCTGCTACATGCAGAGACACGAATGCCAATTTCTCTGCACAGGCCAGTTTTCTTCTTACTGGACTACCAAGTCTAGTCCCCAGTGATTTTTGCAATTTACGCTTTCACCCAGAGGATGGTGACAATACCGCCTCTCTCGGTGCAGCAGCTCTGCACCCTTCCAGGGGGCAAGGAAGCAGATGTTTGTAGCAGGCGGCCAAGCGCGGCTGCGGCAGATAAGCCGTTCAACAACTTGGCTACTGCACAGAAATCCCTCCTGGCTCCTTTTGCGTGGTTTCTAAAGAAAGGCAAGCTTTTGTGATCACAGGTTTCGCGTGTGCCTCCAGCTACTAACAAGTGTCAGAAGAGCTGACCGATTTCATACATACCTGCGACCACTGCTCCTTTAGGCTACTGAATTCCTATACATTTTGCAAAGCAGTGGAGGAACGGAACCCTTACTCCTATTTCTACTAAAAGATGTTACTGAAGGAGCTCACTTTTGGGAGAAACAGTCTGAGCCTTACTAGAGAATCTACAGAGGGAAACCCAAGTAGTGCTTTTTCCGAGCTGTGAAATGCAAAATCCTACCGAAGTATTTCTTACAATTAGGACATTTGGAATGTCACAGCACATTTGGATGTTTTCTGTACCAGTTAAAGCATGATCTCACACTGCAGCTTAATACTAAATGAATTAGAGGTCAATCAGCCGTAAGAAAAAGCAATTGGAAATCAGGCTTTGTTAGTCCTGATGCTAATGGGATTGTTTACGAAATGTAACTGCAGTTGCTGTGGTCTATACTCAATGCAGTATTGGGTCTGAACAAGTCTAATGGATTACCCTCCTGGAAGTACTCTGGATGTGCTGAGGTAGGAAGCAGACGCCTACCCGTCCAAACCTGGATCCTTCGGAGCAGTTCGAAAGGGTAATGAAGTGCCTCATGTCACCTAGCGTTGGAGATTTGCTGTCAAAGACACATTACTTCCATGTGTCTCAATTCAGGTAGTCTGAATCTCTCCCTAGGGGCCTGGAAAGGGCTGCAATGTTAAGTTTTATGGATCTATCAAGTTTTTGATACATCTGTGCTTTTTTCTTTCTCCTGTTCATGTGGATTTTAGCTCTTCCAAAATACGATTTCTACCTTTCCAGTTTTAAGCATATGAAAAGTGAATCTGTGCTCACATAGACATAGGTGAGCTCAGGTGCCTGCCTTAACTTCAGCACCACAGTTGAGGGTGGGTTGTTGTTAGCACTACAAAAACATCATGAAGAAGAAAGTGTAACACTTCTTTATTATAAACAGAATATTTCCAACCACTGTGTTCAGAGGCAGTTACCAAGACACTAGAATTTTTCGGTGTCTGGATGTGATCCTGGAACATAGGTGCTGAACTACAATTTACTCTGAGTTAACTTTATAAAACATGACACTGCCATGATGTCACACATGTTGGTTTCAGGATATAATTGTACTACGACAGTTCTTAACTTCCTACCTGTTTGTCCTCTTCTGTATGTGCAGGATACTCCTTCGCTTTGCTTAACCACAAAAGAGCCATCTTTTTATTGTTTAACTTCAAGTACGTCTTCCCCAAAAAGAGCAAATTTTTGCTGTAGAAATTTGGGTCAGCTGTATAGACGGGAGGAAAGCTTTAAATGAGAATGAGCAGCATACTGTCAAAGCCATGATATCGTGTCACTCCTTCAAACACTTATTTCAGAAAAGATGAATAGTATTTTGGCTTTGGATCAGAAGGAAGCCAAGGTAAAACTTTTACTTGCTAGATTTTGGTCTCATACAGTTCCATTAGCTAGCAGCATTTTAGTTGATACACTAAATGAAACGAGATTCCTCACAAAGAGCAAAGCAGTGAGCTTAATGCATAACAGCTTTGCTTTGCAGATTCTGTGCTTTTCTGGACCTAGTAGGTGCAACGGGCAATGCAACCAGTGTACCAAGTACAGGCAAGGAAATAAGGGCACATTTCCTAGCTTCAGGCCACGCACACACAGGTGTTAGCTCAGCTTTTGCTACTCGGGAAGAAAACTTGAAACTGTTTGTACCTGCATTGAACTTTTTTTAAGGAGAGATTTAAGAAGTTGCTTTTACAAAGCAAGCTTTGTCTATCAATCATTGACTAGTCTTGCTACTGTTCGTACTTATAGCACAAGCTTTCTCTGCTGCTGGATCAAAGGTCAGGATTCAAAATATATGAAGATGTTTTGGAGGCAAATTTTGAGATTAAGCCCACCATTCCAGTTCACAGCTGCATTACTTGACAGCCAGGGGAAGATACACAATGAACTTTTCCTTTAAACTTCACTGATATAACTATATACAAATCTTTCATGGGACGCCGTCTTCCCCTGTCTTCCTTTCAGCCAGTCAGTTTTGCTTATGGCTTCACTCTTGGAGAAATAATAGGTCCATATTTTCTTTTCTGTGTGGACAGTTTTACTGCCAGCTAGATTGCCACTCTGATCCAAATAGCTTCTGAAATAATTTTAAAAATGTGCTTTCTCTGTTGTTCTATTTCGAACAGAGAGGACTTTTGAACTTTAAGAAAATTTAGAAAAAGTAACATAAAATTCCCTTTCTTGCTTCTTCTCCCTGCATTCCAGTTGAATGACTTGGGGAAGAGTACTTTGTTACTAAATAGGGTAAAAATTTCCCTCTAATACTTAATCCAAAAAAACCCTCACATTACACTCGAAGTGATGATAGTAAGCGTGTACCATACTTCGAGTATCTCTGATGAAACAGTCCAACGTAACAGTCTAGCGTGTTGACTAGCACAACAGACTGATACGGTTATCAGCAGATCATACGCCATTAAGATAATACCGAAAGCTAGAGGTTTACTGCAAGTCATCATTCATAAAAGATACTAGTCTGTCCAAAAAAAGCTAGAAGTATTACCTTCCTCTGCCATGTGAAAGTAACGAAGAGCCTGCAAAAGATAAGGTTGTCTTCTTTAAAATGGAGAATAAACTGAACACAGTAGTCAAACTAAAGCCTTATGTGCATGCTTAACATAGCTGAAGGACTTCCTGTCCATGATCTCATTTTTATTAATTCAGCATGCTACTGATGGTTCCAATTCAATGTACAATCGGATTTGCCATCTTCTCAACAGAACTAGTACTGACCCAACTATTCCCCTGCCGCTTCCTCCCCAAGTACAGTACCTCCTATTTGTCCCTAGCAAATTGGATCGGGTTTTTCCAGTCTTCAACTTGTCAAAATCATTTTGAGTTGTATTTCTACCATCCAGCATATCTGCAGTTTCTCCAGGCCCGTTCTCACGTATAAATTTAATAGATGAAACAAATCTTATGATTCAGGTCATTAATGTTGACAAATACTTCAGGGAGAACCGATTCCTACAGAGCACCAGTTAGTATCCTCTTACTTGAGAAGAAACCTTTATGAAATCCACACACATTTTTCAACTAGTTTACGACCCTGCACATCAGAAATTCAGTCCATTCTTACCTCTTCCTGGTGTTACTAGCTGAAGGGAAAATGCTGTCAGAAAACTTAAAGCGTGGACGTATCTACAAAACAGATTTTGTACTGGAACTGCAGAAGTCTCACCAGTACGGCTCAACTACAGGTTCTGGGACAAGTTTGTTTCTTCAGCCACTTTTAAGTGCTACAGAACTCGATGCTGGGACTGGCGTGATTCTGCAGTATTCAAAATCCTGGCTGACACTTTGTATTCTTCCAAAAGTGATTTTCAGCAAAACTTACAAGCTTGACATTCCATTAAAAAGTTTTATTTCTTTTTCAATCAGAGCTTAAATTGCTTTCTGTGTAACAGCAAGCAGCCTTCTACAATTACTTTCGAGCAACTCCTGCCCGACCCACCTTAAAAGAACAAAACATAGTGGGCCAGTTATTGGTTGATCTAAACAATCAGAGATTATAACAGCTGCAGCAAACTCTCCTATTACCAATTTAATTTTCAAGTTTCTATATATGTACAAAGGTTTAAATAAGATGCATACTGTGTTAGACACCTTAGACACCCTAGAAGATACACATGGGGACATTTAGGTTGTACGACAGCAGGAAGTTTCACAGCGAGGATGAACAAAAATACTTTCAACTGAAAAAATCCACACAACAGCAAGCTGTTGTTTTTTGCATTTAATATAAAGGGAAAAATTCTACTAGTCTGTCAAATAAGTTCACGGTATAACACCACGATATAAGTCATCAGCACTGGAACTAGTAGACAGTTATCTGCAACAGATCATAATAGTAAATACAAACTAAGTTACATATAGCTTGTTATTTTCTGCTGCACAAACCACATGAAATAATTCTCACTATTCTGTGTGTGCTACAGCTGAAAAAATTAAAAGATTTTTCTGTTTTTAGATATCCCTTACTCTCCTGTTACATTCTCATTTTATTTATGACAATTGTAAACTCACAAGTCCATGCTTATTCCATAGGCAGAGGTCAGCTTTGTCAGGAAAACTAGTAAAAGTATATCAGCAGCTTTGGGGAGGAATAATTGTGAAACGTTTTCATATTGTACCTCTTGAAATGTGGAGGTTGGTGGTGTGGCAAATAATGTTGCAGCTATTTTTCTTTGGTACCATGGCATTTCAGCAAAGGAGTAACACCTGGAGCAAAAGGAAACATTTCTATATACCCTTCACATTTTTCTCTCATTTTCAAGTAACATTGTCATATGTTGGACGTCCTAACTGTTGTTTCCAAGAGTCACAACAATTCCAGCCAGACTGCAAGTTCTATAAGCAAGTTCTTACAACTGTACAACAAAATAACAAGATGTTTGAAGTTGCTGCGTAGCTCTGCTAAAGAAGTTTTTGTGTGACTTTCACTGGGAACTGCTATTACATTAGACAAAACTGGAGACAGTTATTAACCATCAGACAGCTTTTCAGCTTGAATGATTTTAACAATTTATGTGTATTTGATTTGTTCTAATATATTTGCAAAAACAGGGCACAACTGAGTACTGCCATTGCCTTACCGCAGCACTACCTTGTTTTTCTCAACTTAATATAAAGCAGATCTGCAGTATGTTCCTGAAAGACTCTGATCTATAAGAATGAAAATAAACCCAAGAATCAGACTACTGTGTTCTAGGCTAGGCCATTCTACACTGTTTTCCTATCTACTAAATAACAAAGGTAATCAGCCACCTATCTTAGAGACGGTGAAAGGATTAAACATTTGTTAAGTATTTCAAATATGTAGAACATTCCAGGTGTAAATGTTAAACAATGCTGTTCACTTCATTACCCTCCCACAATAAGTAAAAAAATATTATTCACTGTGTAAAATAGAGCACTCTAGAGGAGGTGAAAAATTAATAAATGCAAATATGCAAGTGTTCAGAGGAGAGGAGGGCAAGGCATGGAATACATTGAGTTGAAATTTTGCCATCAGATGTGCCTTATCAGAAATGCCAATAAAAGAGGTTCAATCCAGGATAGACTAGAAAGGACAAAAATACTCAAGAATTGGCTGATACCAAATTCCAGTTTCAGATGAAGACGCTCTGGGATTCAATAACGAGTACACTTAAATATACAATATGGGGATATTTTAGTGCCAAAACCAGTAATAATCTCACGTTTCTGATCATCTTTTCTAATTTTCCTTAGGAACAATGCCGTAAGTACTTTCCAGAACAGGCTTCCTATCTCAAAACTGACCTTGAGGCTCATTAACTTGGTAGCATATGCTTCTGTTGACAAATTTGGACTATTGCAATTGTTAGGTCATGTGGGAAGGACAGGAGGATGCTGAAAAATGGATGCAAGTTTGTAAGCTAATAAAAAACTCTGGAACGGTAGATTGTAGTTTACTCTGATACTCAAGAGTCCAGAAAAAAAAACATATAGAGAAGGTGGCTGTGGGTTTTAGTATTTTTTTAATATTAGTATTTTTTTTAAGCTACAAATATATTGGCTTATTTTCAATCTCTAAACCTTACAGTAGAGTTTTCCTGTAAAACAAGGTAGCAGCTTTGGTCTCTTTCAGACAAATAACCAGAAATGCTGTCACGAGTCTCTCACTAACACATAAAAGACACTGCTTTCAACCACACCACTTCCACAGAGTGCCCTGGTTAGTATGGAAAGCTGTACTTCCAGTCCCTTCGCCTGTTATGTAGCAGTAATTTTTAGTACCAATTTCACTGAGCAGTAAATTCAATTTCAGAGATTTTTGTTAATGCATATGCATTTATAAGCTGCCTTTACTTAAACGTAACCTTTAAAATACAGTATCATGACAGATAATAATGGAAGTATTTTAGGAACACATCTCACTTTTGATAGCTTTTCACTATACACAGATTGTATTAAGTTGCAGCCATCACTGAAATTCAATGTAAGTTCAGTGTTGAGTTTTGTCTCCATTCACACCAGTAGAACAAAATGAGTAGTACTCACAATCTCTGGTATCTGCTATGGAGACATACTTACATCTACAAAATGAGTTTTTAATAGTTCCATATAGTAAAACAAATTGAATGAACAATTATTTTTCATCTTTTTGAACTGTGTAAGAATTAACAGCCAGACTTTTTCAAGGCATGACATCCTATACCCGTTCAATAGGTTTTCGTGTTTGCATCAACTAATTACAAGCTACTGAATTATTCCATGCATTTCTGCAACTCATATAAGACATTTTACATTCTGGCATTTTTCTTTGCCACATGCTAACTTTTGTTTGAAAATACGCCTTACCAAATGCCTATAAGATGAATTGTTGTAGCATCTTTTGGATTCAGTTCAATGGCTCTCTAGTGAGGGGGGGGAAAAAACACAAGATGTAAAAAGTTGTTCTGACACATTTGGATTAAAATACATTAAAAGAAGTAACTTGTTATCCTACTGTTAATCAAACCAGATTAACAGGGTGTAGAACTTCAAGGCAATACGGTATTTATTCAGTGCACAACTAAACTGGCTCACCTCCAAAAAACTGAAGACACTGACAGATTTCTAAGCGCTTCTGTTTAGTAGGTCATTAAGAGTTTCACATGAGACTTGGTGTGTTCAGATTTTGGTATAATTTCTGGTGATATAAAATTAGTAGTCCTTTATCTTCTCCAGTATTTGTCCTTTACTGCTACACATCCACAGTTAAAAGCATGGCCACACATCCATTTCGTAATAGCACAGTTACATTTTATCTAGTCCTAAGAAGTGTCAAAAGCATTTAAGCTATTTCAGGACTCTCTTCTATAGGGAGTTAGTTTACTGCCAGAAATAATTTGTACTTCTTGTTGCTGGACCATTCAGGACTGTCACAATAACCCAAAAAACAAAGTGTCACCAGGAGATTTGAACAGAAGTACACTTGCAAATTTTTGCCAAAAAATAGTTCACAACTGTTACACAATCTACATAGTGGACACATTAATGCTGTTCGTACGCAAAAAACTGTTTACATTACCTGGAAGTGCTCTTTGATAACAATGGCATTTCCAATTTTAGTCTTGATTCCTTCAAAATCTCCCACATCACTGAGGCAAATTCCATACCACTGTAATTCAAAGAACAAGCACAAAACATTTAATACAGCACTATAGCTATTAATAGGAAATTTAAAAAAAAAAACCAAACCAAAAAACAGAACAGCTACCACCACCACTAACGACAACAAGCAAGAAGTATTTGTTATAAACAGTTCAGGCAGCATCAGAGCAAATTTCAGGTCTGCATGTGTAAGGGAATCAATGTCCTCTTCTCATCCAAAACGCCAACACAATTGACTGTACTTTGTTACCTCTCTGCCAGTGAGAGAAGCAGCACAAAAAAAAAAAAAAGAGCAGAATGAAGCCAGACCTGAAGTACTTCCAGTGAAACTCTATAGGGCTCCTGTTGTGCCCAGAAACAGCATGCTGAATGGGGGCCACGTACAACATTTTTAAGGCTACATCAGAGAAAGATGAGCTGGTTACAGCTCAGCTGTAATCAACCTGATCAATCATCTCTTTCCACGGTCCTGCACACGTTTAACCAGTTCCTGTTTCCTGCGTACAGGAAATGTAGCTGCAAGTGCCTGAACTCTGATCTTCCAAAAAAGTTAGGGAGAATTAGAAATCTCACTCATTCTCAATGGAAAAGTTAAATTATGCTGCAGTTTGCTGAAACAGCACAATGACATTTGTTCCAGTTTCTACTGGCAGAAATCAAAGAACAAGATTTGTTATTTTGCTTGGCTCACCTTGTGTGCTGCAAAATTCGCTTCATTTTTTTCAAGTGCCTTTTTTGCACACTCAAGGGCTTCATATGCCAGTCGTCTTTTCTCCTCTGCAGACGTACTACTAAGCTGAGCTAAATCTCGTGATGCCCGCGCCAGCCGCCATAACAACTCTGCGTCATCACTAGTTATGAACAGAAACACTAACGTTTCAAAGCAATAATGGAAACAAAGCAAGCAAAGGTCTTAAACCAGTCTTTCAATAGGTATCTCAAGTGGGTGATAAGACAACAGCATATCATCTCTCATGCTGTACAACCCCAAGGTAACAAACAATAAATGAAAGCCCTCCCTTACAGACTGAGGATACCTTCGTTCTCAAAAAAGATGCAGATTTAAAAAAACCCAACACTACCACATCAGAAGGAAAACATGGACTACTTTGTTCTCAGCTAGATGGCATTTTTTGCAGCATTGCACTGATAGGATACTAATGTTTACTAGGAATGTTTAGAATATTATGCATATTTTTCCCTATAACTGTACCTAAATAATGAAATTCTTCCTAGAATAACAGTGAAAAAAACATAGATTACCCATACCACCACGACATAAAGCTGTACATTTATATATTTATTTATATCACTATATCAAATGATGTATTGTATGCTATAGCCAAAGATAAGGGATTTTAAGTTTTATTATTTTGTTAACATATTGTTTTGAAACACTACTGCTTGCACTTTACTATACTTTTACCTAACTACCATTTTAATTTTGGCTTACTATTTTAATAGCGACTTTAATATTAAAGTGTAGAAATTCTTTCAGAGGTTCTGGCTATCTGGGTATAAAACTCCCCCTCCTGCCCGCCCCACCCCCAACGGGAATACTGAAGTCAAAACTACCAGAATCCAAAAATATTAAAAAGCATACACAAGTTATTGCTAACCTCATGGTATCAATAAAAGACAGTTTTCTTATCTGGAATAAAACTGAGTCACTGCTCGCAGCAGTCCTTCTCTAATGAACAGAGTAACACAGAAGTAACAGACTCATTTTTCAGCCAAGTCACAAAACTGTTAAGTACAGCTACTGGAATCATAACTGCTCACAGAATAATTAATATTGTTATACACCTAGTAGGAAGCTTACACCTTGCTTATGACATGGTGTCCCTTACAGGCTGGGAGCTTCATTTACCTTCCCAGGCTTTATACTTGCGCCCCTGGCAAGAATGAGGAAAAAAAAACCAAAAGAACTGAAAACAACTGAACAGTTGATTTCCTCCAGAAATGTTTTAGGAGTGAGGTGCCTTGTCTCCTCCAAAGGAATGGACTCTTCAGCTTGCAATGCATTTTGTGCTTTTCCCTTAAACAGCTTGTCCCAGTTTGCTTATCAATAATGTTTTGTGCAGTTAAGACATAGCTACATGAGTAAGGAGCTTTTTTTATTCAGACTCGAATCCCAACATGAGACAAATGAAAACAGAAAAAACAGCTGGCCAGCAATGAAAAAGAAATGAAACAGTTACTCTCAAAAAACTTTCAATACCTGAATTCTAGGCACTTTGATCATTTAATAATGTGTAGATACATTGTATTTTAACGAATTCGTAGAATAACAAAATGAACAAGCAAAAAAGCCTCCTTTGCAGGACTGAAAAACTCAAGTGTTAACCCTCACCTTCTACAGCTACCAGTGCTGCCTTTGTTCATTTTTCCATCAGAATGAAAAAGATCAAGAGTCCTTCTTTCCTACTTACGTAAGGATGAAAGCAAGGTTCTCCAGCATACCACAACGAGAACATTAGTTGAAAAACTGATACAGAAGAGCACAGAGAAGAAGTCACAGTAATGTCTCAAGGCAATCAAGTACCTATTTTTATGCTGAACCAGCAACCGATACAGCTTTTCAGTTTCTCCACTCCCATACAGGTAGTCTGCTTGCTCTATAACTTCTTCCACTTAAGAAGGAATTAAAAATGTGGAAACAGAAGAACAAATTACATGTAATTAGGGCATTATAGCATAAACAAAACAGTTTTAGAGCAAGACAACCTAGCTGAAACACAAAAGAACAAATGATGTAGTTCCTTTTCAGGCCATCATTCCAAACAACTTATACGCACAGCAGGACTGGATAAGCTACGTTTACAATGAACAGCTAGGAAGAGAAACAGTGCTGAATACATGCCTCTCTCAGGGAACTACAGAACAGCTTTCAGCAACAGAGCTTTGGATTTAACATTCAAAAGTGTCTTTCTCAATGCATCAGACTACTAGACACAATTTGTTTTCTTGTGAAAACGGCAGAAAAGGAAAAAAAAAAAAAGTATGAAAAATATGACCAGGAGGGCAAGTGCAGTAGAGGCCTGAGAGTAACAAAACCCCTTCATTAGTGTATGTACAGAATTTAAATCTAGTAACAAAAATGAAAAAATATTTTGAAATATTATTCATTCTCAATATGGTTCCACAGTTTTCCCAGAATATGACTGCAGATTGAGTTGGTCCCATTATCTTACTCATGAAGCCAAAATGAAACATTGCTCAAAGGTTTTCTGACTGAAGTCCTTAAGATTTTCACAAACACGACTCCATAAAATACAGTTCATCTCCTGAAACCTCTATGCGTTCAAGATACTGAAAGCCAAAGTAATTTGAAAAATCAGAACTGGCTTTCTAGAGTATCAATTTATGGACTAAGTACCCACTGTTCTTATGATACTTCAATTTTTTTTTATATAGAATATTTCAAAACACAACAGAAATGGGATGGTACAATTTCCACACCTGGCTGAATATAATAATATATAAATAAATATAATACATATCTAGTACATAAAACAGCATTCCAGAAACAGAAATATCAAACACCACACAATACAGGACTCCAGCATGAGAACAGATGGAATTATGAGAAAAAATACCCAAAGGGAATCAGGTAGATAATTCTATTGAATTATATAACTGTACAGGAGAAGAAGAAACTCTGAGTTTACTCTTCTGCCAACACTAAAACATGAAAAAATTATCTTTTAAGTCAAAAGCCTTGTCTAATTTCTTACAAAACTTTCAGCTATGCTTATCATCTCTTTGGTATTACTCCGGTGTCCGTGATCAAACTTCTAAGTCAAAACATAAGCTCTATCCCCTGACTCATAAAAATTAATCGTGTTTATAAGCTTTCTTTTTTCAAGTTATCTACCGAATATGGTAGTGATGTTTCACAGCAGCACAGTTTTACTTATAGAAGAAAAAAAACATTGAAGGCTACTAAACACAAAAGCCTACTCTTCAGCTTAAAAAGATCCTAGAGTATAAATCACTGAAGATTAGGAGAGCATTCTGGATAATTTTTAACCCTGCTGTCTCTAAATGCCTTCTATCAACCATTTCAAAGATATGGTAAGATAACAGTCTACATGGACTTTGGATTTGTCTACAATTAGCTTCATGGTACATCTTCAGTATTATCTTCAGTGAACCGTTATGTTTGCTTGTTGAGACTCCCTGAACACTACTAACGTATCTAATGACTAAATGCTCAGAACTCAAATTTCTGAACATATTTCCCACAAGGTGTTTTACATAAATTATTAGACTTTTATTTCTTTAAGAGTATTTTTCAGGTATTTCTTTTTTACTCCTATTTCCACCGTATCTACTATTTGTCTTGCACAGAAAACACACTAACATTGCTTTTCTTGGCAATGTAAATGCCAGATTCAAGTGAGAGCACTAAAAAAGACCAGAGGCAACTAAGCAGTGTCATTTATGTTCCTCATGGGAAATTGTCTTATTTGTGTACTGAGTAGCTATCTTAAATCTATTCACTGAACCTCCTTCTATTACAGCAAATGAAACAGCTCCTTATCCATTCAAAAATCTATTGTCTGAATTTTTATTTCTATAAACATGAACGTCTTCCTCTAAGACACAGAGGAACAGGTTATCTGAACTAACTACCATCTAATCTAGACAGTAAGCATACATTTCAGTTAGGCTCATTCTTCATTCAGTTAGCATTACTCTCAAAACCCCTAAATTTACTATGTGATAGACAAGTTCTAAGTCTGCAACAATATCCCCTTTCAAGATAACGTTACTTTTCTTCCAGTAGTGAGACTATCTTTATTCAGATCTCGAAAAGGACATTTTTATCACTTGTTCTATTTGTTTGTGGTAGGCAAAGCAAGGCTTTTCTTCCCCTTTTTCAGTGTGAAAAAAATTTCTCAATTTTGTTTGAAATGCAATCTCAGTGCTGCTCAATTCGATAAAACGGGAATTGCACTGTGTTCATATTGGAAATCTGAACTAACGAAGATTTCTAGAAATTGATTAAGGTTTGGTCTGCGTTCCTAACTCAACCATATCTGTTTCAGTAAGTTTTTTAAAGCTTGGGCAACAAGTTAGGTATCATACACCTTGTACGTGTGTTATAGCCTAGACAGCATGAGCTACGAGATCTGCTTTCAGCGACTCTTGAAAGAATCGCTTGTTAAACTGCTACAAGGCTACCCTGAACAAATTCAAAAGCATCCTGCCATAGACACACACTGCATGCAGTCTTAATGGAGAAAATCAAAAGCATTGCACCATTCTCCGATATAATTCCAGCACTAAAAGTTTTAAACTTTCCATTAGAATACCCTACGTACTTCAAAATTTGAAAATATTACCTTTGAAGCTTGCATGAACCTCAGCAAAGCCAAAGATCAGCTTGTGAGCTTCAAAAACCAAAAAGGACCCTGTTGAGAGCACCAACCCCCTTTGAAGGCTTTTTCTAAGCACCTGCATGGGATCATGAGATATGTATTAATAAACAACATCACTCTTGAGTTAAAAAAGTCTTTCTCGTCTCTAGCACCAGTTATATTTCAGATTTTGAACAGATTTTTAAAAGTTAAAAACACCTTCATAAATAACACATCATCATGAGGGTATTTTTAAGTTTTTTCCACAGGGGCTCACAATTACGCTTTAAAATATGAACAGAGCACTAGACTGAAAATAAACCATAAATATGGAGCCAACACAAGGTAAGAAGCAAAAGAAGCAAACTTATGGTTTTCAAACGGGCACAGGGATCCCAGCTTTTGCAAAAATGAACCAGCCCTTCGCTACGTCCCGCGATGCCGGGGCCTCCGCGGCTGCTCCCTCCACCCGCCTCCCTCCCCGCCGGCTGAGAAGCCCCGGGGAGGGCGAGCGGCGGCCACACGCCCGTGAAAAGACCCTGGGAGCGGCCGCGCCCGCCGCCCCCCAGAGCGGCAGCCCGGCTACCTCGCTCCCGCCGGCCCCGCGGCGGGCACCGGGCCCCCCCCGGCCCCACGTCGCGCCGCCCGCCTCCCGCCGGAGCAGCCTCCCCGGGCAGGCGGGGCCGCGGCAGAAGGGCCGCGCCAGCACCAGCGCCGCCATGACAGCCGCCATCGCGCCCGAGCGCCGCCGGCGGCACCGCCCCGCGCCGCGCAAGCGGAGGAACCGGTCCCTCCCCCAGCCCTGCCCGGGCGAGGCAGGAAACGAGGGCAACGGTCGCCCGTTCCGCCTGCCAGCCCGCTGCCGCTCCGAGCGCCAGCCATTGCGCGACCCCGGGGCCGAGCCACGCCTCGGCCCCGGCCGGTGGCCGGCCTCGGGCGGGCGGGCGGGCGGGTGGGTGTGAGGGAGGGGGGCGGCCTGCGCATGCGCCCCTCGCCCGCGGAGGCCCCGGGGCGGGGCGCGCCGCTTGGCGTGGGCGTGGCCGCCGCGGGCGCCAGGGGTCCGCAGCCTTGGCGCTGCCGTCGCCGGCCCCGGCAGGTGAGGGCGCCGCCCGCGGGGGCCAGGGGCCGCGGCCGCTCCGCGGGGCAGCGGCGTTCCGCGCCGTGCCGCCGTTCGGGGCGCGACGGGGCGTTGTCCGCGGGCGAGGCAGAGCGCTTGGGGGGGGCTCCGCCGCCTGGCGGGGCCCCCTTGCCTTCCCGTGCCTCAGAAGCGAGTCTTCCGTCCGGCCGCGTTGTTTGCTTCCTTCTCTGGGCCGGGGAGAGGAAGCGGATGCCTTCCGCGCGTCGTGCCTTCGAGCTGCCGCCCGCCTGAGCCGCTTCGCCCCCCCGGCAGGCGGGGGCTGCCGCCTCGTACAGCGGAGGGACGTGCGGGCCCGGGGCTGGGAGGCTGGGCCGGGCCGGGGCGGCCGCCGCTCCCCGGCTGCAGGCGGCGGTTCGCCGCAGTCCTAACCGTCTCCTCTTGTGCAACATCCCCTCAGGTGGCTGGCGCGCTTCCTGCTGCCGGAGACGGGCAGCTCTCTGCGGGGGACCGGACACAAACTTCTGCGGAGCTCGAGGGATCGGTCGCCGGATTCGCCGTCCCTCAGGTAGCCAAACTCGGTGAAGTTAAAGCTGTACGCCAAAACTTTTAAGTCCTGGGTGCCGGTCTCTGTGGCGGTGTGTAACGGCTCTGAAAAGCGCCCTCACCCTTCAGAAAGGAGACTGTCAGAAGTCATCATCGTTCCTAAAAAAACCATACGCTGTTCTTCCTGAGCTGCTGTTAGAGCGGGTTGTTGTTTTTTCATTTTTTCATTGCAGTTGCATCATATGTGTAAGACAAACCTTAGCTGCCGTGCATGTTGTCGTAATTCACTCTTCCGCTAGGGAAAAGTTAAAATATGAAAGCTCTTCACTTTTGCTTCCATCCTCGTATCTTCAAAGTGCGTTAAGTATCCTCAAGGTAATATGCATCACCCTGCCTCTGGAGCTTATATTTCTTTTCTTGGGAGTTCTATGTCCCCAAACGTTCAAGTTGAAGATAGTTCTGTGGTGGTACAAAAAAGTTTATTTAGTAAAAGTAATTAGAGTTACACTTAATCCCAGATTTTTTTTTTTTTTCAGTTGAAGTTTTAAATTTGAACTTTATATATGTGTAATCACAGAGGTGAGATTTTTTCAAGGGGTATGCAGAACACCAATAAGCATTAGAAGAAAAAAAAGTAAGCACGGAAGATGTGTAGAGGAGCAAGGAGAACCAGAGGTCTTTTTGTTTTTCTGTTACAGTGTTAGGGAGAATGCAGTGTTTTTCAAACAGGTATGTTTCTGTTAAATACCTTGGAATTAATCTATATAAATACATTATATGTGATGTTTAGACTAATTTTAGTTCAGTTGCTGGAAGCAAAAGTCCATCTCTTGTAGGTTGAAGAAGTCATTATTAAATGTTATCTGCCAGAATTCCAAGGTAGCAGTGCTGTACCACAGTGTTTTTACAGCCTTGTGTTATGCCCAAGGCATTAATGTTTCTCCAGAGCTTAAGGCTCGAGGGAAGCCATAGTAGCAGCTTTATACAAGCAACACCAAAGATCCTTCCTCTAGGGGTAATAAAACTCCACGGATAGGTTAATGTTATTGCTTGGGGTGGAGTTTAGGTTTTCTTTCCTCTTATTCTGATTTAGAATCAGATGCTGTCATTATCATGGTTTCCTTTAGGAAATACCTTTAGGGACAAAGTTAAGCAGTAAGATAAGTTTTTTCCTTCCTTATTATTTCTGTTTATTTTTCAGTGAAAGGTGCTTTTCCAATATAAGTAATACATGAGTTGGTATTTGTAGGTATTAGTTCTTGTTAAACCCAACAAAGTTACTTCTATTCTTGGATCACTTAGGCTAAGATTAATAACGACCCCTTCTAGCATCACATTTGAAGTTGTGGTGTGGCTTGTGGAAACAAGTAGGCAGGAAGTAGAATTATGGTGCTCTTTACTGTTTTATGTTTAATTTATTTGGTTTGTCTTTAATATTGCTTTAGATGAGATGCTGTTGCTGAGGGATTTAGAAATGGCATTATTAAATGTTTGAAGGATTTCTGAATGTAGGAGTTTTGGGGCTGGGTTGCTGGGTCTGAGCTTCTGTTTAAGAAATAGTCTTAATGATTTGGGTCACTTGCTTCATACTTTCTTCTGTGGTTGAAAGAAGACTGTATCCTGTAGATCCTTCCCATCCTGTAGATGAATTGAGAGCGCATGTTCACTCAGTGCTTTATCCAAGGCACAGCTAGGAGCCAGCTGAATTAGTTCCAGTGGTGCCAACCCGCTTCTGGTGCTTTTCATACCCGGAAGGGTTATTATGAAGTCTTCACGGTAGGTGATTAGCACACGTGCAATAATTTGATTGTTCCAAGAAGTAGCATGATTGCTGTGTGCCTGTGTTCAGAGCCACTGCCTGTGTATATGCAGAGCATGTGTGATGCCTCCCAGGCGCAGTGAATGCAGAGTGCAAGTAGCTGCTGTGGTCCAGAATTGAAGGACAGCTGACTGGAGAGCGCTTGGTTTGCCTATAGGAAGGTTTGAAATATATCCGGGTTATAGTAAAATGTAATTTTGTGATTGTTAGTTTGAAGTTAGTGTTATTGTTTACACTGAGATAAAAAATGATATGTCAGACCATTGTGGGATAGTGTTTTTATAAATTTTTCTTAGGCAACCTTTAGCAGCATAGGAAAGCATAGGTTTCTTAGAGCATAAGCCACATTGGGAGCTTGCAAGCCAGTGGTTTTGGTCTACGTACTTTAAAGCATTATCACCTTATTGGAAAAAAAGCATTAAATGAATAGGACAAAAAAGGTAATCTGATCTTTGTTCTTAAAATCTTAAAGAGCTTTTCTTGCTGGACTTTTTAAATATCTAATTTATATTGTACTTTGTTCTCTAACAAAAGCTCTGAGTTTTCCATAAATAATCTTTACAGTGCTGCTATCATGGACACATAAAACCATCGGACAGGTTATTTACTTTAAGAGGAGCTGTAGTTCCTCAAAGGATATGCATTTGAACCTGTTACTTTGATTGATATATGGGAATAGCAAGTCTTTGTTTTAATTTCCTTTCACTTCACATTTTAATGCTGTTATTCAAGCTTTAGCCTTCTGCCGAGAAGCCCAGAGGCAGACCTCTGAGGTAAGTTACCATAAACTCATTTTTAAGAACTGGTATTTCTAACAGTGAAGTGTTAGAACATGCCAGACTTGAAATGGACTGTAAGAAGGATTAGTCTAAAACATGTGATCACTTGCATCTTGTTTCTGCAATAAAACGCAGCAAGTTTTAGTGAGATACAAGTTTTTCTTTCTTCTGGATAATGGTAATTATGTGAAATCAGTCAGTGGCTCTACAGAGAGAAATTGCAACGAAGAATGCACCATTTAAGATACTATTCAAATTGCATAGTTGATAGCTAGTTTTCCAAAAAGTAATTGACATAAAAATATTCTGATAAAACATATATGCAGGAAGCACGTGTTCCCCTGGTTGAATGCTCTCTGCTTAAAACAACTAAATTTTCAAGTCAGGAGATCTGTGTTTCTTAATTTTCTTGTTCAGGGCACAATATTACCTTTTATAGTTCAGCTCACTTGGATCAAAACATCACCCAAAATTCTTAAAATACTTTTCTGTGAGGAGAATGCTGGGAATAACCCTCAGCATTAAAGATGTGCCTAAAGGGTGAACGTACATATTCAGGAATAAAAAGGTCAACAGAAGGATATTTAGAAATGGCTGTTTCTAAGTCATCTTGTGAACAGGGGTCCTAGAAGTCAAATTCATAGGTTCTGGTCTGTGCAGTGGGATTTTTTTAAAATAGAATTCTAAATATGTTCTTTGGCAATGCAACTTAATGGTAGATTTTTATAAGTAGGAACTATCTACAAATAGTTGCCTGACTTGTTGCACCAGTGCGCTACCAAACCAGTAGATAAATATTTGAACTGCCTGAGTATGATGAAGCTTGTATAAATAGATGATTCATTTCTCATAGAGGAAACAATGTCTCCCTTCTCACACACTCATATGCCTCAGATTTCTGAAATACTAAGTCTTATTTTTGTTTGGCATAATTGCTAGTAAAATGAGTTCTGTGGTCATTAGGGTTTTATCAGTGTAATCTCACTTGTTCAATTAGGAATGATAGAATTCCTTCATGCATACTAAATAGTGAATACAGCTTACACTCAGGGTTTTGTGTGATTCTTCAAATACTTATAGAACGATTCAAGTTGAGATGTATTACTTTGAGCTGCTTCTGTTACTCAACTTGTGAGCGCATCAGCTAGTGTCACATGAGAATTTTTTCAGCCCTGTTGCCTGTAAAGAGAGAGAGAGGAGCCAGAATTCAGATTTGTAGGGATGATTTTTAGAGAAGCCTCTAATTTTCAAATGCAGTGATGAAATTAGGTTATGAAACAGTCTTAGCCTTTGTAACTTTGAATGGAATGTCAGCTCCTGTGAGGTGGTCTGCTTCCTTAAGAACTGAAGCGTTACCTTGAGATTTTTTTAAATATGCATGTATATACATGTAGTCCAAGATAACTAGAAATTGTGTCGCTACAAGCCCCATCAGTGGAAATAAGGATCTGTTTGTCATAATTTCATTGTCAACTTCTTGCAGCAGATGTGGCATTTTCTGGGACTATGTTGTCATTCTCTGCTCTTTGCATATGCAACTGTTATAAAGACATGCTAGAGGACTATGTTGAGATTATGGATTGAGCAGGTTATATTGTCAGATGCATGTTATCTTCCAGGTTATTTTCATTTAAATATTGTTTTGTCCATCTTTGTGCCAGCTCTTCACTGGAACCCTTTTTGTGAAAGGCTGTTGCAAGAAGTGCTGTTACTGCTTGATCTGAGGTGCAATAAAATAGGTTCTAAGGAATACAGGCCTAGAGGTTTTTACCACAAAAATTTCTGTTTGCAAGAAATGGTATCTTAGTTCTGTCTGAAAGAGCAGAGACTGAACAACTGCATATGCTGAATGTTCAGGACAGTAAAGCTTCATGTGCATTATTTCAGGTTTAGGCTTGGTTCAAGACTTTCATTTTTGTAGTCTGTCTGAACAATTAATTTATTTCCATGTTGTAATCTTCCCAGGTTCATGGGAGATACTTAATAATCCAAGAAGGATCGGAGTCCTGCTTGTATATGGCACTGAGTTTTTCAGTCTGGCACACAGTTTACATAAAAGACTTAAGTGTAGCATTACAGCTAGAAGATCAGCTGATCAGCAATAGACTTTATTAGCAAGTTCTGAAATGTTTCCCCTGCTTTTTCTGTGTCCGTCTGGGCCCGGAGGTAACTACAAAATATGGATTTTTGGTCTATTGTCATTAGTAGTTCACAGGAACTAGGAAACGTTCTATGACAGCAATAGCTTACATCAGAACAGGTTTGAGACTTGTGACTAAAAGCAGTGATACCAAACCCAGCTAGAGCAGTGCTCACTTCATTAATCTTTTTGTCTTCTTGTACTTAGGTATTTCTGCTTGCCAGATTGGGAAGCACCTGTAGTTATGAACATATCATTGTACTACTCTGGAAGGTTACCTGGGCAAGCCCGTACTCTCCTCTGGTATTGCAGCACTGACAGGGTTGCTGCAGTCTGACAGTTCCCAAGTGCTCTGTTAGAAGATTATTCTGATAATAGGTCTGTTCCTTTCCAAGTAGAATGCCATGTTTACAGTTTCTGTTGAAAAGCAGACATTGGCTGGGTTATTTGGTGGACACCACTTACCTTCAATAGAATCATTAGTGGAATTCAGAGAACATTATGATCAGTGGAACTGCAAGACAAGACTAGTCCTTGGCTTAGAGTTTTGCTCTAATGACACCTCAAGCAGAAGCACTTTTAATATACTTAGTTGACCTAATTATGCTCTTGAGCAGCCTAGATATGGCATAGGATGAGGAACAAGTATCTCCCTTGTGACCATACATTCCTGCAGTTCAGAGTCTAGATGTCGCAAGTTCTGCCATACATTTTATATAGTAATTTTCAGTCTTCTCCTGTCCAGAATGATCGGCGTTTTTTTAAGAGCCTGATATGCTCCTGCAGTCATAAAAGCTATTCCAATAAAAAGGACTACTGAGCTGTCATCTGTCCCCATTCTGGCGTGCTTTACCTCACTTTATGGTGTACCCTACGTGGAGGACAAACAGCTTGAGAAGAGCAGAGGTTTTAATTATATTTGGCCAATGGGGAGCATAGTTACTTCCATAACAATAACCAATTGAATAAATAAGTCTCTTCTTATGTGATGTAACTTATTGGCAGTCAAAGCTCATTGTACCGGAGCCCGAACAATATCACCTGTCCATGTAAAGTTATCCCAGTATCCCAAATGTGCAAGTCATCCAGTCATGTATCTAAAATACTTTGCATTTGATTTGCCTACTAGATCTGATAGTGTGTTGTAGAATGGTATTTTGAAAGGTAATGCCCTAGTGCAGCCATGATTTCTTACTTCCACCATCCTGAAGAGACTGCAGTTTGGCAGACTCTGTATTCCATCAAGTCTTCAAAAAGAGCATGCTTACTTACCTGACAGTGACTCTGATCCTTGAGGATGTTTATCATCTTTAGGAATCCTATCACCCACCTCCCAAACCTGTTTTGGAAGTTTTCAGCTAACACAGGCATTCGGATGTAAGGAGAATTGGGTGGGGCTGGAGTCATTCTTCCTTTTATGCAGTATGGGATTACGAGGATTCGTGCAGCATATGTAGAGCTCCAACAGCTATTGCCGTTTAAAAAACTTCTGAGTTCACACATGTGAAGCATCTGCGTGCCCTCTGCAAGTTCTGCAATGACTGTGATGTTATAAGAGAAGTATCTGTTGTTCATGTACTGAGTTTCACTACCGTAAATATTGTTTCGGGTTAATGAGATAGAACTTTTTCTCACTAGTAAGTATTTTACTAACTTTTAATGTTTATAATGTTATTGAAAATCAGGTTGTATACAACTATTTACTGTAAAGCATATTGGTATTATGGATGATCATGTTGTCTTTTGCTCAAGTAAAATAGCAAAATTATTTCTTGAAATGCATAACAAGTATTACAGACCTCTTCAACCCATTATACAAATACTGATTCCTAATATTCTCAAAACCTCTGAGGAAAATGCCTTGCATTATTTTTCATCTTGGATTTTGCAAAACTGGAAATGGAAGAGATTAAAGGGCTTTCTCAGGATTTGGAAAGTTTTGCTTTTGTATCTGGGTTTCAGGTTGAGTATCCTCCACTTGGATAAATGCATGTTCTTGTTATAAGTTGTCTTTATCTAATATGGACGTAATTATTAGGTCTCAAACAAGAGCATTTGCATTTCAGGGAAGGGAAGCAGCCTTTTTATTCTTCCTTTCTCTGCGTGTTAAAGGATGCTTTTTGCACAGCAACTCTTTTGCTAAATCTGCTCTTTTCCCACATTAGATTTCCCACATTAGATGCATGGTGGGAGAGTCAGTGATACGTGGAGGAGGAGAGGAAGTAACAGAATTGACATATTCATGTGAGAAAGTACTTGTGATGTAAGAGAAGTGGGACACACAGACACACGCACACAGACACACACAGACACACACACACACACACACACAAAAAGGCTCACCAGATTTTTAGGTTGACTGGATGCTATCCATTTACCAGTGATTTTGGAAATGTTACTTTCACAAAAGAAATGTGGCTACAAGTCCTTTTGGGGACTCGTAGTAATAAGGACTTTCAGGGAAGTTAGAGCAAGAAAATTTTCACTGTTTTGAGAAATATGTCTCAATTCAACTTTGAATTCTGTTGAATTTCATGAAAACCCTTTCTACTTGCTGTTGCAGCATCAGTGGGTATTAGAGCATCATTTTGTCAGCAGAAAGTTGTTTTTCTGGAAACAGCCATTAAGGAGTCATGCACTGGTCTGTACTGGATTCTATGGGCAAAGCCACTGACTGTTAATGAGCTCTGTCTGGCAGCCAGGAAAGCAATAGGGAATGGAAAATACCAGTATAAAAAGAGAACCAGGAAAAAGGGGGCAGACTGCTTTTTAAAGGTATGCTTTCTAAGCCTCAAAAACATTGGTTTAAAAACAATTTAAATGCTTAGAACTCAGAGCTTCACTTTTTTTCCCTCAAGGACAATGACTGAAACTTGGTCAAGTCATGGGAGCAAAAGATACTCAAAGATGGTGTTTGGGAGGTGCAGGGGGATTTCCGTGTATCTCACATGCTTCTTACCAGTAATGTATGTGCATGGATGTTTGAGTGGTTCCTTTACAGATCATTTATATTTACTTCAGTCTCCAAAAGGTCCATCTCTAAGATGGCAAAACAGAGATGGAGAGGCAACGTGTGAAGTGTGCCCTAGTGGAATACAGGAAGCCTCAGGAAAATTCCCTCAGACCACAGTGTTTGCTTTCTCTTGTTTGCAGTTCATCGTTCCTCTTTTCCATCTTCCTTTCCCTTTTTGCCTCTAAAAAAAGTTCCTTTTCACCAAAAGTCATGTGAGTGCAGTGAAAGGGAGAGAGATGTGTTTGGTTAAGTATAGTTTCATGTTCAGGTACACTATATGTGTATGATGCAAGTGAGCTAGCTAGATAGAAGCAGATGCTTTCCTTCCTTATTCTGTTTAGTGTCAAGGGCAATTGTACTGTAGAGGCTCACCGCCCAGAGAGGTGTTGGAAATGATCAACTGCATTCCTGAAGAGTATAATTATAGAGATTTTTTTTTTTTTAATATAGAAAATATCTGCTGCTCAGACCTAATTAGGCTTGCAAATGCCTATTATCCCAGAGTGGGATTCATAACTGATAATGAAGTTGTTTCTGTAGGTTTGTAATATCTGCTGGTCTTCTCAGTTCCAGTGGAGAATGATTAAGATGCTTAAGAGGAAGCTTTCAGTTGTTCTTTTTTTAAATGAACCTCCAGAAAGAATACTTTCTCCTAATTCTCAGTTGTTTCCTGACTTCAAAGTTGTTTATCCCTATTATTAAAAAGTGTAGTTGTTTTTGAAGATTTACTAAAGCAAGACCACCTATTCCTGTTACCCACTTAAACTCCTTTTCCAATTCTGCCATGCTCATGGCTTCAGCATTCTGTTACAAAGGTTTGGTGAGGGAGTATATCATAGGATTTTTTTCCTTATTCATCGAATTGTTATTAATATCTACATTATAAGATACTGGCATTCATGTGGGCTTTACAGTGTGTAATTTAAGGCATGTGAGGTTTTATTGTCAGCCGTTCAAACCACCGTGCTTTCTTTGTGGTGTATCCTGTTTTCCATTTGGTTCCTCAAGCATTCTAAGAAGCCTGATCTTGTTTCTTATGTGCAAATTTTGAAATGAAGTTTTGTACCTATGTGGCAAAGCCAAGAGTGTGACAGTAATACTGTAATGTTGGTACATCGTAAATCTTAAAATTTGCATTTGGAGCCTCAAATCTCTCTCCTCACAAGCTAATAATTCTAATGATTAGTCAGAGAACTAATACATTGTGATAGTCCCATTGTTTGCTTTTTAGTCCATTTTTAAAATAATGATTTCTGTTGCTGCTTTCTAGCTTAACAAATGGCGGCACAGTGTGTGACAAAGGTGGAGCTGACTATTGCCTGCACCAATCTCTTGGATAAAGATGTTGGTTCCAAGTCGGACCCGCTGTGTGTGCTTCTCCAGAACACGAGTGGTCAGCAGTGGTATGAGGTACAGTGTGATGCTTCTCGTGAACCTGCTAAAAGCACAGTCTCACTTGTTGGACCTTTTAAAACACTGGAGCGTATGATTTCATTAAAATATTTTAATTATGTACCAGCACCTCTGAATATGTTCCATTAGATTATGTCTATAATAGTTATACAGGTAGCACACTAATAATTGTTTTCTAATAAATGCTTACACCTGTCTGATTTTTAGCACTGTTCCCCCAGCTATGTGTGGACCAACAGCGGCAGCCTTCCAAGTGCTTAAATGTGCTTTTGTAACTACAGTACTCCAAAAGTAGGGTTTCAACCTGGATTTGACAATGTACCATTTTTATGTTGGTCTTCCCTATGCAGGAATAGATAATCCTTACAGCGAGCAAAAAAAACCCCAGGTCTTCAAATATCTCTGACTTACAGCGGTTAGTTTCGTAATATAATGTGGTTATTTATATTTGATGAAAGGTTTGTAGGAAGATAGGGCTTTATACTTTATACTAAGAAGAACTTTTGAAAGTCTTTTAATAATATGCTTGATTTGAGTGCTTGTTTGGTTGGTGAAATACTGGTTAAAGTGATATCTTTCTAACTGCAGGTTGATCGCACAGAAAGAGTTAAGAATTCCTTGAACCCAAAGTTTGCTAAGAAATTCCTAATTGATTACTATTTTGAGCTTGTTCAGAAACTTAAATTTGGAGTATATGACATCGATAACAAAACCTTTGATCTGAATGATGATGACTTCTTAGGAGAATTTGAATGTACACTGGGACAAGTAAGTACACAGATGATTTCCCTTAGAATTAAGAACATATAAGTTAATGCAAATCATAACCACTTTTATCTTAAATTTATCACTATGTTCTTGTGTAGTTGGGGTACTCTTAAGTTGAATAGTATTCCTTTCATTTGTGTTTTCAAGCCTCGGTTCAGTGTATATACATTTTATTTGCAAAAGGTCTTGAGATGATGCTCTGAAATGTACTCTAGAATGGTGACTGTCCAGATTGCTGTCTGAAAGTTAGTCGACTGTTGATGAGCACGAAGTAGTAATTGCTGTTTATTTACTCTAATACTCAAATCCTTGTTTTTATGCTCCATAAGAAGAGAATCAGTGTATAGCAACGTAAGAGTGTTCACAAGGGCCATGTTAATGTTGTAATTTGCTTTCCACTTAAGGCAAGCAGTGATTCCGGTTCTGCTTACTGTTGATTCACTTCCATTTCTCTGTCAAATTCTGCTGTTGGTGCTATCATAATGGGGCAGCTTCTTTTTAACTTGTTCTTTCTAATAGATCCTTCAAAGGCACTTCTCAGGAGAATCCTCTTGGGATTTTTTCCTCCCCTGTGTCTCAATTACTTTTATTTTAAGTGCATTATGAAAACGAAAGCGTTGTGAAATGAAATTCAGTAACCATTTAAAATGAATCCTTCATTCTTAAAGTAAAGAAGGACCTGTAGGATGAGTAGACACACTTCTGAGAAAACATTGAAAATCTGTTAAATTGTGCTAATAATGCTTGATACTCAATTTTGTCTTTGCAGATAGTTTCTAGCAGGACTCTAACAAAACCATTAGTACTTAAAAATGGCAGACCTGCTGGAACAGGAAGTATTACGGTAAGACAATTAAGACAATAAATCTCTTCAGCGTTTATCCTTAAATGTTTTTGTGTTTTTTTTTTTTAGTTAGTTAGTAGCTTGAACACGGTATGTCTAATCTATAATGCTGTAAAAAGCATCTTAAAATGTTTTTTTTTTCCTCCACTAGTATTTCTTTGACATCCAAAAAGAGAGCAGCCCACCTTATGAATCTACGTCTCATGCATCCATCAAAATAATTAGGCCATCTGATGTGCTACTGTTTGGGCAGTATCTTTAATTGTCAGTGTCATGATCTAGTGTATCCCAATGTCAAATCAAATTGTTCCTCCCTTCCCCCACCTAATTTTTTAATGCTTCATTTGTGAGCAAACATGATTTTTTTAATAGACCTGTCATAGGAGTGTTGTGAATATGTGAAAACTATGTAGTTCCTGAATACAATATAAGTGTTTTATTTTGTTTGCCTATCTAGATTACAGCAGAAGAAGTGAAGGATAACAGGGTGGTTGTATTGGAAGTAGAAGCAAGGAAACTGGACAATAAGGTATTTACGTGATTGCTGTTTCTTTGATAAAGTAGTAAAATCAAAATCTTGTCAGAACAGGAAACATTAAAATGTTTTTTTCTTATTTTTTTGCTGAAATAATTAAATCCATTAAGATTTTTCTTACACTAAAAAAGAAATTGAAGAAAGATGGCTTCAGAGTAACTTCACTGACTGTTTTGAAATGAATTATAAAATTTCTAAATAAGGCAAGTGCATTACAGGGATATTCTGTGAATAACACACTTCCATTTAAATGTAAAGATTTACATTTAATGATAAAGATAAAGGAGTGTTGGTATATCCATTGGTTTGAATAGATGTATAAATGATTACCTGTTAGCTCTCTCAAATAAATGGTAAGGAGTGTACTTGGAGTGTGTAAATCTGTTATGTTAAATATTTTGGTGCTGGCTAAAAATACTGTATTTAGAAAGACTTTTAGAAACAAAATTAAGAAAAAAATAATAATGGAAAAAGTTTTATTTTTTTTCCCAGTTGATTTAATGATACTTTTTTGAACTGGATGAAATCCTTAGTTTCCTAACTATGCATCATAGTAGTTATTAGTGTAAGTATTCTTTTGCCTGAACTGTCAGGTATTTTGTATGTGGACACTGCAGAACTTTTATCGTAAATTGATGGACATGCCCCGTTTTCTTCCTCTCTTTCACAGGTGGTAATATAATCAGACGTGCATTTCTTCAGCTAAAGCTTTTGTTCCCTGAATATTTAGTTTACTTTTTGTTAATCTAAGTGTGTTTTAACTAGTATTTAATGGCATTCATGCCACAGGCTGTTCTGCGATAATTACATGTTCTTTAAATACAGGATTTTTTTGGAAAGTCAGATCCTTATCTGGAATTCCACAAGCAGACTGGAGATGGAAACTGGGTGATGGTTCACAGAACAGAGGTAGGATATTTTCAGTCAACAACCTAGAGATTAAGGTTATTTGATTTCCAGTGTGTCACAGGACTAGAGGTACAGTGCCTTACAAAAAGAAGAGAATGATCTGGTAGTTGACATGCAGACCTGTCAGAAATCACCTCAGCTCTTCCACTGATTTTGTGATAGGACGGGAAGTCTACCTTATTCTGATTTTGGTTTATTCCTTCCTATTTTAAAGGAAAATACTTTTTTTTTTGTTTTTTAAACTTTCTGCAATCTAGAAGAAAACAAATATTTTGAAAAGGTAGTGCGTACTCACACAGGGACATTCGTCTCAATGCTAGTCTGAGGTTAGAACTTGGGCATTCCTGTGACTGTGCTGTTCTTATGCCAGTGTCACCTAGCTGAACCATTTACTAATGAAAGTAATTGTACAGAATGCTTGCATAGCAAGGGCAAGCCAAGGCTAGTGCTGCATGAGAGGAAAACGTGCTTGAGCAGCAGCAGCATTACATCCAGGAGGAGGTGCAGAGGTCCCATGGCAGCAACTGACAGGGTAGGAGTAGGTTCAAAATATCTCACCGTAGTGGAAGCTCAGGCCCTAGTCACAACTGAGGTACTGTGCGTATTTGAAGTGGTGACCATATTAATTTTGAAGCACGGATGTTGAAGAAGTATAAATTCCTTTTGTGTCAGATTTATAAAAATAGTTTCTCTCATGAGGTGGTTGTTCTGCATAAAATAGATCTTTTCCATGAGGATTTCAGTCATCTTCAATTTCAGTAATGAATCCAGAATTTCCTGTTCCAGCCTAGAACTGTCTGGAGGATTAGTTCTTTATGTTACAGATTTTAAAAACCTTTTTATGTTACTAACCATTATTTACTGTTTTCATTTTCGAAAGAGAGACTTCTTTCTCTGCACGCCTACAGTGCTGGAAGTATAAGTATTACTATTATTAGGTATTATTAATAAAGTATTGCTTGTTGTGTGTAGTTTCTTGTGCTTTTTAAGATCATCATCTGGTGTATTGGGTATATTACAGATGCTTTCCAGTTGACAAATTCTGAAGATTCTTCAGTATTATTCTTAAATATCACTTATTTAGCATTCAGCTTGAGAGACTGTGTGCAGTAGGGTGTCTGTATCCTCATGCACTGTTTCTGCTTAACTATACAATGAATTTCTTGAGGGAACATTTCTATAAGTGGCATTTCAGAGTAAATGTAAGTTGGAGTGAATTGTAATCTCCAGAGCATTGATGTATTCAGAAATTCCAATGTAATCTTTTTCCATGTTTTTTTAGTAATTTATGCTTTCATATATGTTTGTGTGTATGTATATATGTGTGGGCTTATTAAAAAAGCCCCAATATTTATGTAACGATAAAGAAATGTAATTTTTTACAGTGTAGTAGTTGAACGATATACTAGATCACTGCAGTGTAGAAAAATATGGAGTTGAGAGATACCATCTCTTTTGGACAATACTACTGCATGTTAGGAATGTTTAGTGTGTTTATATCCTATATGTTAGGATTTGGATTGCAGGAAGTGATTGACAGCAGTATTAGTCAACTGTTTTTGCTTAGAAAAATCATGGCATGAAGGTATGACCAATTACAATGACTACTTTCCACTCTTGTGAAGAATACTATTCTGACTTTTTTTTTTTCCCCCCTCAAACAGGTTATTAAAAACAACCTGAATCCTGTTTGGAGGCCCTTTAAAATCTCTCTCAATTCTCTGTGCTACAGTGACATGGATAAGTCAATCAAGGTAGTGTATGTGAAATATGTGTATGAATCAACACATTAAAAAAAAGTAGGATATGTAATAAATGGAAGATGTGTTATTCTTGTTATTGCCTCTTTCTGTTTCTTATTATTTGAAAGTCACAGAGATACATGCAAGTTTTAGGAAAAAAAAAAAAATCTCACGTTTGTGATGCATCCTCTGGTAAAAGTTGGTCTTTGAAAGTCTGGGAAACCAGTTGAACTTAAGTAGCTTTGAAATGTCCAATTCAGTTTGTTATTTAGATTGTACAGCTTTAGTGTTGCATCAGCCAACGTTGGTGGTGTTAAGATACTGTATCGTGAAAGATGTGTGGTAGAGGCTAGAATATGCTTTGCTCTATGTTCTAGATCTTGTAATACTTTGTTACTGGTGCAACAGGGAACAGTAATGAAACTGTTAATATACTACCTGATAAATTAATTGCACTTAATATACTAGCTGAGATAACAGATGTGGACCAGGTGCATCTTGTGGATACTAGATGTAGCAACTTTTCTCCTCAGATGAAACTTTTGTCAGAAAGTCAACCAAACCTATGAAGTGATTGTTTTACCAGGACTGGTCTTTAACTCTTTGTATCTTCAAATCTTATCTTGAATAAATTATGTTTAACTTCTGAATGTTTTTCTTCAGGAATTCCCTTTAGGGGAAGCTAAACAACCAATCAAAATGCCATTTATAAGCTATTATGAACATGTTAGGAACCTGATATTTTAGCATTTGGAAAAAAACCCAAATGAAACAAACCACTATACTTGCTATTCTTCCTCTGGGAAGGAAAAATGAGAGCATGATCTGCATGTGACAGGTATTAGTCATATGACTTGAGGCAGTCCTGGAAAATGCTTAACAGCCACAGGGATCTGGGTGTTACAAGCACCTGTACAGATTTAAGTACATAATTATAGAGCGGACTAATGAACAACTTCACAAGCCCAGAACCTGTTTCCCTTGCTGCTTCTGTGTTTTTTTTCTTCTCATTCCTTTCTGCTTCCCTTTTCCCCAAAATAGCTGTGACAGCTCTTAGATGTCCATATAGGGACGCAAAGAATAATAAGAAGGGTCGAGGGATGCAAAGAGTAATAATAAGAAGGGCTTCTACAGGTACGTCAACCAGAAAAGAAAGGTTAAAGAAAGCGTACCCCCTCTGATGAGCAAAACTGGCAAGCTGGTAACAACAGACGAGGAGAAGGCTGAGGTACTCAACAACTTTTTTGCCTCAGTCTTCGCTGGCAACCTCTCTCCTCCCACCTCCCGAGTCAACGAAACATTTGATGGGGATCAGGGGGGCAAAGTTCCTCCCGCTGTAAGTGAAGATCAGGTTCGCGACCACCTGAGGAACCTGAATGTACATAAGTCTATGGGTCCTGATGAGGTGCATCCCAGAGTCCTGAGGGAATTGGCTGATGTAGTTCCCAAGTCACTCGCCATGATATTTGAAAAGTCATGGCAGTCGGGTGAAGTCCCTGGGGACTGGAAAAAGGGAAACATTGCACTCATTTTTAAAAAGGGTAGAAAGGAGGACCCGGGGAACTACCGACCTGTCAGTCTCACCTCTGTCCCTGGGAAGATGATGGAACAGATCCTCCTAGAAGCTATGCTAAGGCACATGGAGGACAGGGAGGTGATTTGAGACAGCCAGCATGGCTTCACCAAGGGCAAGTCCTGCCTGACTAAACGAGTGGCCTTCTATGATGGTGTGACTGCATCAGTGGATGAGGGAAGAGCTGTGGATGTCATCTATCTGGACTTCTGTAAGGCCTTTGACATGGTCCCCCACAATATCCTTCTCTTTAAATTGGAAGGATATGGATTTGATGGGTGGGCTGTTCAGTGGATAGAAAACTGGCTGGATGGTCTCATCCAGAGCGTAATGGTCAATGGCTCGATGTCCAGATGGAGAACAGTGATGAGTGGTGTCCCTCAGGGGTCCATACTGGGGCCATGCTGTTCAATATTTTCATCAGTGACATAGACAGCGGGATCGAGTGCGCCCTCAGCAAGGTTGCAGATGACACCAAGCTGAGTGGTGCAGTTGACGTGCCTGAGGGATGGGATGCCATCCAGAGGGACATGGACAAGCTTGAGAAGTGGTCCCATGTGAACCTCATGAGGTTCAACAAGGCCAAGTGCAGGGTCCTGCACGTGGGTTGGGGCAACCCCCAGTATCAATACAGGCTGGGGGATGAATGGATTGAGAGCAGCCCTGCAAAGAAGGATTTGGGGGTACTGCTGGATGTAAAACTGGACGTGAGCTGGCAATGTGCACTTGCAGCCCAGAAAGCCAACTGTATCCTGAGCTGCATGAGAAGCATGGCCAGCAGGTTGAGGGAGGTGATTCTGCCCCTCTACTCTGCTCTGGTGAGACCCCAGCTGGAGTACTGCATCCAGCTCTGGGGTCCTAAGCACAGAAAAGACATGGACCTGTTGAAGTGGGTCCAGAGGAGGGCCACAAAAATGATCAGAGGGATGGAGCACCTCTGCTATGAGGAAAGGCTGAAAGAGTTGTGGTTGTTCAGCCTGGAGAAGAGAAGGCTGCAGGGAGACGTTATTGCAACCTTTCAGTACTTAAAGGGGGCGTACAAGAAAGGTGGGGATAGTCTTTTTAGTAAGGCCTGCTGCGATAGGACAGGGGATAATGGCTTTAAACTAAAGGAGGGTAGACTGAACACAAGGAAAAAAATTTTTCATGATGAGGGTGGTGAAACGCTGGAACGGGTTGCCCAGAGCAGTGGTAGATGCCCCGTCCTTGAAAACATTCAATGGCAGGTTGGACTGGGCTCTGAGCAACCTGATCTAGTTGAAGATGTCCCTGCCCGTTGCAGGGGGTTGGACTAGATGACCTTTAAAGGTCCCTTCCATCCCAAAGCATTCTATGATTCTATGATATACTGTAAATATATTTCTCTTTTTCAGTAAACAGCCATACTAAAACTATAGACCATTGATTAAAATATGTCTATTAAGATGGAGTTATTCTGAGCTCTATCATCATTTTAATAAAGTCTGTTCTTTGGACTCTTACCTCAGAAGCGTAGGTTTAGTTCCAGAGGAAATAGAATTTACTTGGAGTTGTTAAGGACTTGCAGACAGACAGTAGGATTACGTCTTAACTTCGAAATCTGGGAGCTATCACTTCAAACATTAAAAAGCAGACAGAATTGTATTATAATGTTGTTGAAGGATTAAACAATACTTCTAACACTTTTATATGTGCACAGTTGCATACATAATGGGCTATTTGTCATAGTAAGTAAAACCACCAACTTTGCCATAATGAGTGGCTTTTCACTTATTTAATGGCTTAGTTTGTGTATCCCCAGCAATGCACAAACCAAGTTGATTCTTTATCTTCTGGATTTGTTGCTGTGTTCCATGTGAGTGTGTTTGAAGTCAGTGAAGTCTTTGTGTTTTGAAAATGTGAGCCTTTCATCTGGAGCAAGCATGCCTAGTTCTGTTGGGGAAAATATATATGCAATTTTATCATGTGGTTCCCTAGTGCTATTGCGTGTCCGGGGAGTATACATGGAACAAAAGAAATATTTCTGTCTTGCCTGGATTAAGTATTGAAAATTGGCTTAGATGGGTCAAATATATCAAGCAAGACAAACTTTAGTCCCTTTAAAAGGAAAAAGAAATAACGGTGCTAACTGTGGACAGATGTCATAACTTTTGGCTCAGGAAATGTCTTCAGTTTTAAATTTCAGGTACTGAAGCACTTGGCTGAGCATTTGATTGGCTTAATTTATGGCATTCAAAAGAATTTTTGCACAGCATCTGCCATGAACATTAGTCTGTTGGTACTGTGGCTGCTTGTGTGAGATTTAAGTTGCTATTCAGTGCATGTGCATGCATTTTATTTATTTATTAGTGCATTCAAAATGTAGGAGTAGTACAAACCGCAACATAGAGGCATGTTCTGCACAGCATAGAACTTGCAATCTACGCATCATATTTTGTACTTCAACAGTACTGTTTGTTTTCAGAAAGTTAATTCCTCTCAGAAGCTAAAGTGCATGTTGAAGTTGTTTGCTTTACTTTGTTATTCCTAAATGAAGGGACCAAGTAATTAACTACATTGTTTCTTGAATATAGCGTAGGATTTTTTCAGTCTGGAAAGACGGACATGAAAATAGCTGTTCGGTTTAAGCCATATATATATTCAGAAAAGTTTTTCTTAATGTTTATGTTTTGATTCCAAATAATGGGGAATTCCTACTTTGACTCTTGATTTATTATTGTTATTATTTATAATTATTTTATTTTAATTTGTTTTTCTGTGACTAAGTTAGCTAGCATGTCTGTGTTGCTAAACTGAAATAAAATATCAGAAGTGGATGGAATTAGTGTATGCTATTTATAGATAAACGCCCAGTTTTTTATCTAGAAAGGCAGTTGGGGCACATTCATAAGTTGGGCTTTTAAAAACACAAAAATTGAGGACACTATAAGGTTAAAATAACAGTGGTAAAATTATGCTCACTCAAACCAATAGATTCTCAAACAGGAAAAAAAAAGGTTTATTTTTCACTTGTTCTGCCTTCTTTTGTGGGTTGGGGTGTGAAGAGACGAGTTGATTAAATAGTAAAGCTTAGCATTAAACACTGGAAAAAAAAAACAGGAAAAGAGGGATTTTTACTTGACATTCAGATCCCTGAAGTGTGGATCATAGTGACTTTAAATTTGCTAATCTTAACAAAAAATATTCAAGTCTTGTTTCTAGATTGGGGGCTGAACGTTCATATACTTATAAATTCTGAGTTATCCTGAAGATTAATGAAGTAATATAAAAGTATTAATAAAACTCTTGTGATCCCTGAATAACTGATTTACTAAATTTTTAGCTGGATGCTCAGAGATAGTTAAACTTCCTTAATACCTCCGAAAAACTAAGTCTCTTAATCCATGATGACAGTAAAAAAACCTACAGATTGTTTTCCTACTCTTCCTGACACCCGCTCACTCCCAAAACACAGTTCAATATAATTGATGTTACCTGCTCGTGTGGGACCTGATACTGCTTAGTATTCTTGTCTCTCCTTCACTTCAGTGGAAGATCTGATCTAAAACTGGGTATATTGGCTTCTACCTAGTCTCAATCCATATTTTTAGATGCAACTATGCAATTCTAAGACTGCAGTGTGAGAAAAAACTCCATGATATAAGAGATTTAGGAATGTTTTGGATGTTCAGATTTGCCTGAACTAGAAATGCCATTGCAGCGTTTATTGCTTTTGTAGGGCCCTTTCTGTTACTAACACTGAATAATGCTTCATTTTAGGTTGAGTGCTATGACTATGATAGTGATGGGTCTCATGATCTCATAGGAAGTTTTCAAACTACGATGTCAAAACTGAAGGAAGCATCTCGGTCCTCACCTGTAAGTCTTACATAGTCTAAACTGCCTGTGTGTTTTTGATAAGTCTTTTTACTCATTTTGGAGCAAAACTTATGTCACTTGACTTGTAGGTATCGAAGTTGTGTTAGGCTACACCTTCACAATGCTACTGTAGTTGAGGCTGACTCAGCATTTACATTATGCATCCACTTTCCTAGGATTAATATCTTGGTTACAGTTTTTAATATTGCACATCTAAATACCCAACCGTTAGCACAAATGAATTTCACTAATGATAAAAATACGGAAATAAAAAAATTTAGACTGTCAAAGACAGAATGCAGTACAAATGTCACTGCAGTTAAAAGGCCAAAGCTTGTAGTATTTTTTTTTTTTTTTTCAGATTTTACTCAGTCCTTTATTTCAAGTATGGCACTTATCAACTATCATGCGTATTTTAGTGAATATGAAAAAACTCAACATTTCTGCCACTGCACAAAACCTCAATTGAATGTGTTACATTAGGTGGCTCTTCTTTAAAGTGAAATTACCCTTCCTGTTCTTACGAACTATAATAATTTGCAAAGCTTTTAATAGATGATGTTTACATTTAGAAGAAGAAAGATGGCATAGCAACATAGCCATTGTTTTATGGACATGTATGTTGTCAAAATATTTTACCATATTTTCCTTATTTCTGTAAAACCTGCAGAACTGCTGCTGCATTAATAATAATGGGATACATTGAGTGCCTGCTTGTACTTTTCTGACATCTTGAGTGTTGCATTTGTACTAAATTCTTCAGAGCTGTTGAATGTGAAGAGTCAACCTTGACTGTAGTGGGGTTTTTTTTATTGCCCCTTTGTGCCCTGCCATGCTTTTCTTCTAGATACCTGTTTCTGAAGTCATTTTGAATTATGCATGGTTCAGTTTCATGCCTCTTAGTTTTATATTGTTTGTCAGGAATTTTGGACTCGTATCATACACATGTAATTCATATGCTGCCTAGTTGTAGCTCTTATGTGTGTTTTCCCATTTTTTCTAGATTTTCAGGGGCCAGATGGTATCAGTTTAGCTTTCAATGCTGACAGTGATCCTTTTTATTATTGTGATTAAAGTGCGCAAAAAAAAAGAGGGGAGCAGGAGGATTTCATAAAATAATTATTCCTGTTTTTTAATGAAGATTTTATGAATCTTTTAACAAGATGTTTTTCTTCATTTAAAAAAAAAAAAGTTGCACCTTTGTTATAGATCAGTATCATAAATTAAACAAACCTAGCAGATTTGTACATTCATATTTTCGAGCACATACTTTTTGTAAGAACTGTGATAGTGAGTTCCCGTGCAGTGTGAAGTGTGTTGTGTAAAGGCTCCTTGAAAATACAAATACCTATTTTCATCGCTCCCCTGGTAGCATAATAGGTGCAGTCTCTTTTGAATTTGAAGAAAAGATGTTTTAAGTTATCATCTGCCTGTGCTGGTTTTGGAAATGATTTAAGAAAGTTGTTTTCATATGAACTGTGGCTATACCTATTCTAAATAACTTATTGCTGTGTCAGTAAGATGAAATGAAGATAAGAGACAACACAAATAATTTGCTCCAGGTTTTTTCTACTTTTAAAAGGAACTAACTTATAATCCTGTGTGATCTGATTAATTTGATAATGTCTGTAAAATATTTCCAGTGCACATTAGAATTTCACTTTATGTACTTCCAAGTTTGATCTTTAGTTACTTTCACAATTCTGACATCAGCTGCACCTGCGGGAGACCTGGTACAACTTCTTTCAAGTTTACTGCAGGCAAGCATGGGTGTGACTCTATCCTCAGTTGCTGAAAAAGCTGATCTTGTATGACTGGAGTGAATGGGTAGCTTTTCATTCTCTAGAGAATTGCTGATTTCCCCCCCCCCCCCCCCTTAAGATGTATCTTCCCCCCAGGCATGCTGTTAATTTGCTCTGGTTGGAGCATTATAAAATGTAGTTGAAAGATTGTACATGCTATGTATCCCATGGCCGTTACTAGTGAGTGCCTCACCAACTGACATAGTACAAAACGAAGTCCCTGAAAGACAATTTCTATCAAATAGAAGTGATGCTGGTGGTGAAATGTCCAAAAAAAAGAAGGTAAAGAAGAGGCATATAGACTTCTCAGGTGCTGACCTTGTTAGCACATTTTTTCACTTGAGATTAATTGCAAGATCACTTTTTAAGCCTTAATTAACTTAAAGCAGTGGAATCTGTTTCTGGCACTGAGCCAGAAGGCATGTCTGGAATACGTCCTTAGCCTACTTATGCACCAGACATGCTGCGTTGTGCCATCGTGACTGTATGATGGCAGGAGCTGCTTAACCTGGCTAGCTGTTGATTGCACTTGGAGGTTAAGGTATTGGTTTAGTTGATGAAGCCTCAACAACTGATTTTGGAAAGCTTAAACATATACCTCTTACTTTGTATGTTACTGCTACAGCTGTTGGAAATGATTCATGCTTTGCCTGAATCTCACCATGTCTTTACCAAAAACAAAGTTGTTAGCAGAATTCTCAGAGGGAAAATGGTATGGAATTTCTTCGTCTTGTTGAAGTACGGTTGTCTAAACGAACATTTTTGCAAGCTTTTGGGTAAGAGAGGATTTCTGTCTTGATAATGGGTTTTTTCTTCCTGATATTGGGCAGGCTGGGTTAAATTTTGCTTGATAGTGAAATAAACTGCATTTTTAATACAAGCCCAAAGTATCAGTCCTAGAATAAAGAATTTTTAAATTTGTTGCATAAATGATATTTATAGTGCTTTTGTTGGATTTTTTTTTTTTTTTGCATTCATGCAGGTTGAATTTGAGTGCATCAATGAAAAGAAAAGACAGAAGAAAAAGAACTATAAAAACTCTGGTATTGTGAGCGTTAAGCACTGTGAGGTCAGTAATATATTCTGGTATGATTATTTATTTTTAAGTGTTCAGGCATAACAACTCACATCTAGTATGCCTTCACCCTCAAACTATAAGAAACTTTAAAATGTCTGAAAGTTCCAGACACAGTAAATATTTAAGGGCTCTGGTTCATATAAGGAGACAGATTGACAGCTGAATCACATATCTGTCCTCCGCTGTCCCCTCACTTGAAGATGCCATCTATATGGCAAAGGTCACTTACCGATTTGTAAGGCCATTCCTGAACCACTGCATTTCCCAACTCACCGTTTTATGGTGAATTAAAATCTGGTAAGTCAGTTGTAATATGTTGTTTTATAAATGATAGTGCTTTTGGAGCTGCTTTGTTGTCTGCCTGTAATTTTGTAAAAGGCCTGATTCTGATGCACTGAGTGTGTGATGGCCCATGCTGTAAATATCCTCACTGCAGTGGGTGGGTGGGATATCTATAGAGTAAAAGTAGTGCTTTGCATGGGTAAAGATAACAAATCTGGAACCTCAAAAGTTGCTGCAATAATACTTATGGTTTTTCTCCCATTAAAAAAAAAGTTAATTTCTATCTTTAATGTCTATTTTTAGATCATAGTAGAATGCACATTCCTTGATTACATCATGGGTGGGTGTCAGCTGAATTTCACAGTAAGTTCAATCATTTATGTAAAGTAGCTTTTGAGTTTTGGAACAAACTGAAGTATATAATTGAATGCTTGTGCTCTTCATTTGATTATTGTATTTTTTTTTTTTTGTTCTGTAGCATAGAGGGGGGAAGCCATTTTGCCAGAGTCCATCTAGTCTGTTTAGAAAAAAATATTTTCTTTACTTGTGGCACAAAGTTCTGGACCTGTAGTTATGTTCATTAGGATTTAGCTGAGATGTATGGATGGAGACCAAGGAGAAATATACAGTTCTCTGATTTACTTCAGGTTTCCTTTTCATAAGGGCTCTTCCCCCCCCCGCCCCATTCGCCTGACCAAAGATTTCACTTTTGCCCTTGATGGTGGTTTTCAAGGCCCTTTGCTTAATGAAAGCAACATACAGAAGCCATCATATGGGTTAGGACCCTTAAGTTATGTAATTCGCAAACCAAATGCAGCACAAATAACAGTAAGATGTCTTCACCCTGGCCATATGCCTCATCACCAAAGCAAAGACCCATGGAGGTCAGAGAAAGAACTATCTCTAGGCTTCTGTGGTGTCTGGCTAGTCATACTTCTGAGAGGAAAGATGTGTATGGCAAGACACAGGGTGAAAGTAATCTAACAGCTATTGAAGAGCTGCTGTGAATGGTAAGTGAAAGTAAACACAGTGAAAACCTAACAGATGAAAGTCATTTCAGCCCTTCTGAGAGATGCAGAGCTTCTGCTGGTTTTCTAGTGGCATTGTTTTAAGAATGTTAATATTCCAAGAAACCTACATCTAAGTATTGTGCCTGTTAGATTTGTAGATGTCCTGGTAACTACTGTTTACAACTCTTCCATGATTTTCATTTTGGCTTTGCCAGAGATAGGAAACAAAATTTTACCTCTAACAGCAATTTGATATAAATACTGCATTTGACAGGTGGGGATAGATTTTACAGGCTCCAATGGAGACCCTCGCTCTCCAGACTCTCTGCATTACCTCAGCCCTAATGGAGTTAATGAATACTTAACAGCCATTTGGTCTGTAGGAATGGTCATTCAGGATTATGATACGTAAGTTTTAGATTTGTATTTAAATGAATTTTTTAGATATGTATAGATTTTTGTGGTAGTTTCTTAAACCAGTGTTGAAGATGCCAGCAAATATATTGGAATTAAACTTCTGAAAAATGAAATGTAGAGCTAAAGAAGACTTCATAATCACTGCAAAATCACATAATCACAAGCAGAAGCTTGTGTTTACAGCAGACAAGCAAGGCTTTTCATCTGTGATGTAAAGAGGAGCATTAATTTAAATAAATGTTTGCATTCTTGCCAATTTGGTGTTAAAGACTGGTTTTGGTCCTAGAAACAATTACGGGGGGAACTTCCATTTAATTTTGCCTCTTAATGCTTAATAAACAACATTTTTGATGATCAAAAGCAGCACTGATTAGCTAAACTTACTGAACCATGACAGCTGTTAAAGGAAAGCACTGACATAATTTTCTTTAAAATTGCTTTTTTAGAGATAAGATGTTTCCAGCCTTTGGATTTGGTGCACAAATTCCTCCTTCCTTTCAGGTAATGGAATATGTAAATATACTACTTAAGACAACTATGAGTGCTTACTTCAGGAGGAGATTGTATATACAGTCCTGACTATGTCTTTTGTGTATTGACAGGTGTCACATGAGTTCCCATTAAATTTTAACCCATCAAACCCATTCTGTAATGGTAAGTCTGAGAAAGTAACATCAGACCTAGAGAATAAAATGTCTAGGGTGAAGGGATAAAAACGCTTGAAAGGTGAACTGTAAAGCATGTTGTTCTAATTAAATAATGAGTTTAGTTGTGTAGTGGGAAACAATTTTATAACCATTTTTTTAGTTATTAGAAATAGCATTTGGTCTCTCTTCTGTAATGATTTGTGAAAGAAGTGTTTTACACAGCTAGGGCGCAGTACAGGTAAGCTGGGAATGGTTCTCATGTTGCCAAGCCACGTCATTTTACTTCAACTGCTGGTGTGGAGTTGTCTGGTTTGAGTATGATGCTGCTAGTGCCTGTTCAACATGGCCTCTCTGTTCACACTACAAACTACCACAAGCTGCCAGGCAAAGAGGACTGTTGTCGTTCAGTTACACGCACTTGAGCATACAGTATTTGACCTTTCTAGTCACACAAAGCCAAGCATGTTAAGTGTGTTCATTAAGCATTGGTCAAGCTGAAGGCCTCGATTGCTCATGAATCCTTTTTTTCATCATGGTTAGTTTTAAATCTTTGCATCATCACTTCAACTAACTGATACATACAGTGTTTTAGGAAGATTGAGTGCTTCAAAATATCCTAATTCTAATATGAAAAAATTCATATGATCTGTTTGTGTTCTCTAGGAATCCAAGGCATTGTTGATGCATATCGGGCTTGTCTTCCTCAAGTGAAGTTATATGGGCCAACAAATTTTTCTCCAATTATAAATCATGTGGCAAGATTTGCTGCTGCAGCTACACAACAGCAAACAGCATCTGTAAGTTCTTTATAGTAGTGTGTGTATTTTTCTTACTTTTTTCTTTCCCTTCTAGTTTATAAATACTGTATTTCTCTTTTAAGCTTGTAAGCGTACTTGTTTTGGCATCTGGCCATTTACCTTGTGAATTGGTACCCTTAAAACAAGATAAAAGCTAACTGATTTTTTGCAGATTGTACACAACAATTCCCTCCTAAATTAACTAAATAAACTCTTCAGAGTTGAAATATCAACTTAAAAATATGTGGCACCTTTATGGTATCTTCTATTCAAAGCTCTTGCAGTGCTATACAGGTGTTAAAGTCTAATTTAAGCCTTTGCATATAGGAGAGTGATTTAACCTCAGCTGAGAAAAATCAACTAGACCTTTCACATCAGGTAGCTGAGACAGAGAAGTAAGGTAACGAAGAAATGGAGGATATAGGTCCTGACACCTAGGTACTAACACAGATAATTAACTGTCCTTACTATAAAGCTTTAGGTGTTGCATGTGCTGTGCCCTCTTCCCTATTAAAATTGTGTGCATGAGTTGTTGACCATATTAAGAAATAGGAATTCTGAAGAGCAAGTCTTGAGTATTGAATCATTTAGATAATAATCCATACAAGTTCAGCAAATCTGAAGCTATATATATCCTAAATAACTGATGATAGCAAATACTGGTATCTCAGATGTCATGTAAAATCAGAAAATAAGATTAGCTATTTCTGCATATAAAACTACCTGTGGAAACCAATTTGGAAAACAACTATGGATTTTCATATGCCAAGAGGTTTATAAGGTTTTGCCTTGGTAGCCTTTCAGTAGTAATTGTCATCAATATAGATATATATGTGTGTGCATATATATATACATATATATATATATATATATTAGGAAAGTAGAAAAACCTCTTGTACTTCTTTTTTTTCCTGAGAGTGCAATTTGCCTAGCAAGAGATTTATTTTTTTTCTGCCTGAAAGGATGTATTGAAGAAATTTTGCTGCCTTGCCATTTAATGCATATCGTAGATATTTTGAGTTGGGTTTTGGTTTTGGCATTGTTTTTTACAGTATGGGGGAAGTTTAAGAAGAGAGAAATAAATACAGTGTGATGTGCTACCATGTTGCTGGTCATAGCCTTCTCTGATCGTGGGTGCTTTTTAGACATTCTTGCTGGAGTGGGGGAATGGAGTCGTGGGGAGCAATGAGAAAAGGTGATACTTGAACACAGGAGAGAAGGGAAAACCAGTTATTTTGGAGGCAGATAAGGGAAGATGGGAAGCAAAGTACTGAAGAGGAAGATGTCTAAGAGTGCTGGGAGTACCTTCGGAACTTCAATTTGTGCTGCCCAGTAATCATCTGAAACGAACCAAGTGAGAGAAGACCAGAAGTTCAAAAAGTGTTTGATAGTTTCTGAACTTTGTACTTCCACCTTGTTCTTGATACTTCAATCCAGAACAAAGATGCCAACTTTTAGAAGCCCTGGCAGTATAGTGGAAGCAGCTCAAGTGGTACTTGAATAAATTACTGAAGGTACTGCAAGGTGGTCTCAGATGCCTTGGCAATTAACTTCATAAAGCAGCTAGGAATCATGATTAAAGGAATTTGAAAATGAGCATGCTGTTTTTCAGCATAAAAAGATGCATTTTAATCTATATTTAGGATTTTAGGGATACACTGAAAAAATGAAGGCCTGTTCCATTACCCGTGGTAGCACTCTCTTGTTCATCCATTCTTAACTGAATGAAGGGTAGCATTTCATAAAGGTGTTGATAGACCAGAAAGGAAACAAATACAAGTTTTACAGGTCTTATCTGTCCAAAACCTCAACAAACTGCCTTCTGTCCCAGGACAAGTACTTGGGAGATCGGTTAACTGTTGCTTTGTCTGGGGATTTTGGAGAGGAGAAGGGTGATACCACTGGCTTTTTGGGAGGTGGCCGTTTAAAGATGACTTCTTTTAAAAGATTACATTGTCCTTATAAATTTCTTCAGACTGTACAGATGAAGGCTGACCACAGCTTAGATATTTGATTGTAAAATTGAATGAGTGCATTGAACGTGCTCAAAGTGAAAACAGTATGTAGTCTGTACGTGCATTTTTCTAAGTGTACATGCCTGCATGCTTTCTATTTCTTTGTCATAACACAATGTTTATTGATTTGACAGCAATACTTTGTACTTCTGATCATAACGGATGGTGTGATAACAGACCTTGATCAAACTCGAACTGCCATAGTTAATGCTTCGAAATTGCCCATGTCCATTATCATTGTTGGTGTTGGAGGAGCAGACTTCGATGCTATGGAGTTTCTTGATGGTGACAATGGAGTTCTTAGGTCCTCGTCAGGAGAACCAGCTGTCAGAGACATTGTCCAGTTTGTGCCATTCAGGAAGTTCCAAAATGTGAGTAATCTTAATGGTATGCTTAATAAATATTTTAGAGGTATACTGGGTTTGCTAGGATATCCTACGTATAGTCCTAAGCTTTTGCTCTAAAATTAACTCTGAAGTCTGAGGTAAGTTTTTATCAAATGCTAAAAAAAAAAAAGGACAGAAGACTTCAGCATCTGTAGAATTTCCATTAGGTGAGCTGATTCATGCTTAAAAAGACTCCATTTCTGGTTTGAGCACTGCATTTCTGACAAGTTGCTGCAGGGGAATGACCTTTGTAAATGTCCCTTAGACTTGATTAAACAAATGGATGTGTTTTTCATTTGGGAGGAAGAACTTAATGTGGTTTTCTTCTTCTGGAATAGTGTTTTTTATTGTGGATGCCCATTTGTAAATGTGGATTAGTCTTACATTTTAGTGCAGTGTTAAAATTCAAGACTAAATCAGGGAGGTCATAATCAGTAGAAACTGTGTGTGGGCAGAATAGTGGTGATAGTTTTCATTTTCATTAAAGCAAATATACCAAAAAAATAGGCAGTGAAAGAATGGAGTCCTGATTTTTTTGCCATAGAACCCAATAAAATATGCACAGACTAATACAGTCCAGCTTTTAAATGTCATATAACTGGAAAAACTTGATTTAAAAAACAAAAAACCCAACAACCCAAAATTTTCTCAGGATGCCGAAAGTAAGATCAATATTTTTATTTCCATCCTAATATGTTCTAATTTTGTTTTGTTTCTTAATAGCAACCCTGTTAATAGTATTCCTCATACCTCCTTATTTTGACTTTGTATTTTTATTTTTACCTTTGATACAAGTTCTTTGTTTAATCTCAGAGCAACTCAGGCAAACTGAAAGGAGAAAGAGAGCAAAATCAATATAGAATATGCTTACTGAGTAATGTGTTTGGATGTAGTTTAACTAGGGTCAATATTCAGTATAAAATTATATATTCAAATGCTTTCGGTTTCTAGAAAAAGATGCGCTTTTTTTTCCCCATGGATACGTAATCTTAGAGTAAAAACAGTGTCTCTAGAAGGGCTGCTCTGTAGCAATACAGTTACTGTGGATGACACTCGGTGCAAGAGATTGCAGATGTTTAGACAAGCCCCTGAAGCGTCATCTTAAGCAGATAGTGGAAGTGTGTTTACATGGCTGAAGTTCGATGTCTGCGCTGTGTGTGTGTACTTCGTATGACAGAAGGTATCTTCAGACACGGCAGCCCTTTTGTGCACCCAGCTCCTGTTAGTGAAGTGGAACAAGGCAGCCAGCTGGTTCCTGGTAATGCGAGTGAGAAGGTAAAGATGTGAGGGAAGCTTCTGTCTGTCCCACAAGGGTGCTGTGTAAAGTCCTCTGTAAAATGTCGGACTTTAACTTGGCCTAGTAGAGGAGGTGCTTATTACCCATCTTAGGATCTCCTTTAACAGTTGGTAGAAACTGAAACTTGGTGTTCTTTTTTTGTAAGTCTCCAAAAGAAGCTCTGGCGCAGTGTGTCCTCGCAGAAGTCCCTCAGCAAGTGGTGAACTACTTCAGCACCTACAAACTGCAACCTCCTAAGAATCCTGCTGCAAAGTGAATGGGCTGAGCAGGGATGCTGAGACTTTGTGCTTGCTTTACTTGCCGTACTACAGACTTTGGTCTCAAGATACTTCTGTATACGTGTATACACGCACCTCTGTATGGTAACGTCTGTTAGCTTTTGCCTGCAAATCACTTTGCCAAGCGTGCCTTTTAAGGGCCAAAATTGTAATTGTGTTAATATTTGATGTTGATTTGAGAGATAGGGCTTACACAGGTGCGTTTTATTTTGAAAAGTAAGAGTGGAGAAAAAGAGGCTGAATATGCAGAGAGAAGGGGGAGAACGGCTGGAAGCAGAACAGCTGCCTGTTTGATAAATATGGCCAGTGGGAGCGTTCAGTTACTTTTGTGGGGATCGGCACTGAGGACTGCAGTTTCTCAGTGATCATAAAACCATTCTGAAATGAAAAAGAGGGTATATTCCCACCAAGCAGGTAAAAGTTTGTAGGTGCTTCAACAAATTTGGAATACTTCAAGCTTCTGTGCCTATTAAGCCACCATAACAAAATTTTGTCACAGGAGTTTCCTAATTAGACAAGTGCCAGAACAGAGTGTAAAGGCCCTCCTTGCATGCCTGCTTCACATTTGTCACTTCGGTGCCTTTGGCCAAAGCCTGGGATTCAGGGCTGTGTGAACATGAGCCAATCAAGTCATTAAAGTATATATTCTTTCATAATATGCAGTCTCTTAAGGTAGTACAGGGAGAACTAGGGTGAATCAAGGTAAACTTCTATCATCTCAGAAGAATACCATTGGCCTTTGAGGCTGCTATTGTAAAGGCTGTAAGATGTTTTTCAGTGTGTACTGTACTGGAAAATGGGAACTTCAGATTTTATTTTGGTTGGGTTTTTTTGTTTTGTTTTTTTCCCATAAAACAGTCATGACTATTGATCTTTAAAGGGCTTTTTGTGAAGTGGGAATTCACTTTTTAGTTAAAAAGTGCTTGTCTGATTTATAACTGCATATTTTCAAGCAAAGACAGTTGTTGAAAGTGCTACCCAATTTATATTGGTTTTGTCGTATTTTGAATCAAGCTTCTTTTTCATGAGCTCACTAATGAAAAGTGCCTGCAAAAAAAAAACAATCTTCCCTCTTCCCTCCCAGTGGGAAGACATAAGAAAGTCTCTAAGCTCTAATCCTATAATCATATTGTGTTTCTCTAGGGAAAACAACTTCTGGTTTATTTTCTTGGCTTGAGTTTTCTCTTCACCATTTACACCAAGTGTAAATCATGTGCCGTTTGCTTAGTGAACAGATGAAGCTTCCTCGTCTCCCAGTTGCATGCTGCTTGCTGAGGATCTCTTCTGATCCTGTCAGTGCGCGTAACGTAAGTGGATGTAAAGGTCTCATTTATCACTTCCAAAACGCCCATCTTGAAGATTAATTTTGCAGTTCCACATTTGAAGTGGTTTAGAGTTAAACATCCAGCTGATCTGATTTTGGATGGTCTAGCTGTAACATGTAAGAACAAGAATGGACTAACACTAAATTTAGCATACTTGGGCACTCAAGGTTGCACCAGGTCATAGTGTGTGAGACTTTATGTTACTTTTTTTTAGTTGCGGGAGCTGCTCTGTGTGGTTTATTTTTAATTTTTTTTTTCATACATGTATAATGTCAAAAATCTGAATTCACATTAACATTGATGGATGAAAGATTATATATATTGAGATTGTCTTACACAACCTGTAAAATATACCAAATGTTTTGTAGACAGTTTACTGGTTATCACAAGTGAGTATGTTGTTCTCCACTCCTATTTTCTTTGGTGGAAGGGGGTGCTAAATAGTTTTGGTAGTGGAATACTAAGGGAGAGGTTTTGTTTCATATTAAGCCAAGCTCTTTGTTTTTTTTAAATCGAATTCATGTGTTTGTTTATATAAAAATCTACAGGCTTTTTATCAGTGTAGTGCAAGCATGTTAACTACTTTGTACATAAATTATAATGAAGTGTCATGCCAGATATGCAACACAAAATACTAAGATCAAGGAAGTAGTTATAATGAACCTAAATCACACTGCTGCAAATTGATATTGTATGATTTTGGAACAGTAAACTGTTTCACAGCTACATCCTCCATGTACAGAGATAACGGGATGCAGTATTAATGCTTTGTCTAGGTTCATTGATGTGGATGGGTAGTGCTGATAGGAGTACAGGATACTACTGAAGTGCCTCTGAGCTCTCTGCCAAAAATATAATGCTGCATCTGAGTTCTGTTACCAATTCTGTTTTAAGTTACCATAGACATGCATTTAAATGCATTTAAGTGTGTTAATAGCTATTATTATACTAAATAGGTGCTGCATATAAAATACGTAAACCATTTTGTTTTGTCTGTATTCTATACAGAAATTCTGAGTTTCTACAGTAGAGAATTCATTCTCTCTTATTGGAAAAGTGTCCCATGTTCCTCAAGCTTAGGGAATTAAATAGCATATCAACAACACTTCTCAATGTGCCCTATTGTGTGTAAAAGAAGAGTGTGTCAGACCTGATAGCGACAAGAACCATTTTCGCAGTATAACTCCTCTTAGAGGTATGCAGCTAACAGCCTGTTGGAAAATTTGGGTACTTCCAAGTTAGGCTGAAGCAATATTCTGAGTCAAGGAATGCAGCAGTTGGTGAGTCAAGGGGGAGGGGAGTTATTTTGTTGTTTTGCCATTTTTTGTTTGTTTATTTTTACATGTAAAAAATGCCTTATTAGTGTGAGGGTGACAAAGCAAAATATCCTCAAAGTTTTATAAAGTGAATGTGCTTGTAGGTCACTTGCACCACCTTGTGATAAAAATGATGTATAGCAGTCTTCATAATCAGATGCTTTTTGCCATTTAATGTTCGTAATATATACATATGTACAGCAGAGAAATAACCTGTAACCAGAATTTTTTACTTTCCTGTGTATTTCAGTTCTGATGAAGGTAACTGATTTACAAAGCCTATGCATTAAAAATATAATTTCAGTATACTGTTCTTCTGTTGTACTTTTATATTCAGCATTTTCTGTGTAATGATCAATGCTGCTTTTGCAGTTCCTATGATGAGTATTCCACAGGCTGAACAGCTCAGATTTATAACAAGTATTATCAGATGAGAGGAAAAATGCTTTTTCACTCAGGTTATGAATGTGCAGTGTATATTTCATAAACCATCACGTACAGGCTTTTAGCAAGAAGATATTCTAAAATTGGACAGTTTTAGCAGTGACTGTTTCATGCTCTTTGCCATGTAAGAGTTCTCCCATGCATGCTTATTTCATACAATTATTACCAGGTTTTCCAAATCTCTTTTTCAGAACAGCATCTACATTTTAAGTAGAGAGACATGGAGATTTGCTTATTTTTAGTTTTCAGATACATTGTCCTACTCCACCCTTCAGTTTCTTGATACTCAAACGTAGTCAAGTCTGAGATACTTCATTGCGAAACTGAGAGATACTAGAGAGACAGCGTTGCAGCAGAGTCTGATGTCATACAGAACCTTAATGAAGTCTGACACTGGAAGTTGCATTTTGTAAGTGCTCTAGAGTAAGTTCCTGAAAGGTGTTTAATACATCTTACAAAAGGAGCAGGTCTTGACCTTTCTTGTGTCCTTCCTTCTGGTGAAAGCCCTATAAATAGTTGCAACTTGGATTCTTGGACCCTTCCTGCCTGTGCCCACCCCCAAAAATGGAGGAATTTTGGGAAGTGGAAGATACTCCAATAACAGAAAAGTAGGATGTCATAGAATCATAGAATCATTTAAGTTGGAAAAGACCCTTAAGATCATCGAGTCCAACTATAAACCTAGCACTGCCAAGTCCACCACTAAGCCATGTCCCTAAGCACCACATCTACCTGTCTTTTAAATACCTCCAGGGATGGAGACTCAGCCACTTCCCTGGGCAGCCTGTTCCAGTGCCCGACCAACCTTTCCGTGAAGAAGTTTTTCCTAATATCCAGTCTAAACCTCCCTTGGTGCAACTTGAGGCCATTTCCTCTTGTCCTATCGCTTGTTACTTGGGAGAAGAGACCAACCCCTCACTTCGCTACAACCTCCTTTCAGGTAGTTGTAGAGAGCGATAAGGTCTCCCCTCAGCCTCCTCTTCTCCAGGCTAAACAACCCCAGCTCCCTCAGCCGCTCCTTGTAAGACTTGTGCTCTGAACCCAGAGAAAACCAGATGGCTGTTACTTCTGTGTGGCCGTGATCTTCTCCAAATGCTGACATTTCTCGTCTTTCATTCTGGATCTAAGGAACATAGGAGCTGTGCATAACTTGGTAATTTTGCAGGCAGAACTGACAGGTTTTCCTGCAATCCTGAGCTGTTAAGAGCTGTAGCAAAGCCGCAACTCGTGGGATGCTTTGTTGCTGCAGTGTCATGCTTGCTGCTGCAGTCTCAGCCCTTATTTGTAGTATATGTCAGTGTGTGACGGATGAACTCAAGTATGCCGACAGTGAAAATGTTTGAAGTTACATGGCAGCATTTGTGTAGGCAGAAGGGGATTGGATCTTTTGCAATGAGAAAGATTTACTCGTTAATATCACAATGTTAAAATATGGGGGTTTATGTGTTTTTTTCCCCCTTCCATAATGTTTTGACAACTCTCTCTGAATAAAAAGATGTGAGAACTGTATATTGTAATGAATTCATAGATCATTATTATTCACAGAAGGCCTCATTTGTGAAGCAGTTCTGCAATATTTCTAATTTTGGGGTTGTATTGAGGTGTTCCTGGATGTGCAATAGATGAATAATTCTTTATGATGCATCTTAGCGTTTTCTACCTCTGTTGTGACATCCTTTTTTCTTACATATCAGATAACAAGTAATGTACAAATAAAGATGGTTCTTCCCATGTAGCAGCTGAACCTTGACCTCACTGCTGACGTGACAGAACTTGATTTTTGAGAGAGATTTGGGTTTTGGTCATGTCAGAGGATGTGTGGAACATACAACATACGGAATTCAGTCATCCAGCTTTTACTCAGGCAAAGCTCCCACTGGTTCTGGTTGGGCTGCCAGCTTTGCCTCTGATGAGAGAAGTTCAAAGGCTTTAAAGAACAGGCCTACAGAATGCATGGCCTATAGGATCATATATAGCTTGCAAAGTAAATGTTTAATTTTGGCCTGGTGCCTGCCTTGGGTGGCTGGTCAGCTGAGGAGCTGTGAAGCCTGTCCTTATGGTTTCTTGGCTTGGCCTCTGCATAATGGTCTTAGTTCCCAGAGCTGTTCATCCAGTGGGGACGGGAAGTGGACAGGAAGAGAGAGGAGATGCAAACCCATGGAAGAGAGAAAAGTAATTGATAATTAAGCTTAAAATACAGCTTCAGCCTTTTGTTTAATATTGCATCCCTTTCTGTGATGAGTCGATGCAGAAGGTTGGCAGCGTGGGAACTCCTTGTTGGGAAGCTGCATCCCAGCTGCGGCGCTGGTAAAGGATTTACTTCCGTTCACAGGTACGGTGTAGCTCCGCTCTGGTAAGGCCCGGGGCTCTCTCTGCACCATCAGTTAAGGTCTGTGGTTGAAGTGAACAACTGGAGCATTGGCTGAAACTATGCATCACGGAGCCAGAAAGTATAAATCCTGCTTCTTATAAAATAGCCCTTATTTTGAAAGTGGCCAGTTTAGACTGCAAGATTCTTCAAAAAGTTAGCCAGTATCAACTGCTTGTTCTTCAGAGAGGGTTATTTATGCCCAATGCCATGAGAAGATCAAACGTGTAAATCGGCAGCCCGCAGTTAAAGGTCAGCCCTGGGGTGGGGGGGAAATATCTAAGTTGTTGCCGTGTTTATTCACCAAAGACAACTGGAGCCGATGCTTGTGCTTTCAAAAGGCTGGCAATAATTCTGCAATCTGCTTCCCCCTTTGTGTATTTTGTGATTTTCTCTTTTGACAATGGTTTTGTTTTGTAGCCCGCTGTCCCAACTTAAAACATGCCACCACAGAGCATCACAGCTTTCTGCACTGAGCCACGCTGGTTACAAAAGCCCGTCACTGATGAGAAGTATAAGGGGAGGAGAGAGAAGAATCGGAAGAAACATAAGTAACCTCAGCAACAGTAGGGCAGTAACAAGAAAAAGGATAACTATGGGAAACCAGAAAAGAAAATAGAAAAGAACACATACAAAAATTAAGAGCAAACTGAGCAACAGGAACAGCAATAAGAAAGCGAGGATGAACAGGAGAGGGAAGAGGAGAAGCAGGAACAAGATAGAGTAAGAGATAAGGGAGAGCATGGATCAAACAAGAAACAAGTGGTCCTGAAATACAATCTGAGCTCTAATTCCTGTTACATGAGCAGTTCTCTCTTCAGGCTCAAGGTGAAGAGATAAGTATATAAATTTGTCCAGTTGTCTCAGGAGAAGAGGGAAAGAAAAAGAGGCGGTGGGGTAGATTTTTCTCTTGAGTAGTCTCTACTTTTAATCTTTTGTACCCAAAAGCAAAGTCACGCTAGCCGTCTGAATTCAGCAAGACAACAGATGGGGCCACAGGCCAAAGCACCATCTATTTCTTTTTTTTCTCTTTAACTTCAACTTTAAGGATCTCTCCTTCTCCTGCTCTGGGGGATGGAGACATAGTAATGATCAGAGACTCTTTAGAGGTTCCTCTCTGCATAACTGCAGGTGGTTTAGGCTTAGCATCTGCATTCAGCTCTTCCTTTTGTGCAGGGGGCGCAGGTGAGGCCGCAGGCTCCTCGGGTTTCTTCTCCTCTTCTTCAGGCTTATGCTCTGCTTCAGCTTGAGTTTCCTAGAAACGAGAAGTTAAATGTTTTCCAATGCTGCAGAAGAAATTCAGTAGGTAGTGCTATTCTGTATATGCAGTGGAAAGGCACAGCGTGGATACTGTGATTAATGGTATGCAACGTATGTAAATTTGTATTTAGGTGCTGAAGATCAGTTTCTAAATGAAAAATGCAATTTCAGAATCAGAATGTCAATATAAAACCTAGGGAAAGTTTGCGGACAGTGATAGTATCTGCTTCTTATTAATATGAATGAAACAGGATGAAACAGGCTCGTTTTGGGGCACACAGCCCTTCCTTAGATCTTGCCTTCCTTTATGTACTTGCACTAATATAGAAAGAAAAAGTGTTACATAAACCTTGACATATTGTCCAGTGCCCCAGTTCCTTGGCCAAGCCTATTTGCTATTAAGTTCACAAATACACATGAAATTGAGCAGTGTTTCTGTTCCAATCATAGTGTTGTAGTCGAAGTTCTTTAACTTAAAAAAATAAATAAAACCACTGCCAGTTCAGCTATAAAGACAGAAAAGACTTCTGCCACCTTTGGGAAATACGTAGAACTGAGCTAGTTCTTATTCACATTAAAATTTTTCAGAACAGAGTATAATGTGGGAATTATTTTTCATTAACTAAAATAACAGTTTTCTCATAAGTGCAATATATTAGAGATTTAATCAGTTTCAGATGTGTGGGCTAAACTTTAAATTTTGTCTTCAGGATTTGTGACAACCAAAGATCTGACTTTGAATTGGAAAGTTCACCGTGTGCTTGAGTCAGCTGGATCAGATTACTGTGTTAGGATATTTCTGTATTTACTGTTGTTTACATAAAACTAGAAGATCAGATGCCCTTAGGGTCTTTGTAAAGTCTATTTTATCCTTACTTTCTTTGAGGATTTTTGTTTGCTTGCTTTTTTCTTGCTTTTTCTTTGCTTTTGTTTTCTCTGCTCTGCATAGAGTCCAGGTCCAGGAAGATCTGAGCTAAATTTTAGAATTAGTGTTTACAGAGATTAGGTACCGTGATTAGATCTCAGCTACTGGGAGTTTTTGCTGTGGATTGCAGTAAGGCTATGTTTTCATCTACTCTGTTTGCCCAGGCCCTCCCAGCATCTTTCCTGTTTCCCTCTTCAAAACCTGGAATTATGTACTCTCTTTTCTGTGGCATTACCTGAATGTCTTGTTCTCTCTTCAGCTGCAGCAGCCTAGCAAGGCCTTCTTTTCCTCTACCTCCAAGCATCGCTTTAAACAATTTTGGAGTTTCCTGTTTCTTCCCAAACAGACTGGCCAAGCCCAGTGCTGGTTTCACTGGTGGTCCTGGAGCAGGTTTCCCCTTCTCCTTCAGCAGCACCCTGGAGACAGGAAGAAATGAGAACACGCACCAGTGCCGTGAAACCGAGCAAAGTTCTGCAAAGCTAAAATGTCACATTGATGGATTAAAATCTGGCAACTTTTCCAGTGAATTTTTTTTTGTCCCAGGTCGTCACAAAAGCAAAGCTGGAAAGGGTAAGGGTTTTACCCTGGGCTCTGGTAGAGTTGGAGGCTACTGTTCTAATTTGGAGTTAGAATCATAGAATCATTTAAGTTGGAAAAGACCCTTAAGATCATCGAGTCCAACTATAAACCTAGCACTGCCAAGTCCACCACTAAACCATGTCCCTAAGCACCACATCTACCTGTCTTTTAAATACCTCCAGGGATGGAGACTCAGCCACTTCCCTGGGCAGCCTGTTCCAGTGCCTGACTACCCTTTCGGTGAAGAAGTTTCTCCTAATATCCAACCTAAACTTCCCCTGGCACAGCTTGAGGCCATTTCCTCTTGTCCTATCACTTGTTACTTGGGAGAAGAGACCAACCCCCACCTCGCTACAACCTCCTTTCAGGTAGTTGTAGAGAGCAATAAGGTCTCCCCTCAGCCTCCTCTTCTCCAGACTAAACAACCCCAGCTCCCTCAGCCGCTCCCCATAAGACTTGTGCTCTAGACCCTTCACCAACTTCATTGCCCTTCTCTGGACACGCTCCAGCACCTCGATGTCTTTCTTGTAGTGAGGGGCCCAAAACTGAACACAGTATTCAAGGTGCGGCCTCACCAGTGCCAAGTACAAGGGGACAATCACTTCCCTGGTCCTGCTGGCCACACTATTCCTGATACAAGCCAGGTTTTCTAATACAGCATGGCTCATCTCTTATAGGTCAGGTAAGACAGTGGTACTTATTTTTCTTCTTCTTCAGTAGAAGATACCCTGAAGATATAAAAATTACTGCTAATCATGTGGCAGACTAGATTTTCACACCCTTCCGTAGCTGTATGGATTTGCAACCATAATGACAAGAAGTGAGAATGAGTGACAAGGGTAAAGATTAGATGACAGTTCCAAGATAGATGGAACCAGTGAAAAGCAGAGGGTTCCCATGCTTTCAATTTCTATTAGGTTACTGTACAGTTTTCAGGGCAACTTTTCTATCCTTGCAAAAGCCCTCACTTAAGGTTTTTTTTATGAGCAAGGACTATACTTGCAGTCTGAAGTACAGTAAATCCCATAATACTATAATTTTCTCCAGCGTCTTGTACTTTGTAACTTTGGGAATTTCAGAAGTGAAGATTTTACTTTTTTTAAGTTTTATTGTAATGAATTTTAAAAGTACGCTTCAGCAGCTTGCATGGGTTTATTATGTAAAGACCATACAGTGACTATCAGGCAGGTGATAATATAACAAATTTCTTGCTTGAATAACTCCTTTGAGTTTATTTCAAGGAGCCCTTTAAAGGTGTGGGATGGCCAATGCAATCCTACAGAGAACTCTAACGTAAAACTCCCAGGGCAGAGCAAATGATAACTTGATTCCAAAACTGAACATAACTGCAATCTTTATCAAAACAGTGCACAAGTCTCCTGTTGGTGCCTAGTTTTTCTAGGGACATGGCTGACCATACATAGAGCACAGGAGTTTTGGAAGAATTAGTGGATGCCTAGACAGTTGAGCAGAATACATGGCCTCCAGCACAGGGCAGGTACTGCCTATCTTTAAAATGCTGTATCTAGGCTGGTATCTAGGGAAGACTTTGGGCCCAAATGGGTGTGCAGGTAAGAAGGATGGATGATTATTATCCATCTATCTGGAGGAAGCAGAATTTAATGGCTTGGCAGGATATGATTAGGGTGGGCAAGAAAGCAGAAGGTGGTAGTGTGGGACAGAGAGATGGGAATAACAAGTAATGATGGTCGTACAACTGTTTAGAAAGAAGCTGGAGAAAAGTCAGGAAGGATAAGTGCTGGGGACCATCAGTCAGTGGATTTGTTCCACCTTTCTACCTGTTGATGCTGGTTTTGAAAATTGGGCAATCGGCCCATTCTGTGTCTAGGTTCCTTGTTCCTCAGGGATGTGATGATTCTCAAGCTACTGTCATTTGACAACCAGGGCTGCTGAAACATGCTGAATGTAACCATCTGCTAGCAATTCCCTAAACAAAATGTCACTCCTATGCTATGTTTAGTCTTCTCTGGTGGAATTTCAAGTCTGGGAGTAACCTTCCAACCTTTGATAGCAATGCAAGGCAACAGCTCAGAACAGTAAGAGTGCTGAAGTATACTAGTAATGACAAACTGTTTCATGGATTTGGATCTTTTACAAGGTAGCAGGGTACTCATTTTGTCATAATTTTATGACAAAATCTGACAATATTTTGCCCTTTCAAAGGTGGGGAAATGGTGATCCTGGCAAGCTACAGCCAAAGCAAGATGAAAAGCAGTTTGGGTTTGAAATCCCATTTTAGAATCCTTTTGAACAAAATGCACACCTCTCTAATCTGTGTACTTCCATCTTGTTGGGCCTTACTTTAAATCCATTCCTAACTACTGCTTAAGGTTTTGGAAATGCATACAAGTCTGTGGGCGCATTGAAGCATATTTCTGTAGAATTAATTGCGAGTGTTCGGTTGCATCTTTGAAAACCTACTCCTTAATTGACATCCGTCCTGCAGTTTCTTTCTTGATTATATAAGGAGTCCTGATATGCAATCTCCTATTTGTTTTGTTACCTCAAATACAAGGGAGAAGGCAACGACATTCAGGACTTCATTCTACTTTCTACAGTTCCACAACCCTTGGAATCCCTGCCAAGACCATGACCTCCACTAGATACTACCAGGCAAATCTGACCTCTAAATACAAACGTGTTTACATCTGTTACTCTTCCAAGAAAGGAATGCCAATCTGTCTAGAAGCCACAACTGTCCATTCCTCAGCTAAATAATGTGATTTAAAAACTGTTATTAGGACATACTTTGCTTTCTTCATGAGAAGCTTTTCTGAGTCAGGATAGTGCACCAAGATTTCATTGAGTGTTTTCTTGTCCAGGATGAAAAGGTTGGCAAAACCATGAGCCACCACGTTGGCAGTCCTTCGATTTCCTCCACCTGCAGCTAACAGGCTGGAATTAAAATAATAAACATCATCAGTCACATTGTTACTTGCCCTAGTGAGGAATCTCTTTGCTGGTGGTTCTCTATTAAAGTCATCGTAGAGCTCATTTACGTAACCAGCTGTTCTATCTGATGTTCTGTAAAGTCCCTTTGCAGTTAAGATTAGAAATATCTTCTTGCCTTAGGAAGGCAAATTGTCACTACTGGTCAGGCATATGTAGATGCTAAGGACTGTGAAAAGTCTTGCTAGATAGAGACATTCCTCCTGAGAGACACCCACTGCAAGGACTGCATTTGGTTTAGTCCTCATGTGAACTTGGCATTTCCTCAATTTTATTGTTGAAAATGATTTACATCAGAAGTAGAGCAGCGCAAGTCTGTTATTATTGAGTTATTTACAATGAATGAATGATTCTCCAAGAATTCTAATTTTCCTGAGTGAATAACTTCTGTGGGACTCTGGTTTTCAGTTCTCTCACATACAACATCTCACGTTTGAATGTTGGCAAGTTGAATGATATGGATTAGGAAGGTCTTTCAAGCTGACAGTTACAAATGTGTCTGCCAGAAAAAGAAGGCTATTTTGTTTTCAAAGTAAGGCATTAGACCAGTTTAGGAAGCAGCAGTTGGCCATAGGAAGGATATCCACATAAAACTTAGAAGTTGTACAAATAAAAATTAAATTGTTCATCTTGCATTAAGCAAATGAAATGAAGAGACTTCACTTCTCAGCTGTGGTGATAAGCAAGAGAAGTTGCATTTTGCTTTTAATACTAAAATTGCTTTCTCACTGTATTCAAGGAGATCTACCCTAAAATTCGTCCCTTAAATATTTCCCAGTGAGTTAATATTTTTAGAGCATATTTAGTAATATCTAAATTTAAAAGTTATTAATAAAGGATAGTTTTGACCCCATAAAATGTGAATTAATACTTATCCAAAATATTAATCAAGGATATATAAATATTGGTTTTATTATTAAATATATTTATAGAACATATATAAATATTAGATCATACAGATAATACATTATACTTGATTTATAAAGGATAGTATGAGACCTCTGCAACTGTGTACAAGGCTGTTTTTACACAGAGACACACACACACACACACAGTGTTTTTCTGCAACCCGAGATAGCAATCAATATATGAACTCAAGCTGAAAATGCAGTATATTGTCTTCTTTTTAAACAATTCTGTACAATTCCTCAGATAGAATAAAACTATTTGCACAATAAGAAAAGCAGCTAAAGAAAATTGCGAACAGCTTTTGAGTTCTGATGAATCACTTCTCAACAAGTCATTGAACAATCATTTTCAGGCCTTCCTAACAGAAAGCTCATTTTATTGAGGCAGGCTAGGACTAAAGAGATCAACTTTTTCGTTATGGTGATGATGTGAGGTGAATTTTACAGGTAAAGCAGTCCTTGCTCAAACAGAATCAGCTTTGACTAAGGGCAGCGTTATGGACTTCATCATTGAATCTGTTTTGGCTAGCGTGCTAGGAGTTACATGATAGGCCAAATTTAAAAAAACCCCTGCATTTGCCTTGCAATGGTTCTTCATAATGTAATATCTATATTAACAGAGAAATTTGCTTTTTTTACCTTATATTTTTTAGTCCAGTTTTTAGCCTGAAATGCTGTAATATTAGTATGAGATGATAACTTTTGAATCCTTATGCTAGCAAATTTAATTTAGAGGTATAAAGTTGTCAGAGTGATGACTCAGCTTATCTTTTTTTTTTTTTTTTTTTAATAGCTGATCTCTGTAGGAAGCTGCTGTTCATTTAAATTAGCAAATTGATCCAGGGAATGGTGTGTGGTATCAGCTGAACTTGCAGCGTTGTGACGGCTCAGCTCAGCACCTATGTGCTTATGGAGAGAACTGGTAAGTCAGGAAAGGGAAATAGGTCTGGGTCTTGCTTCGGAGCAGGATGTCACACACCAAAGGGCAGAGCTCATTGAAAAGCAGCAGCTGCCACTTTGTGCGAAATCCTGGGCCAAAGTGGAAAACGTAATCTTTCACAAAGCTAAATACTCCCTTTAGTTTTCATTTTTTTTTTACTAAAAGTTAAAGTTACAAAACAGCTGAAGGGCTGAAGCTGAGACCAAACGTTTAGAGATCTTCCTGTCAAAAATTTACACATAATGGAGAAATATTTTATTTTTTTCCAGAATTACCATTTTCTGATAGGAAATTTTTCTAGTGAAATAACAGTAAATGGATGAACAAGGACATCTGGCTTAAAGTGTAAATTTTTCTGGGCTAATGAAGTGTTGTGTTATAGTTGAATTTCTCTCTTTCTCAATTGTCTGTGCAGACAGGCTCTCATTAAGGCAGCAATCTGTTTGCCTCTGATTCCGAGATTATTTTGCTTCCCCAAACTGATATTATCTATGCAGGAAAGTAGTAATGAGGGTAAGATGTTAATTGGAAGGCAACTGCTATTACTTAATCTGTTTCTGTAAAAATTTTCAAGGGTGAAATTGGCAAAGGACTTGTTTGACATTAGTCTTGCATTGGCCTTCTAGTATAATTCAAGGAAATTTTTTGAAATAAACATTTTTTGTTTTCTGCAACTCCTTTGCTCACAGAGACTTTTTAAGCACCATTTACATGCATTTTGAACAGAGTGAAATTAAATAGCAAGTGTCTTACAAATCATGTAGTTAAACCCCTTGGAATGAAGCTGGCATATTTCTCTAAACAAATCTTGAATCAGAAATCAGAAGGAAATCAGTCTGATATCAGGTGATATCCACACTATGAATACTGAGGGGAAAACATGGGTGTGCTAAATGAAGCAATATTTCATCCTTTAAAGAATATGTTTTTCATTTTCTTCTGTTATACAGTATTCAGAAGACCTTGACAAAACATAGAGAGAGGCGCTACACAAACTCATTATTTTCTAATACTTCACCACAAGGAAGAGGATAAATCTCTACCGATACACTTGGTGCTTCATGCCTTTGCTTTTTTTCAATTTTGGAGATGTCTGCCAGTTGCTGTGTATTTTCTCCTTGAGTAAATGACTGCCTGTCATTTATATGCAAATTACGTGTGTCTGAAGTGGTATGCTGCCGCGGTAGGTCAATGATAAATAAAACAAGACTGGGAACATAGGGTTATAGCATTGCTGAGGGGTTTACTGGCCATATTGGCAATTATGTGGAGAGTAACACCTACTGGGAAATGAATCTTTAAAGGCCGTTGTGTAGTTCTCACACAGAAACAAATGCTCACCGGTGTTAGATCAAAAGTTTGAAAATTCCTTCCTTGTTTTAAAACCAATCATTATAATTTCTCAGTTTAAAAAATAAAGTCCTCGCTCTAAGTGCAAGACTAATAAATAATTGAAAACTATGTGTGTGTTACATATCTGGGCTGCTGTAGCTTTTTGTTTTATCTTTTCATTATTCAGCCCTTACTGAAAACCAGTGCATTCTCAGCCTTTCTACATAACTTACAATACAGCATTTTGTTTTGAGGCTTTGCTCAGGTATTATATTGTCACACAGAGAATATCTTTCAAATAACCTTCTCTCAAAGAGCTGACATAATTGCACTTTCCCACTCAATGAAAAAGGTCTGTATCTATGGGATATATCAGGTGTTTTCCACTTGAGGTCTAAGCAAGTTCTGTATGCATGTCACGGGATAAATGGGAATGTTTCCCCTACCACAAAGGGAGACACAAGTAGAAGATAAATGTAAACCTGGCACAGAGCTGATTACTGCTTTTCAAAAGACAGATTAAAGCTACCAGCAAGAGGATTAACAATAACAGGAAGGCAGCTGGAAGAAATCAAGAATCCAGTTTATCACATGCAGCAGCACATGTATTTTATTACTTTTCCTCAGGCCAACCTCAGCAGGGGATGCAGTGCCTAAAATCTAGCACTTGGTTGGCTAATTGGGGAACATGGCCCATAAGAGTTAATGGATTTTGCATAGCAACCACATGGAGAATATAAAAAACATTTGTAACCACCTCAGAAAAATTTTCTCCTCCAGATAAACTCATACCCAAAAATCTGGTCTGTCAGCCTTTTTCTTGTTTTGTATGCTCTTAAACAAATACACTTTCAAATGTGGATGTCTGATTTTTGGCAACTTAATTCCTATTTCAGCTCCTAAATGAGCCAGGCTTATTTGCTATTTTAGATTTTTTATCTCCTTTGTTGGAAATTAATTATCATTTTTACCATCTGCTGTGTAAGGTCACCTAGTCTCACTATACAGGTAATAAAATGCATTTGGTCCTGCTGTATTGCAGACCTCGGAACAGGAAGATGTGTTAAATCTTTTAAAAGCTGAAGGAGAAATCTGTCTGTATATCATAGAATCACAGAATGGTTTGGGTTGGAAGGGACCTTAAAGATCATGTGCTTCCAACCCCCCTGCCATGGGCAGAGACACCTCCCACTAGACCAGGTTGCTCAAAGCTCCATCCAACCTGGCCTTGAACACTGCCAGGGATGGGGCATCCACAACTTCTCTGGGCAACCTGTTCCAGTGCCTCACCACCCTCATAGTGAAGAATCATACATAGTGTACGTATCCCTGTGTACATTGCCCAAAACACTGGTCTTGGATCTTGCCAGATTAGTCTCTGATGTTTCACTTAGATTTTCCTTCACTTACCTGCATCTCCTTGCTCAGTGTCATCTTGGTTGATCCTACCAGCTTTCCAGCCTCCCCATGGTAGATGTCATGCTTACCACAGAGAAGTTAAACAACCATTGATTATTTGACCAGTTCTAAAGAAAGTGTTAAAAATAGTGATGGACCCACCTGATCTCCCCAAATACAGCTCCTGCTCTTAGTGTAACCAGGACTTTTGTACCATCAGGGCCTCCAAGGACTTGAACTTCGCCCTGTTTAATGATGTACATCTCTCTGCCGATCTCTCCCTGGGCACACAAACACATAGAGATCCCATGTTTTAGCAGGGCAGTGTTTTTTTGTTAGAATAATCTCAGAAACTATTCTTTAAATATCTTTCCACTTTCTCATAAACAGGTTTACTGGTATTATGGAGAAATAAATGTTTGCGCTACTTTTCCTAGCACTGAGCACAAGAGCAAGGACTGACTTTGGCAGATCTAATTGTGATGTGGAACAATGTTTGAACAGGAGTAAGACCATCTAGGCCAGCTTGGAAAAAGAAGACGAGATAATAATCAGAATTGTAGCAGTCATTTCCATCAGCTATTCTAGTGGACACTAAAGTACTTCAGCAGCATATTTAATAACAGAGAAGCGCAAAAATAGCCTATGCTTCATGGTCTAAAAAGCTTCAGTTTTTACATTATTATTTCTAATCATCACTTACCTAATTTAAAAGGAAAATAAGAATAAACAATCATTCAAAACTTTGTCTACTTTTATGTAATCGCTGGATGGTTTAAGAGATTGTTAGTTTATTTTCCTTCACATGATCTACTAGGTTTCAAAGCATGACATCAGTATACACAGTAAAAAGCAGGCAAACTGGAGTAATATAATGGACTTCACAAACATGATTGTAACAGTCCTCAGAACATCTCAGTAAGACAGGGAAATAAATATTTTTCTACTCATGCAGCTGGAGTAACTGAGGCAAAGCAGCAATTTCATTTTAAAAGTGAAAAGGCAACAGCGACAAAGCCAGAACGGAAAACGCAGGGCTTGCACTTCCTATCCCTTCCCTTGCACCTCCAAGCCTGCATGTCGGAGCCTCCTTGGTAAAGTACGATGAGGCCAACATACATCCAAGGATGAGGTAGTTCCAACAGGGTTTTATTCCCTACTACATGTTACAGCATTAATGGGATTACTATGGTTGTTGGCCATAGTAGATCTATACAAGTGATCTATACAAGTGAGCAGCCTTTTAGCTCTGGATCAAGCTGGAATAAAATGATACTTCCATTTCTTGTAATCCATCCTTTTTGAGAACTGTTTGCATCTGACTGCAGGATCAAGACCTTGAATCTGTTACTGTCATTTATTATCTCTGTTGTGGCAGAGTCCCAGCTGCAGTCTAAGATCCTTTCATGCTGTGCATTGTACAAGCAAACACACCAAACTACTCTTCCACCCTTCCTAGCCAACAGTAATTCTGGGATTGGTCTTTGAAGGGACACACCTGATCCTTCAGCGCATTCACAAATGCTTAACTTGCTACACTCTGGAGTCAGTGGGACTAACTCAGCATTTGGGAAGAGGATCATATGGTTAACTCTTGGAGGGAGCAGGACCGCAGTGAAAATCCTGGACCAGAACTGCTAAAGGCCAATTTGGGGTTCTGATGGTCACTTCTGGGTGAGGTATGAACTGTGGGTCATTTGCCAGAACAGTAACAGTACTGATACTTCACCATCCCCCGTGCTTTAATTACATCCAACGCTGCCTATAAGTATGTTTACGCGCCTTTTGAAAAGAGACTTGGGTTCACTTGGTCAGAAGCTGAGCTATCTACCTGTGTTACTATAAGGCCATGTTTGAGCCAAAATGCTAAGAGAAGATTGATGTCTTTGCTAAGGGACAGCGTGACAGCATTCACCTGGAAATGTGGAGATGGCTCAGAGCAGTGAGGGAAGGTAGAGCCAGATTAGATCCTCCTGTAAGGAGTGGTATGGGATGCAGTGTATTTTCTACATTCTTGGATAATTCCACTTAAGAGTTTCTGAATACACAAATGAAGGACATGGAAAGCAGCATAGATTGAGATCTGCAGGCTAGGTTGTACGTATATATGTATAAAAAAATTAAGCTTGCTCCATTTTAAATATTAAAACTTCATGATGTATCATTAGATAAGCCATATTTACAGTAAGTACTTTCCCACATTACTATAATTTTATGTTTGATAATGTAAGTAATAAAATCCATATTGTCTTGTTCTAGGCTGAAACTTGAGAGCAGATTTGTTACTATTACACAGAGTTCCTTAATTACTTTTATGGTATCTAATTCACTCAGGATTAATTTTATTTAAAGGACGCTGTTGACCGCTATCTGAACTCTTTTTCTAAAATACATACTACAGTTATTATTTAAGAGATGACAATGCTCACCTTTTTGCAGACAAAGTCACCAGGTAAATACACAATGGATTTCAACCTTAGCAGCATGTCATATATCATCTGGGTATCGCACCCCTGTTAAAATAGTTAGAATTGATTGCTCTATTAATTCAGTAAGACAAGTGATTATTAGTGCTTACACTGGGCAGCAAAACCCAACAACACATGAATGATCCAGAGATTCGTAAGTGGAATGCAAACTCAAAACATCATAAGGATCAGCTTTTAGAGCAGAGAAGAGACTGAAACAATTGTAATTTCAGGTACTTATAAAGTTCCCTTTAGGTTGACCATCTCTTCATTTTTTACAAAGTAAGCTTCTGTACATCTAAACTTGGTGTGGAAGCTCGGTTAGTGCTATGTTCACAGCTTTATGGGTCTCTTACGTGGTTTTTTTTTTTTTTTACTGATCCAGGGAAAAAAAACCCAGATTATGTCAAATGTTGGTATGAAACTATGAATTCCATCTCTTCAGCAAATGTGGCAGAAACTATGAAGATATGTAACGTTTATACATAGATATCATGTGATTTTTTCGCAATTATCCTAGCAAACAAATTAGTGTTAAGGTTACTATATATGTCGAGACTACTTCTAAAAAGGCAGTGTCTCCTTGGTTTTGTTGTCAAAAATCCAATATTAAGGACCACATTTAAACTGCATCTCTGGAAAACTGTCATGATAACAAAGAGAAAGCTCCTTTGCACAAAAAGTAGCATTCACTACATCGAAGCTATGTTGCCAGTACACATAGCATTGGTGATCTCTCAGGCAGTGGTAGGTGGTATACAGCAAGGCAAGGTGAATTTTATTAAAAACTACATTCTTCTATGTCTGACTCTTGAGATTAGTTATACTCTGAAATCACTTACAATGTGACCATAACATCAGCTTTAATATGTTGATACAATGGGACTGTGTCTTAATCTCATTTGCCTTCTTTTTTAATGTGCTTTGACACAAAAAATTCAAAGGCGGGCACTTGGCTTTGTCCTGACATGTCTCCATTGACTGAAATATTTCTTAGACCTATTTTGCCTTGCATATTAACAAACATGTTTTCAAGTGTTGCAAGATGCACAAAACAAGGTTTCTGTTTCAGGAATACCACACATTTTCGCATTCCCCTGTAAAACTACTTGCTTTGAATAAGTCAACTTTATTGACAATGGCAAAGTTCACATCAATTGCAATGGCTAATTGCATTTTGGTTGGCATCTGCTCCAGTAATTCTGATTCATCTGTAAAAGAAAGAAAAAGCAAACTCTGTTAGTTAGAAAATATAAACGAAGAATGAAAGAATGTCCATAAAAATGAGCATTGTACAGAAAAATAACTTACTGGAGCTATACCAGCATTTATGAGTTCAAATGAGGAAGCTGCTAATATGCTTTTACTAAGATATTGTCTTTTAAGTTACATATCCTGTCTAAAGTTATAACCAGAACATTGTATAAATTAATAGACTTTGTGAAATAGTAAGCATCATATTGCTTTGGAGTTCTTTTCTAAAGTAAACTGAATACCCTCCTCACTTCTCACATGCAATTCAGAAAAGAGGAAATGTGAATTTCACCCTCTATCTGTATCTACACAACCATTCCCACTTGGAGTTGCTACATAACTGGAATTGGAAAGCCTTACCCAGCATTCCCTGAGACTGCCATGTGTATTCATACCAGGTTCGAACACGATTTTGGACCACTTTTGGAATAGAATAAGTGTTCATATAGGAGACAGTGTTGTCCATACAGGAACGGTAGTAGTTCTGTCCTGCTGTAGCTGCTCCAATTACATCTCTCATCTGCAAACATCAGTTGTTGTTACTACACATTTCAGCAAAACTAGTCCTGATTTGAATATCTTGTCAACAACATATAACAAGAATAAAACACTTGTTTGCAAAATCATTGATTAATTATACATTCAGCTGCATGTTTTGAATAGGTGCTTCACCTGCTTTTTCAGAAGCATTACAGATTTAATCCAATTATGTTGGAAAGTCTATATTTATGATTTTAAAGGAATCACTTGTGGCTTTTAGCTTATTCTTCTGCCTCATATTTCTGGACATGGAAGAAAAATACAGATAATGATTTTCTTAAAAATCCATAATAAAGCTGCTCTGCATTTGGTGTGCAATGCAAGTCAGAAGTGAAGCAAACTGGGCTAAACTTCTCCAAATAACATCAGCTGGCACCACTAGAATTAAGAACCTGCCACTGTTTATATAGTTAAGTGAATCTAGATCAGTCCTAAAAATGCACTTTGCGCTGAAAGTTGTCCTTGACGATTTTAGTGCAAGAACATCATTTAACATTCCAACACAAATGTAATTTAGGTTTTAGGAAGTGGATGAGTTAATGTTCCTAGATGTTCCTACTTCAAAAGCATAACTATGTAGACGTGTTTTTAGTCGAATGGCTTCATACTGCAGTGGCCAAGGATTAGTGTGCCGGTGGGCTGAATTCTGCTCTTTGTTACAGAGATGTAATTGATTGCAGTAGGAATAACATTTTTTAGGCAAGTGTGCTAAACCAGGAATAACTCAGTAATTTTAAGAGCTCTTTGTAAACAGGAATTATAACAAACTGCAATGAAGCTGTTTGTGTGTTAAGATTTAAGGTTTTAATTTAATTTAAGGTTTTAATTTAAGATTTTGAGTCTGCAAATGACTATACTGGTTATAAAAACTAATCTGCAGAATCTTCTTGGGGAATGGTGCTTTCATTGACAGTTATATCAATATAGGAAAAATTATAAATATGCAAACTCTGAAGTTTAATCCAATATACTTGAATTCAATACTTTTTCCAGAAGAAATATTTTATATGAACTACTTTGTTTTATTTTTGGTAATTCTTGTTTGTGGATGAATTTTAAATCCTATAAGCAAGAGTCTGTTTTGTGATGATTGTCTCTTCTTGCACTTCTAAACAGCAAGAGACATGCAATTTTTAGCTGTTTGATGGAACTTTTCAAATCCTGTATTCACAATAAAAATAAAATTTCAGTTTTCATATTTATTTTTTCATAATAATACTTTCAATAACAGACATGTACAATTCAAAAGGTCTGGAATAATTTCTACAGGAATTAGATAAGACACAGCCTCAAATAGGAACCATGGCATTTGTTTTTCTGTAGGCAAGGTATTTTAAAACCTATGGATCTAAAGCCCAAGTTTAATAGTTTCAAGCCAGAAATATTTCAGTTATATTCATTTGGAAATATAACTGTTTTGCTGTGCTATGGGCTTTTTTTTGAGAGAACCAAGAGAAATAGAAAACAGTTAATTTTCAGGTTAACAAATACATTGTAAGTTATGGAAGAGAGAAGAATTCTAGTTTGACAGAAATCATGGGATTTCCATTAACAGCATTCTATTGGCAGTAGTATCAAGCATGACTTATTCAATAATGTGTACATATTAATATCATACCTACAATTATAATTTTTATATCAGATTTAACAGTATAGTGTGAATGTTAAGGAACTGTCTCCTTGGCTGTGAGGAGGAAAAAAGGAATTATACATAGCTTCAAGAATCATCCGTGTCCTGCAGAGTCTTGGCTTTAAATCAGCTTGTGTGCAAAAGGGCTACAAAACTGGGAACTGATTAAACATATGTATTTGTCAGAAGAATAAGTACGGATGACAGTTAAATAGAGGGACATTCAGATGGAAGCTAAACTTCTTCCCAGAACTAAACTTCATTAAATTGAATATATTATCACTACATTACAGTAATTTGAACGTATCTAGTTATTGATTTCTTGATGTACCTGGCCAATTAAGCTGGAGAAGACGAAGACACCCAAGAAAAAATTCAGCAGTTGAAAAACTATCTCAAACAGGGTTTGTGGTTCTGGAAGGCCACCGATGGTGATTAAAGTACGAACTGCCCAGTAGTAACACCTCAGATACCTGTGGATACAGACAGCATTTTTGTTATTGACTATAGGTACTTACGTGGTTGATGCTAAGCATATATTTTCCTGAGCTGGGCCTTTCAGTCCAAAAGGCCTTCAGCATTTTTTATAAAGGGTTATGATTTTACAAATGATATAGTCATGTAAATCATATTGAGCTGAATGTCCTCACTGGCAGCAGAATAAGAATATATGGGAAATGTAGCGGTTACTGACTGTTCTCCAGTAACTCTAAGCAGCATTACAGAAGACTTCTGTAACGAATTGCCAAGGTGGACATTACAGTGTTAGAACGCTACCAGCGAAGATGCCATAAGATGCCGTTCTTTGTTAAAAGCAGTGTAAATGTGTTAGAGACTTCCTAGAGTATATCTGTAGCATACTAGATGCACACACCTCTTAAGGTCTCTTCCATGGCTTCACTTGATGACACCAGTGTGAAGTCTTATGGTGGGCACGACAAATGCAGTGTTGTCCTTCTCGTGCCCATTCATTTTCCTAACCCTTTACCCACGTTGGTCTTCCTCCCACTCTGTTTCTGAGCAAACTTCATTGGCTCTGCCCCCTCGGTTATGTCAAACAGAAGTTACATGCTTCCACAATCTGAATGTTAATCCAGCTTCTCCAAGCCACTTCACTTATTCAGCACTGAAAGGTTGACTCCTGCATTAACTTCTCCTGGTGGCTGGCCTCCACTGCCCTTTCTATCACCTCAACAAAACTTTCTTGCCTTCTTCACTACTTTCCCTCATGCCTGGGAAGAGCTGTCCATCAATGGCTACAAAACCACCTTGTTAACACCCTTGAAGACTTTTCTCAGAACTCCCTTGATCTAGAAGCCAAATATAGCAGTGAGCAATGGTCAGTCACTAAGACTCTGCTTCAACATATGGCTTATATTGACTCCTTCCCTGCATCCATCTGCTGTCTCTTACTTATACCTGAATTGCGAGCTCTTTGGCCAAAGACTTTTTGTTTGGTTTGTACAGCCCTCTTTGTACAGCCTTGTGCATGACAGCGCCCGTTGCATTCAAGTGGTGTATTTCTATTAGTATGATAACACAAGTTTATGAAAACAACAAAGGACCTAGACAGAATTATTTTTTTTAATTTTTTGAGGATAGTCATACTAACTGTCTTTTGTATATATATGAAGTGCCTTGGCATCTCTAAGCTTCTGTTTTAAATTTTGGTCTAGAACATGGCACCACTAGTAATGCAGCATCCCCCGTACTGTGCAGCTGGGATTAATTAGTTCAAATCATTGTCATGAATGTGCCATCATTTCCTTCTTTCCTGAGCTAACAAGTAATTGGTTTAGGAATATTTTTGAAGGCCCCCTATTAATTAGAATTTGACTTCCTAAATCTCCGTACAATCAGACTTCAGCTTCACTAATGATTAGGAGTGGAAGTTCATTTTCCTTAATTGTACAATGAGATTTTCTATTATTTCATCTATGACTATTGCTTCTGAAGCAATGAAGATTCTTTCTATATGTTGAATTTTATTGAGTTTGAAATTAAAAAAAAAAACAAAAACAAAAAACACAGAAGAAATACTTTTGGAGATGTTTGTTTTGAAATACCGTCTTGCATGTATCTTCTCATGCCTACCCTGAACCCGAGGCCACCTGATCTGCTTGCAGACTTCAGATGTGTAATTTGGTGGCCTCCACTTTTAAGCTCCTCTCTTATTAAGATATGAACTCCACTCCTATTAATAAATGGTCCGTATAACAATACAATTAGAGGGTCAGTTTTGTGCAAATATGAGAAAATAAACTCACAATAGCAACCAGTTCCAATGAGAGTTGTTATTTAAATCACTCGAAAGTGTTTCCAAGTCTTTCACCTAAAATGTCAGGCTTTACCGAGCAATCGCTTTTTGCTTTTCAGTACAAAGTCACTTTTTTCTTGGTTGCAGATTAATGAAATGCAGTAATAATGATCATTTTTACCATAGTTTTCTAGTTTTAGATTTTAACAGGCAGAATTGGCTGTTTTCATTCAGAGTCCTTAAGTCAAAAAATTCATTGCATATCTGCCATCATACCATTTTCCGTTGCTAGAGGTGCAAAATGAACAGCTGGATTACACCGCTATAATATTTTCACCTAGGTTCAAAAAAAATCATCACCTATGCATGCTTCCAGCAAAGTATGCATAAGTGGCAGCTTTATCTTAGACTTCTGTAGCATAAATAAATAGTAAGAAAAAGCCTCAGATCTGTTTTGGAGGAATTGCAGATTTAAGCATAAAATGATGTCTTTAGCTTGTCTGAGGGGAATTATCATATAAAGCATATTAATATCATATTCATTTGCCATAACTGAGAATGCTGCAGTTCTTGGAACATGTATAATTTATGAATATAAAAGTAAAGAAATTAACATTACTTCTGTGCTAGTTACTGTAGGAAATGAAAGTAATTAACCAGCTCCCTCACCCGCAACGGCCGTGGATGCCAAGCTTGCTAAGTCCCCCATGACAGACAATATAATCTTCGTTCTGGGAATGTCTACAAAGAATGAGAGCAGCTCCTCAAAGGAATTTAGGGGTCCCAGTCTTCTTTGCAGTGTTGTATATCCAAAATGTGAGGGATTTTTTTCAGATCCGCCCACCCCTTTCTGAAGATGTAGTTATTACAGTATATTCTGCTGTAATTTTACTTCGAAAGAAACTTTCTACTGGCAAAGTCACATGATATTCGCTATCTCTTAGGCACAGGCTTTATATTTTCTCCATTTACGCATTTTATTGGTTTTATTTTAATCTGAAATGAAAGTTACGCAGTTGAAATATAGAGCAGCTTTTTTCCCTAAGAAAGGGAGAAATGGGATTGTAAATTTTGTTTAAGGAAAGCCAGAAAAAACAGACTCCTATTTCAACAGCATTAGCAGCTCTGCTTCCTACTAGCTGGTGTCTGGAAACCATCATTGCTCACCATACGGCTTACTAGCCTGCTATAAAATTACTGTTGAAGCAAACATGAGGCAAGAATGGGATTTTCCCTCTACACAACACAGAGCGTGTGTTTATCCTCCAGGCAATCAGACTACTAGTTTCTTCCCTAAAATAAGTCCTAGGTATGAAAACATGCAGAAACACTGCAACTAAGATACTTTGTAATATTATGCCAATAGAAGTATCTTTTTCACAAAAGTCCATTTCAGAATACGCTGAAGTGCTCACATGGTTTTGGTTAATCCAGGTAAATCAAACCTTTGTGCATGGGGCTATCAGATTTCCAGGTGGTATTCACACATTCATCTCAGCCCAGGGAGGCATTATTTCATGGCTGTCACGTTTGACTCCTCTCAGATTATAACCAGGACGGGTTTAAGCCGTTTAAGAAGTGGCCTCTGTAAAACTGGTACTCTAAGGACCTCCTTCTCGGTAGCACTTTTTCTTGAGTGACTTATTCATCATCAGGTGTCTGTGGGTTTGATGATCTCAGACGGGATCGTGTAAACTACAAAGCCTAAATTACAAAACCTAAAAAGTATAGTTGCACGTAGCAGCTCTAAAGGCATGTCACAGGTACACTCTGCCTGCCCCAGCCCCCCATGGCGAGCGGGGCTTTTAACATGGCGGTCACCGGCTTTTCGCGCCTCATTTTCGCGCCTTTTATGCCGTGCCCTGCCCGCCGGCACGCGCACCCTGCGGCAGGGGGAGCAGGCGGAGCGGGGCCCCTCGGCCGCCGGGCAGGGCTCGCAGCCAGTGAGGCGCCTGGGCTCGGAGAGGCTTCTGCATCATGGCCAGTGATGACCACAGCTCAGATCCCACCCAGGGTATACATGGGGCGCCGCCGGAGACCCCCTTGGGGGAGTGTTTGAGAGTCGTGGGTTTGTGTTTGGAACCCCTCCTCTTGGGCTGGCACGCCGCCTGAGGAAACTTCAGGGGATCGAGTGCCCTCACCTCCTTAGGGGCGAGTGATTTCTTACGCATATCTTTGAGTGAGCCCTCACCACCCAGCCCCCGGGTGCACGACTGCATCTCCTGGGTACCCACGGGAGGGAGAGAGCTTCCCGCCTTGTGAGTGAGTGTGTGTGCCCTCTTTGGATCATCATTCCTGTGTGTATTGATGTGTAGTATCAATACCCCGACTGGCACCTCGAACCTATTATGTGTTAAATGTTACTGGAGTGTTGACTGATTTTGGTTTACCCCTGTTTCTCATTGGTTTCTGTTGTGTGGTTTTGGTTGTTTTGTGAAATAAAGTTGTTGGAGCTTGTCCTTCGTTCGGGTTAGTTTTAGCGTACCTCCGTGACAGAGCGTTAGGTTTGACATACTTGAGTTGGGCTGTGCCTTCACAGATCGTCTGGAGGCACAAAACTGCCTCTGTACAGCAAGCGCTGCGAGTGGACACATCAGACCTGTTGCAAGTGCGATGTATATAGCTGATACCCACAAGACACCTTTTAAGGTATACCAGTCTTACTGCGTATTGGGCAATGCATGCTAAAGAAGTAGAGCTGCTGTAGACCTGTACAGCGACCATTTTCTGGGATTTCCAGGTATCTGTTAAGTCTGTGCCCAGAGCAGGAAGGCAGCAAGCTATGCAGAAACATCATCAGGATGCAAATAGTTGTCTTGATTAATAAATATGCCAGAGAATTTTGCTGACTACTTGTGGATGACTTGCAAACAGCAGAAGAAATATACCGTGAGCAAAATGGAATGATTTGTTTTGCCCAAACTTAATGCTGACCTGGGGGGTTTGCATGGGAATTTCAGCTCCCTAGTTTTAGTTCCCCTTACAGGCAGTGGTGAAAGAGACAGATACTTCCATGGCACAAGTGAGAACAACGACACTGCATTCCAGCCTTGAATCCCTTTCTAGAGGATTTGTCCATTTTCCTGAGGAATTAGAGAGACCGATCTTAGGTAGTTAAATTAGATTGTAAATAAACACATATAGTTCAAATTGTTCACTTACAACTAAGAGACCTTTTCAATATCCTGCTGCTGTGGTTACATAGGCTCTACACTATGGTGTTGCATCAGGGATGCTATCCTTCTGCATTAGGAGAGACTGGGGTCTGTCTGCCTAATTATACCAAGCTCATGAGTGCAGTTTTAATGCTGGGAACATCTTGTGTAGCTGATTTGGCTGTATTGCAAGGGGGTAAAGTTGACTGCCTTTTGCACCTCAGGTCAAAGGCTTTCATTGAAGGCTGCCATGCAAAAGACCTCAAATCTTCTCGGACTGGCACTAACACTTTAGAATCTGCACATGAGCTGGAAAAGAATACAGCTAGCAGAAATTTGCAAAAAGAGCTACTTTGATGATTTTGCTTGTGGTTTGAGTGCTGTGTACAGCTGTTAGTTATAAATTGAAGTTCAGCAGTTAGTATGCCTGCTCAGGAACATAGATATAATCAAATTGATATGGGAAGCTCTTGTTTGTGTATCCTTTTTAGCCTAGAAAGGAAAAAAAAATGATCCTAGAAGTGTTGACATTTTTAAGAACTGGTTTTGGCCATAACTAGCAACGTTTTATGGACACAGCAGGGATTCTACATAAAACATTCATGCCACTAATCAGTGCCAGATCATTTGCTTTGGGTAGTGCAATATGAGACCACTAGAACTTTGATTTATTTGTCGAACTGCTTACTGTCATTTTTTTTAATTAGCTAAAAAGCGATGTTTATCTTACCTTCTTTCTGAACGCGTTCCCATTCTACGTGAGACCAATGGCATATTTTGCTTCAAATACGGGCAACTCTGACTGCTGTGTGAAAGGAAATTACATCTGCACTGCTGTGCCATAATATATACTGAAGTTCTGGTCACTTTTTCTGACAGATTTTTCCCAGATTGTTCTTAATTCCTGCTTTCCAAAGAAATGAATTACCTGGAAGTGTCTTGTCTGATATGTTTAAATTCACTTTGCATCTCCAATAATAACTAATGTTCACACAATACCTCTCTGTCAAAAAGCCCCAAATATTCGACAATCAGATAAAACATTGTGCCTGATTCTCTGAGGCGATGACTATCCTATACAGAAGGTATTTGCTGTTAGTGGGATACCAAGCTATACTTTATGAAATGCACCTCAACATGGGATACTCCTTGGGGTTCCATGTACCTGAGACCGTATTATCCATATGAGTTAGATACAAGCAAAAGAATGAAGTCATACATTCATCAACCAATGTCAAGATGAAGTAGATTAATGGCTTAATGAGGCTTACATGGATATATTCTAATATGCATTTTATTTCAGCATCTCAATTTAACGCAGACCTTGAATTATCAGTTTATTATTATTGTTTATAAAAAATGCTGCCCTAAATCCCATGTGATTTCAGTGTGACATCATTTGAGAAGTGTTTTTGTCCTCTCATGGAAAAGGTATCACAAAATATTGAAAAACCTGACCATTGCCTCTGATCACAACTGCATTGTCTGTGATCAAGCTAGCCAATCATTTCTACCAATTGTTTCCCTGAGTGAAATGTAAAATATTCTTGTCCGTGAAAAACCAGAAGACTTTCTTGCCTGTTCTCTAGGCTGTTCTGAAGAAACATTAAAAACTTGAAGACTGAGAAAGCGCTCTACTTTTGGAGTTTTCAGGTTGTTCAGTCTTAGTTACCTTATTTTTTAATTATGAGGCAAGTATTCCCAAGAATGACATTAACAAAAATAGCTATAATGGAGATTCGTTCTGCATTTTTCTTGTCAGATTTCTGGAAGCCTTGATCCTGTGAATAAATACCTGTGTATAACTTCACTTACATAAGTGGTCCCACTGAGCTCCATCAGCCTGCTTGCATGTGTCTGACTGGAGTACTCAAGCTGTGTATTTTAGTGGTGTGTGGAAACTTCAGCCATCTCATTTTTTTGAGAGAGAACCATAGTTATAAAAAACAACTGCTGCTTTACACAAAGTGTGTTTTACTCTCAAAGGCTATTTTCTTACCCTTCAAGATAGTGACTTTACACCAAACTTGTGAAGTCTTGACAAAATTACAAGCAAGAGGAGCGTGTCTCCAAGAGAAACGTGAAAAGTTGTTTGAAGGGTGATTTATGACAGCAGTAGTATATTATATGTGGTTTTGCAAAGAATGTAATTAATGAACAAATTGAGCTTCTGTGGCTTTAGCTATGCTATGGCCTTTGAAAGAAATGAATGTTCATACATCTGAACCTACTAGATATGTTTTTATATAACTACACACAAAATATATTTTTGCTATTTTCTCTTGCTTCCTCTCCATCATCTTCATGAATGTCCCTTACTTGGCACCCAGCCTACTGCTGTCACAAGAAGTTTGGGGAAAAGTGTGCCAATATCCAGTCCTTCCCACTGGAGACACCCTGCCACATGTTTAAGCATGACCCTCTCAAAAGAGCAGAGAAAGTGGGTGGAATTTTTTCAGACCAATCACCATGGTGTTTAGAGGGTCTAAAATGTTGCACTTTAATGACACAATGCTGTGTGGCAGGAAAAAAAAATCTGTGCCTCTGATTCCTTTGAGGGATTGTTCTGCAATCCTTCTAACGGTTCCCATGTGCATAAGCAATCAGTAAGTTGAATTTATGACCCTTGTTGCTTTCTAAATGTTTAATTAAGTTAGTGCTTAGCACTGACTCATAAACCTATAAAAGCTGAAAGTGGTAAACTGATTATTCACTGCACCTGCCCTCCAAATATGTGTTAGTAATGAAACCTGCTAATCAGCAGTCATGGTGCTAAAAGTTTGCTATCCAAGCACTTGTAAAGTAATGGCATACCCTGCAAGCAAAGGCATGGAAAAAGGAGGGGCTATGCAGGAAAGAGCAAGATCAACAAAAATCTCTTGCAAGAGAAAAGGACTTACATGTTTCCTTTGCCATCGTACACCCATCTAGTGCTGCCGAGTCCTTCATAGTCCGAAGCCCAGTAATACAGGCATGCATTAATGTGCAAGATAAACAGCAAGTATCCAGTTGTTCGAATGACCCTGTAAAGGTCAACAGATTGCTGTAAAACAACTTACGTTTTTCCTTCCTTTTAATATGGAACCCACTGTTTTTTTGGATCAACAATGTTTATATTAAGCATCCACTAAGTAGTTCTCCGCCTGTATTGACTCCATGAAAAAAATAGTTGGCAGTTACCCCGTCTCTCACGTTTTGTCCAAGGTCAAATAAATGTCTTTCCTAGAATATTTGACATAGGATAATTTTTAAATTATGGTTCCCTGAAGACTTTATAATCCACTTCTTTAATTGGCTATGAATATTTACAGAAATTGGAAGCTATATTAATGAGGCTAGAGGGTTAATGTGTTTGCCAAACTCTGTTCAAGATAGGCTCTAAACTTGTGAACCAAAGCCAAGAAACATCTGACGTCAGAAATGAACTGCTTTACAAGAGCTGTGCTAGGAAGCCTGCAGTAGATCCACTAAATAGTATGATTTGGTGGCTACAGTGGGAGTTGTATCATTCCTAATCCCCATTCTTATGCTTATAGCCAGTTCTTTGAAGAACACCAATGATGAATTACTTAAGCACCAAGCAGCTTTCTGTTTAATACAATAATGATCTCATTGTATATCCTCTGTTTAGCGCATGGGCATCAAAAGAAAGATCTCCTGGATTTAGCTCTCCATTCAAATATTTGTACAGGCAAGGGGTAAATAAGCAGGAAAAGTACAGGGCTTGCCTAAACACAGGGAGGCTGGTACGTAATGAGTTTATCTACTACAGCTAGAATTCAATGCAGTTTGCAGTGCATAGTAACTGAGTGCATGGTTTTATGAAAAATTAATAAGTTCTAACTAAGTTAGGTCTATAAACTAATTTAATGGGAGATAATATCTCTGTGGTTGCTTCTGTATTATGCGTTCCTTTGCTGGTTCTGCAGGTGCCATTGCGTGCCCTCTTTTGCCTTTCCATGCCATTGAGCAATCTACCTATGTGTACTCTTCTTCTTTAGGATGTTGACAAATGAATGTCACTTCTCTGTTTATATGTTGTTGTGCTTCCAGGACAGCTCTGCTTAGGGTTGCAAGCTATCAAGAACAGCAGATAGCTGATGTGATCTAGTAACATTGCAATATTGACCACGCTGGGTCTTGTGCACAAGTTTAAATCCATGCAAGGTGACTCCTGAGGTCTGAGTAAAGGTTCTGGAAGCCTTTGCTACAATATATATTATATTTCTCTAGGTACATGTTGAATCTACCACAATGGGTAGATAAGATGTAGTAACTTTTGTTAGGTCTATTTCTACAAACTCAAACTAATGAGTTTGAGAAGAGAATCCACCCAGGCACATACACTTGCTGTGTAGAAGTTTAGTTTGATGTTATCCAGTTAATTGGTGCCTTATTGCTCAAATGGTGGCCATACCAGGATCTCAGATCAAAACATTATTACATTCAAATAAAATGCAGTAGTTTGCACAAACAACCTGTCTTTTTTAATATTTTTTAGCTCCCATTTGTACTCTTCTTCTGTATAATGACCTCTCTTCTCCATTTCTCCTTTTTCTTTCCTTACCCTAACGCCTTCTGTTAAGCCAGTTAAAAGATCTCTGCCATATAAATGTTTTTACCAATGAGCACCCCAAAAAGTGAGAATCGGTGTTTTCTGAAGTACATTTTAAAGAATTGTATCAGGGCATGGCATGACATATTTAATAGGTGTTTTTGCAAATACAAAATATAACATTTTGGTGGTACAGCATGCAGGCATTTTTTTTCTACCACAGACCTTAGCAATGCACTGATGGAAAACCTATAGATAATAAAGTGTCAGTACTGTTAACCCTATATTTGCTGAGCAATATTGAAGTCCATGTGCTTTACCATTGTTTTTATGTACGTCTTCAGCGGGATTTAAAATTGCCTTTTAGTTATGAAGAGTGCTCTATTTCACACATTTCAGGTTTCTGGCCTCTTAAGAGTGTGAGATAGAAAATGGATTCAATTTGTAATATTTACATTCTGCAGTTTACATTCTGCAAGTGATATAATACTGGAAAACGTAAGTGGGACCATGACCAGGAAGCAGACACACAAGCAGCAGCACACAGATGTGGCACTCAACCAATACCATGCTACAAAACTGTCTTAACTAACAAGGCAGAACAGCTTTGCAGAGTAAACTGTCTTTCCCGCTACTTCATACATTTTACAGGACCAGTGAGATCTTGCTGGGTGTGTCTTAGCATTTCTAAATGAGCACTTTCTCTGTTTTTTGACACACAAATCAACATCACATCCTTCAGAGTTAGTTAGTAGTTTGAAGATACACACATCTCATTCGCAAATTGCCCTTTAAACAACCATTTCCCATTCCATGCTTTTATATAGTGTGAAACTCTATCCCTTGCAAAACTGCCTATTTCGGTGAAAATGGGTTTGCTAATTTGTTCCTGTTTCCTTGAAAGCCATATACACACAACATTACTGTTACATACACGCTAATTACTTGATTCAAAACCATCTGTATTAAAAATTCATATCTCCCAGTACTCACTGCAAAGATTATAGGAGACATAGAGAAGTCATTGAATTATGACTCCGAAGCAGAGGAAGTAATATGGAAAATAATTAATTAATTTTAAAAGATCTCAACATTGGAAAATGTTAACAAATATAAGCAAGAGAGATGAAAAAACGTTCTTTTTAATGAGATTAGAAATTGGAGAAGATAGGGAGGCAGCGATTCAGAAACTGAAAAGCAATTTCTTCATCTTGTGGAAATTCAGACAAGCCTTCTCTTGTACTGTAGAGAACTGCTAGTGCAAAACGATGAGATGTCTCAAACAGCCTTGGTCGCCTCTCTTGATTCGACTGGTATCTCAACCACTCCTGGAACTGGGACGAGAGAAGGTTCCAGAGGTCCAGAGACTGAAATCTATAAATAGGGACTCTGGCTCTCTCTTGGGGGCTCTCTCCACCAAGTACCCCCATTGGCAGGCCCAACGCTGGATCCAGGACTGGTGATTCTCCTCTTCTTTCCTCTTCCTCTCCCCCCCCGCCTTTCACTTCTCCTAAGGTTATTAAGTTCTTAAAGTTGCTAAATTGTAGTTAAGTACTGCATGGCCTACCTCGATTTTCCATAAAGCCACATAGCTTAGCCGCATAGCTGGGGTAGATATAATCATGAGAGGGCTGGCAGGCATCATTCACCCTCAATATTTGTTTCTGTAGAAGCTTTCCATTAAAGTTGATGTTTGTGTATGGACCTTGAGTGTTGGCTCACCTTAATCCACACCGAGAGCATTTGTGAATCTTAGTCACTCCCCCTCTTCCCCCAGGTGGGATGCGACATGTACCAACAAGAATTTAAAAAAAGAATAAAAACCCCAAACCACAAAAGTCTCTTCAATAAGTGAAAGGAGAGGGCAACAGAAGAATAAGCTTTGTGGAGGTCAGCATCTCAAAAATACTTTAGCAGAACTTTCAGACTTCTAAGTTTTGTTTTATTTTTCAGGTACATGAAAATATGAAACAGATGATGTTTAAAACTCCTTTTCGAATTAAGTAGTTTCTAAATCTCATAAAACATCTCATTTGCAATGTATAAATACCAAGTCTACCATTTAAGTGCAATAATCTCCAAAATAGAATAAAATCGTAAACAACAAAGTCTTGTTTCTGCTGCAGCAGCACACAGGAACAGTACATATCCCAAAACTGGGACAGGGGAAAAAAATTTGTCGGTGTCGGAATTGCACAGGATAACCTACAGCTGATGACACTGACAGGTTACAATAATGGTGACACAGTAGATGGGTTCATTGGGTATTAGCAGCATCACTGACTGCTGAGGGGCCTATGACACTTGCCATACCCATTTCCATGGACTGCTTGAGTTAGTTCCAGTATTATCCTAGTCAATGCAGAAGGTGAGAAAGTGCAGCAGACGAGTTATAATCACTATTTGAGATCTGTGCTGAATTGATTCTCATTCCAAGTTTAGCCAATGAGTGGAGGATCAAGTTTCTGTATATGCCACGTTCATGGTGAGATCATATTTGAAGAAAAAATGTTGACCCAGACTCTAGCTCATGACTCTTATTAAGTACAAATAAATAGCTACTGGGGATTTGGCACTGTTATTAGCAACCTAAGGAAACCATTCTTCAGCTCTTTCACTAAAGAAACTTCTGATAATTCTGATCAGTTAAATTTTGTCAGGAGCCTCAGTTTGGTGAACATTTTGCCTGAACCAGGCCAGCTGAATTGAGCTAGATTTCGTATGTGAGTGAAGCTTTACAGTTATTATTTTAATGATTACAATAAAGACAGTTATTTTTAAAAATCTTAAATTGAACAGTTAAAGATAGAATCATAGAACCATTTAGGTTGGAAAAGACCTTTAAGATCATCAAGTCCAACTGTCAACCTAGCACTGCCAAGTCCACCATTAAACCATGTGCTTAAGCACCACGTCTACCCGTCTTTTAAATACCTCCAGGGATGGGGACTCAGCCACTTCTCTGGGCAGCCTGTTCCATCCAGTGCTTCACTGACAAGTCATGAAATCAAATGAAATGCATTCTGTGCCAAGCTTTGCATGCTGCAAGAGTTTAATAAGCACATACCTGTAGATGTATGCTTTGTCCAGGATAGCTTCCAACCGATCATTAAACTCAAAGAATGTGTTATGCTGAATGGAAAACAAATGAAAGTAATCCCATCACTATTCCTCACCACACATCTTTTTCTAATAAGTACAGACATTAGTTCACATACACATTTTGAAAATAATGGATTTTTCAGTAGTCTTGACTTTCTCTAACCATTTAACTAAAAGATGAACTGCAAAGCAAAAATGAAAATTGAGTTAAACATTGTTTTGGGTGTTGAGTGTCCCATTAATCTGATTATAGAAATAACCTTGCTGTTTAGGTCAGACTGCTGCAGATGAATGACTTCTACTTCCTCAAACATATATAATTGCTTGGGCAACTTTATCGGAGAGAATTACACACATAAAAATCCCTTTTTACACTTTCTGAAATTCCAGTAATTCTCAGTAAGTGATTATACATATCAACAACCACATACCAGATGATACCATGTAGTAATAATTGCTGCTGTATCGAATTCCTCCTGTTAATGATTTGTAATTTACCTTTAATGATAGCCCTTAATATTCGCATATAGCTTTTTTCTTTGTTTTTGTTCAGTACATGTCTGTTTGCCTAACACAAGGTACTATTTAACTTTTCATTCTTTCATATTGTTTTCATTCTGATTTATGGAATTCTGAAGTTTTTTGAAAACTGAAGTGAAGAGCACCCTCATTTTATTCTCAGAGTTCTTGTTCCCCCTCCAACCTTATGTGAAAGACAATTCTTTGTCAACATATTGCTTGTGTGAAGGGGAATGTATTTAGCCACAAAGTGGCCTGCTAGGTACCATGAAATGCAGGGAGAGGGCTGTTGTCTAATGCCTTCTCAGCCACTTCATTGCACAACTCCAGATGTCTTTGGACTCGATAACAGAAGTGGGTTTATGCTTGTTAAATATGCTGTGTGTAGTTTATGTTGTCCTTAAAATTCCCTCCCTTGCTTTTAAGAACTGACATTACCAGCAGAAGGGGAAAATACATTGGCATTAATTAGTGATCTTAAATTAATTTTTTCTTGGTCTTTGAAAACTAAACAGGTAATTTAAGATTAATCTAGTTTAAATAATGGAAACAAACCAGCGTTAATCACAAAACACCTTTTGAAAGTAGGAAATAATAAAGTCAGAAGAAAAATAAGATAATAAAGGCTTCATTTGGCTAGATTATGTCTTGTATTTTTTGTCGGTTTGTTTACTGATGTTGTAGCTTATCTTGAGGATATTTTCAAATTTCTAAATTTCATATTCCTAAATATTATGAATAAATTTCCATTGGGTTGTAAAAATATTTATCTGTGGTTAACCATCCATCACTAACACAGATCTTACCTTTAGCATCCTATTTGCTCTAAATGCTGGGTTAAATCCAAAGAAGAAGTATAAAACTTCAAACGGCAATACTGATATCACATCGAGCTGTTGAAGAGCAGAGAGGTCAATTTAAACTTCACAATAATCATAATGCATTTACTGGCTGTCAAAAACCTACTTAGACTGAATCATGATTGAGTGTAATATTTGAACAGTCAGCATGCTAAGCCTCTAACTTCCAAAGTACTGGCAGGCAAGATTATCTCTTTGAGAACACCAACAGCTTTGCTCTGCCCTGCTTTTAAGTCTCCTGTGCCTGAGATTTTCATCTGTTTCATGGGGATTATTAACAGTATCTCAGATATTTGATTACTAACACATCCTGTTATTTCAGTTATAGTTCTGACAAGACTAAAATGGTAGGCATGTGGCTGGTGAGTGGATGTAGGGAGAGCACTCCACAAGCACTTCTTAGTAGTCCTACAGCTTTTAAAACCAGGCTGCCTAAAGCAATCTGGGGGAACACAATGAATTAGACTCCTTGCTTGCAACCTGCAGAAGCCATGTCTTCCAAACAACAGATTTATCACAGGATGATAAGTTTGGATGTATTTTTTTAAAATAGGTATTGTCTTTTATTATATTCGGATGCTTCTCGTTCCCATCTCACTAGGATTTTCAACATCTCCCTGCAGTACATCAACCGTGTGATTACTCTTCTTATTTGCCTGCTTTATTCTTTCCACGAATTCTGTGGAGAGAAGGAAAGCTGTGGCAAACTTGGCTTTGCCTTTTTGAAGATCCTGTGGTGCCTTGCCCTGTTGCTGATATCATTTGGGAACAAAAGAGGGATGTGGAACTGTAGGCTTCATCTCACTGTAATCAGAAATGCTGTTGCCCTGGGAGACATAACTTGTGTTGGCAGCAACTAGCCTGCAGCACTGACCTTTTATTCCATGCAAGTAAGATGCAGTTAATACCTGAACTCTGTGAAAAAAGCAAAGCAAACCAAAAAATTGATTCAGGACAAACAGCCTTTTATGGCCTCTCTCCCTGTCTCAGACACATGTCTAAGAGGAGGCAAAATTTAGTCAGAAGTGCTTTAATATCAGTAGCTGATAATTAGTACTTAATCATGTAACAAATTCCCAGATTATATCCTGCACGTGGTGAGAACACTCAACTTCCATTAGTTTCTGCAGCAATCAAGAGCACTAAACATACTGCAAGTGTGAACTTAAAATAAAACCCTACATATCCACCTAGTTCTCTTGCTGTAAGTTTGACTCTGTCCTACTCACTTGCCTGTACAGTGTATATCCTGCACTTTTGGATAGCTGAACCTCAAGTATATAAGTAATGATACCACAGTCACTGAGACAAATTTAACTCTGAAACAAGGCAGGTGCAAAAGTATTTACAGAAGAGGAGGGGGCAATAACAGATTTCAGAGATGTGGGCTCAGTGTCACAGAGCTGTATGTGTGTCAGGAATTCAATAGACTACCTATCCTCTCTTGGCAAAAACAATACTTACGAACAAAATGAACAATTTTCTTAAATCAAATGCATCTTTGCTTTTATAAAGTGCAATGAGCATCAAAAACCTTGGTCTGAATTTTTATTTGTGTGAGCGATGACCTATTCAGTACCATGCATAACAGTTCATCAAATAGAGTTATCATCTAACTTCAAGACTTTTTATTTTGTTTAATGAATCTCTGGCAAACTGTGCTATTGTCTTTCAGTGTGTGCGGGGATGACCTTGCACAAACCCATCAAAACAGAGAATTTTATTGATTATATTTTATTAATTTCTTATTATTCAGAATTTATAATTGCATTTATAATTATTCTGTTTTACAATTAAACACTTTATGAAGATGGCAGTCTTCAGCTGGTAGAGCACTGACATGCCATCAAGCCAATGCTTTCTGGTGATGCTCTTAAGCCAACAGTGCTTTTCAGTGAATGAAAAAAATCCTGTGAAATCCTACAGCCAGAACTTACATATTGACATCAGTAACACAGGATCTGCTTACCCAAAACTTCACAGAGCTGTGGTAGAATTTCTTCATTTCCACTTTGTCTGACTACGGTGAGAAAGGAGAAAAAGGCATAGTCAAGAACAGAATGTCAAGAATGAGCCTCTGCTACTTGACAATAATAATAATTCTCTTATGATAGTAGGAATGATGACAGTTGTATTAATTATGGTCTAAAAGTATGAATGGAGAAATATCTGTAGGAAGAAGTAGTACCGATTTACACTGGACCAGATTTTATTAGACCTACTTGAAAAAATCAGGTTTGGGGTTTGTCTGATTTTTCCCAAGTCTGGCTGTTGGTCTAGCAAAGCGTGTTACATTTTTCCCACAAATCTTCCCTCTCAGGACATCTCTAGCAGCTGGTGCTTGACCTAAACCCCTTCAGTTTCGGGGCCAAAAACTCCATTTGACTTCAGTGGTTCCAAGAAAAATGCAAAGAACATTTCTGAAAGTGCTGTACAAAATTAGCTCTTTGAAAGCTAGCATTAACATGCTAGCATAATTAGCATTATAATAATCAACATTGCATTCATTAGTAATGATTAGCTATTTATTTTTAAATTGCTCTCCATGGGAACTGATGCTAATACCTTAATAAGAAAGGGTAATCACAAGTATCTAAAGAAATCTATCTATTATTATACTTTCTGTATTTATACCAGGGACACTTAAAAATAGCTTTAAAATCTTAAGGGTATTTCCATGCCAACTTTTCACTATTATCAGTTTAAGCATTAAACTAAATGCAGGAGATCAGGCAGTAGATGATCTCTTCATGCACTAAAATCTATGAATTGTACAAACAGCTTCGAGGGAAATACAAGGTAAGCTTCCTACTTTAGAGTTTTAACCTTGTTCATAAAACTTGAGTTTTGTAGGATTTAGGCAAGATTGCCAGTTACTGAATGTCTTGGCATGGAAAAATACATTACACTGCACTGCATTTAGTATCTATCCAAACTATATTTGCAGAGTTTTATCTGAGATTCCTCTGCAAAGGTATCAGTAATATCTTGTATGCACAATGTGTAAAATTTTATGTAAAGCACTGAACTAAAGCTAGTTCCAAATTACATTTGAGGATATATAATTTTGAATTTTCTGTCTGTTGGGCACAGTAGTGTCACACTGAGGTTATCTAAACTCCTTTTTTTCCACATTAGGTTTTCTTCTATAAGAAGTTAAAGAAAAGTAGGGAAGATTTTAAAGGAAAGTTAATGTTCTAAATGCCCTTCTGATATGTTAAGGGCAAGCTTTTACCTTTTTTCAGGTACTTGCTTAGAGTTTTATTTTGCATTTTTCTATAAAAAAGTTAACACAAAAATAATAGCAAGAAGCAAAATAGAATGTACATATTTTCCCCAAATACATCAAATAAATATTTTCAAAGCATCCTGAAATCACAGGGATTTGCTCTGATTTTGGCAAAATAACCCACAGTCTCACAATCTGTAACAAAACATGCATATCCTGTCCAGCCCTACCAGAATATCCACTGCCTTCAACTGTGATTTCTGCACAAGGTGAATAGAAAGCTGAAAGTTTCACACAAACATGAAAACACATGCATACATGTATGAGGACATAGTCATATGATCGCTGATTCCAGGGAAGCTGCACCAGTTTACTCCCGGTGAGAAAGAGCTCTATGCCCGTTCCAACTACTCTCATCTGTTACTTTCAAATCTGGTTTTTCTTTTTTTAAGAACGCAGACAATGGATATGTTTCCTTCTTCCAAAACAGGATAATGGAAGGCCAGTGAAGAACAACATAGGTATCCTTTCATAAATAAAATGTTGCATAGGTTTGACATAGCAGGAAAAAATGTGTCAGATTAGAGGGTATTTCTGTAATGTACTTTAACACACAACTACTACCCATGGAAATCCCACTTCCAATACTTACTATTATATCTCCACCTTTTAAAAATTGCACTCGGGGCTGGAAAATTAGTAAGTCACACAGGTAGCAGATATCACAAATGATGTCTATGGTAAACCAATATATTGTATTATTTGGGGTTTGATACGGAAACACAAAGCGAAGGGGAATAAACCAGCAATTCCAATTGTAGGCGACTGTCACAAGCATGAGCCATGCTACGTAACGGCGATCTGAAAGAAAAAACATTCAGTTTACAGGCATGAACTTAGAATCTTTTCTTATTCTTTTAGATGCATTTATTCTCCTGCACTATCTGGGAATGTTTCTGCCCAGAGCAACCTACCATTCTCCCTTTTTCAATGGCACAGGCTGCTGAAGTGATATAGGTTGGAACTAGGAGTCACACAAAGAATTTGCAACACAGGAAAAAGATAAGTTTATGGGAGCATATAGAATTTAATGCATCTAAAGAAACTTGCTACATTTTGCATGCTGCTCGTGTATGTTATAACTGACAAAAGAATTATTTGACCGTGGTTGGTTTGCATACCAGCTTCGTGCATACCATCTTTACAACTGTTGTCACTTTCCATGTCTTTTCCCTGTTTGAAATAAATGTTCTTTAGGGCAGGATCTATGCATCCCTCTGAGTAGCAAACTGGAATGTAGATCTTATGGTGGCTCACAGGTACTGTGTAATACTTGATCACTTCAATATGCCTTTACCCCATTCTATTGTATAGCTTTTAATTTACCTGTGTATGAGTCTATGCTGTCTGGTAGCTGCAGATACTCCATGTATTTTTTCAGTGGAGGTTTTTTGAATTTACAGCACAGCATATCACAGTAATGATCCTCCTCTGGCTTTGCTTCAGCGTCCTCTTTCTTTTCTTCTTTTTTTTCTTCTTTTGGTGGGGGTGGAGGCTTCTTCTTTGATGGTGCTAGCCACATAGAATGCCACAAAGGTTTACATTTTAATAATGGCTCAATTACTACACCCTGTTTTAACACGTACTAGAGCCTCATCATGTTAAAAACTCTTCTAAAAACACTTGGCAGTGACTAAAGCTACAATTCATTATAACACTGAATGCATTAGAAAACAGATTGGAGAATAAAATCACCACTGATATAATCACGTACGTCTTCTATCAAGAATGGGGCACTTCGTGTTACAGTGCAATATATATTCCCGTATTTCCTTGGACAGTGCCCACAACTAATGCTATAAAACACTGACAAGAAATAAGGTAATTTATAATTCAGCATTCCTTAATGCAACTGGGCATTTCTCTTTACATGACTGTTGCAAATAATGCATGCAATTATGATGGAGACAAGAAAAGATGTCTGTGTCATGGGCTGATCTCTCCCCTCTCCTGAGAACTGATATGCAAGATGCAGCAGGTGAAACTAACAGGAGGCCTATGGTTTTGTATATTTCTAGGCTGTCAAAAGTCTTGCGGCACTCCTCTGAGCCCAGTTCTTCCATCTTTGGGCCAGATAATTTTGTCCACACATTTGTCCCATTAATTATGGTGGCTTTACCTCTGAATAGGATACACAGTCCCAGCAGTAAACTGGCAAACTGCATCTATAATGATTTAGGAAATAAATGATTGTAGGTTCCACAAAGAGAACAAAAGAAGTAAATGAGCTAAGAAATAATAATAAAAAAAAGGAATTCCTTTATCATCTGATATAATTTATAATACTTCAGGCACTATTTTTCCCAGCTTATTAAAAAACAGGTAAGCAATAAACAGCTTCTAAAAAATGTCAGAATATAAAATCACCACACTCATTTCTTTGTGAAAAGGAAAAAAAAAGTCAAACTTTCCTCTAAAGAGGAAAAATACTGTATCTGTTTTACGTTTCATATTTTGTTTAATTAATTTCGGATGAGTTTGCTCTATTCGAAGCATGCACTTAGAGTCTTCAGTGTGTCTGGAAGGTTGCTGCTGTGGCTAAAATTTTATTTACTTTTAGACAGCAGATCTAATCTCAGAGTGACTAATATCTACTCATTAGATATGTATGTTTCTTCATACGTTTCAGATTTATCTCCATGAATAAACATATCTGGGAAGTATTTTAAAATATATAAAACTGCTTGACAGGGATGTTTCTAGACATTGCCCAAGATTTTCCCCCAAGTTCTTTAGTGATGTGATTCAAAGGGAGCTCATACCTAAGGACCTGGTTTACTGTAGACTCATGAGGATAAATTGACTTCAGTGGGCACAAACTGATGCATTTCACTGGATAAACACGCTATACTTACTTGAAAATTTTATCACAGTATTTTCTGTTCCCAAAAAATAATTTTCATCTTTAAACTCAACAAATGCACAGCTATTTCTGGAGTCACTTACAAGCTGTAGGACTGCCTTCAGGGGAGGACAGCACTGGGTCTTTCAGCTTTTCCTTATAGACTGTTGCCCTTTCCCGCATTTTTCTGACAATCTCTTGAAGCTGGGCATCAGCATACTCATTTGTTTGGAAACCTGAAGGTGTTGGCTTCTGTGTGCTAATTAAAACAAAAGGAAAAAAACTTAATGTACTGGAAAACACTGGAAAGAAACAGTGCTAATTCTACTTCTGAGCAGAAGTCAGACATTAAGAGTGGATCTTTATTGGCCACAGTGCTTATTCGCTTAATTCACGGTAAGTGGACATATAAGTTATCTGCTCTTACTTCCTGCTTATGTCAACTGATAGTGCTGGCTACGTGCAGCAGCCTGTACGATATTTCAGGCAGAGGAGGTCCTGTACCCTGTGCTCTGTATAGCCCACTACACTAATGACTTCCCAATGCTGCTTTTCACCAAGTTCTGCTGTGGCTATGTAAGGCCTAGAGCTTATCCTGTGTATTCGCTGAGATACAAGGCATGCTCTTACCAACTGTGCATAAAAATGTGCTCATTATTCTATGGTGATATCCTAAAGATGACAGGACATAACTGAGTCAAAGACTGTGATGTGCAGGTAGGGGAGGAGAGACTATGCTTACTTCATGCTTCCTAATCTTGGGAAAATTGATTTAATCTCATTTTTGTAATGGATATCAGCTAATATGAGGTAAAAAAATGCACATTTTATCAAGTAGAAGCAAAACAATGGTGTTCCTGCTGAAGCTGCTTGCTTCCACCAAGAAGTTCCCCACTGCATGCTTACTCGGGGTCATAGTAACGCTGAGCACTCACAGCACTTCTTCAAAGCCGGGAACCATTTAATTTTCAAACACCTGCACTCTCACATTCTGCACTGAAACGAATGTTTTTAATGGGATCTATGCATACTGTGCAGTCATTTAGAAAATCTAGCTGAAGGTGATTCTTGATCAACTCTTCTTAAATTTCATCCTCAATTATTTGCTAGTGTCTGATTATGCACACTGGGGTTGTTTCGGAGTACCACCCAGCTGGCAGATGGGCCATGCGTTTGGACTTCCTCTGCGTGGAGACCAGGATATGGGATTTCTTCCGTGTCCTAGACTCAACGCTTCTCAGCTGGTGTCACACACTGGTGTCAGAGCTGGCTGGAAGTGGCTGTGACTGGCACAGGGCAGCTTGATGCCTCCTCCCACACAGGTCACAACTGCCACCCCTGTACCGAAACCCTGCCAGCTATGCCCAATACAGGGAGTACAGCAGAAAATTGTTCTTTCTTTCTTGTCAGTTTTTCAGCTCTATCCCAAATACCATGGGGATGTGGATGCTAAAACAAGAGAAGAAGCAGAGCAAGAGTGAGGCATGCTTGAAATTTCCAAATTCTTGAGAAGACCTTCCCAAAGATGAGTAGAGGGAAAGTGGTATGACAGCATCTTGAGTAGGGAAGAAATTAAAAACACTCCAAAGTGATCTTTAAATAAACACCATGCCTCCTCAAGGCCTAAACCTACTTTGAAGTTCCTAACAGAAGGAGCTGTAACTAAAAAAGGAAAGTGTCAGAGTGGGATGCATGTAGCTTTTTGAGAAGCGCAGTTTTCTGGAGACACAACACGTATCACAGTGCCCAAGGAAGTATGATTTAAGGATGTGAAAATCCTTCAGCAATAAAATCATTGGATAAAATGGAGATAAGCTGTTAAAACCAGAAGACGCAGAGGTGTGGAAGTATGTGGTTATCATTCCTCTAATTTAAGTCTTCTGTAGTGTCTATTTCTTAAAACTCCCCAGAGAGGAGATTAATCAAACAGTTCTGATATACTTTGTAATCTCATCACAGTTCCTTTTGTGTCACAGCTTCCCTTTGCTCAGGCCATCTGCAGTGTAATGAAATCCTTTCTTGTTTTGAGCTAACATGTCACAATTAGTTTTTCAGCTTCTATGCAAAGAATTTCAAATAATTCTTACTCTTTGCTGTTGCCGTATTTGCTCAGGGCATTAGCTATCTTATAGTAAAATACACTTATCACAAGTGTCTTGCCAAAGGCCCCTTCTATCTGCTTTCTAGGGATAAGCTATAAGATGTGTGGGATTTTCTTGTTATTTCACAGCCTTTCCAATAAAAGTTAAAGTCTTTTCTATCATAAATTTGGTGCTTTATCATTGCAGTGTAGCCCAAAGGGACCATGTTGGTATTTGGTGCTGATTAGAGACTATGTGCATTTGTTGAATGTTATTTGCCCCACAGTTGATGAGAAATTGATTTTCCTTGCCCTGCTTCTCATTTGGTTTGCATTATCTTCTCCTCTAGTATTTTCTAGTAACAAAATGCTTACTTTAAATTTTCTCTGGTTAATACAGATGGAGGAGGTTGCATGTTGAATACTGCTCATTTGAAGATGTGTATTGTACCTGTGCTTCGTGTGGAGGTGCACTTTAAATTACCTTGGCTAATGAAGCCTGTTCAAACTTTGCTCCATCTCTTGCATTAGGTGGTGCTTTGCCATGAACGCGTGACACCAGTGCTGTGCAGATGCCTTTCACTGCATGCAGCACTCTTGGTGGAAGTTAGGGTCTGGCTCAGCACCTCCTGACTGGCCTGAGATCATTTCCCCAGCAGAGTTGCGGTGCTTTCCTCTTTCCCCTGTCTTTTTTGTTTGGTGATGTTTCTTCCACTGCGTGTACTCTTTCACGTGGTAAACTTTTTATTAACTCTTATTAATATATGTTTTATAAATTCATATACATAAACACATAGCTGCCAGCAGAGCATGACAGCTGGCAGAAACAAGTACATTTTCCAGGTCAGAGACCCTGCTAAGGTAATTCTCTTTGAAGACACCACATTTAGTAATTGTAATTTGTCCATCGTACTACATTGCAATGTTTTCTGGTTCTGTTTTCCTACTGCTCAGGCTTTCAGATCTTGTGCCTGTGAGAAAGCTTAGTTTGACTTATGTTTTTAGCACGCTCTGTTAAGGAGATAATGCCTGATTTTGAATCTATAATGACGTTCATCTCACCTCACAGTTATAATTACAGACTGTATTGATTTCATACCAGGCTCTTTTTGGTTTTATTCTCCATATTAAAGATCTCAGAGGGTGATCAAACTTGTGGATATCGATCAATTCCTGGTTTGTCTCTGCCTGTGTTACATCATTTGTGCCATACAGGGGCAGATATGCACAGTTGGAGGTAAATCGGCTCCCTTACTAACACTGCTTAGCTGGGCAGAGAGTTACTTTGCCTTTGGTTTCCTGTCCTGAGCTGCGCTGAGTGCTAGGATTTGTCTCTAAGCTGATATGTTATTCTTGAAGCAAATTCATCTCTGACCTTTGTGCAATATGTTACAATAGGCCTAGGTCTATATTACTGTGCCATATAGTCCTTTACTGAGTGGAAATGTTTATTCCCTGCAGAAGTAATAATTTCACATGGCCTAGGAAATGAAAAAGTCAGGATCACAACTCATGTACTATGCACACAGTTTTGCTGTTATCTCAAACATATTTTCTTTAACAATAGCAACATATGTAACAATAGAAGTATAATAATAATAATAGTCATTTTCTTGTTTTGCATTTGTAGATTTTATTTTTTTAACTTGTAGGTTTTAACTTGTTTGTTTAGTGAATGAAATAACAATGCCTTAATACTCCCCATACCAAGAGAAAAGATTTAGACACCTACAGCATAATGGAAAAAAATGGCCTTGAAAGAGCAGGCCATGGAAATACTGTTTTGAGTGTGCTAACGTATGTAACATCTGTTAAGTACTGTGGCTTTGAAGTTTTCTCTGTTAAGAGTTCAAACAAAACAAGGATCGAGAAATGCAATAGCTTATTTCAGAATAAATCAAGTTTACCCTTTTCTGAGTTGCAGTCTAGAGTTTAATTCTTTCTTGCTTTTTTGCCATGAACACCAAATACCTGAGTTCAGCTGCATCTTTCATCTACCAGGTGACCCCTGAGAAAATGTATTTCATAAATGTATGCTGCTGCCTGAAAAAAATCCGTACCACTTTTTGCTGATTTCAGTTATAACCCTTCTTTTTGCAGCACTTCAGAAACTTTCTCCTGTCTACCTGGAAATAGAATTCTTGATCTGGCAATAGAACTTTTAATGCTTTTATTGAGCACTGACATTATGATTTATTATCGTATTTACAACCTGTGTCTTGAAAAAATAATCTATTGTCTTGAATAAATTATGGAGAATCTCTAATTCAACCAATCAATTTTCAGAAGGATATGACAATGCATAACTATATAAATGTCCACAAAACATGATGGTATAGCTGAGAAAGATTTCAGTGAGATAGAAAAATGTAGTTCTAGGCATCATGAAAGGTATTGATTCAAAAACATGTCTTCAATTTGTGCTGACAGTCCGAGTGTGGGTAATGTTACAGAAACCAGAATCTTCTATCTGTCCCCAGTTCCAAGTCTAAGCTCACACATCCTATATGACTAGGAAACCTAATGTTCCTCTGTAACAGAAAAAAATATGTTGGTCATCTGCTTGGTACAGGAACAGGGGTGTTCCAAAAAGCTATTCTGATTATGCTCCCTTTGTAGTCAACAGAAGGCTTCTCTGCGGAGAGGTTCAGAGTTACTAAGATAGGTTTCTGCTCTGAATTGCCTGCGAAAGGAGCCTGTCCTTCTCCTTTGCCTGCACAGGAAGCTTACAGAGGTTTAGGAGTAAGCTTTAATATTTTCTTTAATGACGCTGGTACAAAATGTAGTAGCGTATTAATGGTGTTTGACAGGGCATTGGATTTGGAAGATTAAAAAGTAGGACTGATTCCTATACAGGAAAAACTGAATTATTTAGACTGAGTAATAGAAACGAGAACAAATCTAATGCTACACAATGCAGACATGCATTTAGAAACAAATTGCAAGAATTTGTTTTGTACATGGTGGGATCATCAATTTCAGATGACAAAAGGATAAATATCTAAGTGTTTTAGTCAACACCAGGGTGCCCATGAGCCATGCTGTAATGTGACTATGAAAAACACTGGTGCAAATGTAACCCTAGAATCCATCTGACATATTGCCAGTGAAGGAAGCATTAATATTGGCATATAAGCCAATGGTGAGAGTTATTCTGGCCAGCTGTACTCAAAAGATGTATTCACGTAGGAAACTGTATAAAGTCTCCAAGAATGATCAAGGCTACTGGGAACCTGGCTTTAAAAAGAACACAAAACAGATTGAGAGGAATACGGTTGTTGTCTATAAATTCAAATTTTGGTGGAGAACCATGTAGGGGAAAGAGGTATTTGAGATGAGGAGCAGTATTTTAATAAGAATAAATGTGAACAGAAACACCACGAATTAGCATGAGTTAAAGGTCTGAAGAAAGTTTCTAAGCCTTTAAAGACCGGCATTCTAGACACCCTTCTAATATGGGTGGGTAGCAGTTGAAACGAGCATGACAGACCATACCAGGTCCACTACTAGCAAAATCTCAACAGCTCAAGTGCTAAGAAAGTGAGTTTTTAAGATAAATATATTATCTTACAGTCTTGAAACAAACTGTTGACATGTTAGATCCCACGGAATTTCAAAAAGCTCTTCATTAAATTTTAATTTTCATTAGCAGTCTTGAAACAAGTATCTTCCTTCGTCCCATCATCTCTTCTTTTAAGAGGGAAAGTGTTTGAGGAGACCCATCTTTAGTGAGCCAGCAGATGATGTCTTTCTCTATTTGCTGCATGTTTTGAAATTCTGGCAGTATATTAACTTTTCTTTGCAATAAAAAAGAATAAAATACATTTTTATTTTCATTCTATTTTAGGATTGAGTTGTTCTTCACAATGCAATTGGAATTTAAACTGATGTTACTTTTGTCCTACTGTTTATTTTCTTGCATATTTCATTAATTTGAACATAGTGATATAAAAATATTTGGGTTGGTTTTGGTTATATACAGAAGCAAGAATAGGCCATAAGCATTAATAAGCTTCATATGGACACCATGTAAATAAAACTTCCCGTTGGAATTCATGACTTTCCCTTAGTTCAGGGTCTTCGTACAGAAATTATGCTTGTTTTGGCCCTAAGCAAGTGTTCTTGGAACAAAATGCAGAGATCATCCATTTCCCAGATCTCTTGTTGTGTTCATACAGCAAAACGGATGTAAAGCAACCATGTGCACGGAAGCCACTGTCTTTCTGAGTTATCTACTGGCACTGGACTCAGAACGAACTTCTTGATGCAGTGCAGACTGAAATCTAATCATTTAGGCTGCAAGACATTCCTCCTGTTTAGTTCAAAGGTTTGTCACAGCAGCTTCTCTGACAATCCTCCTAGTTATTCAGTCACAGCAGGCTGTGAATCCTCTAATCTTCTTTACAGTACTCTCTAAGGAGAAGTCTGTTTCAATGCTGAACACATGGAGCTCTCACTGAGGTACCAGATTAAAACGTGAATAAGATTTTATTTTAATTAGTAATTTTGCAGTATGAACTATGCAAAAGAAAGTGGGATGAATGTTGAAAGTATCAATTAACTTTGAAAAATTGCTTTTCTTTAATGTTACTGGTGATATAAAGTTGTTTAATGGCACTGGATATTTACTATGATGTAAAAAATAAGGGCAGCATCGGTTCTGACACTAATCATTTTAGAACAAAAGTATAATATTCTAAGAAAGAACCATATGATAATAAGTGAGGCAGTCTTGCCTCACGTATTTCCTTATCTGGTGGTGGTGTATCATTGGGGCTTTTTTATCTGTAAGTGATCAAAACTGTCTGGGGCATCTGCCTGTTATCAGGAATTTTTAAAGGTGTTTCTTATTATATACACATAACATCTGTTACATTCAAGCACATCTGAATGCAAACTCATAACTTACTCACATAAGCATATAATAATTTATGGCTAAGGAAAAAAATGTCTTAATTAGAGTATGATCCAGTCCTACACAGAGTTCATGAGCACAGCACAAATCCTTCTTCAAACTTTCTGTTCTTCAGTTTTTATTAATATACAGGGAATAAAAAGCTAAAATGAAAACACTATAATGTTTCCCATAGTGAATTTTAAAAAAAGTTGCAATACAATGTCTCAAATTTGAAAATAGGTGCTTTCATTTCTCATCTGTTTTCATACAGATCCTAAAAAAATCACACCAGCATAGGACTGTAAAGAACTTTGAGACATCCTGTAATCCTAGTCCCCACAGCTGAAAGCAGGATGAAGTATACCTGGGCCATTCCTGACAGATTCTTGTCTAACCTGTTGTTAAAGATGTCTAGTGATGGCTATTACATAATCTTCTTAAAGAATTTATTCTAATGCTTCACTAGCCTCATTGTACAAATTTTTCTCAACATAAATCATTTTTGGTACCGTTTATCCCATCCACTGTGAACACAGGATAAAATGTATAGTCCCTTCTCTTTTGTCTTACTTTTTGGCCGTTTGAACATTTTCATTTTCTATTACTGTTTTTCTGCAAAGGGGAAAGATTTGGGAAAATGGTAATAATTGTATGATTGACTAAGAATATTAGTTAGTTTTATAATTTTTGGTGTGCGAGAGGTGTGAGTACCTGAATAAGAATCTTTTAGCTGATCTATGCTTCAGGAAGCTTTAATTCAACTAGCAAGGGTAAAAATAAAGGAGAAGGAAGTGGTGGCATAGAATCAGCTTGTGCGGCAACTAATAGCGGGCTATTGGGAACCCTGGCAGACTTTCACAATATACTGAACTTCTTGCCATGTACTATTATTGCCTATGCTAATTATATAAAATCAGCTCTGTGCAACCAACTTTGTTGCAATTCTGCCTCGGTTAGTGGTAAACTGCTATACAGCCACTTGTGCAGGAACTCATTTCGTGCAGCTTTCCCAGTATGACAATGAAACTTGGTGAGAGAGAGAAGGAACCTGTTCCTCTGAGATGACTTTCAGTTACTGCTGTCTAAGACCTTCCTTTCCCCTTCTGCAGGCTCCTGCCACATTCTTTTCCAAATTCAGCAACAAAGCAGGCAAGTTCCCTGTGGACAACAGATGATCACACATTTCCTCTCGAGTATCATTTATCTGGGGCATGGAGTAAGACTGGGCTGCCAGACCCCATTGACTTCTCATCTGATCCTCATATCTTGTCTTGTGCTGCACAAAATGGGAAGTTTTAGTCTTAAATAGCTAATATTTGGAAAATGAGTAAACAACAGGAGACAGGGTATTTTAAGAAAAAGTATTGGACAAGATTAATTATAGGCATGAATACTTACACTAGTCATGAAGTAATAATCAGTTTTCCTTTACTAAATGATAATAAACATTCTGTCTTAGATTTATTTGTCTCTTAGATTTATGAAGAAAGACACGGATATATTTGCAATTGTTTGGTGCAATTATATTACACACACTAATGTACCTGTCTCAATGCTCATTGCTTTGATTCTTTCCCCACAATTGACTCAACAGATAATAGCAGAGATAGTATTTTTAATAAATTATCATTTTTTCCTTCACAAAAAAAGGTATGTTCTTACTTTGCAAAATGTTAGGTCAATGGAGGATTTACACAAAATCCTTTTAATTAAAGAAATAAATCAGTGGCAAAGTATGACAAACTATACCCTTGTTTTCTTACACATTCTAAAAAAAGAATTTCTCCCATTTATACAGTCAGAAATAAATATATACAAATATTATGAATATATAATTTAAAATAATGCAAGGAAAGACAAAAAAAAGCAGCATTTCACTCTGTGTAATGACATTCCTGTCCCTTTACTCGCTCCATTTAGTCTTCAAGGAAAAACTTCCAAATTCGCTACCTTTTTAGCTTCAGGCTACCTACTTGATTGTTGTGCAGAGTGAATGGCATTAAATAGCACGGGTAACTGCATCCTGCAGAACAGATAGAATTTAAAGGCTGTAGGAAAATACATCTCAGCAATGATTACAGCAAGTTTAATCCATTTTGGTACAGGCAGCACACCATCACCTTTCTGTTTAGTTTGCAGGTTCCCAATTTAGCCATTGCAGAAATTCAAATCAAAGCACTAAAAGTGACAAGCTGTGAAAGAAAGACCTAAGCAGAAGGAATATAAGTGCTAAGAAAAGTATTTTTATTTTTTAATACGTTAATGTCTTTTCAGTCAGGCTTACAAAATGTACTGGATACGTTTGATCTGTTTACAATTTCAAGTACTGCAGTGATTAGCTGGAAACAGCTAAGGAAAGGTACTAGTCTCTTTATAAAATATGCTTGTAACTATGTTTAAACTGGGATTTTTCAGAAGTGCCCAGCATTGGCCTTGTTTTACTTTATCTCAGGTCAATTGGAGTTTAGTGCCATGAGTGTCATCTTTTTGGGTCCCTGGTGTTCCTACAATAATCAAGGATTTCTGAAGACTGTGCAGAGGGTTGATACTGGGTCTGTTTCACCAGGGTGCTGAGACTGTTCATGTGATAGGACATAGTTTCTCTAAGATGCATCTGCTTGGTGAATTGATGTGTTGCAACTAGTGGATGGCAAGCACTAATAAGCACGGTAATTTTCTTGGTCGAGGTAATTGAGCTAAATGAAGTGCATTACTCACTAAGAACATGCTACCAGCAGGAGTTCTCTTTATTAACCTGGCTATGCACCACATAGCAAATTGCCTCTTAATCTTTGTTTGTTTTTTTATCTTTTTTTGCTATTAGCCAAATTAGAGAGGAAAAAATCTCCTTTATGGGCCTGAGAAGGAGTGGTGTAGCCTACTAGGTAATAGGATATGGCTATGAAAAAGGCAAACTATGAGCACAAAACTCAGTCTTACTGAACCACCTGTGCTCATATGGCAGTTTGCAACACTGGAGCTCCCTTTTTCTGAAAATGTTGAAAGCTGGGTTTCTGCATTTGCAAAAGCAGAATCAGAAGAGTACGTTTACTGGGTGGAAATGTTAAACGTATTTTGTATAATTTTTATGTTTTATTAAAATTTATTTAGTGCATTTTATATAAACATGTTTTGTTCATAATACCTAGATTCTGAAGGTGGCATATGAGATGTAATTTTTTGTTCCTCTCTAAACATAACCCAGAATATATGAGATCATGAGGTGAAATCTAAAAGTATCTGAAGTCCCAGTTGCCCACTGTATTTTTTTCTTTATGTACTCCTGGATATGCACCCTGTGAATATGGATTGTCATTTAACACGGCATTTTGCAGAGCAGAGTTCATGATCCTCGACTGGGGTTTTGCAGAGTAGAGTTCATGATCCTTGACTGGGGTTTCAGAGTACTGCCTTAGTATAAATAGTACATTGTAATCACCTTGGTAATCTGGGAAGATGAAATGCTTTTACAACTTTAGCCAGGCTTAAAGGCTTTTAAAAGACACAGAGGAGAGAAGAGGTCATAGAAGCTCTTCGCATCCCTCCATTTTCTCTGCTCTATGCTCTCTGATGCTTTGTTTACCATTCCTCCATACTCTGCTTTTTCTAGGACTTGCTGCAACTTCTGTGTCTCATCCCCTGATGCCAGGCATCCACCACTACTTGTTCTTTAGGCATCTGTCTCCCCTCTACTCTTACATGCCAGAACACTTTATACAGTCCTCCTCTTCATCAGCTACCACATGCCACAGGCTTTTTGTTGGTTCCCAGCCTTCAGTGTAGGGTCATACAAAGGTCTCACCTTTGCCTCTCCTATGCCACCTTTGTGATCATCTAAATCATGTCTTTTTAATTTTTTTTTTGTTAGATTTTGGGTTCCAGACAGTACCCTCAGAAAGCATGTTGTTATTTTCTCTTCTGTACAAATGGCTATATTCTTCTGTTTGCAGAGCAAGGTGGTCTGGAGACCTTTGCTTTCGGTGGTGGCTGTAGTGCTTGGGCCACAGCTGCAGCTCCGGCTGAGTGGCAGCTGTGACTGTGCCTGGGCCTGGCCGTGGGCCCCACTGATCCTGACCCACACCTGCAGACTGACACCCCGCCTGGCCTCAGCCCAGCCCTGCCCGGCTGTCCCGGGGCTGTGTCTGACCCTGGTTCCCCTCACCCGGCACTGACTGGCTGACTGCCTTCCCGGCTTGGCCCCAGGCCTGCCTTGTCACCACAGACTTGCCTGATGGTCTGGGCTCTGGGCTGGCCTTGGCTGCTACCCCTGGGCCTGCTCTGCTTGCCTTGCTCGGGGCTGGGCCTGGGCTCTGGCTGAGGAGGCCCCTGCACTGTCCTCCACATTGCCAGCTCCCCATCCCTGAGGCAGGGGCTGGTCCTTGTGGCTCCCTGGTGATGTGCCATATTTGCTTAAGTGCTACGCAGTATTGCATGTAAAATGCTTGCACTGCATTTCAAAAAAGCGCAGTATTGTGTGTGCACATGCAAGTTTTTATGAACCCTCCCCAGCAGAAAGCAATCTCGATGTATTATAAAGGCTACAATGATGTTTTGTGCTAGTTCCTTGTTAGTAAGACTCCACTGTCTTCTATTAGAGTGCAAATTAGGTCCTGAGTGTTGTTCTGTTCCCTCATTTCTTGCTGTGAAGAGACAGCGTAGTCTTAGCCCGCCCTCCCAGAGATTATTATTGCTCAGCAAATAGCTATTCGTGGAAATTACCTATCGTCCGTTACATTGTCATTAAAGATGGAGGGAAGAAACAATATATTGGCAGACAGGGCTGACTTGGGTGCAATCCTGTCAAGGCCATTAGGAAACAGACATTAAAAGTTTCAGTCACTTGGCCTTAATTCAGTGCCTTGGCACATCAGCCATTCTTGTGTGTTTCCTTTTTCAGACATAGTGGCTGAGACCAATGCTGTGTCTCTCTACTATTTATTAATGTCCATCACCATGTGCTGCTGTGTTTTAAAAATGAGGATGTGCTGAGAGGGAAAGCCAGAAATATTTTTTTTTTCTTGTGGACAAATAGTTTCTATGGGAATTTTCAGGAGTAAATGCAGTCTTTGTCAAAGCTGTCATTCACTTAGCAAGAGTGACAAAAATTATTTGTTCTTTCAGAGGAAGTTCAAAAACCTGTCTTCCTATTAATAGATAATACAGGCTGTGCAGCACCATGAGTAAAAAGCTACTCTAAAGCAGCTGAACTGGAAGAAGGACACAGCTGGTGCACAATCTTCCAAACTGCCATACATATAAGTAGTCTTACTGATTACACATAAGTTAATTACATTAGTATAATTGTTCATAAAGTAATATTACCTAAGATTTTAAAATTTAAAGTCCTTACATGGAAGCTCATTACCTTCCCCTGAAATTCTGCATGGAGAGACACAGGTCTGATCTAAATGAAAAGTGTGCTGTTTCAAACAGGACAACTGCCTTCTTCCCTCTTCCTTACTCTATGTATCTGAGCCTGCACAGATGCATTTTAAAAAATTAAGTCACAGTAACAGAAGGTAAGGTGATTTCCATGAAAGTAGAGGTGCTCTGGATGTATATGGGTTGTGAACAGATACACATCCACAAACCTTACCTTATTATGTATCTTACTCACATAAGATATGGGCATACTGATGATTTCTTACTGTGCAGATCAAGTGACTTTTTATTAAACTTTGACTCTTGGAGGATGATTAGTGTAGGAAAATAGTCTTATCTAAGTCAAAACATGGTACCAGGACCGTGAGTACACCAACAGGCCTTAATGGCCCTGAGCAGCCTCCCAGTGGGACTTCCACCTGCCCATGGGCCTGGGGTGTCCACTTAAGCTCAGGCCTTAGTCACTGCCTGAGCTACGCCTAGGTGTGTCTAGCTCCAGTTCTGTCTCCAGTCCTGTCTCCTGGATGGGCTTTGGAACCATGTTGTAGCCTTGTCTCCAGTCCCGTCTCTGACGCTGTCTTTTTTGCTCCTGACTGGACTCCCTGAATGGACCCTAAACCTAGTTCCTCACTTTGCCTTGTTATTCTTAGTCTTACCCTCTTACTAGGATCCTGCTCTGCTTGCTGTGTTCAGACCTCGAAGGACTGCACCTTGTTGGTAAGGACACTGCTTGCTCTGGGGTTACCCTTGGCTCGCATCTCCCCTTCCCTCAAGGAGCAGCTGGCCCTTGCTGCTCCCTGAAATACAGCTGCACAAAATCTGAGATTCCAGTTAAGAAAATTCTACCAGCCATTTCGCCAACCTTGATTTCATTCAACCAACAAAATTATGGCTCTTTCCATAACAGTGTCATAGAAACATAGAAAGGTTTGGTTTGGTTTGGAAGGGACCTTGAAAGATCATCTAGTCCAACCCTTCTGCCATGGACAGGGACATCTTCCACTAGATCAGGTTGCTCAGAGCCTCATCCAACCTGACCTTGAACACTTCCAGGGATAGGGCATCCACAATTTCTCTGGGCAACCAGTGTCTCACCACCCTCATCATAAAAAAAATTGTTCCTTACATCTAATCTAAATCTACCCACTTCTAGTTTAAAATCATTACCCCTTGTCACTCTGGGCCTGGGAAAAAGTCTCTCTCCATCTTTCTTATAAGCCCCTTTTATATATTGAAACGCTGCAATAAGGTCTCCCAGGAGCCTTCTGTTCTCCAGGCTGAACAACCACAACTCTCTTAGCTTTTCTTCCTAGGAGAGTTGTTCCAGCTCTCTGACCATTTTTGTGGCCCTCCTCTGGACCTGCTCTAACAGGTCGATGCTTTTATTGTACTGGGGACCCAGAGCTGGAGGCAGAGGGGCTCACCAGAGCAGAGTAGAAGGGCAGAATCACCTCCCTCAACCTGCTGGCCACGCTTCTTTTAATGCAGCTCAGGGTAGAATTGGCTTTCTGGGCTGCAAGAGAACACTGCCAGCTCATAGCTAATTTTTCATTCACCAATATTTCCAAGTCCTTCTCTGCAGGGCTGCTCTCAATCCATTCATCCCCCAGCCTGTACTGATATTGGTGATTGTCCTGACCCATGTGCAGGACCTTGCACTTGGCCTTGTTGAACCTCATGAGGTTCATATGGGCCCACTCATCAAGCCTGTCAAGGTCTCTCTGAATGGCATCTCTTCCCTCCAGTGAATCAACCGCACCATTCAGCTCGGTGTCATCTGCAAACTTGCTGAGGCTGCACTCAATCCTGCTATGTCATTAATAAAGGTATTAAATAGTATTGCTCCCAGTACAGACCCCCGAGGGACACCACTTGTTACTAATCTCCATTTGGACATTATCCAAATATAGATTAAACAGTGACAGCAAAAACTCCTGGACAGTGGGACTCTCAGTTGACTGTCCTGTTGAGTTGTACGAACAGTCCTTGATATGGTTTTGACTAGCCAAACTAGCACTTTTCCAAATAATTCCCAGGTATGGGAATACCCAGAAATTAGCATTGAGCAAAGATAATTCACAACTGACACTTTTTCAGGACGCATTTTGTATTGTTCCAGTTGGCCTCAGTGCTAGAGAGTGATTTGAGCATGTTTCATTTGCTGCTGTTTTTGTAGACTATGTGCATCTATTTGACTCAAATTCTCCATATGCATACATATTTATGTAGCTTTCCTCTTGACATAAAGGGAGTTGTTTCCTTAAAAATATTCTAGTGAGTAAATTTGAACACATAGACTCAATAAGGTAGTGACCTTGATCAAGAACTATGTCGGAATAGACTCCCATGTATCTTCAGGGGCAATGAATTAAATTCTCTCAAAGGCACATTTTTAAAATGATTCTTCCTCCAGCTCTGAAAGTCGTAGAATAGATCTCTTTAGTTTAGTTTCATGCCAATGCAATGACACTAGCACCATGCCTTCCAAGCTCTACTGCAGAATTTAGTAACTGTTCTGACAGTAGAATTTACTAAAGATTTACTGTATTTTTAGAAGCTGTTGCTCAAATTAGACTGACTAGATATATCTGGATGCACACGACAATGAGTCAGAACAGCTCTGAGAAGAGAATGTTTAACATAAACATTTTTAATTTCCTTTTAACAGACAGATTTTGTCTTCTACTAATAAGCAAAATAACCCCTTTGTTTCATAAGCATATTGTAATTATGCTAACCATGGTTACGGGATTTACCAGTGGAACTGTAAGCATGTAATAACATATCCCACAACAACAAAAAGGGAGATGCTTTGTCTAGGTTTTCATTGTTGACCTGCTGATTCACATTCAAATTACCAAGTTATTTATAACATTTCCAGTCATTCTAATCAGAGTTATTTTTAATTGCATGTATTATTTTATAGAGGCATATGCATTAGTATTTTACTTGATTATTCCTTGTCACTGCAGCACAAAGTCGGTCTTGGTGAAGGAGCGGAAATAGATAATCTCTATAAATTAAATAACTCAGTGTCAGGGAAAGGCTTTTGCTTTGTGTCATCAGGATAATCAAAATAATAGAACGCAAAAGCAGGCAGGAGGAGTTTCTACCCTGTTCTGGACTGAGCGTATTCATTATTTTCCACTCAAAGGGGTCTCAGCAGGCTGGGGGGACAGACTAGCAGGAACTTAAATGAAGCTTAGCAAAGGCAAATGCAAGTTTCCATACCTGAAATGGAATAACCCCATGCAAGAGTAAAGGCTTGAAGCTGACTGACTAGGAAACAGTTTTGCATAAAAGGATCTGGGGGTCCTGGTGGCCAACAAACTGAATATGAATCCACAGTGTGTTCTTGCAGCAATGAAGGCTGACTACATGCTATGCTTTAGAAAATGCGTAGGGCGAGCGGTTATTTCCTTCTGTGTGACATTTGTGAGGTTGCATCTGTGTCCAGCTGTAGTCTTCCCTGTACATGAAAGGCACTGACTGCATGGTGCAACACTAGCAGAGGGCTATTAAGATGACTGGGGACTACAGCCCAAGATATATGAGGAGATGCTGAGAAAGCAGGGTTTGTTCAAACTGGAGATGAAAAGTTGACAAGATGGAGGTAATTGCAGTGTTCCACTACCCAGTGAGTGGTTATAGAGAACATGAATCCAGACTGTTCTTGGAGGTGCACAGCAAAAACATGAGAGGCAACAGAAGCAATGAGCAAAGGAAAATTCAATTATCTGTAAGGTAATAATTTTCATAATAAGGATGGTCAAACAATGGACCAGATGGCCCAGAGAAACTGTGGAAACTCCATTCTTGGAGATACACATTCACAATTATACTGAACAAAGTTCTGGGCAACCTGATCTAACTTGGGAGTTGGGTCTAACCTCTAAATTTGTCTTGCTCTTAGCAGGAGTTTGAACCTCATTCCTTTTGGAGCAGCCTTCCAACCTGAGCTGTTCTATGAGGCTGTTTAATATCTTCAACAATGACATAGGCAGTGGGATCGAGTGCACCCTCAGCAAGTTTGCTGATGACACCAAGATGAGTGGTGCAGTTGACATGCCTGAGGGATGGGATGCCATCCAGAGGGACCTGGACAAGCTCGAGAATTGGGCCTGTGTGAACCTCATGAGGTTCAACAAGGCCAAGTGCAGGGTCCTGCACGTGGGTTGGGGCAACCCCCAGTATCAATACAGGCTGGGGGGATGAATGGATTGAGAGCAGCCCTGCAAAGAAGGATTTGGGGGTACTGCTGGATGTAAAACTGGACGTGAGCTGGCAATGTGCACTTGCAGCCCAGAAAGCCAACTGTATCCTGAGCTGCATGAGAAGCGTGGCCAGCAGGTTGAGGGAGGTGATTCTGCCCCTCTACTCTGCTCTGGTGAGACCCCAGCTGGAGTACTGATCCAGCTCTGGAGCCCTCAGCACAGGAAAGCCATGGACCTGTTGGTGTGGGTCTGGAGGAGGGCCACAAAAATGATCAGAGGGATGGAACACTTCTCCTAGGAAGAAAGGCTAAGAGAGTTGTGGTTGTTCAGCCTGGAGAAGAGAAGGCTCGGGGGAGACCTTATTGTGGCATTTCAATACTTAAATGGGGCCTACAAGAAAGATGGGGACAGACTTTTTCCCAGGGCCTGTTGTGACAGGACAAGGGGTAAAGGTTTTAAACTAAAAGAGGGTAGATTTAGACTAGATATAAGGAAGACATTTTTCACTATGAGGGTGGTGAAACTCTGGAACAGGTTGCCCAGAGAGGTGGTAGATGCTCCATCCCTGGAAACATTCAAGGTCAAGTTGGATGAGGCTCTGAGCAACCTGATCTAGTTGTAGATGTCCCTGATCCTTGCAAGGGGGTTGGACTAGATGACCTTTAAAAATCCCTTCCAACCCAAATGATTCTATGATTCTATGAATCTGCGCTTCTGCTGGAGACAGATGGGGTTCACCTGTCGCAAAGGGGGAAAAGGATTCTGGCTCAGGAGTTAGCTGGCCTTGTTGAGAGAGCTTTAAACTAGATTTGAAGGGGGAAGGGGATAAAACCAGGCTTTCTAAGGATGATCCTAGGGGTGGCATGCCTGTGTTGGAGATGAGATCAATAGCCCAACTGAAGTGCATTTACACCAATGCACGCAGCATGGGCAATAAACAGGAGGAGCTGGAAGCCACTGCACAGCAGGAAAACTATGATGTGGTCGCCATCACGGAAACATGGTGGGATGACTCACACAACTGGAGTGCTGCAATGGATGGCTACAAGCTCTTTAGAAGGGACAGGCTAGGAAGGAGAGGTGGAGGGGTAGCCCTGTATGTTAGGGAGTGTTTTGACTGTCTAGAGCTCAACGACAGTAATGATAAGGTTGAGTGCTTACGGGTAAAGATCAGAGGGAAGGCTAACAAGGCAGATATCCTGGTGGGAGCCTGTTATAGACCACCCAATCAGGATGAGGAAACAGATGAAGTATTCTGCAAGTGGTTGGCTGAAGTCTCACAATCCCTAGCTGTTTTTCTCGTGGGAGACTTCAACTTACCAGATATCTGCTGGAAATACAACACAGCAGAGAGAAAGCAGTCTCGGAGGTTCCTGGAGTGTGTGGAAGATAACTGCCTGACACAGCTGGTAAGCGAGCCAACCAGGGGAGGTGCCCTGCTGGACCTGCTGTTTATGAACAGAGAAGGCCTGGTGGGTGATGTGGTGGTTGGAGGCCATCTTGGGCTCAGCGACCATGACATGATAGAGTTTTCAATTCTTGGAGAAGTAAGGAAGGGGGTCAGCAAGACTGCTACCCTGAACTTTAGAAGGGCAGACTTTGGATTGTTTAGGAGCCTGGTTGACAGAGTCCCTTGGGAGGCACTCCTGAAGAGCAAAGGAGACCATGAAGGCTGGATGTTATTCAAGGAGGAAGTCTCAAAGGCGCAGGAGCAGGCTGTCCCCACGTGCCATAAGTCGAGCAGGCAGGGGAGAAGACCGACCTGGCTGAACAGAGAGCTTTGGCTGGAACTCAGGAAAAAAAGGAAAGCCTACTACCTTTGGAAGAAGGGGCAGGTGCCTCAGGAGGACTACAAGGATGTTGTGAGGTTATGCAGGGAGAAGATTAGAAAGGCGAAGGCCCAGCTGGAACTTAAAATGGCCACTGCCGTTAAAGACAACAAAAAAAGTTTTTACAAATATATCAGTGACAAAAGGAGGGCCAGGGAGAATCTCCCTCCTTTGTTGGATGTGGAGGGAAACATTGCCACGAAGGATGAGGAGAAGGCTGATGTACTTAATGCCTTCTTTGCCTCAGTCTTTAATAGTCAGACTGGTCATCCTTGGGGCTTTCAGGCCCCTGAGCTGGGAGACGGAGATAGGATGCAGAATGAAGCCCCAGCTGTCGAAGAGGTGGCAGTCACTGACCTGCTCCTCCACCTGAATGCTCACAAGTCCATGGGGCCAGACGGGATCCACCCGAGGATACTGAGGGAGCTGGCAGAGGAGCTTGCCAAGCCACTCTCCATCATTTATCAGCAGTCCTGGTCAACCCAGGAGGTCGCAGATGACTGGAAGTTAGCAAATGTGATGCCTCTCTCCAAGAAGGGTCGGAAGGAGGATCCGGGGAACTACAGGCCTGTCAGCCTGACCTCGGTGCTGGGGAAGGTCATGGAGGAAATCATCTTGAGCGCCATTACGCGGGACGTGCGGGACAACCATGGGATCGGGCTCAGCCAGCATGGGTTTATGAAAGGGAGGTCCTGCTTGACTAACCTGCTCTCCTTCTATGACAAGGTGACCCGCTGAGTGGATGAGGGGAAGGCTGTGGATGTTGTCTGCCTGGACTTTAGTAAGGCCTTTGATGCTGTCTCCCACAGCATTCTCCTGGAGAAGCTGGCTGCTCATGGCTTGGATGTGTGCACTCTGCGCTGGGTTAAAAACTGGCTGGACGGCCGAGCCCAGAGAGTAGTGGTGAATGGAGTCAAATCCAGTTGGCATCCAGTCGAAAGTGGTGCTCCCCAGGACTCAGCATTGGGGCCGGTCCTGTTCAATAGCTTCACTGATGATCTGGATGAGGGGATTGGGTGCACCCTCAGTAAGTTTGCAGATGACACCAAGTTGGGTGGAAGTGTCGATCTGCTGGAGGGTAGGAAGGCTCTGCAGAGGGACCTGGACAGGCTGGATCATTGGACCGGGGCCAACTGTATGAGATTCAACAAGGCTAAGTGCCGGGTCCTGCACTTGGGTCACAACAACCCCATGCAATGCTACAGGCTTGGGGAGGAGTGGCTGGAGAGCTGCCTGGTGGAAAAGGACCTGGGGGTGTTGGTTGGCAGCCAGCTGAATATGAGCCGACAGTGTGCCCAGGTGGCCAAGAAGACCAGTAGCATCCTGGCTTGTATCAGGAATAGTGTGGCCAGCAGGACCAGGGAGGTGATAGTGCCCCTGTACTCAGCACTGGTGAGGCCACACCTTGAGTACTGTGTTCAGCTTTGGGCCCCTCACTACAAGAAGGCCATCGAGGTGCTGGAGCATGTCCAGAGAAGGGCAACAAAGCTGGTGAAGGGTCTAGAGCACAAGTCTTATGAGGAGCGGCTGAGGGAGCTGGGGTTGTTCAGTCTGGAGAAAAGGAGGCTGAGGGGAGACCTTATTGCTCTCTACATCTACCTGAAAGGAGGTTGTAGTGAGGTGGGGGTCGGTCTCTTCTCCCAAGTAACGAGGGATAGGACGAGAGGAAATGGCCTTTAAGTTGCGCCGGGGTGGGTTTAGGTTAGATATTAGGAAAAACTTCTCCCCTGAAAGGGTAGTCAGGCATTGGAAGAGGCTGCCCAGGGAAGTGGCTGAGTCTCCATCCCTGGAGGTATTTAAAAGACAGGTAGACGTGGTGCTTGAGGACATGGTTTACTGGTGGACTTGGCAGTGCTAGGTTAACAGTTGGACTCGATGATCTTAAGGGTCTTTTCCAACCTTAACGATTCTATGATTCTATGAATGTAGACTATTCCAAGATTATTGTTTTCTAGACTTCATATTTATTTCTATTTTAGAAAAACAAACAGTCACCTAAGCTTTTTCCAAAGGTTGAATGACCCTAGATTTTCCCCTGAAGGAACATTACTGTTTAATTTATTTGTCTCTTCTCAGGAAAAGACGTTCTTAATACTCTGGTTGCGGAGACGAATGCTGATTTAACGGTATAGCTCAGCAAAAAAAATGTACAGTGTAAAAAGCTTTTAGGTCAGAATGATGTGACAAACATTCTGGCTATTCAGGGCAGCATTCTGGGCCTTACTCCTTTGCTAAGGTAGAGTAATAATAACTGAGCAGCAGGATTGTTAGAATTAGTATATAAGTGTAGTTGGGCAAATCCTTTTCCTCATTCCTGCAATTTAGGATGACGTACAAAACAAACTATCAAAAGCACATACTAAATGAATACCTCATATATATAGTTGCCTTAGAATTGAAATAAAGTTCTTCAGATCCTTACAGGACAGGAGGGAGTTTTAAAGAACTGAAGTATGGCACACAGAAACGTTAAGTCAGGATGTCAGGAAAAAAGCCTCAAATTTTTTAATTTAATTTACTCACTTAGCATCTTCTTTCCCATCATTGAGCTGACGTTGTTCCTGTTGAATTGTCTGAGCTGGTTCAGTTGATTTTTCAGTTTTTGAAGGCTCAGGTGGTTTTGCTGGTACTGTATCTAGAAAAAAGGTTTTAATTTTTGAATACCAACTCTTAAAGAATTATGATAATATTTTTGGAGGAATCACAGCTTGGCTGCCATTATCTCTTCAGTGGACAAGCACCACACAACACTGATTCTGGGACCTGACCTTTGAATAATTTCCTGCATAAATCTATTTCTGTGCCAGCTGTACAGAACATGTTTATGATGAGCGTACCTTTTAGAATTTGTAACTGATTTGCAATTTTTAAACTAGATGCATCTGTAGTCAGCTCAACAATGATCAATACAGAGCTCTTCTATATTTATAAGCGACAAGAACTCATGCAGTATGATAGAATTTTAGTGTGTGCTTATTTAAAAAAATATGTAGAGGACAGATAGATAGATAGATCTGTCCAGAAATGCCTTGTGAAATACAGGAAGAAAAATGAGGAGTAGCTTATTTGCTTATGCATAGCAAATGCTAATGACATTATTTATACTCCAGTGTTTGAATTGCATTAAACCTCTTGTTGCTTCAGCTGCCATGACAGTCCTGTTTGTTGCTGGGTAAATTATGATTGAAATATATCATTAAAGATGTGAGCATGTAGAACTTTGACTAGTCTATTTCTTCAGTTTTGTTACAAGTAACTTTTTTTAACGGAGTTTAAGTGGGAAGCTTGTAGAGTTTGAAACAAACTCTATGCAAGTGGTATAGTCTCTTGCCATTTAAGTGGCCTTATGTGATTAATTTTTACAATTAGTCCTATATCTTTATTTTAAATTTTCATGCAGAAAAATAATCTGAAAGCTCTCATCAGTCTGACACTTTGCATAAAGGAGGAACGAGCTCAGCCTTCATAAATAATTTAATTAATATGATTATAGAGGAAAAAGCTTGTCAGCAAAACATCATAACAAATAAATCAAGAACCTGTTGTGTATGCTGTATTTTAAATTCAAGACAGCTCAAAGAAAATGAAACATGGAGTATTTTGGATAGATAGCGTAAGATTAGTTTTCTGATAGTTAATCTCCATATTTAGAGAGTTGTTATTAATTTCAGAGGGGTAAAAGCAGTTACAACAGTAAAGCTGCTGAGCTGGAAGGTTGTTGCTTGAAATGGTATTGAAACAAAACTGAGTGAAGGACAGCCAGTCAGTTTGTTTACAGCACTTGATAAACCAAACTACCCTCCTACCACTGTTTATTCAGATTTGGGATAATATTTTCTTCCAAGCATCTATTAAGAACAGACACAATGTTTCTTGAGCTGAATTTCAGACTTTCACCAGATGAACAATTGATTACAGGACCAGTGGGGCATTTCCAGTGTTTTTTCTTAGTATTTAGGTTAAGAAGCAAGAATGCCTTGTGTGAGCCCTGCTACTCTTACAGGAATTCATTTCTTAAACAGGATCAGAGACGAGACCTAGACAGAGGTACCTGTGGATGCCAGAAATACTCAAACTGGAGTCAGACAAGGAACTGAAGAGAAAGCAAAGAAATCCATGTTCCCCAATGTGCTGGTCAACTGGGTTTTGATTTAGCAAGTTGAGGGGTTAATTTTCAAATAGTTACTTGGAGAAACGTAGCACTATTGAGTATGAAGAGACAGTCTGCAGGATTTATATTACTTACCACCTGTAAGCTGGGAAGATTTTTGTGAGCAATTCCATTTAAAACTCTGATGTTTGACTGGATTTATGGCTTAAATTGATAACAGTATCTTGTCTACTTAATGGAAATGCAGATTATTGTTTCCTTTCTGCAGCAGTTAGTATTGCAGTACTATCTTAAGGAAAAGTCTGTTGAAAATATAACACTACAGAATGTTTCATCTTACCTGAAGGATCTGCCAGGGAATTTTAAAGGTACAGAATAGCACACATTCAGGGGAGTGAGGACTCCAAAGAGGACTCTTGCTGTTCCTGTCCCCAGGAAGGTTCAAGCAAGCATGAAAGCGTTTCTTACCATTTGATTACAGAGGTTAAAAATGCTTTTCTGGGAGTTCCAGACAAGAAGACTTTTTTTTTTGGTTTTTTTTTTAGGAAGGAGGAATTTTAAAATGGGTTCAGGCTTCTATCACAGTGAATACATTCTGATAGTGAAATAGAATTTATTTCTCCTAGGAATTTCATAGACATCCTGTGGAGGAAAATTGAAGTGGAGCTGCAGTTACAGAAAATAAAGGGGTTTTGGACCTATTTATAACTGACTAATTTGTGGGTCTTGCTACGGAACCTTAACCTGTTAAAATTCTATTTAACCCTTTCCCCAGGAGCTCTCTACAAATGATGCTACTGACTTTGGCACACAATCCTCCTGTGGTTTTGTGGTCAACATGACATGATGTAGAAAAGAAGATGCAAGAGCCAAAAATTTCAGCACTTGCTGCGGTTTCTGCTCCCTTCTGAATTCATGGTTTGTAGTTTCCCAGTTCTCCCTGCCCTGACTCCCCCAGCCAAAAAGCCATGTACTCAAGAGTGACAGCAAGGCTAATCTCAACATTTCTGTAATTACCTCACTTTGGGAATTTTCTTTGTTATAGTAATTACCCCTAGTTCCGTCTAGACTAGCAGAGAATACAACCTGATAGGAACAATTAGAGTAGTGAAATGATGCTGAAGGCCTGGCATCCAAGCTATATCTGTTTCAGGCAACTGTATTTCAAACCAGTTCTATTGTGATCCTCTGAAATGAATGAACATCAGCAGCTCGAGTAAAGTAGGTTGACTCACAGAGTGCTTCTTCTGGTTTGGTTTTATTCTAAAGGAATCCAGTCATACATTCCTAGAGGTTTTTTGGTGAAAAAAACAGAGCGCAGTGGGGGACAATCAGGGAATTTGGTTCAGGAGGGCATTCTTCATCTGAAATAAAATGCCAGTGTAGACACACTATTTAGAGCAACAGACTGCTGAATAAGACAATCCATCTCTGGAATGACAACATGTGTATGGGAAAGGAAGACCACAAAGTAAAAAAATATGGTGTTTGCACATAAGCACCCTACTGCGGAAGGGTAATGGCTTCTCAGCCTGCTAGATACTCTCACAGTATTCAGTCTGAAGTCTGAACGCACACCAGCCATTCAATGCTGACTGGACTCAGACTGATGGAAAACATTGTAATCCCATGAATATTCCAAACTTCCACAAGTTTTTAGAGTTCATAAATCTCCAGGATCAGCACAGGGCTTATTTGCATTAGGATTAGGATATCACAGCCTAGCACCTCTGCCAGCTGTATGTCAAGTTTTAATTGTTTCTTTCTGTGTGAAATTGTGAGGGCTGTCTGTGTAGTCACATTTAAAATACCCTAGTTGCTCTTCACTGCTTAAATCTAGCTCATACCCCTCTGACTTATGAGACCAGCCCCAGAGGAATGGCTTTAAGAACAATGTGGTAGTCATTTTAGGGAACGTTTAGAGTACAACAGTTGGTTTCTAGAATAAATAATGATCCATCAGGTAGATGGCAAGGCTTACAGGACAACAAAGAAATCTTCTGTTGGCTTTACGTAACTTTGGTCATGGTAAAGAAATCATGAATGAGAAAAGCAAGGCAGAATTATGCCAAGGCACTAACATCTAAAGCAATTTTCAAAACAGAGAGATCCACACTTACTCAACAAAATACGGGATTTGAGTTTTTCTAAATGATATCCATTCCCATTATATTGGAATATAGGTAGGTAAAGCTGCCAACGTATTAGTAGTGGGAGTTGAGGAATGCAGCCCACTGGTGTCTATGTATTCTAGATCATTTGGCCTCTCCATAAGAATAATATAATTTAAAATTGAGTTGGGATAAGTGTGGCTGGTTCTGTTTTAAGATGGAAGGGAAGAGCGCCAGCTGTGGAGGTGTAATTTTGTGGGCAAAACACTGCTTAATGGAATCCCTCAGAAAGAGAGCTGGTTAAACTGAGAGGCCCACTGAAACCTCGTCATACCAGCAATCTGCCTAGGATAGCAAGGAGCAAGGAACAAGATGCAGGTTATAAGACTTATTTGTTTCCCTCTCTTAGTCTTTCAGATTTTTCTGATTTTCCACAGGTCTTTGTTCTTCCAGGAGAGACCTAGGCCAGGCAAAAAAGTAGTAAAAAAAAGCTATTGGTGGGACATCAGTCTTTTACCTATGTTATCTTAGTCAGGTTGACGATGCATTAAAGCTTCATTGTTTATTCTTGTCCCCTATTTTCATACTTCCAGCAAAACAACATTGGAACAGTATTGCAGGATTAGGTTAGAGTAGCCAGAAGATCTCTGCATGTTGGAGGAGTATATCCAGCTTACTCTGAAGCTGCTCAACTCCCTTCTTCATGTTTCTATAAAGCAGTTTTTATCTTCAGTTTTCACTTCACAGTTTTGGACAAAGACCCTTGACAGTCTTTCCAAATTCATTTGGTTTCCTGCTGCCACACACACACACACTGGCAGAATAGCCTGTAGCAGAGTATTTCCCATTTTTGCAGTAGAGCAAAAAAACCCAATACTTTGTACTTATCTATGGGGTTTAAGACTTTTTGACTGATAATTTAATTTTTTTTCCTCTGCAACTCAAAAGGCTGAATGTTGGGGTTTTTATTAAAACTGCGTAATAATCACATGAAACCAGGGAGTTCAGGCTTCGCAAAAAGCAGAACATTGTGAGGCTGAGCATAACATTGGAAGAGCTCGCAAAGTTGTTTTTAGTTTAAACCTGCTCATGTAGGACCAACTCCACTGTCATGTTTCTAAAATTTAGCACTGTCCACACTGTCCTAAAACTGTAGGCGTTAGTCCTAAGGACCTTTTTCCACAGAGGAAGCTGTTGGTATAGGCAGATCTGTCAGCGCCAGGACACAGCATTGCAGAGTTGTCATTCTTGCCATAATCATTTTGATTCTTCTAAAGCCTTCAGTCCTAAACGTATGTAAGTATTGGTGGATCCAAAAATCTCTGTCATAGGCCTAGCCCCACAGAGGTGTTGCTGACTTCTCTTCTAGCAATAGGCAGCATCAGCAAAGGACTCTAAACCTCATGGATCCACTGAGGTAAGTGTTATCTTGTGATCATGAATATTATCATGATCCTTCCACCAGTAGAGCATAAAATGTTATTTCCTAACATAGTAAGTACTTAGCAAACAGAAGCGCAGATTAAATCAGTCATTTTACACTAATTCATCATTTATTCTAATTCCAAGTGCTATTCCTGCTGTTACTAGTGTTCATCAAAAGCCTTAGGTTTGCAAAAGGCAATTACCACCTTTCCAGCCTGGCTAGGACATCTCCTTCCTCTTATTCCCTCCAAAGGTCAATGTGGAGACCAAGGTGCTGAGCTGCCAGCCTGCTGTTTAGAGCAAGGGAAGAGATTGCCTGAGCAAGCAGGCTCTTTTCTCCTATTTGACCCCTGCTTCTGTCCTTGGAAACAGCAGCAGGAGGCTGAGGGACAGGAAAGAAAGCACTTTGTGCTGTGGAGACCACGAGCCTTACTGGTTATTCAGCATCAGCAGGTGTGCCTCTGGAGCAGTCAGGCAATCTGAAGGGACTTTCTTCCAGAAAGTAATAAAGATAAATCTCTCAATCACGAGGCTGGCTTTGAAAGTTCTATTTCTTGGATCAGTTATGTCCAGGTACACATTCCGTAGCCATAATAACTGGCCTTTAGTATCACAAAATATATTATCCTTATTGCAAAAAATAAAGAGAAGCAAAATGTCAAACAAAAGATTAGTTTTTAGAGATAAAGATATGAATAAATGTCAGCAGCTAGATAGTAGGAGTTAAATGTATTCCTGAGTACAGAACAGAAAAAGTGTTTTTGCTTTGCCATAATTCAGAAAGGGAAGACTTTCTTCCCCAGAATTCCCAGCCAGCTCCATTGCCTTGTACTAGCAAGTCTGACCAGTATCTTATCTATGCTTCCCTTCCCTTTCTGGACTGGTTGGGCATATGTGAAGGTAGAACTTTTAATGGCTAGCAGTTACTCATGGTCCTCATATAAAAAACAAAGTTCCCTGGGCTTCTTCTTTTGGCTGTACAAAATGCTTAAAAAATATTATATTATCTTACAATGATAGTGTCGTACTAAATATAGGTAATTGGCTTGCTATGTATGTAATACAGTTGTAAACATTAACACTCGGTTCTGATGTTTATTACTGGGATTAATGTAGGCAATCTTCATTTAAAGAACATTGAACGTTGTACTTTTGTATTCCTCCAGTAAAGAAAAACGTCCTGAAAATCTGATTGGCCTGAAGTGCCTTGATCAGCTTCTCGACACTTGGTAGAAACACAGAATAGAATTAGTCATGGGAGAGAAAAAGCTGAAGATAAAGGAATACTTTATCTTCATTCTGTTGAATATGTATAGTTAATGGTTGCCTGAAAACCTTGTGTAGCTTGGTGTTTGTGCTAATAGGATAAAACTATTTTAGTTAATATATAAACAACAATGTTGGCAATTTTAACAGTGCGTGGAAATACTTGAGGTTAGACAGCATTGTTTGGAATGGGAAACACTGCATAAAGACATGGGTAGAGCCTGCTAGTAGGAGGCAGACTGGCTCATGTTTGAGTAATTTGTTTTTTAGCTATCTCAGTGACATATATCCCTTAGAAGCATAATTTTAAGCACTTAAAATCAGTGATTTTTTGTCATTTCCTCTTTTTGCAAACTATTAAAACTTCCAAAATGGGTTAGAAGTCTCAAATAGGCTCTTAAATGTTATCACCTGCCAAATAACATAGAGAGCAGGTTTTCTTAAATAGCAGGGGTAAAGACTGACTTTGCATTTGAAGCAGTAGAATGGGAATGAGGGAACTGGTCTACAAACTTCCTGGGATACTTCTGACATAGTTAATCATTTGCTGGATTGTCCTTGCCTCCCAGAGGTGTTCTTGAGCTATGTCCATAAATACTGATTGAAAGATGGCTATAGGGTTATGAAGATATCAAGAAAAATAAACACACAAGAAACCTATGGATGAAGGAGAGAAGAGGCTTCAGCTCTGACATTACAAAATACACACCTTTGTGACTTTCCAAGCAAAATTTTTTGAACAAATGCTCTGTGCAGGGGAAAACAGTTCAGAAATCAGTTGGGTTGAAGTAAAACAATCAGTAAGAAGGTGCATCTTGACTCAACCCTCAACTTCAGTGGCTAACAAAAGCATTATAAAAGTTTATTTTCCATGTAAAGAAAGAAAGATTGTATGAAGAAGCCGGATTTATTTTCCTAACATTTAGCCCTGTCACTCATGTGAAAAATGAAGATCTGAAAGGAATTAAAAGACGTCACATCAGCAGGAGTGGCAGCAAGCTGATTAAACATATTCAAGTTCTTGGTAATCTTTAAAAAATACATTTAATGGGAATAATAGCTGCCTGTTGACTGCGTGCCAGTGAAGAGTATAAAGGATAAGAAGACAAGGCATAAGGTTATTATTTAAAAGTCTCTTTGCATTGACAGGTTTGGTTCATTGAGCTGCAGCATATTATATCAAAATGCTGTACTTGATTTGTATTTTTTGAAATACCACTTATTTAACCCTGGATTTTGAGGTGCTAGGGACAAGTTTTGTAAAGCAGCTTAAGAGTCAGATTCGTAGCAGGCCAAAGGCAGGTTTTAGCTGCGAAATTTCACATTTAATTCAAATCTCCCTTCTCAGAGGCTTATAACTCGGTTGTAGTCCATGTAGAGTTAGTTGGTGCCTAAATAGCAGAAATTAGCCAGGGTTTCACAGCAACAGAATTTTGATACCCTCAGTAAATATATCTGCTTTATTTCTATCTACAGGAAGAGGGAGTGACCATCTTTTCTATAGCAGCTAGAGATCAAAGCTTTCATCTGCGGAGAGATCTTGGCTCTGGGCCTTGTTCATTTGCAATGAGGTCAAATATTGTGAGAATTATTTTTTCCTTTTTTTTTAAGATTCAACAATGTTGTAATATAAATACATACTGAAATCGAAGTTCTTCATTCCTCCTACAAGGTTAGTGTTTCAATTAACTTCTAGGTTAGTTCCAGGCTCCACGTTGTACTCTGTCTTCTCAGACTTCACAAGTTTTTGCATTCTTTTCTGTACGATGGCCCAGCAATTAGGAAGGCCACAGAATTTCCTGCCACATCTCTTTAGTGTAGACTTTATGTGGGTAGTTAGGGAACTCTACTGGAATGTGAGAGATATGGGTTTGAACTCCCTTATTATGAAAGAGTGGAGGTAAAACAGCTAGGCTAATATATGAAAGGTGGCAGCTATCAGCAGCTTCTGCTGCTTTTCTTTTTTTATTCAAAGATTTACTGGAAAAGTGAATGTTCCTCGAGTACTTAAACAGAAGTGTACTCACTGGGAGAGAGTCTGGAGCAGACAGAAGTTTCTTTTGAGCAGCCCTTCCTTTGAGGTGTCACACGTTCAGGGACGCTGATTAAAATTCTAGGTTGGTTGGTTGTTGTTGTTTTTGTTCCCTCCCCCCCCCCCCCCCCCCCCATCTGGGCTTCTCACTTAGGATACAGATTTTCTGACTCTGTCAAAAGCACCAAAATCTCATACACTATAGAATGGCACTTGAATTTAATTTGCGGGCAGGTGTATAACCTTTTATGTATCCTCTGGGTACATTCCAAAGCATCTAGGCTCTGAAGATACTAAATATCACTGAAAATGAACATGGTAATCTCCCAGATGGGAGGTTCTGTCTACTTTATGATCCAGAGGTGCAATCGTAGCATGTATAGAAATACCTATGATAGTTTTAGTCTAGCTTTCTCACTCAGGTCTTACCAAGAACAACGCAATGTCAAAATGGACTATAGTAAAAGCTACATAAATATGTCTGTGAATCTGGAAAAAATCTTTCAGACACTTGTTGATTTAGTAGAAGTAGGAAGACCAAAAACCAGAATATTGGAAACAGGCCAGTTTCTAGTGAGGGAAAAGTGAGAAGGAGATGAGGACAGACTTCAGAAAAGCAGTACTTAAATGCAGTGCTGAGAGCGTTTAGAGAAAAGGAAAGAAAAGGAGTGAATTGTAGAGAACCATACTGGAAGGATCTGCTGGGACAACAAAAGAAATTGTCATACAGAGAATGATAATGCAGACACCAGCTAGCAGGTGGAGGCTGGATGTGGCCTTCTAAATAGCATAACCACCAACAGAGCTATTGAACAACAGTGTGTAAAACAAGCGAAGCATTTGTATAGCCAGTCAGTTATGGGAGGTGATAAATATGCAAAGAAACTATAGCAATTGGATTGAATATCATGGAGAACCTGTAATTAGGTGAATCACACTTTGTTAAGTACATAAAGAAATGCAGGGAATAAATTAAAAAATGAATCCATTATGGAACAAACTGACTAAGCACAGAGAATTAATTACAGAGTGAACTAATTATGCAGAGAATTAATCACAAAGCAAGCTAGTGAGAGAGAGGGCAACTGAGGAGGTGGAGATGAGGCAATGAGTAGCCAACAAAGAAGCCAAAAGTACCAGGTGTTGCTAAGTAATGTAAGTGGCCAAGTTTTAACCGAACGGGCTCCAATTGTGCTTCCTGCTGAGTTCTCATCTGTGCTGGGAACATGATGCTGCCTTGTGGAGTGCTAGGAGAAAGGCAGAAGGTGATGGCTGGTTTTGGTCATGTGAGAAGAAGAGGGTGAAGGTAAGCTCTACTCAGTCTTTGGTTTGTGTTTCAGGATTATGGAGCTGCAAAATGGGACTATGATTAGAGGCTTTACTGGTCTATTTTATTCTGGTTATACCAGAGAAACTAATGAGAGATCTTGGAAAGGCTTTTCTCTAACTAGTTTTAACTTTTCTATTTAACTGATCTCCCTTAACCAGTGTTAGTTGAGCCTTGGCTGTGCTTTTAATAACTCTCTCCAAATTTGTACATACACTTCAAAATGGTTTCTCTAGTCTCTTGTCGTTTGCTTACCCGCAGATATTCTTATTTTCTTTTTCTAGCAGCTGCCCATGTGATTTTAGGTCTGTTACGAAGTTCACCAAGTTCTGCAGGAGTCTTTATCTAGACCTTCCTGTGAACTGCTGGATACTAGCCTCAGTTTTCCGCCTGGAGATAACGGAGCTCCTTTTTTCAGCTCAGATGGTGAGGACTTAAGTACAGGGTGCTAGAATTCAGAAGCTTCTCCTGAGGTGCGGTGCCTGTGGAAGTTCTCTGGCTGTATTGCTGTTGTCTCTCTAACTCATTAATACCCACATGCAAAAGGAGAAATTGTCTTGTGGCTGTTTGAAAATGAGATTTAAAGCACCTTCCAGAAAAATATAGATTTAAAAAAAACAAACAAACAAACATGGAGCCTAACTACGTTGTTATATTTTCCTAAAGTAATTGATGAAGTAGTTGCTTCTATGTCACCATTTATTTCGTATTTTAGAAGGGTGGGGAAAATAGTAGTTTAGTATCCCAAAATACAGATTAATGAATTACATTAATCTGTAAAATTAGATCAGCTTTTGGATGGAAACAAAAGAATTTTCTATAATGATATTTCATTCTGTCGTGGGATAGCATCTGTGATTTAATGTTGCTAAAAAGCCACAAAACATCAGATTTGATTTTTTCCATATGGGCTTATTGCTCCAGTTAATTCATGTCAGACTTTGTTTTCTCTTGATTTAGTACTACAGCCATTATATAACAAGATAATTGCATTAAATGGACTTTGTTTAAAGTTTCATTATATGAGAAAAGGAATTGTGATACTTGTGATTACACAAAGCCCAAGTAAGGATTATGCAAATTTCTTTGTAGTCTTTTTCCAGTTGCTCCTCTCTCCTTAAATCATCTTTATCACAGAAAGCTGGAGGTTCCTCAGCCTTTGCTTTGCTGCTCCAGTGAAATGAACCTGAATTGTTCTCCCAAAGGAAAAGCATGAGGTGACAGGAAGACCAGACTTGGTGTTTTTCTGCAGTACTGGAGATGGAAAAGGAAAGGGCTGCACCGCTGATGCTGTGAGGGAGGGAAGAGGGGACACGGCACAGCAATAGTTGTTGCTTCTGAATGGTGATGGCAAATCAATTTTAATGCCATTGCTTTTTTTTTTTTAAATTATTTGTTTGTTTGCTTTTTTTGAAAAAGTTCCAAATGGCTGTCCAACAGAAGTTTTGAATGTCAGATAGTTTAAAATCTGTCTCATCTTTGTAGCTTTTTAATACATATGAGAAGTATACCCAAAAGATATACTAAAAATACGCAGTTTTCTTTCTTAAGCTACTAAATACCTTTATTTTAAAGTAAGGTTTCTAAAAAGTCAACTTACAGTAAGAGGAAATAGATTTTGTTGACTAGCCTATTAAAGTGGTCAAGCTCATAAAGGGATTGTGTGCTTCAAAGCTTGTTGCCTTTTATTACTGTTGGATAGTGCTCGTATTTCTGTAACAAATCATTGGTTTGGGGTCAAAGGGAATTCAGAGTTCTTAATTTCTTCCACAAATAAAAAACAAGATCAGTACCTGGCAGAACAGTTGGAAGAAGAACAATTTTATTTACAGCCCTATATATTGCACATATATTTTTGTCCAGATAATCTTTGAATACTCATAAATAAGTTATTACTGACCTTGTTGCTTTGGTACAGGTTCTGCTTTATTGTTGGCTTCTGCTTTCTGTGGTTCATCTGTTTTTTTCTTTTCACCCTTAAAAAAAAAAATAAACAGGATTAGAAACTGTAGCTGCTCGTTGTTGAGAATGATAAGGATGGTTTGATGTCAGCAACATTCTCCTAGGAATTTGATTAACTAAGTTGACACAGACTGAGCTTTGTTCCTGGTTGTCCTGTGTGCGTTCTTGGACGAGACTTTCCAAATAGGTTCACAAAAGGACTTGGATGCTGAAATCAAAAGCTGGTGTCTTCACATCTGCTGTGCAAACCCAGTTACTAAGCCTGGAGTTCTGCCGCTGCATGCTCCCAGAGCCTCCTTCATGTTGTCAAGGCTGACTTGTTCAGTGCTGCCGCGCACAAGCCAGTCTGCATCTCTGAATTAGTCATTCTTCCGCCTAAACCTTCTGCTGGGCCTGGTGTGTTTTGAGCTACCTTACCACAATGACGGATCTCAATCTTTACAAAATACAGAGACAGTATCAACTTTCACTGCAAAAAAAATAACTTCCTCCCCATGCTTACTGGCTTAGATCCATGAACCGAGTCCTCATGTACCTGTACCTTGGCTCATCTTGGCTTAGACAGAGTGGCCCTTGGAGGAGGGAGTGAGAAGTGTGCAGGGAGTCTTAGGTGTTCACAGTACCATGTAACAGTGTAGTGCTAATGAAGCCAATGAGCATTTGTTATCCCAGATAGAATGAATTTGCCTGGTATTTATCATGCTGGTTAATAAAGATATTGGATAATATAAGCATATGGAAAATTATTTGAATTTAGGAGTTTCAGGTCTTCATGTACTTTTTTCCTTCTCCCTCTTTGTTTGAGTTTCTGAGATTAATTTGGGGTTTGTCTTTTCCTATGAAAGTATTTGTTTTTTTCCTGTCTGCTCTTATTCAGAGAATCTGGCACTGAAGTCTAATATACATATATAAAAAAAAAATATATATATATATACATATAAAAAAATGAAAATTAAAAGCCCAGTCAATCTCTGTGCATACTAGAGGTACTTGTATGATATTTTGTTTAAGATTTGTTTTCTTTGTTTCAGGCTTCCTCCTAATAGTGTAAGAACATCAATGTGAGAATAGTGCTCTACAGTTAGCAGATACTATGTATGTTTCTTCTTTTCTCTTTAGATAATGTCTCCTTGCAGGCAGAAAATGTCTTAATCCTTGACCCGTTCATCTGCCTCCATCTTAACACTATCTATAATAGTGGAGGCTGATCATGATATGATCTGAGTGTTGCGCTGGTATATGGAATTATTCCGGTGAAGAGAGTAATCCCTGTCTCCAGAGAAATCTAAATATATATGTTTTTTTTCCTAGAGCAGTTTGCTAAGTGAGATGTCAGGCTGCACGGAAGTCAGCTGTTGAGATTAAGGATTTTTCTTCTTTCAAGATAATGTTTTATTGACCCAAGAAAGCTGATGCGCAGAACTTTAAAAAACGCACGAACAATACTTTGCGTATGGATCTGCAGTATCTGAAGTTTGCTGAACATAGACATTTTTGCCATTTTGTGTGGATGGCAGTGTGGATATGCCTGTTCATCAAACAAATCGTTTTTGCACGTTTATAATAATGGCAAATCAAACTTGAAATGTAGTTGAGCTGGATTAAACCACACCTCCTCTTGAGGCTGTACAAAGCTATGAACTTCAGAAAAACATCAGTTCTAGGAAATTATTCAATCTTGCGAACGTTTATGTTTCTATCGGTTTTACTTAAAACTGTAAAATCTATGGAATTCTTGTACATGTATCAAGGCTCCCAGAAGTTAAGTCAGAGTCTTTGTATGTGCTTGACGGTTGTGAGTGTGTTAAAAGACACTGCTTAGTTAATTTTAGCTGTATAATGGTGGAGTTTCAATTGTTTCATTAAGCATGAATTCAGATTAATAGCTCAGGCTGATACTGGAGAATGCGTTTCACTTTCCTAATTACTGGGTGAAATGCTAAATTGTTGCCCTTTTGTCTTGTAAAATTTTGGTTATGTCAAGCTGGAAGAAACCAAAACACTGTCTAGGACATTATTGGGGAAAAGATAAAAATTCCAAGGTAATAAATGGAGGAGTATCTATCCTTCTGTGTCATTTTAAAATATTCCATTAATTAAAATGAAAAGAATGAGTTAACTTTTACAGTAGAGAACAGCTAAATAAAAAATATATACTGTAGACTAACATGACTTTCTGTATTTTTTTCAAACAGGAGTTTTATTAATAAAACCAAGCCAAATAAAATACTTCTTTAAAAAGCTACTAAATTACTTTGCCTTTCCAACAGTGATTGGGAAGCAGGCTGATATATACAAGTATGCCATTCCAACATTCAGAAAGGGTATACTGACATTTTCTGCCAGCAGGGAACAAGATGAAGAGGAATACATCAGCACATCAAAGGCAGCCATACCAGTATTTCTCATTCTCCATTTGCAACGTTGATCAAGACCTCTCATAAGCTTGTACTATTTCAGGTTAGCCCTGTTTAGAAAGCAACTTGCAAAAGGAGGAAATCTGTATCTTCTTCATAAAGAAAAGGCAGGAGGGAGGAGGGGAATAAAGGCATTTGTTTGATTTTGCTAAATAAAGATTGGTACCATGCACAGTAAGTATGTTTGAAAATCTAACCTTTGGCATTTACTTACATGCATACTTTCTGAACAAAAGGTAATATTACTAAGTCTATATTAAACAATAAAAACTGTACCTGGCCTGTAGATGCCTTGGGTGGTGGAGGAACACCTTCATTCTTGCAGTCTGTGTCCTCAGGTGATAATTTTGCTCTAGAAAATACTGCTTTTAGTTTTTTAAACATCTTGCCCATTCAACTCTCCTGAAGTTTCTCTACTGCTTTTACCATGAACAGGTATATAGCACATGTTTTCTTGCCATCAGTAATCAAGCCAATTAGACACTTAATCAGGTTTAGGTCTGATTAATGCCTTAAAGAAATTCCTTGCACAGCCTGTTTCAGTGATGGCTTTTTCTCACCATTAGTACTTTTGTTTTATGTCATAGACTAAATTATTTCTAGTGTTGACGGTTACACTATATGCAGCCTCAACTTTTCATGCACAGATTCAGAGGAGCGCATACACTTTCTGATTAGAATAAGTCAGTGTCTAATCTTTTATGTACTGGATATTAAGCATTTAATTTATATTTAGAAATGAAGTTTTAAGTCCTAAATCCACCTGTAGTTTAGCCAGGAAATAAAAAAGCTTAATTCACTAATAATCGCTAGCCACCCAGTAGATTACATGAGATCTCAAGAGATTTAATTTCTTTGCAGTCCTGAACTTTTTAGAATTTTTTTTATTTTTTGAGTGACACTAAAAGGTCTTCTGTTGGGGTTTGTTTTAGCAAGTTTATACCTGGTTTTATTCCACCCTTCTTATTTTATAATATGGAAATAATTTCGTATTTCATTTTCCAATGTATTTACAGACAATACTGTTTTATGCAGAGCGTTAGCTACAATTTTGATGAGGTTAAGTTTTAGGCGAATGTCCTACAAATTAGTAAAATATAAATTTTTATAGAGTTTATAACTAGGACATAATTTTGAGATTCTATAGGCTTTGGGTCATCCTGTGTAAATCCCTATAAAATCAAGCATGGTTTAGTTTATAGGTAAGACTCAATTTCAAATACCTCTAGTGTCATGTTGATTCAACCCCTGTTAACAAGGATCTTTATGACTTAATTGTCTCTTGTCCTTAATTCCACTTTATTTATTACAAGTCTATGCCTTCACTTTAAGCTGGGAATTTGAACTAACAGCTTATAATTGATTTGTGCTGGTCATCAAGGCATCAAGAAACGCAGAAACCTACTTTTTTGAGTTATTTTCGTAATTGCACATTTAGCAATTATATTGAAGTATTGAAGATATCCCAATGGCTGCCTCCTTGGGGCTTCTATTGTCTGGCAAGAATGGTTTCTAATCCTTCTTCTACCATGGTAGTAACTATAAGAATAAACCAACAATTTTCCCTAGTTAGTTTGCAAGCCTTTTTCCTACCTTAAAGGACATTGAGGTACTAGAGCATGTCCAAAGAAGGGCAACAAAGCTGGTGCAGGGTCTAGAGCACGAGTCTTATGAGGAGCGGCTGAGGGAGCTGGGGTTGTTTAGCCTGGAGAAGAGGAGGCTGAGGGGAGACCTTATTGCTCTCTACAACTACCTGAAAGGAGGTTGTAGCGAGGTGGGGGTTGGTCTCTTCTCCCAAGTAACAAGCAATAGGATGAGAGGAAAAGGCCTCAAGCTGCGCCAGGGGAAGTTTAGGTTGGATATTAGGAAAAACTTCTTCACCGAAAGAGTAGTCAGGCACTGGAACAGACTGCCCAGGGAAGTGGTTGAGTCTCCATCCCTGGAGGTATTTAAAAGACAGGTAGACGTGGTGCTTGAGGACATGGTTTAGTGGTGGACTTGGCAGTGCTAGGTTAACAATTGGACTTGATGATCTTAAAGGTTTTTTCCAGCCTTAATGATTCTATGATTATGAGACAAACCTTATAATAGTTGGCCGGACTTCAGTCTTGTAACTGGGAACTCCCCCACATGCATGATTTCATAATTGTTAGATGCAGCAAGAGCTTGGAGCCTCCCTTTTTATTAAGGTCTGTGTTCTGGTTTACTTTAAAAGCAATTCCATTCTTGTTAATGTTTCAGTCTGTGTTTAAGCTTAGTGTTTGAATGACTAAGTTATAAATTAATATCTAAAGTATTTTCACTTATTTATGCAGGTCTGGACAATAGCTAGCTTCTTTTCTTTTGGATGTGAAATTCTGCCTCCATGCTCTTTTTACATTGGCTCATAACAGAAGAATCTCAGAAGAAGTCCTAGAAAACAAGTTAGTTTTCCTTTTACTGTGTAAAATTTTAGTGGATTAAATTGGCTAATGCAGGGAACTTTAATCAATTGCCACATACAAACTATACCTGCAGACTGAGCCTTTTTGAGAGCAACTGTTTTCTCATTATAAAAAAGAAATTCTTCATTTTTAGAATTCTTTAGAATAGGTAATTTTGTTCCTTGTTTATTAAAAATGATGAAATTGTGCATAAAGCATAACACAATGAAAATATATAGCACTTCTTATTAAAGGAAAATACATATCTCTTAAGAATTTCTGCAAAATTATGCACATTTGTCTTCTAAAAAATGCTAAGAAACAACAAGTTTTAATTCTTTTTTTTTTTGTTAGAGTGTTTATGCTGGTTTTAATTTATAATTAAAAGGCATGCAAAAGGAATGTAGCAGACATTAAAAGGAAAGTGCCTTTGGGAACCTGTTAATAACTATTGGCATCTGCAGTTAATGAATGTTATATTGGTTTAGTCTGTGACTAATTAAATAAATGTTTGAAACCCCTTCATATGACGTGATTTAGTAAATAATAAGCAGACCACAACAAATCTAATATTTTGATACCAATGAAGGTACAAGTTCACCTCCTGACCCTGGTAAGATGATTAATCTGCTTCAATATTTCATTTCTCTTCTATGTGCTATGGCTATTTAGTTATTTTTATCAGGCTCTGAACATGCTAAAAGCACTTCAGTTAATTGAATATCATGATGCACTGTTAAGTAAGAAGATTAAGAGTGCAGCAGCAAAGCAGATAGCCTGTATCCATTTAGCTTCTTAGCTACATTGGCTTTGACCAGTGCTTACTGTATGCTGTATTTATGGTAAACCCTACAGGGTGCAGGGATTTCAAGCTTGTCTCATACATTCTCTAGATACAGGTGGAGTACATCCTATATTTATTAATGATATACCCTCTTTCCCATTTTTTTCCTTCAAGGAAATATTGGTCCTCCATTTAAAAATTTGGCATGCGCATCGGCTTTCCAAACTTCTGATAACATTTTTCTTCGAGGGATTTTTTTTTTTTTTTTGATCCAAAAGCAGTTTGAAACAAGGCACTCACAGACTGGATCTTACGTTCAAAATTTGTGCAAGAGATCATTCTCAATGAAGCATAGCAGGTGTCTTAGAAACTAAGGTAGTTTAAATGCCATATGTTCACTTGATTTGTAATCACTGCTAAAACAATTGGCAGGACTCTTTTCTACCACCCTGTTTGAAGCTGTGTTAAAGAGTGCAGTACTTCTTAAATCATAAGAATACGCAAAAGGAAGCATGACTTCTTTTTCTGAATAATTAGGACAGTTGCTAATGAGAAGAGATTCCTTTCTTCAGGACTGTTCTTGGAGGTGTTTGGGTTTGGTTTTTGTTTGGTTTGTTTTTTTCCTGGTACTTGTTACAAAATGCTTGAAAGCCCTGTGAGCCCAGATTTAACTACCAGTGTATTTAATAGGCATAGAATGAATTCCAAGGACTGCTTTGCATTCCTCAACAGGCAACGTCAGTTGCTCCATTTGTTTGAATGTACAGATCAATAGATATCTGAAGTTTTTATTTTTGTATTAAATTTGGTGTAGCATGTTAAAAAGATCAAAGCCTGAGATTCACTTCTATTCAGATCTTCCCACGATGCAAAATGTAACATGCAGGTGTTTTTCATAGGTATCTTTCTTCAGTTTCTCTCTGTGATTCAAGGATCTTGGCAGCTAAGAGTAGTACATCTTTCTTTAGAGCTCTGTAATAGTAGTCAGACAGAAGCTGAATCCAGCACTTATCATATTTTTTCCTCTGCACAGTGTAAGATTTGACAATTTTGCCTATTTTTGTGGATTATCAAAAATCATATCACTAATTTATGTGTCTTCCATAATTTTGAGGACTTTGTTAAAAGAGTTGTTTTTTTCTGAGAGACAAAAAAAAAGTTCTGGATCTCAGATTTTTTGTATCTACTCATTGTCGTCTTTTTTAAACTCAGATGATACTATCATCTAGCTAACTGTGCCTTAAAAAAGAAAATTAATTCATGCTTTTAATGGAAATATGTCTCCTTAAGTGTATTATCGCAGTCACAGCCAGATATATGCATAATAACTGTAGCATTCAGTAAGGTATCTTTAGAAATAACAAAGGTTACTTAAAAGGTGATTCTTTGTTGTTTCAATATAGCTAATTTGACACTGATTCATAAGGCTTTTCTTATGTTGCGGTTTATACACTGGCACAAATGTACCAGAATCAGCCTATGCATCCTAAGTTTGAGGCAGTAATAGGTCTTATGGTCTGGAGGAATCTGGAAATACACAATGATCTTGATTGTTTTTGCCTTCAAGGAATGCAGACTCTAATTTTTCCTTTCAAATTCAGTTTTATATGTCAAATCCAATTAACAGGATTTCTTCAACTTACAAGAAAAAACAGATGGGAACACGTCTGTGTCAATAGGCTGGAAAAGACAGGGTGCTATTTCCTATTCGTTTTCACATTTGTCTATATCAAATTACTTAGTTAAGGTAGGAGCCATATCCTAAAGACTCATTTTCTGGAGCCTTCACCAAATCCTGGCTAGCTCCGAGTGTGATACTATCATCATGCCATAATGTGATGGGTGGGTTGGAGGAGGTGACAAAATTGACTGTCAGCCTGCCAAAATTATGATGGCTGATGCCACCTCTTGCTAGTGACCTCTTTTGATGAAAGTAACATGTGAATCAAAGGAATAGGGCATAAGACAGAATTAAAATGTAAGCCCACATATGTTTAATTATGCCATTGGTCTGCAAGCCTAATAAAAGGTGAGGAAATGTTTGTGTGTACTAGTGGAAAGTACACTTCCCTTAGCATGTCTGGCCTTTTTTTTTTTTTTTCTCTCTGTCTTTTTGCTGCCTTTTTTTCCCCTCAGAACAAAAAAGGCACCACCACTAGATGTTTATTGCCTATATTTCTTATGTGTCCTTATGGGCAGAATTTCTTTAGTAACAGCGTGTTACTGCCTAAAATGTGACTCATCACATGAGAAGGCTTTATGAGCTAGGGTGGTGCTTAAAAGTTTTTCTCTCTCACTTAAGTGAATACCCAAAATAAGTCTCTGGAGCTAGGGGAAAAAAGGAACAGACCCTCCAGAAAAGTGGTCATGAGACCTACCTGGACAAGTCTCAGCCATGGACTAGGTCACTGGAAGAATTGGGCCTCCTGCAGCTCCTCCTGGAAGACCCCATAATTTCAAACTGGCAACAGGGTCTCTTCACAACCTTAGCTGGTAAGCAGTACTAATTTTGAATGTAAAAGAGGTCATTCATGTGTCAGAAGCTAACCACCTAAAAAGCAGTGCTCTCATGCCACAGGTAGTCATTTAGTGATCTTATACTACTGAGGTCATAGTTCCTGGACAAGTTTTTTTTCTGCCTGAAGGCTATTTACATCAAGAGGTTGAAAAGTAAGTAACTTTGCTAAAATGATTTTCCCCTAAATGGTAGTAGGATCAGTAAGATCTTCTCTGAACCATGCAAGCACACACTGAAATAGTAGGCTTCTGAAAAGCTCAGTAAAATGCCAAGACTCCCAAAAAAGATGATGTGGTTCTGCTGCTTTGTTTTCTAGCCTTGTAAAATAGCAGTGACCTGGAATGCATCTTGCTGTTAAAAATTTTGCATATCTTTTTTGCAAAAGATACTGTGATATTGGTTTCAGAACCACTGCTTTACATATAACTTTATACTCAAAGCTAGAATGTAACAGTTATTCTCTAGTCAGTGCGTTCCTGTGATTTCACATACGACTAGCTGATTATGATTGACCTTTTTAACAGCTAATATTTGTTTCTCTTATGTAGAATACCCATGGAGAACAAGGATGGCAGTATTTATCTTTGTGGAGTGGTAGAAAGGAATTTCATTCCCTTAAATAAAGCTGTAAGAAAACACCAGGTGAGTTTAACTTTCATATGTGTGAGCACATCAGGAAAAGGAAACTTCAGTGTACATTAAAAGCAGAGAAATTCTTGAACCATGACTGAATCTCAAATTTTAGTAAGGTTTAGGTCTAGAACCTGTTCTGTTTTGGAACTTAAAACCATTTAATGTGAGGTGAAAAGCAGACCCCATTAAAAAAAGGATTTTTTTTTTTTTTTTTTTTTTTTTTTTTAAAGAAAAGGAAATAAGTATCTCTTGTTCAGAATGTTTTCGATATATAATCTCATTCTTGGTGCCTGGTGCCTGACCAATGTCCTCTCAATATTCCTCAATTATATTCTCTTATAGGAGCAAGCTGGTGGTGGGGAGAAGACTTAGAGAAAGAAATATTTTTGTTTGGTTTACACTGAAAAATACCTGAAGGTGATCGGGATAGAGTTGTACTTTCATGTTCAGTATTTGTGAGCTTTTGAAGCTTCCCTTTTCAATAACATTGAGAAGAAACAGAAGCAAATGTGATAAATTAAGTGATGCAGTCCCATTACTTTTTTACTAAGACTAGTTTACTTTTTAATTATTTTAGTTATAAAAGCTTGACATACTTTCTTTAAGAGGGACTGGGGAAATGAACACATGGCTTAATTTGGATGAAAAAGGACCCAGAGGTGCAAGGCAGCAGAAGAACAGAAATAAGCGTGGAGGACAAACATCTGTAGCCACTGCTTTCCTATACTCTCATGTAAGCAAATGATCATTGTGGGGAGGGGAGGAGGAGAGGGTGATGCGTTTAGGCTGTTTATGCCAGTAATGTTAACACTTGTATAACGTTAGCACTTCTATCTGAGGGAAATGGAAATAGGAATTTGGTTATAGATTGCATCTCTTCTGGAAATCTGAAATTCACTGTGTTATCAAAAGAATGAAAGCTCTCAGAAGTGCGTAATGTATTCCTCTAAACCCATCATATTTTATATGTACCCTCAGAGCATCCTCTTCCCACTGCAGTGATGCTAAGCCTTATGTTTTTGCTAACATAAATATTTAAAGCATGCCACCAACACAAGCTATCTAATCTAATCAACAACATAGCAACAAACTGAGAACTGAGCACTGCACAAACAGTGGCTTAGCAGAGAAAAAATAATCTTTAAAAAAACCTCTTTAAATATGGAATTAATTTGATATAGTTGATAAAGCACTGAATTGGGACTTGCCCCAGTTTCAACCAGTCTATCAGACTTTTACGGTTTTCCTTTGTGTATTTTTCTCTACTTAAAGGTAGAGTTGTAGTTACTGTCCGAGGAGGCTTTCCCTGCCACGCATGGATCGAGACCAATCTATTTGTTGTCGATTTTAGCATTTTTTTTTAGTGCTTTTGCAGTTGTGATGAATGCCAAATTGGTTGTTTAGATGGGGAAACCTCTGGTGGAAGGGATGGGAAATTTTATTGTTTTTAATCCATTACTAATGGTGCTTCTAAGGCAAATTAACAGCCCAGTTCACTCTGATGAGACAGTGCATTACAAAAACCAGATGTTAGGCAAACATTCACTTTTCATGTAAGTAGCTTGGTTCAAAAAAGTAGTGCCTAACATGATTAACTTCAGAGTGCTGTATTGACTTCTGCTTTCTTTTCTCATTTTTTAAAAGAGAGCAGTGAGAATATTTTAGTGCAGCTGCCTAGTGGATTGTTTTCTAAGCTCAAGTACAAGACCTGGCTTTGGTTCTGACCTCTGACAAAAAGGGATTCATATTCACAGCTCCCACTCTTCTGCAGTACTAGGTTGACCTTTTGTAAAGATGAAAAGAAGTATTCTCAACATCTCCTGTTGAATCAGTATAGCTGTATAGGTTATAGCTCAAAGATTAACTGAAACACAAAAAGAGAGGGAGAGCAAGGGCACGTGTTAGCCCTGCACTTCCATCATTTCAGAAGGGCAGAGCAGGGTGGTAGCTTCTACTGTAAAGACAGGAAATTTTATACAAATAATTTCATTTCAACTTACTGGATAAAATATGTGAAACTTGTAGGAGTGAAAATCAAAAAGAAAACACTTCAAATAAGCCTGGCCTGTATAGTACTCGTGACCTGTTTGATCTGCACTTCACAAGGGTCTGGTGTTAATGATTGGATTTGATTTGGCAACTCATTTGATTCAGTAACAAAAGGTAGAAGAGTAATGACTCTATGAGCAGATCAGGATCCACTTCTTGCTTCTCCTGGACCTCTCATTCACAAATATAACATGGATTATACTTCTGGTAACATGTGATCACCTCTAAGAGAAGCTGTAGAGGCTAGTAGTTCACCACTAAGAGTCACTCCTGCTAAACAATGAGATAGGTTTAAAAAGAAAAGCATTTCATGGCAAAAAAGTCCTTTATTGATTTGGCTGACCTACGGTATTCACTTTATATTTGCAGGAAGGGGTTTACTTGTGTTCAGGTAATGCTGTGAAGAATTCATGTTCCCTTTTTACTTAGATTTTTCAGGGCAATGTGAATGAAAAGCTCTTCTTCAATTTGCAAATTTTAAATTGATAGATTGTTACTAGCACGTGCTCTCCTAATTAAAAATAATTCTTCTAATTCTGACTCTTCTATCCTTTGGATAGGAAAATCCCACAACATCCATTGGAGCCCTGCTAACCCCAACAATATTTTTAAACTTAACCGATTTATTTTCATTTTAGTTGATTGTCTCTTTAACCTCAATATTCCAACCTCTTCACAAAAGCATCTTTCTTTACTTTTAAGGTTACCTCTACCCAGCTGTCACATAATTTAACGCAAAGGGTAACTTAACCTTCTCTAACTCAATGGACTGAAATTAGCTTGCACCCATTTGAAATACTAGTCTGTCTCCTATGTCCCCAGATAACATTGGAGTGATTCCTGTATACATACAGCAGCTGTGTGAGACAGTTACTTACACTAGTGATTCTTCTACTTGCCGTCAGCTATCGTGCTCTTTGATTCTGGGTCTGCTGAGATATGTGCATATGGCTAACTTTACAAAAGGTAAATTCCTTCACTGAAATTGTGAGGGGGGAAAAAATGAATTTGATGGAATTATTTGTCTGTTTAAAGGTCACCATGTCCATAAGTCTTTGGAAGACTGTGTCTTAAGTGTTAGGAGTTATACTTGAATGTTCTTAGACTCTTAGTACTGTGTGCTGGAGATAATCCTAGATAAAGAGATTCCAAAGGTGATAGAATATGTTTGGTGGTAAGATGCAATAAAGTATTTGCTTTTTAAGGTCTCTGGTGCTGGAAGTCTACTTCTGTTTAAGGAAGGGAAAAAAAAACACAGAACACCTGAAGAGTTTAAAGGAGTGGTTAAAATAGGGCTTTTTTTCCCCCCTCCTGTGTTAGACTTTGCTAATGTATTTGCTATCATCTCAGGTTTAAGCTTGTTCTTGGAACAATGAAAGTTTTAAGAGTGTAGGAAAAGAGATTTATTTAGTATTTAAAAGCTCAATCAGTGCTGTAGAAGCTGGAAAGAAGCCATTTCCCTTCTGTTATAGAGTTAGATTGGTTATGGCTCTCACTGCTACAAAACTGCCATTTCTTATTCAGATAAAATACGACTTTTTTTCTCTCCCCAGTCATTAATCAAAAGCACTAGTAAGTTTGTGATTAAGCAGTTCATGAAGAGCAGTAAATTTTATCAAGGAAAGTGGAAGATTTATGTCTCTCTTTAAAATTATAGTTTTTCTAGAGTTATAAAGCAGCAGACCAGCAGTCAGTTTTCCTTCAGATGAAATCCTGGAAAAGTTCTTAGTTACAGCTTTCCTGTTTATTCATACATGACTCTTTGGTCTTTAGCAAAGACACCGTATTTTTAAGGGCATCTGACTGATGGAGGTGAACTAGAATCAAAGCACTGTGAGCTCCTGGATGACCTCGTTCTGCTTCCTTCTATGTGCATGTGTATAAGCATGGAGGGTGGCAACTACTCATACCTCCAGTTACCTTGGTCTTTTGCATCCTCAGCCCCTGTGTATTGTGAGAAACATGTTCCTTTGGTAGTTTAGCAAAACTTCCCCCCATTTTCACCCCCAACCGAATATCAACCCAGAAAACCCATGAATCATGCTATCAGTCATATAGTTATTAATTTTTACTTGTATAATAATCCAAAATTCCTTTCTTCCTCATTCCCATTCTGCAAAATATCTCTTAATTCTTCTGATTTCCCTCTTCAGCTCCTCTACAACCACTAAATATTATATTCTTCCTTAGGTGCTTTATTTTGGTTCCGACCATGCCAACACCAGAGAATCCAGAGATCCAGTATCACTCTGTTGTGAGACCACTAGACTTCTCTTGCTTCTTCAGTCAGTGCTCCAGCGCTGTGTCCTGCTTAAAATCATGCCAGATGTTATAGCAGGTCACCTTCATTGGCTTCCTGACTCTATTTTCTATTAAGCTTCTATAACCTCTTTTCTATTGCTCTGCCAAATCTGTCATAGAGAAACTGCCTGTACAAGCTGATGGTGATGCTTTTTGGGATCCTCAATTGGTGCTCTATTAGCAAGAGCAGTGGCAACTTCTGATGGTCAGTGGAGATTCTTGCACCACTAATGTACTAAGCAAATCACAGCCAGGGCTCTTCAGCTAGGTGTTTGGAGAAGATATTTAGACGAAGCAATGGTTCACCAGTGTATTGGGTTTGCATGGCAAGGTTTTGGCAGTGGGGGTGGCTACAGGGGTGGCTTTTGTGAGAAGCTGCTAGAAGCTTCCGCTGTATCTGATAAAGCCAATGCCAGCCAGCTCCAAGATGGACCTGCTGCTGGCCAAAGCCGAGCCCATCAGCGACAGTGGTAGCGCCTCTGGGATAACAGATTTAAGAAGGGGAAAAAAAAAACAACCCTGGGCAATTGCAGACAGAGAGAGGAGTGAGAATATGTGAGAGGAACAACTCTGCAGACACCAAGGTCAGTGAAGAAGGAGGGGGAGGAGGTGCTCCAGGCGCTGGAGCAGAGATTCCCCTGCAGCCCGTGGTGAAGACCATGGTGGGGCAGGCTGTCCCCCTGCAGCCCGTGGAGGACCCCACGCTGGAGCAGGTGGATGCCCGAAGGAGGCTGTGACCCTGTGGGAAGCCCATGCTAGAGCAGACTCCTGGCAGGACCTGTGGACCCATGGAAAGAGGAGGCCACACTGGAGCAGGTTTGCTGGCAGGACTTGTGACCCCGTGGGGGGACCCATGCTGGAGCAGTCTGTTCCTGAAGGACTGCACCTCGTGGAAGGGACCCACACTGGAGCAGTTTGTGAAGAACTGCAGCCCGTGGGAAGGACCCACATTGGAGAAGTTGGTGGAGGACTGTCTGCTGTGGGAGCAGGGGAAGAGTGTGAGGAGTCCTCCCCCTGAGGAGGAAGGAGCGGCAGAGACAGCATGTGATCAACTGACCCCAACCCCCATTCTCTGTCCCCCTGCACCGCTCGGGGGGAGGAGGTAGAGAAAATTGGGAGTGAAGTTAAGCCTGGGAAGAAGAGAGGGGTGGCAGGAAGGTGTTTTTAAGATTTAGGCTTTATTTCTCATTACCTTACTCTGATTTGATTGGCAATAAATTAAACTAATTTCCCTAAGTCAAGTCTGTTTTGCCTGTGATGGTAATTGGTGAATGATCTCTCCCTGTCCTTATCTCGACCCATGAGCATTTCATTATATTTTTCTCTTCCCTGTCTAGCTGAGGAGGGGAGTGATAGAGTGGCTATGGTGCGCACCTGGAGTCCAGCTAGGATCAACCCACCACAACCAGATATGTTTTTTCTGCTTATTGACCAAAAGTAGTTAGTAGGTCCTGAGTTGAAGAGTCCTGCTATTTTCCAGTACACATATTGAGCAGTTTTGAAGGTAACGCTAAAGCCCCAGTAAAAGATTGGGTTTTGTAGCTTCATGCATCCTTTTCATACCAGTAAGTTTCATTGCTTACCTCCCTTTAAAGTCAATAAATACTAAATGACTATTACAGTATAAGGCACACGTAAATGCCTTTTGTGAATGTAATCCTGAATGCTTAGGTACCAGGCCTAGTGAAATGCTATAGATTTAGAGCCTCATGCTGCAGTCTGTACTCTCCTATTGGATAGTACTTAAAATTGCTCATGTATTAGTTTATTCTAGCAGATAATGTTGTACAAGAAGGGGCCTCTTGCGTCATCAGGTCTTGCTTCCCTATTACAGTTGGTAGATACGTATTACAGTCTTCTGGAAATTAATCATACTTCATCTCAGGCATTAGTCAAACTTTCGACTACCACTCTCCCATCCCCAGGTTGTTCTGAAAATGTGCGTATCCTGTAGTTAAATTACTGATTTGTCCTGCCGTTTTTCACAAATAACCAATTTCTGCTTTCAGCACTATTCCTGCTTTAGTGGTGCCCTCAAGCACAAGTGATGGAGAAACTGTCAGATAATTTCATCACTGTCAGCTCGACAAAAGTGTAATCTTTTTCATACACTCTCAGCTGTATTGGTTTTGAAGGACCAAAAGAGGTAAAACCAGTAACAAATATTTTCTAAGTGTGCAGGTATGATCCTGGACTCACAGGAGGAGTAGCCTGTTTGGTAAGATAATGTCATGTCTTTACAGTTCCATTTAACATAGACTGAAAATTATATTTTGCTATTTCTAAATCAAATAAGTAGTTCATACTGAATATACAAACATTTTAATATAGATGTTTAAGTATTTATTTTTTGGGTAGGAGCAAGCAGATTTTGCTGTACTGCTCTGTAGCACAATAACATGAGGTAAATATGTCCTATAGGATGAGCTGCACAGAAGAGTTTATGCATTCCCATTGGATTCAGTAGCCTAACCACATGCAAAGCTAAAAATGGCTTTGAGGTGCTTGCTGCCTACAGAATCTGCCAAGAAACCAGATGTCACTGAGTGATAGAAAAATACAATAACTTCAGCCACCTACTATGCTTTAGCCTTTGATAAATAGCAGGCTCCAAATCATTAGTCACTTTCTTGCCAACTCTTTGTGTTGTATTAATTGTTTCTTAATCCCGCTGTGTATTTCACTTGCTCTCCTTTTTATGTTGATTTACTCTTTGTCACACACCTGTCCAATGAATTTGAAAAGGACAATTTGGAAAAGGATTCCTTTGACAATAAGCACTGTGTTTAAAAACTCTGACTTGATATGGTTTATTTTACTTCTGGAACCCAACAAAGTTTCTTCCAACTTGCTTTGCTAGTCAGAAAAAAAAAATCTTCAAATAAGGAGATTGTTTTGCAAGTATACAGTGCCAGAAGTAGTCTAGGGAGATGTTTTTGCCTTGAGATATATTTATTTTTGGAATGCAGGTTTCAGGAATGCAAATCATTCTTTTTTTTGACTGCTACATTTTCTTTAAGAGGAGATATTATCCTTCAGGTTTACGTGTTAATGTAATTTAATGCAATTTATAGATATTTTTTTCTTCTCTGTTGTATTACATATGTTGTTGATCTGTGGACAGTGTATGATGAGAAGTGTTTTGAATGGCAATGGTTAAAGCCTGCTGTTATAGCATGGAAACAGCCTGGGAGCAAGAGTTCTCAGGTCACATGGCAAGTCTATATGTATGTATATTTTCTTTGTAAATCACTGTACTCCATTTTTTGGCTACAATGCCTTTAACAGATGATCCCTTCTAAAGAAAGGACCATTGGTATACAGATTTTTTTTTTTCTTTTAGTTATGAAGCTAAAGGAAGAGAGAGGAAAACTTTATTTCATATGAACAAAATGTATTGCAAAGGAAAGGTTTCTGCAAGGTTTTTGCAAGATTCTCCATATACTCTGCTTACCCTGTGTTTGTTTCTCCTCAGCATTTGTGAGACCCTATTATCAGAGTATCTGAGTACATGCCCATCTTGTAAAATGTTTATTCTCATTTCTTTGCGATGTCTTAACGCAGTACCACTGGGGAGCTGAGTGCAGAGACTGAGATTCATCCCAGCTATCTGGAGGGGGAGCAGTAGACCTCCTGAAGGGAGATTAGGCTCACTTATGCCTTTCTTCTCACAACATTATGAAAGGAATCAGGACAATGGAATTCTTGAGTGGGGCAATTCAGATGAGTGCCTGTAGATGAAGTTACTTGACATGATGTCTTAAAGGTCTTGTAGCAAAGCCACAAGAATGTAAATATCAAGAGTTCTTCTCTAACAGATGGGCAAATTTTATTCAGTGGTGCATGTTAACTCTATTATAAGTCATAGCACAGAAGGCGTGATACTGCAGTAGTACCCAGGGATGAGAGTGTCCTATATTTCCTTCCCATCTCGGAAGATGCACAGCTTTTCTGTGTTCTGGGCTGAGTCACCAAGTCCTGCTCTTAGCATAATTTGTAGTTTAGAGTTCTCCTGCACCATCTTTATATTCCTTTTCCTTTCTATATAGTGGAAGACCATGGCTGCTGTTCAATATTTTGTTTGCCTCTGCAAAGGTAATTCAAAGAATAATATGGAGGGGTGGTGGGGTTGAGGTTTTTTGGGTTTTTGCCCTGTACTCTTCTTTGGGAAAAGACGGACTATTGTTGTAGACAGGAAAACTCCTATAATGATTGCTGACTGGATGCTAGATTAATCTAATGAACTGATATGCTCCAGGTACCAGACATAGTTACTGGATACATGTAATATGAATGGGGGGCAAATACTGGCTCACGGTCTATCAGAAATGTTGTTAAAATTGAATTTTTGCTTCTTCAAGGACAAGGAACTACTCCATGTTGTCATGGCAAGGCTGCGAGCTAGGATGAGAGCATGCTAGATGGCTGAGTTTGCTGCTCCTGCATTGTGGACAGATGGAAGGGTTGAGGTTAGTGCTGGGAGATGATCTCCCCTCACTCCTATTAGTAGTTGGCATACACCTTTATTACATCCGCAGATGTAGAAGTTAGGACAGCTTAGTGTAGGAAGGGTAGCTGGCAGTGCCTTGCTGTCTTAGATGACTACCTATTTTGCTTATGTAGCTCTCAATTAGCTGTCTATCTTAGACTTTCAAAATGTAGTTGTCTATGACTTGAACTAAAAAAATTCCCCATAATATCCATGGATGTTATGTCACTTATCTTCTCATTTGACCAGCTATTCAAAAGGCACCATGTCTATTAACAGACCCATACTTCCTAACATCGACGTGCCAAATACATACATGAAGTTCAAAAATACATTAAATCCATGCGATGTTAAAATACAGAGTTCAGTTTATGATCCAAAATATATAAAGAATGTTATGATTTTACAAGAGGTACAAATATTTATCCAACTTCAGAAATTCACAACTCTGAATAGACAAATTAAACATGGTCTCTGCTAAGAAGAGTTAATGATATAAAAGATAGGCACAAAAAAGGCAGGATATTTTCATAAATTCAAGAAATATGTGCATATGTGGAAAAAAGAATGAAGTGTTCTCACTTGAAATAGGGTTTTAACAGAGACTTAGTTGAAGAGAGTAGGTTAAGTTCCATGCATGGGTTGAACATGGCATGAATGATTAAAAGGGGAACAGAACTAGCAATTAAATAAGCTATGGAAAATGAGACTGCTAAGACTGGAAGAGTCAAGAGGCTATTTGGATGTTCAGTACAAAAAATCCAGGATGAGAGAGCAATTTCCACAGAACTTTGAAGGTAAAAATATTGAGATATTTGCATATTGTGAAGTGAGAATTGTCTATAGAGCACATGATGATTCTATATGGCTGCACATTAGGACAAACAGGTAAATGTGACTTGATGTCACAGTCATGAATTCAGATGCCCCAAACTCTACTGGTGAGAAGAAGAGGAAGAAACTTCTCCCCCTTCTCACTTACAGTGGCATCTTAATCCTGGAATACATCTTAGGTTTAAAGACTGTCCCTTCATTTCTGCTGTGTTTTAGAGCCATAGTGAGTGGGTTCTCCCACTGTTTTGGGGTTTGTTTAATTGTTCAGTAAGCGTCTTCCTGGGAATAAACAAATTAAGGAAATAAAACTTTTCTTTATTTCTCTGTGGATTCTGCTGCATTCTATGAAGCCATAAACTTCAAAGCCACATCTTTGTACAGAGTGATCTCTGTTCTCTGTAGTTTCCTCTTACACTGTTTTTACTGATGAAAAGTAAGCCTGTGTGTATGTTTTTAATGCTTTGCAATAATCCCATAGGATTTGTGAATCATGGACTGTACTGAGTCTGTGATGAGAATTTGTATTTGGATAGGAACATAAGTCTTGCAGTCCCTTGGGTTAAGAATCTTTATAGGATTTCTTCATATAGGTTTGTCTGTTTGAAAGAAAAAGTTTTAAATTACTTGAAAGAGATTTTGAGAAAAAAATCATTAAACAAGATACATAGTTTTCTAGAGAAACTGACAATAAGCAGAGGGAAAAAATTCCTGCATATTTGAAAGCGAGCTAGTGGAGCAGTTACTGAGCCATAAACAAAAGGAGGCTCAAATATATTGGGTTCTTAAACAAAGCATATTTCAAAAATACTAAATTCAATTTTCAACCACGCAATCAATCACTCAAATTATACCTATTATGAAGGAAAGAAAGTCCTTGTCTTCAAATCCATGCAAGGTGAAAGATTTCAGAGAATAAATCCCAGCGGATTTGTGTTTCTGCAACATTTATTTCATATTTTCACCATTTACTGGTTTAGAACATTTTCAATACTACTCAGTTTATAAAAGGTTCACAAAAGGTTAATGGGAGTTCTTACTAGAAGAACCCATTTAAGAGTGGATGAATTCTTACCCACTGTCCTGAGACAGAATAGGAGTTCAAATGAGAGTACCACATCATTAAGTCTGTCCTTGTCAAGTCTATTTTATTTATCGTCAAGGCCACTGTCACATAAATAAGCTTTCACATGGCATTGTATTACATATACCATACGTATCGAGTACTATATTTGCAATGGTTTACATCTCCTAGCTATGCAAAGTGATAAAGTGCTGCTGATTGTATGCTGAATTTCTTGTCTTTTTGATTGAACTTGGACGGTGATATGTCTCTGTTCAGTTTCACGCTAGGCTTTTTCTTTGAATGGGAGACAATGAAAAATTACAAATTTGGAACAAGTACCTTGTAGAACTCTTTCTTACAACTATGCCACAAATTTGGAGAGACAAAGCCTAGCGGTCTTTGCAGCTTACCTCTACGGACATGTAGACTTCCTCTACAAAGTCACAAAAAAAGGGGCAACACAAACCTGTAAGAGCTTGTAATGGCACAAAGTCAGAATTAAGCTGTAATGAAGCAGTGTAGGAGGGAAAGCAGGCTCTGAAGAAATGAAATGTGTCTTTTCAGTGCCTTGCCTTGCAGCACCTTCTGCGCTAAGAAAAACTGCCTTGCAAGTGGGGGTGAGCAAGAATCCTTCGCTGCTGTGACTTCTCCAAATCCATGGGATGGCTGTGTTAGACTGGAAGAGGTACCACAGCTGGGGACAGATGGCAACAGGCTGTGCTTTGTTTCATCGGCCCCCTTGCTACTGCTTTGCACTCTCAGGGCTGGGGAGAGCGGGGAGCGGCTGCTCTGAGACCCTGTGCAGTTATAAACGGGTTGTGTGGCAGGAGGTGGTGCTGAAGGACATGCAGCGCATCTGAGGTTTGTCAGCGCTTTAAAACTTTTGCCTTCTCAATTGGTTTCTGTGGCTGCTGCTCACATCAGCTTCAAGAGCAGGCATTTAATACAGGGAGAGTGAAAGCTTCAGCTTTAACTGGCTTTTAGATGGGCAAAATACCTCTGGGGCAGCAATTTAAGGGACCCAGGATAATGCTTCTGGAACGGCAGCATGTCCAATTTGAAGTTATGGTGAAAGCGTAGCAGGAATGAATATTATAACTCTCATTATGACCTCAAGGAAGGGAATTGAATTAGAGCTAGTGGGGAGTTTTCCAGTGGAAAGGCTTTTTTCCATCAGAAAATGTTGCTTCAACAAAACTGAATTTTTCCTGGAAAAGCACATACAGAATCTGACAGGAAACACTTTAAGTGAGGGATGAATTTTTTCAACAAGAAAAGAGCAGGAGAGAGACGGATTTTTTTTTTTAATTATTTTTATTTTTAGAAAGCTTATTTATTGTTATGTGGATTAAGTTTGTATCTTGATTTATAACCCGTATAAAAGTAGTAAGGGCTACACAAGGAAGACAGACAGTTGAAAGTAGAATCATTCAGCTCTATGGACAATCGCTCGCCACGTTTTTCTGTCAGTCAGATTTGGGGGCAACTCCAAACTATGCAGAAACTTGAATCTTTACACCCACGCGCACCTCTTGCATCTTAACCACTCAGCTACTGGTTATTGTAAGGTAGCTTCAGATTTTTCACCTTTTTTCTAAAAGTAGGAGTTCCTGCTACAATAAAAGAAATATTTAAAACTTTCACAGTACAGTTAAACTATGTAGTATAAATATCAGAACTGGATGGCAAAGAGTTTGTCAGGAATAATTCAAAATTTTTTCAAATGGGTTAATCTCCTTGAGTTATGAGTAATTTTAAGAAAAGTATCCTCAAACATAGAACTGAATTGATTGAGAGAGTGATGGTAGCAGTTCCCGTGAGAAATGTGTGCCAGTTGACCATCAGACCTGCTCATGGACAAGAAGGTGGATATTACTTTATAGAAGGGTAGCTGTTCTTCAGTACTCCTTTCTCCACAGGTTTAAAAATTCTTCATGTGTACTGTTCTATTTTCTAATGCTGAACAATAATATTTTTTTTTTCTGAAGATATCACTCACTGTGAAATTAAGTAATAATAGTCCTACATGCAGTCCTTTATAGGTGACTGCTCTAGCCCTTTCATCTGTGAGCCTCACTAATTTCTTGGAAAGTTGTTCTTTATTCTGCTTATAAATGGTTTTGTGTTTGCCAACGTAAGCATAAAAGAGTCCAAGTCTGAGCAAAAAAAAAAAATAAATAAATTGAGTGTTTCTACTTTTCAAGATATGTCCAAAGACAGTAAGTTAGTGAATTGCTAAAAGCTTCTTCCAGAGCTCTGCAGCCTCCAAGTTTACAATAAATCCCAGGGCGTTCTTAGGTCAAATAAATAATACTGCAAACATAGCATTTCCATTGTTCTGCTTTAATTTAAGGTCAGAGTTACATGGAGCATTGCATTAAGCTTTCAGAACATCATGCAAAGTTTTCACAGAACTATAAGATGAAAGTGCTTCCAGGGGACAATAAACAATCTTTTATTGGGATTTACAGTATATACTTGTTCAGGATTTCTGTGATTTTGCAATTCTTTAAACTACCCAATACAAATGTGACTCAAAGTGTAACAGAACAGCATTGTTTGCAATAACAAAGTGATAATGCTTTTAGCCTGACTTTTTTTATAAAATCAGGCTTATACAGTCATGTTACCTGTCTTTAGTTCACCCCAATAATTTTTTTATGTTGTCCAGTTTAGCCAAATCTGACAAAAACTTAAAGGTATAAAACTCTCACAAAATTAGATAGAGATCTGAATTTGCGTTTCTGGTGATTTTGCAGGTAGATGTTAGCCCTGAGCTGATCAAAGAAATCAGCTAGCCACGAAGTCTGAATACTTATCAGTTTGTCCATAGCTCTGAATCAAACCAACTGCATGGTGGCCTGTGCTTGGTCAAAGTGGTGGGGCAGGATGAAGGACAAGTCTGGGATCTGGAGGAGGACAGGAAAATAAAATTTACTGTCCTTGGGAGAGGTGCTGTGGGACACGCACTCAGAGATCACTGAGTTTTGCTATTTCTACTTAGGAAATAACTTGGAAGGCAAGTGATGGCCACACTTTTTTTTTTTTTTTTAAGAAAAACAATTAAATCTAGAAATAGATCTGTTTATTTTGAATATTTTATTTTGATTATTTTATTTTGAATAACTGAATATTTTTTTTGAGTTTTATCCAATGCCTATTAACTTTTTATAATAATTTGGGCTTTGGAGCAAGTGCTGTGTCTTCAAAGCTCAAAATCATACTATTTTCACTTACAAAGTCACATCACCATTTTGGAAAGAGAAAAGGAAGCCCTGGAAGTCTAGTAAGTGCATCTAATATATCCCAGTACTACAGTTCGTGTTTCGTTTTAATCTATTTTGAGTAATCCTCTCTAGTTGTTTTGCAGTTCTGCCTTTATAAACTACTGTAATACCTGTTACAACCCTGGAGAATTTCTGCTGAGTGTTCAAAAATGTTATGTGTCTGAGACCTCAAGCCTGAAAAATACAGGTTTTGTTCAGTGCTAATTTCATTTCCCTTGAAGTAGAGTAAAAAAGCAGGAAACTGGAAGAAATGAGTAACACTGGAGGAAAGGGCGCACAAAACAGTCTATGTAAGTCAAATGGTTATGATGGCTAAACCTCTTGACTTTGCTTCTTCAGTGCTAAAAGCTTATTTTTTTCTTTTAAAAGAGACAAAATCAAATAGCTTAAGATTCAAACTGAACTACTTTAAGTTTTTATGATTTTCTGTGGATTAAAAGAAAATCATCCTGTACATGTTTGGAGCCTGATACTCCTCAGATTAAACTTAAATGAAGACAAACCTTCTTTGAAGATGGTGGAATTGTTCCAGTGTAAAATTGGCTCTGTCGTGAAGGTAATCAGGCCACTTAGTGGCAATACAGAAATGATGATGGCAGTTTTACCCATGGGAAGTAGATACAGTTAGTCTCTGCAGGATATCTCTCTCACCGCACTTTACTTCAGAGAGTACAGTCAATAGAGTAAATACATTGGTCACATTCTGAAAATTATACGTACCTAAGGTAATTATTAGCAGTTTGAGTTTCTAGTGTTCAAAACATCTAAAGGCGAGATGTGTCGCTCTGCATACTGAGATCCAAAGGGTGGCAGATAGGCATATGAAGTTCCTCACTCAGTGAGAAAAAGAGAATGTAAGATCAGGGAAAATTTAGTCCTGCTCAGATTGGAGATGGCTTCCCCTCGGTCTCTCCAGTAACTCTGTATTTGAAAGATGGTCATTACCATTTTTTAATGTGGGCAGAGCAGTAGTCTTGCAGTTAAATCACGTACGTCAGCATCAAAGGCTTCAGACGTATTTCTCTATTTTCCTTGCAGTGTGTGAGTAGTGTAATTGCTCTGTTTCCTCATCTGAAAAAATCAGTATATTTCCAATTTGTCACCATTAAAAAATCAGTTGTCACTAGAGTAGTATTTGATACCATTATTATTTGGCCCAGGTTCTCTTTTCTACCTAAACTCCACCCAGTGTAGGAATAGGCTTGGGTAAGAAGAAACGGTAATGCTACTTTCATCCTTAAAATTGAATGGTGCTAGTTCGTACCCCAGTAGCATGTAGTCCAGCTGCAGACACACCAGTAAGCCAAGGTCCAGTGCAATGTAGAAATACTCAAAATATCTGTGGAGGAACTAGACTGGGTAAGTTACTGGAAGCAGTAAAATTCAGCAGGTTTTGAATTTTCAGCTGAGGAAACTGGACTGCAGGGAACACAGATGCATAGGTAGCTAGAAACTTCTACCTCAGCTGTTCCTCTGGATGTGCATCTAGAAGGCATGCCGGTCCACCCGGTGTTGCAAAGCTCCATCTCATCTGGCTTCCACTACATCCTTGGCCTTGACAGTCATACGCCAGTTGCCTAGTCAGAACCATACCCATAGTTACACCTGTGATGTTTCCATATAATTTCCCAGAAATTATTATGTTCAGCTGTAGTGAGAAAATGTTTACATAGATATTCTTAAAGTGTCATTTTTAGGGAAATAATGTGAAATTTTGAACTGCAAAATGTCAACCAAAAATGATTTAACAAACCAGAAACAAATTAACTGCCACTTAAAAATGTCATTAACTGATGTAAATAACACATTACACATGTAGAAGCACCTTACTTACTAACATTCTCAGATAGAAAATAGTACTGGGCTTAAGCAAAAGCCAACTTTGAATTACACTGTCCAAATGCATGCAGGAAATGTTGCCTGATCTAATTGTATAAATTCTAACAGACTTAATATGTTCATCTTTTACACTGAAAAACGGGGAGAAAGCAGATTTTCTTCAGTCTTTCAGAGTGGCAGCGTACCCTGGAGAGGGATGAATACGAAGCTTGGGCACCACTACGTACACACTACTTTGGAAATCTATTGAAACCCAGTGATTTGCAATCAATGAGGTGTTCCTTACAAGGGAGTGCAATACCGTCAGTGTAGCTATGTCACTTTTTCCTCTGCCTAAAATAATTGGTGATATCCCTCATTAACCTGTAGGTGCTGGAACAGCAACTTACTCCCTCTTAAACTGATACCGTTTCTGATCACCAGGCACTGTGCTTGGGGAATGCTTCTGTGCTGGTCATGCACGTGTTTCTCTTCCTCCCTTTCTCTCCCATGTGTGTGTTGTAGGGAGAAATTTCGGGTCTTTTTGTGTCAGTACAGTCTAAATTATCATCTGTTCTTTTGTATAGCTTAGTGAATTGAAGGCCTTCAAAAACATGCAAAAGACATGACATAAAAATTTGAGATCCTGAAGTTTGTGTGCCTTGCAAAAGTCCATTCCAGGTCTGATTAAGGTTTGAGGCATATCTGCATAAAACAATGGCAACAAATAATCCAAGAATTGCAATATCAAATGTAATAAACCCAAACTTAGAAGCACACGGACTCCTGTGTTTGGCTATTTCTTGGAGCTGCTGTAAGAGAGCATTTGGGATGTTGAACTCAATAGGATAGTAGCAGCCATGGAAACCACAAAATTCTGTACTAGTTCATTTTTTAAAAATGAAGAGTAGGTACCCAAGAAAAACTTAGTCTGATTTACACTGCATGCTCTATTTTCCTTCTTTGAAGTGTCAGAGGAAAAACCATGGAAAAAATGAAGTACAGGGATGGATGCAAATGCAGGATGGAAAAGCAAAGCTATTAAATTAGCTTTTGAGATGAAACAAAATATTTCATTGTGGGGAGAGATTAACGGTAGTTTCAAGTCCCTTGAATTTGGATTACTTTACTCTTGCATATACGTTAAATGAAGCAGAACTGTTAGGAAGCAACTTCAAGCATTTCTTTATGAGCATCAGAACTTGTAAACTTACACTGATGAATAAATGCAAATAGTTGGAATTGAAGCCAAGGGCCTGCTTCTCCTGAAGGCACTTGCAGAACCTGAAACTGACTTTACTGATGTGAGTCTGGGACCTGCTCTGTACAGTAGGCATCCCCTAGCACATCTGGGTAGTTGAAACACAGCTGCTTCAGCCACAGTAGCATGTACAGAAGCTGGAACTGTAGAGTAATGAAGGGAACCTCTTGAGGTGATCTCATCCAACCCTTGCTTAAATCGGGGATGGCCTAGGCCATTTGCTCAGGACCTTGTCTGGTCAAGTTTTCAATACCTTTGAGGATGAAGATTACTCAGATAGGTAAGCTGTTCCCATGGCTGATCACCTTCATTGTGATGTTTTTTTCCTGATACCTGTGTCTTAACACCCATCATCCTATTGCTGTACCCCACCAAGAACAGTCTGAATCCAGTGTTTCGCTGCCCCTTTAGGCAGCATCTTCAGCTTGATCACCATTAGCCTTGTCCTGAAAACAGCTACGCTCTGCGTGCCGCGAGCTTCAGCCCACTGTCCATCTGGGTAAACTCTGCTGGGCTCCCTTCAGTGTGACACCTCTGTATCCCTCCTTAAGTTTCTGTTATACTCAAAGGGCAAAAGATGGCTTTGGTTTTTCTGGTTTATACCTGCACAATCCTTTCACTGAGTGTAAGGAGCAGGAGAGGAATTAACAGACTACGGTACTTGAAGTGTCTCCTCCACCTTGCTTCTGTGGCTTGGTGCAAGAGTTTCACTGCAAAAGAAACTGTACATATGCAACACAGCTATTTTTCGTAATTTCAAAGCAGACTTTTAGAACAGAGTTGTAATAATGTGTCTGAATGGCCTAGGACAAATGAGGTTGCTAGGAAGCCAAATGTTTTTTTATCCAGGGAGTTCAGAGGGAGGAATGAATCTAGATCCAGCTGTGTAAGAGTATGGAAATACTTAACCAAGACACTCACATAGTCATAATTCTGTCCTACTCCTTTATTTGCAGAGGAAGATCACATGTAGTGGTTAAACCACTTAATTTAACCTGAGTTCACAAACATTAAAATGCCATAATCAGAACTGTAGTGTTTTGCTTGATGTCAGAACATGAAAAAGTTAATGTTCCACTCTAAGTGAAACTTCCTTGTAATAGATAAAAATACCCTAAATCTTCACATGCAGATTCTGTGCAATATTTCAGTGGCTTATAGCTAGAGGTAAATGCAGCCCTGTTGTGAATACTGAACTTTGCCTCCTATGACACTCCCAAAGCCAAGAACCACATGGTGCAGGCCATCAGGCATCTCTTTGTACAGTTTTGGCAAAGACAGCTTAGTTGTCTCAACCTGTTGAAACCTCAGGGATAAACTTCAGCTTCCTTTGTCTTCATTTCCCTCTTCTCTCCCTTACCACATGCAAAGTGCTTCAGAAAGCAAGAACTCCAAATTAATACGAAAAGTTCCTGTTTCATTAAAGTGGTATTTATCAAAGAAGAGAAATAGTGCATGTAGGCCCACGTTTTATAAATTAGGCTTATAGGTAGCTATTGTATTACACCTCACATCACCAGTATAACTAACAAACTTCATTTTCATGTATATTTTGTGGGCTGTGTTACACCTTTGCAGTGATTGAAATTAATATTAAACTGATAAAACATTTTTCCCTTTCTCCCTATATTGTTTGCAAAATGTCAATGTGCATATTAACAAAATTATTCTTGAAATCCAGAAAGGTAAAAAGCAGGGCCTGCATGCAGAGAGGTACATAATCAAATACAGAATGCAAATTAAACAAAGAATGCTTCTTGTTTCATAAGTTGTCCTATTATTGCATTTGTAAATCCATTCTTCTTTCCCCTCTGGCAGTCTCATGTCTCTTCAAATCGTTAATGTTAGAGGAGATATGAAAGTTATAATCTAAGGGTAATTAAAATAAGTTCTAAAGTTCTGAACCACTGAAACAGAAGGATAATTCGGAGTTTATTGTGGGACTGAGCGGTTAAAATTATTATCTCTGATTTTTAAATCAGCTTGATGATACAGCTAAGTAGATACTGGTAAATGTTTCAGAAGTTCTGGATACAAAAAGAAACTTAAGCATCATGATGCACGTCTGTAAAAACTCAGCCTGGAGTCTGGATCCAACAGTGAAAATCTCAACCCTGAGTTAAGTCAGGACCTAACCTGAGATTCACAAGCACATGCCAAGTGCCTAAATAGGCCAACAGATTGTGCCATGCAGTAGGACCTTGCTGAAATTTCTGCCTTACCTGAGGTTAGGTACTGAGGATATGCATTTGTGCAGGACTGGCTGGATTGTCCCTGTCTCCTTTAGTGCAAACCAAAGTGATATTATTTGGGGCATGTAATAGATTTGTGGTTACCAAACAAAGCAGTCAGTTTAAGGTCTATGCACTCTTTGGTACTGTGTGTTCTAGGCACATCTACTGTGTTACAGGAGAGCACCAGCATGGACAGGGTAGAGGGCAGTGGTGGTGTTTTTCCTCCTTTTTGCTAAGTCTGAACCATTATGCCATTGGGAACACAAGATTCAAGGGACAGTAAAAGAAGATGAGTATGAGGGAGCATGCCTTTGCATTAATGTTAGGGTACATAGTGGGGAAAGGGCTGGTGCCAGTCCCCAGTCCTTGCTGCTAAGGGTATTTTATGCATTTTAAATCGAGCAGTTCCTGAACAAAGTCCCCATATACGCATGAGAACAAACTTTGGTAACCATATCTTTCTTTTTTTGGGGGGAGTGCCCTAGCCTTACTTGTCTGGTGGTTAGGATACTCTTATGGAAAAGATGAACTTCATTTCTCTTTGATATATGGAAATCCCAGGTGTCCTGCTCCCTAGAGGAAAGTGCTGGACTAGAGTATAAGGCTGGCGGCACTCCTTTCTCTTCAAGCCATGTATTCAATGGGAGCAGCTGAAACTGCTATGCCTTATATGAACTTCTGCACTGGTGGTGTGTTCTTAGCATTTCCATGGGGCTGGGATACCTAGCTTGTGAACTGCAAACAGGCCTGCATGTGAAACAGGGAGCACAATTGTCAGCACAGAGAGGAAACCAAGAGTTTTGACCATAAGCATTAGCAAAACTTGTCAAGGTATGCTGCTGGTAGTTTGCATTTCTCACTTACGTGCTTCCATACCAGCTAATTTTCACCCAGTGCTTAATACTTTTTTTTTTTTTTCATTACAAACAATACAGGTGCTTCCTTTCACCCTGAGAATCTGAAGAATAATGTGAGGAATACTGTTTTCCAGTTGTGAAAGAGTGTTGTGGAAATAAATGCTGCAAACAGGTGGAATGTTACCAGGTTTCAGGTGGTATGTTAGCATTGGATTAGATAAGTGTCTTAAACTCATGTGTCTGCTCGCTCCTTGTTCCTTTGTCTCAGTAGGGGTAACAGGGATGATAGAAACATTAGCAAATCAACAACACTCCCCGAACTCTTTTCTTTTAAAGAAAGAATATTCTAAGTGTTGTCTGGGCCCATTCCAGCTATGACACACGACCAAATGCAATTCCTTTCCTCTTAATGTAAGAACGGTAGAGCTAAGAAACAGGGAAAGATAACCAAGAGCATTTGGTTGTTCAGAGAGTTTCTAAAACTAGACTGAAAATTGAGTTAGCTCCCCGGATGTCGTGGTGTTGCATTCACTTTTTCTTACCTCCATTCTGACAGTTCTGGTTGGTTTCAGCAAGACGTGGAAACTGGCACCAGCTGTGTTGGCGAAACAGTGTTATACTCTGACCATATAAATAAAAGAATTGCAAATTAAAGTAAGGCAAGTAAGCAGAAGATCATGAACAACAGAGTGATTCATGTACGTTACAACCTATATTTCCAGGCACAGTGGTTTGCAGTCATTTTTATCACATGCTGTATTCTGGATTTGTACTTATTTTAAGAAGCCAACCACCCCTGTATGTTTTTGTTTGTTTGTGTTTTTGCTAAGCTACTAATCAGTGTTTCCTTCACATGAGGAGGTATTGCAAGGAATCAGTTAATTTCTGGGCTTTATTTATTCATTTATTTGTAAGAGTATTTATATGGGCACATCTTGGTGATGATGAAGAAACTTAATTCAATCCCTGTGGAGTATTGAAAGGATGTTTCTTCCATCTACAAAAGTCTGTCAAAACACAGAGTGGTTTTGATTGTTCAGGTTGTTGACTGTCAGCTCACCGACTCCTGACCACTATTCCTTCTTCGCATTCTTCGTTCCCTCACCTCGTTAATATCCCATGCCTATTACTGATTTTTTTTGTCCTGTCCTGTCTTAGACTGAGTCTTTCACAATGAGAAACATGACACTTCTATTTGTTCACAGTGCAGACTTACATTGTTTGCTTATCTAAATGTTTTACTATCACTTACGAAGATTACAAGATTTTCTTCCCTCCCCTCTTTCCTCTTGTTCTAATTAATGTTTCAGTACCTGCCTCTCATTGTCTGGTAATGACTATAATTCCTCCTCTTTCTTCTCGTGAAATAGAGTAGGAAAGTGGTCTACTAAGGCTAGATAAGGTGGAGAAGATTTTGTATAAACTGAAATGTAAAACAGCTGGCATTAAAAATGTACTATATTGCAATGTCCCGTCAGTCATGTGTCATGCCATTTCAGTTTCCAGTAGCTCAGATTGTTTGGATGAGATAAAGGGTGCTGAAATGGTGAAAATGAGTGGTTCTATCTTGCCTGCAGTGAAAATATGATGACAATCAGATTTGAGTCTTCAGCATGGCTAATTAATTTTTATACTCTCTGAATACAACAGTTTATCCAAAATAAAGATCAAGAGAAACAAAGTTAACCCTTCTCAGGGTTTGTTTACACAGAAACGTTCAGAAACGTTGAAGAAAACTGATGGAGATCATTAAGTCAGTGCCACTGTTCTAAGGATTATTCTGCAGTTAATTAAAACCATTTTACTCTTCAGTCTCTTAAATGAAGGAGTTTGTATAGGGATTTAATGTGAACTGAAGATGAGAACTAAATTTACACCCTTAATGTGTTTGCCTTACTGTTTTGAATATTGAACATACTGTCTGCAAAATATGAGTGAGCAAGTACTAATAGTGGAATATCAAATGTAAAGCTTTGTTTTGATAATTAGGTAAAACACTTAATGAGATATTATTTGATGTAGAGTTAAGTAGAAAATTCTTGTGAGCCTCTGACTTCAGTGGGATCATAAAGGAATACAAATTGAATCTCTCCCTAAGCCCTAGCTTGCAAGGAGTAGCATGCTGGTCATAGCATTTATCTGTGGTAGCATGTATTCATTAATAGATGTTTTCCAGTATTTAAGAGTCACAGAATCATAGAATCGTTTAGGTTGGAAAAGACCTTTAAGATCATCAAGTCCAACCGCTAACCTAGCACTGCCAAGTCCACCACTAAACCATGTCCCTAAGCACCACATCTACCCGTCTTTTAAATACCTCCAGAGACAGTGACTCAACCATTTCCCTGGGCAGTGCCTGACTACCCTTTCCGTGAAGAAATTTTTCCTAATATCCAATCTAAACCTTCCCTGGTGTAACTTGAGGCCATTTCCTCTTGTCCTATTGCTTGTTACTTGGGAGAAGAGACCAACCCCCACCTCGCTACAACCTCCTTTCAGGTAGTTTTAGAGAGCGATAAGGTCTCCCCTCAGCCTCCTCTTCTCCAGGCTAAACAACCCCAGCTCCCTCAGCTGCTCCTCGTAAGACTTGTGCTCTGGTCCCTTCCTGTCATGGAGAATAATCAAAAGGGCATGCCTAGGAAAAATGGTATGAAGTGTGAAAGCAGTAATAACAAGTATATTGCATTTCCCCTGATGATCTCTCAGACTCCAGTCTTTTTAAGATCAAGCCAAATGTCATTCCTGTGCAATTACTGACTCTCAGTGTTTTTTTTTTTTTATGAATCTCTCCAGTCTTCCACTGAAAATATTTCAACTTGTGTAAATATTTAAAACAATGCTGTCCTTCATTTAGATTCTACAGCTAAACACATAATAAACAGTTGAAGAAGTGGAGGTAGAGATTTCCATATACGTAGGAAAAGCAGCAATATATAGACTCAATATATGGACCCTTATTTTTTCTTTCATTTCAAAATATATTCCAGCAAAATCTGGAGTACACAGTTCTTTGGATTTATTGAAATCCACGAAAATCAGAAGCCAAGGAACACTTTTGTTGTTCATACCATACTGGAGTATTTCGAAAAACTTGGTAACACTTCCATTGTTCAGGGTGTCTTGGCATTAGTAGTGCAACAAATTCCCAAACAGATACTTTTTAAAGATGTAATAGTTTTAAAATTACGATTTTTACTTGCAACCACTTTGAATCAGAAAGTTTCTACCATATGGTAGAGAAAGAATATGAAACCATATGCATCCAGCACTGGGACCGTGTTCCTGAGAAAAGCCAGTTTGCTATTTTTATACTGGCCAGCAGGTGTCAATATCCCAAAGTGAAGAAGCTGCCCAGCAGCCAGACACAGTTAGAAAGAGTGAGGCTGGAACAGGGAGTATATGTATTTTGGATGTCTCACTTTGAAAGCTGACTTTGTGAAGTTCTTCTGTGCTTCATCACCACTAGGAAGGAAGCCATCTTCTGAGGGGAATGGGGAAGGGAAATTAAGCAACCCTTCCATCCAGAAAGGAGGTACCTCTTAATTTCTTTTCCTACTGATCCTAGTAACAGTATTTTTATTCCCTGTCCCCGCAACTCCAAAGCTCTGTGGTCTCTGACTTCAGCTTTCAAGCCTCTGTGCTCCCTAGCCAGTCTGGCCGAATCCACCCAAACACTGGAAAAGTGGCTAAGAGTGGGATACTTGGCTGTTTTAATCAGTGCAAGGGACCTTAATCAAAGCTGTTGAAGGGCTGTTGTACCTTATCTATTTTTCTCCTAAAGATGCTATTCTAATACATATTAATGTATATTTTTCTATTTAAGATCATAATACCTGTCAGCTGCTAAAGTGAAAAAATCTAAAGTGAAATTTGTTTTCAACACAAATTTCAGCATTTATATGATCATGTATAAGTAATGTCTTTTTGGACCCATTTTAGACTTTCATGAAATAGAGTCTTGTAATGTTTTATGTGGTTACATGACATGTCCTCCCCAGATTAGGCTTTGGAACTTTTTCAGTTAAGAGTAAAAATATCCCTTTTTCCATATTATTATAGGTTAAGCATTATGGGTACAGAATGGGTAGCTCTTAGGAAAGATACGTGATTCCTTGAGATAGTTCAGCTTTTTTTTCCTGATTTTGACAGAAGTAGCTCCTACAGGTTGTATCCTACTCTTTTAAACACTGCATAACCATAATAATGAAATAGTTATAAGCATTGCATTCTTTCACTGTTTTTTTTTTTTACTTTTACATAGCTTCCCAAGGTAGGATATTTTACTTTGGAACAGTTTTTTTCATCTCTGATAATAAGCAAAGACTTGTTAAAAGCTGACATTATTTAGGCAAATATAAAATTTATCATATTACTCTCACAGTCTTGGTCTCTATCTACCACTCATGAAATCCTGGCTGAAACTGAATGTTTTGAGCTATTGAAATTCTGGCCTTAACTTCCTACCAGCTGCTATTTTACAGTGAGCTGGTAAGAGCTAGGAATTTACATACTCCATTTTTAATTTAATCAAATGTTGTCAGTCAGCATCACATGTTAGATACTCTTTCCATCAGAAGGAACTTAAAAAACAACAACCTGAAAGATTAAAAACCTCTGCCTCTTGAAGATAATAATCTTAGTGAATTTTAACAGATTGCTTTAGCAGATGGAGATGTGATATTCACTACAGTAAATTACATTAACATGCTCTCAGACAGAGATATCACATTTGCCACAGTAATTTACATTACCATGATTTGAGACAGATTTGGTCCCCCAAAAAGAATTAGAAATAACATTTTATCAATTCACTTTGCCTTGTCACTTCTTCAGATAATTGTCAGTCTGGAGCAGGACATGTTTTTTACCAATAGATGCCATGGCGAACAGGACAGAAATACTGTTTTGCTGTGACCATCTATAAACAATATGATATACGGGATCCTGCTTGGTACCACACCAATACCATGTACCAACACGTAAAGAAAATAAATCCCAATATTGGTACAGAGTAGCGGAAAATGAGTTACTTCTGATTCAGTGTAATAGATTAATTTGACTCCTGGACATGATATCTGCACTTTTGCATGTCTGTATAGCCTTTTACCGCTGCCTCTGGGAGATCTTGTCACCCACTTTAATAGGTTGATGGAAAGCACTCTGAAAAGGAATTTAACCATCTCTATGGTGTGTTAGCATCTTCAGCCAGAGGACTGTGTGGGTGCAACTTAATTGTCGACCACTGTTGTGCAGGGGATCTGGGCAACATGTTTATGATGGCATCTGCTATACTACTTGAAATAAAGTATGCCTGCATCTCTGTGTACTATCTGGAATAATTAATGATACCAAGAAGTTCTTAATCTAGTCCTAACATCAGAACAGAACATACAGAATCTGTAAGCAACAAACATGCCTAATAAAGATGCATTGGGAGAAAATGAAGCATCCATCTGAAGCTTTACAGAGATGCTTTCAAGTTCTTCTTCTCTAATTACTGGATTTCTGAGTAACACAAGCAAGAGACTCCAAAGTTCCTGCTGTGGAGCTTCAAAGGGATTTTTATGGCCAGAGGATTAGAGGCCAGCCTTGGAGAAAAAACTTCAGGCATATTTCAGGAGAGTAACTTGAGGCTGTGGTGAGACCATTTACAAGTGATTTTCTCTGTGATTTGACTCAAAATAGATCTAAGCAATGACCAGAAATGTTTGGGAGACATATTTCTTTGGACTATGAAGCCTTACAGTCTAAATCCAAACCTGCTTGGAGCAGCTAAAGATACTCACATTTCCTCAACTAGGCAATCCTATATCAAATTAAAACCTATATACAGCACTTCCACATATCCTTTAGGAAAGCTGTTGCTGTACATTGAGGGATACTGAATAATATATTAGGCTGGTTGGAGAGAGAATGTTATAATGCACGACTCCATGAAAGTCCTAATGCTTCTCCAAAATACTGCCAAAAGGCTGTGTGTGGTGGCACGCCATGAGATTTGTCTGGGTTTTTTTGTCTTTAACCTAGGCATTCGTGCTTGAACTCTTAAATTTGGAGGTTATAATGCTACACATATCAGAATATGGCAGGATTAAGATTGCTTTTTAATTATCCAGTGTGTAGTATAGGGTTGTGGCTAATCTTGTCATGATTCAGGTTTGTAGCATCTGTGAAGGAGACTGCACTCTATGGCTTCCCTACCTCAATTATAAGGTAAGTATTGAATCAGATGGCATTGCAAGCAGAGCCTCCTCCCAAATGATATGGATTCCACCTTGGAGAAGTGACTGCTGATTCTGCCTTGTCCACAGAGCTACCTTTGATAGTAGGCAAGCCACTAAAACCAGTCTTATCATTTTGATCCCCAAACGTCTGATGCTTTGTCTCCTGGGGGCCTGACTGGAGGCCTTGGGTTCCACTTTGAAGAAGTTTGTAACCCTCTGATGGCTGCGGACTGAGCGGGCCAGTGCTCAGTAAGGCTGCTAAGAGGTGAGTCAAGTATTCAGTACTTCAAACCAGGCATGCAGATTTGGGGATATTTGGCTGGGATATTTTACTGCCTTCTCTATTTGTAAAATGGGGATTATCCTCATTCGTCTTCAGTCAGGGACAGTTTAAGAAAATTAAACATGGCTTGTCAAACACCTGTTAGAAGGAAGAGCATCACGAGATGACTAGAAGAATTAATCATCCCCTTCAGAGCAGGGTTTTAAGGTCAGTGATTTAAAAATTGCTAGAAAAACTTTTTTCAGTTATGGCGAAAAAACCCATGGTATATATGCTCATTCAGTTAATACTGTCCTTTTTGGAATGAATGAGACAGCTGTCCTGAGGACCAAGAGGTCTTATCACCATACACAGGGAAGCTTGTCAAGATCTTATGGGCAATCTTAATTCTGTCATTTCCTTATTTTAGAGTATTTTAATGTACTTTTTTATTTTTAGTTTTGCTTCTGAAGGGAGGTGGGGTGTTATTTACAAGCAGTTTAATGAACTATTTGCAAGAAAAGGAATAGCAGCGGCTGTTCGCCTGCCTAATTTCACGCGAATTTAGCATGATCAGGATATGTTCCCTGTTCAGTAGTGCAAGTCTGGCTTTCTGCATCATCCACAGTGATTTAGTGACTTGATCCTGGCATTTGATCTAATCATCCTTTAGGAATATAGCTGAGTTGCAGCACTGATCTTGTGTTGTAAATGAGAGACAGGTCTTTATTATCGGATACAAGTCCCTTTAATGCATTTTTGTTTTTAGAATATGAAAGTAGGTTATACTCTTCTTACACACAAAGCCAAAGTTGTTCTAGACATTTCAGTTGTGTAGTCTGCTTCCACTGACTCATCTTTTTCATTCAGGGTTTTGCTCATTGCTCATGAAGTTCAGGTGTTGCTCATTGCTGTGCTTTCTCAGTCTCAGTCCCAGTTTTCCCAAAACCTTCTCAGAGCTTGCAAGAGTTTAGAGCAGTCTGGCTCCTACCACTGTGAAAAGCTCCTACACACTACAGTGTGATTGCTGAAGCCAGGTAAGTTGTTGCCTACACTGGAAATTTATACTGATTTAAGACTGGTGCAGTAAGTAAACCAGTCCACTCCCTCATCTCAATTCCTTTTCCCCTATTATAAACATATAGTTATATGCAAGATATATGCAATGACACATGCCCATATTCTGTTCAGGAAAGCATTATATTTATAACTGAAAGATTGTACCAGTAAAATCTTAAGTGGAGGGGGGTGTCAAAGCTTGTCTGAGAAGAATTGATTTGTGTACTAACATCTTACCAGAAATGGCTGCAAAGTGCCTACCATCTGAGGGAAACTTCTAAAACATCATTTCTGTGTGCTCCCTTTCCTCCTAGTCTGAGTGGGAAACAAAGTTCAATATTTTTATTCTTCAAAAAATATGTTTTACTTTTAAACAAACAAGATCTTCACTCCTCTAGGTCACAAAAAGTCCTGTTTTTCTGAACTTATAATACTTTCCAAAGATCTTGCAAAGATTGCAGAAGTCACTACAATGGTATTCTGCCAAATAATTATAGCAAAAAATTAAAATGTGTTATTGCAAAACTTTACAGAAAAAAGCACTAAGAAGGATTGAGGGTGATTTAAAGAAGTGTTATATGAAGAGAAGCATCTTGATAATTATCTAAAAGAATTCCATTATAGTACATATATTTTTTGTATGTAAACAAACACAAAGTAATACAATGAATCTGGACAGTAATGTTGCTACATTAGAGCCAATAAAAGGCAAATACAGAGACAAATGGTACTTGCCTATCTGTTTTTGCTTCGGAAAGAATGAGGTGCAAAGAGCTCTAAGTCTGTGTTAGCCGTATGACTATATGCGTGAAAAAGGCTTCATAGAAATCAGTGGGGTTTAATACAAGAACTAGAATCCATCTGCATGTATCAGCTTGCAGGACTGGGTTTTGAACAATTAATATAAATAGTAAAAAGCAAAATTTCAATAGTCTAAGATATCTTTAGTAAAACGAACCTATCTAACACTTATTTCTCTTGAAGCTATTTCGGAGCAATGGTTCCCAATTCATATTTTGGGGGGGAATACTGTGTACGATCCTGTGATGTTGCTCCCAGTCAGAGGGAACTGAAAGGTTAAAATTGAGCACAGTGGGATGGACACAATACAGGGCTGCTTTCAAAATACTGCTTTCACAGAATTGTTGCTCAAGGACCAGTGATGGCTGGGAACTGCTGTTCTGCACATTTCATTTAAACTAAAACCAAACTTTTCAAGAGAACTCAAAGTCTGGCCAGTGAAAAATCTTGGACACTTTTGAAAATGTTAGTCTACATTCCTGAATATAGTAAGTGTGATAAATACATTAGTTAGAATTGCAAAACATGTTTTTCGGTTTGGATATATTAAACCGATTCATTTTTATTACACTGTGAAAATAACCTCAATCTTCTATTTTTCATGCTTTGTGGAAACAGAAGGGTTGAGCTGAGTTTATTTTTATAAATATTCTGCACTTGCAGGTGAAGTTTGACAGAATGTCACAACTTACTTTCCATTTAATTTCTAGCAATTGCCATTCTACACTCTCTCCTGAATTAACAGCCTGGAGACATTCAAATTTCACATTCTGACTCAGTTGCACTCATTTCTTTTTCTCCTCCTTCCTTGAAAACTTTACTGTTGTGACTGGTAAACTGTATTTTTTCATTCATTTTATAAAAATTAAATTCTAGATACCTACTCTGAAATCTTCTTTCCTGACACAAATCACAGTCCGCAACGCTGTCATCTCTGATGATATTCCTTACCTTGATATACAAGTTTATATTCAGTCTATGAGGTAAACTAATTAAATAAGAGAGACCTGTACAGATTTTCATGAGCCTCTTTTTAGTTCAATGCTCTCAGCTCCACTCTAGATCTTCTGCAGTGCAGGAACAGGCCAGTTATTCAAAATGTCCCTTGGTATCATATGTCCTGGATACTCTGGTTGGGAGACATGAAGAGAGCAGATAGAATAAAGAGTCCATGTTAAATTACACCAGTGGGGCGGATGCAAGTAAATAATGATTGTGTTGAGCAAAGGTATTTATTTTTCTGCTATTGCTACAGTTATTAGCAGAACTCTTGCTGGTTTAAGATTGGGAGCCAGCTGGGCCTACAGTTAAGAATAATTGTTGTTGCTGTTCTATGCAATGCCTTATGAATTCCTGCTGGGCTTATAGTTATATTCGAAGTGCACTGGGAATATTATATGGCCATGCAGGTTGCTTAATCCTTCTCAACATCTATGTAATTTCTTGGACTTGAATGCCGGGATCTGGTTTGACCTAGAAGTCTGGTAAAAATAAGATAAAAAGGTGTTGTCTGAGTACAGTGGGGCTAGACTTGTTCTCCTCAGTTCTCCTTGTTTTCCTTTGCTCCGCTGGAAAAATCAGTGATTGTTGTGGGGAAAATACAGGGACATACCACCTTCTTATCCAGAACAAGAAAGAGGGAGACCTTAGTTCAGATCCGAGATCCCCTTTTATTCCTTTTGTCAGTGCCAGAATCCTGGTTTATGGTTTATTCTGTGTCTTAAAATTAGTGAGTGACAGTACCTGTGCTATTAAGTTTGAGGACAGATTTATGATATAGAAGACAGTAGGGCCTTGTTTTCCACCATTGTCTACCATTGACAGTGATGACAATGTGGGATTGCTCCGTGGTGCTGTAAAACTTAGCACAGAAGCTTAGTGCAGCAAGTCTCCAGAGACTTGAGTTTCAACCCTAGGCTTTGCTTGGGTTTTTGTCACCTGAAGATGTTATGCTGGTGAAAATGGTTGGTTGGAAAAAACATGTGAACTAAAATCTTCAGACATGTAAAAAGTCTTAGGGACAGCAGAGTTGAGAAGCCTGTAGACCAACAATAGTATGCACAGAAACAGTTGAAGAAAGGAAGAAATCTGGTTTATTACTAGGTTTAATATTTGTTTTCACAAGCCCTTAATTCACTGATACGGCTTTTGGTAGTTCAGCTTCAAATATGCTGCATTTGAGGCAATGTTATTGGTAGCCTTAAGTGATACTGGGGAGAAGGCAAATTATTAGATATGCTGAATTCTACCATTGGAGGTACTTCTTCTGAGTGACAGTACTTTGCCTGTGAGAGTCACCTCTTACAGTTTAGGCAATTAAAGCCTAGACATCTGAATCTTAGATTACTATATCAGACTCCTTCTGTTGGAAACAGAAATAAAGAAACAAGGATCTTTACAGGCCAACTCATCTCCTAAAATAGGTCAGATGACTTACTCTAAATGCATACCAGTCTAAGTGTATGAGGTTAGCTGATGTGAACCTCATGCTCGGTTTCATTTAATGTACGAATCTTTATCTCCCTCAAAAGTAAATCAGCATGGAAAGTCATTAAGCCTTCTCTTTTGTACCTTTAATGTCTTCACAAGTTGAAAACTGTTGATTGTCCTGTACTTTGAAAACTTATTCTGTTTTAAAGGATAGGAGGTTATACTTTGAGGGATTGTTCTTTGTCTAAGGACAGTTCTGAGGTCTCAGGCAACAATTCTAAACTGGCCAGCTATACAAATGCTTTGCATACCATCTCTGAGTTCAGAGGGAAATGAGATGAGAAAGCTGAGGATGGATGAGAAATCTGAGGAAGGACAGTTCTTATGATTAAAGGTACCCTTCCACTTTGCAAGATACTTCTGAAGATCTTGATAAAACAAGATGTTCTTCTCCAGCACCCTAGTAATCCTCATGAAAGATGGTGCAATGAGGTTAGTGTTTATGAGGGTCTTACACAGTGGTGGGTCTCTCCAGAGCTTTTGGTCAAACAGGAGTGGCTGTGAATGCTGGATGGCTCATCTTTGCTCCTGAGTCAGCATGTGGTCTCTAGTGTATCATTGAAATGATTGCCTTTCTCCATTATAAAGGAAAAATGCTTGTGCTCTACAACAGAATGGAAGAGGAAGCTTCTGGGCTCTGGTGCCCATGTGATAAGATACCAACAGGAAAGAGCAGCAGGACTCATAATGGCTGTTAATGAACCTCAGATGCTTTGGAGGTTATGTGATAGCCTGGATTTCTGTATATTCATTTTAAAAAAGCATTTTGTGTATGAGGAATACTTGTTAAATATAAGACAGATCATTAAGGTATCTGTGTGTTTGTGTTATCTTACCTGATGTTAGGTGTAGATTGGCCATGAACAAACTTGGATTTGCAATGACGGGGGGGTTCTGGAATTGCTTCTGATCACAGCACTGGGGCAAAGAGACTAGCTGCTTTGCAGATCATGCTAAATGCACTAATGACAGAGTGATAGGTGGCTGTGTTGACAGGGGACTGGACTCCGTGATGCAAGAGGTTCAACCAGGAGGCCTAGATTTATGATCCAGAAAGGCTATACAAGAGGGAATACAGTCTCTACAGCAATGTGGCTTTTATGCCATTATACCATGATGTAAAATGCTACCATTCTGATCTTGTTTAGAATCTCCCATGCAGGCATTTTGTAGATGTACAGATCTAAAGGGTATAGCACGGCAGAGAATCTAAACCTCTGGGCCTAATTGCTGGTGGAATCGTATTGAATTTGATTACAGTATTCTGCTGTCTTTGCCAGGTTAACACTTTTTAAGTGAATTGCCCTGGTTACTGTCTTGGTTAAGTCTCCGTACGACTCAGCAGCACTTGCTTCTTCAGTGACAGACAGAGATCAAGTTTGCTCTTTATTAGATATAATTCAATTCTGGTATAAGAGAGGGGCTATAAAAGGTATTGAGTTGAAGCTGTAACTTCTATACAGAACTTGAGCTTTGGATGTGATCTCATATCTAAGACCTTGTCATAGAGAATCTCACCAGGAGGGCTCTGTATTTCTGACAGATTTTAAATTAGACTGCTTTTTGCCTTGCTGTCTTGACTGGCTTCTGATATTTTTCTTAGAGTAAGGGCAGTTCTTGCAGAGTACATCATTTATATAAAACTTGTTCTAATGTCAAAAGCTTGTAACGACATATGGAATAACAAAAAAGGCAGATCTTGCCTTCAGTCAATACATTTCCATCGTTCAGTCTTCTATTTTGAAAAGACCTCTTATCACAACATTTGAAAAGCACCGTATGAAACCAGCCTAACGTTCCAAAATGTTTTGTGTGTTCTGCTATTTCATGCTGAAAGCCAATTGTGAATGGTGCTTTTGAACTATTTACTTGTGGAAATGTATTTGTTGCATTTCTACACAAAAGAAAAACCCCTAATACCCTAATACACTCGTTGCTATTTCATTCTTCCTGATGGAAACTAATAGGTGAACAGGAATTCTTTGAGAACATAAAAACGTCCAAGCATACAAACCGGTTGAATCAAGGCAATTGCACAATCCCCACATTATATTTCTTTTTTTGTCTGGCGACAACACAGGCTGAATTTTACATGGTGGGGACCTGATATAAGGCAGTGGAGTACGTTAGCCAGTAACAGTAGACGTTCTATCCCACATGCTTTTTGTTGGGACTTTCAATTCTCTTTGTGCCTCTCCCAGATTTTCAAGGAAATTTGTCTATGCACAAGGTTATGGGTAGCCAAAGCCAGTGATCTTTGGTACCCAGGACATTTCTCCTGTTTTAATATTGTTGTGCTCCTGGAGGTTGTTACATTTGCTTCACAACTGGCTTTCAAATTCCATCTTGGAAATATTGGAATTAACTGTCCATTGGATATATGGTCTGAATGCAGAGAATCTAACAAAGACCAGTTTCCTTGCATTTCAAAACTAATGTTTCCCTGCTCAATGTCAGCCTCTTACACAGGTATTTTTATCATCAAGACCCACTGCAGTTCATAAAGGAGATATTACAAAGCCGAGAAAAGCAAGGGGTGTGTGTGTATGGGTGTGTAAAAGTGCCACCACCAGAGTTGTTCACCAGGTTAGTAGTACGGAATAACATCAGTCCTTAATTCCAGTGTGACCCTGGTTTATGTGAGTATAATTGTCCTGGTTTTGTCTGGGATAGAGTTAATTTTCTTCCTAGTAGCTGGTAGAGTGCTGTGTTTTGGATTTAGTATGAGAATAATATTGATAAGACACTGAAGCTTTGGTTGTTGCTAAGTAGTGCTTATACTAAATAAAGGATTTTTCAGCTTCCCATGCTCTGCCTGGTGCACAAGAAGCTGGGAGGGGGCACAGCCAGGACAGCTGACCCAGACTGGCCAAAGGGCTATTCCATACCACATGACATCATGCTCAGTATATAAACTGGGGAGGGTTGGCCAGGGCGGCAGTGATCGTTGCTGGGGGATGTTCTGAGTGTTGGTCAGTGGGTGGTGAGCAATTACATTGTGAATCACTTGTTTTGTATATTTTTTATCATTATTATTTTCTCTTCCTCTGCTGTCCTATTAAACTGTCTTTTCTCAGCCCATGGGTTTCACTTTTTTTTTCCCCCCTGATTCTCTTCCCCCATCCCACCAGGGGGAAGAGGAGAGGGTGAGCAAGCGGCTGTGTGGTGCTTAGATGCTGACTGGGGTTAAACCATGACAAACTCACATAGGTTCAGCTCTAGTGTGAATTTCTAAGACTCTCTGTAAGAGTGCCATGGTTGGATAACAACATTTCATAGACATGCAATGTAATGAATGATACGTAGTTTCTTATGGCCATTCACTACATCTGCTAGGGAATTTAATTTTTCTACCTTTTTTTTCCCCTCATGTTTCTATTTTTTTTTTTTTTTCCATATTATCACTCTATACTCTGATTTAAAAAAAACACAATAGTGTAATAGCAAGGAAGAGTAGTTTCATTATCAGTTTGGAGACACTTAGGCAAGGTCTGGCCATACCATAAAAAATAATATATTATAACATATATTTATTTAAGGTAATGTTGGGTATGTGCTTGTCATGGGAAGTTTCATAAAGAAAAAAAAAATCCTCTTCCCAAATTCCAACAGCTTAAGAAAGCTGTAAAGTATTCACAATGAATAATTTATAAGGTAAAATAACTAAAATTTTAAGATGTGAAATAAGACTTCGTTGGTCTCATACAATTTTGTGTCCCAAGGGTTTTTCATTATGCTTAAACTACACAATTACCATATGCATAACAACCTGATATCATTACGTTAAAGAACTTTTTCAAGAAGGAATTCGTCTTTCAACATATCTTTCATCTACATGAGGGCATTTGACAGTTCACTCTATTACAGTGTAGTAAGATTGGAATGTACCCCTTAATCTTTTTTCAGTTTTTTTTTTTAAACCTCTCTATTATTTAGACTAAACTATTAGACTTTAAATGAAGTATCTTCAGAAATCTCATGAAAGAGACTTTATGCCTTAATACTTTTTCTAATAGAAAAATTTCCTTTGTGCATTGTTTTTATAATGTTGAAAAAGCTTCTAAGTGAACAAAGAACATTTTAAGTCTTTTACCATGAAACACTTCAATTTTGTTATTAAAATAACAGACAGCTTCACCCCTCTACTGACAACTATTCCTCTGTATTATACCTTGCAGCTAGCTTTGATGAACAAACCCTGGAAAAGGATCGTTACTTATAAATTCATCTTTCTTTCTAGTCAAGCATGTCTGTAAAAATTCACTGCCACAGAAATTCTGTTTTCCATCATTTGTAAGTGCCTTCTTGATCTCTACTGCCATGCACAGCAGAGTGGCAACAAATTTGAAAAGATGGATTCCATTTTTGTAGCAAAAAGTGTTTTCTATCTTGTCATGAACAAATTCTGCTTTTTTCTTTAGCTGCTGGCTCAGAGTATCATGACAAGAAGGGAGCTCTGTCAATTGGATCTAATTAGCCCAGTAAAAACCTGGAACTTGAAATACTAAGAAATTACTTTTTTTTTTTTTTTAAATCCATACAAGCAAAATTGCAATGTATTTTCCCAGTAATCATTTCATGTCTACAGTCAATTAAAGTGAAGGTTGGTATAGATTAAATATGTTTGTTTGGTTTTAATTAAGAAATTTCAGTGTGTATAGCCAGGAGAGAGCGTAAATAATTGAGCTGTTTTCTCATAACTGCATAGGGGTTTGAGAATTTTATATAATCGAGATGTCCAAAATGTGTATATTTATGTCTTGCAGTGAACTTCCTCTGTCAAATCCTGTAATTACTCTAAAAGAATTACATAAAAAAAATCTGTGGTTTCACAATATTTTTTCTTCTCATAAAGAGACAAGGTTATACTTTGAAGTATCTGATTGAAATAAATGGATTACAAGACATTATGTGATGCTTTTTATATTTTTCTGTTAAAGAGCAAAATGAGAATATGAAAGAGAGTCGTAAGATAGCTTTGTAGAGCTGTAGAGTCTAGTAACCTCTTACTAATTGTATATGACCATGTAAATCTCTTCTAGGATAGTCATTCAGCTTCAGCAAGGAGGTATAAAATGGCTTCTATCCCATGAAAGACACAGGTGAGAAGCAGCTTTAAACTTTAAGGCGTTGAGCAAGCACACCAACAAGAAGCCAGGATGTAAAAGGCTGACCCTAGGGATCACTACCTTGCTAGTGACACTCTGTTTAACTCTAGAAAGGAGTTGTTAGGTGAGAAGCTTCTGCTCACAGACCTGATGACGCTTACGTTGTCTGTCGTGCCTGGACCAGAATCTAGGACTTCAGCTGCGCTACTTGGAGTTTCAGACTCTTCTAAACAACTGCCAGGTTCTGTTGAATTTGGTGGGGTAAGTGTCAACAGGTCAATGGGAAAAAAAAAGAAATGCCTGAGCTTCCACTTGGTGAAGATATGGAAAACTAATATGCTCCTCTTTATTAAGGCAGACTGGCTAAAAAAAATTGCTGGCTGTTCTTGGTTCACTTGTTCCTCCTGGGACTTTTCAGGCTACATAATTGCTGGCTTTCTGAACTCTGTCAGCAGTCTAATTAACACAACAATTAATTGACAAGAAGAGTAATCTCAGAACTATCTACTAATTGGAAAACTGACTCATCACTTAGTTTTTGCTACTTCCCTAAATTTCTTTATTTGTATATAGACAATGAGGTATACACACTGGTTTTAATAGTGCATGTAGGATTCATCTCAACCAACTGGAGATATTTCTAGTGGGACTAATTGTCCAGATTGACCTCTAACACATTGGTCACAGGTCAGTATTATAGATGTCTCTAAATGAGTCCAGTGAATCATGCTTGTAAGTACCTATTTCTCTCTACGGCTTTTAAAGGGAGAATAAAATTAGAATCACAGAATCATTTAGGTTGGAAAAGATCTTTAAGGTCATCAAGTCAAACCGTTAACCTAGCACTACCAAGCCCACCACTAAACCATGACCCTAAATGCCACGTCTACCCGTCTTTTAATACCTCCAGGGACAGTGACTCAACCACTTCCCTGGGCAGCCCATTCCAATGCTTTATAAACCTTTCAGTGAAGAAATTTTTCGTAATATCCAATCTGAACCTCTCCTGGCACAACTTGAGGCCATTTCCTCTCGTCCTATCACTTGTTACTTGGGAAAAGAGACCAACACCCACCTTGCTGCAACCTCCTCTCAGGTAGTTGTAGAGAACAATAAGGTCTCCCCTCAGCCTCCTTTTCTCCAGGCTAAACAACCCCAGCTCCCTCAGCCGCTCCTCATAAGACTTGTGCTCTAGACCTTTCACCAGCTCATTGCCCTTCTTTGGCCACACTCCAGCACCTCAATAGCCTTCTTGTAGTCAGGGGCCCAAAACTGAACATAGTATTTGAGGTGCGGCCTTACCGGTGTCGAGTACAGGGGGACAATCACTTCCCTGGTCCTGCTGGCCACACTATTCCTGATACAAGCCAGGATGTTATTGGCCTTCCTGGCCACCTGGGCACACTGCTGGCTCATGTTCAGGCGGCTGTTGACCAACACCGCCAGGTCCTTTTCTGCCAGGCAGCTTTGCAGCCACGCTTCCCGAAGCCTGTAGCGTTGCATGGGGTTGTTGTGACCAAAGTGCAGGATGCAGCACTGAGCCTTGTTGAACCTCTGTCATAGTTTAACCCCAGCTAGCAACTAAGCAACATGCAGCTGCTCGCTCACTCTCCCTTTGGTGGGATGAGGGAGAGAAACAGAAGGGTAAAAAGGGAAAACTCATGGGTTGAGATAAGAACAGATAATAATAATACAAAGCAAGTGATGACTGTACAATTGCTCACCACCCGCCAAGTGATGCCCAGCACATCCCCCAAGCAGCAGTTGCTGCCCCCCGTCCAACTCCCACAGCTTATATACTGAGCATGACATCATGTCGTATGGAATAGCCCTTTGGCCAGTCTGGGTCAGCTGTCCTGGCTGTGTCCCCTCCCAGCTTCTTGTGCACCTGGCAGAGCATGGGAAGCTGAAAAGTCCTTGACCAGTGTGAGCACTACTTAGCAACTACTTAGCACTGCTCAGCAAGAACCAAAGCATCAGTGTGTTATCGACATTGTTCTCATCCTAAACCCAAAACACAGCACCATACTGGCTACCAAGAAGAAAATTAACTCTGTTAACCAGGACAACCTCATACAGTCAGCTGCGGCCCTTCAATCCAGCCTTCTACAGCCCTCTGTAGAGCCTTCCTACCCTCCAGCAGATCGACACTTCCACCCAGCTTGGTGTCGTCTGCAAACTTACTGAGGGTGCACTCGATCCCTTCGTCCATAGCATTGATAAAGATATTAAACAGAACTGGCCTCAGTACTGAGCCCTAGGGAACACCACTTGTGACTGGCCACCAACTGGATTTGACTCCGTTCATCACAACCCTTTGGGCCCGGCCATCCAGACACTTTTTTACCCAGCAAAGAGTAGGCCCGTCCAAGCCGTGAGCAGCCAGTTTCTCCAGGAGAATGCTGTGGGAAATGGTGTCAAAGGCTTTACTAAAGTCCAGGTAGACAACATCCACAGCCTTCCCCTCATCCACTAAGCAGATCACCTTGTCATAGAAGGAGATCAGGCTAGTCAAGCAGGACCTGCCTTTCATAAACTCGTGCTGACGAGGCCTGATCCCCTGCTTGTCCTGTATGTTCTGCGTGGTGGCTGACAGGCCTGTAGTTCCCCAGATCCTCCTTCCATTCCTTCTTGTAGATGGATGTCACATTTGCTAACCTCCACTCAACTGGGACCTCCCCAGTTAGCCACGACTGCTGATACATGATGGAAAGTGGCTTGGTGAGCACTTCTACCAGCTCCCTCAGTACCCTTGAGTGGATCCTGTCCAGCCCCATAGACTTGTGTGTGTCTAAGTGGTGTAGCAGGTCGCTAACCATTTCCCCTTGGATTATGGGGGCTTCATTCTGCTCCCTGTCCCTGTCTTCCAGCTCAGGGGGCTGGGTACCCTGAGAACAACTGGTCTGACTATTAAAGACTGAGGCAAAGAAGGTATTAACTACCTCAGCCTTTTCCTTGTCCTCTGTCACTACATTTCCCCCCTCATCCAATAAAGGATGGAGTTTCTCCTTAGCCCTCCTTTTGTGGTTGCTGCATTTATAGAAACGTTTTTTATTGTCTTTTACAGCAGTAGCCAGATTAAGTTCTTGCCGGGCTTTAGCCCTTCTAATTTTCTCCCTGCATAACCTCACAACATCCCTGTAGTCCTCCTGAGTTGCCTGCCCCTTCTTCCAAAGGTCCTAAACTCTCTTTTCTTTCTGAGTTCCAGCCAAAGCTCTCTGTTCAGCCAGGCCAGTGTTCTCCCCCACTGGCTCATCTTTCAGCACATGGGGACAGCCTCCTCCTGCACCTTTAAGATTTCCTTCTTGAAAAGTGTCCAGCCTTCCTGGACTCCTTTGCCCTTCAGTATTGCCTCCCAAGGGTCTCTGTCAACCAGGCCCCTAAACAGGCCTGTATAAAAACACTATGCATTCTAAAGTTAGTGAACATGAATTTCACTTCAAATGTTTCTGCCATGTTTCGTTTAGTTCCAGCTCTGGCCTCTGACAGGTGAAAAAAAAGAGGAGAATGTGTTCTAAATGCAGGAAGAGGTGAGGCAGCTTTCCAGCATTTCCAGTTGTCTTGGGAAATGTCATGTTGTTTAGCATAATGTGTTTTGTAAACCATATTTAAAAGAATCTAGGTCTTCTTGTTCAACAAAGAAGGAAATTAGGCTCCTAATTTGGATTTATGAGTTCCATTCCTGAAACTTCGTTCTTAAATGTTGCATTTCATTTTATGAAGTGTTGCTCCTTGTAATCCCTCTATAGTCTTTGATCCTACTTCGGTACTTCTTGAATACGGCTTCAGGTATTCCCTGTGATATTACACTGTGCTCAATTAAACAGTCCTAGGCTTCTCTCTGCCAGACTATTTGAAGTAAGATATATGGAGAACTCTGAATTTGCTTAGTCTCATTCTTGCTCAGAAAGTCTTTTAACTCAACATTTGTAAAATTTGGTCTGCCATTTGTGACAAGTGTGGTTGCAAAGTGTTGTAAACTTTTATGAGCATTTCACATGTGCCCACAGAGCTGTCTGAGGTCATTGTATACACTTACTATTACGTGGCAGTAGCATTGTTATGAGTAAAACATTTTTCCACTGCATGGGATTGCAAGTTTGTAGGGTTTGTATGGTTGACCAGCTGTGGCTGTGTGAACTCTGGAGCAGAGACAGCTATACAATCCTACAGATGAGGGGTGTCCAAATACAAGACTTTTGAACAAGGTATTTCCCCTGTGCCACTCATACTACCCATCACTGGATTCTCTTGCTCAGTGCACATCAAGATTGCAGGAGCTTGGATGGCTGGAACCACTGGTGTCCCACCAGTGATGACTGCTCTGCTCTGTACCATGGGCTTCAAATTGATAGGATTGTCTTCCATTACAATGTTTTAACTAGCCCTGTAGAATATACAGGGATGGGATCACATCTTCCCTAACCTAACTTCTTGCTTGTGAAATTTCACTATCGCTCATTGTTATAAAAGTAACACTTTCTCTTGAAAGCTCCTTAAAAGCAGATTGTTCTGGTACCAGTTTGTCAAGAAAAGTCTGTCCAACAGAAGACAGCTAAGTTCATGCTTTTTAGACCATTTAATTCACATGCTGATAATATTAAACCCCAGTGTGCAGCTGGACATCTGCTTTGGCTGCCATAGTCTTCTCATGGAAGAATAATACCAAAGTCACGTAATCTGCCCAAAGTGTCACATAAAAATCTCATTTTTTATATATATTTTCTAGTTCTTACAAAACTTTTATTTCTCAAAGCAAGAGTAATTTTGTTCATTCTTACTTTCTGACCTGGAAACATAGTAAGCTGGCAAATCTTTAATATCTTTTGTATTATGAGACAAGTCTATGTCTGATATACGAAGCACTGCATAAAAGGTTTAATTTTTGTCTTGCCAAATGAACAAACAGTTCCAAGTATCTTTTTAGACTTCCCAAATATTCATATTATAAAGATATCCTTACCCAGGAGGTAATGAAAGGCTTGGAAATAGCCTGAAACACTTGAGAGAAATGTAATAATTGATGATAAATAAATATAGTCATAGCTTAGGTGTTTTGTGTAGTATTGAGGTTTTTTCTTTTGCTGTGATTTTGCCTCTGAGTGAATTTCCTATCTATCTGTAGCTGGCATACACCATTTTTTGAACTCATGAAATGCACTTTCTTCAAACCATGTCCTGATGTCTCTCTCTCTTGAAGTTAGTTCTCTGGAGTGGACAGATGTTCAGCTTGTTTCTGCTTATGATGAGAATGTCATCCATCTTTTATAATATACAAGGGATACTTTTCAACAAATTTTCTCTCTCTGTAAATTTCCAGGTGCTCATAGTATTCCATATGCCACTCTAGTACTAATATATACACTTGTGAGATTTGGGGACAATATGATTTGAATCTGGGAAAACTTTAATTGTTTATGCATAGATTTTACTTTGATAAAATATAAAAGGCAGCTTGTATTTTCAGGACAGATGCCATCCTGAGAAGTCATGAAGTTATTGCTGTTATTTCCCTTATTCTTTGTCAGTCAGAGATCCAGATCATGTTAGGAAATGCTGAAAACACTAACAGACGTTAAAAATTTGCAGACAAAATGCATTCTTTAAAGGTTTTTTTTTATAACAAACTACTACTACTGACTGTGTATCGCTAAAATCAGCTAGAAGGTGAAGGTGTGTTCTCCAAGAATGTATCATAGAATCGTTTAGGTTGGAAAAGATCTTTAAGATCATCAAGTCCAACTGTTAACCTAGCACTGCCAAGTCTGCCACTAAACCATGTCCCTAAGCACCACGTCTACCCTTCTTTTAAATATCTCCAGGGATGGAGACTCAACCACTTCCCTGGACAGCCTGTTCCAATGCCTGACTACCCTTTCAGTGGAGAAGTTTTTCCTAATATCCAACCTAAACCTCCCCTGGCACAACTTGAGACCTTTTCCTCTTGTCCTATCGCTTGTTACTAGGGAGAAGAGACCGACCCCCACCTCGCCACAACCTCCTTTCAGGTAGTTGTAGAGAGCAATAAGGTCTCCCCTCAGCCTCCTCTTCTCCAGACTAAACAACCCCAGCTCCCTCAGCTGCTCCTCCTAAGACTTGTGCTCTAGACCCTTCACCAACTTCATTGCTCTTCTTTGGACATGCTCCAGCACCTTGATGTCCTTCTTGTAGTGAGGGGCCCAAAACTGAACACAGTACTCGAGGTGCGGCCTCGCCAGAGCTGAGTACAGGGGCACGATCACTTCCCTGGTCCGGCTGGCCACACTGTTCCTGATGCAAGCCAGGATGCTATTAGCTGTTTCAGATTTTGTATTCTCAAAAGATTCCTTAATCTATAGTTGCTTAATTGAATTTTTCAGATGATGAAACTTCTCAGTATGACTCAGTGGAACAATTTTTAAGCCATAAGAGGATTTGGATTTGTGGTTTGTTTTTTTTTTTTTTTAAAAAAAAAAACCACTTGCATTTACTTGATTAATCCAAAGCTACAAAGGTGGTCTCTGAGGCAGAGTAGATGGAAAAATGTACACTGCAAAAGCAAAGCAGCATGCAAGATCCCTCACCCTGTAGCATCAGACTCACAATTTAATTTGATTATCTGCTAAATTTATTCATGAACTTATGAATGTTGTCTTACTTACCTTGAAACTGTAGTCTATCTTTGACTAAGGTAGTTTACTTTACTAAGATAATTAGCATAGTAGCATGCTTGCTTAAGTGCACTTGTTTGCTAAATTTTTATAATAGTTATTAAAAGTGGCTAGAACAGGCTTATTCTGTCAAATTGCAACATAAGTCACAAGCACAAGGATATTGGTAAATTTGTGAAATATATTTGTACATTTGTAGGACCTCCTTTCACATTATGCCATAGTGATTTGGGATTCACAGTGATAAGGTATTTGTGATTTTTCTTCAAATGTTCTGAAATGCTAGCAAAATGTCCAGGATATTTTCCTGTTGCTGACACAGTGAAAAAGGTCCTTGAGGCCTGAAACTAAATGAGCTGAAAACCCAGTACCTAATTCTATTTCCTCTAGATTTCCCCTCTACTCCTCTTGCATTAATTTATGAGATTTATACCTTCTTTTTTAGGCAGTGTATACCTTGTATATCTTCCTGCTTCACAGAGTAAAAAGTCCTGCATTACCATCTTTACCCATGCAGGAGCTCTGTCTTCCTGGCCACGAGGTACTACGGAAAATAAAAAAGTGAACATTTCTGGTTTGAGGCTATGATGATGTCTGTGCATGTCAGACTTATGAACAAATGCAGAATGAAAACCTCTAGAGGAAACACTCCTAATGAACCAGTCTGTCCAGCAAACTTCACCTTTTGTTGGATCAATTTAATTATCCTGACTCCCCAAAAAATCCCACCCCCCCCCCTCCCCGAGAAAACCTATCAGGTTTCTTCAACTCTTCTACTAATTTCACTTATAATAAGCTGCTTTGGAAAAGCCTAAGTTCCCTGCTGATAGCAATAGCTTTAGGCTTCTATTAAATATAACTCGCACAATTCTATAATGCATACCTTCTAGAGCAATGGATAAAAAGAAATTAGATCTCTTCAGCCCTATAACTGCACTGTGCTTCTTCACCCTCCACTGAAACTTTTCTACAAATTAATGTTTATCTTTGGTATATAGGATATTTTATAATTCAAAATAGCTAAAGAAAACCCTTAAACTTTCTAAATTAATCTATATTTCATTGTCTCTGACATCAAAGATTCTTTCTTGTTCATCCATAGCAGTCTCCTTTGTGAAAGAATATATTTGATTTTAATTATGCCACTCCTCAGCTAACATCCCAACCTTCCCATAAATTGAGACTCCTACGGCTCGAATCCCAATTCAAAATGTTGAGACTGAAAAATCCTTGCTGATTTTTACTTGGATTGAGATACTTAAGCTTCCTCGGTGCACCATTTTTTAACAAAGGCTTGTCTGGAAATGCACAGAAATACTTCAGGTTTAATAAGACCAAACACCTTAGTTGTTTGGTTTAATGTCTGGTTAAGGTCCAGAGCTTAGGTATGGCTCTGTCTCCATGGTACAGATCTAGTAAGTGTTAGCAGTGTGTGCTAAATGCACCAGTTTGGACGAGATTTAAATATGGCAGCTGCTTTCTTTTGAGGTATGTCACTAGGGATGTCACTCCTTGTATACAGGAGATCAGAGTACAAAGCATAATTCAGGACAAAAAAGATTGAACTTCAGTTCCTCCTGGTCAGGAGATTCAAACTCACATCTCCCATGGGTTTATCTTATCCATTAGGTTATGGGATATGTGTTTTCTATTCCATAATAAAATAAAGAAAATAAAGGATTGTTAAGATGAAAAGACTAAATGAAAGTGCCATCCTCCTGCTGAGGAAATAAAATTTCTTTTTTTTGGTGTAAACACAAATTCAAGTCCATTCTTCAAAATTTGTTTAGTCATTTACATCAGTTATCTGGTAAATACTATGAAAAAATGTATACGGCTCTAAGTGTATGTGTAAGTACATTATCATTTAAGCCTGTGTCCAAAAAGGGGGACCATTTTCTTTTAAAATCTTTAAAAGAAAAGCATTTTCTGCTTCTGACATCCTAGAAGATGTTCAGTGAAGGACACTGGGCTGTGGACTGGGAGAAGATGCTGCATGATAACACTGGGAATCGTTAAGTCCTTTGAAATGAAACGTAACAGGGAGAAGACAGAGCCTGGATCCACCCTGCAATGGTGTCAGCAAAGTATTTTACTTCATTGCAAACATTTTAGTGGTGTGTTCAGGAGTATCACAGAAGAACATAATTTTTTAGGACAAAGTCTAATTAAGAGGTGTGTTATGATTAAGAAATTTGGGTGATGTTTAGTGGATTGCAGATAATAAAGACTAAAGGGAAAAAAAAAAGAAAAAGATACAAATGGGAGAATGAGGCTCCAGTCATTAGCAATGCATGAATGGCACTTTGGTGGAAGTTACGGGAACCTCATATTAATTGGCCCAAATTTGATCTCAGCTTCTCTGCTATAATCGTTTACTTTGACAGAACTACTCTTTGTTCAGAGACAAGAGAGATCAGAGCTAGGACTCTTGTATGAGTAGGGATTAGTGATGTGTAAGGATTACAAGAACAGATAAACATTTTATTAGCTGAGTAGTACCTTGAAGTTTAGGAAGTTTTGCTGGCTAAACTGGAGAACATCAGTGCTGCTCCATGTCAGGTGCGGTGTGGTTCCTGCCCTGCTCCCACAGCTGTCTGTAGCAAAGGCCAGCATCTCTGAAGTGTTTTATTTATTAACCTCCATCTTATTCTTTTGAGTATTTATGATAGGTGCTTTCATGGAGTAGCAAAGAGCCACTTTTTCCCTCAGTTTTTCCCTGAGCTACCACTTCTTACATTGAACCGTTACACACTGAGATTTAGGAAATCCCCATCTCCCCTGCCGTGCCGTGTTACAAGCAGTGGCTTTCCTTGCTAGTCCTTCATCCCTGGGGAAGGTTGCATCTGTACAGAGCCTGGCTGTGCAGCTCAAATACAGGAGAACTTGTTACAGCTCGGTACTTGGGGCGGGGGGAAACAGGAGGAGATGATCCGGGATGTTTTTCAAAATTGCCAACTCTATATGGAAGAATGCCTTGTTTATTCAGTCGTGTTACATGTAACAGGATTTAAAATAAAATAGATTTAGGAGCAGAGATTTAGAAAAATGAATCAAACTTACTAAAAAATTAATAAAATAAATTATTAAAGTGTATTTAACAATAAAGATTGTTACAGTTTCAGCATCAAAGCTGGCCTTCAAACGTGGCTAAGTGGCCAAAAAAAATCATTTAGGGATTGGTGCATCTTTGGGAGCTCTTGGAGCTGCAGTTCTCCTGCTTGTGTTTTGGAAGGTGTTTACTGAAGTCATTCAGGTTAGGGCTTGGGGCAAGACTTTTCTTCTTCAGTCCCAGATGAAATTATCTGCATTTCTCTTTCCTGTTTATTGTCTGGTTGACATTTCCTGGGAATTAGCACCAGGATATCATCTTCCAGTGCAGGGAACCAAGTCCCTTCCTTTCTTTCTTCTTCTTAAGTCTCTTGATTAGTATCTGTGCACCTTAATTAGCACACTCCTGGCTTCAGGAAATATTTATGCACGGTTTTCTTACTGATGCATAGTTATTATTTTTTCTGTAAGCTTTATGTAAATATTAAACAAGAGATAGCAGATGGTGAAACTGGGAATAGGTTGCTCTGAATAACCATCTCCCACCCTCCACTCCTGTAGTTGTAGGGGGAACTTTATGGGGCCCTGCCTATTGGAGTACCAAAGCAGAAACTACATGTCAAGACACTGATTCTCATTAGCTACCAGTTTGTAACTGTGAGATGTTCAATCTGTCAAAAAGAAAGTTCTTTAGAATAACATCAGTTAATAAAACTTCTGGGATTTTGTTTACTTGTTTCTGCATTTGTAATTGGAAGCATGTGTTCTCTTTCATCACTTTCCTCAGAGTACTCTACTGGGTGCTTGGCCTTCTCTTTGACTGTCTTCCTCTGCTGGAGCTGAAATAAGTGCTTCAGTCTTGTTTCTTGAGAAATCTCTGTCAAGATTAGAAGTGTTTTGGTCACTAGTATGGAATTGAAATAAAAGATTCAGCGACTTAATTTGTGTTGACAACGATCGTCCTTTTTCAGAACCATACAGACAGTGTTAAAATCTGAAATCAATTCCAGGAGCATGAAGCAAAAGACAAAGAGGTCTTTGATCCTTTTGAAGATTTAAACAGGGAACGGCTATCACAACTTGGTTTTTTACTCATGCAGTCTTCATCATGTGAAGATTTTAAACCTCATATAGCGGGAAAATGTTAGGTGTTTTTCAACAGCTTAATAAGGGATCCTTTTAAAATTAATTTGTCCTAGTATTACTGTTCCTCTTTGTCCGTCATATCTTTATTTTAAATCTTTTGACTTTCTTCTTTGGAGGCAGTGTTCTAGCCTATCTTGGATGCTTCTGACAACACTATCTATGGTTCAGTTCCAGTGATTTAGCAGAGTGCCATCAGGAAACACCAGGATGCTAAAATTTGATTTATATGTGGCAGACCCAGTTTGAAGACCTGCTTCTGCTTGTGATGTTTCCACAGATATTTGCCCTTACTTGAAGAATGCCCTGAGCACAGGTTATTCTTTGGAAGTGTGCTGCTATGGAACAAAACAGTCGGTGCCCTCTAGGCTAAGAAAAGAGACTGCAAAAGAGAATTACTGTATGAAACCCAGGATTTGCAAGCGCAGTTATGTTTCAACAGCCCTCCTCACCCTCCACATCCTCCAGGGCCAAATCCTGCTCCCTGCTGTATGCTTTCTGCAATGCTGCAGGTTCTGACATCTCAGCCTGTGGTCAGAGCCTGGGTCTTCTCCCTGCTCAGAGTCTTCACTGCACATCCACTGCTGTCACATTAAGCAATGTGTGTGAGAGAAAGGGCTGTGTCCCCCGCGCTGACACTGTGGCCACTTACACCCCAGGCCAGCGATGAGCGCTGCAGCATAAACCACCAGACTGATCCTTTTCTAACACAAGCTATAAATCAAAGTGCTGAAAGTAAGCACCTAGTATCCTAGCTAAACTGAGGTCTATATGTTACAGAGGATTGAAGATACACGCTTGTGCCAAAAGAAATACTTCTAGGAATCTGAGTCAGCAGTTCCTTTTGAGAAAATCATTTATCTCTTATCAAATTCTTTAGAATGCTGGAAAAATAACTAGGAAGCTATTAAACAATTTAGGTGATTTGCAACTTTAAAATCACATTCCTGCTTATGTTGTTCTTTGTTTTTTACAAGTAACAACATGTTTTTTTATAATCAAGGGAGTAAGAAAATAATTATCTTTTACGCTTCTGAATTCATTATGCATTTGTGGCACACTGACAGGTTCTCCATAATCACTTTTCCTCAATGTTTATTCAGATTATTGAAACAGAAGTGGGAAAGAGAGAGGAACTTTTATGTTAGGGAAAAATCCAAACCAAACCAAACAAAAAAACCCCCACCTTAAAGATGTCTTGGTTTGAGACTCAAACAATATATAGTGCCTAAAATGACTGTTGGCTCTTATTTTTTTGTTTCATTTGAAACTAAGGATATGTCAAGATCAGATTCCTCTGATGTCTCATTTCTTCAAATAATCTGAAAGACTTTTATGACCATTGAAGAAATAGTAAATGAATGTGCAATTCAAGTTTGTGTAAGGAGTACATATGTTTTACTCTGTATGATGTGTGTTTATTTTCATAAAGACTAATGTTTTACATAAAGCCTTAAAAACTCCACGTGTGCTACAAAGTCAGCTTTTTATCAGAAACTTTAGCAAAAAGGGATGTAGTCTCTTCGGTTTCAGATGGAGTAGCAGCAGTTATTGCTGCACTGATTCATTCAAATGCACAAAGCCAGTCCTAGGAATAACCATATTGCTATTCCTTCTGCATATGCAGGACCATGATTCAGGTTGGAAAGGGCCTCAGGAATTCTCTAGTCCATCCAGCCTCCTACTCAAAGCAGTGTCATGGTGAAAAAGATCCTCATTATCTCCAGTCTGAACCTCCTTTTTTCAATTTATGCCCATTGTCTCTCATCCTCCTTCCATGCACCATGCTGAAGCACAATACTTGCACCAGAATGTCACTGGCTGGGAGAATCACATCTGAAACCTTTTCACCTAAAATAATCAACCACTAGTGCTTCATCTAAGCTGTTGCACCTGCTTGTTTCAAGGCTGGAGTAGGCTCCTTGCTGTCCTTAAGATGAAGTAGCAGGCAGGGTTACCCTTGCTGCAGAGAAGAATGCTGAGGAAGCAGAATTTGTTCTTATGAGCTGAAGCACTGCAGCACTTTAAAATTATCAGGTTAAGACTTCTGTGTGTCTGGTGACAAAACTTCCATCCAGTTCAACAGCAATAGAAGGGATGAGATTTTACCCTACAACATTTTTTTGTAATGCTGTCAAATGGCTGCTGCTCCTTTCTGGGTCAAACATCATATTGTACAAGCAGGACAATTATTCCATCCGTTCTTGTTTGGAAACCCCATGAAAATCCCTGAACAGTGAAGAATATGAGTGCTAATACTGATAGTTTTCCATCTGTCACATCGACTTGCTAAGAAGGATTACAAAATAAAACTAATATACCAGAATTCAAATGAATTAAATAACGAGTGACGGTAAATTATGGATAAAAACAGGGAACACTGCAACTCTGAGAAGCGAACAGTTTTGTTTTTAAATGCATTTGTCTTCAAAATGAGAATGCACTTTATGTTGCCAGCCTTTACAAGGGCTTTATTTTGGGCATTTCTTATCCTAGTTGAAATAATTATGACATTTACACCTCGAATGACATGTATCTCTGGCACTCATCTGATATCCTTTAGTGTGGCCCAATTATTTGCAGTGATGAATCAGGGGCAACTGAATGTGTTGTGTACGTTGAAAGGCTATACTAATACTGCTTCATTAGGCACAAGCTGTATGCCCAGGGACACTCAAAGCAGTTAAGCATCTGGCCCAATTTAGACTTTTATGTTTTCGAAAGTTTTTCTTTAAATATTTTGCATCTCTCCCCACCCTTCTCCCAGTCTCAACACACTTTTCTGTCTTCCACTCCCATAGTGCGGAATAGGTGTTAGCATATTCAGAATATAGGTCAATTTGAGTGGATTTTTATGAAGTGACTTGAGCACTGAAAGATATGCAGTGTTGTTTTAAAAGGAGACATATATTCACCCATGTGCAAAGCCTGTTTTGGTAAAGTAAATGTTTTATCAAGTGATAAAGCTTTACGGGCCAGCCTCTGAAAGCTAGAGGCAACGCCACTATACTGCTATTTTTGCATAGGCTTGAATTAAGCATGTGCACACAAATTCCTTGTGCGTGAGGGTGTGTGGATGCAGAGCTAGGGTGCAGCAGTACTTAGAGGAGGGGTGCAGAAGGGAGTTGCTATTCCTACACCACCTTCCCAAGAGCATGCAGGGGAGTTGTTCCCGTTTGATGAAAATTAGCTCTGTGTGTGTGTGTGTGTACTCATCTAGGTATTACTTGCATGCACTGTGCATGAACTTTGTGTATTGGGAGTACTGCTTATATTTGAATTTGATATTGTTGAAACTGATTTGGTACCAAATGAAGGACTCGGTGCTCTTTTGAGATTCTATCTAGCCGTTTTCTCCATGATCACCATAAAACTCAAACTCTTAGGACTTAGTATACTAAGTCCCTAAAATGCACGAGAGAGTTTTTGTATATCATTCTCTTCACCAAAAATTGGTTTGTTTGCTTGAGTGCCCTACTGTAGGGTGGTGATGGAAGCTTTGAACTCAAAATGGAACTTCAATGCCCAGGTGAGTATGGTTCTTCCAGGCCGGCCTTCACAGGGGAACCCATAATATTCTTTTTTGGGGGAGAAAACTTTCCTTCTGTTCTGTACACATCTTTCTCTTTTCTGGGCTCTTCAGACCTCTATAGCCCCACTTCATTCATCTATCATCATCCTTAAATGTTTTAGCTGAAGATAGCATAGGAGATGCTGCTTACTCAGATGACATATCACTTTCTCTGAAGACTTCCTGAGTTCTGAGATTCCCTCTATTTTCTGTCACATAGCCTGAAATCAGCCCTTCATGGTGACTTTCTGGACATATATTAGTGCTTGTTGGGTTGTCTTAGGCTTTTGAAAAGAGAGAAGTTTATGCAAGGTGTTTGTCTTTGGTTGTTTATTCACTTTTTATCTTCAAAGGGGTAAGACTGTTATGTTTCTTTTTCTGTATTATTTGTGGCTTAAATACTGATGAGGTATTTTGAGTTTCTTCTTGAAGCATCTTTGTACAGAAGTAACATGTAAGTTAAATTTTCTGATTCGGAAAAAGCAATTTAAAATAGTTTGTGTGGAATAAGTAAACTAATGGAATAAAAATGTAGAGCATAGCAACTGTATTGCTGTAGGATTTTTATGAGGAATGGAGTAGGCAAATGTGACATACTTGTATAATCAGTCATTTAAAGTATTTATTATAATTAAAATTGTAGAAATTATGTGGATAGTAATCAGTTTTCATTATAGTTCTTTGCACATTTCAGTGCTATAATTAGATTGTGGCATCTGTCATTGCTGATTAATTTGTAGACAGCTCTATCTTCCCATTAAGATTTACTGTGTACCAAGGCAAAATTTTCATTATCTAAAAATATGAAATAAAAAGTGGTAGTAGTTTGGGGGTTTTAGCTTTTTCACTTTGTAATTTTGTAATTGAGAATATCCCAGCAGGATCTGCACCATTCTCTGTGAGCAGCACTGGTTGGAAGGAGCCCGAACAGTTCTTTTTGGGCTTAGAAAATAACAGACATTTCTTTCTTAAAGCCTTTTGCTGTAAGCTTACACATTTTGGGCTCAGCAGTCCATGAAAATCTGTTCTAATGGTAGGAAGAGAAGAGCTTTACAAAATCAGGCTGTGAAGAATAGAAGTCTCATCTAAATTGCAAAAGATTTAAATACCTCTGGTGCTCCTGCTTTGGTCTGTAGAAGCTTGGTTTTGGCCTCAGTTGTACTAGTATTTTTTTTTTTTTTACCCGTATTTGCTATTTTGGCTGTTGTCTTGAAAAGTTTTCTGCCATAAGTAAATGAAAGCTGTAACGTCCCTAATCTGTTCTCTCAGCTACTGGGATGCCAGAATGTTGTGTTTGCTTAATTTTTGCCACAACATGTGATATATCTTATCTACAGAAAGATGAGTACAGCTGATTGATGACCTGGTCTAGGTCTGCTTAGCTACTATATTGCTTCTCTTGTAAGGATCTACTGGGGCTGTACTTCAGGATTTGCTGGATTTAACAGCAAAGGTAGTTTATGAAGTAATTTATGAAGTGGCTTCTCCTACTGCTTGTTCTCACCTCTCTGCCAGATTTCACAATCATCTTGGCTGTGCTGGCAATTTTTTTCTGTCTTCAGTAAAAACTGAATCACTGGGCTGATCTCAGCTAAAAGATAACCTGAAAAGAAGGCACAGACAGCAACATATGGGCAGAAATAGGGATGAGATCAAGAAAGATGGGAACTTTTTGATCTGTTTCTTTGCCAAGATTAGCATGTATTACTCCAGTCTAGTCTGCTGCATAATAAATCACAGGGAAATCAGGTAGTCAAAGCCATCAAACCAAGACATACCTTGCATGTGCCATTTCAGGACTGGACATCGACCTTCACTACAGCTTCTAGGATATTTGCTTAACGGTGGAGGACCTGTTTGGACTAATTTTGCCATCAGTTTCTTAATCCACCTATGTTACTGGGGCAAAATTTCCACTTACTGACAATCTTCTTCCCTGTACTGAAAAAAAACCCAACAACTTTTCTAAAAATTGGGATCTTCACACTAGGAAATTAGAAACCAAATGCCAAATTTTCCTGGTATGTGACAAAGAATGACAATAACTTTCAGTGCTTTCTACTCAGAGGACTACCATAGCTGTAGCTGATTATAACATGCAGCCAGGAAAACATTTCATAGGGACTGAGTGCAGCCTTTTCCCAGACCAGTTAGGGCAGTGGATTATGTTTGTACAATTATTGTAGGGTGAGAATTGTATGGGATGTTCTTCAAATTTGTATATGGCCTGTCCAAGTCCCATAGAAATAATGTCTCTCTTTTTTTTTTTTTTTTTTTTTGTCCTTGTAAGCTTTAGGGTTTCAAATAGTGCAAGTTTACAGGTAGCTCTGGAGATCTTTAAAGTTAATGAAAAATTAAGTCTAATACAACAATGAACTCAAGTTTTGAATTCTTGATTTCTGACACATTGATAAATTGTTTTGTGAGATGAGGTGAAAAAAACTAGACAGTATCAGGGAAAGAAGAGGTTAATGAGCTGATTTTGACATTAACTTAAACCACCTGTTTGCAATGTTCAAGCATGATCCTGGCTTGCCAGCTGGAAGAAATAAAAAGGAAGGGAAAAGCCTATATTAAAGAGAGGTGAGAGAAAAGCTTGCAGTGATAATGTTAAAGCAAGTCATGTTAATGTATCCATTGTAGGCTTGGTGTTTGATATAGTCTGCTGTTAGAAAAAGGCTTATTTTTCCTTTTGAATCTTTTGTGATGCAACTTGCATGTGCTCCATACAGTGTGGCAGAACAGGTATGTTATAAGCTTTCCAAATTGATTTGGCTATGAGAAGAAATGTGTTCTACTGCACATCTGCTGTTTTTTTTGGAGTGAGAATAACATGAGTTTCTTGTGAGAGGTGACAGGATGGGTTCCTGTTCCTTATAGATTTGCTAGGGGTGAAAATTAAAGGTGGTTTCAAGTCTCACAGGCAAGTAAGGCTCTCCTGAATGTCCGTGGGGTGGAAAAAGGGAGAAGCTCTTTAGCACTTAGCCCTAAGACTATCTAAGGCAACGCTTAATCAAAAGCATTCTGCCTCTTCCTTGCTTATTTGGGTCAATGCATTGGGAAGAAGGTGGCTGCATCCTGTGCTGCTTTGGTGTCTTCTCTCTCAGCTTCAAGTTGTTGTCCTGTTTCTATTGCAGGCATGCGCTACAATCATATCCAGAAAAAAACCCTTTTGTCTCTGTAGCATAAATTCCCGAGTAACTTTATATATCGCTGCTCCTGGCCGGGAGCTTCATTTTTTGGCTCCCTGGCTCCATAATAAAATTGCAAGGCTTTCTGGAATTCATTGTCTCTCTACTCTTTGGATTTCAGTAATTTTCAACCTGGGGCAAATAAGAATGATTGATCTTTGTTGTTCATTTTGGTAGAGAAAATGGTAATATCTAGCATTCCTGTCTAGGACTTTAAAGTTAATATTTTTCTTCCTAGAGAAGAAGTTAACCAACTAATAGTGAAATCTCAAGCTACACTTCAACAAGTTGGTATAAACAGTTTTGTTTCAGAATGTTCTCTTTGGAAAGCAAAGATAACAGAAGGAAGAAAACTAGGTAATTTAACTATGAGTTTGGCTAAACCATTGGAAAGCCAATGAAAGTAAGCGTGATATTGTGAGTCAGTGAACTTGTTTCTGACTTACACTGATCTAAGCATTATTAGAAGCAATCTTATTTCAGTCTGAGATCTGGGATTCTAGCTGATGTAAAAGACTTCAGCCTGATGGGTTTAGCAAAACTGTAAATAAATAAACCTGGTCTTAAAGGAATTGCATTAGGCAACATTTTCTTACCCATCTAGCTTCATCATATTTTTTGTATCCTTAGTTACATAAATATTTACATATATGAATAGCTTCACGTGTGTAAATCTTGCACAGTTTCCTAATATCCTGTGTTACTGAGCCTGAAGAAAGTCCTGTGAAAAAGCTTCTATGCAATTATTTCAGACTTGTAAATGTTAAAGCTATATGGAAGACCTGGACTTCTTAGTTTTCTTTTGATGGAAAAAAAAATATTAATGTATTAATTCACTTCTCTTTTACCTCATTAGTTCTATCCATTTTACATGTTAGATAAATAAAGGTGAAGTTCTGGTTCTATTTCTTCATGTAAGAGAAATGCTAGTTTTTCTGAACTGGCTACACACAACAGTTTATACGTGAAAGTTTCAGAACCAGAAAAGCCAGAGAAATAAAAACTGAGAGGCAATTCCAGTGGGATATATGTTAGACTCTTATGGTTCTATTTCAGGCTATTCCTGGCCATTTAGACTTGGCCTTTATTTTTCCCCAGGTATCATTGTCATTCATTTGATTGTGATTGACATCTAAAACCCTGTCCAAAACCAATATTAATCCTTTCTGAATATTTTTGAGAGCTTTCACTTTTTCTGAGTATAATTCATAGTTTCTTATTTATTCTTTCAGATAAGAGAAGAACTTCTCAAAAGGTAAATTATCATGACTTGGATGAATTGTGTAACATCAGTGAGCTCCAGAACAGGTAACTGTAAGCTGATGCCAGTGTATTTGTTAGAGTTACACTGAAGGAGGAAAGTAGTTACGAAGACTCTTGAAGCATGGTTTTGGCCTGAGAAGTCTGTGGGGAAAATATACCTGCTGTAATTTGCTCCCTGCTTATGTTCAGCGTTGTTTCCTTTCTTTGGGGCTGGGAGTATTGCAACTTATACTGACAAACACTACAGAATTAGGACAGCTTTGCAAAACTGATGTGTACTATAGCATGGAAATATACTTCTTCACTTTTCCAGTACTAATAAGTCTTCAGTGCTATTTAGAAGAAAATATTCTCTTCTGACACACATTGCAAGTAGGCTTAACACTGATGAGAATGGTGACCATATTAAAACTAGAATACACAAGGCAGGGTGGATCACTTGAAGAAATATTTTTTTACAAACTCAATTACTTGACAATATCATATGGGAAAAATAAAAAAGTCTCATGATGATCAAGTCTATGCTACTAATGAACCTAGTGTTAAATGGAAATACAGCCAGCTGTGTTAATGTTAAGACATCATGTATTTCAAGTCATGCATTGGTAAAGATGTGTTTTGTATTAAATGCTTTAATGTGATATGGTTTTCTAAATAACACAAGTACACAGAAGTCTGTCCTTGAAAGGAAACAGAAGTCTTAGGCTGTTAAGACTTCAGAGCATGGAGAACCTCAGCCACAGCACTTCATTAATGCAGCGATTTCATTTATTATGCTAAAGCTGACTTGTTTGCATGTGTAATGAGTTGCTTCTCTGATTTTTGGAAGAGATAAATCTTATGCAAATCACTTTGTAGATATGCAGACATTCAAAATTTTTAAATCAAAGATTTTTGTTTTATAATTAAAAATAAGTTTTAAGGAATATTAAACAGAGATTGCATTATGCAAAAAGCTGAAGTGAGCTGCATATTGCTGTGGCTGACTAATATATTGCAGGTATCACAATCATATTGCCCTGTGATAAGCAGTTCATGAACAGCAGCAAGAGGAGAGCAAGAAGAAAGTGGGAATTAATAGAAAAAGGGGCATTCAAACATTTATTCCTAAGCCCAGCAAGGAGACTATAAAGAAATCCAAGATACAAAAGTAGGCAGGTGAGGTAGAGAGAAGGTTGTAGCAACTGCTGTTAGTCATATGTGCTGTCACTTTCCAGCAATTTCCAGTCATGTTCAGAGTTTTCCTAAATCTGGTGTTAATATACTTCTAAGATAATTCTAAAAGACAGGTGTGATATGTAGTAAAAATGGTTAATGCCTTTCCCAGTGTTGTGCAGTTTATCTTCTTGCAAACTTCTTTTTTCAGAAGAACTTTCTCTTTCAGCTGATCCTTGTTTTTTCCCTGTTTTCAACATTACTATGGCTTTAATAAAACCCAAGTGATAAAGCGTAGTAGGAACTGGAATCCCTTCCAAATCTCTATTTTACTGTTAATAAGTAGTGGTCTTCTATGATGAAGTGACTGCATCAGTGGACAAGGAAAGAACTACAATGTAATCTACCTAGGCTTCCGTAAAGCCTCTGATATGGTCCCCCACTACGTTTTGGCCACTAAATTGGAGAGATATGGGTTTGACAGATGGACTGTTAGATGGATAAGGAATTGACTGGATGGTCACATCCAAAGAGTTACAGTCAATGGCTCAGTGTCCAAGTGGACACCATTAATAAGTGGTGTCCCTGAAGGATCTGTATTGGGACCAATACTATTTAATATCTTCATCACCCATATAGATGGTGGGATTGAGTGCCCCCCCAGCAAGTTTGCAGATGACGTCAAGCTGAGTGGTGCAGTTGATTTGCTAGAGGGAAGGGATGCCATCCAGAGGAACCTGGACAGGCTTGAAGTGTGGGCCCATATGAATCTCATGAGGTTCAACAAGACCAAGTGCAAGGTCCTGCACCTGGGTCAGGGAAATTCACAGTATCAATACAGGCTGAGAAATGAAGGGATTGAGAGCAGCCCTGTGGAGAAGGGCTTGGGCATACTGGTGAATGTAAAATTGGACCTGTGCCAATATATGCTTGCAGCCCAACCATATCCTGTTCAGCCTGGAGAAGAGAAGGCTCCAGGGAGGCCTTTCAATATATAAAAAGGAGGCTTATAAGAAAGATGGAGAGAGACTTTTTTTCCAGGGCCTGAAGGGATAAGACAATGGTTTTAAACTGAAAGAGAGTAGGTTTAGATTGGACCTAAGGAAGAAACTTTTTATGGTAAAGGTGATGAGGCACTGGAGCAGGTTGCCCAGAGAAGCTGTGGATACCAGATCCCTGGAAGTGTTCAAGGTCAGGTTGGATGGGGCTTTAAGCAACCTAATCTGTGGAAGATGTCCCTGCCCATGGCAAGGGGGTTGGACTAGATAATCTTTAAAGGTTCCTTCCTACCAAAACCATTCTATGATTCCATTAATATGTTGTGTTACATGAATTTGTTGAGGGTTTCTTTTTTTACTCTGAAAATCAAGAATCCATTAACAAAAGCAGCTACTCAAAGCAAAAGTGCCTCATTTTTATCTTGGTGGTTTTTTACTTGCTACAAGGATATGGTATAGATCATCAGAACAAGCAAGTAGGATTGCAGGCATAGATTTTTTCAAGATTAATTAAAATGGACAGTATTCAGTAGGACTGATGTAATGTCATTCTTCGAAGAGGAAAGCTTAGTGGTTTGTGTTCTGACAGTTGTTTTTTTTTTTTTTTTTTCCTCCTTCAGGAAGCCAAATAGGAATTGTCAGTTTCTGAGTCTCAGGAATTAAATACTGTTCTTCCTGGACTCCTGTAAATAGCAAAATGCAGATTAAAACAGCAGTGGGAAGGGAATTAGCTAAACATGTGCATTCATCCTGTTCACATTCTGGAACGTCTTTGTAAATGAGACTAATTTTGATTATCATAGCTTAGAGAATTTTCCTATGTGTAAATAGATTAAAAACATGTTACAACAGCTGTTAATGCCCAGGCACATGCAGGCTAAACTGATTGCTAGTATCAATCCTATAGCTGGCCATTTGTTAGGATCCTTAGGAAAGGAGAAAGTTTGAGTAGTTCGCTTGGAAGAATGGCTTATACAAAGCAACGCATTTCTTCAAGGATTCACTTTAAATAGGTTTTCACTTTCTGAGCATTGAAACAAACAAAAGGAAGCCTCATGCACTTTTTTGTCCTTCCAAAGTTTCAAGACCTCTTTATTCTCAATTTTAGAAAACTTAAAGGAAGGGTATGATGTTACGAAGCATATACACAAGAAGTTTCAACTCATTTGCTGTAGTTACTATGGAGTTTTTTGTAAGTTTTAAAGCTTCTAGGGCGTTTGCACTAGTGAGAGAACAGGTTGCCAGAATACAGTGAGCATGAAGATATTTAACAAGACTAATTTTAGCCTAGGGAAGCACATCCCTTGGCTACTTTTGCAGTCAAATATACTTTCACGTTTGACTTGCTCAGTGGAAGAGTGACTGTCTTCTCTACGGCTTCCCTTCTGCCCCTGAGGATGAAATGGTTGAGGAGGTGATCCCAACTTCCCTTGCTATCGCTTAACCCTAAACCACTCACACAGCTGCTTTTTAGGGCTATGTTCCTATTGGTCTTTTTACAGTCTGTGGTCCTACCTTGCTCTTTTCTACCTCTGTTGCTCTGGCCTAGATGATTTCTTTTTCAGATGTCCTGGTTTCAGCTGGGATGGAGTTAATTTTCTTCCTAGTAGCTGGTAGAGTGTTGTGTTTTGGATTTAGGATGAGAATAATGTTGATAACACACTGATGTTTTAGTTGTTGCTAGGTAGTGTTTATACTAGTCAAGGACTTTTCAGCTTCCCATGCTCTGCCAGATGCACAAGAAGCTGGGAGGGGGCACAGCCAGGACAGCTGACCCAAACTGTCCAAAGGGCTATTCCATACCACATGATGTCATGCTCAGTATATAAACTGGGGGAGCTGGCCGGGGGGGCAGTGATCGCTGCCTGGAGATGTGCTGGGCATTGGTCAGTGGGTGGTGAGCAGTTACATTGTGAATCACATGTTTTGTATATTTTTTTATCATTATTATTATTATTGTTATTTTCTCTTCCTCTGCTGTCCTGTTAAACTGTCTTTATCTCAACCCATGGGTTTTACTTCTTTTTTTTTTTTTTTTTTTTTTTTTTTTCCCCCCGATTCTCTTCCCCATCCCACCAGGGGTGGGAGGAGGAAGGTGAGCAAGTGGCTGTGTGGTGCTTAGATGCTGACTGGGGTTAAACCACAACATCAGGTGTCCAGAAACATACAGATTCTTTACATGTGTTACCAGTTATGTCAGACTCCACGGAAATTCAGCCATGTGTCACAGCTCCAGCATGATGTGCATACCTCTCCTATGGGTCATGCTTCAGTTATTATTGCTACCTGCTAGTGTAGAGTTTACCTTGAACTCTCATGCTGAGGCTATAATATTTGGGAATTACTCTTTCTGCCATAATCTGTTAGTCCTGGCATCAGATCATCCAGGAAGCAAAAGACTGGAAATGGGGAAACTTGACTTTGCTAGGAAATGGCCTCGCCAGTGTTTGCAATGTTTGTATATAACTGCAATATATAATGTAAATATGTCCTCCAGCAGAAAAGCAAATATCCTCTCTGCTGAAGTGGCATTCCTGTTTGATTTTTTTTTTTTAATATGAACTCCCACATGATAGATCTCCACAGAAAAAAATTACAGGAATGATATGGTCAGAAAATTTGTAATAGGACCATGTATGAGGCTGACTTTCTGTTCATTGTTTTTCTGTTTAGAAGAGATAGAGAGTAGTCTGCTTAATGTGACCCAAGGTTACAATTACCACAGAGCATGTGAACAGGAAAGATGGCATGAAAGCAACTTTGCAATTTAGCCTTATGCTAGCAAAAATCTTTGGAATTCTCAATGCCTTTGTTTGGTTCATCTGAGAAAGTAAAAAAACCCAAACAAACAAAAAAAAACCCCAAAAAACCAAAAACAACCAAACCAAACAAACCACCACCTCATACATTAATACCATTTTTAAATGCATGCCAACTGCTCTCCGAACACTTTAATTGACTTAAAGCAATCCAATGGTCTTTCAAATAATTAGTTGGGAGGGGAGAAGCAGCCAAAAACAGATACACAACATGTATGCTCACCAGTTTTATTTCTCTTTTAGTATTTACATGGTGTAAGTTGGGTTTTTTCTTTTAAAAAAAAAAAATCCACAAGCAAATACATCAAAAAACCCCAACAAAACCTACAAGCATTAAATAACTTTTACTCAGTAATATATGCTTCTTATGGTACTGACCTCTTTATTTTGGTTCGAAGTGCTTGTACTTTTTGAGGAGTCCTTCATACAGAGCCAGAGCAACTACAGACATTTGCTGATCACGGTACAGGATGTGATATATCTGTCAGTATAAAATTGGACAGCTCAAAGAGAATTGTTTAGTACATTTATGAAATCTGCAGACTAGGCTGTTTTAGTTCATAAAGCAATTCACATTCAGGATATGTTCCATGCAAAGTTTGCCTGTTTAGTTCTACTCTTTTGAGGGGAGAAAAAGGTTATTTGATAGTTTGCCAGGGGAAACGTTAAATTGGTGATGTTTAGGAGAATAATTGCTTGGTCTTGACTACAGAATTTTAAATTTTCCTTATGAATTCTCCTCAGAAGAGAAGAAAGGTATAATTTATTGTTGCATTTATGATGAAGAGTTTATTGCAGAATGTGGTTTTCAACTTCAAATATTTGTAGAGCAAAGAAAACTAAAATCCAAAACAGTGCCAGAAAACTAAAATCCACAACAGTGCCTGAAACCTTAAGACTACTTCCTTGTGCATTTCTAACAACATAACTGCATTGAAGACTAGACTGACATCTGAGCTTAAGTGTGTGCAACTACTCTGAGTTGCAGAGTTGTCCCCTTATAAAGTGAAAAGGGAAGTGGTCACTCGGCAGCAAGGAACATGCTACTAACACATGGCTCTGCTCTTCTGTGACAAACAGCAAATGTATGACGTATCCAAAAATAAATACTTTGGAAACAGTATGAATTTTAAGCTGTATCTGAATAATTTATTGATGGCAATAACCTTTTCATTTGGGACACCTCAGGAGTGTGTTTCTGAATAATTCCAGTAAAAGTTTCTTCAAGATAGTACCCAGTTGAAATAATTCAGCAATGGGTATATTCAGATGTTTTTGAAATTGGTTAAAAACATATCAAACTGCTTTTTTTTTTTTATGAAGTGGAATATATAAATTTTCATTTCCCTTGACTCGTTCAATAAAAAATGTGCTTTAGATGACTATTTCTATGCCTAACAAATTTGAAGGATGATCTTAGCATGCAAAGAAAGAAGGATGAATGTCCTAAATTGCATATATTTATAACCATACTAGACTGATCTTAGATATTTTCTTCTCTTAGAAACTAATAGGCAAGTCTTCATTGACTTTGGCAGGGCTTGATACTGTGTTATGACACTTTTTATTATGAGCATAACTTTTTTATTTATTGTGCCCAGTTGATTAAATTTACTTAGTGTGTTAATAATGCAAAGAGAGATTTTGCTTGTCTGTTTATCATAAAGTACTACCTCTTCTGAGAGGGAATTACAAAGCAGGTATCTGTGAAACAAAGAGGCAATATCTCAGTATCTTTTGTTAGGCTGACTGGTTAAATGAAGAAAAACTGAACAAGTTTTTGGGAAACTCAAAAATTTCTTTCCAAATCAACTAACATAGCAGAATCTTCCCTCCCTTGTTGGCTTTGACCTGCCATCTAGTAATTCCCTTGTGACACCCATGACTGTTTTTAAAATTTTTTTCAGTACTTTCTCAAGGTTATTTCCATTGCACACCTGCCATAAGTGTACAGCATAACAGTAGAATTGCACTGCTGACACCTGGCAAACTTCTGTATGTATGTACTCTAGCAGGAGACAAGAAGTTTTGCATGGTTTATAGATGCTCACAGACAAGACCAATACTTCTACGTAGCTGCTTGAATGAGACATGAATACTGTTAATCCGGAATTCTTTGGTGCCCTTTTAAGGCTGTTTTTGAAAGACTTTAGTCAACTGTTTAAAATCATTTTGAGAACTCTTCTTTTTAGGTAGTAGTTTTATTTCTCTGGAGAAACCAAATTTGATCTTTTTAGTTACACTGTATCTGTGCCTTCTTTCTATGATATACTTTTTATGTTTTCATTGTGGTGTCTTCTTTTAAAAACAGTTAATGCAAGGAGCTCATCAAAAGATTATTGAACTTTATCTGAAAGCGTTCTACCAGGAAAACAGTGTATTGCCAAGAATTGCTGAAGCACATCTCAAAAGACAATAAAAATACTTTTGATTTCGTTGCACTCAAAAAAAAAAAAAGTTTCTTTTCTTGCTGTTCTTGAGAAAGATTAAGAAAGAACAGCATAAGATACTATCAGGTCAAGCTTTACCACTGCATACATGGAGCAGCTGGAGGAGACAAAGATTAGTAGCTAGTGGTAAATTCATTTTCTGCATGAGCAGAAACATCTGTTCATTGCTGAGAAGTTCATTTGTCCAACCTTTCAAAAAATTTTAGTTATACATACCCCCTTCTCAGCAGGAAGATGAGTTTGTGTGTTTGAGGGGGAAGATTAAAAGAGTGGCTGCTTTTATTTATTGCATTTTGTTTGCAAAAATGTGAGCTGTATAGAAAGTACATTGCTGATGAGAAAGTACCTATAGCATACATGTATGCCAGTCTAGTTACATCACACTTTGCACCTGTGTTGTAAGCTCCTGGCCACAAGACTGCTTGGTTATGAGATCATAGTTACTCCCTGTGGTGGGTTAACCTTGGCTGGCTGTCAGGTGCCCACCATGCTGCTCTATTGCTCTCTGTCCTCAGCAAGACAGTAGGAAAAAAAACCCAAAAGATGAAAAAACTCATGGGTCAAGATAAAGACAGTTTAATAAAGAAAAACAAAGGCCATGTGCAGAAGCAAATTTTTCCTGACACTGTTGGTGAGTGAGCCAACTAGGGAAGGTGCCCCGCTGGACCTGTTGTTTGTGAACAGAGAAGGACTTGTGGGTGATGTGATGGTTGGAGGCCATCTTGGACATAGTGATCACGAAATGATAGAGTTTTCAATTCTCAGAGAAGTAAGGAGACGGATTAGCAGAACTGCTACCTTGGAATTCTGAAGGACAGACTTTGGGCCTTTTTAGGAGCCTGATTGACAAAGTCCCTTGGGAGGCAATACTGAAGGCCAAAGTAGTCCAGGAAGGCTGGACATTCTTCAAGAAGGAAATCTTAAAGGTGCAGGAGCAGGCCATCCCCATGTGCTGAAAGATGAGCCAGTGGGGGAGAAGACCGGCCTGGCTGAACAGAGAGCTTTGGCTGGAACTCAGAAAGGAAAAAAAGAGCATTTATGACCTTTGGAAGAAGGGGCAGGCAACTCAGGAGGACTACAGGGATGTTGTGAGGTTATGCAGGGAGAAAATTAGAAGAGCCAAAGCCCGGCGAGAACTTAATCTGGCTGCTGCTGTAAAAGACAACAAAAGAGGTTTCTATAAATACATTAACAACAAAAGGAGGGCTAAGGAGAATCTCCGTCCTTTATTGGATGTGGGGGAAAACATAGTGATAGAGGACAAGGAAAAGGCTGAGGTAGTTAATACCTTCTTTGCCTCAGTCTTTAACAGTCAGACCAGTTGTTCTCAGGGTACCCAGCCCCCTGAGCTGGAAGACAGGGACAGGAAGCAGAATGAAGCCCCCATAATCCAAGGGGAAATGGTTAGCAACCTGCTACACTACTTACACATGCACAGGTCTGTGGGGCATTGGTGTGTTATCAGCAGTGTCCCAGCTACAAACGCAAAGCACAGCACTATGAGGGCTGCTATGGGGAAAGTTAACTCCATCCCAGCCAGCCCCAATGCACTACCAAGCAGACGTTGGCCCATGGGCTGTGTTTAGTCTTGACAGTGGCAATAGCTGCTTGAAGTACAGCTATATCTTGTTTTGGCCACTGTGGTGGTATGCAGAGTGGACTTCTTTTACCCCCAAAGTCTGTGGCTTACTGAAACAGATGCCTTTGAGTATTGGTTTGCATGTGGTCTACTAAGTGATGATAACTTACAGGTTTGGTTTGAATTTTTTTTTTTCCTTCTCTCCAACACAGTACCCTACTTAGTGGCTTGTACACCAAAATGATTGAAAATTTTTCTTCTAGATTAAAGTCAGATTTTTCAAAGGAAAACATTTTGGTGAAATTTTTTTCAACCAAGCCATAAAAGTGAATCTGTTTGTATTATTCACATGCAGAAAAAAAGAATTTGGATACTTGGGAGTGAGTCTTATTTCTACAACTCAGCAGTGAGTCTGGTACTTTTTATTTGCTAAGCCTAATGGTGATTATAATTGTGTTTTAAACAGAATACTCCTAAAATTAATGGTCTTCCAGGAATGCATGAAATCCATTAACGATATTGGAAAAGAACAGACTTCCTATACTTTTCAATATACAGTACTCTAGGGATGACTTACAGTCCAAGATCTTGCACTTAAGGACTAAGAGGGACTTTTAAATTGGTATTAAAATACCAGTGGAGTCAAGGTGCCTCAGGAATGTGCTATGCTGTAGCACCTAGTGTGCAAGTTTGCCTGTTGTGAAGGTGTGTTGAAGATGAATTCTGAAACTATTCTGTAACTGTTTAAAAGTACTTCTTATTTTTTTAATAAATATTTTTAGTAATTGGTAATAGAAAAGGCAGTATGCTTTTGAATAACTAAACTACAGGCAAATATCAAATTACCTTCTGTGAGCTATCTCTAGAAATGGCAAATTTTGCCAAAATTTTCACTTTTGTCTAGGAAATATAGGATATAACATCATGTGAACTCCTTTTAATTTTGTATTTGAATCAGTCTTAAGACTGCTGTATAAAAAGCTGCTTTGGGGAATCAGTGTCCTCAGACGCGGATTATTCTGTCTGAAAAGTTAACCCTGAATTAAAAAAAAAAAAGTACGTTTCATAGAAGCATCTGCCTTTGGTAGCTTGAAATAATGATGAATTACTTCTACCTCTGCTCACTTTTTTTTTTATAATTTACATCCTCTCATGTTCTCTCACATAAGCAGTGCTCTATAAAACAGAAGAGAAATGAAGGTTATCAGTATTATACGGCTACAGTTTGGGCGGAAAAAAAAAATAAAACCCCTACATTTTTAGGCCATTGATCAAATTATTCCTTGATATACAGACTCATGGCCTTCCAAGGAGAGCTACAAATCTTGCTTTTACATGTGATTCTCTTACGAAACTTTGAGATGTGTAAAAGCTGTGTTGACACATTTGAACTAAAAGTACTGTAATTTTCCCCCGCACCGTATTAGTTTCCCCTATTTTTTTTTTTTTTAATAGAGGGTTAGTAACATGGTTTATTAGTTTCTGTGTCTACCTTACCCTTGTTGATGCTGACATGGATTGGGATCCAAACTTGTGGAAAAAGCTCTCCTTTTTTTTCTTTTGGAAAGAATTTGCTTTGCAGGTATCAGTGGGATTATTGCATGTGTATCTGAAGACAAAATTTGGCCTAGTGACTTGAGCTTGTTTGCATCAGGCTTAGCTGCAGAGTGCTAGGGAATTGTTCATAACACTAGGCAAATATTGTAATTGCTAGATTATAGACAAGAGCCTTGCAGCAACACCACTGAGCAAAGCAGTCTTGAGCTTTGCATATTTAGATTCTCCTGATACTGAATTCAGGCTTTGAGGCGATCTGCAATTGTTTTCTTCTGGGACTGTTGAAGTTAGAATGCAAGATCTTAATTATGTGCAAGACCCACCCAGTTTAGGATAATTTACTACTGCTTATTTTGGGCAGTTCTCTTTTTGTTTTATAGAAGCATGTCTTCCAGTAGATTCCCTGCCCCAAACATTTCCTCCCCCTTTAAAATTCCTGTCTGATCATATGAACGTCTTTTGAAAGTACTAATCTGTTCTGACTTTGATTCCTAAAATGCATATGTGTGCAGGATGTAGAATCACTGCAATAATGATGTGACTAGTACAGTATCTCACTTAATAAATCTTTGGATGATACGTGAGAAAGCTGTTGGCTTCCATGGATGCAGGTCAAGCCTGGAATCCTAAGAGGAGCATTCTCTGAAAGCTGCACTCTAAATATACCAAAAAGCATCTCAAAAGGTCAGAGAGATAGGAAGAAAGCAAGACAGTTTGAATGTCTGTGGCTAATATGATATGGGTGGTTTTTCCATACGTAATGCAGTTAGTTCATTACAACAGCCTTGTTAAAGTTCTGTTTTGGCTCTCATGTTGAAAAACTGTTGCAGGACAGGACAAGATTAATGGAAAACCAGTCAACTAGATCACCCAGTTAACCTGGTAGGGGATGTTGTAACAGGCTACAGCAGCCTGAAGAAAGGGAACAAAAAAGCACCAGGGTGCTTAGATGGAGCCAGGAAATGCTGCCAGCAGGAATTTACAAACCCGAATTAAATGTTAGAATGAAAAGCCACTTTTAATATGCCAGGCAAATAGCTCACCAGAAGTCCTGAAGAGTTGCAAGTGCCATCATTTTACACTTTCTAAGAGTTAGTAGCAGGTATTTAAGCATGTAGCAGGTATTTAGGCATGTAATTCCAGGAGAGGCTTCAGGGCTGTGAATCTTAAGACTTGTCTTAAATAAACACACATGCATCAGTTCTCTCTTCCAAGAGACCAACAAAGATGAAAAAAGATGTCATCTCCTCTATGCAGCGTTCTTTTGGTTTTGGCATCCATCTCAGAGGAGGGAGATCTGAAATAATTTTTTTATCTTTGTCCCATCTTGTAGATTACATGGTATTTTGGGATGAAGTACTCTTGATCTTGTCTCATTGGAGCTGCTGTTTCACAGCATTTAAATCTTTTGTCCAGAGAAAATGAAGATATTTAACCCACTTCTGTTCAGTTGACCTTTGGCCAGCAATGGGAGTCCACTGTTTTGAGAACTGTTCTCATGCTTGAGAGTTTCCTCTCCCTCATCCCCTCCTTTCATCTGGCCATTCTAGCTAATCCTAGATTAATGGCTTTGGTGCCTCACTGGTGATGCAATATCAGCACAGTTGATAAGTGTGTTTTGAGCCTATTGAATGAAGACTTGGAAGGTGGATTCCAACCATTTGCATGAAGGGTAGGGAATGGGCTGGCAGTCTGCACCATTCGGCATAGACCTGTGGCACAGTTATCACTGCTGACTTCTTGTGGCTCTCCATGCTTGCAGTGTGGAGTGCACACTGGACTGTACAACACACTTTCATGACCTCTTAGTGTTCTCTCTGCTAGCAATAATTAGCCTTGTTTCTTTGGGTTGAGTGATACAGGTTCTAGCACAAATATGCTGTCCTTCGTTGTGGCAATAGATTTGCTAGCTTGGGGCTTCTTAAATAGTATTGAAGCATGCAATGAAGATAGAGCTGGAACTTTCTATCATTACAACTTCCACTAAGTGTGAGCCACAACTAGCAATGCGCTGTGGGGGAATGGCTCAATGGTTTGCTCTCCTGCCTGAAGTAAAGAAGCTTTGAATGTTGAGGAGTGGGCATTTGGCCTGTGGTAGTTTTGGTTGACACCAACTTAAAAAAAAATAAAATAAAAAAGTGTGACGATTCTTCTTCCCTCAGGTCGTTTTGAGTTCTGTAATATTCCCCATTACATCAGTGTATCTTTAAGTCCTATCACAGAAGTGTACATCTGAGGATGTTTAAGTACTCCAAAAGTAGGAGAGAACATCATCTGCATTTAGACACTATATCTAAGGTCCCAGTCAAGCTCATGTCTTGTATCTTGAACAAGTAAAACCCAAGCTTACCACTATGATTTTTCCAGAAGTTTTTCACAATTGTGTGGAGCCAACCATTGCGATCTGAAGACTCTAAGGTAGGAATGTAAGTGTAGAGAAGCTGCTTCAAATTTGCACATTCTGCCTCCTGCAAGTAAAATTTTAAAATCTGGCATTACTTTGACAGTTTTAATGTCCTAATGTATATTGGCAGATACAGAGAACACAGCATCATAACCATTTTCAATTTTTAATCCTGAAGAACAATCAGGATGTATTATATATTTAGCAGTAATCGTCTGAGTTGATATATTTAAGTTAACAGAAATGTCTTGGAGGGAGATGGCTATAGGATGGAATGAATTCCTTTATGGAAATTTATTATTTAAAATATATTGCTTCCTTTAAATGAGAGTCGAAATGGATAGCTGTTTAATCAAAATGAAATAGAGGTGGTCAAAAGATCTGGTCTATAAAAATGTTGGAAAGTTAAGTTAAATTTTCAGAAGTAGCAGTCATAGACAGTCGATCTCTTTTCTTTCAGGAAGCCATTCAATAAATTACAGCACTCAGGGGACTGTTACTTATTTCCTTACAAGAGAAAATACAGATCAGCAGGGATGATTTTGTCCAAGATTCAGACAGAAGAAATACATATATTAAGTTAAATTTTCAGAAAAATGTATGCTTTCCATAGTATAAAGTCTGTGCTGTTAGAAGCTTTGTCCTGGGCCTTGTTTAAAAATAATGTTACTACAGAGTGGAAGACTGTTTGGATGGTTATCTTGGGTTGGTTTAAGTGGACTTGAACATAAGTGCAAGCTGAATGGAAATAAACTATTCTGGATTTAAATGTGAATCTGCGTAGGAATTTAAGTTAAACTGCCACTTTTCTAAGTAGTATTTAGAAACTTCTGTGTCTTCTCCCTTTTGGTTCCCATTCTCCCTGCACATGCAAGCCGTTTGAGCCATTTTCCTACTGTGATCCCTGTCATTACTTTTTTCTTTAATTTTAAGTGCAACTGACACTTGTACCTGTGGGTAAGTTATGATGACATTACATGATAGGCAGCAAAATCTTTAGATCTATAAACTGAAGTGCAGATCTCTACTCATATTGATACTGCCCTATTCCTCAAGTACACAGCATCACACTTGCTGCAATCATGTAGGCAAACTCCTGGTACTGGAAAGACATACAACTAAATAGAGGCCCATAAATTAAATGCTTATTCTTTCTGACAGCATTTGGAGAATTATCCTCATCTCATGCACAAGTGTCACAGCTTGCCCTTCTCCCAAGTGAATCTTGTCTTAGCAGAGGTGTTAATGTGATGTTGTTATGCAAACCTAATACATTTGCTGCCCATTTCCACAGCCATTTGTGGGTGCATCAAGGAGTGCATATATTTCCCAGTACACACCATTTATGCTGTGGTATATGTAAAAGGAGGCTCTTTGTTTACTGCCCATTATGGGCCCCAGTCAGATATAAGCGGTCCATTGGGCTTAGCTTGAGACAATTTCTACCCCAGAATTTGTAGAGTAGAAAGCTACGAAACAGAGCTGCTCTACTCAGCAGACTGTGGATTTTACATGTGGAGAAAACACTCATGACTTTAATTGTGTAATTAAATTTCACAGAAAGAGCCCTTCACAAGAGTGAGAAACAAATATTTCTGACACGCAGACTCTCACTGCTGCTAGCAGCTTTTTTTGTTTGCCTATTAGTGACAGCCAAATGTTGATGCTTGTATTCACTGACTTATCCCTGTTTACCCAGTCTCCCACCTTTCTCATCTTTGACATATCAAATATTTCACTTTCTAGTGAAAAGGACGTGAAACAATTGCAATACTGAAGTAAGATCATTGCCAGGCAGTTTGTTTTATGTGTTTATTTTGTAAATGGTGTGTATGGTTACTGTGTAGAGGTTTACTGTTGATTCTCTGGCTCCTTCCTTGTTCTTTCTGCTCTAATTTTTTCCTGCTACTAGTAGCCACACATCTTTCAGTTTTCTCAGATTTATAATTATCTGTCCATGCCACTTGGAGCAATCTACTGTGAGAAGAAAGGAGGTATGATACGTCTTTGTATGCTCAGAAGTGCCCAGAACACTGTTTTGACAGACATAATAACCGTATCCTGAGGAATGTCTCTTGAATACCTGTGCGACCCTAGTTTCAACCATTTGCAGTTGACTCTAGCTTCACAACTTCCAAGGTACACTATGACTGACTCTCATGTTTAACCTGAGGTGTTTTGCAAGAGGAATTGCAAATCACGTTCCGCTAACCTGACTATAATCAGACAGAGGAAGAAATACAAGGCCATTTTTGAAATCTGGGATCCTTTCATGTGGGCAAGAAGAAGAAATCACAAAGTTTAATTTGGTCTGATTTTTGTAGATGAAAAGCTGGACATGAGCCGACAATGTATGCTTGCAGCCCAGAAAGCCAACTGTATCCTGGGCTGCATCAGAAGAATTGTGTCCAGCAGGTCGAGGGAGGTGATTCTGCCCCTCTACTCCACTCTGATGAGACCCCACCTGGAGTACTGCATCCAGCTCTGGGGTCCTCAGCACAGGAAGGACATGGACCTGTTGGAGAGGGTCCAGAGGAGGGCCACAAAAATGATCAGAGGGCTGGAACACCTTTCTTACGATGAAAGGCTGAGAGAGTTGTGGTTGTTCAGCCTGGAGAAGAGAAGGCTGCAGGGAGACCTTATTGCAGCCTTTCAATATTTAAAGGGGGCTTATAAGAAAGATGGGGACAAACTTTTAATAGGGCCTGTTGCAATAGGACAAGGAGTAATGGTTTTAATCTAAAGGAGGGTAGATTTGGACTCGATACAAGGAAGACATTTTTTACTATGAGGTTGGTGAAACACTGGAACAGGTTGCCCAGAGAGGTGGTAGATGCTCCATCCCTGGAAACATTCAAGGTCAAGTTGGATGAGGCTCTGAGCAACCTAATCTAGTTGAAGATGTCCCTGCCAATTGCAGGGGGGATGGACTAGATGACCTTTAAAAATCCCTTCCAACCCAAACTATTCTACGATTCTAATTAAGTTACAAGGTTTGCTATTTGTCCATCTGAATTGCTCCCATCCAGTCTCTCAGAATCAAAATGTTGTTTTTCATCTAGTCACCCTCTTTAAAAAGTTTGTGTTGATCAGTTGTGGAGCAATAGCAGTACCATGTGATAGAGACCAAACCATTCTTCTAAGAATTGCAACTCTGTATTACTCGAAGTTTTGCTTAAAATGAACAAATCACGTGTATTGTGCCAGTTTTGCAATGTGTTCACACAAAATACCTTTTTCTGAACAGTGTGTTGGTTTTTCAAAATAGTCTGTCTATGGACAACTCACAAACAGAAGGATGATCTGAATTTAATGAATGTATTGTTTGCTAGAATACTCAGGGCCACTGACTCACTTTTTGGAATGTTATTATTGATTATTATTTTATTCAACTGCTGTCTTCAATGCCTTTGATTACAGTCATGAAATAAAGATTTTTAAAGCTGTTTAACTTAGTCACACAGATTACATTAACTTTAATACTTTGAATATCTCAAAAATCCCTGATGTTACAGATGGAAGCAAAACTGGCAATCTGTAGTAAGGGAATCTCATTTGAATCCAGTTGTACTGGATAATTTAGTATGTGGCGTTGTCAGAACTTTTCTGTATGAAGGAAACACATTGCAAAGCAATTATACCTCTATACTAACACTGGTAAAACTCCTAATTGCTATTGAAAAAGAACACTCTTTTCTGCTACACTTTAAACAGTATTTTTTGATTTTTTTTTTTTTTTTTGGTAATTTGGGAGCAATTTGAAAATTGGGGGCTAAGAAACAGTAGGGTAATTTACAACCAACATAAATGTTGACATAGGAGCTATACCACTATATTTGTATCGGTACTATTGGCAGATATTTTCTTATTAAGAATTACAAAGCTCTGATGAGGAGGCTATATTGAAGGCTAAACTAAATTCTGACATGGTTATAGCATCAATAGATGATAATTTCCCTATGATCAATGACTTTGTGTCAGGATCTAATTTAACTGATAGCTTAAAAATAAGGGTGCCTCTTCCTGAGGCTTCTATAACTTCTATTCAGCCTGCTGCAATCTTTATTTACCCATGAAGTTATTTCATTTTTCATGCATGTGCAAATAGCTTTCTCTGGTGTACCTGTATCAAGTGAAACACAAATTGCATTGACACTGCTGGGCTTAATTAATCTTCTTTTTTCTCCTTTAGAGAAGATGAAGAGCAGTAATATAGGAAATAAATATTGTGGGAGCAGATTTATTTCCCAAGTGAGAGAAAATAGACTAGCTATCTCTAAGGGAGGAGTTAGTTTTTCTTCTGTGGTCTGTAAAATCTGCAAGCAAGGTAACGGTCATGGACAAAATAAAAACAAGGGAGGAGGAATAATAGAAAAGCCAGGCTGAGTATGTAAACACCTAATTATACTTCTTTAATTCTGGCTAGTCAGTGCCTCTTTTTATTTTCATCTTCAGGTTAACACAGGATGCAGAAATGACAGTTACGCCAAGCCAGTAGAAAAAAGCAGAAAGGGATGAAATGTTAACAAAATCCATGAACGTTGGATTGACCAAAGAGAAACCTTAAACCTGCTGTAGGATGGGATACTGTCTTAGGCAGTCTATAGGAAATAGTAAAACAACGGATAAACTTGCAGCATGTTCACTTCAGGGTTTGAATGAGAATCCAGCACTTTGGGGTTGTAGTGCCTTGCTTGCTTGACATTCCGATAGCCAGAACTTTAACATTTTAATATGTTCTAAACTATTACAGAAAGGACCTTCTCTGCAAACTTACATTTGATAATTTTAGATTGTCTTATTTTCATTTTTTAAGTTTAATCAAGAGTCTACATTTATTCATAAGTTCCTTCTGTCTGTTGCTCTAATTTGCTGTTTCCTATGGGCAAGTGAAAAACCCAGTGGTTTTAATTTTCCTCCTTTTTAAATTAAGATTTAATGAAGCACATATTGTTAATACTGTAAAACTATAAACGACGGTGTTTTACTAGCTCATAAGGTAATGCTCAGGTTTTTTACCTTTTTATAGTGAAGTATATGTTTTTATATATTTTGAAGGTTATACAGTGGTTTAAAAGTGGAAGTGAAAGGTTGTTTTAAACAAAAAGGAAACATTAGGAATTATATATTTCATATGTAGAAGAATGGTAAAATGTGCTGATGATTATACTTGAAAAGAATCAAATTCACATGTTATTATATCATTTAACAGATTCTAATGACAACAGAAAATGCACTTGTGGGTTAACCCCAGTAAGGAGTCAAGCCTCACCCAGCTGCTTGCTCACACACCCCCAGCAGCATGGGTGCGTGAGTCGGAAGAGTGAAAGTGTGAAAACTCGTAGGTTGAGAAAAAGACAGTTTAATAGGTAAAGCAAAAGCTGTGTACACAAGCAAAGCAAAATAAGGAATTCATTCTCTACTTCGCATCGACTGGCAGGTGTTTAGCCATTTCCAGGAAAGCAGGGCTTCATCACATACAGCTTTTAATTGGGAAGACAAATGCCATTACTCCAAATGTTGCACCCCCTTCCTTCTTCTCTGTAGCTATTGCTGAGCATGACATCATATGGTGTGGAATATCCCTTTGGTCAGGTGGGGTCAGCTATCTTGGCTGTGTCCCCTCCCAACTTCTTGTGCACCCCCAGCCTGCTTGCTGGTGGGGTGGTGTGAGAAGCAGAAAAGGCCTTAACTCTGTGCAAGCACTGCTCTGCAGTAACTAAAATATCAGCGTATTATCAACACTGTTTTGGTTGCAAATCCAAAACATAGACCCATACTAGCTACTATGAAGAAAACTAACTCTATCCCAGGCAAAACCAGTTCAACCTTTATTGTTCTCTTCACAGTTCTGGGAGTCTGAGAAAGAGATAGGGAGGCAGAGCATGGTTCCACCAGTCTGAGACAGAAACAGGAACAGTGACCAGAGAGAGGGAAAAAAAAAAACCGAAAAACAAAAAACAAAAAAACCAAACCAAACAAAAAAACAAAACAAAACAAGACAAACCCTCACAAGATCAAGGGGATTCTGTATCCTCCTTATGCCAGGCTGAAGGCAGTAGCTTAAAGGAAAAGAGTGAATGGAAGCAAGTCCGTGCTTGGGATGGCAGGCGATCCCCCTCCTTGCCCACCTCCCCTTCCCAGGTGCTTCTGTACAACAGGTATGAGGCTCTGGGTGTGGAAGGCCAGTCAATGGATGATGTGGATGACGGTCCATCTACACCAGAGGTGTTGCCAGGGTCAGAAAGGCCTACCCTGTGTATCATGACCATCTCCATGAGGAAGAAAAGATGGATTATAGTTGTAGGTGACTCCCTGCTGAAGGGAACAGAGGGTCCAATGTGCCAGACAGACCCTCCTCTTAGGGAAGCCTGCTGCCTCCCTGGGGCCTGGGTTAAGGACATCACTAGGAAACTTCCTAGCCCAGTATGGCCCTCGAACTATTGCTCATTACTGCTCTTCCATGTGGGTGGCGATGAAGGCATAACATGTAGTCCAAGGGCAATCAAAAGAGACTGCAGGGCCTTGGGATGGTTGGTAAGGGAATTTGGAGCACAGGTTATTTTTTCCCCTCTCCTTCCAGTTGTGGGCAGCGACATTGGAAGAAACAGATGGACCTGGTGTCACTGCCACCATTTTGGGTTTTTCAGTAATGGGATGGCCTACACGGCACCAGGCTTGCTGGCATCAGATGGGATTCACCTACCTTAAAGAGGGAAGATGGTCTTTGTTAGCGGGGCTCATTGACAGAACTTTAAACCAGGCTTGAAGGGGGAGGGGGATAATATCAGGCTTGACCATGACAAGCTGTGAGATAACATGCCAAGGTTAGAGGGATGGTTAGAGGGATTTCTTATAATAGTAATTCTACTGACCCAAATTAAGTTAAGCACCTTGACTCTATTGTTCTTGTACTGGCAACTTAAGAGTAAGCCTGTTCCTTTATTTGGCTGTTTACTTTCCCAATTGCAGTTGGCCCAATTTTTTCTAGTCTGTGCAGGCATAAGACATCTACTGTCCTACTGTATTATATGCAATATCAGCCATGTATCTGATTTAACTGATGGTTCTATCACTTTAAGCAGCTATTATTACTTTCAGAATATTTTTGCTTTAAATAATCAAATTCTTCTTGTTTTCATGCTCATAGTACAACAACTGTTTAATTCCAAGATGTTAGTTAATCTGCCCTCCAGAAATGTCAGTGTTGCTGCTGCCATTGTTTGCTAGTCTGTGTCTGTGCTGAGCTGCATGCATCCGTGCTTTTGTAAGGAGGTGGGAATCATGGGGGAAGGTGTGTTAGTGGCTGTGTGTGCATTGTGAATGGAACTGGTAATTTGTAGTGTTGACTGATTAAATATTTGTAGATTTGACTCAGCGAGTGATGAGGAGAGTGAGGTACAAGAGAAACAGTGGTGTTTGCTTTGTAGCTTCAACACTGCTGTCAGAGTACTGCGGGTTCGAGCATACAGGATTGTCTAACCTCAGAAGTTGGACTAATTAACTTTTTCACTAAAAAAGAAGTGGTACAACCTCTCATTCATTCTAGAAGTGTTTAAAAAGGTGTTTTGTGTTTTCACAGCTTTAGTAATACAAGTTACCTTTAGGATACGTAAATGATTCTGTTGGAACTAAAAGCAAATGGGATCAAAGATGCCCTTTGCCCGCTTCCTCCTACCATTTCTGTAGCTCTTCTGGAGGTTTCTATCCCCACACTTCTGCTGACATGACTACATATTGCATTGCTTATTTAAATGAGTATGTGAAATGATCTGTGTAGAAAGCAACAAGTTGTTTTTTTTTTTTTTAAACAGTTTTTATTTTCCTGAACCTAGATCATTTCACAGATCTGGCTTCGGGAAGGGTTAAACAGTTGTGTCAATGTAACTGGCAGGCAAGAAGTGTGGGAACAAACAGCTGACAGTGGGTGAGAGGTGATAATGATTTAACCCAGACATGCTGCTAAGTCTCTAATGTAAATCCTTGATGTAACCAGGCTGTTATATTCCAAAGAAGGGAATATGAAAATTCTTGGAGATGATGTCACTGTTCAATAAGACCAGAATTTCATATTTATACAAGTTCAGTAGCAAACTACCATTGAGTTCAGGGAGCCTGCAATCCACTGAAGTCAGTGGTATGGAGTAGTCAACAGATACTTTATGCCTCTTAGTATCAGATACCACATTATCCCTAATGTGGTCTAAATGTGAGCTGTGTTAAAAGAAACTCCCTCCCTTCTTCCACTCCTGCTTTTGGCTTTAAGTGTCCAGTATTTCCCTTGAGGCAGATCCAATGACAGAAATTTAGCCCACCACTAAAAGAATAAACCCAAAACAAATAAAAATTAGTTTTCCATTAGATTGGGTTGCTAAAGTGACTCATCCTGCAGCTGTGGATTAGTTACATCTGATGCAAGGGAGTAAAACAGCAGCTGAGGCTGGGGAAGAGACCACCCTGGTCAGTGACAGCTCACAGTTTCTCCAAACATGCTGTCATATGCTGGAAGAAGCAATCTCACCCTCCAGCCCACTTCCCTCCCCTACCCTCCTGTCAGCATGAGCGTCTGTGTGGCGATGACGTGGAGCTGCAGAAATGACCTGTGGTATTACTAGCCCGAATCAAGTTTACCAAATAGTGATGCTAACTCATATATTGCCATAAGGGAAAGGATAGTGGGGTTTAGTGGCCAGGACTAAGTGAGACTGCTTTTCAAAACAGGGATGGATGCTTGCTTAAAGTGCATGCAAAGCTCTGGACTTAGGATATAGCTCTAAGGCATATTAATCTAATTGAAAATATGCCTTCTGCACTCATGCTGCATCTTCCACTTCCCTCCTTTATATCTGGGCCAGTATTCTTTTGATGTGATGATGGCAACCAGGTTCAGAGACGTAATCTGGTCAAAAACTAAATCCATTTAAAAAATTACTCTTTTTTTGACCGTATGACTTCTCAAATCACCTCATTGCTTTATCAGGTGAATAACAATGGAAACAGAAGAAACTCTGCTAGTAGTAGGCCTGATTTTAGATCTCTTCAGGCAGCTAGTGAATCTCACCCTTAAATATATCTACTGTGGGCTGATGCACTTAAACAACGCTAATCTGGTGCTTCCCTGACATCCCAAGTGCGAACAGCCATATGATGTTAGTAGTTTCATTGTGGAGAGAAAGAGACTTGGCTAGTTCTTTCCCTTTTAGTGTTTCTCTTTTTTAGACACTTAGAATTTTAGCCCTATATTGCTAATTGGTAATAATAAAACTGGAACAACGTTAATCATCCCTCTGCTATTTCCAAGTCTAACACAGTGGAAGAAATCAGTGATCAGAATCTACATCAGTGGAGAAGAAATAATATTTCTTCCTGGTATGATTTCTTTGTGCAGCCAAAGATAGGATATAGAAACGGGTTTCCTGACAAAGAAGACAATCAAAAGAATGATTCTATAATAATTGCAACTGTGAAAAGCTATTTGTCTATTAAAAAAGGAAGGCTTTGTTTTTCTTAATTGTTTGAATTATTTTTGGGTAAATTTGTGTAACTCATTTTGGAGGGGAGATGAACTCATAAATCGGCTGTGAAAATATTCAGTTTGAGCTTTCAGTATACCATGCAGCTGTAAATTCTCTTGCCTTTTCAATCTGCCAGAAAGTTTGAGACCCTCTGAGAGAAAATGGGGGGGGGGAGGGGGAGAAAATCCCTTCTACTCCCACTAATTAAAGACTTTTTGTATGAGGATGATGGATCTGAAGATCATTATCTTTCTGTAGCATGATGATACAAGGCTTTTTCAAGGAAAAGCCTCCAAAGAATGAGTCCCAGGAGTATTGCGAGTAAGGAGTTCAGACTCTGGGCCTGGTGGCCACAGCAAGGAGGATGGGTCGTGCTCTGGTTCAGAAATTCTTGGTGGCCAGGGAGGATGGTAAGGTCTTGTCTTTGGTGGCATATGTGACTGTGGCTGGTAGATGCTGCTAACAATCCCAGAGGACTGAGGGACGCTTCCCCTTAGCCAGCAGATCATCATTTTGCTGTCTGTGGGCTGATGCATTTTATTGCTTTGTCTTTCCTCTCTTAATGCTTCTCTTGAGATTTTCCTGTCCTATGTGTACAGAAGAGAGAAATACACAACAGAGTTCAGTGAGGATGGACCGTATACATCTTGTAGTTTGAAGGCTGAGCTGGTGTTGCAGACCAGATTCAGGTTCAAAGGCAAATCAGGAGTAGGAAAGAGCTCCCTCCAAGGCAAGGCTGTTGTAATGATGCTAAGGGACCCTGACGTGGATCAGTTTTTTCCAGCACATGTACCTTGACGTGTCCTACACTGGTCCAGCTGCACACTGACTGATAGACCTGGGCAAGTCTTTCAAACCTGGGGTTAGAGAGTTTGGACGTTTTTTTTTTTTCCAGAAGATAAACATAATAAATAAAAAGTTGTATTTAAAAAAATGCTGCTTGAAATGCTTTCTTTGATCCAAAATGACATATTTTATTTTAGTGTTATAAGATCACATTTTAACCTTTATTTTAGATTTCTTTCCTATTTTAAACAAAAATGTCACTTTCCAGCAAAACATGCAAGAAAATGTTTTTATTTGAAATTTGCAGTCACTCATAAAATTATGACGGTAAAAACATTATATCTGTGTTTAATTTTTTTTCCCCCACTGAAACTATTACCTAAATTAAATCCAAATAAATTATTAATTTGGGACCTCTGAAGCTCAATTTTCTTTCAGCAAAATTCACTATTTTGTTCAATACTCTATACTGCTCTTCAGATAATTCATGCGGCACAGATATGTAACTGTAGAAAAGCAGGCTGGTCTCCACCCTGTTTCATCCTTGTTCCAGGAAGAAATGTTTATGTAGGCATTTGTGGGAATGTAGCTGGGAAACCTCTCCCAATTCTTTCCCAAGTGATCTTGTCACAGATTTCTCTTTATGGAGTGGTGAAAAAAAGTTTTGTATGTGCAATCTTTAAAATTACAGAAGAAAAATTTTGTTTCATGATTTGATGAATTGATTCACAATCAGTATAATGTGCAACTAAAAATGAATTATGCTGATCAATCTTATAAGTCCATACAGTTGTCTCGCTGAGAGCTCTAGTCTTTGTGTTTTGTTCTCTTCTGTTATAGTCCAAACCAAACAGATTTTCAAAAGATGAAAAATCTGCAGTGCCTTTTTGGTGCTTTTTTATTTACAAAATTGAATTGCATACTAATTTTTACTGTGGGCTCTTGGACCTTCGCTAGGCAATTTTGGTATCACGTTCCGAACTCTAGCATGTGAAAAGATCTATTGAAGTTAATGGTAAGGAATTTTTCGGAGTTGTTCATTGTTGATCTTCCTCTGCTCCTTTACTAATTTCAGCTGAAGCAAAGTGAAATTGTGCTAAGTGTTTCTGGAAATCCTTCCTTTCAGAGGAATAAAATAGATAGCTTGAGACAGTAATGTTTTCAGAAAATTACACTTATTATTTACCAAAAAAATTTCCTCATCTGCAGATTCTGCTGAATATGTGTTTTTTTGACTCCCCTGGACAGAAGGATGAATAATAACTTCAGGATTTGACCCTGTGTATTTTTTTTCTTTGATCTTACAATACTACTTTCTGGTGATATTTATCCTTTTTTCTTTTTACTTCCTTTGGTAAATGAATATATGTGGAGCTTTTAAAAAAATTGCTTCAGTGGAGCTAGTAGAAAGGGAATTACACAAAACTATTCTCTCTCCCAAAAAAAAAATCCCCTTGAAACAGCTAATTATTGTCATGTTTGTGGGTGTCCCCTACATTAAGACTTTTCTGAACTCCCACGGTTCTGGACTGTCTTGGTTTCTGACCTCCCAAGTAAAAAATCCAGTGGAAATGCAATGTCAAAACACTTCTCCTTGATCTCTCTGAAAAGGCTCTTTCTTGTCATAGTTTCAAGTTCTTCAGTGGCAAACCTATTAATTACACAGCAGATAATTAGGACCATATAAAAGCCATAAAAAAATCCCATACTTTGAAATCACTTCAAAACAGCAACAGAGGCTAGATCTCTTTGTAAACTAGCTAATACTGGTAAAGGTTTATATCATAGAATATTCAAGCATATTCTTCATTATTATCTGGAAAGAAAAAAAAAAATCTAAATATTGTCTCTTGGCCACTTCCATAACAACAAAATCAATTCCTTTTAGTTTTTTGTTTGGTTGGCTGTTGTTCGTTTTTGTTTTTTGTTTTTTGTTTTTTTTTTCTGAAATTGTAACAACAGATTTTTTAAAATTCCCAGAATGACTGAAAGTATCACTGAAAAGAGTCTGGCTCCGTCTTGTGTACATTCTCCCATCAGGTATTTGTACACATTGATGAGATCCACCCCGAGCCTTCTCCTCTCCAGGCTGAAGAGTCTCGGCTCTCTCAGCCTTTCCTTGTATGTGAGATGCTCCATTGTCTTAATTGTCTTTGTGGCCCTTTGTTGGACTGTCTCCAGTATGTCCACGTCTCTCTCATACCGGGGATCTGAGAACTGGACCCAGAACTCCGGGTCTGTCCTCACCAGTGCTGAGCAGAGGTGTAGGTTCACTTCTCACCACCTGCTGGCAATAGTTTGTCTAATGCAACCCTGGACATCACTTGCCTTCTTTGCCACAAGGGCACATTGTTGGCTCATGTTCCACTTGGTGTCCACCAGGACGCCCAGGTCCTTTTCTGTCAAGCAACTTTCCAACTGGATGGCCCCCAGCATATGTTGGTGCAGTTCCTCCCCAGGAGCAGGAATTTACACTTCTCCTTGTTGAGCTTTGTGAGGTTCCTATCAGCCCATTTCTCCAGATGTCGAGGTCATTTGCATGGCTAATATGATCATTTTGCTGCTCAGGTAAAAAGGTATTATTTCCTCACTTAGTGTAATACAAATTTTATTTTTCCTTCTCTTGAAGCCTGTTTCTAAATGAGAGTACAGTTTTGCAGTCAGGATCAGGGATTTAATCTGTAACCAAGTGTTTCTTTTTCATATGTCAGTTGTGGATATTTAAAGTAAAGTAAAGAGTAAGTTTTGGGTTGATTTCCTGTTAATTCTAGGATATTTTGTGTATTTATTGAAAGTATGTATATATAACAGTTTGCTAAGGCAAACTGGCATAATTTTGTTATGTCTAATGTCTTTCTAACACATTTAGTCTCATTAGATGTAAAACTCCATAAGAATAAGCAGTAATATTTTAAAGAATCTTTTTCTGGATAAATATTGTGCTGATATCTGAATGAATGTATTCTGGATTGCCATAAGGTCATGTGTCTCAGAACAAAGCTAAAACCTTATTTCTGTTTTAAAATGGGATCAGTTTATCAGTGTTAGGTGATAACTGTTATGAGACTCATTTATTTTATTTCCGTGGCTCAACTAAATTATGTTACTTTTCTTAACATCCTATTTTAACAACATTCATTTTGGGGAATAGGTGCAGACATTTGCAGACCTAATAATGGAGTTATTTTTTCTGAAGGTTTTGGGAAGATTGTCTATTTCAAAACCTTTTATGGAGCAGTTTTTGAAAATGTTCTTTCAATAATTTATTCTGAAGTGAAGGTCTAGTCTTCTAAATTCACCTTTCCAATTGTGATAAAAAAGTACCAAGAGGGCTCTTTAACCTTTGCTTCTAAGATATATTAAATTCTTGTTTATGGTTGAACATAAATAATGTTATTAGGAATTCATAGTAGTTACCGCTATTGGTGATACTGAAGTGAAAGGTTTTTTTAACGCTGGAATCTTTAACACGGCTGGAAAAAAAATGTACAACCTTTAAATTTGCCGGCGGCCTAATAAATTCAATAAACTTCCAAACAATGTAACGAAAATTAAGTAATGAAAATCTTTTCAGTGGCTACTATCGCCTCCTTTCTTCTGTCTTATTTAGAGTGCATCTATGTTACTTTTTCCCCTGAACCCTTTTCCCAGCCGCTGTCAGGTGCTTTACTCCCTGTAAAAATCTTCTCATACATGCCAACATGGAGAATGACTCTTCAATACATCAACACTGATAGATTCTTTTTCCTCCCATTTATTTTTTTTTTCCTGAAATGTATATAACTTTCTAGAGGATTTTGATTTTTGAAAAACTTTCCTGCCCATTTGATTATATTTCCAAGCTTTTACATCCATGAATCTGTGTGTATAGTCCCTGAGTGATTAATATCTAAGTTTTTTAAAAATGTTGGAAAACTTTGATATTTTTTCTTAAAAAAAAACCAAACCAAAACAAACAAACACCCCCCCCACCCCCCCAAAAAAAACCCTCCAAACAAAACCCACCCCAAACCTGTGGAAAACTGGGGGAGGTGGCATAGCTTGTTTATGAGCAGAGGAAAAGAAGATATTTTACACATTTTTGAATTGTTATTCTGGATGAGCTTAGTAGCTTGAGACACCAGACCGTTCAGTACAGAGTTGTTCCGAAGAGCACCATCCAAAAATCACAGTCGTTCCCACAGCCCGGGCAGTAGTCAGCTTTTCCCACAGGGTGTATTAGCAAAACCTTTCCATGTCAGCAAAGTCTGTAGATCAAATTCCACTTCTCCAAGAGTTATCTGACACCATCACTGCAAAAAATCTTACATAACTGAGAGTGAATTTGCACGTATAGGGCTGTAATTTGTGTCTTCAGGAAAATTACAAAACCCCTTAATGCACAAAACCAAAAGTACAGTGAAAAAATAGAAGTATCTGAAAGGGGAACATTGTCCTGTGGCTTTCCTCTATCAAAACAGAGTTAAATCTAAACTGAATGTGCAAAGATTTGCAGTATAGAGGTGAGGATCCAGAACATCAGTTGGTGCAGTTCTCATGAGTGTGTACTGGCACCAAAAGAACTGAAGGGTGACGGAGGAGGATGAAGGCATTTGGGTTACCTGAGAAAAAAGTTCTGAAAACTGCCACCCCCACCCTTTTTTGTATAGAACTTGCAGATCACAGCTTGTATCCTGTAGAACTTTAAAAAAGCTGTTCCGTTCCCAAATCGGACTTCCTAACAAATGCATGGCATGTGACTCCAGTGACTATGACATGCTAATTTCTGAAAGGAGATGAAAGCCAGTCATTTGTCTACTTTTGTAATCTACTTGGACTGCTCAGATGTCTTTCATGCAAAGTCTATTTCTGGCCCCTACTAATTGGAGGTTTCTTAATCAAAGTTCTTTTCCTACAACACAAGTTAGGTTTGTCATGATCCTTTAGCCCTTAAAACTGTTTTTTATTTGCTGAAGTAAAAGCTTATGTTTTACACTCATAAGAATAATAAATATTAACAGCATGAATCATACAAATCTAGCTAATCCCACTGTTTGAAATTATATTAGAGGCTTGATATTGTCATTATGAGTAATGTGGCTGGAGCTGTGGCTTCAAGATGATGAATGATCTTGCCTGTTAAATCATTGCTGTACAGACTGATCCTAAAACCAGGTTTAAACAGAAAATGGCAACAAAATATGATAGCAGTATATTGACTTATATATCTGTCCTTTTCATGTAATTCAGGTAATTTCTTTACTAGAGTAACCCTGTGCAACTGAGAGGGGAGGAAGAAACCTGCTTATGATATTTAACAATTTAAGGTATTCTTCCCCTCCATAATACTAAAATTTTGCAGTCCCTCATTCCATTGTAATAACTGTTCCTATTTGAATTGTTTTGAATTTAATTGATTAAGTAAATAATTAGTGGAATATTCCATGTCTGCAGTGGGACAAATGAGAGTAGTAACTGACTCAAGTAGCCAAACCCATCTAGAGGTGATCAGCACCATCAAAGTCATGTCTCTCTTGCCCTTCAAAAGTACTGCGGATCCCATCGTTGCCTCTTCTGAAAACACCTGTCTGTCTAGCAAGCACAAACCCAAGCAACTATGTGTGCGATGACATATGTAAAAATGCTGTCCCCTTTGCACCAGGAACCATACGTATTTTTGAGGGAATCATTGAAAGAGCAACAGCTCACAGAAGAAGTAGCATTATTTCTTCACCATCACCACCTTTTCTTTTTTTTTTTTTTTTTTTTTTTTTTTTAACTCCATTGACATTTTGGGCAGATACTTGTTAGTAGACCCAACAGACAGCGTGACATTTTGCCAAAATACTAATACAAATGCTTGTTTATTTCATTTTTATTTCTCTGATGCTATGTTTGCTCTGTTAGGTAGGATTCTGATTGTGGCAAATTTAGATGCTTGTGGACAGGATACCTTGCCATAGGAAATTATGGGGAGAACAGTATTTTTGGATGATCTTTTCAATTTAGAAAACTTACACTGACCTATGCTTTATCTCACTTTCTTTTGAAGGTTAATATTGGTCTTTCAATTTTCAGATTATTTCACTACTGTGCTAGTTACAAGTTTTCATTAACAATGCTTCGCTATAAATAATGTCGTGCTAGCGCAGCATGTATAAAATCTGTTGTTGGACTTTCTCATAATTTATTCTCATCTGAGCAAATTGCATGGAGTAGTTGTTATTTATTCATTTATCAGAATTTATACACAAATGAGGTATGCTGTTTGTTACTTTTTTATCTACTGTAAGTCAAAGTAAGTCCATCAAACTGAATGGAACTAAAGTCAGGCTGAAGACTTACTCATTTATCTTCACAGTCCTTTACAAAATATATATTGCCTCCTGGATGCTTAGTTGATAAGAAAAAAAATAAATGTTATAAGTATTAAAAGTAAAAGTTACAACACATTACTAGACAAATTCTGGACCATGTCTATATACTCTGCAGAATGCAATATGAATTTGTTTTTCTTTGTAAATGAGTTTCCATTCTGGTATCACCTGAGTGCTGGGGAAATTTGTGTCACTTCATAACTTGCCATTCCTTATACCACACTGTATTTTTTTTACAGTTGCTTGTTTTTTGTCTTCAGTTTTAAGTACCACTTAGTGTAGGGAACTGAAATGAAACATTCAGATCTGAGTATTCAACAGACTTTGGGTCTGGATATGTTAGGCTTGAAACAAACCTAAAGCTTTATGTATTCCATAGTATGTGCAATGGAATGCCTTTGTTTTAAATGCCTCTGTTCCAGATAGACTGCTCGAGAATAATCATTTTGGACTATAAGTACTCTTTTGAAAATATGAAGTAGTGAAAATGAAAATATGAACCACCATTACTAGAGCAGTAATGACTTCTTGAATTTGCAAAAAAGCCCCTGAAACAATAAGTGTGTGAGTGGTGTCCATTTCTGTATTGTGCTGTTGTTCTGCAACTTCATAATGGCAAGAGAAATGTCAGTCTTGCTTACAGTTTCTATTCCAAATGTTTGAGCAGAAGAATCCAACCAGCATGCTTATCTCTCTATTGCAAGCTGCTTTCCTTGATTTTTCAGGTGCCAAAAATTCCAGCTGCCCAATATCCTACTGCGGAAATCTTCAATTTCCCCTGGCAGCTTTTATGAAACAGCAATATCATTATAAAAACCTTATAGCAGATCTTAAGTTGAAAATGCCGGGGACAATCTAAAACCAACTGAATAAAAGCTTAGGGGTTGGCTGCTGATTTGATTATTCATGCTCAAACTTGTTTAAGGAGAATCCTCTTTTCCTTAACAGATCTGAGATTGCTGTGAAGTTTTTCCAGAGTTGATAAAATTGAGAAGCCTCAACGGCATTGAGGATGCTTCACTTCAGCGGCCACAGGCTTGGCTGTAAGCGATTCTCTTTAGGAAAAGCAGCAACAGAACCCAGTGTGGGGTTTTTGGCTTCAGGAATGTTAGGAGTCTGAGAATTTACCAAACTTCTCAGGTCTAATAATAATTTAGACAACACTTGCAAAGGCAAGGCTACAAAATATGCATGGAGGGGTGGTTTGTTGCTTGTTTGGTTAGTTTCTGTTATTTCTAGGCTGTTTACATAGTGGATTTCTCTCCAGTGACTGTGCTCATCAGGTTTCTGTGCACACAGAACTCCAATTCCAAGTCTCTTATGAGCTATTTGAACTAAATAGAATTTGGTTTTTTTTATTACTGACCCAGCAGAACTGTTTCCATCATCAAATGTGCAACATCTAATTGCATGAAAGCTCTTTGTGCTACACTATTCATGAGCTTGAAAAACAGCATTTTATTTTATTCTCTGTTACTCTCTGTCTCACTTTGGTTCTCAAATAACATTTTGAAATGCATGAACTTTGGACATATGATGGCACTGTTGTGCCTGAAGTAACTCTCTTTAGTGATTACATGCCCCTTGCGATGTGTGGTTTTGTTGTTCAGAAAAAAATGACCCTAAGGAAACTCCAGAAAGTAGTCTTTATAGTTTTTTAAAGAAAACTTTTCTCAATAGTTCATCTATTTTCATCCCATCAATGACTTCCAACCTCATTTATTGACTGACTCCTTGATTTCTTTTATTTTTTTTAATATTGTCAATCATTTCGGGCATTGCTTTCTCTTCTCTGTGTTTTCAAAAGTGTAGGATGAAGTATTTGTTTTTTTTTTTTCTTGTTTTGATTGTTTACTATCAGCACAACTTATTTCTGGCAACTCATGGAGGCTGATTCGAAAGCCAGTGGAATCCAAACCCTAATTGGGTTTTTAGCAGAACTCTGGGACTGCAAGTAAGTGTGCACAACCCAGTGAGTCTTTTGTAGCCCCTGGGGCCCTGTAAAACTTTCAGTCTAGTCGCTCAAGAATGATAACAGAGGTATATCCTGCAGGAAGCCAGATAGAAGGCTTCCTGCCTCCTATACTGGAGCAATAAATGGGACACCAAAGGTCAGGGGATCTGGGAAGGCCAAGTGAACGGCAGCTGTGTTCTTTCGTTTTCTAGCTAGCTGAAGCTGGCAACAGTTTGAGTGGATAGTTTTTGCTTCAGAATTCTTGTTTGAAAGTAAAACCTAGCTTACAAGCAAAAGTTTGGGGATTCATGATTCTCAGAAAACTTTGCTCCATTCTTCAAGTCAGTTCATATGATTTCTGGTTTGCAGTGTCAACAGCAGTAACAGACACAGATGACTTAGTATGCAGCACTTTGCTGTTTGTTTCCCTCCAGGGAAACAAGAGGCAAGTATAAATAGTGCTCCTTTCCTCTTTAGTTGGCTCATTAATTGCATGCAAAGCTCTTTATTATTATTTTTTTACCCATGGAATACCAGGCATCCTCTGGAAGCTTATCCTAGTGTTTTAGACATCTATAACTTCCCCATGTTCTTTCTTTTCCTCCCCTACCACATGTAAAACTGCAATATATATCTGCCTGATAGGTTGTTGCTGGAATGTCCAGATCACTGAGATTAAATTTATATCTGCAACCACTGTAGTGTCATTTTCTGGCCAATAGGTGTTTTATCTGGTATCTAATTGCTGGGCTGGAAGGCGACGCAAACAATTATTCTTATAAAATTATTATGGAATTACAGAATGAGACGGGTATAAGTAACCGCTTCTCAGGAAGCGGTTAAAGATACAGAGTACTACAAAGTGAAGAAGAGTCAGCAATCTCGTGATTTTGAAAGACGCCAGAGAACAGGGAGCATAAGGAGAAAAATGGCTTATGAGTAAAGTGATCCTTCCACCCCTCTGAGGTGAGATACTGTGTTCATTTTTGAATGCCGTGATTGAAGAAAGGGAGACTAGCTGCGGGGTATCTAGACAGAACTTACAAAAATGATCATAGAGGTAGGAAACTTGACTTATGAGTACAATACAAACACTTTGCAAAGACGACTTACAGAAAAGTATAAATAAATTTATTCTGCAAAAAGGAAGACCTCTAGTTGTTGTGGTTTCTGTTTCTGTGGTGGATAATAAACCAGTTAGAAGTATGGCAGGTGCTCCCCTCTTCTCACTTGCATATTTTGATTGTGCCTGCATTCAGGCAGTGCCGCCTGCTTGGCCCTTCAGTTCTGGTTGCAACCAGGACTGACAGAAGTAGCTGTAGCTGTGTGATTCTCTGAGAAAAAGACCTGAATATAACATCATCTTAACAACTGCGTCAAAAATTCTCAATGAAGAACAAGGACCGATGCTTTTCAGCAACTGTTGTGATGGAAGAAAAACAGTCCCCAATGCATAGTCCATTCAAGCAGGAGCTCATGCTGATCACTTTTATCCTGCAGCTGAGTGGCAGGAAGCAAAGGCAGCACAACTCAAGTTCAGCTCCATCAAATATAGTAATTCTTCCTCTGTGTGAATCCATTTTCCAGTTTCTTTCATTTTCAGTTTTTTTTTTTTTGTTTGTCTAAGACTGTACAGCATTTTAGGTCATTGTGACCTTTATTAAATGAGTAGTGTGGCCTCTGTATGGCAGAGATTTGCTTAAACGTTTACTCCCTGAAATACTTTTATTATAACAATGACTTCTATTTTGGATAGGAAATTCCCACCCTACAGAAAAAAACCCAAACCCAAAAAACACAAACCAAAAAAAAAAAAACCCAAAAAACCCAAACCCAAACCAAACCCAAAACACCTGTTTTTGAATTACACCTCTTCTTTGCTTGAGATTTTTTTTTTTGTCATCTGTGTGTGCATTGTTTTTCCCCCTGTTTCAGTGTGGTGTTAGATTTACATATGTGTATTGTGGACACAATGTGGTCTTTATTTTAAGACCATGTTTAAGCAGGGTGCACTAGATTTGTTTCTCAGATATGTGCTGGCAACATTTCTAAATGCATTTGATTTGATATTTAATCTCCTGCAGCTCCTATGAAGATGAAAGATTTTTGCTGTCTTCACATTTTTTTCTTACTGAGTATCTTTTTTTCAATGTGCTTCAAACTTTAAAATTTCACTATGTGGAAAGAAACTATTTTAGTTTTATATTTAATCTCCTCCGTGGAGGATATATTCTTATTACTCGGGTGATGTGGTTAGCTCTTGCTTTTTAACATAGTCATCTAGGTTTTAAGAGTTGTTTTCCTCACTTCTCTGGTTCTGCGTCAATTAAAAAGCAATTTAGTGGTGCAGGAATGGAAGAGTTAGCTCTTTGTTAAAAGTTAACACTCAACAAGTGAACTTCTTTTCCTAGGTTTCTCGGCTGTGTCAAGTCAAGAGCTCCACTGTAGAATATGTAGTACTTATTTTGATTTCACTTGTTTCCTTGTATTGTGTCTGGGCTCCGAGTAAGGCTTCAAAGTCACGTTTGCAGTATTTCTTTCCATTCAGGTTATGCTCTTTGATAATCATTCTTAAATGTGTGGAAATGTAACTTCATCTCTTCATGATGTTTTTCTACTTACAAGGTGAAAAACAACACTAATGAGTTTCCTGTAGCTTTTGGAGATTAGTTAGTATCACAAAGGTTATCACTGGATACAAATTGCCCAGATAATCTTGCCATAGTAGCCTCTATCTCTTTTTCTCAACAACCATGTTTTTCACAAACATGTACTACAGTGAAAATTATGATGCCAGGCAATTTGAACAAAAGGCCTTTTCTAATTCTTCCTAAACATGCTGGGTTACTATGCCAGCTTGGAACTGCTTAGTTCATTAAAAAATCTGAAGAAAAATATACCTGTAAGTATCAAATTATTAAATCTCCTTCTAGCTAAATATTATTTTTCCATTTGGAACAATCACATTGTACATCACATCACTAACTGAAACGTGTGGGTTTATTTTCAGCCTCGTTTCCCAAAGAAGCAATGGTTACGGGAATGATCTCTGTGCCTTTTGGTTCCTCATGATAACTTTTAAATCTGTCAGCCAATCTCAGTTTAATTTATTACACAAGTAGGCAGAAAGACGTGACGTTTCTATGTTGCTATTTCTCTTTGCTTGTATTCCCTTTGGTTGTCATACCACAGGTCAGAAAATGCCATCTTTTTTTTTTTTGAAAAAAAAATCCGTTCATTTATATGGTACACTATTTGATCTCTTGCTTGCTTAACAGAAATAATGACCACAATTTTCTATAATGACCATAACATCCCAAGGCTGAGATTTTAGGCAAATAACTAGTTATTTTGGGATGTCTGCACTAAAACAGACTTTTGAAAATCATGATGTTCAGAGAGAACTGCCAATTTTCTGGTAGCCAGTCCTCAATAAATGTAACATTTAGACTTAGTAGAAACAATCTAAAAATCTTAACCAAGATTCGTAGAAATATGTTTCTATAGAAATATATAGAATTGATCCTTGTAACATTATCTAAAGCCTTTTTATAAGGCAAGTCTTCAGTTTTTCCAGCATCAGAGCTGATACCAGGCAGGAGTTCTCTCAGGCTTATTCTTTACTTTTCCTGTTTGCACTGTTAAATTCCTGAACCCATGAGACAGGAATGATTACAAAAGTCTAGGATGGGTTTTGGGTTTTAATTTTAGGGACCTGCTCTGTCATGAGTATCTTTCGTGAATGTTTTAGGAAATGCAAATAAGAGCAATAGGATTTAACTTTTACTTCGCTCTTACTGCTTGATGATAGGAGATTCTGGGGAATTATTCACAGCAGAACTTGATCTTTAACATTTCTTATTAGAGTCTTCTGAGTAAATTTGTAGTCTTTGTATGTCTGATCAGTATCCATAATTTTACTCTGTATTTGTAAAGTTAGTTCTAAGACATACAGTTTTAATGCAACTACTCTCCTTGTGCTAGATACTTTCTGTTGGATGTTCTAAAAAGACTCAAAGATGACTGTTTCTTCATAAAGTTTTTTGATTTTTATACCTATTGTATTTACACATTTTTTCTAAATGTTATTTTTCTAGTAAAGAATGGAGTAGAAATCTCATACATATTGCAAATTTCAATTTCAAACGTATCTTTGAACAAGTTTTGTAATCAGAAAGAGGAAAAAAGAAAAAATCTGACATGCCATATTAATGTACTGCTCAATAGTCGTCTTGCCTGTTACAGTAAAAGAATAAACATACTGCCTGTTTTTCATTTAAGGTTGATTAGATAAATAATATTAGACGAATGGCTTTGATAATGGAAAAAATGAATAACCTTTGGAGTAGCTGAAGCTTGAATAAGAATTAGGGCTAGTTGGAGCAGAGGACAGCTGACTAACATCTTGGTATTGTATCTGATGCTTGCACGTAATTATCTTGGAAACTCAATAATGTCACTGCACTAAATGAAATTCATAAACTGCAGAGCAGATCTCCTTCTATGATCTGGCAAGTTCATGGTGGGTTGGGGATTTAGTCTTTAAAGGACACAAAACAAAGTATTGTGAAAACGACTATGAAACAAATTGAAAGAAACTCTCAATGTTCAGTTAGAGATGCAGTCTGATGATAAATCTGACAGCTCCTAAAAGCTGTGTAAGTATAACTATTTAATTTTGAGAGCTAAAAAAAGACTGGAATTTGTCATTTAAAAAATATATTTCCTTAAAACTTAGTTCAAGCAATAAAAAACTTTCCTGGCCAGAAAGATTTGTATTTTTCTTAGGTTTATGCTAACGTCACAGTCCAGAGCTTTGAGAGCTTTGATCGGCAGCACTGCTCTGTTGAACTCCACGTTACCTAGTCAGCCTTCCTCTTTGGAAGGCAGATCTGAGTCTGTAGTTTGAAGGCTGGTTGTTTTGTCTTAGTATGAGACTCTTTTTGGGTTTTGTTTTTTTTTTTTTTTTTTCTTAGTCATGTTCCTCAACTCTGTACTTCTTCCATGGCTTGGGGAATGTCTTTATTGGCAGTGTACACTCAGGGGTGTTTTTTCTTAATATTGTTCATGTTCTGTTTTACACATATTTCTCTGCGCATGACATTTTTCATTTTCTGTTATAAACTTGAGTGTTGAATAATTTCTTTGACTTGTATTTTCAAATATTCTACTAAAATAGCACAGAAGAACATATTTTGTAAAAAAAAAAAAACCAAAAAAACAAAAAACAAACAAACAAAACCCAAAGAAACAAAATCCCAAACAATCTTTTATTTTTCTTTTTTAAGTAAAATATTCTACTACATAGTGTAAACTACTGAAAACACATTTAGAACTCATTTTCAGCTTAGCCCTTTCCTAATAAGAAAAGCTAACAGGTATCTTCCAGCAAATTAATCCAGCCTCCCTAAGCTAGGGTCCCTAGTTCAGCAGAATTCTCAAGTATCTGTGTACTTCTAAGAGTGTTGACAATTCACATGTCCTCAGTTATATATTTGGTTGTGCACCTAGCTAGATTAGGGGTCAACTGAGGTCTTGCCGTAGAGTTTTCTGTAGTTTGTTAAAGGCAGCTGAAGGGAGTGCAGTATAGTATCAATTCAATGGCTTCTTGAGAAGCAAAAATACAAGTACCTGCTGGTTCCCTATACAATATTGGCCAACTCGCAGGTTTATGCGTTGGGAAGAAGATTTTTGCTTAGTCTTCCAGTTTGGGTGATTTGAAAAATATTCCTTTTTAAATAAACTGATAATAGTAAATTTGTGACCAAAGTCAACTGAACATTTTTATGTTGATTTAGTTTGTTTAAGGCAATTTTGTAATTGATCATCATATGTCAAAATATTGTATTTCACTTTGACACATTCACAAATTCTGTCATTAAGAACTCCTGTAACTATTTATGCAAATATCTTAATCAAAAAGTAAATTTTGTTAGTCAAATTTTAGTTCAAGAATCCCATTAACATTTTAACCATCATTTGTTAGTCATGAATAACAAGCAGTTTTAATCACACAGTCAGTTGGAATACTTAACTACTGTCTTAATTAGTGAACATGTTTTGTTAGTGTTACTTGAAGTCTGATATTGCTTAAAAAAAATCAAAGCAAATCTGTTTGATTTTATTCTTTTTTTAGTTGTTTGACTTTCTGCTCCAAGTTAGCCAACTCTGTTCTTAAAGTAATTACTGCATAAAAAATTTAAACCACAAGGTGTCAATATGCTTTCTTGCATATTTGTGGTCACTCTCAAAATAATTTCTTGCAAAAGCATAACCATAATGAAATCCTAGGCAATTGTGTACTAATGACTTCCCAGTAAAAACTTCTGGGAAGATCATAAGCATAAAGGTTACTTCCAGCAAATATTTATTTATTTAAAGTTAAGGTAAGAGACAATTTTTCTAGTTTTCATCTTCCTTTTTTGGCGTTTTTTGTTTGTTTCTTTATTTCTAATATGTTCTTGGGCTATGAAAGAATGCCATAATTTTACAGAGTGGAAGATATTCATTTTAATGTAGAAAAGAGCCAGAAGGCCTACTATACATGTCTTAAGTTCCACTTTTCTCTTCCTGTGAGTGATTAATGAGACACTGAGATGTAGACTTTCTGCTGGTAGTTCCTATGGATGGTGTATTCACAATTAGCAGGTGATTCTATGTTGTTATTCATAAACAAAATCAATGCTTGGTTGTTGTGGTACTTATCTAGTCTTGTCCCTAAGCACTTGAAAAAGGGGATGAGCATGTAGTTTCTGTTTGTCTTCTGTGTTAGCCTATTAAAGAATGATAGAAAAGTAATCCAGGGAAAGATCTTAAGAGGCCATGTAGTTCATTGTGGATGGCAGGATTAAGTATACTTAGCTCATACCACAGTATGTGTAGCCTTTTCTTAAGAACCTCAAAGAAAGATTTCACAGTGCCTCTAGAATACCTATTGGTATGTTTCAGGGAGGGAAAAAATGTCCATGCTATCTAACATGAATTTTTTTTTTACTACAAATTATGCTGATTCCTTCTCATTCTACTTCCAGACAGCTGGAAAACAATCGATTGTCCTTCTCTTAATGACAGCCACTTAGTTTTCAGAAGATTGCTATCAGTGTCCTTCCTTCCTCAGTCTTCTCTTTTTGAGACTAAACAAAGACCTTCAACTTCCTTAGAGGTCATTTTTCTAAAACTTTAATTATTCTTGTAACCTCCACCATGGAATCATTCCAATTTGTTTTTTTCTGTTTTACAATCCCAAATGTGGATTATAAAACTCAGTTGTTCTTGATAGCCTTATTACTTTACTACCAATTCTCCATTTTATTTTTGTCCGTTTTATTACTTCTTCAGTTTTGAGCAAACAGAATTGCTTAATTTCAAATTGTGAATTTCATATTCTAAAAGATTAACTTTATTCTATGTGCATCTTTCCAGACTCTAAACTTGCTCTTCAGAGTGTTCCGTTTCTTTTTGTTTAGTATTCTCTTGACTTTGGTATAACTGCAGTCATAACTGAGTGACTAATAATTTTAAGACAAAATCTCTACCATCTACGTGTATTTTTTTAGTGAAGGAAGAAGGGGGAGAGAGTCACAGTTCTCTTATCTGCATGAAGTTGAACCTGGTGGAAATCAAAGCAGCTGATAAGCTTTGTATGGCACCTTTGGAGGGTAAAGAGAGCAAAGATCTGTTTTGTAATTTTATTTTCTGTGCTTCTAGTACATTAATAGTATTTAACTCTTCCCCTTTTCAGTACTAAGGAGCTTTTTGAGAAATGAAAAAGTAGTCCACAATATTCATATCTCACTTGCATAATTTTATGAGGCATTTATTTTTATTTGGTTCTCCAAATATGAGTTTGAAAGCTTAATTTTCAATATGTAAAGCATCCAGATTGAAAATTTTGTCTTGAAAGATGCATTTTCGGCTTTGTTCCATATTTAAATGACAGCATAAGGCTGTGTTATGGTTTGGGTTTTTTGTTGTTTGATATATACTTTTTCCTGCTTTTAAAAAAGTTTAATATTTGTATACTTTCAGAGCACTGCTTTTTCACTTTTTTTCTGTTTTGAATTTTCTGCTCTTATTACTCATGGTACAAAAAGTTAGACTATCAGAGTACCCTGTTATACAAATTCTGATGTCTAACTATAAAATCTAATCTTAATTCATTAACTTAAAATCAGAGTAGTGAAATAATTTTCTTGTGATTAGATATCTAAGATTGATGAGGTAGCATCATCTTTCCATGAGACATGTCACAGAGTTGTTTTGTCCAGTAGAGCTTTGTGGTGTTTTCTTTTCCTAACATGGTCTTTTCTGTGTCTTTCTCTGCATATTAACACATAGTAAACATAAGTCAAGATCTATTGAATGTATGTCCCCTTTGTTATTGGTAGCTTTTCCATTATATTCATATCTCATATTTCGATTAATTTATTGTGCTTACTGTTAGATGTGTAGTGCTCATATCTGCATGTGAGCTAGTCTCTCTAGGCTACGTTTATAGTCTGTGTAAAGAGTGGAGTGTTTGACTAAGCTGAATTTATTCATCTAATCCTAAAGCAAATGCCCATAGTGGGTTAGATGACCAAACCTTAAAACTGCCTATCTTTCAAAATTAAGTGAGGTGAACCCTAACCTTTTTTTTTTTAATCTCTGGGTTTCTCATCACATCATCTAATAGCTTTCCTGTTGCACAATCAGTGGATGTATGTTCAGATTTCTCATTACAAGGGAAGAAATAACATGAGCCATATTCTGAAAGCTAGCCCAAGGGAGAATTGTCACTATACCTGTCAAAGAGAGGGAACTTTCCTTTGTCCTATTGCTTTAAGGGGAAGAGGAGAAGAAAGGGAAAGTGTGACAGGGAGATAAACCTTAATGAAAATTCCTTTACATTTTGACCCTGTCTTCCTCAGGCAAGGAAATATTCAAATTTATATTTGTACTGATTAATCAAATTACTCCATGTAAATCCCTGTTTAACCCCAAAGAATCTGTAGTGCTTTAAAGGAGTGCTGACACAAGCTGATGCTAAATAGTTTCTGAATATGTTATCCAAATAATTTTGTATAGCCATATCATCATGACAATTTTTCCCAGTATACTTGCAACTTCAGGCAAATGTTTTCTAAAGACAAGATACGTGATAGCAACTATTTCTTTCCTATCCAGAAGGAAATTAGGTTTGTTTAACATGATTGTTCTTGGCAAATCTGTGTTTGTTGTTATTAATCTCCTTTTAAAATTAATTTGAGGCATACATTAGGGAACCTGGTTTTCTGGAATTATTGTCAGGATTTGCATTATCATTCATTAGGCAGGCAGTTGTTTACAGGGAGCTATAGTCAGCTGAAAGTTTTACTGAAACTCCACTCAACAATTAAATCTTGGACTGAAGGTTCAGGTGTCCAGACTGATTTCTTGTGGCAGTCTTCCTGTCTGGCCCAGTTGCTTCCTTTCGTAGAGTAGCCAGTCATGCTCTTTTATACTGTTCAAAGAACAGGCATTGGCTGAACCTCTTTTTTCTATTCTTATTTAAGTTATTCACAGGTATAGTATTTGGAATGTTAAGAGCAGAGTGCAGTTTGGAGGGCACCTGTTAATGATCCTTTGTTATATGTAGGTGTTATAGAAAAACATGGTGTTAACTTAAACTTGACAAAGATATTTTTTGCACGCTGGATGCACTCTACAGTGATCTCCAGGAGGAAAAAGCTCTCTTGAATTTCCCAGATGTTGGGAAAGCCCTGTGAACTTCAGGGTTATATTTTGAAATATATGATAGCAGAAGAACTTTTGAGTATGAAATATGTAGCAATTCTTCCACAGATAATATTTTTTTAAAAGATATTTCAAAGATAACACACCCATTGCAATCTCTATGTATCTCTTCAGAGGGGAAAAAATAGCATATGCACATTGTGGAAAAAACATATTTGCAGATGTCTTCTATTTTACCAATAAAATAAATACCAGAAAAAATGAGATCTCAGAATTGATAAATTAATCAAACATAAAAACAGTATGATAAGACAAGTGTTTCAGTCATAAATTGGAGAATTCACTGGAATTCCTGTGGAAAGATTTATTTTTTTCTCAAACTTGTGCAATACAAATTTAAAACCTTTCTAATGATATTTTACCATCTTGGAAAAGTTACTAGGGGGAGGGATGCTTATTAACTTGCAAACAATAGAGCATGTAAACATTCATAGTAATTTCTAAAAGCAATAGGATTCCAGGAAGTGTACATTAGCATCTGCTAAATCAGTCTTATTGGTACATTAAACAAATGCTGTTTTGCCTTTGGCTACTTAAAGCAAAACTGCCCAGCTTTGCCAACTGCAAAATTAAATTGTCTAATTTTTTTAATTTTGCTTCAGAAATTTAACAAAATATGCATCCTTTTTAAAACTATAACAGACAGAACAACTATGTATTAAATTTCACACAATGTTACTTTTACATGTAGACCTTCAGAGTTATAATTTATGATGTTGAACAAAGATGAAGTTTGCCTTGAGTACTTCAGCAATCCCACCTTGTAATCCAGCAAACTTGCTACTCAAGCTGTACCGAAGAGAAAAATTTCAAAGCAAATATGTGAAATGTTTGGAGGATTAGCTAGCAGTTCCCTCTATACAGTCAGGTAGGGGTTCCCTGTGAAGAGGACACAAGTCCACTAGGTGGAAGACATTCAGTTCTGATTTATTTCTGAGGAGATTTGGACCGTCCTTTTGCTTAGAAGAGTACCCAAACCATCAGACTAAACGCTTTTTGGGGACCATGAAGAAAGAGGAGCTATGGAAGTGATATGAAGAAAACCTCTTGGTTTCTACGGATGCTTCTGCTCTATTTTTATGTGAATAATGAAACTCTCAGGAACAGAATGTGGCATTCTACCTGCCTAGGAAACGTTTTAACCATAAAACTGAAGTGATATACTTTGTCTTAGGTTCACAATATTTAGGGAATTTTCCTTGCAAAATAGGACTCAAAGGAAGGGAACAAAAGGAGATTTGCTTTCAGTCTAATGGCATACACCTGGTAAATGAAAGAAAATCCAAATGGTAGGTCTGAGTCAGCAGAGGATGCTTTTGAAACAGTATCTGATACTGTTATCCTAATCAACCTGGCAGTAGAATGCTTTATTCAGTTCAACCTTCAAACTTTCTGTGATTTTTTTTTTTTTTTTTTTTTTTGTATTTCACTGAGCTAGATACCAAACAAATGAAAATGAATCTCTGCTTGGTATAGGGGAACCCTGGAGTCTAGTCCTGCTGTACTGACTGCTCGATGGTTTACTCAGGGGAAAAGAAAATTGTGCAGGGAAACCTGTCTCCTATCAGCAGTCTGAATGCTTCATAACATGATGACTAGGGAACTCTCCTAGCATGTTGAAAAAGTAGTTTCAAATGGTTCAATAGACAACTGGCATGAACACAGATAACCAAACCTGCTCCTTGGTGAGCATCTCTCTTCTTAAGAGCGCAGAGGATCAAAATGCTCTGTCTCATATCAGATCAAACAATTCAGTGGGGAGAGTTTAAAATGTCAAATTCAGAACCAAACAATTTCAGAACTGGAAAACAGAATGGAAAAATATTCAGGTCTCATTACACCTGCTACAAGCCAGCACAGATTGACCCAAAGTGCATCTTGCTTTTTCGTAAGACTCTCAGAACATGAATAGGCCCATTTTTAGTCAGTCTGAGTCAATCACTTCTATTATATAATATTTTTTTCAAGCATGAGGACAGGTCATGGAGGAAAGCAAACAAATATTAGTGACAGATTTGGCATCTTTTTTTTTAATGCCACATGTTGTTCTTCTAGCATTTTTAATGTTTTACTTCACTGATTTATGAAGTTTCCTTTTCTCATGCCCATTGACACACCTCTCCACCCAGACAGAAAGCTGTCAGTGTTTTAACAAGCAAGAAATATTACATTTAAATAACTACAAGTACAAGATATAGGCCAGCAGCCAGAAGTGATGTATTGCTGCTGTGACTTTTTATTTGTGTCTTAAGAAGAAAAATTAAGAAAGGATTATTACAGATATACTCTTCCACTCTTAAAGCAGTCTCTTATGAGTTTATAAAATAATGAAAGGGAAATACCCCCTTCTCTGTTATTTGAAATATTTGTTACTCTTTGTTCGCTATTTAAATACTTCCACTGCTTCATGGAAACCTGTTCTCCTTTCAGTAGTTGTTTGTAACCAACATTCAGTCATCCAATTTCTATTAATGTTGTCTCAGATAAAAATGGAAATATTGTCAATGTAGCTTTTTGTACTGAATTAAAAAAAAAATACACAAATAGAATCATAGAATGGTTTGGGTTGGGAGGGACCTTTGAAGATCATCTAGTCCAACTCCCCCTGCTATGGGCCGGAACATCCTTCACTAGATCAGGTTGCACAAAGTGCCATCCAACCTGACCTTGAACATTTCCAGTGAAAATCTGAAAGTACTGTCTATTAGTTGATCCTAAGTCTGGGGCTGTGAGGCGTTGACCTTCTCTACCCTATTAGTCCTTCTCCTGCCTTTTTTCTACCTGCTTGGTTCTGCCTTCTGATCTGATTAACTATTAATAAGGAGGACCCAATCCATTTCACTTTACTGGTGTCCACGCTCTGAAATCTCCTCTCTACTTTTGCTAATGGAAGCCTTGATTTGTTGAAAATCTTGCAGTTTTGGTGGCAATATGCTCTTTTGGGAGTTCAGAGATTGCTGTCTGGTAGTTTGAATGGGGAAGGAACCCATGGCTGCTGGGTGCTCCTTCCTGGCCTAAAGACCAGATATGTCACATGCATTCCTTACAAATGCATGTGACGTGACTTCCTTTCCAGATGGAAGATAGTTTAGAAAGGATAGATATTCAATTATAACTAAAAAGGGTGTGACTGAACAAAAATTGTGATGTGCATTGGAAAAAATCCTCACTTTTCTCTCCAAACTAAACTGTGCATCTCACCCTCTCCTTTGGAAGAGCAGGCAGAGAAAAGGTAGGTGTATGTTTCCCTCAGTCTTATCTCCCTGAAAGCCTTACTTCCCCCCCCCCCCGCCCTTCCTCTTTCAGTTACCATTCCTGGCCATGGAAGGGGCAGAAGGAGAACAGACTCTTTATGGGGAAGGTAAGAGAGCAAGAAATGAGGAGGAGGAATATAAGTTGTGGGTGTAATTGTTCTGGGGGTGGTGTTGAACTGTAGCGTGTGTACATTTTTTTTAATTTTCCCTCTCTGACCTACAACATTTTTCTTTACTGTCATCCATAAGACAAGACAGATGTTTGAGTATATTGCTCAAACAAGAAAATATTTTACTCGATTCATTTATATGACCTACCCATGGACACTGATTAATATGAAATGGTATTTTATAATGAAATACAGCTGCAAAAGAAGTGAAAATAAGTAATGTTAAATTAATATTTTCAATGTATTGTTTTACTGTCTGCCCTCTAAAAGAGTCAGATTCAAGACTGTAGAAAATGAAATAGTGAGTGATGAGACAGAATGAAGAACTACTGGGAACTGGAGAAGCCCGTGACATCAAAAGTTTCAGCCAACCAGCTTTAGAGACAGAAATTTGTGAAAGCAGGTTTTTGAAGACATTTACATGTAATATTTGTGAAGCATATATGTAATACATATATTATGGCAATCCTTTTAAAAAAATTAGCAATTCCATATTCGTTGCAGAATGTGGATGGGCATGTATTGTAAACAACGCATGGACCATCACTGAATGGTGATAAAGTATTTTGAGCAGCATGCCTACTAGGTACTGAATGAAATAAAAGGTCCTGTGAAAAATAATGTTATACCACAATTGAAAGTCTTCAGTTGCATGACATTAGTTACCTTTAAGCTAAGTTTTGCATAGAAGAGCTTGAATCAAGGCTGCCTGGGCAGCCTGAATTTTTGTTTTCTAATGTTTTGATGCTTGAATTGCCTTGAATATGTTGCAAGATTGTGAATTGGTTTCACTGCACTTACTGGAAAATATAACCTGTATGCGAAGACCAGAGTTAAGGCTGTCACATGGAAACTGATACCTCAAATTGATAAATGGGTTTTTCATTGAAGAGTGTATAAAAATAAAAGTAATTTCCAAATTAATCTTAACTCAGTATTCTTGTTTAAAAATGGTTGTAACAGCTACATAACTGTCTGTGTAAGTATTCTGAATACCTATTAATTTTAAATAATGTTTTGGGCTATAACTTTATAAGAAAACTAGAAGCCTGGATATTCACTATTTATGTATGAAAAGGGACAGGAACAGAAGCAAAGCAGCTAAAATTGGTAGTCATTGTAGTCTGTAGTCATTGTCTCCTGCAGTGCGAATTGCCAGTACGGTTTAGTTTACAACAGAGGAAATGGGATATAAGCAATGGTATCCAGTGCTATTTTTTTAGTCTGTGATAGTTCTGCTAAGGTAGTGATTTGTTCACTGGAGAGAGATAAAAAGATTACAGCAGCAAGTGGGATTGGAGACTTATATTAATGCAGAATCAATACTGCACTATGAAATCAAAATCCATCGGACTGAGAATTGAACATTTTCTCAAATTTTAGCAATTCCCTCTTGTAAACAGTTTGCCTATGAAGTATTTTGATTATATATAATGCTGTTGGTCTACTGACCCATGCCACCATATAAAGTTAGTTTGACATACTGTGTAGCATCACTATAATATTGTCTAATGCAGCTCAGATCTATCTTTGATAAAAAGCTATGATTATCCTCCTGCACAGCAACACAAATGGTTCTGGTGGGTGATGTGAGAGCAGGAATAACACCTGGTACTACAACTGGATTCACAAGGGTGGACCCTTGAGCAAATTGCTAACCCTGTTGGGTTTTAAAGCTTCACCAGAAGAGATCTTGCTGCATATTTGAGGCTACAGCATACAAAGGGATCGCAATCCCTTTATATACAGGCAGTATTGCAGTAAACTGCAAATATTTGTTTACTGTTATTTATTCTTAAGCTTTTTACAGCTCTGCTTCATTATAAAGTATCAGTTTGTTTGAATCGATACCCATAGCAAGCCTATAATCTAATCTTCTCTTTCAAGAGATTTAACATCTCTTCTAATCTAGCATGGCAGGTTTTGGCATAGCCAGAATCCTACATTGTTTAGCATTGAGTATTCTTGCAGATAAAGCATTTTCACAGCTTCATAGTCTTCTATAATAAGGCTATTAGATGAACTCATTTGCTTAGTGTTGGAATATTAAATATTTCTACATCTGTCGTTCATATGTGCACACAAACTCTTTTTTCCATTATGGAAAGTAGCCATGAGCTCTCCCTTTCTCTTATATTCTCTCTCTCTCTCTCTCTCCCCCTTTGTTTTACATATATTATGTATGTGAATATTTGGCAGAACGAATCTAAAAAACATGTCCATGGAAAAAAGTAGTAGTGTTCCACTCCAAAGATATACAAAACAGTCTATTATTTTGCAGAGAAGAAAACTTGAGGCTTCCTTCAGGAAGGGATATATAAAGCAGGAAGACTTATCCTTTCCCATTGCTCTGCATGTAGAGACAGACAATATATGGCTTCAGGTAAAACCTGTGGCCTAGCATTATAATATTCTTCCAGTTCTAAACTAATTGCAAGGATTTTTATTAATTTATATTATATATAAAGCCATGCCTTTATCTTTGTCGCCCTATCCTTATATTGTGTCTTTTCCTGGATTCTGGACATTAATTCTGCAGAAAGCCCTCATTGTTGTCAGTGCTTCTAAGGGCAGAGGGGCAATTTGATGATATCAGTACTTTAAAAAAAAAAAAAAAGTTTTAGAAACAGATGTTGAAAGGATCTCTTGGGTGACTTGTACTACATCATCTGTTTATCAAACTATGGACTGAAACATGAATGTGGTCTAGATCCTAATTAGACTATTCCTTCTATACTTACTGTCTAGAAAATGAGCAATAGAATTAATACAGTAGTTTGTGCACTGTTAGTTTTTATATTACATTTGTTTTACAAAAAAAATATATCTATCTTTCCAGCTTTTAGCATGCCACCAAGTTTTGACACAACTGAATTGTGCTGACTGGAAAGAGAACATTTTAATACATGAAAAGGGGACTTTTACATCAAACTAAGATATTTGACTGCTATATATGTATTACTTGTTTGATGGAGGTGATTGACAATAGAGTCTCTTTAAGTGACGAGAGTAAAAGGCTTTACGTTTTACAGTTAGCAGCTCAGTCAGATGAGAGGGATGCTTTTCATCTGACAGGTCTCTAGATACAAATGTTCTGTCATCCAAAGTTACAAGCAGGTGAGTGCTGGAGGGTATAGATGATCTGCAGTCTTTGATACACAAGGACTTGCTGATATAACTAGTTAGAAGACTTAAATTAGCAGCAGGATACTTTATAGAAAACTGTAATAGAGTTTTCTGTTTCATCTGTGGCCCAGGGTCCAGGCCTAAAAGTGCACTTGCACATATGGGATCAAGGTATCTTATTACTTTTTGGCATTTATAGGATCATTGACTGACACAAAAGGAGAGCGAGCTGTAGCTGGTGATAATGGACAATATATAGAGTAAGCAGTGTAAAAGGAGTGAGCTCAGCTGCGAATGGCCTACTTAGTGCAAGGAATTGATGTCTCCAGTAGCAGAGGAACCTGGTCTCATTCATCGCTACTCATATCTGTTTTTCATTCTGTACACATATCAAATAATAAAATATTCCCCCTTATTTGGTAATTTATAATGCATAGAGAACCCATTTATGTCTCAGTGACTGACTGAGACACTCTTCAAAATGCTGGCTTTGATGTACTTACTTTTGCAAATGAGTTTTCTGGGGTGGAGTGCATGGCAGAGACTATTTGAGTAATGGGGATAGATTTTAGTGCCTCTGTGTGTCTTCTCATCCTTATTACTGTAGTACTCAGATAATTTATGACCAGGAAAATGGCCTAAAATCAGTAGTCCTTTAGCCTGACAAGAGTGTGCACTCAGAGTATGCATTCCTGTTCAGGTCTGTAACTGGCCTTCTGTGGAAGGCACTGGCTATGTCCATATTGTTAAACAAAAGAGGACCATGAGCTAATCTCTGCCCCTGATTAGCTCTTACCCTGATAACTGGTAGTTGTAACAAAATTTTAATGAAAATTGTTGCCTGCAGTGGTCCAGACCAGAGTCAGGGATTGGGTTACTACCGATCCACGTGGGTGGTAAGGGGTTCAGTGTCTGAGCTTGTTCCCTGATCTTTTATCTAGAACTACAGGTATGGCCCTGGATCCTGTCAGGGGAGAATGACAAGAATACCTGAACCTGACCTGATCTGACTTCTACATGCATATGCATGCTTTTTTGTTGATTTTGTTCATTTTCTTCTGTTTTACCATTTTCATGTTTTTTACTTTTAATAACTAAAGCCAAATTTAGGCAGCCAGCAAGCTATTACATATTCTCTCCGCTCTTTTGCTCTTAGACACAAAGGTGCTTCCAGTATATGCTAATACGTTTAAAGTTTCTATATTTTTAAAATGAATATTTTTTCAATTATAAATTTGGCAAATATTGTCTAAAAAGTACATTTTTTAAAAAGGTGTGTACTGCCATATTGTGAATTCAAAAAGATGAGTAATTTTTATGTCACCAACTACTCATTTCTTAGCAGGAACAGCCTTGGTTTTGTTTGATTTTCACTTGGCAAATATTTGGCAAGAAAGATGCATCTGGATACAAAGTCAGTTTGAAGTTAACTCTTCATAGCTGCATGGCCTAAGCATATACCTATGAAACTTTCTATGAGATTTTTCTGGATGTTGACAAAAGGTAATCAACAATTCCTGTACTGTATGTTACCCTAAATCTTTGGTGTTAAAATTTTCATGGGAATATATGACACTACAAGAAACTTAATGATGTAATTAGAATATGAAATTAGATTATAAGCTCAAAAGTATTAAAAGATCAAAATTTAATACAATGAAAAGCACAAAGGCAAAGGATTAAGAAGCCTTTTCACAAGTAACTTCATGTTTTTCCTGTCCATGAACATATGGAAAAGATAATACATAGAAAATGTGATTACTCAGATAAGAGAACTTCTCTCCCTCAGCTTTAAAAGTGGGATTACCGCTTCAAGTCTAGATATAAACCATACTCATAATAATGTAACTATGATCAATTTATAACACAGTTTTCCACTGAAGCTGTAAAACCAAAAAACAAATGCACTAAGAACTTCAGAGTGCTCTGCTTTGTCAGTCCCAGATTTTTAGAACTCTCAGGGGTGGCTTTAAATTCATGAGTCAAAAAGATAATTTTGCCTTGTCTTTTTATAAATTTTTATTTTACCCCTATTTCAGGACATTTTGTCATTTATGTTGCATTTGTAAGTTTTTCACTGAAACCAGTGAACTGAGTTTTTTGTGATTGTCCTTCCTAACTGAAAGTTGAAACTCATGTAATCACTTGCTTTCCAAGAGCTGAGCTTTTATCTATTGATAGCAAATAGCATTAGACTATTGATGAAAGAGTAAAAGTTAATAACACTTGGAAATTGGAATTTGAGTAATATTAATGCTGTTTATGAATGTAGAAAGTAGGCCAAAATGTAAATTTAGAAGTCTGCTTGTAAAAATATAGAATTCCTAGTACAAATCCTAAATAATTGACTTCCAGCTCGTTTTGGAAAATGTCCATATGCATGTTTGATGTTCTGGCAAGCGCTACAGCATTAGATTACTTTGACCACTGTATGTAACAGGGGTATGTGCACAGAGCTATGTATAGGTACAGGCAAACACACCTATAGAGAAAGCTAAATAAAAAAATGATCTCACCTCCATTAAACTAAACAATATTAGGGTTAACGTTACTTTTCATAAAGATGAAGTTGTGTTCCTGACGTAATGTTTGGATGTTAGAAGCAAAGTCCAGGTCAGCTTGCTAAGTGCTGGAGTGCATGCCTTTTGTTGTTAATTATTTGACTAAAACGGCCAATCTATTTTGGATTCTGAAACTCAGAAAATAACAGATTTGATTTAAAGCCTGCTGTCGTCAATGGCAGTTTCTCCAGTGAGCCTTATGGCTTGAGACAGGATTTGATATAAAAGTCTAACTGAAGAAATTTCTACCAATATCAAGACAACACAGCAATAAGGTTTACTATTTCTTTCCAAAGCATTTTTGCGTTTAAGACTTGATGGTATTCTTTAGGCAAGACTTTTGTAAAACTAAAGAAATAGTCCAGACTTCACCCATTGCCTTTGTAGAGCTGTTCTTAAAGGGTATGTTGCCTTCTGTGCAGTTAACTCAGCAATGCGAAAGGTATTTCACAAGCAAGAAATACTGGAAAGCAGGCTAGCAAGAATCTTCTCTCTCATGAGATTTGCCTGTAGAAGTTGTGTTTCCTACCTACTGTAGTATAAAGTTAATCTGAGGTTCATTTGTATTTAAATAAATGTACCTAGTTCAAATCAGACAGAAAAGACAAGACCTTCCAAAGCTTCTAGGCTACCTCTGAGCTTTCTGTTCCAGGGGTGCCAAACACAAACCCTGGCTACCTGCTCTGATGGTCACAGCTTACAACCAACAGACTCTCTTCTCTTCTGTTTCAAATTCAGTGTGACTTTATGGGTACAGCACTTGACCATTTATGTTCAGGACACCTGCTCTCTGTCACCAGCTCTGATGCTCGCCTACTTGGTGACTACAGCCAACTGTGTGCTGTACTGTTCCCAGCTGTAAAAGAGAAGTAAGCATATTTCCTTCCAAAGCGAAATATTTTCCTGCTACTATGTTTTTAGTTAAAAATGAAGAGAATATTCTTCATTTTGGAAACTTTCTTCCATAATTACAAGCAATAACTTTCAGTGGCAGATGTAGATGTACCACTTCAGTTACTGAACATCTGGTCAAAACCTACAAGATATTAGTGGTTACTGAAAAGAAGGGAAAATAAATGTAGACACTTGTCTATTAATCATACTTAGGTCAATGGATAAAGTAGATATAAATGTATTTCAGTCAAGGTTTCGCTGACTCTGAACTGTTCCTCATACACATTTGGAAATGCAGGGTGGTGCTTTTGGAAATACTGAATACTCTACAGAAAAAAAAAAATAGATAATTTGCAGAACTTTAATTCATCATGTTCACAAACCCTTTTTATTTCAAGAAGAAAGCAGAAAATTTTTCAGAATTCTTGATAAAATCAAATATGCCCTTTGAAACAGGGTTTTCGTGAATTATTTCAAATGGCCCTATGAGTAATACAGGTTAGGTATTACAAAAACATAAAAACTTCCTCTGCCTGTCTCTCTCCCTGCTCCTCTTCCTTGGCTTCCCTTCTCTCCCAACTGCTTCCATGAAGGTCCAATTTCTATGTTAGACTACAGTGAAAATTGTAGAATACATAGACAAAATATGTATTAATTTAACTGTCTGTTAATTTTTCCTAAGATTAAGGTTTTATCCAATGAGCTATTGACTGTGTGACATATGGCTTAAAATACACGAACAGTACCTGTTAATATTTATGGTTTGCCTCTAGATGGAAAATACAAAGCTTCTTTAGTGACAGCAAAAACAGATGCAACACAAAAGGAAAGCTTTTATTTGTTTAAAGAGAAATTTAAAGATGGCTTTAACTAAGGGCTTACATGAAGCTCTAAAGGTACAGGTAAGTCTTATAACAGAAGGTGATATTACCATACCTATACTTATAAATGGCTAGGTAGTTCCCTTATTCATTAGACAGTAATGAATCTTGTATGTATGTCATCATTTTCTTTAGTGTGTCATTAGATATTTCATTAGGACAAACATTTCAACTAATTTGATTTTTTTTAAAAGCAAAATTTTTGCAAGAGACTGTAACCATGTCTCAGAGCGGAGCCTAGTGGAGATAGCGGAATCAGACCTGCTTTTCTGCAGACTTTAACAAGAGCTGCCATTATTCCAAATTATAGCCCATCACAGACACATCCAGAAATGCTCTATTTGCCCCTGCTAAGCTCCAGTTGTAAGTGCATTCTTTGGGCCGAGATTATATGCAGTCCTGTATTGGTATGATTCAAGATCAAGATTTTCTGCAGATAATCTGATAGAGTATGCATCCAGGTCAAAATTTTTTAAAAAAGCTGCTAGGTGGAAAAGATGGCGTTGAACAGAGCAGCATATTTCGAGACTGCAGGGACTAGAATAAAAGGCACTTGGATGTAGAAAACTGGACGCCTTGCAATGTATTTCTCCATAACTGTATGAGCCTGCAAACTACTTCTCTAAGAAGTCTGGAAAAATTCCCTCTTTTTCTGGACTGAAACCTTGTGGGGGAAGGGACGTGACACAACAATGACAACAGGACGACAACCTCATCTTCCTGCTTCCTGCTCTTTTGCTGTCTGCCAGTACCATCTTCCATTACCAGCCTTAAGGGGAGTGAAAATATATTCTAGACAAATTTCCTATCTAGGTACATTCAGGTACAGATGTACTCATCTCGTGTTTGTTTAGGACACAAATGATATAACTAGTGGACAAAATTCTTTGAATCCCAGTTGTCACTATGTTTGCTAGACAAAGACCAACTGGAACTGATATGTCAGCTCAGTAGAGCGCACAGTAGATTTTAACAAACTTGTGGAGGTATCAGAGCAGTCCGGTTGTTATGGCACAGAGCTCACTACAAGCTTGTATCTACAGCTTTTTTTGTCTAAATTGTCAGAAGTACCCAAACTAGTTCATTTAAAGCTACCTTGAGCATCCACACACCATAGTACAGATATGCCCTTAACTAATGTTTTTGTGTGTAACGTACTTTGTTAACAGGTATTGTGCTGTGTGTCACAGCTAGAGCAACTCCATTTCATAGCAACGTTAATGTTTGTTTTCACTCCACCTTGGAACACTACCAAAACCTTTTGGAACACTGCAACAGAAATGGAATTATCAAAATCAATGTTTATGTATCAAAACATGTGGATATAGTTAGGGAACTGGCCTAGCATGGGGGAAACCCAGGTTCAATTACATTGTTCTGTATGAACCAGGACAGACTTTTTTTCTTGCTAGAACGTGGTGGACCGGGCAGACTAAGGATTTGAACCTCTACTTCCTTTAATAATCAGTCTCCTCTTCTCTTTCATCAAACTTGCTATTTCTTTGCAAAGCATCTTCTCTTGACTAAGCTCATTTGATGAAATATCATACAGTGAAAGGGTGTTCCAGCCAAAAATACTTGCAAATTGCTTAGCGTGCACATATAGCAGCTTCCAGTTTAGAAGTAGAGAAATACAGTCTCTGATGTCAAGTGATATGCACAGGATCATGATGCAACTCAGTGAAAAAAGCTGGTTTAGGACTGAGATTTATTTGTGCTTAATATAATAGACCACAGTGTTATACAGATGAGCTATGTACTTATTCAGACCTTCTGTGTTTCCATTTTGTAAAATACATCAACCATGGAATGCATGAAATATGAAATTAATCAATTCAAAAGAATAGATATTACTTTAACTTCCAGAATCAGATGTATGACCATGAGCACACAGAGTGGAATTGCTCACGTCAGCCAATAAGGAACACAAAAAAATGAGTGTGTGCCTCTCTCCTAAAGTAAGCCCTGACCTACATTTGGCAATAATAGTTGTTCTTGAAGGTTGGATTCTTGGCCCAAATGCCTCTCTTAGATTCAAGTGCTCAAGTTGTCCCTTTTGTATATGGACTATGATCACTCTTCAGTTGGAAAGGGAGAAGAGACAGAGCAGGGATTAGGGGTCTAGTAACCTCCTGGCTTGAACACACACTGAGGTCACGAGAAGCACACATTTATGGCATGCAGACTGAGGAAGTCCAGACCACGGTTTCCAGATCCTCAGAAAACTCCAAAAAAGCTACCTTTGTGCTAGGGGAAAGCTACCTTCATTTCCTCTGTTGGTTGATATTGGGCCACTACAGAAAAAAAGGAAATACTGTATGAAGAGTAGGCAATGAAAACAGAAAGGATGGCTTGCTTAAGCAAGAGAGGGTAGGGACAGGCAGTGTGAAAAATCCTGGGTTCCATCCAAGCCTCTAATTGTGTTTATGTAATTATTTTTTTGTAGTGCCTTGTTGCTGCAACAGGCTGTTAACCAATACAATTAACTTTTCTTCAGGAAACAGCAGTAAATAAAAGTTTAGTTAATTAAATATGCTTTCTCAATTATTGTGAAAAACAGATTTTTTTTTTTTTTTTTCAATACGGTTTCTTGAAAACAGTTCATCTTGCAGTGAAATATGCCAGGGAGATGATCAGTTTGTTGTGCTTGGTTGCCCTACGTGAGCCTCTGGGGCCTTTCAGCTGCTGTGAAAATGCACAGCAACCGCTGGTCTCTCCTTGTTGGTATCTTCAGTCACACATGGGACCCAGCTTGGAGGAATTCTGGAATGGTATGTTGGCTGATTTGCAAATGAGAAAATTGACTTGCTGATGGGGAAAAAAAGAAAAGGAGTTTAATGAATGTTAAAAAACAGCTATGTGTTGCAGGGGTGAAATTTGTTTCTCTATGCCAGGTCAACTAGGGTCAGATGTGTTACATATTTGGTAACTTTGGTCAGAATGAGCAGATCTCATTTGACCTTTAGGGACACAGTTCAATATCCACTAGCTAATGTCTCTGGTCTTTCTTAAACTGATCAATAGGGCTTTCATGTATAGGTACAAGTTTGGACATGCATTTATTGTTGTTGATGCTTGCTTTCATTATTTCAAAAGCAGGAAGGGTTTTCTTTTGAATGCCATTCTAGCTGCTGGTAAATAACTCACAGCTTCCAAGAGAGCTCATTAGAGGCAATTATACCTTAATCTAAATGATCATCACTTTAAAGATAAGTGAGCAGATAAGATTTTGGGGAACATACCATTTTAGACAAAAAAAGACCAGCGTCTCATATGGAAATAGTTACTCCATTGGTGCTGCATTAACTACTTTACTCCAGGTGAAAATCTGCTCATCGACCTTTTGAAGATGGCTTCCTTGAATAATTGTTTGAAAACATTCTTTAGAATCATAATCTTCAGATTTGTTTCAATATTCTATTTTTATTTCTCTTTGCTTTTCTATTTGAGAATTTCTGTTTTTGTTGTGTGTCTTCCATCCAATAGCATGGAAATACTGTGTTGTTGTGTATTGATCTGAAAAGAAGACCTAGGTAACAGCAGCTTGTTCATATTGGTATTATGTGTTAAATTTTCACTACTGTCACAAATGCATTTTCTCTTTATACATATAATTTTCTTTGTTTGGTAGAAATTTTAGCCTTTCACAGAATATCAGAAAAATAAAAGGGTTTTTTTAGGGTTATTTTCTGAGCAGAATCTATGAGCATGGTTGAATTTGCTTCTTTTCATTGTCTAATAATGAAATGGATCTTCAATGATAAATCATAGGAAATTTTCATGTATTATGTACTGAGTAAGAAACAAACATATTGCATATATATGTGCACTGTAATGTACAAGTTACACTCAGATTTCTCCTTCAGAACTTAGAGAGTACACTCTGACAAGAAAGTGGAGGAAAAAAATCCACATACTTAACAAATTTTTGACTGGATATTTTTAAATTGTTTTTGTTTGTGTTAAAAATAATGAGATTTTTCAAACAGTGATTCAAAATGAGTAAGGCTTTTGATCCTGTTTCCCATAACATCCTCATTGGCAAACTGATGAAGTAAGGGCTAGACAAGTCACCAGTGAGGTGGAATGAAAACTGACTGAACTGCTGGGTTCAAAGTGTTGTGATCAGCTAAGTGATTCCAGCTGGAGGCCAATCACTAGTGGTGTGCTCCAGGGATCAATACTGGCTCAACACTTTTTAACATCTTCATTAATGACCTGGATGGTGGGGCAGAGTGCATCCGCAGCAAATTTGCAGATGATACAAAACTGGGAGGAGTGACTGATACAACAGATGGTTGTGCTGCTGTTTAGAGGGACTTTGACAGACTGGAGAAATGGACCAACAGGAAGTGCATGAAGTTCAATACAGGGAAATGCAAAGTCCTGCACCTGGGAAGAAATTAACCCCATGCACCAGTACAGGCTGGGAGCCAAATGGCTGCAGAACAACTTTGCAGAAGAGGACCTGGGGGTCCTAGTGGACAAGAAGTTGAACATGAGCCAGGAATGTGCCCTTTTGGCAAAGAAATCCAACAACAATCCTGGGCTGCATGAGGAAGAACAGCAGGTCATGGGAGGCGATCCCTCCCCTCTGCTCAGCACTGAGGAGACCACAACTAGAGTATTGTGTCCAGTTCTGGGCTGCCCACTACAAGACAGACATGGGCTTATTGAAGCGAGTCCAGTGTAGCGCACAAAGATGACTATGGGACTGAAGCATCTTGTATTGAGGAGAGGGTGGGAGAACTGTCATTGTTCAGTCTTGAGAAGAGAGGGTTTAGGCACGGATTTTATCAATGTGTATAAGTACGTGATGTGAGGGAGTAAAGAAAATGGAGTCAGGCTCCTCTCAGTGGTGCCCAGGGATGGGACAAGAGGCAACGGACACAAACTGAAAACAGGAAATTCCATTTAAACATAAGAAACTTTGAGGGTGGTCAAACACCTGAGCCATTTGCCCAGAGAGATTGTAGAGTCCCTCTCCTTGGAGGTATTCCAAACCTGACTGGATATGGCTTTGTGCAACCTGCTGTAGCTGACCCTGCTTTGTCTGGTCCATGCCCCACCCTGCTCAATCTCCAGAAGTCCCTACCAACCTCAGCTGTTATGTGTGTGTCATTCTGAGTGATTCTCCATGTGTGAGTTAGCAAAAAGCAGGTGGTAATTGCTCCTTTTGCCCTTGATGGCCTTGAATGTGGATCTCTTTTTGTGGCATTTGTCCTCATTCCTTGATGACTGAGTAACTGGGGAAGTTTAATCTGGAATTAACAATGGTATCTCACTAATTTACTTGTTTCTTTTTTGAGAAGAGATGGTAGAAACTGTACTGGCATATGCAGTCGAAAGTGCACTGATGTGGGACACTAGGACAGAAGAAATTTTCCTTACATGACTAATGTGCATTTTCCATAGCTGTAGATACTTCTACAAATTATATTTACTTCTACGGGATTCACTTTGCGATTAAAACATTCAGTTTAGGTATTTGCATATGGCTTAGCTTTTAGTCATCATCAGTCATGGGCCAAGACAATAACTCAGGTCATCCTAAGACAGGTACTTACTGGTTATTGAGCTGAAGGACTCCGTAGGCCACACTGAGCAATGACTTTGACTGATCCTCACTGGCTGTAATGGGACTTTAGATACCCAGAAATCTTTGCCCAATGCTGAATACCACTTGTCTGACTAAAAAGTGTATCTTTTCATCAAGTATGTGAAGTGGTCAAAATATCTGTTTCCAGCTTTCTTTTTCATAACCAATGCACAGTTAAGCTGGGTATAGCATTCTCTTCTGCAGTTTTCAATAAGCCAATCTCACTGCCAGATTTAACAGACTTTTTTATTTTTTGACCTATAAGCAAGCCTCATACTTGTTCTCTTTTTCTCATTTATTCTTGCTCCAAGATTTTAAAATGCAGATGCCCCATTAAACTGGGACAGACTAGCTGCATTAAACTTTGACAAGACTTTTAGGACGAGAGGAAATGCCCTCAAGTTGCACCAGGGGAGGTTTAGGTTGGATATTAGGAAGAAATTCTCCACTGAAAGGGTAGTCAGGCACTGGAACAGGCTGCCCAGGGAAGTGGTTGAGTCCCCATCCCTGGAGGTATTTAAAACATGAGTAGATGTAGTGGTTAAGTACATGGTTTAGTGGTGGACTTGGCGCTGCTAGGTCAACAGTTGAACTTGGTGATCTTAAAGGTCTTTTGCAACTTAAACGATGCTATGAAATCAGGATGTGAACATTAAAAATTCAGATGATCATCTAATTTCCATCCATTTTCATGGTTGGCTATCAAGTGAATCTTAGTATCCTTACAGACTCTGAATTCATGTTCAGATTGAGTCTGGTTTTGAAATATTTATCTTGGAGACGAACCTGACATTTACTACTAGGGAAATGCAGTTTGATAAGTTAAAATCTTCTGTATGTTGTTCTGTATTTAATGCCCTCTCTCCACAGAATATAGGTTTCTCTTAAAGGTAGCAACCAAGAAATTGGGGAGTTCAAGATCCTGAAGTGAATCAGAAATTAAATTAGTAGAGTACAGACTTTGGACTTCTGGAAAACAGATTTTGGCTTATTAAGGGAAATGGTAGAAGTCTTGTGGGAGACAGTTCTGGAGGGAAAAGGAGCTCAGGAGATTTGGCAGGTCTTCTAAGGACAACTTCCTCCAAGCACAAGAATGTTCTATCCTACACTAAGGAAAAGAAGATGACATATCAGGAAACGCATTTGCCTAAGCAAGCAACTCTTGAGTGAGATCCGATTCAGAAAGGTTATATATATGCAAATGAGGATGGGCTACAAAGGAGGAATATAGAAACATTGCCATATGGGGATAGTGCTGGAAAATAAAAGATCAACTAGAGATGAAACTAGCAAAGCAAATCAAGGCCAACAAGAAAAGCTTCTAAAGCTACATTAGCAGTAAAAGGATAAACAAGGAAAAGGGGGGCCTGCTACTGGATGAGGCAGGTGCATTAGTGATAGCAATCACAGTTGAGGCTGAAGTAGTGGATGTCCTTTAGCTTTTGTCTTCATCAGCAAGGTTTCTTATGCCTTTGTGCCTAGATACAGGGTTCAAGAAGGAGCAGAACTCTGGCTTGTTCCTCTTCCACTACCAATAGATCTCCTGAGAGAAGTCAAGTCATGCAAGTCCATGGGACCTGATGGTCTGCTTAATTATGTTTCTTCAAATCAAATAATGCTTTGTCAGTAGCCTCCTGGAGAAGGAAAGAGAATATACACCTGTCAATATGCTGATGAGACCACAGTGAGGGGATGCAGTCAATACCCTTGAGGACAGGGCCACCATGCGAAGGACCCTGACAAGCTAGGAGAACAGGACAACAGAAACCTGATGAAAGTCTACAAGGACAGATGAAGTCCTGTACCCAAGAAAGACAACTTCAGCCCCAGTCAAGTTTGGAATGGAGTTTTGGCCTCCGCAATACACAAAAAGGATGTTGATTGACTGAATTTATAATTAATGGAAGCATTCTTTGATAGCTCTTCCTTGGGTGGATAGAGTTGGGGGGCAAACATCCAGAAAAACCAATTTAATTTTACTTATCATTAAAACACATTTTAATAGGAAACTCACAGGTACAACAGAGGCTTCTTAATTTATCTCAGTAGAATCTGCAGTGAATAATATTAGTTAATGAATTGATTAACTTCTTAGTTATTTTATATATATGGAAATTTTCTTCATCCAGACACTTCAAAGGCTTAGGAAAAGGTATTATACCATATATCAGGACAATGGGAAGTTATATCCAGTGAATTCCTAAAAATGTTATAAGCATCGTTAATTCGAGAATCTTATCAAGTAAGAAACATTGGATTGTTCTTGATCATTGAGAAAATTTTTGTAGATGATTATTACCAAAAGTCAGTTCAGTTCACAACGTGACTTCCCAAATGGTTACATTGGCAAAGTGAGGCAATGAATTCTGTGACAGGTGCAGGAGCAAGTGGCTTGGGAGCAGAAACTTCTCAAGATCCATCTAAGCCAAGACTTAAGCCAAGACTGAAGCCAGCTGTGTTGAATTGTCTTGGCTCAAGTGAAGTACCCTTTTATGTCAGCCTGTCTCAGTGCAGTTTCTGTTGAGCCTATATTTGTTTTTTAGGGTTTCCCTTGGATGAATGCCCTTGGAATGGTATTCTCTCCCTAGTGGACTCAGCAAGCCGCCTAGTTTACATGACTGTGGGTGAACATATGTGTATAATGGAAATGTGCCCTGTCCCAGCACATTTAACAGGAAAGAAAGTTATTTCTTTGCTAAATAAGAATTTAAGTGTGTAAGTGCTTTATAATATATAATTTCAGCACGCTTTTCTAACCCTACACAGCAGAACAATAAATGTGGCTCTTTACTAACTTCAGATAAAGACCAGGCATGAAAGTAAATAGAACAGTCTTCAGGCAGTAGTGTTTTACTCAGTGACTCCTAACTATGAACTATGATTTAGCTGTGACACCAGCTTAGCCTAAGATATTAGAGGAGCGAAACACTACTTTCTTGTGAAAGGAAAGTGAAGTTTAATTTAATGGCAGTACATTCAAATTAAAATTTATCATTTAAGTGCCAAGCTCCATTGTAAGGATTCATTTTCTGGTGCTACGCAATAGCAGCACTTTTATCTACTGTATACAACATTCACTGATGCAAGGTACTTGGTCTGATGGTTTTATATTGTCATAATCTGCCCCACTGATTTTCCAATAAATGGGAAATATCACTATCATGTAGCAGCCTCAGGAATAGACCCACTCTAGGACTGACCTTCTGAATAGTCTACATGCTGCTTAGTAGCAAACTCTTTCAGTTTTATGACTCTATTTTACTATAGCATTAGCAGTTCATGGTAATGATAGGTATTATCTGGTTTGCTCTGTTGGCTCAGCTTTGAAATGTAAATCCAATATTGCTTCCTGTCCTTTTAATTTTGTTTTTCTCAATAGACTTCAATTTCCATTTTCTCTGAATGCATTTTATTATGGAATATTTCAAACATTATCTTCTAGTAAATATATTTGCTTTTTCCTACTGGAACTAGTATCCTTGAGACGGTTGTGACCAGGTGGCTCAGGTTAGACTAGAGAATGAACAAATTAGAATCTAAGTCAGTTAAGTGTCTGTAAATCAACTATGTGGAGAACTTCATTAGTGCTTGTGTTACATGCTTCAACAGCAAAGCTGGCTTTGAAACTAAAGCTTTCAACAGCAAAGCTCTGTCCATGGCAATTTGTACCCTTGTGACAAAGATTGACGCTCTCCCTCAGTAGGCCTGAGATAGCTGGTTTGGATGCCATATAAACTAGACTCATAAATGATCCAGAGGAACAGAATTTTTTAAAAAACAATCAGGAGAACAGGATTTGTTTACCCTTTAGAAAAGAAGGCTGAAAGGACACATGATATGTCTTAAAATATGTAGAACAGAACTCCATAGATGAAGGAAACAATCAAGTCTCTGTGACTATCGTTCTTACAATAAGATATAGCGAGCTTTAATTGGAGGAAGAGTGACTTAGTTTGCACATTATGGATAAATTTTAAACTGACAGAAGAGGAAGCACAAAATTGTTCTGTGGAGAAGGCAGAAATTCCACCTCTGAATTTTTCAAGCAACCAGTTCAGACAATCATCTAACAGAGAAAGTATAGATTTTGGAGAAACATGACTTTGCCAGAGATTTGAATTAAATGGCCTCTCCAAGGTCTTCTTGAGCTGCTTGCTTTCCGCCCTCCCCCCCCCCCCCCTTTTTTCCTCCTACTCCTCCTTTATGATTCTCTGAGGATTCTGACACCGTGGTGGGGATTATTGTCACACTGAGAATTTCTCTTTGTCTTCTTACCATTTAACTGGTCCATATCTTCCTCAAGCAAAAATATTTCAGAAAAGTCCTGTCTTCCTTAACATATTAACATGAGAAATAAACGTATACCAATCTATTCCAAATAAATGGAATTTATTTTATTACCAACTGTATTAGTATACGGTTATACCAATACGAAAGATTGGTATACAGTTATACCTATACAAAAAAGATATAAGACAGAATATACAATCTTGGCACTTAAAGAGCTTATACTCAGAAAGTCTTCTTTGTTTTCCATGTGTTTCTTTTCCTCTGTACTTATTCTGCTTCATTTAAAATCTTTACTGAAAGCTCAGAATGAAAATTTCTCTGCTCATACCATTTTTGGAGAAAAAAAATGTTGTTCTGTTTTTCCACTTTCCAAGCAGGATGAAATATCATGAAGTATAAATTAAACTTTACATGATTTATATGAAAAAAACCCACACCTCTGAAGTATTTTGATATGATTAATTGCTGTAATGCTTAACAATAATGCCAAAAAGTAAAATTTGTAAATGGAAGCAAAATGATCTGTAAGAACTGTAAGATCCTAAATAAACTAAAATTGTTTTGATTAATATCATCCTGTAATTCCAAAACTAGTCATTTCCTATATTTTGCACGTCTCCTCCTTCTGGAAAAAGAAATTTCCTGGCACACAGACAAAGATAAGAGGTACTTTGTCAACTTTCCCACAATGCTGTTGTGGTTTGTTAATATCAGAAATACCTCCATTGTGTCTTGGAGACCTCAAAACACTTTCTCAATGATGTTGATCAACCCAGCATTGTTTGTGTCAGGGTGATATATTTACTCTCTGTCTTTCAGAAATTGTTTTGTCTGCTACAGCTCTTACATAAAATACTTAAATATTTTGTTTGTTTGCTCTAATTTAATAATAGTTTTATTCAATAATAAGTGTTGTCAAATGTTGGGAAAATAGTGTTGTCCTTTTCTAAATATTTTTCTACACTGAGCCACGTTAAAATGCCTGAAGCAACTTTGTTTTTCAAGATTATAAATTATGCATTGCCACTGCTTGTTTTCTAGGGTACTACATGGACAACTTCAGTTTAGAGCAAAATAGACTATTTCCTCCCTCTACTGGGTATAGACCACCCTAGGAATTAACATTGCTTTATGTATCTCCCTCTCTAGTATACAAGGGAGGAGGAGTGTGATTTAGAGGAACATTGTTCTGATTATAACTAAAACTGTTCATGCAGATTTTTCCAAATATGACAGATTTTTCAATGCAATTCACTATGTTTTGTTTTGTGAGAGCTGGTCAAGTACTCAGTATGAACGCTGTATTGGAGACAGCTATTTTCAGCAAGTGTGTGGATATTGTCCTCTTGCTCTGTTTTACGTAGTTGAAAGGTCTTTTTCTTTCTTTTTTTTTATACTCCTCAATTTCAGCCTGTGCTTCTTCAACTTAATCTACCTGGGTTTGGGGGTAATAGCTACAAAAAAAGCTCTAGCTGTTGTAGCATACAGAACACACTTCATTAGCAACAAAGACTGATGCGAACACTTACTTTGTGGCTGTGTTGGCTTCCCACTCACTTCAAAGCAGAGTTCAAAGTCCTGATCCTAATAAAAGCACTAATGACAATATTGCAGAAGTGTTCAATGAACTCACCAAAGGCCAGTTTTTCGAACATGCTTTATTCCTATTTGGGTGACAGATAAGTGGTTAAATTCTCAGAAGAGCTCACTGTGTTGGCTAGTGAGCTGTTGAAAATCTGGAGATTAATGCCACTGGATGCTAAACAATTCTGAGTATGTGCCATTTATTCAGGGGTCTGTATGGGAGCTGAAGCCTTGTGAAAACTGAGTCCCTTATAATTTTACCAGGTAATCTCTCAAGTCCCTTCCAGACCCACTCCCTATTACTTCTATGATATATGGAAATCTAGTCCTGAAATGAAAAAATGTCTCTAAACAGATTGTCATCTGCTTGGCTTTGTGATTTTTTTTTTTTGTATAAACTATGCAATTAGAAAAATTCTTCTATCTTACAAAACCAGTATTTTCTGTTTGCAGATGTAAATCCTTGAAAGTGTAATCCTTTCTTGCAATTTATTGTCTATAACACAATGTTTTATACTGAAGATTTTTCCCTCCTCAATATAATCCAAATATTTTTCACTTTAATATTGGTACACCGGTGATTATTCAGGCGAGTCTTTGACCAGCATTATACACACACAATATAATCTACCTCTACTATGTTTTATTAGAATTGTCAAATTAAGGTCCCAGTGGAGATTAATCAGTGGCCCTCTCCCCAGTTCTGCTCCAGATAACTTGTGCTGTAGGTGGAAATGGGCTTTAGAAGATTCTACCCAAATGTAAATGGCAATGTTATCTCCTACATTTGCGTATTTATCTTTGCTTTAATTTTGCGCTTTTCCTGTAAGAAACAGCTAAAAACCAAGTTTGTGATTCTCATATTTGACTGCCAGCCTTTCTGCCAGTTCTTACATGGGTGAGGAATCATCAGTGAACTGAACCATTTTTTGTAAATGAGATAATGAGAGTCAGAACAATTTTAAAATGAAAGGACAGGGAGGGCAATGCTCCAGTAACCATTGTGTGGGCAACAGAGATGCACATACGATCCAGGTCACTTGGCTTTAGCAGGACTCATTAGTTTAGTCACTGTGCTATTGACTGTGCATGTGTTGCTTCTTGAGTAAGCACAGCTCTGGCAGGGGTCTATCAGGGCTTTGGCAGACCTGGACTGGCTCCATATGCAACCCGGGTATTTGTGTAGCAATGAGCACAAGCCTTTGGGTTCTGCCAGAAAGAAGCCGTGGAACAGCTAGGGACTAGAAGCAGTCCCTCCAAAATTACCTGTAGTCTAGTTGTAACATATATTTATACAGTCCCTTTTCTTGTGCTTGTTATGTTGCCTAATGGAAAGCTGACTTTGTCTGATATATGTACATAAAAACATAGATATGATTGTTCTCTGTTCAAAATTGTATTCTTGAGCTCTGTGGATCAGAGCTAAAGAACAGGAGGCCACATGACTTGTAGGATTGTGGGTCGCATTTTTTGCCAGCTCTGGGCTTAGAGCTAGGCAACTAAAATCTACATTTTATAAGTATCTCAAAAGTGGCAGTCAAAGGGAGGCAAGCACTTTAGCCGGTTGCCAGATGTTGATAGTGATAGCATAAATGTGTTATTAGAGATCTTTAAAATATCAGTGCCAAAATAGGACAGAATCTACATACAAATATGATACTGGAGAGGTGAAATCTCCCAAACAACAGCCCCTACATACCTGGGGGGGAAATCCCCAAACAACACCCTCCACATACACCCATAAACCTCATGAATCAAAATTATTTAAAAATCAGATATCAGGTTTTTTAGATGTGAGTTTGGAGGGACTGCCCAGATGTTAGTTTGCCCCCAAACACCTACAAATAGATGCCTGGACACTTTTGAAAAGAAATTCATGCAGAGGTTCCTTTACAGCACATGGGCAAGTCTTGGTGCTTCTGGCATCCATGAGAGGTACACAGATAATTTTGTGCGCATATATGGATTTAAGCACTAAATTTAAGTCTTCTTTCAAATGACAGGTTGCACCTTGCCAGCGTCCCATAAAAAAAGGACATCTTCAGAGCTGAAAGGCCCTTAGACTGAGAGCTTTCTGGATCTGTGAAGATATGCTTAAACTCTGCCTTGATTTCAGACATCAGAAAAGGCTTTCAAGATTACTGTATAAATGCTTATGCAGGGAGATAATAATATTGTACAGCTCTATACACGCACATTTATTCTGTTCAGGAATTAACAGTGATTTTTAGTTTATGTTGATTTAAACAAAAAGTTCTTTATCAGCACTCTTTGTTCAAATCCCCCCCCTTTTTTTTTTACTGTAAAGAAAATAGCTATCTGATACTTCATTTAACAAGAGCCAAACTGTTATAGTTTGCATCTCCCTGTTAGTGGTATAAATGAGATTCCACAATGGCCCTCAGGAAGACTTTCATTCACTGCTAAATTAGAATAGAATAGAATAGACGAATAGAATATTTTCAGTTGGAGGGACCTACAGTGACCATCTAGTCCAACTGCCTGACCACTTCAGGGCTGACAAAGTTAAAGCATGTTATTAAGGGCATTGTCCAAATGCCTCTTAAACACTGACAGGCCTGGGGCATCGACCACCTCTCTAGGAAACCAATTATGTATATAAAGTAGCACTAAAGCCTGGCATAGCAGATGTTTATGTACATTGTCTAAATCTAGCATTTCATTAACATGGATAAGGATTCAGTAGTGAATTATTGTGTTTAAGTCTTTCATTAGTTACTTAGAATTTTGTGATGCAAAATTACGGAAGAAACCTAGTTATGGGAGAACAGAAGAATACAGAACACTTGTCAAGGACGTTAAAGAAAACCACAAATAATCTGTAGTTGTTGAATAGCTCCCTTGATGATGGTAATTCTCCTTAGAAAATATTTGTTAATCATTATTCACCAAAACATTTTGTGTCTTTCTAGCTATTTGATAATTGTTGCTTACACTGGATATAAGGAACTGCTTTTTGTAATCATTCTGAAAATTACTTCTTTAAATTGATGAAATTGAAATCTGAAAGAAAAGGAGACTTATATTATGCAGTCTTGAACAGAACGGTTGGTACAGGATGTTAGTGGACTAAACATAAAATGAGCTATCAAAGCTAAAGTATGTATGTATGTAAGCACACTATTACTGCAGTAATGAGAACAGAATAAGATAAAATATTTTCTGATAACAACGTAGTATCTATTTATAAAATATTTTCAATATAGAAAATGTTTGTTGTTGAAAAAACATTTAGTCAGGCAGTGCCATCAAATCTCTCAGATTATCTAAAGAAATCAGAGCTCTTAAGAAATAGATACTAATCAGATATAAAATCTGTGTAAAAAGTATGAATATCTGAGAAGAACTGAGCCCAAAAGCAGGTTTCATCTTTTACAAGGTTCACTGTAGGCATGTTGTACTAGGTTTCAAACCATTTCTAAAGTTGGAAATCACAAGAAGAAAAATGTGCTGAAGTCTAATAAGGATCATAAACTCCTTATTCAACAGTTCCCAGACTGCAGTGCATGTACTAGAATAAGTGTCTGCCCTAATGATGCTCATTAAAATTTCTAAGGTGATGTGCTGAGTACTTCTGAGTGTCTCAGGCTCTGAAAATCGCTTAGCTGATTATAAATTTGTCATGCTGTGAAGATTTTGTGAGATGTTTTTAATTCAAAATACCTCACGTTGGTAAGGTAGAAGGGAAAGGTGATGATTCCAAGAACAATTTGACTGCAGGGAAGAAAACAAAACCCCTAAACATCTGGGGCGTGAGGAATAGTACTGTAAACTTTAGATTCCTGTTCTAAAACAGAGACTTCAAGAAGTCGTTAGCTAGCCTTGTCTTACAGTGTAGCATGATGTTTGAAAAACTGTGGTAACTAGAAATATAAATTTATTTTCTCCTCCTGTAACTGAAGGTTTTTCATAATCTTGGGAAAGGGATTTAACTTTTCAGGTGTTGTTTTCCTATTCATAAAATAGCCTTTCTGAAGAGATTTTAGACTTATAGAAGAATAATTTTAAAAAATGCTTAAGATTTTTTTGCTGTAATTCTTTCATAAGGAAAGAGCCTTCTCAATAATAAAAAGGTTAGAAAAGGTGGTGGGAGGGAGGCAGGGGATTGGGAAAAGAAGAGACATGCAGGAAATAAGATATAAAGCTGCATAAAAAACTTGAGGTTGTAATTGGTACTTACAGTTTCAAGCAGAAAGAATACTCACAAAAGAACTGTGTGAATTTTGGGAAAATCAGTTTATATAGATCTTAATAGGGTTTGTCACCTTTTATTGCTATTTTTTAACCTTAGCCTATTCATATGTCTTTATTGGTTTCTAGGACATAAAAATATAATGTAACGTACAGAACTGCAAAATATAATTATTTTAAAAATGCTAATACCTACTTCTCCACAAATGATCAAGGAAATATATGAAATAGAGGAAAATACAGCTATAAATGTCCATTTAAAATTTAGTCTAATTTTTGTGTGTTCACAAGTGAGAAGCATTATGGCAACGCTTCACAAGAGCAGCTTTGGATTGTTTGAGGATGGTGAAGTTACCTTTGATGCCTTGTCCTTGTCCCTTCCCTTTGTTCCCTTCCCCTTGCCCTCTTCCTTTTCCTTCTCCCTGAAAAATAAAAAGATGATATAGTTTAGCTTTGAATTTGTTATATAATAGAATTCTTATATATATGGTACAAGTAGGTGCCTGTGAAGTTAACTCTTATGGGTACTGTAGAAAGTTTGGCCTATGAATGACAGGAAAAGTGTTTTTTGGTTTTTTTTGCTGTCTAAGCCAGTTAGAATCTTATATACATATCAGAAGGTAAAGAAGTGGATTTTCTCAGGCATTTGGACTGAATTGCTGAGCATAAGAAAGAGAGTAGAGAATTATGCTTGTAGTGATAAGCTACAGATAAGGGATAGCAAAATGAGAGGGCTAGGAGGATAAAATGTGAAGACTTTCAGACTTGCTCCATCTTATCTTCAGTTTGCACCACAGCAGAACTCTGGAGTTTGCATTTATGCAAAGGTGTTGTTAATTCCTTCTTTAGAAAGTTGGCAGAACCAAAGCGAGAGGGAACCAGGAGCCTGATCCGGTCCCTGGGAATTCTTCCAGGGTGGAGAGTACTCTCAAGTGATAAAGACCCTGTCAACCCTTAGCTTATAGAGCATGGTCAGAGGAGAGGGTTTGTGGCCATATTTCAACCATAGCCTGATGTTCTTTGGGGGACAGAATTAGCTGTTATGTTTTGGATGGGCAAGCAGGTTTTATAGCAGTTTCAAGGCTGCTATAGATTACATTAGAAGTCAGAGTGGACCAACATAATCACCAGAACAGCTATGCCTTAAAAACGTTTTTGAAATACATACAACAACAAAAAGGATGAACACCTGAATATTTCTGTCTAGCTAAGATATACTTGCTGAAAATGAAGTATGTGTAGCTGCAATTGTTTGGAGTGTATTGATATAGTTCCCTACCAATATCAAACAGAATTTCACTCTGGACCTGCAATGTCAATGGGACTATTCCCATGAGTCCCACTGGACATTTGGTCAGGCCTTCATTTCTTGTAGATTCAACGTTGTGACTCGATTTCTTAAATATGTATACATCTGTACGTAATTCCTACTGAAGTGTGGCTGTGGTGTACACATACTAAATGAGAACTGAGCTTCTTTTTTTCATTTTTTTTACTTATGTATTCATTTACCTTCTTTTGCTTTTCCTTAGCAAAACAAAACTTATTCCATCTCAACTTTTCTCCTGTCAGTAAAGCTGTTTTTTTTCTCATCTTTGCTTATAACTGGATGGAACTTTTCCCTCAGTTAAATTGATTAATGCAGATCATTCCACCCTTTTGAATCTGAGAGGTTTGCTGCTATTCCCCAGCCTCCCTCTTCCACTCTGTAGCTGTCAAAGGATGGCCTTAAAGTTAATGAATCCAAGAGAGCAGGACCCAAAATGTTGCTGACAGTAACTTTCTGTCTTAATTCCAAACAGTTTTGGAAAATAGTCTTGTATTACCTGGTGCAATTTAGATTGATTTATGATGTGAGCAGGTCACATCCATGTTTCAGTAATCAAGAGCGGTTAATCCCTAGTGAGCCCTTGTTGACTATATACAAGGTAGGATTAAAGTTAATTTTTATTCTTTTTTTAATATGCACGAGAAAAACAGAGGAGTTTTATCTACTGTAGTGAATACAGATTTCAGATAGCATGATTAAGCCACAGAGGATGATCTACTTGCCTCTATACCTGTGGATTGAATCAAAAGTCTGTAAATCCCCATCAAGCAATGAGATTTATAACGATGAAAATTTTCAACCTGAAAATAACTGGTGTGTAGCTGCTGACACTGGGCACTGTTCAAGATGGGCACAGTGGGATAAGACTAAGCCTTTGTAGCACACAGAGAAGAATTCCCCATTTAAGTCTCAGAGGTAGAGCACTACTTGATTGCTTTCTCACATGTGTGTGCTTGCCCTCAAGGCTGCAGAAAGAGAGAAATGATAGCTACTTGCAGTACCAGTTTACTAATCAAGAAGAACAATATTATAATTTTTGCCTAGGATTAAATTATTGCCTATTCTTCATGAGCAACAGGAAGAAACAAGGCTGTTGTGTCTAAGAGGATTTTTTTTAAAGCAAAGTCTGGTGCTATTCAGGACTGCTTGTGAGTGTACACCACATTTTCAGTAACAGAGTGGCACTAAGAACAATATGTCAAATACAGAAAGAAATGAAAACTGAAAGGCCTGGTTTTGATTCTGTTCTGCCTTTTCCTCTCTCTTTATGTATGCACACATCAAAGCAATACCAAAGGGAAGTCCAGTAAATTTCACAGCTTTCCATTCCATAGTGTGGTCTTTAGGCCTCATTCTAAAATGTAGTAAGTATGCACAAAAACCCCCCAACTCAATGAATGCTCCAGATGCTGAGTAACTTTAGGACTTGATGTTATGTGTTAACTTCTGTCTGCTTCAGGAAGTATGACAAGGAAAAAATGGAGAGGTAATTATGTGTGCATACTATTGACTGCATCCCATGTGATATAATGTAATATTAAAAATTAATTGTCAATACCTACAGAAGCACCTAGAAATCTCTTCAGATTGGACACATGCTATATCTTATCAGACAGTCATGAAATTGAAATTCTCTTTTTTGGCTCATTACTACTGTATTATAGACATCCAAGGGAAGTCATCCTAGTTTTCATATAGTTTTGACACATAGTTGGCATATTGCAACTCTGCGCTACTTTAAAGCTGTAGCTCTATCAAATGGTATACACATGAACCTGAAATGCAATTTCCTTTCCCAGCCAAAGGCACTCATATTTTAATCTTCTTTATGCAGTTTTCTCATGTTCCAGTATTTGGATGGATGAAAAAATCCAACATATTGTGTTGCTGATTTTTTTTTTAACCTCAGTTCTGGCCTCGGTTGATTTCTGTTTTTATGTAGCCATTTCAATTTTTTCCACTTTACATTTTCCAACATTTTTTCTTGCATTTTTATTATACATACATATACATACACATTGCTGCAGACTGACTTCCAGAGTGAGATCTCAGGGACTGTAATGTCTTTAACCCAGGCACTCTGCAAACAGAGGTGGGCATTTCCTCACTGTGTGATACAGTCACAGTGGTAGCCCTAACTTAGTCTGGAAGCAGTGGCTGTCCACCTATTATGTTTATTTACGTTTTTTAAAGGCCTGAGCAGATATTGCTGAAAGATGTTGTGTGTGCCCATATTCCAGGATTCATCAAGAGATTGGGCATTGGCTGTGGTTACTCCATGAGAAAATCCATTTTGAGCACAGAGAAAGGTAGGGCAAGGCTCTGCTCTGTTAGCAAACTTGTCCAGGCCAAACAGGGGTGCAGTTTGCTACTGAAAATTCTTTAATAATTAACTATCTGAAGATAGAATTGGGTCATCTGTGTACACATAAGCAAAGCTTAACCTTTCTGGCTCCAGAAAAAAAAAAAAAAGTATCACTTCTTTGCAGCTTTGTGTCGTTTTCACTGGTTTGCATCCTCAGTGTTCCATGGGGAATGTTTTCCCCCAAAAGACTATCATTAAGGGTCAAGCTGGCTCAGCTGGATTCAGAAAATGGGGATTGTACTCCTGGTCTTTCATTCTACTATAAATAGGATGAGAACTATCCCTTTGGTAAAGACCTTAGAGATTGATTGATAAAATGAGCTATATATTAACTAAGTTATAGTATTATTGCAAAAAGTGGTAAGTTCTGCTCTGATCTAAAGCCTAAGCTGTCTCCACTTTATTTTGGTTTTAGTTGACTCACGTGTCACAGCAGGAGCTCAGAAATTAATGTAAAATTCAAGTGTAATTGCAGTATAATTCATAAATCAGGTCTTTTCATATCACTCTTATAATATGTGGCTTTTGAAATCTCAGGAATGAATTGACCTATTTTTATGTTCATTTCATGGTGTAAAACTATTTTTCAAACATGACATTAGGCTTTAAGAGTTCTTGGATGTGGTCTGACTCTGTATAAATGTCATACTCTTTACATGTACTCCTTATACAGTTTTGCTCAGTACAGAAATTGTGGCATTTGAAGTTACGGTTCATTCCTCTTCCCCAGATTTGTTGAATATTTTAGAGCAAGAAGCTAGCTTCTGTAGTTCACACAGAGATTGGCATTTAATTCATTAGTCTGTGAAAAATGCTTTGTGATTCTAGAGTAGTTCTATGCACTATGTAAGTGCTATCATTATTATTTTTTCCTTATAAAATTCAGATCTCAGATGCATGCTCAAATTACTATTGTTTAACATTTTCCCTCCGTTGAGTGATGCCATGACATTTGTATGCAGTGTTAGCTAAGTATTGCATTAATTTCAGACTTAGTCTGCAAAAACAGGTTTCAGTAAATCTATAACTGTGAGCCATGTCTGTAGATTAAGACAGTTATGCCCACTCTTCTGGTGGTGGTAGTGAGCCTACTGAAGCTTCATAATACTTTAAGCCTCAGATAAAATAAAGACTGTGCTGACCTTGAACAAATATTATAATAGATGGTTTTTTTGATCCTGAATATATTTTCTTGATCTTTCCTCCACTAATAAGAGATATGCATTATTCTCAGTTACTGAACTTGCCAAAATACATAAGGTTTTGCTGTCCATTGCTTGTGATTTTTACAATTTTCCTTAGCTTGCGTAGATGTTGTCTGATAAACCATGCATGCACGTGTTACTGCATTATGGTCTCTGATGTTACTGTGGATCATAGGGACTGGAGCATCTTTCCAGGAAAGGCTGAGAGAGGTGGGACTGTTCAACCTGGATAAGAGGAGACTTGGGGGGTACCTCAATACCTAAAGGGAGGGTGCAGAGAGGATGGAGCCAGGCTCTTTTCAGTGGTGCTCAGTGACAGGACCAGAGGCAGTGGGCATAACTGAAACAGGCGAGACTCTGAACATCAGGAAACACTTTTTCACTGTGAGCATGACTGAGTGCTGGCACAGGTTGCCTGGAGAGGTGGTGGAGTCTCCATCCTTGGAGGTATTCAAAAGTCATCTGGACATGGTCGTGGGCAACTGGCTGTAGGTGACCCTGATCTAACTTCAGAGCTAGTTCCACTTTGAAAACAGGTTTGACCAGATGACTTGTAAAGGTATATTCCAACCTAAACTGCAATTCTGTTCTATGAATGCCTCAACTGTCTCTTCAACTCTCAAATACCAGAGGAAGGTTTACAAAATTCCATGTAGTACTTTTCTGATTTACCATAAAAGGAAAATAATTATTTGTACATGGCAAAGATTATTTCAGAGGCCTCCAACATGCTCAGGATTCCAGTAGGTCAACTGAGACTAAACCTGAAGTCCACAGCGCATTCTTTTCCAGTGACCCATTTATCCTTTGCACTGTATTACCAACACGCTAAAGTAAATTCCTCAGATCCAAAGTCAGTTCCAGCAGCCTTGAAGTTCTGGTCTGGAGAGGCATGTGACTTTCCTAACCATTTTTCTGAGTGAAGGCTAAGGAAAGAGTAGAGTAGCAGCTCCACATCCTGGGAGTGGGGGAGTAGAGAAGAAAAAATTTTGGAGAGGATATAAAATTCCTTCTCAGTTGCTACCAATTGAAATCCTTCTCCAGGATCCCAGTATTGCTACTGATTCCAGTAGCACTGATCCTCACCCTGACTGTTGAAGTGAGCCTTTGAAAATAAGCTTAAGTTAATACATAGGTTCAGGAAGTGTAACGCAAACAATTAAAGCTGTGCTCTGCAGTACATGATTACACTAAAAGATGTTCTTTTAACCACAGCAAAAATGGAGATGATGACAATCCTACTTTCCTTATCCACAGGGAAGCTGTGTGGATAACTTTATTAATCAAGTTCTTGGATACTATGGCAAAAAAGGTCAACATAACCAGGGAATGTAAGTAAAGCTCACATAATGCTTCAAGAATTTCTTTAAAAGAACTTGTGGATATGTAAGAAGTCACCAAGAAACCAGAGATACAAGGCAGGTCTTACATTTTAACCTTGAAAACTTGGTTCTAATGGAAAATCACCTCTCCTGTGACATCTGAAATATTTGCTCTGTGAAAGCATATGATGTCAAAAGTGAGAACCGAGATAAATATGTTTCATCAATAAAAGATTTTACTTTCATGTCATTTTCCTTAGTAATAGTGTCAAGGTAAACAAATAAACTGAATCAAGTATCTTTCACGAAAGCTGTCTGTAATTTGCATAAGGCAAGAGTGGAATCAGGTATTTTGAATGTCTGTTTCAAAGGGGACTTTTTATTTTCCTATAGACTGTATTATACTGTTAGTATTTAAACACAATGTGTCATTAGTTTCATAGAGAGCTTAGGCTTAATGGCTGTTGACAAGATATGGTTCTGCATCAAGGGAATTTTAGAAACCCTTTTACATGTCAGAATTTGTACTTATTAGTTACCTGACGAACTGTGATCAAAAAGACTCATGCTGTCTGTTACAGCCCTGGCAACAAGTCTCCCTCTCAACTAGATGTCCAGTTGGTTGCTCTGCCAGGTCTCAGTCTTAATTTGAGAGCCCTTGTTATTTTAGCCAGTACAAGACATTTGCAGTTCTAGACAAATTAATATAAAATATTTCAATGTTTTTTCTTGCTTTGATTTCCCTCGGCTTCTTAACATGCTTTGACCTCATATCAGAATCCCTAATGGAATCCAGGGGTCTGCCTGTTTTCCACTGAATTCTCCTTAAAATCTTGGGGAGGGTGTCCATAGATTTATATCTTTCCACCTCCTTTCTAAACTTCTAGCATGTCTACTGAGAAACTTCTCCCTTATTATTTTCAGCTACTTAATTCAAGGATTCCCTGCTCAACTGTGTCATGTAATCAGGGTCCCACACCAGATGATGTGGGACAGGTCAGCTACCTCCTTTACAGACTTGAAAAACTGGATAGCTCATTATTTACCTTAGGCAGCTCCAGTTGATTGAAAGATCATAAAAATTTAGTGATTTTTCAATTGTTAATTGTGCCTAAGGTATGAGATTGCTCTTTTTGGATTTATTTCAGCATAGACACCAAATTGAGTAGGGAAGGCAACCACACACTATGTTTAAAATTAAAGTGTACAACCTAAGTAAAAGTTGTTTTTTTCCAAACACAGTTCAGTGTGACTTTTAAAAAAAAAAAAAAAAAAAACAAACAAACAGCTGAACATCTAGCAATATTTTCCACTGGGAAAACAAAACTAGGTGTTTTTTTTGGTGCAAGATGGTTCTTAGCGAACAAAGACCTTGTCTGCACTGGTCCCTGATGTTTCATGCAATTCGGGTGCCTGATCCGAATGCCTATATGTCTTAGCTTATTCTTGGAAGAGAATTGAAAGCTCTGTTTTTGCAGGTCACTTTCCTGTTTGGTTGGCAATATAATTTTTGAAAATAAATGTCCTGATATATGCCTAATTATTTGCATTAGTCATTAATATTAAGTGGCATTTTGTCAAGTAGGTACAATCTCTGAAATTTGGGGTGTATTAACTACCTTACTAGATGAACAACGAAAAGGTGTATCACAAGTGAAAACCCTGCACTGGTGAAATATAAAGTCTGATGGATGTTGAAAGGTAGAGATCCAAACTGACTTTTACAGTTAAAAAAGATCTTGTCACAGGAAAAGCAGAAATCAATTTGTATTGGTAAGTTTGTAGCCACATGGTCTGACTGGTTTTGTTAAACCATTCTTTTATAACTATATGGCAGATTCATGTTAAAAAAGAGCAATTGCAGCTCAGAGAATTAAAAAAGTAAAAAGGTAAATATATTCTATATGCCAAAGCCGTTAAGTTTAACCTAGATGCCTCTGTGCATAAGGTGAGAAGAAAATCTATTCATGAATGTATAACGGAATATGACCTTTATTATGGTATCTTTATAAATTACTCCTTGTTCATCAGTTTAAACTCAAACATCTGCTTCTCTTTATGGACAGAATGTCTGTGCAAGCATTTTACAGTTGTATGCAGAGGTTTATCAACAACTATACTGGCATGTATTAATAACTGTAGCCCATAAAGTGGTGGACAGTCATTAGCTCTGTATTTAAAACCTAGTTGTAGCCCTCTACAGAAGCACTTTTCATGCAAGACACTCATATAAGAATGGAGTTAAAATAATTTCAGCTTATTTTAATGTGTGTTTCAAATGGACCCAAGCAGCGAGATAGGGTCTTTGAAAAACAAAATTCCTGTTCTTAATAGACTTAAAGTAGGGGGGAAAGTATACATTTCTTCACAACTGTGGACTTCTGCCATGATCTGTCAGATGTCTTGTCTAGGGATTCCTGAAACTTGAGTTTTGTTTCTGGCTTTGTCCATGGAATGCCATGTACCTTGAGGTTATATTTGGTTTTGCCTTTCTATGCGTCCAACTTTGTCTTGTTGTAGAGCAAGACCTGTTTTAAGGCTTTCTTTAACTAGCAATTTTTGATAATGGAGTTATGACTAAGACAATGGCCCTGATCTTGGCTAAAATCTCTGATTCAAATATACAGTTAATAATAGCAAAAAATTGACATCTGCGTAATCATATATCTCTAAAACACTGTTTATATATAAAATAAAATTTGCCTGTCACAGGTATTATAGAATTAAAAAAACATTAAATAGTGTAAAATAGTACATTATGAAATTGGTTTCTTAGGGGACAATTGCAGGCCTAGAGTCACTATATAATTTTCTGATTGTTAGAATACATTAAAATTATTTCATAGACTCATAGAATAGCCTCAGTTGGAAGGGACCTTAGGAGATCATCTGGTTCAACCTTTCATGGGAAAGGGAGCCTAGATGAGGTTATCTAGCATACTGTCCAGTCGCATCTTGAAAACTTGCAGTGATGGGGACTCTACCACATCTCTAGGGAGTGAATGGTTGTTCTCACTGTAAAAAATTTCTTTCTTATATCAAGATGAAACCTTTCCTGGTGCAACTTGTACCCATTGCCCCTTGTCTTCTCCATGTGGCTCCTTGTGAAGAGAAGAGTATCCACCCTCTTTGTAGCTGTTCTTTAAGTACTGAAGTACTGTGATGAAGTCCCCCTGAGTCTTCTGTTCTCCAGGGAGAAAAGACCTAACTCCTTCAGTTTTCCTCATAGGGCAGCTTCTCCAGCACTTTGGTCATCTTCGTGGCCTTCTTTTGAACCTTCTCCAGTCTGTTTGCCTCTTTCTTGAATTGTGCGGACCAGAACTGGACACAGTACTCCAGGCGTGGCCTGACAAGCACTGAATAGAGTGGGATGATCATGTCTTTACCTCTGCTAGTAATGCCCCTGCGAATGCAGCCCAGGATCCAGTTTGCCTTTGTTGCTGCAGTGGCACATTGCTGACTCATGTTCAGCTTCTTGTCCGCCAGGACCCCCAGGTCCCTTTCAGCAAGGCTACTCCCTAGCCATGCAGATCCTAGCCTGTACTGGACTCTTTGGTTATGTCTTCCCAGGTGCAGGACTTAGCACTTGTCTTTGGGCTAGCAAGAACAGTATGAAGTTTAACACTTTTCCAGCCTGTCCAGGTCTCTCTGTAAGATGGCTCTCCCTTCTGACATGTTTACCTCACCACCCAGTTTAGTGTCCTCAGCAGACTTGGTGAGGGTGCTTTCAATCCCATCATCCAGATCATTTATGAAGATATTGAACAGTGTAGGGCCCAGTATTTATACCTGGGGGACCCCACTTATGACAGGCTGCCAGCCTGAGTAAAAAACATTGATCACCACTCTCTGAGTGCATCCTGTTAGCCAATTTCTTATCCATCTTGCAGACCACCTGTCCAATCTGTATCTTGCCAGTTTGTTTAGTTTGTCTATTTCTGCCATATGCAGTCACACCACTGAAGTAAGAAAATGGCTTCTTCAGTTGAGGCATTAGCTGTAATACAAATAAGAGGACTCTTTTTTTTTTTTCTCTTTTAAAATCATCTAGTATAACTAATTTTCTTGAAAAATCTGAAAAAAACCCCAAAAGTTACATTCTATATTTGTTGAGATTTTAACAATTCTTTGCTTTGGGAAGCTGCCCAATGCCTCATTTAGGAATTTACAACTTAAACACTTAGTAATATCTTTGTATAATTTATGTATTGGATAGTTAGAGTTAGATGATTAGCAATACAGAAACTAGAGAACTGAAATCATTCCACTAGTATATTTTGCAAATTCTGACAATCAGTTGTTCAGATGCTTTTGCACTAGTAGGTTTTTATCAGTTCGTTGCATCCAAGTTACAAAATAGGCTGCTTGAATGCCTACCAGCTTGTTAAACAAAACATCTTGTTACAGGAAAGGGGAACATGCTTTATATGCAAAGCCAAGAATTTATTGCTAGTTTAATTAGAGTCTTAATAGTCTAATCAAAGAATTATTTTTAGTCCAGTTGCAATGATACCATCACTTATAGTTCAGTTCATATGCAGTTAAAATGATATATAAAGAAGCTTTCTAGTATCTGTCTCTCTCTCTGCTCAATCTCATAGGGTTGGTGACTTTGGTCAGGCAAGGGGGTTGCAGTGCACAGGCGAATCATCAGCCACCCAGGGCCTTTGCCTGCAGCAGAGTGATGTTGAGTTTTATGGCTTCTTCCTTCTCACTCAAGGACCACTTGGGGACATTTCCATGTGTTCTACATGAAAACATAAACATGGAAATGAAAACATGCTCTACATCTTGCTCTTTCTTCACAATGGTCTGCAATGTCTTTGTTAATTTATGTGGTTTTGCTCTTTGGGGTTTTGTTGCTTCTAAACCTAATTTTATCCAGTTTCCAAGGTTGCATTCTTTTGATGACTGATAGTTGATCATTGGGGCCCCATGGCTATTAATAATACACCAGTATCATCCGTTACATTTTCAAAGTGTATGCTATCATCACATGCCTTTACTCCCTGGTGTAGTATTTTATTCTAGGGTCATAGACGGTTCATTCTACACAAAACGACTGCTTGTTTTTACTATCTACTAGTTACAAAACTATATACATAGTATTAAGTGTTACACCAAACTATTATAAAAAGCTAAGCAAAAGCTAAACCAAAGTAGGTAATAGTTACCTGATCTTTAAATTATTTTTGTTGCAAACTAAAGAAGTTGCCCAGGTAGGCCAAGACAACTCATAGGTGTCCAGGTGTAAGGGCCACTGATGAACCAACCCCACATTATTTAACCTAATTCCTCTTGTAACTCATTTATATTTTTGCTCTCCACTCTCTTCTGTAGAGATTAATTCCACAACTTAATTACATATTGTAAAAACAGGCATTCCTTTTGTTTTCATTCCACATTTGTGCTTTCTACATTCTGACTAGTAAGAGTAGACAAGTGATCCCCAATGAATTCACTATACCATTGATTTATTTTTTTATAATATACAAACATTCTTTTGTTCAAATAAAAAAACTCTATCCTACTAAATGCATTTTAGAAGCCTATTCACACCTCTTGTTTGCTTTGCCTCCTTTCTCTGTATGTTATCTTTACTGCTTTATCCTTTTCGATAAAGCTATACGCCGCATTCAGGATGTGGGTACACCATGCATTTATACAGTAGTACTATAATGTTTTCTGCATCGTTTTCAATGCTTTTTCTAATAATTCTTAGCTTATTTGTGTTTTAGCCACTTCCTATCACCCACCCGTGGCTTGTAGAGAACATCTTTCCTCTTTTTGATTCTTTACTAGTGCCTCCAACTTTCTAACTAGTTTCATGTCTCTGTTGGTTTTAAAAAGGTTTTATTGTCAGCTGTTATGGTTCTAATAAGCAATCCTCAGACTTTTTCTGGCCATGAGGCTTTTAAAATCTCTTTACTGACAGACAGGGATTAGTTTAGACAGTGTTATTGTGATTGAATAGTTAAGTTTATTTTTGTGTGCATTATTTTCTATTTAGTGATATAGAGTATACCCTGAGCACTTTTATATCATCAGCAAACTTTGTTGCTTCACTTTTGACCCCTTCTCCAAGATCACTCATAGATATGTTGAGCATCACAGATTCTGTACACTCCCTTGGGCAGCCCTTTCTCTGGTTTAAATTCTAACCACAATTTTCCTTTGTTTCCTTACAATCGTGAATTCAAAACTACTTTCTTGTTGTCTCATGGTGGTTTAATTTTCCTAAGAGCTTTTAGTGAAACAACTTCTTGAAAGCTTTTTGAAAAATCCAAGTATACTTCATTGATCACAACACCTTTGTACACCTGCTTTTTGAGTAATAAAATAGAGGGCAAGACTCCCCTTTTCTTAGGGAAACAGTCTGCAGTATACTTTGTTTATACACATATCTCCTCATTCTGTTCTTTATGACATTTTTCTGCCTGGTATGAAGGTCAGCCTTCTTGGGCTATCATTCCTTGATCTCTCCTAGGAGACTTTTATCAGACTGTGTCACATTTGCTACCTCTTGGTATGGAGGCTGACTTAAATGATAAGCTGTACACTGCAGCAATTTCACATCTGAGTTCTTTTAGAGCTCTTGAGTGAATACCATCTGCTCCTGGCAGTTTGTCACTATTCAGCTTGTTCTAAATCCTCTTCTATTGACAAACCAGTTGGAGAAAATTCTTCAGTCTCCCCTTCTGTAAAGAATGCCTGTTATGGAAACCTCAACTCCAGGCCTCATGAGGCCTTGCCTTCCTTGAATCCTTCTTTTATATTCTGCTAAGGTGATCCTTTTATATTACAATCAGCAATTAGATTCACTGGATATGTTTACAGTGGCGAGGAGTTCAGATTAATCCATAGAGTGATACAGCTGTTGCTGAGGACCTACTACTCCACTATCCATATTTCACAATACTTTATTTTTTTTTTGTTAATAAATATATGTATTTTGGCCTACTTCTAATCTAGTCCCATGGACTAGATTAGATTCATGCACTCCAAGATTGCTACTCAGCCTGGAACAAAGGATGGTGAAACGAGTTCACATTCACAAAAATTTCTCCGTGGGGTACATAGCTGATGTCATCTATTGACTCAAACAGTGAAAGTTACTTCTGGGGATTAATTAAACAAAAGGAGAGAGAGTGACACAGAGAGAAAGGGAAAAGGGAAAGACAGAACTCTACTGAGTGGATACCTAGGAAAAGAATTGGTGGAGCAGTGCCAAGGCAAACATATTCCCTGGGCATCCTCTCCAGTGCAGCAGGGTCCCCCCAGTAATACTTTGGCTATGGTAACTATACAGTTTTTGTCAGGAGTTGCTCAAGCTCCCTATTAGTTGTTTTTTATTTCTGCTTATAATGGTATCAGCACTGATTGGAGCACATTTTTATCATGGACAGTTTCACACTGACTGGGTGTTAAACTTTGTGTGTGCATTTTATTGGGTAACGTAAATTAAATGTAAACCCTAATGCAAATGTTACAACCCAAGGGTAGGAAATAGGAGAAAGCAGGGGTGATTTTCATGTAACTGCCAGTTGCTTCCCCTGAGAACTAGCCATAGGAGTAATATTGGGATTTACGAGTTAAAAGCCATAACACAAGAGCCATGGGAAAAAATACTGCCCACAAGCACTGGAAAACAGTGCCACAACAGCTTGGCTGAAAGAGTAGAGAGATGCAGGGGAGAGCCAAGCTACCGAGCTGCAACCAGAAGGCCCTGAGCAGTACAAAGGCGTCGAAGGCACTGTGCCCACTGGGAGCAGGGATGGCATGGAGAAACTGCTCTTTTGGTCCAAAATGCAACCTACCAATGTGTGTCCAGCATTTCTGCCTCTAGGCAACATCCTGACCCTGTTGTTTCCAAAAAAAACATTGCAAGAAAAAAATCATTTGACACAAGATACTGTCATTTTTTAACTTGATATAATTAGCAGTATTCTTATTTTTCCCATTTAGAAATGACTTGGGTTTTGTGGATATCTTTCTACTCTGCTTTACTTTTTTTTTTATTTTTTTCTAATGAACATTTTTGCTTTGTATTATTTTGAAACTTTTTTTGATTTCTGATATATATTTACTCATATTTTTAGTAGTCATCATGTTGTATACAAATATTTTGTTTTTTCACCAAATACTTTTAATTCCCTTTTAATTCACCTTCTGTTTGCCTGCATTTTCCCTTTTAGAAGTTAAAGATGGATTGCTGTCCCAGGTTTCTCGCTATTATAAGAAAGTTGAATTAGAGTGCGTATAATATGAGGCAGCATATGGTACAGTAGTGAATTGTATTCAGAAAGAGATACACAGAGGTACAACTAGTTTCCAGCTCACTTTTGAAAGTCAGTGATAGCTGGTTGCCTCTAGCCCCTGCCTTCCCATCCCCCTCCTCAGCTTTGAGGATCACCTACCTTGTGTTTAAGCAGCATGACACACAAGCTGTGAAGCATATTATAGTCCTTCCTACCTAGACATAAAGCTAAATTAGATCACTCAGTTTCTGCTGACTCTTTTATAATTTAATTTACCATAAATCACACAAAGTATTTTCAGATCTGTGAGATATAGTTTCCAAATGGAAAATTACTTTATCTGTAATCACTGGGAATGACACACTGTGCACTCAGAAAAGCTGTTCACAGGGAATAATTCTTTTAAATTTTAATTATTTTTCTATAATTTTTGAAACAGAAACTAACTCATGAGGACTGAAATAAAAAAGGCCATTTCATACTTGAAAGGCTCCAAAATGTGGTACTGTCTGTTTCTGTGCCCATAAAACAGTTTAGGATAGCGCATATCTGACATATGCATCTTTCTTGGTATCTCCCTTGGGTTTTCTGACATTAGAGGACACAGTGCTTGGTACACTGTTCACCAGCTGGAATTACTTACTGCTAATAAAGAGACACCAAGGAGGTATAGTGGTGTTCTTCAAATAAATTTGGCAAAAAGATGGTAATTCAGTATGACCTTTTTTTTTTTTTTTAAGGTGTGATAGGAAAGAAAAGATAAGTAATGGATTTTTCTTCATTTGATGCATTCACTGCATCATGAATTCATTTCTGGTTTACTTGTATTCTATCAGACTGGTAAGTAAGGTAAGTAAGAAAGCGAGTAAGACCCTCAATTTCCACTAAATAGTGTATAGACTTACTAACAAAGCAGAAGAAATGTAATAAACCTGCAAGGGAAGCAGTCCTCTTTTCTTTCTTCCTTTCGTTTTTCAGTTAGACGGTGCTGGTCTTCAGAGTTCTTAGTTTTTTGCATTTACAGAGCAATTTTCTCCCACTTTACCTACTGACCCTAGTCAGTGTTGTTACGTTTGGCCTGGAGAGCTGTGTATCATATTTTACACATACATTGCTCAATTGTTTCTTAGTGATGGTTCTAATTATGCCAGGGAAAATAGTAAATGAGTAGGACACCAGAACTAAAACAGGCAAGTTAATAAATCTGATGATGTATTTAAATTCTTTCTTTTAAAAAAAATACTTGAAGAATTCCAATGGCAAAATCTAATATACATAATGGCTAGTCACTATTTTATTTTTATTCTTTTGCTCACTGGGTGATGCAGTATGTGCCATATCTCAGTACTATTTTACATTTTTTACTTCTGCATGTTGTCCACTGCTTCCAGTAGAAACTGAACAAACACCAAGTCAATTAAAATTGATGGAAACTGAGAATATTATATTGATTCAAATCAAGGTGTGTCTCTTAACATTAAGTATGGTTTGCAAATCTCTTTGCAAATGCAGTAACATGCAGCTAGCACAGTATCATCTGCAAGAGAAATATAACATTAATAAAATAAATTAATGCTCTACATGGTATTTCCTAAGAGTGAACTTCAGAGAGTGATGGAGTCTGTACTGTCTTATTCACAGTCTTTCTAGACTGTGACTCTGGTGGGAAATCTCACAAGAGGAAACTGTTAGGATTTTCAGCATTTCTAGCATTAGACAAATTCTGTGATAACAGATTTTCTTTCCTTTTGAATGTCATTAAAAAAGAAAAAAGCTTTTGATCAAAGCTGGGAAGGGCGGGGAAGTATGTGTGTGTTGGGGGGAATTTGTGAGTCAGTCTCTACGGTTTTCAGAAAGGCTTTGAATTTTCACTTCAAATTTGAATTTGAAGTGAAAGTCTGAGGTACTTCATTTTTTAGGATCTCTTATGCCTCTTTATGAAATTACTTTTTTAAATAAAACAACACTATATATATATAAAAGTAATTGATATCTACAAGCTCAAGAGAGGTGAGCTGCAAAAGCTTCAGACCACCCTGCTAAATCTTAAACCTTTGGGAGGAGCTGCAAAGGTGGTCAGGAGAAGCAACAAGACAGGCCATGAAATCTGAGGACTGTCATGGGCTCCAAAACAGACTTACTTGTACACTGCCATTTGGTTTCTGCTGAGCTTTTTGATCCATGCCTTTTGAAAACTAATGGCATCTGAAAGTGAACACGTAAAACTTACATGTGTTTATGTTATCAGGTGTGATTTCCAAGCAACAGGGGACAGTGCTCTATCCAAATGAAAGATAGATAATTTTCAACTGTAACCTACAGACTGTGAGACATTTCCAGCTTCAGTGGGTCTCTGGGGAAGTTATAAGCTCATAAACATTTCCTGTACCTGGGCTGTGTACCTCTTCAGTCATTACAAAAGGCTCTAATTGGGTAAGTGGATACCAGAAGGTGTTACCGCAATTGAATTTCACCCTCAGAAGATGAACTTGAGCTGCACCCAGAATGGAGAGCTGTGGTACTCAAGATAAGCTAGTGAGATTTACACTTCATTTGTACTCTGAGATTCCTGAAAATAAGTCTCTCATTACAGTTTCTCACTAGAAATCTTATCAGGTTAAGTTTGCTTCATAGGACATAGGATATTTTACTTTTGCTCCTTCAGGCTCAGTAATTTATTCTTACTGAAAAAAAAGTGTCTGTCTTCTTCTAGCTGTTAAGACATAATAAGGTTGCTAGACATCTGGTATCTAAAAGTTGATTGTGAATTGTCCATCTCAGAACCTAGAGCTTTTAAACATATATTCTCACTGCTATAACTCAAATAGTTTTTACCATTTTTACCTTCCCACTCAGAGAACTCAGTCATAACTAAACTGCTGTAACTCTAAGATGACAGGCATTTTTATTCTTCTTTAAATGCCACTGAAAAAGATTCCAAGTTTGAAGAGTACTTTAAAAAGGGAAAAAGCACATTCTTAGAAGTATGCCAACACTCTTGCACTAAAACCTGTTAAGACATAGGCACTCATTTTCTGGTTGAGCTCATGCATGAGTCATAAAAGAGTCCAAATCTTTTGCCTTTATACCATTTAAACAGTTTATAAATCCTCTGAAAAAAACAAAACATATTTTACTCAATGCTTTTGCTCTTATTTACTAAGAAACCCCTGCTTTGGATTTTTCTTGTCTAATGACTGCTTACATTATTTGATTGACACTGTTTTTTACTATCATAATTTTAGGAAGATACTGCTGTTTTCTTCTTGTAAGCACATAAATGATGATAGGATTTTTTTAAAAAATGTAATTATATATAAATATTGCATTAGAATAATGTTTAAGGATGAACAGTAAAAGGATCTACAAAGATCAGTTTTCTCCCTTGCATTTGCAATTAAAATTTACCACTTCTGTATGTTATCCTACCTTTTCTTCCTCAGTTTGTCATACATAAAGTTTGAGATTATTGTATGGTTTTATTTTCACTAAGGGGAAATGACAGTACCAGAAGACTGCATTTCCAAAATGTACTCCTACCAAAAAAAAAAAAAATAATGGTGGTCTGGGGTAAGTTCTCCCCCCGTTATACAGCTGTAGTGTTAGACTTATGTATCTTGATATATATCATTCTTCTGCAACAAGAAATCCTAATTTTTAATCAGCTGAGACTTTGAAGGTTTTTATTAGAAAATACACTTTCTTCCCATAAAAGCCCACTATTTCAGGGCTTTGTACTGAACTAAAGTTCACTATTGCCTCCAAAAGGGCCCTTTACCATAGCAACACCCCCACAGAAAGCAGTTGTGCCAAAAACACTTCCCATAAATAAAACAGAGAATTACATGAACTTGGTGTCCACAAACTTTGCCACAAAAATGGTGTTTCACAATATTAATATCTGATCTATTCTCAAAAATTTAGTAGTGTGGCATTCTGCTTTCACCTTTCTGCATTTTATATGTGACTGGTTAGCAATTTCATTCTTTTTATTGTTGATGGCCTTGCTAATTTGAGGGAGAAGGTGTAGTTGCTAGCCAAAAGATAAAATGCTGAAAGCTTAAGGCAATAAAGCACATTACTATATTTCATGGTGGAGAAAATTACTTACCTGTAATTGTTGTTCAGTGAAGAAGTGAAACATTCAAGCATCTGTTTCTTAATGGTTTTCCTTGACAGTGACCTGGTGTCTCAGTGCCAGATAAAACAAAACGCTGGGTGGATTTTCTAATAGCTTTGTCTCTCTGCTTGACCCAAGTGGCCTTTTAAAGTCTAGCCTGTGAAAGGAGTCTTGAGTGTTTGAGGGAACAGTTAGGAATAATCCAGTGATTAAGAAGAGAGGAATATATGATTAGCATGCAGCTTTGTCGTTTATTCATTCATCCTCATAACATTTAGGGCTTAGCTTTGCCTGGCAGTATGCTGATAAACACCTGGCCCTGAGAGCCCAGCAGCATTCTTTCTTTTTTTTTTCTTCTGTCATATGCAATTCCTTGTCTGGCCATCTCCTGGTCTGGAGTGTGGGGACCAAAAGTCAGTTCTCCATTCACTGTAATTCAGAGAGGTTTAGGGGATCTCCAGGTGGTCCTGAAGTGAGACCTCTGTGTTTAGTGTCTCCTCGCAGTCCCCTGGATTATTCTTGAATCCCTTCTGGCATCCAAGAATGGGCAGTTTAGAAATCAGGTGAGGTATGGAGTCCTTGATAACCTGTAAGTCTTGTACCTTGTAAATCTTGCAACTAAAAGAATGGCAGCTTTGTGTGGGGCGTACAAAATACTAAGTAATCTAAGAGGCAGATTTCATTCTTTGATGCACAGTTGGCATCACATTTAATGCAAAATCATCTACGTAGTATGAGCGTTGGGAGAGAAATGAGAGAAAGTTTTGAGTAGTTTGTGTCCTCAAGTAAATTACACAGCCTGACACATCTGCTGGCAGGACCAAACTATTAATGCGATTTTCACCACGGTCTAGAAAAGGATATACAGCATTTATTTTATCCTGTAGTTTGTAATGACCCTTTTCCTTTAACAATCTGCAAACTACCTAAGCCCCACTCTGAGAGTAAAATTATTGTGTATCTTCTTTCCTGACTTACTGGACTTTTTTATTGGAATGGGATTAGGTACAGCTAGTGTTTGCTTTCAGAGCAGGTTATATTCGAATGCTCCTAGTGCTGGCTGTAAACCTTGCTTGTGGGCTGCCCTTTGATCTCTATCCTGTATGAATCAACTCAGCCTGTGGCCTGTAGTGACTTACTATGGAAAAGGATAAAGCAAGATTTGGGTGCATATTCTATAGCTGTACAAATCTCTGGCGTTTCTAGGATTTATCATTTGACATGACGAAAGAGTTTGTCTTGCAGGTGGGGAAACCTGTAAGACTGGATAAATTTTCAGTCTCATGTAATAAACACTGTAAAACACTATATTCAGTTTAATTTAGTCAGGAATTCTTCAGAATACAAATGTGAACACATTCAGCTGCAGGATAACTGCCTCTTTCAGGGTGAACGGGCACTGGCTTGTAAAGGTAGGCAGGTAGTTGCACTATGGGAGATGGACAGCTGCTGTGAGGACCAGATTTGTTAGTGACACAGCTCCGTCACTATTGTGAATCACATTTGAGAAATCTAAAATCTAAAATTACAGATGGCCTAAACATTAAAAAAAAAATGTTTTCTAGGTTCATTTCATGCCAGACACATGGCATAAGTAGAAAGTCACAGGTCATCCTTCTTTGTGGTTAAAACCAAAACAGTTTTTTATATAATTTATATTATTTATCTTAAAATTGTCTAGCAGAAACAGCCTGGCATGATGTCCAATACCAATACAGGAAGCTCCAAGCAAATACCCTGTGTACATGGTTTTTACACTCTACTTTAGATATGCATTTTCTAATCATTTCTTAATCACAGCAGTTAACACAGGAGAGTGTAATTATTATTGGCGGCACAGATAGCTTTTAACAAAATTACATCCCTCCTTATTATCATATTACCATAGTTACATTATTATTACAGAATAACCTTCACTTAATTACTAACCAAAAGCAATTATGGCAAATGATTTGAACATTCTAATTTAGTGAAAATATCTTACTTCCCTTTATGAACAACAAAATGTCATCATAGCCACGTAATAGGATAACTCGTCTTTTCCAACTTAAGCGATTCTATGACTCTATATATCAATGTACACTTAATATAGTTCATACAAATTCCTTAGGCCAGAATGTTCCTTCCTGCATTCCTGCAAAACTGAATGACCACAGTAAGGTTAACCTGAAGAGAAAATCTGATTCTCTTGACTGGCTGTTAAACCTGCACTTTATGTCATGCTGTAATGATGGTTAGAGCAATACACAGTGCTTAGTATGAGCTTAGTATGGTAGCTTCAGCTAAGATTTTCTTGAAGATGGGCTACAGACTGAAAATATTCTCTGTAGTTCTGGAGATGAACAATGTTTGGAGGTGTTTAACATCTGGACTTTTTATATGGGATTTATCTCTAATTGTTGCACATTGCTATTTAACACGTGAAAAAAATCCTAGTTTCAGTGCTATTTTGGTAAGAATAATTTCAACAGTACCTGCAAATTTTGCCTATAGAAAAGGAAAATAACTTTTTTTATGCTACATCATATTATTGCAGTTTATCCGATTGTGGAGACATCACCTAAGAATAGTACAGGATATAGTCAGGCAGGATTAGATCAATATACAATAGCTACCAATATACAAAAAGAGGTTGTTCCAAAAATTCTGTGTTGAACAGGAAGTAGATAAGAAAAGCCTATTTTAACTGTGGGATTAAGGGAAAAGTTTAGAGAAAGCTAGGAAACCAGTTACCAAAATAGCTATGTAAAGAAAGGCTGAAAAAGCAATGGCGGGTTCCATATGCAGGTTCATAAACTGCACACTTACAGGTGTTCGTGCTCGCTTTACAATACTTGGTCCCAGGGAGCAAGAGGGAATGGATTCAGGAGAACAATAATAACAATCCCAGTAAAGCCACGGAGATTTAGGAGAGAAAATATCTTCTATTGTGCAACGGAAAGAAAAAAAGACGCTTAAGCAGAGCCTAGCTCAGAAGTGGGGAAGTTCCTAAAGTATAAATGCAACTGTTCTGTAGCTTGTGATAGAAGTAAAGAAATGTTACAGGTCATTTTATGCGAGCTACAAGCTCTAAACCAGTAATGAACAGAATAAAGACTTATTGTCAGGTATATTTTGAGGCTGCGATCCTATGGTCCTGAATCCCTTCTGAGTACTCAGCAAGTCAGGGAAATGAAAGCTAACACGACTGAACTGTGCATACACAGCTTGGCCGACAGGTCCCCACAATAACAGTTCTACTGCACATAAGCAAAAATGTCTTTGTGTCACTTGCATGGTTTTTCTTGATGTGGTCAGGATATATGAGATGTGTTGCGTGTGCTTGCATAGACTTCGAGCGTGCAATTCAGTTATTTTAACCTGTTCTGCCAGCAATTTGTAAATCTGAAGTAGGTAGCACTTGGTAGAGCCCCCACCAAAGTCAGTGAGATTGGCAGTTTTTCATGAAAAAGGGAGGATCATTTACTTTTTAGTTTTCAGGAGGGGAGGTATGTCAAAAAAAGCAACATTTCTAATCTGCAGTAATTGCTGTGAAGTATTTAAACAGTCTTTCGTTGCAGCTGTCTAATTGACAGGCAGTCTGAATATAGAATGATTGACATTCTTTAAGGTAAACATGCAGACTTATTATGCAAAAGGAAGCACTGCCTTGAGATAGTGATATAACATCCAGCACTGATGCTCTGTTGTCTGTTATCATCTACAGCCTTACAAGTAATTTGCCACAAAGAAACTAAGTTTTTGCTGATTTATTTTTGCCTTTAGCTTTCATTACATCGTTTGTTACCTATTTCAATACAAGATATCCTCCCCTCCTACCCTTAATTCAGCATACCACAAGTCTATGTATGTATGTCTACAATTTGATTTATTGTTACTATCTTGAGAATATTTGTGTTGAAAAGAATGCTTCAGGAAAATACATCTGGAAATGTTGTCCAAGTTCCGTGCCTAGTTTAATTTTGAAGGAGAGCATCATTTAGAGCCATATTGCAAAGTTCATTTTGATCCTTAAGCATGTTTTCTTTTATGCCAGTTAAAGCAAATGGACAAAAAAAATTTCTACCTCTGCTGCCAGGTAACCTAGTGAACAGATATGACGTTTCATTCCTCCAAAGGTGTGTAAGGGCCATGCGGCTTTTTCCAAGGGTATCAGAAACACCTTTGAAGTGGTCAGCTCTACTGATCATAGTACTGAGGGCCCTTCAGAATAACTGGGTTGTGAGATTTCATACTAAGCTGCAGATCTGCTTTTGAAGGCATGGACCTAGTATCTCTTAAATGCCTCTATGTTTTTCCAGTACACTTTGCTTGAACCTCACATACACAAGGAAGGTGCTGAGATTAAATTAGCTCTGTGGACATTATAGGAAGAGAAAATATTTGATTATTAAGTATGAAAAGAAGTCTTTTAGCCTTAATATGGTCCCCTCATAGCTGCATTTAAGGCAATTAAGTATAATGTCTCTTAGTCCGTTTCTAATTGTATCTATCATAGCATCCTATTTAGGGTTATGACTGCTGTGTGTTTCATCAGATTTTTCATTGGTTTCTCCTTAAAGATGCTTAGTTTTCTTTCCACAGTGTTTTCAGCCACTAATAAGCTATCAGGGTGTATAAGCAGACAAAATTAATCATTTCCGTATAATTTTCCTTCCCATTGTTGATACATAATTTTATCATTGTACTGGCCCATTTTATTCATTCTTTGCCATCTTAGAGCCTTCAGCATCCAACATAAAAAATAACTCCTCATGAACAGCCTCTTTTCTAACTTTCTTTATTCACTTCTTCTTTCAAACTACTGTTTAAATATGTTTAGCAGTCCTGATCCCCCAAATCACTCTACTACTAAATTATTTTCATTCTGAGAGTGACTCATTAGACACCTTGAGGAACTGTTCTTGAATCAGGATATGCTTCACTCTGAGAGAAAGTAGCATATTTTTTTCTTATTCATTCTTATTTTTTAAATTCCTAGTCTTTAATTTTATTCATTATAGCAGTTTGCAGTATTAATCAGCCAGTAATTTTTCAGACCCTCATATTTTGATAAGGAATGTCTATTAAAAGCTTTAAAAATGAATAAATTGTAGCTACCTAGTTTACCTTAGACCTTTTATTCTTAAATCTTTAATTACTTACACAAGTGAAATACTAAAGTCAGAACCGAGATTTGTAATTTGTTTCATGTGGGCTAGACATCCACACAATAGTCTTATCTTACCTAGTGGCAATAAAACTGTTTTTTAAACATGAATAATTGCCTGGTTACTAGCCAGGAAAGTCCTTTTTATATCTAAACAAGTGTTTCACATAGGGGAATTGGAACAATAGCAGAATACTGATTATGGCTATTCCTGAACTTTCCCACAATTTTGATACCTCGAAATAAAAGCATAGTTCTTCTAGACTCACTATAGCTATAATAACACTAGTGTAACTTTTAAAACACTCAGTTTCCTTCCTTCACATAATTTAAAAACATTGTTCTGGGTGAGTAAGTAGTAGTTCTACTTTAAAATGTATGTATTTTATATTTCCTGTATATTTTGTATAAAATGCCACTTCCTCAGTGCTTTAAGCGATATTACATAGGTATTGCATTAAAGCATATGAGAGTTTAAGGAAACATGTTATTTGTAGTTTATATGTTACATAAAGCTACTTCTGGTGCCTAATGGAAAGTCAGTGGAATTTTATTTAAATTCTTACCCTGACATTCCAAGCTGTATACAGTCGAAAACAAGCTGTAGCCATGGATTTTCCTGTATCTTATTCTTGACTTTTTCACAATTAATGAACAAGCAATATACATTAGACCAGTAATGAACATCCTTTTCACAACGCACGATTCATTCTTGCAAAGTAACATTTAATGTAAATTGCAAGCACACAATGACAGCCAAGGCCTAAAAATGCAAAGATTAACTGTATCTGAATGAGAGAGCAAAGGTAAACAGAATATTTTTTTGAACTATCATTTGCTTATGTCATTTTTAGCCCTAACTAAGTCTTTACAATTGGAAGGGTAATGTGTTGGGCAAGGTAGGTACTGTATATGAGAAGGCTATTGTATTGTATACTTTCTGTAACATACAGCCATAAAATTCAAGGCATTAGTGTATGTTAATTCCTTAGGAATACTCAAAACCTTTTCCGTAGGCCTTAATTTCTTTAAAGGAAGAAAGTTTTGGTATCTGAAATGTGTTTCATCCTGGTGTCTTGCTCTGTGTCAATTTGGTTAAAGAATTGACACCACCAGGTAGATTTTTTTTTTTTTAAATTCTACTCAGGTTCTCTGACCAGAGCTCATTCCTCCTCTTCCCCAAACTCTCTAATTCACTTTTTTTCTGGGAATAATCTCATTTGCTCAGAGACTAAGTATTTGACTAACACCAGCCTTATTTGCTGATGTCCTTACTGTTTCCTGAAATGAAAAAGCCCCATATTAGGGAACTGAGGGTTCTTAATTCCAGGCCTCATAATTATTATAGGAGATGCACAGTTTTTTTATAGGCGGTGAGCTGCTCACTTACTCCCCACCCAGTTGGATGGGGGAGAGAATTGGAAGGCTAAAAGTGAGAAAACTTGTGGGTTGAGATAAAGACAGCTTAATAATTTTTTTAAAAAAGGTAAAAAAACAAAACCAAAAACAATAAAGAGAGAAAGCAACAAGCCCAAGAAAATGAAGTGATGTAAAAAGACCCCAATTGCTCACCACCAACTGACCGATGTCCAGGCAGTCGCCGAGCAACGGCAGCCCTGGCCAACCTCCCTTCTCCCTGCAGTTTTATTGCTGATCACGACATCACATAGTGTGGGATGTCCCTTTGGTCAGTTGGGGTCAGCTGTCCCAGCTGTGTCCCCTCCCAACTTCTTGTGCACCCCCAGCCTACTCGCTGGTGGGGTGGGGTGAGAAGCAGAAAAGGCCTTGACACTGTGTAAGCACTGCTCAGCAATAACGAAAACATCCCTGTATTACCAACACTGTTTTCAGCACAAATCCAAAACATAGGCCCACTCTAACTACTATCAAGAAAATTAACTCTACCCCAGCCAAAAACAGTACATATGGAGAAAAATAGAAGCAATAGATGAACGGCCAAATTCTAGCCCAATTTTTATTGGTTAGTAAATGAGAATGACTATTGTAGTAACAATACAAAAAAATCATCTTTCATGTTGTTTGGTTTGTTTGTTCAATTATTTTATTTCCTTTATTTCCTTTGATCTCCTTTGATTTTAACAAATAAACATTGAAAAGTACTGTGATGAAGGAATGATTATCCAACTACTAGGAAGGAATATGGGCAGATGGGTTAGAAAAAATGGAATATGAAGATGATCTATGTTTAATATTATTGGTTTGGATTTATGTAGGGAAATGTATTTTTAACTGACCAGTTTTTTTCTCAACCCCTTGGAGACATTTTAATGCTTCTTTGACTATATAAGAAACTGAGACAGAAATCCAGTATCTGTGCTACAGACCAAGGAATTAAGAGGTTCTGAGATTTAACTTTGTAACTTCAAAGTATGACTAATAGTTTCAGATAGAAATAGAGAGAAATTTTAACTTGCAAAGAGCTGATACAGATGCAAGTTTAGTTTCACAATAACTTTTTAATGGGAAAATTGTGATAAATAAAAATTACTTTTATATTCTAAATTAAAGACACTTTAAGATCAATATTATTAAATGTGCTTTTTAGCTACAGTTTCCCTTTAGGTTACCAGATACCATGGGGTTTTTTAAAGAAGAAAAGAGCAAAGAGCCATTAGAAAGTAAAAGATGCAGAGACAGGAGGGAAATTTCTATTTAATGCGCAGAGGAGACATTGGTCAATAAGTACTAGCACATTCAAAACAACATACTTTATGTTCGAATTCCATAACAAAGGTGTAGTAACTAGATGTTATTGCAATAGTCCACTGCTTTGTTGCTGCTGCTGGGAGTTAAATAATAATGAAAACAAATGGGTTCCTTTTTCTGTAAAGTGACTTGATAATCTCTCTCATGGTAGACACTTAAACATTCACTTTGAATTCTATAACTCAAATTCTGCTCTCAAACAAACGGCTGAGTTCCTGCTCAATAGCATTAAAAACACCTGAAAGAGCTTTTCAGTTTAAATATCTGAAATTATTTTACTTCCTGGGACATTAAATATTTGTGGCTTAAAAGCACTAAAGTTTGTTTGGATCATTTGTTAAAGAGGAGCACTGTTCTTCAGAGAATCTGGAAACTGCCCAAGGCAAGACTGTATGATCAGTTTTGCAGTGTTTGTTATCATTGTGGAATTTAGTTTCACAAAGACTAAAGCTGGCAAAGCCAATAGTGAATGAAGTGACTACAAAGTTAATGCTGCAAGAATGACCCATGATTTAAACATTAGATTTGATGGAACAACTCTGAGATACTTTAATTACTATGCCAAATAAGTAAGCTGTGTGTCTTGTGTAACATACAGGGGTTTAACAGTAAGTTTTGCAAAAGGCATAAACACACATACATTTGTGACAAGATATCTTAAGATTGTATGGTGGCATAAAAGATACAGTGCATGGCCACAAACTTGCATTAGATAAAGCTCACATAAATAGTAGCTGTATTGCAATTGTTAGACTTAGTACAAAGCATAGTGGTGTTAACTGTAAAAAGCTAGTTAAACCACTAAGCATTAAACCACTAAGGTTGAATTTGACCTCAGGAGAATAAATGAACTTATTAGACATCACTGTGATTAACAGTGACAAATTAAAATAAATCTGAACTCCCCAAATGGTTTATATATTCTTGTGTCAATAACTTATTTTGCAAACCTATTCAAAGAACAGCCAAAGAACATAAGATAATGTACAAAATGATAAAACTTATTTCTGATATGAATGTTCAGCTCTCTGATGAAGAACTGAAAGATCTCAGCACGCATACCATCAAGAAATACCAGGAAAAAGGAAGCACAGGTAGCAGTATAGCTATCACTGAGACTTTGTCATCAGGGTATAAAATAATAATACATTGATTTTGAAGGTGCTGAAACAGTTATATTCTGTCTCTTCTGTGTATGATGTCATCTGTTAGAGTTACACTTCTGAAAAAAAAAAAAAAAGTATTATTCTCTTTCCAAAAACAGAACTGAAGATGCTATCAAAGGCAGATTTAATATTCTTTAAGAGGAAAAATTGGATCATCATAGATAAGAATTCTGGAAAGGAATGTCTTTGCGGTGTAGTTTAGACATAAAATTTAAGTTCTAATTCTGTTAGACTGAATAAAAGAAATTTGCAAGAGCCCTTATTGTCTTTGTTCAAGAAATGTCCTCTCAGAGAACTTGCTAATTCAGAAGATCAGTCAAAGACTAACAATAGGAAATATTGCTCAGATTTCTGAATTCTGACAAGTGAAGTCAGGTGACTCACTGTTGGAGCCTCAGCTTGGTAGTTTTCTTTTCCTGTTCTATTTTGTGACACTGTTTCCACTCGCAATTATGCTATAAAAAGAATTTTTACTTTTCCTCTAGAAATTTCCTGATAGTTCCAATGAAATTTGGAAGAGCTGCCTTGGTTTATTTCATGAGATAATAATGTGCCGTTAAATCCTTGCAGATTAGATACTGCTAGGTGGTGCGGTTATTTTTTACAAATAATTTCTTTTCTTTAAAAATCATCTAAAGGTTTCCTATAAATTCTTCACCATACCTACAATATTGAGAAAGGCTTTTTTGCATTGTACATGGAGGACCATCATTTTGATGATGTATGACTCTAAGTGTCACTGCCTTTATGACAAATAACACTAGGCAACATCGCTCAAGTGATGGATAACACAAAGAGCCATTGCTCTGATGATGTGTTCTAGCAAGGGGACAATCCTGATGTAAAATACATAATAAGAGCAAGTTATCTATCATCACAGCAATAATCATCAGAACTATATGCCCGATTTGTAGCATTGGTCTGACAGTATGTGATAAGAAATGGAATCCCTTTACAAAGGTGGCATGGATCACATTCATTGCATAAAATAAGGATGAAATGAGAAAAGCTAATCCCTGTTTCTTGTTTTTGTTCTGTTTTTGAAAGCAAGTCTCTCTTGAGACAATAGAGCTGTAAAAATTAGTTACCATTGGTTAATAACTCCGCTGCCTGTGTCTCCAAAATTAAGCACTGTCTGGAATATGCAAATAAATCATGCTTTCTGTAGACAAAATGATGCTTCTGACACTGCTTGCCTAATTCCAGAATATATTTCACTGTGACAACATGTAGAATATGGCAGATTTTCTGTTGTCATCCATGGCTGCACTAGCCAGTGAATTGAATTGTAGACCGGGGGGGCTATGGCCATACAGCTACACAGTAGTGATGGGCATGATGGACTTAGAGCTTCAGCCATGAGACCTCGTTAGATTATAAAGATGCATTTAGTCTTTATATGGAATATTTCAGTGAATGTTTGCAATAATCTGTTTAAAGTTATTATACAAATCAAAATATGAAACTCAGGATGGAAGCGCTTACATTACAGCATTGCTATATAATTAACAGGCAGAGTGAACTAAGATGTGAGCAGGCAGGAACTACATTTGCATAATGATATAGTGATAATGAAAAGGACAGATGTAAAGTCATAGCTCATGACTCAAGTGATAGTCATGAAAATCAGCTTCTTGATGCGGTATTCACATTTGAGAAAGAATGAGGAATTTAGTTGAGAATTACCTTATAAATCTTGGTCCCTGGGACATCCATGTTATGTTAGATGGGGTGCTTTACTGATTTTTGTAATAGCTAATTCAGAACTTTTATATGGTGTAACATGGTGGCAAAAACTTGGTCATGAAGAAGTGTGACAGAAAAAAGCTGATTTTAATGACTTGCTGTCACATTATGCCTTGCAGATTAAGCTTTTTTACACCCAGATGCAATCATTTCCAGTTTTCAGTCGAATCTGATGCTATGACCTCAAAATAAACAGTAAATTGATTTTATACTAAGTAAAATAGGCTTGTTCTAGTAATACATGCCAAGTGTGGTTTTTAATCTCCAAAGATTATCTTTCAGAGGACAGGTCACGAAACCAACACATTTTTTCTCTTATACACCCCAATATATTCTGTAAAAGGGTTTCCATGCTCATTTGCTTCCAGATACTTTTGAGACGAATACATCCAGTATTTACAAGTCAGGGGATTATTTCTGTGAGCACTAAATCTAAGACAGATCTTCCATTGACTTCACTAGATAAGATGAAAAGGTCCCAAAAGACTTATGCAAATGCAATGCTGTAAAAATACCAAGAAAGGTCTATGATGAAGCAGTCAGTAATTTATGGCTGATGGGGCTGATTGTGGACCATAGTTTTGGAGCACAGAATAATTTCATATGCCTTATTATGTAATTCTTGATACAAAATCTAGAAACCCCCACAGAAATCCTCAGGTAATTTCAGTTAGGTGATTTCAGTGTCAGAAATGCTGAGAAAATAATGGAAATTTTGGAGAAAAATGAATGAATCCAGAGTCTGATAGGATTGGCTTGCATAGAAAAGTGAGATTTTTTTCTTCCTGAGAAAAGATTAATGAATGAAAAGAGCTACAATCTTTTTGAAGAACTAGAATGATAAAGAGGACAAAGAAGTGTGACACATGGGATCTAAACTACAGCAATGAGTGGAATTAAGGTAAAGCTGGCTGACAGCCAGATGCTAAAATGCTACTGGGACTAACCCATGTGATAGCTATACCTATGATTTACACAACCAGAGAGGCACAGTTAATTTAAGAAAAACAAAAAATGCAGGCTGTTTTATGTTCACAAATCATCTTTTCTATCATCGCAGCCACTGATCAATGCTGTTTAGTAAGCTGGGATGTTTAAAAAAATGAAGTGTATGGCATAAGTCATCACTTTCCTTAGCGAGAGCTTCTTGTTTCATCTTTTGTATTCCGGGGCTTGGTGCACTGAAATAGCAGAAATTTTCTGAGGCAGACGTAGCTGCTAGAGCACATTAATGCAGTAAAGAAGACAGAGATGGGGATGACTGCTTCATATATATTGGCAGATGTAATGGTCAGCATATCAGGCCGTGAGATTACAAAGTGATTTCTGTTGCTGGAACAAGTTGTAGCTCTTGAAACTGCCAATGGGCAACATGATTGATCTAAAGGATCCTTTAAAGATCATCTATAGGGTGATCTAAAAAACTTCCTTTAATACCATCTTGTAAAGACACGGATTACAAAGATTTTGGAAGGTCATTCTTCTGCCTTGAATCATTCAAAATGAATCGAAGCAGAGAGTTTCAAATCTCTCTGACATGAAATGATGTCACCAAAAGGATTCCGAAAATGGAATACTTACTACTTGGTCTGAGCCTCATAGCATCATAAACATTTCCAATTACTTCGGCTCAGCATGTATATGCCCAAGTAACCTAAGACTGGGTACTTTAGCTTTGTGACATGACCCAGAATAAAATCTTAGTAGAAACTGCATCTAATTGGTTAAAAGTACTTTTTAAAGCGTTCTTAAATTTTTACTGCATCCCAATTATTTATATGTGCATTTCATACAATTTACAAGCTAAAATAAATTACCCCAAAGAAGCTTTTCTTAAAAAACAAAACAAAACAAAAGTATTTATGTCATTAATTGTTTAGCTCGTAATGCCACTTTTTTGTTTGCACTTTTGCCTATAATAGTCATTTAGACATTAAAAAAATCTATTCATCTAGGTATAAAATGTTCCAGTGATTACACTGCAGCACTATTAATTTATGTTAAATGATCTAAGAATGTAATTTCTTTAAGTGGAATTTAAAAAAATAGCATTCTTACTTGATAGAAAGTCTACTATGGACAAGTTACTATGGCTTATCAGGAAAAGATGGACTACAAGATTTTAAGAAATCATAAGATTTTGAGTGCTTTTCTTAGGGCAGTATTTATGAACCTCAATTAAAAATAAGAAAAGCAAAATTTGTTAGATCTTCTGCAAGGGATATTTATGCTGCAGGTAATTTTTGTAAGTTTATTTTATTCTTTGTACATGTTTTGTTACAAACTTCTTACATTTGCATTCTTACATTTGCTATTGTAAGTATTTTTTTTAAAAAAGTTAATACAGCCAAGTGTACCTACTAAGTCTGTCCATAACAGCTTGAGAAATCAAACTCTTTTTTATTCCTGTATTTGGAAACCAAGGTTTTTATGCATTATTTGACGTTTCTGATAGACATTAAAGAAGACTTTATGAAAGAATGTTGGGAGAAAACCTGATTCCAGTGGAGACATCTCCTCAGTCTGCTCAGGGCTCAGTAAACAATTTATGCAGCCAGGTAGGAGTTATAGCAAAAACTGATACATTGAAGGTGAGTTACTACTCCTGTTAATATCTTGTGTCCAGTGCAAGTGTATGAAAATACTTTAGGCTCAAATGTTGTTTAAAAAGTGACTGCGCTACATCAGGTTGATATTTAACTCATTTGTACGACTTCAGGTGATGTACTTAGGTATTGAGAACCTTTCTTTGCTCTAAGGTATATGGTGACATGTGGCTACATAAACACAAATACATAATAACTACTGTTTTAATGAGTATTATGAAACAATGTCATGTTATATGCACTTGCTCCAATTGTCTGCAACATCAGAATCTTATTCTCTACCAGCCTCATACAGACTGCTTTATAAAAGTAAGGTGAAGACCTGTGAATGCTTCTTATCAGCCCTTCCAAAGTAGAGAAATTCAGCAAAGCTTTCTATAATGAAAATGCTTTAAATTTGTATTTTGTTTGGTCATATTTAAAGAATTTTTCCATCTGTAAAATTGGACGTAATATTTCTGACTTTGAAATTTCTGGGTACAAAATTTCAATACAAAAGCTTTTCATTACCCTTGCAAATTAGTCCTCAAATACCTATCTGTTTTATCTTGGCAATGGCACCTTAAGAAGTCTTTGTGTTAATGTATTTTAGATAGAGAAATATCAGAAAGCTTATTTTAATTAAACATTATTTTGTTAATTATTTATAGATTTTATTTTTTCCAGTTTAATTAACACTTCTAATATCTTACAAGACACCTAAACTAATAATTTCAAGATTTCTAGTTTTGCATTTTCTATTTAATTCTCAGTAGGAAAAAAAAAAAAAAAGGGTTAATGCTATTTACTTGTGTAGTTAATTAGCATAATGGGTTACATAAAACATGTACCTACATGTTTAAGCGTAACCTCTGTTTCTCATTTAACAAAGACTACTACTATATTGTAGCCTGTTCATTCTGAGAAATAATATGCTTCCTACTTAACCACCAGTTAAAGGCTTGTATGCACAAACATGGATGATTAACTGAGCACCCAGCAATTACTGGGTGGGTAATACGAAGATGATTTGTGAAAATTGGAATTGCCTGTCCTTGTTGTTGTGTAGTCTGCATAGCTCTTACTGACATTTGGAGGTTTGGGAAGTTGTTTCATTCTGTGTGGATGGCCTTGTCACTTACAGTGAGCTTACATCAGCCTGTGGGAACTGATGCTGTTAAGCTTTCCTTCAAAATGCGTTAAGCATTATTGTCACTCACATATCCTGTCTCATCAAAACAAACAATAAATGAATTCTAAATGCCTTCAGGACTGAGACTTAATGTCTCACAAAAGAGGACATTGAAATTTCTTGATGCCATCTCACTAAAATAAAACAGCTGACCTTGAGGAGAATGGCAAGGAGACAAGATTAATTCTCTTTTACTTTTTACCCAGTCCATTTAAAATTAGATCTTCTTTGCAGATTGCAGGCACTATTCCAGTTATCTGTTGGGTTTTTTTTGTAAAGCCTTTCTTTGTATGTTTGATGACAGTCCTGATCTGACCTTTTTTTTTTTTTTGTCACACTGAGTGAAATGTTGTGCCATTCACCCAATCCAGCAAATATAAGTTGTATGTTACTTATTTAGTTGATGACGATTGCTGATTTGCCAAGCCCATTTATTTTAGAACTGACCTTTAGGTTTACCACTGTTTACTCAGAATAAACTTTGATTGACTGCTGTCATTTAAAATCAGAAAGTCCTCAACTGAAAACCTAAAAAAAAAAAAAAAAAAGAGATGATAGATGATGGAATGTACTAATTTCCTACTGGCAGTAATGAACATTGGGTTATAGGATAGAAAAGGAACTTTTGGGTTATCTATTTCAGTTCTTGGTTGACTAAGACGCTGGAGCAGTTTGTTCCTGAAGGACTGTACCTCAAGGAAAGGACCCATACTGGAACAGTTTGTGAAGAACTTCAGCCCATGGTGAGGACCCATGTTGGAATAGGTCATGAAGGACTGTCTCCTGTGGGAGGGACCCCACACTGGAGCAGGGAAAGAGTGTGAGGAGGAAGGAGCTGTAGAGACTAACGGTAATGGGCCGACCACAACCCACATTCCCCCTCCTCCTGCATCGCTCAGAGGGAGGAGGTGGAAGAGTTAGGAGTGAAGATGAATCTGGGAAGAAGTGTGTGTGGGGATGCGGGTGGGGAAAGATGTTTTTAGTTTTGTTCTTATTTCTCACTATCGTACTCTGTTATTGATCGGCAATAAATTAAATTAATTTTCCCAAGTTGAGTCTGTTTTGCCCATGACAGTAACTGGTGAGTGGTCTCCCTGTCCTTATCTTGACCCATGAGCTTTTTCATCATGATTCCTCCTCCTGCCCTGTTGAGAAAGGGGAGGCTTGGTGGGCACCTGGAGGCCAGCCAAGGTCAACCCACCACACTAAGATAACACTTGTTTGTCTTTTGCTTTTACCCCAATGTCTTTATAAACAGCAAACATATCCCTCTCAACATTTTTTTCCTTAAAGTAGACTAAACAAATAAAGCTTTTCTAGCATTCTCTCTTAAAATAAACTGTTCATAATCCTTCCTTTCCCCTTCAGATTGCTCCAACTGGAATTGTTAGGTGAATATAACTGTGCCATACAGTTATATTCCAATGGCACTAGTATTTCCATGTCCTCACCAGAAACATCTCTTCTGATGCAGTCCTAAGGTTGGCAGTATCTTGTCTACTGTGTTCTAGCCTCAAGCAAATTCTTCTATCCATGTTATGACCTCCTGAAAATGGATGTTTGTAGCAGTAATACTTATAAATCCTTAAAGGACAACTTTCTACAGAAATACACTTGAAAAAAGACATCATTGATACAGAAAACAATTTCTTTGCCTTGCCATTTTCTGTATTCTCTGTGCTGTTATTCAAACTTCATGTTTGAATGAGACCTCTCTCCTTCCCACTCTCCACAGCCTGCAGAGAAAGGGGAGTTCTGTGTTATAATCTGTTAAAAAAAAAAAAAAAAAGTGTGTGGATTCATGAATCTAGCATTATTACTTTTTGTGGGTTTAGGAATTGATCTGATCAGCTCCTGAATGCCTTAGCTCCAGTTGACTTCAGGAACTCAGTGGGGGCTGTATTTCTACTTTTCTGTGGTTTATGGCTCTCAGTTCTATGGTGTACTTGGCTCCTCCATCAAGAGAGGCCATGAGCTAGATAAGGACAATTTATGTTTAAACAAAAACATCATTGATAGTAAGCATGTGGCTGAGAAGGGAAAAAAAAAAAGAAAAGCAAATGCAATATAAGTAGATGAACTAGAATAGAAATCAGTATCGAAGGCACTCTGGTTAGATAAAAGCTGATGAGCTGTGAAGACAAATTGTTTCATTTGCTTCTATTTTTAGGAATATATTCCAAACAAACACAGTGATTAGACAAAAGATCCTCTATACAGAGAAATGACAAATAAACAGAAGAGCCACATTTTACTTTTGAATCTACAGAAAATTTCCTGCTGCAGAAATACTGATTGTTCTAAGGATTATTTAAATTTATATGCCAATACTTGGATATAATTTATATGGGAAATATAAAAATAATATAAATCTTCTCCTAGTGCTCATATGCATCACACATCTAATGATCAGGAAGAATAATTTCTCTGATATTTAAATTTACACACTCTTTCAGGGACTTTGCATCTTATTTTGGGATTAAAAGATTTAACTACATACAACTAATATTTGGATTTGCTGGCTGGAAATGGATGTGGCTGTTGAAGCTATTTCCAGCTGTGAATATTTTAAAATCAGGATATGCCATGAAGTAAATGTCATATTTATGAAATCACACGAATGAAGTTTAAGCTATTTAACTGCTAATACTTTGTTTTTCTATTTCTTATAGTATGAAGTGCAGATAGACACTTGGCCTGTTCTTTTTTTATAAATTTAAGCAATGATTCAACACAAATTAAGCAGTACGTGTGTTTATTAAACTTTGTATCTCTTTGGAGCTCTTCAGTTTGAGCAGGTTGCATGCTTCAAGCAAAATTATTGAGAAATCCAACCATGAATTTCTTCTTTCTGATGTCTGCACACTCAGCACTGGCAACACACACATACTTTGTGGATAAATTTGTAATTTCACCACCACATTATAAGCTTATCTACTTGAATAAAACTGAAGTGAATGAAGGGTGATTGAGGACATAATTTTAATGCATCAGCCAAGATAAACAGTAAACTGAAACTGCATCTGTGTTATGGCACTGGGCTGAATGCCATAATATGATTTATGCACCTGCTGAGCAGTTGGAAAACTATTTCCATATTAGAGGGAGAAATGCATTCTAGCTTCAAGGGTTCAGAGAAGTCTGGACCATCAAAACCTTAGTGGTTCACCTGCCTTGTGCCACACGGTACGCAGGTGTGGCACTGCGGACCTTCCCTGACATGCTGGGTCTGGGCAGGATGAGCCACAGAAGGTCAGAGGACTCAAACAGCCAGGGAGTTAGATGGAGGAGCTTTGACATCTGCTCTAGCCTGAAGGAAGGAAAGTCTCTGTGGAGAGATAAAATTAGCTCTGCACCTTAGAGGGGGGAGCTGAGTTCTGTCCCCTGGGACTGTAATAATTCACCTCCATAAATCCCAATTTACTTCAGGTTTGAAAGAGGGGGACACATTCCCTTCTGGATGATTTTGATGGGACATGTGTGTAAGTGGTGTTTATATATAGAAATGAAGGCAGCAGTATACGGACAGAGTCAATTTTAGTGTTCAGCATTGGAGGATATAGAAGACAAAATCATTATTACATTATTAGAAACTCTGCAGTTTTCGACTTGTGGCATTATGTGATTTATTATGCACATTAATTAAACAGTGAGACAAGCTCACCAGCTACATGGTGCTAAATGTGTGTTCTATAAGATAAAGCCACATTAGGAAGAAAAGAACAGAAAATAATTTTTGTGAAGTGCTGTAAATCTGTTAGACACAGACAATTCAACAATAAAACTCAACAATGAATTCATTAACTCTAGGAGAGCAGATCTTAAAGCATTGTATATAACTGGTTCTGCCATTGAGTAAGCTCTGATAACTTGAAGTTTACCTTTGTCTCTGTATTCTGAAGCTATGTAAAACATACACATTTACAAATACCTGAATTTTAAGATGCCATATATTTTGTAATCTCCTTGTTCAAAAGGCAAGTTGTAGTAATGTTGTATTTTGGTGTTTGGTTTTTTCCCTCCACCTTTTAAATCTCCCAAAAGGTAGAGAAGTGATCCATTTGCTTTTGTTCAGCAGGAACAATTTTTACTCCTTCTCCTGGTGGATTGCAGGATGCTATAGATAGATTTTATTTTAGTTTACATGCATGGGTGTAAAGAGCTGCACAATACCAAGATCCTGCTCTTTTATTCTACCTGTGGGAGAGAGAGAGTAGCCCTAATCTTCCCCCAAAACAGTTGAATAGGAACATGTTAAGCAGAAGTGAATTGTCTAAGAAATAGGTGTTTGGGGTCTATGGATATATGATTAAACAGATGTATTTTCATACCCTCCATGCACAAGGAAAAAGTAGCAGTACAAGAGTGACTACTCCAGTGGGTCTAGTGATAGCTGTACAACAGCCTGTGAGGGTGACTTTTCCAGGCATATTTGCCATGTCCAGTTTCTATATTCCCACACGGTGGAGGAGACAGAATAGCCATCTGGATCCATTTGTTTTAGGACTCTACTATAACCTATAAAGAGTGAGCATGTGTTGCCAAATATTCTGAAAATCCTTGCAATTTTCCTCAGTTGTAGGGTAAATATACTCATGGAACTAAATATATATATATATACTTTAGGGGAGACTGGAAGTGTTAGTGTATGTTGAATCTGTTTACTGCCTCCCATTATGAAATACATGAAAATGTTAAATTTTATTGGCATATATTAAATCTGTTTACTGGTGTCCTTTGCTGAAACAATAAAGGGAGAATTTCCTTTGTACATATTTAATCAATTTAAATTTATTACTACTACATCAGTGAAAAATCAATGCAGGACCCGAAACTTGTGATCACCAAGTAATTTCAATTTGAAGATTTTTCAAACACCCTGTTTCCATCCCATCCTATTAAAAGAGACTCTTGTATCTTGCTCTTCCATAGGGATTCTCTTTTGTTGGAGGAATTTCTCTTATTTTTTCTTTTACACCATATTTTTTTGATATTTTACAATGCAAAGAGCAAAAATCAGCTATAGATCACTTATTTTCCTATCTACAGATAATAAAACTACATAATATTTAGAATAGCAGCTGGTGTCTGTTAAAGAGAAACACCATTAATATCTATTAAGTTTTCAGTGATACATAATGTGTACTTCATTTTCTTCCAACATATTCTGTTAAATCTTTGAGGACTTTGAATCAAATTACTTTGCAGCAGATGTTAGATTATTATATTTGAAGTTTTGTATTAGATCATTGTTTAATGATGTTTTCTTAAACAATAAATGAATGTACTTGATAACAAGTATGACCACTGTTTCGTTCTCATAATTGCTCCTTGTTAGTAAGGTGGTGCTATCATGGAGTAATATGTACCTGCTGCGTGTGGTTTAGACTTTTGAGGAAGGTACTGCCATTTAAAAGAAATCGCAGCTGTAGCAGTCTCATTTAGGAGAAACTGTTGAGGAAGAGGAGGCAAAGAAAACAAAGCAGAGGGATGCAGAAGAGTGATTAATTGTGGAAAACTGTGCTTGAACAGCATTCACTCTGAAGCGAATGGGAGCTGTCTAACCTTTATTATTTCTATCAAAACACTTAAATCCCTGATGAGGTCAAATTATGCTTGTAATGATGTGCTCAGCAGCCTTAATAGATTCCTGTATGAGTTGTGTTGTCCTTCCCAAAATAGTCATGTAATTTGCTTTTGGGATAGTACGTGTGCTAGCTACAATTCATGAACAGTACCTAGTGTCTTCTGGCTTTGGACTATACTGATTTCCATAGTTGTACAATAAAAACTTGCTCATTAATTAATTCATACTCCTAGTTTTTAGATGAAAAAAAAAACCAGGAAAATCTTGCTGCTAAGTCATGATAACGGCAGTTTCTTGTGAAATACTCCTGAGTGTATGCTCTTTATGGCTTTTCTTGCCAGTGGGTTCAGATATATGCTATAGTGGCAGGATAGTGTTGTAAGTTGTATGGCTGTGTGTGCCCATAGCTTTCATCTCATTAGGTTAAATACTAGCAGCAAAGAACCATCGCTGCCATAGGCTAACCTTGGAAGCAAAAACTTACAAACTGAAGCAAGCTTGTAAGGTGTGGGCTGCTGATCTTATCCCTGGGTTTTTGCTTTTGGTATTTTACCAAGAGGGGGAAAAAGTTAGCTTGAGCATATCAACCCATGTTGCAGCCATTATGTAGTGCAGACTTTTCAAAAATTGTTGATATATTTTAACCTTGCCTCCTTACATTTTTTCTTCAATCTTCCTATGTCTGTGAGCAGGAAAATTAAGGAACATTTTCCTTGGGTAGTAATAGGCTAGGGAGTTAACACATATGGCAACTCCACTTTCGTGCATTGGAACTACAACATTTCTGTTTTCATCTGTTTCTTTCTTCAGGTACAGAACATGTCTTTGAGAGAGATTTCCATTTCAGATTTAGTAGATTCAGTGATATAAGGATAGCTATAAATATTTTAAAAGCTGTTATAGTATATAAAATTCTGAACCATTTGTATCTGATCTGAAGCAGCAATGTAGACTATAATGGCATTTTCTTGCCATTTATTCTTATGGTCTCTAAGTCTTCAATTATACTGAATACTGTCCAGTTTCTTCAGCAGTCTCAGTGAAATTAACGGCACTGCTTCCAGAATAAAGCATCATAAATATGACTGAGAATAGTCATTGTGGGTTAACCTTGGTTGGCAGCTGAGCATCACACAGCCGGCCAATGCAGACTGAGCAAGCAGCTGTGGTGCTCAGCTGCCGGCTGAGATTAATCCATGACAGTCAAATTGTGAGTCCTCTCTATCAAGTCACCTGAAAGAAAAACTTTTTTTCCCCCCAGCAATGACAAACTTTTGAGTAGATCAAACAGGAGATAGTTCATGCGGTAGCCCTTGGGTCAGTCTGGACAGGATCAGATATGAGAAATGTGCTCTGCATTGCAGTCAGGGAGCATGACTCTACCTGGAGCCTCTGGCAGAAAGCACCCACAGAGACTTGAAGTTGACATCCAGGGTTTTCAAGCTGGGGATACAGACGATCTAAGGTCTTCTACACCCCAAATGAGAAAGAGATATTAGCAGCATATGAGGGGGATTGAGCCACTTCAAAAGCAGTTGGTATGGAAGTGCAGCTCCTCTTGGCACCCCAATTGCCTGTGCTGTGCTGAATGTTCAAAGGAAGGGTCCCTATTACACATCATGTAACCAACATGATGTGGAGTAAGTGGGTAACGCTGATCACACAATGGGTCCGAATGGGGAACCCCAGCTGCCCTGGAGAGCTGGAAAAGATCATGGACTGGCCAGAAGGCAGACATTTCAAAGCATCGTCCGAGGATAACCTGCGCCAAGGAGGCCCCACTGTATAAATCACCAGAGAATGAAAAGCAATATGGTCTGTTAACTGATTGGTCTGTTGGGGGTGGAAAGAAGCTTTGTGGAGTCCCACACGACAAATTGCTAAAATGTCGAAGGAAAAGGCAAATTGAGTCAGTTTGCAGAAGTGAAAGCCATGCAGCTGGCCCTAGAAATTGCCAAACGAGAAAAGTGGCCAGTACTCCGTCTCTATACTGATTCATAGATGGTGGAAAATGCCCAACAGGGGTGGCTGCATCAATGGAAATGGACCAACTGGCAGCGCAGAGATAAACCCATCTGGTCTGCTGCATTATGGCAGGACATTGCTGCCAGGTAGAGAGCCTCGTTGTAAAGCTATGTCACGTAGATGCTTGTGTGCCTAAGAGCTGTGCCATTGAAGAACATTGAAACAACAAGCAAGTAGAGTGGCATGCCAGAATCAAAGTGGCTCAGGTGGACCTGGACTGGGAACATAAGGGTGCGCTATTCATAGCTCGGTGGGCCCATATAACACTGGGACACCTAGAGAGTGATGCAACATACATGGGCTTATGGTCGAGAGGTGGACCTGACCACCAAAACCATTGCATAAGTTATTCATGAAGGCAAAACATGCCATAAGCAAGCAAGCCAAGCACCTAAACCCTATCTGGTATAGAGAATAGTGGCTGCACATCAGTACGGGGAGGCCTGGCCGATTGCTTGTATCACACTGCCACAAACCCACCGAGACAAGCATCACATGTGTATCATAGTGGAGGTGACCATGAGATGGCTGGAACCACCCTGTAGCCCATATCACCATCCAAAACAGCATCCTGGGTCTTAAAAAACGTATTCTGTGGTGGCATGGCACCAATGGAACTTATTTCTGAAGCAACCTCACAAGCACCTGGGCCAAGAAACATGGCATTGATTGGGTGCATCACACTTCATTATTGCACAGCAGCCTTCAGAAAGATTGAATAATACAATGGGCTGTTAAAGACTGCTGAAAGCAATGCGTGCTGGGACACGTAAGCACTAGGCTGCAAATTTAGCAGAAGCTCCTGGGCTGGTTAATACCACAGGATCAATAACTGACTCGGCCCTGACCAAGCAAACTCCTTACTATAGGAGATAAGTTCCCCATAGCATGCGTAGGGAAATGTCTGGGAAAGATGGCATGGGTTGCTCCTCCCTTCAGAAAAGGCAAACGCTCTTGTGAGATTGCTTTCACTCAAGGACCTGGTTACACTTGGTGGGTAATGTCGGAGGATGGGGAAATCCGGTGTGTACCTCAAGGAGATCTAACCTTGGGAGAAAATAACCCATGAGTTGAGTTATATGTTTTAGGAAGTACTACAACAGGAATCACCTGAATCAATGGAGGACGAGCCTTGAAGAAGCTGTGCAAGTGCAGCACTGACCTGAGCTGAGCTGGCTTTGGTGCCCAATAATGCAACACAGTATGCCATATCTCCTGTCCTGAGTGACCACCATAACAGATAGAACCCAAGTCATGGATCAAATGAACTCAATGGAGATTTTATGGATATGGCCCATAGCATAAGGGAATGATATCTGTGTATACATCAAAGGACAGGAAAGGGATGGGTTAATGAGGATTGCATGACTTGACCACGACATAAATGGTATGGAATAAGGGGTGGAGATTGTACTGGTCCTGGCTGAGATGTAGTTAATGTTCTTCACAGCAGCCCTCAGCTGTGTTTTGGATTTGTGACTAAAAGAGCGTTGATAACACAATAATGTTTTGGCTATTGCTGAGCAGTACTTGTGCAGCATCAAGGCGTTCTCTTTTTCTCCAACTCTGTTCCCCCATCAAGCAGGCTGGGGGGGTGCAAGAAATTAGGAGGGGATTCAACCAGGACAGCTGACCCAAACTGACCAAAGGGATATTCCAGGCCATATAACACCATGCTCAGCAATAAAAACTGAGGGAAGGGTGATTTTCAGGAAGGCAGATGTTTCTCTGAGAGTGGCTGGGCATCGGTCTACTTGTGGGAGGTGGTGAGTGATTGTCTTTGCCTAATTTTTTTTTTCTTTTTTCTTCCTCTTTCCTTCACTTATTAATCTCTTTTTCTATCAGCCCTGGACTTTTCTGGGTTTTGCTCTTCCTGTCCTCTGCCCCTGTTCTCTCTTGGGGCAGGGGCAGTGAGCAAACAACTGTGTGGTGCTTAGCTGCCAGCTGAGGTTAACCTGCAACAGTCATATTTGCAGTCTGACTCTGTAAGGTACATACTAAATTCTGATAAAGGAACGGGGAAACAAAAGACCTGTAGTTTTTTCATTTTGTGTCCTATAGAGGAAAGATCCTAAAGATCCTGAAATATAATGATTACTTTAAAATAACATGAATATTCTGCAAATGTACTTCACAATAGTCACAGGTAGACATTGTCACACTGTATGAGCTCCTGGGGAAAGGGTTAGTATTGCCAATAGTGTTAAAGATGAAGGATGCTATCTTGCTTAGGGAACAAACATAAAACTAAACACAGGGATATCTTCAAGGGACTACTGGGATGTTTGTGGTGATGTCAGCTCTTGATGTCTGCTTTATTGAGAACACAATGTTTTCAGAAGAATAATATTTTACTTTGTTTTCAAAATAACATAAACCTTTTCCACCTTATGGCTTCTGGTTCTTCCCTCTGTGAGCTCGCCTTCTGGAGCTCTGGAAGCCTGTACTTATACCCCTTTCTAACTGTGTATAATTGCTCCTCAGCCAGTGTGCTAGGATAATGGAGCAATTTTGCCTTGCTCAAGCTGACTCATTTGAAGATCTGTCCAGTAGACGCTGGTTAAAAGGGGGGGGGGGGGGGGCAACGACTCACAACACAGACAGGAAACAGAAGCAAAAATAAAATTGGTTACTGTAGAAAAGAAAAGCCAGGGTACAAACTTCTGTGAGTCGTTTGGAAAACAGTTGTTTTGGCTGAGTTTATCACAGGTTGCTGGTGGCAGGGAAGAAGTGACTTGAGAAGGACTCTGTAGAAAACAATGGAGCTTTTGGTTTGATTCTTGCCAGTGCAGAACCTTGAGCAAATCTCACAGGGCCCACTCAGATTCATTTAGCGCAGCAGGCAGCTGCAACTGAGGGAGAGGTGTGGGGAGCGTACTTATTTATTTTCTGCCAGTAGTTGCATTATTAGGGTCATTCAGCTCATCTGAAATGTGGAAGGCTGGTTTCAATTCCTCTTTGGCCTCTGTGGAAGCAGGGATTGAGGTCAAGTGTTTTTGCAGTCCAACTAAAGTCAGCAGACACTAGGATATTGGCCATTTTAAGATGCATATTTAATTTTTCTGTTTATGTGGATGGAAAATAGTTAACTGTAAGAAAGGACATGGGATCTTGAATGGAGGAAGATTCTGCTTTGACCAGATGTTGGTATCATGTGTCCCAATATGGGTGCCCTACGTCCAGGTCAACAAAACTAATGGTTTTACCCCTTGATTTTGCATTTACCTTCTAAGTAGGTATTCACCTGATTTTTGCCAATATTGTCATTATTCATTGAAATTATAAGAGAAGGCAAAAAGAGTTTGGCTCCTCTGTCATGCAAAAAAAAAAAGAAAGGCTGTAAGATATATAACTCATTTTTAGAAATAAGGTGGGAAGAGAAAGAGGAATGTAAACAGGGAGTAGAGTTATGTAAGCCAAAGGACAATGTTGTGAAATAGATACTGCCCTACGTAAATTTAGACTAAGTTAGAAGAAGGTTCCTAATCATCAGAATTCGTTCTGGGTCAGCCTTTTAATGGGAGTAGCTGGGGAGAAAGTATAACTACTTTTCAACCATGCGTCTTCCATTTACGGAACAGATTACTGCATCCTGGTTCCCTGTCCTTGCAGGAGTTAATTTGTGTGCCTTTCCATTTGCTGTACTGGAACACTGAGTAACTAGCGTGATTGCCTCCTTCTTCAGGATGGACATTGATGTTAGGAGTTAGATATTTCATCAAAATATCTCTGAGATAAACAGAACATTGCAAGTATCCACCGCCTGGTTTATGCATGAGTTAAATATCCATAGGATGCATTAACCATAAAGTAAATATGTTATGAAATAAAATAAATTCTAGCATATTAAAAAGTGAAACTGAAGCCATAAATTTTAGCAATATCTTTGAATTAGCTATTTAGCCTGCGATACGGGTCAGTAACTGAATGTTTACAATCTTTACACAGGTCACAGTTTAGCTATGATTACAAGAGTAACAGTATACTTTTGCTTACCATTTCAGTCGGTGGAATTAACCTTTAATTAACCTCTCAGCTGATGCTGTCAAATTTTGGTACTAAAAGATTAGTTTTATTTATCCCAACTGTTTCTTCTAATTCCTTTTTAAAAAAATATATGTGTGTATATGTATATATTTATGGTTTTGTTTCAAAGAACAGTAGATAATTTTTAAGAGACCCTTTTGGAGCCAATGCAGCTTTCTGTGTTAGAGAAGGGCCCCTCAGAGATTTTTGATATTCAGAAAGGCCTTTGAATCTTTGGAAGCTCCAAAGTGAAACAAAAACATGAGTAAATAAAGGGTCATTTTATGGAAAAAAAATACTAAATAGTAAACACCTTCGCTGGGAGATGCCAAAACAGGTTTGATGAATCTGCTTTAGTAAAATTTTAAATGTATCTTTGTACAGTAAGTTATGTTTTCTGAGAACTGGGCCAAAGTTCTGAAACAGAATATAAAGACCTATAAAGAAAACAGTGTAGTGTAGCTACAGAAGTGAGTTATATCCATTTCCGTAATAATGTGATATCTGCTCCAATATTTCTGACCGTCTTGGCCACATCTTTTACAGTCCATCTGCAAAGACACAGTGGGACTGGTGCTTCAGGGAAGTGACAGACTTGCTGCACATGCCCAAATTGATGGCACTGCATGTGGAGTAAGAGCGTATGACACAAGGACTTCCCTGAGTTGCCACAGAAACTAGAGCGCATTCCCACAGCATGAAAAATTTGTACAGCCTGTTCCCAGCTGCCTTCATTCCTGACGATAAATCAGAGAAGATGGTGAATGAATTGTAAGCTGTAATAATGATCTTGGCAGTGAGAGTGGGGAGGAAGCCTTTTTTCTTTTTCTTGTGGGAGTGATTTTTCATTAATATTTTTTAAAGTGTTTTAGGTTTTGGCTTTATTGCATGCTGTTTACTGTAAATACTTGATATCCAGCATTCTACACAGAGGTTGTGTTGATCTGATCACATTATTATACACATCATCTGTATTATTTTCTCATTTTGATTCAATAAACATAACCCTTATAGTCAGAAAGAACTGAAGAAAACACTGAGGCTTTCAATTTTTGAAGAAAAGACATTTTGGTAATAAAGGAGCAAGTCTGATGAAGGGAAACTGGTTGTTTAAATTTCTGTTTGTCCAAAGGAACAAACACAGAAAAATTACTTTTACGAGAAATTTGTAGACCAAATATATAATTTAAATTGCATTTTCCTTTGACACCCCCATATAGTTAACACATGCTCATTTACATTCCTGGCTGCAGGTTGTGTGGTCAGATTCTTGTCCAATGCATGCTCAGCCTGATTCACAACACTGTAGTCAATAGGAGGTTTGCTATTGGCACTAACAGGAGAAACATTTCAGCCCTTATTGCCTTTATATGAAGGATCTGAAGAAGAATTTATGAACTGTGGCCATCTGCTAAGTGTCTAAGCAGTGTCGTGTAATATCTGAAATTTACTTATTCTTAGACAAATATCAAAATAGATGCATTTGGAATTTGTTTTCTTCAAATTTTACTGCACTATTATTTGGGAAATTTATGTGAAATAGGAACAAAACCAAAACCAGATTCCTCGTGTTTATAACTACAGATTAATAATGTTGACATTTAGAGCTAAATTCATAGGATGAAAAAGTTATTTCTGTGTCTTCATAAGTTACTTCTTCAGAAGCATTATCTTTTTCTGAAAAAGACTTCAAGTTCTGAGAAGAAAAATTAGGTTAGCTGATTTTATATACATTATAAATGTAATTTAAATTTAGGCTGATTTTCAGCCATTTAATTTTGAAACTATTTTTAAAGTTGTTATATAGTTAAAGTAGAAAAAGTTGTTATTCATTTAGTTCTGATTTTTAATACTCCCAGTTCTCAGCTGATTTCAATACCTGCATACTTAAAGGAATATGCAGTTGTTGCAGTTAATTGTGAAAGCAGCATTGAAAACAGAACCTTCAGTTTCAGAGAAAATATTGAATATTACTTACTGAAATTATTTGTTACTTGAACATTATTGTTGATGATAGAGAAAATGGAATGAGGGAATAATGAGATCAGTAATTCAAAACCAGCTTATTCAACTTATGTCACAGCAGTGTAAGAACATTGACAGTACTGACATTTGCAATTTCTGGAATCATGAATATATGATGAACTGCTGTCTCATTTAATTAGCACTACAAAGAATGCTACTTAGAAACAGTTGTACAAACATTTTAAGAGAAGTTGTCTATGTTACACTGTAGTGTTACAACTGCTCGTAAAGGTTAAGCTTAAAAAAGGATTATGTACAAGAGCATCTCCTTGGCATCAAAAGAATCTGACACATCTAACAAAAATAGGTGGAGATCCCTATCCTTGCCAGTGATGAGATTTTTCTAAAAAGTTTTGATACTTCTGAAAATTGCAGAATTGGTAGCTATAGAATTAGGTAAGATTTGTAGAGTGCAGTTAATTTGTACATTTGCTGCTTCTTAGAAATTTCAGGACTTGTTACTGTTCCTTATTATGGCCAGCTATATAAGAGCACATAGTGCAACCCAGTCAGTACAGTGGAAGAGCTGAAAAACCAACATATACACTACATGGATTTTAGGGCATTATTGTGGACTAGTTCTGCTAGGTCTGATGAGCAGGCACCCATTAGCAGTTTAATTTCATCCTAAAAGGATGAAAGTTTACTTCCCCCAAAGACTGCTCTATAATATGAACTGAAGCGTGTTAGGTGGGGAAGGTCAGGAGAATATCTTCAACAGTGTGTTTCTCATCTGAACGAAAACAATAAAGGAGACACCTTATAAGTGTCATTCAAGGAAAAATCAGAAGAGTTGAATAGAAGAGAAGTTAGAATATTAAGCAGCACTGGTTTTGAACATTTGCTGACTGATTCTCAGTCTGTAGTTGTGCTTGTTTATTTGTTACTTAAACAGAAACGGTAGATATTACTTTCCTTTGGCTACTTCAGTGCAGATACATTCAAATAATAGTGCTTATCAAGCCACTTTCAATAATTTATGAGCAGTCCTGGCTAACTGGGGAGGCCCCAGTTGACTGAAAGTTAGCAAAAGTGATGTCCAGCTACAAGAAGAGCTGGAAGGATCTGGGGAACTACAGGCCTGTCAGTCTGACCTTGGAGCAAATAATTTTGAGTGCCATCATGCAGCATGTACAGGACAACCGGAGGATCAGGCCCAGTCAACATGGATTTATGAAAGGCAGGTCCTGCTTGACTAACCTGATCTCCTTCTATGACAAGGTGACCCACTTAGTGGATGAGGGGAAGGTAGTGGAGGTTGTCTACCTGGACTTTAGTAAAGCCTTTGACACCATTTCCCACAGCATTCTACTGGAGAAACTGGCTGCTCATGGCTTGGATGGGCATACTTTTTGCTGGGTAAAAAAGTGGCTGGATGGCCAGGCCCAAAGGGTTGTGGGGTATGGAGTTAAATCCTCTTGGCAGCTGGTCACAAGTGGTGCTCCCCAGGGCTCAGTATTGAGGCCAGTTCTGTTTAATATCTTTATCAATAGCCTGGATGAGGGGATCGAGTACACCCTCACTAAGTTTGCAGATGACACAAAGTTGGGTAGGAGCGTTGATCTGCTGGAGGGTAGGAAGGCTCTGCAGAGGGATCTGGACAGGCTGGATCAATGGGCCGAGGCCAACTGTAGGAGGTTCAACAAGGCTCAATGCCGGGTCCTGCACTTGGGTCACAACAACCCCATGCAACGCTACAGGCTTCGGGAAGAGTGGCTGGAGAGCTGCCTGGCAGAAAAGGACCTGGGGGTGTTGGTTCACAGCCACCTGAACATGAGCCAGCAGTGTGCCCAGGTGGCCAGGAAGGCCAATAACATCCTGGCTTGTATCAGGAATAGCATGGCCAGCAGGACTGGGGAAGTGATTGTCCCCCTGTACTTGGCACTGGTGAGGCCGCACCTCAAATGCTGTGTTCAGTTTTGGGCCCCTGACTACAAGAAGGCCATTGAGGTGCTGGAGTGTGTCCAAAGAAGGGGAAGGAAGCTGGTGAAAGGTTTAGAGCACAAGTCTTACGAGGAGTGGCTGAGGGAGCTGGGGTTGTTTAGCCTGGAGAAGAGGAGGCTGAGGGGAGACCTTATTGCTCTCTACAACTACCTGAGAGGAGGTTGTAGCTAGATGGGGGTGAGTCTGTTTTCCAAAGTAACAAGTGATAGGACTAGAGGAAATGGCCTTTAAGTTGCACCAGGGGAGGTTTAGATTGGGTATTATGAAAAATTTCTTCACTGAAAGGGTTGTCAAGCACTGGAACAGGCTGCCCAGGGAAGTGGTGGGGTCCCCATCCCTGGAGGTATTTAAAAGACGTGTAGACACTTAGGGACATGGCTTATTGATGGGCTTGGTAGCGTTAGGTTAATGGTTGGACTTGATGATCTTAAAGGTCCTTTCCAACATAAACGATCCTGTGATTCTATATAAACTGACAAAATTCTGTGATTTACATCATCCTTGATTTTGACACATTGTCTCTGGTGTCTTTGATAAAGTCTGACTTTCATGAACACTTTCCTGTGATCTTCTAACAATGTACTTCTGTTAAACAGAAGAGACAATCAAAACATTTGCTAGGAGATCCTGCACAGAGGTTGTTTACAAAACACTGTTTCAAAGTGAACTTCATTATCATGCTATTCTGATATAATAGCACCATCCCTAATTACAACATGATTACATGTTTAATGCATAAAATATCAGTCATTGCCAAGGAGCATAACTTGACTGTGCTTTGCAAAAGTAATATACATCAAGACTTAGCACAGACAACTGCATCAAAATATTTTGCTGCATACAAAATTCTCAGTGGAAGTGGTTGTAAAAAAATAATCTATTAGCCTATTTTGTAGAGAAACAGGGAGATTACCTGTGTTACTTACAGTTTTATTTGTTTATTTCTGGTGGCTTGTCAAAGGAGGCTGTTTTGGAACTCTGGGAATGCTCCCATCAAAAATACAGAATATCCAGTTATCAATCATTACAGAAGAAAACTGTAAAATTCTTAAAACTTCTTGCTCAGATTATCTGAAAGTGAAAGAGGTAAACTGCAATAATAGTATCAGTTTAGAACCTTTTAGTAATTTTTTTTCTTTTATATAGTTTATCTGTAAGCTTAAATATCTCTATGTAAATTTTTTTTTTAAATTTTTTCATATTTCCACTTATAGTCTCAGATTTAACCCACCTACCTTCAGCATGTAAATAAAGTTGCTTTTAGTTACATTTAGATTATATGCTAAGCCCAGTTCAAAATATGAAGTTGCAATCATAACCTTCCTTCTTCATAATGTTAAAACCCCAAATCCAGTTTTGAACGGCTGTATCCAGACCTCTAGAGCCCATCATCTGCTCTGAGATGTATTCTCATCCATGGGTTATTACAGGCTCTTTCTGCTGCGAATTTTCTCTGCTTCCCTGCCAAGCACATTAACAAGACAACACCTAGTTCTCAACCTCATCAGTACTCACCTGACACCTCACAAATTGTCAAATGCCAGCTCAGGCACTGAAAACCAGAGGTCTCTGTAGAGTTTTAACCTAAACTGAAAATTACCAGTAATGTGCCTACCTGTGGCTAAGCAAAAGACATGAAAAATTAATGTTTTATTGAGTGCTAAGAAAGGCTGGCTGAAAGGTTTGCTAGTTCTTCATTCCCCAGCTAAGCTTGAACTTGTGAACTTTCTGATTTAGGATATAGTTCCGTGCGCCTTTTCTCTGGCAACAAAGTTAGACAGAGCGCCTTCCCCTTCTTTCTTCTCATGTCTACCCCTCCCCATTTTTTTCCTTTCTTTCTTTTTGCCTAGTTAATTAACCTGGGTATCTGCATGGTCCCATAAGCATTTGTGCTGGCACAAGTGTAAGGAGTAGGTGAACATGGCATGAAATTGCAGCCAAGTAGGAAGGGCTAGGAGGAAAGCAGAAATTTCTAAACTGGGGTGCCAGAGAAAAAGCATCCAGGACAAATTTTGTCCAGGAATTTCAGATATGTTTACTGTGACATTTTATTTGGGATTTAACCTGGTATGCCCCAATACAGAATGTAAGTTCCAGGCTCTCAAATCAAGTTTCAAAAACCTTCAGACACCTCACAGTCAAAGACCCTTTGGGAAATAAAATTTAAAAGCCACTAAAACTACAAAAAAATCTATGTGTAATAGTAGCCCTTTAAATTATTCATGTTGTACAGGAAAATATACCTCCTAGCAATAATTTACTAGTCACAATTTTTTTCAAGCTGAATTATTGCACAGTCCAAATGTTCACCATGTTCAAATACGAGATAAGACCAATAACCAGAAAATATCAATGGTTCACTTGGGAAATTCTGTTCAAGTACATGTTATATATCTTGGTTTTTTGTGCACAAATATGTTATTTTCCACTAGGCTGTGTAGGTAGGATACTTCAAAATGTGGCAGCTCAGAAAAAGAGAGACATCTTCTGTCAGTCTGTCAGTCTCTGGTTAGTGATATCCCACAAGAGATATGTCTAAGACAAAGTGGCTATGCAAGTTATGTATCTAAAAGCTCCGTAAAAGCTGGAAACATGACTACTGAAAGACTTATAGCTGCACTTGCTGCTGAGGCTGAGTTGAGGTGTCCCATGTTCTGATGAGGTTTCTGACAGAGTTTCTCTGGTGAGTCCCAGAGAAGTGTGCAGGCTGACTTCTGAAGACTGCACCAAAGCGATCTTCCAGGAGTTGGCTTTACCTTATAAAATTGTAATGCTCTACATACAGAGGTTGACTATGATCTTCTAAAAGTGCTTGGAAACCCAAGAAAAGACACCATAAGTTTCCTAATGATGACTGATACTCAATAAAGTGCACACTGCAGTTTTTTGACGTTGACAGTGATTGGATAGGTTAAAAATTCAGTCAGTGGACTTTGAACAAGCAGTGATATATTCTTGTAAAAGAAAGTGTGGAATTTGTAATAGATTCATTTCTAAAGAAGGAAAGCTTAAAACCAGCAGTTGCTGGATTTTCAAAATACGTGGAAATTAATTTTATGTTGATGATTAGAACTGATGGGCTGAAGAAAGACTTTCTTTCAAATGAACCTCGTGCTTTTTAAAATATTGTATTTTTCCCATTCTTTCTTCCTATATGTTCTACTAAACATTTTTTGACTTTTTTTTCCCTCTTTTGACTAAGGAAAATAGTTATGTGCTAAGGTAATGACTGATGGAGACAGACCAAATGATAAATCTCTTTACATACCATTCCATATCATCCTGTAACTAATATATGTTATATAATATAGAATCATAGAATCATAGAATTGTTTAGGTTGGAAAAGACCTTTAAGATCATCAAGTCCAAATGTTAACCTAGCGCTACCAAGTCCACCACTAAACCACGTCCCTAAGCACCACATCTATACATTTTTTAAATACCTCCAGGGACGGACGCTCAACCACTTCCCTGGGCAGCCTGTTCCAGTGCCTGACTACTCTTTCAGTGAAGAAGTTTTTCCTAATAGCCAACCTAAACCCACCCTGGCGCAACTTAAAGGCCATTTCCTCTAGTCCTATCACTTGTTACTTTGGAAAACAGACTCACCCCCATCTAGCTACAACCTCCTCTCAGGTAGTTGTAGAGAGCAATAAGGTCTCCCCTCAGCCTCCTCTTCTCCAGGCTAAACAACCCCAGCTCCCTCAGCCACTCCTCGTAAGACTTGTGCTCTAAACCTTTCACCAGCTTCCTTCCCCTTCTTTGGACACACTCCAGCACCTCAATGGCCTTCTTGTAGTCAGGGGCCCAAAACTGAACACAGCATTTGAGGTGCGGCCTCACCAGTGCCAAGTACAGGGGGACAATCACTTCCCCAGTCCTGCTGGCCATGCTATTCCTGATACAAGCCAGGATGTTATTGGCCTTCCTGGCCACCTGGGCACACTGCTGGCTCATGTTCAGGTGGCTGTGAACCAACACCCCCAGGTCCTTTTCTGCCAGGCAGCTCTCCAGCCACTCTTCCCGAAGCCTGTAGCGTTGCATGGGGTTGTTGTGACCCAAGTGCAGGACCTGGCATTGAGCCTTGTTGAACCTCCTACAGTTGGCCTCGGCCCATTGATCCAGCCTGTCCAGATCCCTCTGCAGAGCCTTCCTACCCTCCAGCAGATCAACACTCTCACCCAACTTGGTGTGTTCTGCACTATGTTCTTTGGCTCACGTTTCTTCATAGTAGACCGTTCTCAAATTTGATGAAGCCATGTATATTGATAGGTGACTCTGAGGTATCATAAATCATATTGTCATGTTTGGAAGATCTCAGTATTAAGCCAGTTTTAAGCTGCAGTATGACACAATTTAAAGAGCACAGAAAGATATCCTGACTGTGGTACCCCTTTAAAGTATCATTTTGTTGCTTCATAGGTCAGCTGTTTTTGCTTGGCTAAACAGAACCTTAATGCTTCAAAAGATCAGCACCTCTAAGCTGAGAATGACAAGATTGACTTTTGTATTTAATTTCTGAGCAGAAACAGGATTTTAGATTATGCTTTTATTCAGTAAGAAAAAAGGCCCCAAAGCATTTCACAATTAGGAAAATTAATTTCAAATCGGCATTTCTCAGGTTGTAATTACTAACAGTTAGTAGATTTGTCTATGCTCTTGTAAAACTTTTTAATGATAAACTTCATGCTTCTGAAAACTTTCTTTGTTCCACAGAATTTTTAATAAGCAAATGTTGCATTTTCTTTATTTTTTTTTTTTTTTAATCCTAGCTCTTTTCTGTTTCTTTTACATATTGTCTACCATTACTGTTACAACATCTTTCAGGAAGTTGCTAAGTATGAAGGAGTTGCTAAGGAAGAATTAATTCAGAACTGCTCATGTTATCAGCGCCGACCACAGCTGTATATACTCCAGTTAACACCTCATTTGCAATGGAGACAGTTTCCTGCAAGCCATGGTTAGTTAGTCTCATTTTATTTTTTGGTTAAGCTGTAAATCCACAAAACAAAGTCGTTTTTGTGCATACCTAGAGTAAAATAATAGATTAAGCATAATTAAAGAAGGATTCATATAAGTGTTTGTTCCCTTACACTATTTTTCAATTATTTCTCATTATAACTCAATTTAAGAGTGCAATATAGACGTAATTAAGTAAGATTGTCATTTATTCAGTTCATACAAAAACTGAAAGAGAGAAGCTTTTAATCGACTAGCTAATGCTGGAGAGAATTATAGCTATAATCTGCACTGAAATGAAAAAGCAGCAACTTTATCAGAAGATTTTGATTAATTGGCTGTTAAAAATGCCTATTATCCTATGCATAGCATTAAATGTGCCCATTATGATTTATCAAATTCTCTATCTGTGTGTACATTCAGACTCTGAATGATTAGGTGAGAAGTTTTTAATAAATGTCTTATAAATTGTATATAGGCTATGCAATATAACCTCATTAGAAATCTTCATCGTTTTTCCCCTGATTTGATCTATATAATTACTTTATTGGGTGAGCTCATTGTGGTAATGTTTTAGAAAGGTTTCCATTAGTTTTGGGACATGCAATTGCCTAAATAAACCAGTGAAGCTCAACTAGATGTAGATGTCACTGATCAGAATCGTTGATCAAAGAGAACTTGTTTATATTACAGACATAGGATGTCCTCCCTCACACACAGGCACACTTTATTTATGTGGCAGCAAAGTAAGCTCTGCAAAGGATGTCTTTGGTTATTTGCCAGACTCTGGGCTGCACATAACTTTTAGGAATGAAAAGCATTCATAATAGCATTCATGTGTTAGTCCTATCCATCAGGTACTCTTTTTATAGTGGGAAGTAAAGTTATTAATTTCGGTTTGTGATTACAATCAGTTATAAATTATCAATAATCATGGTGAAAAATGAGAATAAAATAATAATTTGCAAGCAAGCTAGAGTCAACCACATTACTCCAATACTCTTTGCTTTTTCTCCTGGCTCTCCAAAAATCTCAAGGCTTTTCCAAGCTTCCTTCAAGATCATGCCCTCTTCTCTACCCAAGGATGATGCATGATGTAGGATGATTCTATGATCCATCCCACATGAGTCACAGACACTCACATATGTATTCTGCCCAGACCTATGGCCACTTTGACACCTGGTTCCCAGGCTGCTTGTCCTGCTTAATGGCTAGTCTGGGTGGATATTCAGTAGCAATCACACACTCACATACATACCGTCACATGTTCCAGCTGCTGGCACCCCAGACATACAGGGTCCTATGACCCATGATTGCAGCTCTCAGACACCCGTACATACACATGATCACAAAACAGAGATCCTCTCCCCCAGGAAGATGGTCAGAAATTGAGTTTAATGAAAAGATGTGACAGACTGCATTGACCAGACATGGAACATGGCCAGACAAGCATACTGACCAGCAACTTGTTTGTAGACCACCAAACCCTTTTATGCCCCAATCCCTCTATTTTCCAATTCTTGCTGCTCCCCAAACCACCCTGATCCCTCCCTTTCCCCACCTTTATTTTCTCCCCTAAACGTCCTGTAATAACTCTTGTATAATCCCAAAATGCTATTCCTGACGCCTCATAATATGTCCCATGCACCCTAGGCAGTAACCCCGCTCAGTCTGTAAGATTCTCCAGCTACTTGTTCCTCTTTTGCTAAGGTGCTGGGTAAGACCTCCGGCCCATGGGGCTGATGACCCTCCTTTGACAGACCTGGGAGCAGCTGAGGCAGGGTGTTATTTTGCTGACTGGGTAACGGGTTTCTCCCCCATGCTGTTTTGCCTCCTCTGGGATCCTTGCTGTATGTGGAACAAGACTTTTATCACATAAACTAACAATATGTGGAGGGTCAAGCAAAAACATAATGTCATGATACAGTGAGCAGCTTTACAAGAAATTTTTTTATCTCCATGCCTTTTCGACTATGAAATTATAGGAAAAGACTGTCTAGACGTGTCTACCCTAAATTGAAGGCGGGCTGAACTAGAGATTTAAAGAACTAAGACATACTTGAGCAGATAAAATAGCTCTTTTGTACGCATATATTTTTAATACTTTTTTTCAGTTTTTATATATGCTTTTAGTGGTCCACATCAGCATTCCCAAAGGCCTTCCAGCTAAGTGGGGTGGGCACTGATTTTAACCAAACCTTTCTGATGCTGAAAAATCTTGGCCAAAGATTGCCTTTTGGCTTCCAGTACAAGCTGCTTCCTACCACTAGGGCTCAGCAGTGTTGCAACAATAGTCTTAACCCCAGGCATCCCATCTTGTTATGATTCCAGATCTTCCTATTAACATAATAATTTTTTTTCATCCGAAAACATACACCATAAAATGTATTGAGAAGGAGTTGTGATTGAAGCACTTGGCCTTTCCTATTAGATGATTAATTTTAACAGTATGTGAGCAATAGGATATATTTCCTGCTAGAAGCTCAGCAAGCACCGTATAAAATCATTAGTTCATCTAGGGTGCAAGGAAAAATACCTTCTTATGCATGTCAAACAGCAGCTTGAAAATGAGAACATACTCCTTATTCTCGTAAGAAAAAGTAATTTTTTCTGCAAGAAAGTGAATAACTGGTGAGGAATGCTTGCACATATTAGAAAACATGTACTGCAAAATCATGAGCTTCTTATGAAATACAAACCATTTGACATCATTTACAAAGAACAGAGCACGGGCAAACACAGTTTAAATGTGTGTGGTTTTATTTAGATTACACAATTCTGCATTCACCTTGCCCTGTTCCTTTACTAACCTAATTTCCATCTCTACCTGCTGTCTTTGTGCATCTGCCTCTCAATTAAACCTCACACCTGCAGTGGCTTCAGTTTACTGACCACAGCCATTAACCCTTTCCAATATAGCTCAGTTAATCAAGTTCTTGTGTGACTTAGAAATGAAGGGAAAAAAAAAGGAAAAAGTTTCTTTTGTTACATATATTCATGGTAGACAACATGCTTTGTTTACAAAATGATTTCCCAAATACATTTACTGTTTAACAATTCCATAGCAAGATATAAAACATTATTTTGTGTGATGACACATCCTTAAAATTATGGCTGTCATTGTTATCCCACTAGTGACATAGAGAGATAAAGTGAGCACACATATCTACAGATTGAGATTGAGGAGTTGCTTTTCTTGAGAACTAGTTCTTAACATTTACTACTTTTGACTGAGCAAATAGGGAAAGCCCTAAGTTTTTAACACAGGAAGGGTGCGATGGGATATATTTTTTTGAAAGACACAGTCTTTTTGAGGGATTTTAATATAACTACACAGAGTACAGCCAGAACAGCTTTGGATTCTGTTGGAAGAGGTGTGTAACTAGTTTAAACAACAGGTTTAAAATACGTAGTGCCACTTCAAATCTGAGTCAGAGTTAGACAGTTTGGCTTTCATCCTCACTGTAGGCACTCTAGACTGTACTCAGACAAAAGAAACATCATTATGGCTAAAATACTGAGGCTATGGAAGAGCATTGATATCAAAGTCATTCTGGAGCTGTGTTGTTTTTCTCCAAAATTTGAAAAATTCCTGTTACATGTTGCAAGATTAGGACTTTGCCCGGTGTTATTGTGAAGTTTCCCACTGTGAAGCAGGACAACTTGACAGTTAGCTGTTGCTCTTTTTCAAAGGGACCTGCTGTGATTTAGCATTCCTCTCTCAGCCTAATTGGTCAAACGCCAAATGTAAGGTGCTATATAAATGTAAAATATTATTGCAGTATACTCAACTTAATTGGGACAGATTTTTTATTGAATACCTCCCTGGTAACTAATTTAACCTGGTGATAGTAGATTGTAATGACTTCTTTTTAATTGGTTGATATTAGCATATGTTCTGCAGAACAGCTGTATGTACATATGAAGCTAATGCCAAGTAGTTAAACAGTACTTTGACAAAAATGAACTTTAAAGAAATAGGGTGGAATCCTGTACCCTTTAAACAAATGATGAATCGTGCTCTGTAGACCAAGATTGTACCCATAATTTTTGAGCACCTCGATTTTCTCAAATTAAAATGGAAAGATCTTTTATAGGGCATATGGGAGACTGTTTTCTGGAGAAGTCCAACTAAAGATCATGGAATTTACATACTTGCAATTTCAGGTCTACTCATCAGGATAAGATAAAGAAGTTAAGTGTTCTTTTCTGTTTGAAATTCATCAGACACCCTAGGTTCATTCACTCCAATAACACTTCTTCCCTTTGCATGCCTGTTACAATGCCTCCTCAGGTAGGTCTTCAGATCTGTAGGGGGGCCTACAGCGAGAAGTGCTAAGCTTCTCACAATTAATATGCTTTTCAAAAAGAAGGTGAGTCACAGCTGAGTTTCTCAGTGTGGTAGTTGGATGACAAAACTGATTTAAAAAGCTTTTGCCACATGCTGCACTTCATTGTTCACTCTAGTTGTGCTAGTATAATTGTGTATGGACCCCATTGTAAGCAAGGTTACTGAAATAATTGAAGTAAAAAGAAATCTGCAAAAGGAAAAGGTTGTTTTTAATAGAGATTAAGTCAGTCATCATCCCTGGAGTCCCATAAGTAGTTATATTGACACAGCTGGTCTGATGATGAATCGCAGTTCAGGCATGAGCAGTTTTGTATGGCTTTGCTGTCAAAGCCACCCTATCGTGAATCAGTAGCCTGAAGGACAACACAGTAAACTGCTCCTGAGTGCTCCTAGATGCTAGTTATCAGTTTATGGATGAGATGAGAATGAATTACTTAACGGAAGGTGACAGACACCCGTAAATGCTATGATGACTGCTGATTGGTGCTGACTTTTAGGAGAGGAAAAAGCATGTTGCAGTAATTTCGGCTCTGGATTCAGCTAGGAGGCAGAACTACTGATGTTTGCTTCTTAGCTCAGAGCAGGACTAGCTGAAGTTTTCCTCTCCAGTTCCATCTAAAGGAGAGTCAACAGCATATACTTTCATCTGGACAGGCTGGATCGGTGGGCTGAGGCCAATTGTATGAATTTCAACAAGGCTCAGTGCGGGGTCCTGCACTTGGGTCACAACAACCTCAGGCAACGCTACAGGCTTGGGGAGGAGTGGCTGCAAAGCTGCCCTGCAGAAAAGGACCTGGGGGTGTTGGTTCACAGCCGCCTGAACATGAGCCAGCAGTGTGCCCAGGTGGCCAGGAAGGCCAATAACATCCTGGCTTGTATCAGGAATAGCATGGCCAGCAGGACTGGGGAAGTGATTGTCCCCCTGTACTTGGCACTGGTGAGGCCGCACCTCAAATGCTGTGTTCAGTTTTGGGCCCCTGACTACAAGAAGGCCATTGAGGTGCTGGAGTGTGTCCAAAGAAGGGGAAGGAAGCTGGTGAAAGGTTTAGAGCACAAGTCTTACGAGGAGTGGCTGAGGGAGCTGGGGTTGTTTAGCCTGGAGAAGAGGAGGCTGAGGGGAGACCTTATTGCTCTCTACAACTACCTGAGAGGAGGTTGTAGCTAGATGGGGGTGAGTCTGTTTTCCAAAGTAACAAGTGATAGGACTAGAGGAAATGGCCTTTAAGTTGCGCCAGGGTGGGTTTAGGTTGGCTATTAGGAAAAACTTCTTCACTGAAAGAGTAGTCAGGCACTGGAACAGGCTGCCCAGGGAAGTGGTTGAGCGTCCGTCCCTGGAGGTATTTAAAAAATGTATAGATGTGGTGCTTAGGGACGTGGTTTAGTGGTGGACTTGGTAGCGCTAGGTTAACATTTGGACTTGATGATCTTAAAGGTCTTTTCCAACCTAAACAATTCTATGATTCTATGATTCTATAACTGAAACCAGAATGTTCCTGGCTCCCAGAAATCCTTGGTAAGAAGGATAAGACTCCAAAGGTGGAGTTAGTATTAGCTTTGGGGGTGTTAACTACCATGTCCTATGTGAGACCTGCCTCTCTGGTTGCATGACTGGCAAATCAGTAGTCTCGGTGAGTCAAGTTTTAAGCTTAAACCCAGTCTGAGTAAAGTGTGCACTTAACCCCTGATTGTCAGTTGCAGTGTCAAAAATGATTGCAATTAGTTGGTATAAGTATCCTCCACAGCCTGTCCTTTCCCCAGTTTCTGTCTACTGTTGATATGTGTCTGCTCTTGACAGGTGAACTCATCAGGGCAAGGACCATCCCTTTGTGTGGAAGAATGAGCACATTGTGAGTCTTGCTATGAGCAAAGAAGGCTGGGTTTTTGCAAAAGTCACAGCTCCTTAACAGCTTCCACAGGGAACTACTAGCTGGGAGAGAGCAGAAGGAAGTGTTGGAGATAGACTTACCTGAAATTATGGTCATATATTTGGCAGTTAAATGACAGTTATCAGACCTGAACTCTTTAAACAGTCTGATTCATAAACAGACAATATTTATTTGGTCTTCTTCCTATCATGTTAGCTTGGATGGAAATGCATAATTGCATAAGGTTTCTTGTAATTAACACAGTAAATCAAACATTACAAACAAGAATTTCTTCTCAATTTCTATTTACAAATACATGTACTTCTTCAGGCATGTTCTGGTTTCCTTTTTTAAATGCTGATTGAGATTCATAATACAGAAAAAGATAACTAAGAAAAATCCTCAAGTCAACAGTTTTGAAGTATTGAGCACTTTTGGTTTGAGATTATCTCCACTGTGAAATGATTCTGCAGCTAAAATGAAATTTAAATACTGAAAGGTCTGATAATAATAGGTTTCTGAATGAAAATGGTCTTATAAGAAATGTAAAATAAAATTGTATTCATTACTCTGGGGACAGTTTTACCACCTCCTGAATTGTTTTCACTGTATACATATTTCTCTGGCATATTGAGCCTGCTCAGCACACACAGAATACAAAATGCCTGTGTTATTTAAAAGACATGTATTGCCATAGTCTACTTTTGTTATTAATTAATTTTCCACTTTTCTGGTCAGGAAATGGCCATTTCCTGGTCAGGAAATGATTTGATTCTCAGTTCTATAAAGAAATCATAACCCCACACTTTCATGTGCAGTACAGTCAAAGTTAAATCTTATCTATCAGGTGCTTTTCCTTACCTTCTTTTTCAAGTAATTATTAATGGGTTTCAAGGTCTTAAGGGAGTCTAGGTGCTTGTGCACACAAATTTAGAACACAGATATTTAGTGAAATATCTCTGACAAACACTGCCAATTCTGGATTTATGTAGGACCTTGATCAATGAGAAATCTGTAGATTTCATTTGAATATCATCTCTGTTCTACATAGGTTGAGACTTTCTTTTCCTGCACTTGTCTGTTTTACTGGCAATAAATTATATTTTTGGTGCCAGTAATAATTTTGCTCAATATAAAGTATGTGATTGGCCTTCTTGTTAGTGAGTATTTCAAATTATTCTCTCTCTGTAAAAAGAATGCATTTATCCGTATGTGTCTGTTTGCATTTTTCGGATTTTTTCATTCCATTCTTTGTTGCTTTTTGTGCTTCTTTTTCTCTATGGGCAATATTACCATTGTCTCTGTGTGAGTGGAGGTGATCCCTAGGGAGGCATCAATAATGTGATTCTTCATGTCGTCTCTCATGCTTTTGTACCAACACTTGGGAAATGAAACAAAACAGGGTTTCTGATCATTTCAAACTGAGAGCTAGCAGCTGAGGAAATAATTATTGTCACTCTGCTTATTGGCAGAATCATTTTTCCTGTAACTTTCTTTGTCCTTGATTTTAGAAAGGATCAGAAGTGTGTGAACTTCTCTACCTTCATGTCCCCATACCAGAACTGAATAAAAAAGATGCATTAATCAAGTGAAGAAAGCAAAAGAGCTGGAAACAGAAGCCAGATGAATAGTAATGATGAATAAAATACTTTTTTTTTTTTTTTCTTTTTAAACACGGTCAATGACTGACAAAACACCATATCAAGGGAAAAAAATACTTCTTCTCACTGCTTATTCTTCCTATCCAAGTCTGGAGACTTTTCTTCTGGAGCTATATTGTCATTTGATGTACTGTATTGGGCTCAGGAATAATTGGATGGAATTAGAAGGCCTTGTTTACATAGACAATCACCTGGGCAATGACAATGATGAATGGTGAAAGCAAGCAACTGCAATGGTATTTTTTTGTGGAATGGAGTCAAATTACCGTGGTTTGAGGTTGTCTACTGGATTTAAGCTTCTCAAGACAGATGAAAAGGAATGACAATTTTGTAGATATTGAAGAGATTTAGGGTTGAAACTTGCATTTAATTGCACTGTGATTGCAGTAGATCATTATTTATGTGACTTAGTATCTCTAATTTCTCTGGAAGGGTGCATGTGGCCAGGGCACTACTAATGCCATTCTAATTCAGTTTAGCTTTCTTGAATTTTCCTGTGGGCAGCCATCTAAAATGTCAGGTGCTTTCTTTTCCTGTTTCATCTCAATAATGATTGGAAACTAGAATGTAATGTGCCTCTCTTGCTTTGAGAAAAAAGCTTGAAGAATATTTTAGCAGTTCCAATATTTTACCTTTTTTCTGTTCTTTTCTGAACTGATTTTTCTTTCAACAGCTTTTCTGCCTTTGATACACTGTTAGGTCACCTTGTTATATTAAAGACTGTAGAAGGGGTCCTCAGTCCTGTTTTTTAAAAAAGGAACCACTGGAATATGTAGCAGCGGGCATGGAATCTCTACCATCTAAATATCTAAAAAATTGGAATAATTTCCCCTAGCAACATTTTTATCATGTAAATGTTCTCATTACAATAACACTTTCTTTTTTGTTGGTTTTATTTGACTATTAACATACTATATAGGAAGTCTATGTACAAGACATTGGAACATGCAAGGATTAGTATAAAAATTTGGATGGTCTTGATGCATCAGACAACTGCATAAATGTGACTATTCTTCTGAATTTGATCTTCAGTTACAAGTGGTTGCCAATTTTTATTGTGCTTTTTGATTATTTCATCTTCCTTAAAACTACATATGTAACCTTGTTACAGGTTATGTATGTGAAACCTGGTGTTTCTTTAGTCAATATTCTAAAGAGAATGGGCACACTGGACCATAGAAGGTGATAGTTTAGAGAATTTTAAACATCCTGTTCAGTTTAATGCCTCGTATAGCTCTATTGATTTCAGTTAGGATGAATCTTACCTGCTCAATCCACCTCAGTGTGATTAACTGGTAAAGAAGAAGAGCAGAAAACTCATCAGAGACCTGATCCTTCATATTCACTATGTGAATTGTAGCTTATAAGTTTACCTGGAGCATCACTGGTTTCCATGAGACCATATAGCACAACTGCTTCCATATGTGGACCCATTTATGGGAGCAAAAGCCAGAGTGGTTTGTTCTGTGAATAACAACAGAAATTCTAAGGTAAATGCTGTGACCTACCTTTCTGAGAGAATATTTGTGGGCAAATATCAAACATGGAAACTGCAACTATGAGTAATTTCTGTTTGAGAGCTACTTAAGGCTTTTGAGTGTGTTTGGCTTGACTTCCTATGTAAAATAGTCTTAGCGTTTTCTTCTAGTATTCCAGCATCAAGGCTAAGAACAAGTGGTTGCACCAAACATATTTTTCTCATAAAAAGATTTCAATCTTCCTCGAAAGTGATAAGTTATTTATCTTACCCTTTGACAAGTTTGTTTCAGTGGTGGATTGGTCTCTTTATCTTAATTAAATTTAAAATGTCACATATTTAATTTCCTCTTCCTGTAGTTTCAGCTAAACCATTGCCTGGTAGATCAATATTAAAATAATTTCCATTGGTTTGAAATAGAATGTTAGTGTAATGCTACTGGAGGTAGTAGAGAGTAGGAATATACTTGTAATAATAGATCAAGTTGTGGTTGCCAGAGAAATCAAATAAATGGCAACATAGATTACAATCAGTTGTCACAAAACTGAAAAATGACCAATATTAGAATTTTGCATTCTCATTCTTCTAAGATTTAAAAAACTTCTGTCAGTAATGATGTAGTGCATTGCTGCTTTTTGTTAAGGGCCTTATAAATCTGATTAATGACGCTTCCATGAAATAACAAGCAAGCGTTAAAAACTGATTCTTCCCCTTTTATTTTTTTTGATACTGACATTTGGTGTTGATCGAAGCAAAAAGTATATTTCATCTTCTAAATATGTGTAATGCAATGAATTTTAGTAAACAACAGCTATACACAGCCATTGATTATTTCTTTACTTATGCATAACATATGTACTGTGTATCCAGAATATCTGCTATATTTGCTTTCAGAATGATTAATTCAATGTCTATTGAAAATTAGATATTTTTCAAATAAAAGCACTTTCATTACTTTCCTGTGAAAGGGCTGGTGCTCACACTATTATTATTTTGTTGTTGTTGTTGTTATCTTTTCTTTCTAGACTGCTATAAATGACCTGGAAACATCAGAGCCTTTGTCCTGCTGTCTGTAGAAACAATTTAATTTGTACAGCAGGCTATCGCAACCTTCAAGTGGCACATATAAGAAAAAGTAGAAGCTTCCCTCTTACATCAACATGATGTATTCCAGCCTTAAAAATTTTATTTTTTCAAGCTTCAATTCAATGGCTAAAAATGTATCAAGATTTTTTTTTTTTTAAAGGAACATTTGAGAGCTGGGGGTCCTAATTCAATGAACCTATAAAGATTCAGAAAAGTTCATGGTCGAAACACATACATGTTTACTGAAAGTACATTTAGTTCATGGCATCCAAGTAAACAAATTTTCTTACTGCCTAAGATTATATTTATAGAACAAATGAGACCAGAGGTCTTAACCACTGATGAAAGTCTGCTGAAGATGGGTTCTGCTTTCCTTGACATGAAAAAACAGAGGTGCTGATATTAAATGAACCATTGTTAGGGTCACCGTCATCTTTCACAGGTACTACAAGTGTGTTTGTGCACTTCACCTTCATCAATGCCTAGATGCAACTATTTATTTATACAGTTCATCAACTATATATAGTGTTTAATTAAGTCAAGAATGACTGAAAATATGTTCTCTTCTTACATTTATTTGGACCGCTTTTTTGGTCATTGACTAAGCAATGGATGTCTGATTTCTGCCTTAGAAAAAATATTTAAGCCTTAGAACACCTTAACTTTCAGCAGAATTACACAGATTATGCTATACAGACTTAAAAAGAAGATCCTTTAAAAAGACACAGCCACTGGAGAAGGTGGCCTTCTGTGTATGTTCTTAATACGATACTTTATTGGTAGAACACATCAAACATAGGGCAGTCCCAGACTCAGTCCCTTCTTCTGCCTCAGAACTGAAAATTAACTCTGTGAGGCCATGAAAGTACCTTAACCTAACAATTAGTTGGGTATTTTGTGGGTTGGAGGTACCCAGTACTTCTCTTTAGACTGTCCACTTTGGATGGCATACTTGAATGCTCGTTACAGTTTAGTTAAGGTGTGAAGAGTAAGGGTGAAACCATAAATACACTGTGATGGTGTATGGGGTGTTGGTGCCCAGGTGCTGGCAGCGGGCGGCTGCAGAGCAGCCTCTGAGGAGAGGCCTGGGCTGCCCCATGCTGGACACAGCTGGTTCCAGCTGGGACCCACCGCAGGGCACAGCTGAGCCCCTCCGCCAAGCAGGTGGGGCCTCTGGGAAAACATGTTTAAGAAAGGGCAAAATGCTGCAGAAGCAATGAGTAAGGAAAAAGGTGAGAAACAGCCCTGTGAGCACCAAGGCTAGAGAAAAAGCAGGCGGAAGAGGCGCTCCAGGCACCAGACCAGAAATTCCCCTGCAGCCCATAGAGAGATCGTGGTGGAGCATATATATACTCTTCAGCCTGTGGTGGACCCTGTGCTGGAGCAGGTGGATGTTTCCTGAAGGGGCTGAGGCCCATGGAGAGCCCACGCTGGAGCAGGTTCATCCTGAAGGACTGCAGCCCATGCTAGAGAATGGGAAAAGTGTGAGGAGGAAAGAGCAGCAGAGAACTGTTTTGGACTGACGCCATTTCCCATCCCCCCTCCAGGCAAAGTTAGCAGAGTTGGAAATGAAGGAATGAAGTTGAGCCTGGTAAGAAGTGGGGAGGGGCGGAGATTGAAGGAAAGATGTTTTAGTTTTTGTTTTTTTGCCATCAAAGTCTATTTTTAATTGACAAAAAATTAAATTAATTTTTCCCCGAGTCAAGTCTGTTTTGCCCATGACAATGGGCAACAGTAAATGAACTCCTTGTCTTTGTCTGAACCCATGAGTTTTTCCATCTTAATTTCTCCTGTTGAGAAGGGGGAGAGAGAGTGGGTTGGTGAGCATCTGGCAGCCAGCCAAGGTCAACCCACCACAGATGGTTATGTCATTTAGGTCAAAGGGTTTCATTTACTGCTCTACAGAGCACTTATACAAAGTTATTTGGTTCTCAGAAACTTTGGTGGCAATACATTTTGGTTTTCCTTTTGGAATTTATTTGTTTATTTGCTTTTTTGGAATTTGCTTTGGCCTGAATAGGACAGGTATACCCGTTAAAAAAAAAAAAAATCTGGGGAGCTAGATATGCTGACTTTTTCTATGCTGTTAAAAATTTTCATGAAATATGAATTTCTCTAGACCTTACTAGGCTGTGCTCTGCAGCAGATCTCATTCACCTGGATTTTTGTGAGAATTTCCTGAATGTAAATTATTTCAGAGAGAATATTATGGGTTGAGTGAACTGGAATTTTCCAGTGAAACTTTGGCTTGATCTCCAGTGCTTATGTAATTAGCTTAATCCCAAACTTGTCATAGACTTGACATGTTTACCCATATTAAGTTAATTTATATGGGTAACGCTCGCACACCACCTCTGAACCAGCAGACAGTAACTGGCTGCTGAGAGGCACAGAGGATGAATGACTTGAACAGTTTTTTGAACTGCTTCTCAGCTGTTTCCTGGCTCTGTGAGCACTTACAGTCCATTTCATGGCAAAATTAAACATTAGTTCAAACTGTCACTGGAGGTAGTTTGAGAAAACATGCTTGACTTTGCTTTGAAACAGTCACTTACAGCTAAGAGGGATCTTGCTGCCTCTCAGCTGCTAGCTGGCGCTGGGTAATTGAGACAGTTTTTAATTACATGAGTACCTTTGCTTCACTCTGTACCAGTATAAATCACCCCTTTCTTGTTCCAGCCCAAGCTGCTTCAGAGGAGAAGCACCCCCATGACCAGGCACCTGTCCCCATTGGGGTTCAGCTGCTCCTCAGAGGTGTCCAGCACACGGTGGTAGGGTTTGTGTGGTGCTGTACACTCCCTCCTTGCCTTTGTGGAACAAACCATGAGTGGAGAAAGTCAGAGGAGGCTCACATAGACACTGGCCTCCCCAGAGGGGTCACAAACTAACAGTGGTAGTTTCCTTTGGGCTGAAGCTGATGGCAGATGGTGTAAACGCTCCTCCCAGGGGCTCTGCAGTTGGTTTGTGCTGGAGCTTGTCAGAGCAGTACCATTAACACAGCCTATTACTGACTGAGTCTCACTTAAGAGGTAGTTACTAACAGCTGAGAAATAAACAGCTTCCTAAGCTGCTTCTCAGCTGAAGTCTCGGGTGTACAGCCTTCTTTTGCATTCATGGGTACACACGAAGAACAAGGATGGCAAGCTCTGTCACAAGGCCTGAGTACTGATGTGATTTTCCTTGCTATCTACTTAACTCACAGTTACCTTGAGCTAGTGCATTTGCTGCTTTGATAGTTGGGAAATTGAGTCTCAAGTGTGGGTAGGTGCGTGGGTCTTGTTCTAGATAATATTCTGACCCAGGTCAAGTCTTGTGTCTAACTGCTGAATGCACACTGGACAAAGGCTGAAGATATGTGATTTGGACCTTAGAAAAAATACTTTATCAAAGATAATTATCAGAGGAAAAACCTACAGCCCATGTCTTTCTCCTTTTCAGTGACACTCTCTTCTATTTTGAGGTGCCCCATGTATTATGAAAGGAGCCTACAGACTCCTGAGCGTGAGATATCCCTTCCTGAGACACATGTATTTTCTATTCTGTTGTTCCATAAGAATGTTCCTCCATGTTCATACTACCAGTGAGGGATCCAGCCAAACCATGAAATCTGGCACTTTTTCGCAGAATAAACTGGTACATTTCCATGAGTCTGAACTGCATGAGCCTTACAGAGTATGGTCCTCTCTAATAGACAAGTCTGAAGTTAAACTCATACAAAATGGCAGCAGGCTTACTGAGCCCAGACAGAATTGCCTTGAACATTGCAACCACACTTTTTAGAAAAGTGTAAAAGAGGGCCAAATTATTTAGAGATGATGGATATGCAGGATTAGGCTACAGATTATATTTATGTTTGCCTGCCTCTTTGGGGTTAGATTCAGCTGATTTTCTTTGGAGAGAAGAGAAAGACAAAAATAACTGTTACATAATAATCCTCTTTTAAGCATTGAGAGATGTGCGCCATGTGCATTAATATACCAAAAGAAAAACTTTGCATAGTCCAGGAGTTTCAGAATATAATGTTAATTCTAGAAAATAATTAAATCTATGAGCACAGACATATAGATGAAACTCTAGTTGTGAGTGTTTGGATAGTGGATGATAGGAACATCAGCTAAATCTTTTTGTGTGAATCTGTATGTCTTGCAACGTATTCCATTACTGTTGCTGCTTTATTTGACAAGATACTGCTGATGGTCTTCCTCTGATAGCAGGCCACGGGAACATTACCTACATTTTTTGGAGAGGATTTCATGACACATCCCCTAACTAGCGCTTATATTGGTTTCCTTACAGCTCAGAATGTGCGCCCTTGCTCAGTTAGAAAGTTAATTCTCTGTTATCTCTTGGAGAGATGTGTGGTTGTCAGGTTAGATGAAGTGCACATTACATAGAATGGGGCTGCAATAGAAGACATAAGACCAATGAGTACGGGATTGGTGCCAATATTTCAGAAGTAAAGGTGCTTGGTAGAAAGTAAGGTTTGTCCTTCTGTTCTTATACCAAGAAAATTTCACTGTCATATTTCTCACTTTAAACAGTGAGAAAAGGAGTTTAGTTTTAGTTGTGCTGGACATTCGTCTTCGGTCTGTGTCATTGGGAACTCTGGTGCTTATCACCAGAGTTGTAAGTTTTGATAAGTTTAGTTTTAAGTTTTTGATAACATTAGCCAAAAGAAAAAAAGGTTAGTTTTGACCCACTGATCTAGAAATTTAAAAAAAAAAAAACAACAAAACAATTAATTAAATTTTCAAAATGGTTCAGCTAGGTTACATTTTTCAGACTTCTTATTTAAGTGAAAATTCTAAGATTTTCATGTCAAAATGAACACATTATTTATACACAGTTGTAACACAAAATTTTAAAATAACCTCATGTAATATTCACAGCCAGAGAAATGAAATATTTGCAATGAATTCACCTGTTTTTTCTTTCTTGTTGTTTTCCATTCTTTTTCTTTTCTTTTTGATCTGTAACAGGAAAACCTTTCTGAAGTTTTAAAATTTCTCATGATGGAGACCTAATTTTCAGTGGGCTCTTCTTAGAATTTCTTAAATTGAGTTTTTTCAATTTTTCACATGTTCAAACTAAAAAATTAGTTTTAATTTTTCTCATAACTTTTTGGGTGTGTCTTTTCAAACATCTCTAGCTCTCATTTAAGACCTAAGAAAACACTAATGAGAACAGGGGTTGAATATATTGAAAATAGGACACCTTTTGGGGTAGTATTAAAAAATAAGGAACTCAAAATCACTAGAAAGCCTAAACTTATTCTATATTTTGTGTACTGAAGTAGGCTAAGTTAAGTTACTAAATGATACACATAAGTCTGGTATACATTTTTGGGAAATCAACCAAGTAATACCATTGCAGTATATAAAAAGACAAAATGCAGTAGAAACACAGCCTGATGTAACAAAATAGACCCATTGCCTGATTCGGTTTCTCATGAATCAAACCAAAATACATTCTGCAAAGCTGCAGTGCCCTCCTAAGAAAACAGCAGTCACATTAAAAAAAAATATTTTGGTTCAATATACTTACCAGTTCGGTGGCTGTCCACTGTACATATTTATTAGTGTTTCAATTTATTTCAATGGCCTATACAAAGAAATAATATACAGGTAATGTTTTTCCCTCCCAGACTCCCTCCCGTGTCCCCAGTGGCACCCAGTCAGCCTCCTGCAGCAAAGCTCCCATTCATGCTGTTCTCTGCCATCAGCGTCCTTGTGAACACAGAGCCACAGAGTTTGAGTGTTTATCTGGCAGCTACACAGAAGGTGCTGCTGAAGCGTTATTTTAGAAACTCGCTACTCTATGGTATATAGAAATTTACAGGAATTTGAAAAAATTCCCAGCATAACACAGCTTATATAAATACTTTGATTGAAAACTTTCAGAACCAATTTCATTCTGAGGAAATGACTGTTCGTTTTTGTGTCTGTATATATGCTTTAATAGTCCTCTACTAAAACTTCTGACAGAGCATGAGATTATTTTCTGAAGAAGCTGAAAAATATTTACAGACAATTTGAAACCACTGATTGAATCTGAAGAGCTTGGAGAGGCTTGAAACAATTACACACTGTGATAAGAAAGGGATAAGCTTTTAGTATTACCAGGGAATGTGTAAATAAATAGTGAAGCAATTTAAAGGACATACTCTTTTAAAACATCTCACTAGAGCAACAAAACACATTTTGGGGGAGAGGGAGCATGCTTTTAATCTTTCTCAGCTAAGAGGCTGATTTTAGAGGAAGAGTTTTTTGTCCTGCAATGAATGCAGAGCAATCCTCCAAAATACTAGTACCAGAATCCAGGACCTTCTGCACTCCAGTATCAACCTCTACCATGGGATCTAAAGGATCCTGTTTGTGTAAGTCTGAACTGAATCACATTCTAAGTCTGCTGCTTGGGAAAAACAGCCAGTAGCTACCTCTGTTGACCAGCAGTTCTCAGAAGTTATATGTATTCCATGCAATATATTTTTTCCTTCTGACAAAGATGTGTTTGTGTTTCAGCTAGCAGTATTTCAAACATTGCTGTTTGTCCAGATATTATCTAGTTTCTTGTATTTTAAGAACAAAAAAGTAATAATAATAGTAATAATTTAGAAAAGCATGAGATAATTCTTTTAATAAACATTCAGCTTATTCAAGTGAAGGCTTGTTCCCAACACAATATGCAGAATTCAAGGATGTGACAAACAAGGCTGTGATAAGCTTTTCACAACTGAAAACTTAACCTGTTGCAAAATTAACCACATATTTGATTACCCAGAAGAACGAATACATTCTGCCATGTATTCTGGGAGGGGGGGAAGGTAATTAAAACAACATCTCATGTAATGCTTACCTGGTACATTTCTGATAATTCATCTGTAAAAGGTCAATGCACCATGTAGTACAATGTAGCTATAGGCATCTTCATTTAATTTTTCAATACCCTACTATACTGGAATTCATGACACCTTTAAGCTAAATGAAAGCACGGACATCTAATCATTGTTTGGAGAAAAACTGATAAATGAAGCTTGAAAATTGTCCAGGCCTTAAGATAGCAAAATAGTGTATTATCACTGATCTTGATGGGCAGCTGAGAAGATCAATAAGAAACATTATTAATATCAGCTGCAGAAGCAAACAAAGCTTGGACTTTTATTCATTCAAAGCCCTGAATAGTTTTGACTAGCCTTCCAGCTACTCTGATTTGGCTGTTTGCTCTAATCTCCAATGTCATTCAGACTTTTTTTCCATGTTTGCCCTTTTACCCTTTTTCATTGCTCTAACTTCTCCTCATTTCCTTTTTCCTCCTCTTTCATTCTAGCTTCAACTAGCTCTAAGTACCTTTCACCCTATTAAAAATGTGAATTAAAACATTGTTGCCAGCCATCAGATAATTTATTCTGTCTGCTTTTTCCTTCTGCCTTCCTGTGTTTGAATTGTTTTAGCTCACAGCACTTTCAGACAAAAACCCGTGTATTTCTCCAAGAAAAGGACCTAACATATTGGATCTCCGTGTTATGTTGATCTGTCGTTACAACCCTAAGAAGCATGATTAGCATCCATAATAATACTTGGTGTCAGCTTGAATCAAATACATTGCAGTCTGTGTTTGACATATGCTCATTTTATAAGTCCATAGGAATGAAATTGACCTTAAAGAGAAGACTATCACATAGGTACTAGAAAGCTGATATGTTAATAATTGAAAATGACTTATCTCAAAACTAACAATTATCTTATACATATAGCACAGAGCAGGATTTTTTTTATTCCATGCTAAGAGCTGCTTGTGTATATCTGTACACATACATGACACCTACATTTGAAAGTATAATTTCAGTGCCAACTAGATCACAAATTACATTCTCAAGACCTTTCAGTAGTAGAAGTTGACATAATATCTGCCAGGTATTATTCTGAACATGTATTTTGTGTTACAGAACAGGGGCATGTAACTAACTAGGTTACTAACTAGGTTACATACAAACTAAATCTGTTAAGAGTCCATCATCCAGCAATTCACTAAGGGTGTGGACATTATCCCACTGAAATGCATAGAAATTTCACCATGGGGTTTCAGTGGATGTGATGCTGTGAATAATGAGATGTTTCTGGGTTATAAACATTTCATTAGAAAATTTATATCATGCTGTCCTTTTATGAAGACTGCACTGTACACATTATGATGCAGACTGAAAAAGCATGTCACTATTTGAGACATAATAAAACCAACTAGTAGAGTATGTCTGTTTTGCATTTCTTTATCATGAAGCATGGGAGATGATAGAACTTCCCATCTAATGTAGGTGTTTCAATGGTCACTATGCCTGGAATTGCTGAGCATAGCATTCGTTCACGGATTTAGGCTGTATATTGTTATATGGCATAACAAGGACTGTGTTTGAGCAAATATGAGCCATTGTCTGGGAATGCCTGTAAGAAGAGCAGAATACAGACAGAACAATTCAGGAGATTTGGGTTTCTTTACAGTTTCCTTGGAGAGGTTTCCCCTGGGTTCTAATACCGATGATATGCTGAGTATGTTAATTCAATTTAGTACTACATCATTATTGGTGGAGGTAAAATAATGATGCATTAAATTCAGGCTAAACTATAATGGAAATCCTATATTCATTATATGTGTATTAAAACCAAGTGAGTTCATTTTACCACTAAAATAAATCCCAAAGAAATTCAGGAAACAATTATTAAACTGCTATTTTAAAGTGTCATCAGTTGAGTCAGTCTCTGTAACTAGAGAATGTCCTTGATCTCTTTCCAAAAGCAACCCATCTTTTAACCCTCCCAGAGGAAAAACACTTCAACATAAAGAAGTCTCCCCCTCTTTCAAAATAAAAGTATATTTAATATATAAAACATTTTTTTCTGTGAGGGTGACTGGGCACCGGCACATGTTGCCTAGAGGGGTTGTAGAATTTCCATCCTTGGAGATATTCAAGAGCTGTCTGAACATTGTCCTGGGCACTCTGCTCAGCAGGTGGACTGGACAAGATGACCTCCAGAGGCCTCTTCCAATCTCAGCCATTCTGTGATTAAATGATGTTACATTTTGGTGTTGGAATCACCTTCCTATTTTCTCTCAAAATTCTCAGGAAATATGTATTGCTCATTGTGCAATGGCAAGTAATCCATAGCTGTAGATGGTGAGAAGAAAGGATTTGGGGACATACCAGCTGCTGGTAACATCCAAACTGGAGTCAGTACTCATGCTTCCGAAAATGCTTTCTGCTATTAGACTGGGAGAATTACTATATTATTTGAAAGAAGATCTGCTGTAGGTATTTTTTTAGAAAGATGTTAATAACTGAGGATGTTTCACTGTGACTTCATTCATGTAAACATCGTTAGCATGAGAAAATTTAATTTTTACCATAGATTATTCTTCTACTATATTAAGATCTTAAAATATTAATCAATGTTATCTTCTGCTATTTCTATATGAGTATACAGGAAAAATTATGAAATAGAGTGTGGGAGATTTAAGAAAGATGCTTTCTGTATATGGTTTCATACAACAGTCAGTCTGACACTTATTATGTATAAGCTCCTGCTATATCTGACATTTATTGGGCCAAATCTTCACTTTGATATCCAAGAGAAACAGTTATTATAAAGAATTCTGTTTCAAAATCTATTTTGCATATGCCAGTTTCTATTTAAAAAGTTCTTTCTGGCTAAATCAAAGCTGCTTCTCTGGCACGCTGAAAAGCACCCCTCTAAGCAGCACGTCTCTGCCAGATTTCAGCTTCCTAGCCCCAGCTACTTCTGTGCTAGATCTGTTTGCAAAAAGTGGCAGTGAAATATATGATGACAAAAGCGTTTTGTTCAATAATTGTAATTTCATTCAGTCTGAACTGTTTCAACTCCTCCTTCTCATGTCCACAAAATTTTCCTTGACCAGATACCAGCTATTGATATTTGGATAGGAGACAGAGAAAGGCTCAGAAAAGATTAGTAGAGGAAATGTCAGGCAGCCTTTACTTTTCTAGAAATATTTGCATTGAAAATAGGTGAGTACAAAATATATGCAATGTCTATGGTGCCTCTTTTTCCAAAATGAAGACTTGGTGCTATAGCCACCTTTTCCTCCAGATGGAAGGACAACACAGACTCTTCAGAAGCATCTCAGCTAATTCATAAATACACATAAAAAGTTCCTAGTTGCTGACCAGTGATCTACTTTCTTTCCCAATGCACACAACTTTTCAGAGGTGAAAAACTCCCAAGCGAGTGAGGTCTTGCTCTGCTTGGAAAACTGACAGGAGATAGCAGGGTCTTTATACCTAAACTAGTAGTGTAGGCTACGGTTCTGGATCTAGGTGAGTGCTGTTGTCTGTACTGGAGCTGATTTGATCTAGGTGTGCACTAGCCTCTTCCCACTCCTTGAGAGAGAAGGAAGGAAAGGCAGTGGTATGAGAAGACAATGCACTGCACTCTAGGCATGAGTCTCATCTGGAGAAACAGGGCACTGGGATCCCGGAGAGCTGCACCAAGAGCAAGCTCTGGTACAGCATCTGTTTGACTTAGCCTGACAGCTTGAAAAACCTGCTGCTGTAAGCATAGGAAACTTTTCATATGCAGAAGTGTTATGACTCTTATTTCATTCTCCAAATCACACCCTGATTCAGGTTAGATTTATTGGTTTTGCTTTGTTTCCTTTTGTTTTAAGAACCATCTGGTAGGTCTAAAAGAATTCAAAAAGTCTAGTAAGTGTGCTCCATTATTTGAATTTCAACATCTGGCCTATTTTAGCCCAGAATATGCTGTAATGTGAGAGAGACCAACTGATGTCCAGACAATAATGAAAAAAGCTCTGGCTACTTAAATATCACTGATAATGAAGCTGGGGGACTGTTGTATGCTGTTTCTGCTAGGTGGACAACAGCTGCCAAGTCAGGGTTCAATGAATTATATAAAGCAAATAAACCTTTCATATGGTCAGATTGTTGTTTATTTTGTCAAGTTACTGGATTGGGTAAACTTTTGTCTTTTTTTTAGTAGGTTCTCTATCATTTTCCCATTTCATAGTGTGTTGTTATGGAAACATTTGTCATTGGCATGAGTCAAGCTTAGTCATAGCCACATGAGCAAAATAAAACTGGCTTATATATTAGTTGAACATTTACGTAAAGATTTGGGAGCTAATAAATATTTTTACGATATTTGTGGCTGTGCATATGTGTGTATGTACACAAATACATATACACAACTCATGAAGCTGTGATATCCAGTTTTTTATCCCCACAGGCTTGAAAGGAAGTTAAGGTATATGAGCTGTACTAAGAGAATACAGTAAAAACATTTGTCATGTGATCCTGTTGTATATTCTGTATGTCATACATTTCGAAGTGAGTTCTTTTTGGAGGTGTGCTAGGGTTGTGCTAAAATTTACAGGATATGTAAAAAGTACATAGTAATAATTATTTATACTTCATTTCCCATGTTGTCCTCTTTGTGGTATTTGTTGAGTGCATTTAAGAATAGTGAATACCTTTGTCACATTTCTTCATGCTGCTCATTCCTTCCACAAATCTAGAGCCACATGTTAGGCTGAATGAAGATAAAATCAGTACTATGGGAAGGTCTGTGGTGCAGGAAGGCAGAAGACCTTTTGCACCATTTTTGCATTACATAAACAAAGTCATTTTGTGTGATCTGAGGGCAGCTACGCAAGCTTTGAAATAAAAATATATAGAGACTACACATATTTAATGTTAAATTTGATGTTAAATATGTGTAGTCTGTGATATTTTTTTAAAATGTCCTTTAAAAGTCAATGAAAACTCCTTGATTATAACTGAATAAACACCCAGGCAAATGGTTACATGTATAATTAACCATAAAGAGCTACAAATGATAATATTTTCCTCTTTGGTCACCTAGAAAATAAAACATATGTAAATATGATAAAAAATGTTTATTTATAGATGAAATGGATTTGCATGGAGATATTGGCACAATTCCTGCAAGCATGTAATAAAAATAAAATGTGCTTTTTTATCTTTTTTTTTTTTTTTTTCAAGACTTTATGTTTAGGATAACTAGTTACTTTTTGATTTAGAAATCTTAACCTGAGATTCAACTCTATTCCATTCTGAATTGGACAAAATCTAAGAGAGATGAAACTGGGAATTCTTGTATAAAGCATCTTTCTATGTAAAAAATAATAGAGCTAGGAGCATGATGACTTACCAACAGCAGCATCAGCTTAACACCCAGATTAAATTAAAACGTGTTTTTGAATTGTAGCTCTGGCCATGAAGTTCCATTTATCTTTCTGATTGCCTAATTGTCTGATTTCTAAAATGCCATACATGGGAGAGCAGATCTGAATTTCTTGAAAGTAACAAATCTGGAACTGAGTTAGACTCATCTCACCTACCCTTAGCCAAGTAAAAGTACATTTTCAATACTAGCATAGCTGTCTAGACTGTCTTTATTGCTATGAGGGAGCAGAGTGGAGGGCTTCTTCCAAGAACAAGCAATGAAAACCCTCTTAGTTACCTAGTTATGGATGGGTTGAATTAATCACTTTCTTGTAGAGCTCATCTCTATACATTGACTATAAGTGGGTCTTAAACAATGAACATAAATAGCTACACTACTAGAATTGTACAGTAGGTAAGATGAATCTTACTTTACTCGTTTAGAAATTCCTATTTTTTGTTTGAGGCACTTCCTCAGCAAGAGATCAAAACATAATCACTGTTTTCCTCTGCTAATGAATTCTATGATGACTGCTGTATCAAACATTGTTTTCTACCTTACTTCAGTGTATTTGTTAGCTTTTTCATTCAAGACTTATGAAATGTAAGCTTAATGTATTTTCGTTAGGTCTCCATCATATCAAACTTTTGCTTTAATTTGTGCATTGCATCATTTCACAAATGTGTCATGCTTCATTCTTTTCAATGTTTTTTTCCTGACAGTTTATATTTTCTGGACTGTCTCTTTTCATAAGTTTTATATCTTTCCCAACTGCTTATAGTCTCTTGATGGTTCCCCTGATGCTTAGGAGGGTTTTCTCTACTGATTACATGATTCTCAAAATTATTCCTCTTTATTGGTATCATCACTTTTAGTTCAGCATCAGTTGTTTCTTCCTGTACCAATTGCAAGAATGTCATTTGATCCTCAATGGAGATTACAGGTAGGGTTTTCAGACTTGCTAAGCCTTGTCTTGTCTGTTCTCCCATTAATGACTGTGATAGACGCTCTTGACCCCTTCACCAGACCGGCGATGATGTGGTGCAGGCTCTGGAAGAGGTAAAGCTCCGAGCTGTAGATGGGCCATGAATTCCTCTAGTTTCAATCTGTTCTCTGAAAACCCACAAAGGAACAGAGTGATCCATTTTTCAAGGAACAAAGTTGTGGATACAAGGAGTCTCCTGCATACCTTTTCTGTTGCATGTAATTTGACTACAAGCCAACCACTTTATCCTATAAATATGACAGCCTGTGAGCCTTTTTGGAGTTTTCCCTGCTAGGCAGTGTGGCTGCATGGCTGTGATGTCCCCTTGAGCTGGGACACCTCTCAAGGTTGCTCCTCAAGGCAAAGAGACCTTTTACCAACCACAGATCTTTGGTAAGCAACTGATATTGAGCATAACCTTTTGTCTTGGTAACTTTGATTGCACGCTGAATTGATGCTAATGAAACATTATATAAACTTTGCATATATAATCCTTTAGACATAAACCGTTGACCACGTCTGGGACTAGGACTGGATCCAGCCGCTTCTAGACTCCTCTTTGAAGAAGGAGTTTAGAAAGCAAGGGGATCCTTTCTGAACCTCGTGACTCAATCGGAGGGTCTTCCTTACTTCCTTACTCTTTTTATTTCTTCCTTTAGACATAAAGTGTTGTCCAAGTCTGAGACTCAGATTGGACCTAGCCACACCTAAGGTCCATCAGGAGTTTAGAAAGCAAGGGGGACTACTCTGAACCTCGTGACACAACAGGAAGGTCTTCCTTACTCTTTCTATCTCTGGTCTCTCTGTGAATCATTCTAACTCGAGTGTAACTCAATTTTCCTTTGTATGATTCTTCCATGCAGTAATTAATAGGGTGAACCTTGCCATTGAACTTTGTTAAGTTGCACTTTTACAACATCATATTAAACCCACTTTTGCTAATACATTTGTCTGTGATTCCTTAAGCGTTCTAAATCACCCATTCACGACAATGACAATGATAAACGCTCCCTAACTTCGGAGGAACAGAATTAGGAGGAAGCTAAAGGCTTTCCTTCTGTGAAAAGCAATTCCTTTTTTTTTCTTTTTTTTTTTTACTCTTCTGAGATGTTTTAGACAAGATGCCACCCAAAATATCTCTGATCCTCTGAAACTTATGAACTTAGATAACAGTTTTGTATTTATTCTTATTTTTTTATTTTGTGAGAGGCAGAGGCAAAGCCATTTTGGCTGTAGAAAAAGCATACTACACCTGGGTTAGCTGGCTATTTGAATTGGGTTAACAGCTGCTTTACTTCAGTGAACAGCAAAACTATACCAGCAATTCATTTTGATCTGTGTCTAATTTAGTTAGTTTTATTTCTTCCATCTATGGGGAAATGTGATTGTTTTACGAAATTTAGGATACAGCCAGTGTTGGTTAGCTGTTGGTTGCTAACCAGCTGTTAGCTGGTTAGTTGCTTCACTGAAGCATTGCCTAGTTTCACGACTTTAGGGTCTGAATTAGAGAGACTGGAATGACATAATGTATTCCCAGCTATTTATGTGGCTCTTCAACCAGTTTTATTAGTACTGGCCTAATAAACATTGTAGTAGTGGTAGCTTGCTTTGAACAGTAAAATAAGTAAGTAAATAAATAAAAAGTTACAAGGATTTCCAGCAGAATTATGAAATAATTCTTTTTCCAATGACATAAAGATGGGACGGAATAAAACAGAATGATATCAATAAGCAAATATTTATAAACAATGTTTATAAAAAGGGGGTTTAAAATGCCTTATAAGTATTGAACTAGGTCTTTTTCTGTCACAGGTTTAAATTAACTTCAAATGAATTAAACAAGCTCATGCCAGTTTAAAGATCTGACTTGTCTGTAGGATTAGAATAGCTTGAGTACTTTTCTTTGTCATTGTGGACACAGTTATTGTGGGAAGGAAGGAAAGAATTAGGAAAATTTTAGAATTCAATATTTGTATATTCTTAATAAAATGGTCTTACCTTCAAGAGAAAAATACTGTCGGAAAACATCACTGGTTCTTTAGGAATATCGGTTTGCTTTGTTTAGAAGAGGGTTATACTTAAACACATAGTTTCACAGAAGTTGATTGATAATTATGTGTATTGTTGTTACAGCTTTACTACAGTAGCAACCCTGAGTATAATTATGGTAAAGTTATGATCCCAACCCAAAATTAATGATATCTGAACGGATCCCCATAGATATCGTGGAGCTTCCCAGCAATTGTCAGTATAGCTGAATGGGGCTTAACAATGAATTAATGGTTTAAATCGAGTGTATATATGAAATGTATTTTCACAATGTATTATAAGCCACCTTCTATAATTTTTTTATTTAAGAGAATTTCTTATAATATGCTTTTTTGTGTGTGGTGCTTTTCTTGTTGCAGAGCAAGTAAAACCAGGTGAAATAAGTGCATTTGTAGGATTTATTATTTCTGGATTCTGTAATATTTACAGAGGAGTCCAAGTACTTGTGGAGCTACCACTGGGGAAAAGGATAAGTTCAATAACATTTTGAAAAATCAGCATTTTACTTTTTTCTTTTTTACTACTCTTGTCAGAAATTTCCTGGTGAGTTTACCCAAGGATTTATTGTCTACCCAAAAAGAAAAACATACATATTCTTGCTAAAATTTTGAGATGGGATATACTGAAGGAATAATTAACAATGCAGGGGGATAAATTAATAGTATAAACCAGTATGGATTGTGCATTGAGGTAAGTTTATATGTTTTATAAGCCCCAAATGGAAGACAATGTGTCTGCTGTGAAGAGCATAACTTTGCAGACATGAAATGGAAGAGTATATTCTGGTAACAACTGTGGAAAGAACTTGAGAACCACAGATGATCAGTTAAATATCAGGTCCCAGTATGATTAGCGTGTGTCCTAATCTGGTCTTTGAATGTATGAACAAAAGAATAAAAGAATAGTCACAGGAATAGCTAAAATACATTACAATTATAAAAAAAAAAATTGATGAGTCCTATTGTGTTCATTTGGGAAACTGGTAGTTTCAAAAGGCCGTTAATAGATTATAAGGATTCTTCCCCACTCCCCCCCCCAAAAAAAACCCCAAACAAACCCCAGTGTAATCTGGAAATGACCTGTTTGCATAGTCAGCATGTGCAAACATTCATATATTCAGACCTGTACGCCTTAAATTGGGAATAAAGATTTTTGAACTACTGAGTTTATCCGAATATCAAGCCATCTGACCAAATAAATACCTGCATGGGGAACAGATTTCTGACTGAAGATAATTCCTTAACCTGTCAGAAAAAACATCATTCAGAGAAGACTAGATTCAAAGGTTGAAAATTGAAACTAAAAAATGGAGACAAAATGAAACACAGGTTTTTAATGACAAAGTTAATTAAATTAGAGCAATTTGTTCAGAGATCTGGTGAATTTCATGCTATGTAAGAACTTTATATCATAAAACTGTATAGTTTTATGAAAGATATGCTATAGACCAAACGGAAGTTGAGGGCTTGATACAGTAAGGTTCATTATCCTTTTGCATGCAGGATTTGCTGGTTTCTGCTTCCAGTATTTGAAATTTGAAATTCTAAGCCTGGTATTTAATAGGAGTGTGCTATTTGCAAGAGAAATATGGTCCATACGAATAGCCAGAGTGCTGTTTTGGCACCCACAGCACTTCTCATAAAACAAATAAGGCCTGGAAAGACAGCAGCGACAATGGCAACAGAAGGAATTCCACCTACATAACAGAAAAAAAAAAAAAAAAAAAAGACATATCTCCAAAAAGAGGGGCACAGTTCTGTAGCTGGACACAGCATGGAGGTGGGAGGGAGAGCCAGGTGGAGAAGCTGAATGTTGTTTACTTCACAGTGGCTGGGCAGCTTAGAGGATCTCCCCATGGATATCAGAAATGCCACACAAACACAGAGAGTAATTTAAAGGCTTAGCTGAGCTGGAGGCAGACTGTGACTGCCGAATTCCTCCAATGTGTCAGCTCATCTGGAAACACCCAAGCATGAGTGATAAGGGTGGGTAGGAGGAACAGGTTGCTTCTGAAGAGTGATGATATGTTTTTAGGGGCCATTATTGCAGCTAACCAAATGTCATCATTTCTGTGAAAAGTGGTTCTATTTTGGAACAAAATAATAGGGATTAAAAGAAAAAAAGAAAAGACTGTTGTAGGGAAATAAAACACATTTTAAAACATTTTGAAAAAATGAAAATAGTTAATTTTGGAATGCCTAAATGTCTTGGTGTCCTTGCTGTCTTTCACTTTCTAGGAAGCATCCCCAGGGTTTCTTGCCTCTTTATTGTCAGCCATGTGACCTTGTTACAAACAAATGGTACAAGGTATATGGCCCTTGAGGCAACAAAATCAGATGGAATTCTGGGGTTCCTACATATTCTGATTGTATGTATAACTGAGGGAATTCTGAAGTGTAGGCCATACATTCCTCCTTTCCCTTCTTCTTACTGGGTCAATCAGTATAGATTACCCAGAGCCAGCTTTTAGGATGCACTACTTGCTAAGCAAAGTCGACAGTTGGTAAATTTAGTTTCAAGCTAAGCCTATAGGCTACTTCTGCTCTATAATTTAGATGTGGAATTTAAGTTTTATGATGTTCTATGCAGTGCCCAGGTCAGATTCGATAACACTAATTACAGAGTAGGAATGGTACTCTGCTTTGTGGTAATGCCACAGTGTCTTTCGCAGCTGCCATGCTGCCTTCCGTGCAGTTACAGGCACCCTTTTTCTTGTAAACTTTTCTTGTTTTTCTGTTCCATTCCTACAAATAAGGTGTGGATCAGTGCATGGAGGAAATTGTCGATGAATGGAGATGGGGACACAGGACTGCAATATGCCACTTTGTTTAAAAATTGCACTGCATTGCACTTGTATGAACTGAGAGAGAAGATATGTTTTTAATAAGTTGATTTCTGTCCTCTGAGTTCAATGCCTCAGAGGTGCATCCAAATATTTCTAGCCACCATAAATGAGGTTAGATTTGTTCATTCCCCCAAAAGCACTGTAGCAATATCCCACAGTTTTCAGAAGGCCAAATTACACAATCTTTTCTCAAAGTCATTAGTTCTGTTACTCTAATAATTTTCATAGGACTTATCATCAAGAAAAGTAATGCTTAAAGTCAAATGGGAAAATATATAAAAATCTGAATTAAAAGCAAAACTAGCATCATTTAATGCATGGCTAGTGCCCTTTTTTGAACACATCAAATTAAATTCCAAGAAAAATAATAAGAAAATGGATTACTTGTACTTATACTCAAAATTTGGAAGTAAATTACTATTTGAATTTTCTCAGGCAGTAAAAGAGAAACTCGTGACCCATTTTCTCAAACAGCAACATTTGGAGAAGTGCAATCCTCTCAAGTAAAATGACTTAAGTCCCCAGAATATACATTTTGCGTGTGTGTATGTGTGTGTGTGCACACGAATACATATATTAACCTTTTCTTTTAGAGTGGATTAATTTTGCACAGCTATAGTGTTATGCTGAACATAGAAACCTTTTTTTCTCAACCAGGTTTGAAGAATGAGGAAGGTTACTGCAGGCCAGCTTCACAGGGTTCGTATCCTTTGGTGAAGCTGATGTTCTCCTTGAGATTCTTTCCACATGCACAATTGTCACTGCAACAGCTGTCAAAATGAGGACTATCGATGCTGATGACATGCTAAGTATGCAGTAAGGCTTTCGTTCTTGGCATGCCCATTCATTCACACAGATGGGAGAAGCTTAAGAGAGGTGACTTTTTTCAGTCCACATAGCTGTCTTTAATCAGATCATTTAACCTAGTTCTTCCTCTTCTCAAGGTTATGGGAGGCGGGGGGGAAACAAAAACAAACAAACAAAAAAGACAAGTCTTTCTTTCCATGCTTCCTGTCTTTAATATACACAGTCCTGGTTTCGTGTTTTTCTGAGTTTTAGACTGCAATAGTGTTTTCTCTGCAATGTAGAAAATTTCAGATTTGTTTGAAGTCCTGGAATGAGATCTCAAAGCAGCAGTGGATGAGAAATAGGCCAGCATTTCCAAAGATGGTTAGGACTTAACCTTGCAAGCTTTTCCCATGTCAAATAGTTTTATGTGCACTTTCTCCATGTTACATGGCACTCACCTGTCACTGTGTTACAGGTTAGCCCAAAGCCTGTGTGCCACTGAGGCTTTACTTTGAACATTTTCAGATGAAGATTTACTGGAAAGAAGAGCTCAGGGTGGAAAGTGAACTTTCTCTCCTCTCCTGCTCATTACTGGCTGACATCGTGCACGCACCATCTCATGTGACATGGATTAAGCTGTACAGTCCCCTGGTATTCCTCACTCCATTGAGGCTTTCATCTACCCCTGAATTTAAAGGAATATAAATAGCGTGTTACAGCCCTTGGCACATAGTTAACTGCAGTCACAGAAAATATATAAGATTAACCTTTTTTAATACTATGTTTCTGTTCACTGTAAATAGCAACCTTAATTTATTTTATGATTCATGACATTATTCATACCCCTGACATCATATTCTCAGCATCAGACAACAATGATGAAGTTTCATTATGAAAAGACAATAAATCATCTAATAAAATTTTTGTTGCTGTTGATTCACAGAAAGAGGAGAATAGTTGAATGTCACTGCAATTTCTAGATTATTGTCTTTTATTTACCATTGCATTGATAACTCTTTCTATCATACAGTTGTTTCTCCATACTAATTAGGTTAACTGAAGCAAGACAAATACACATCGGGCTGTTTTATATAAAATTAACATTTCACACATGAAGGTGCTTTTTCTAAACATATATTAAGATCTTCTACACCATCTGGCAGATTCATCCACCTAATAAACTCAATAAGGATTTTAGACCTGTTCAGATTTCAAATTTCAAGTTCTGTTAGGCTCATTCTTTTCTATAGGCATGCTGTCATAGATTGTACACGATAAAATAGATCCTGAAAAGGGAATAGTTCTTGGACTTGATTTTGTGGTTTATCAAAACATGATAGAAATACAGTTTCTTTCAACTTACTTATGCCCTGCGAGCACCAGGGCCAGAGAAGAAGAAGGAGGAGGAGGTGCTCCAAGTGCTGGAGAAGAGAATCCCCTACAGCCCCTGGAAGAGACCACGGGGGAGCAGGTACTTCCCTGCGGCCTGTGGAGGAGACCATGCCGAAGCAGGTGGATGTTACCTGAAGGAACTATGGTCTGTGGAGGACACACACTGGAGCCAGTTTATCATGAAACACTGCAGCCCTTGGAGAGGACCCACACTGGAGCAGGGAAAAAAGTGAGAGAAGGAAGGCGTGGCAGAAAGGAGCTGTTATGGACTGGCTGCAAACCCCATTCCCCACCCCCCTGTGCCAGTCGGGATGAAGGGCAGTGGGTAGAGGAATCCGAATAAAGGAATGAAGTTGAGCCTGTTTTGCCCATGATGGTAACTGGTAAATGATCTCCATGTCTTTATCTCTGTCCACAAGCTTTTCCATCTTATTTTCTCCCTGGTCCAGTTCAGAAGGTGGAGTGAGAGAGCAGCTGGATGGGCGTCTGCCTGCTGGCCAAGGTTAACCCACCACATGCTATAATCCTGATCAGACTCTCTTGTATAAGGATATTTTTTTCCCTGAAATGTGCTGGGTTTTTGATAGGTGGGTAGTTAGTGTATTATGACTGCTGATCTTACATCAGGTCTTATCATCTCACTTCTAAATTTTGTTTCCTATTTGCTACCTATATCTTTCCGTAAAGTGTGATACTTTACATGCTTTATGGAGTTGGGTCTTTATATACTGCTGCATGTAGAATTTAGGTGTTAGGATCAAATCTTGCTTTTGAACATGCCTAGACTTCATGTCTTAGATTTTATTAGAAACTCTGTATATAGCATAGTCAAAAAATTTTACTATAAGAAATCTTATTTTTCACCTGACTTTTTTCAATCACTATTCCTTTCTTGGTTTGAATTTAAAATCAGAATTCATAGCAAAGTACGCTGGCAATCTTCTTTTGATGTGACATATGCAATGGGCTGTTGATTATTACTCTACATTTTTTTCTTAGCGGGTCACTTGGGGTTATTATTTTTCAGATACAGTATAAACAATAGCCAATCCTCTTCAGAGTTTATGTATTTTTTTTGTTATTATTTTCTTCTTAGCTGCAGCTTGAGAGGGGTGGAAACAGTATGATAGCAGAAAGAAATGTACTTTGTCATCTCCATTTTTTTCTCTGAAAATGTGTGTTTTTACTATAAGCAGAGGACAAAAAACTGCCCATGATTTTTCTGAAACAGCTTAATAAAAAGCTACCACACAGCTGAAATGTGGCAGCTGACTACATAAGCACTCCTACTTGTAGATAATGAAAGCTAAAACAAGTTTACTTCAGATATTGAAATTAATTAATCACAAAAAACCATCAGATCCTACCTTTATAGTTCACCTTTAGATTTAAGGGACAAAATGTTCAGCAATAAATTTTGATTACTATGATTCCCTTGCTTTCAACCTGTTTTTGTATATTCACTTTCATATTTAATATGTCTTATTATAAGCATCATTTAGAAACCACCCTTTAATGAAATAGTATATTGTGGATTTGCATATGAATCAAGCAAGTGCTTTGCCTTCATTGAATTAGTCACATAAAATTGGTCATAATTTTTTGTTAACCCAATGAACATAAACGAGTAAATACCTGTTATTGGAAAGTCATAAATTCGCTCAATATGAACAAGCATAACAATGTCTTTCTATGGTATGGAAATAAAGACCATAGTATGCTATGGTTGTAGAGACTACATTTGAATATTTCATTTAGCTTTTAATTTCAGACAGCATACTTTGGTGCCACGCTCTTTAATGCCATGACAACATAGTGCTGCACCTATGCTAATAAAGCCAAATTAAAATGGTTAGAAAGCTACCATCTAAAATAACAATATGAGGAGCCAAATATATACCTAGACAAGACAGTGCACTTTTACAGTCAAAACAAGGAAAATTTCCTCATTGTTGGAGCAGAAAAGATTCATCTGGGCACTCTTTTCCTGATGATGTACATATCCCATAGGGTTTGGAAACATACTAGAAATATGGTCCGGTTCCTGCCTCTGCACCTGACACTTACAACACTTCAGAGGACAAGGTGTGCTGTTCTTAGTGGATACCATTAAGCTGGATGTGCTTCTTGGCAGTCCCTTCTCTCTCTCTCTCTCAAAGCTGTTCCTGAGGCAACTCTGCACTAACACATCTTAGGACCGTGCCTAAATGGTATGGTATCAGTTTCAAATTTACACTGGTATAGATGTTGGCTTTATGATTGACAAAGCCACCTGGTGCAGCTCTCTGGAAAACTAGTTTTCTCAGATAATAACAAATCTAAATCTGATCACTGCCTTATGTCAATGAAGACCTAATTCCAGTATAATTAAATGCTCCTGGTTTTCTTTGAGAGGAGCTGTAGACTGTCAAAGCATTTGGACCTGATTCTGTAGATATTTTGTTCCTGCTGTCCCTTGGGAGCACATGCAGTTCTGTAATGGGTTTTGCCGAAAAGAATATAAAGGTTTGCTCGGTGTCTGTATTTTTTACTACCTGCAAGTTCTTGTAGGCCTGTCAACTGATGTAATTTCTGTCTTACACAGAAAATTTGGCTAAATGTTCTGCTTGCTCTGTGTAAATATTATCTTTAGTTGCCAAATCTAAACTGCTGTAGCCCTTTCTATTATATTTTGAGTGGCAGTCAGGTGGAGGAATCTTATCACCCCTGAAATCAGTACCCGTTAAGTAAACTAGAACAGGAAAACTTTTAGGGTCATCTCTGTCTCTTCCAGCAAGTTTCAGTGCTTAAAACAAATCTTCATTCTCTTCATTCTCATAACTGACTGGTAGTTAGAAAACTCATTTTTTTTTTCTGTGACCCAGAAATTTTCCAGAGCTCTGTGTAAACATCACCACAAAGGGGAATCTGAAAATGCAACATTGAACTTCCTGAACTACCAGGTTGCTTTTGAATTTTGAAAAGCAGATAATCATCTCAAACTGAGGCTCCCAATGCTTTTAAGTCCCCAGTTCCAAAGCAGTTGTCATGGAGGAGTCATCTCAGAGTCATAGATGCTAAAAATCTCTGCTCTCCCGCAATTCACTGGGCAATTTGGCAAGAATACTAGGCAAGGTTTTATTGGACACTCGTCTGTGTTTTGGCAAGCAATAGTTGAAACAGATGTTTATATACAGCATTTTTATTTCTGAAACATGCTTCATCTTGAAACTAGTTTTGTTTATTGCCCTTGCTACTCCTATTGGAAAGCTGTTACAGAATATTCTGGCTCTGATGATTACAACTTCTAATTTCCAACCCAAATGTATTTATGGCCCATCTAGAAATATTTTTATTAGGTCAAAATTGTTGTTTATTTTAAAAAGCTTTTCTTCTTCTTGTGTTTACTGCTAACCACTCCATCTATTTATGTACAGCAATCTTACCACATCTCTGCTCATTTTACTATAAATAAACAAGACAAGACCTTTTTGTCTTATTTCACATGGCTTGTGGTACTCTGGGGACCTCATCACATACATCTTAGAATTGCATTAGCTATTTGATGGACACGTCACATTATTGTCAACAATAACCCAGCCATGTCACATTATTTTTCTTCTCTCCCAAATGCTTAGTGCAGAACTTTTGTTCCTTCTTAAGTGTATCACCTTGCTTTAGTGTTGTCCACCGCCATATTCCTCCAACTACTTCTGTATTGTGCTGTGGTCTGCTTCATGTTGTGTTGCTAACAAATTTTATCAGCTAGCCTTTACTTTTTGTCCCTGCATGAAATGTAATGTAATGAAAATATTAAACAAGATCTGTACCATGACTAATCCTTGACTAATTCTATTAGTAATTGATCCTGACTTGATTATTCCCTTCTCAGATCTGTCAGTTGCCAGCTGTTTTTCAGTCAGTTCACTATCCACTGCACAATTCTTGCACCAGCTTTCATGTTCTCCCACTTGTTAATTCCCACAGGTAATCTATCAGATGTTTTACCATATGTCTGATAGATTAACTATATTGTTATTTCCCCACTTATGTTATATTACAGGCTATAGTTACGAGGCTAATCTGATTCAATGATTCTTGGATAACTTATTTTGGATTTTATCCCATTTCCACTTATCATGGGTCCTGTATTACTTCCCTAAATAAATGTGTTCTTTACTTTAAAATAACTTGGTTTTAACCTGTAATTTATTAAACCATTACCTTCAGGTAAAGAATGGATTTATTTAGAGTAGGGAATTCTACAGAGCCTGTGGGAGACATATGCTGGAATTCTTTTTCTGTCAGGATAAAGACTTGAAATATGTTTTCTTAACTCTTAAATCTGTCAGTTTCTTACATAGGATATGCTAACCAGTGAATATCCCATTTCCCTCCTTCTGAATCTTCTGCCTTTCATAAAAAGTGCTTAAGTAATCACTGGAATACGGAATGAGAAAGTGAGAATGAGTCCAGTCTGATGCTGTTTTGAAAGAGGAGGCACCTAAACTGCATTCCTAACCATACTGAATATTGAATTATTTATACAAGATAGAACAGACTAGACAGGAAAGATTAAGGAGACTTCGTCTCCTGGTTTCCCAATGTATTTTTAACCTGTTGGGCCTCTTCGGAAGTGAGAGCTGGAGTTTGAACACTAAGAGGAAGAGAAAATAACTGAATTTGAGTGCTCTTACTAGTAAGCAATTGATTAAAAAAAAAGTGTAAAATAACTTTTCATCCTCTTCTTACAGCTTTGTGAATATGGTCTTTATTGTTCTCTAAATTGCTCAGAAAACCTGAAAAGAAACATACTGTTGTACATCTAAGAGAGTTGACTGTTTCACTTCATTTATATTTGTTTAATCGTGAGGGGACGTGACAGTGAAGTGAAGGTTTGTTTCTTTTAGCAAAAGATTTATAAATAAAAGTGGTTCATTTCCCACAATTGAGAGTAAAGGGGGATGTTTTTATTTTGGCTTGTTCGCATGCTGAAAGGAAAAATCAGTTCATATACGGCTACAAACAACTGATTTCTGTTTCTTTGTCCGGCTTCTTGTTTTTCATAGAAATACCTAACATTAAATACTTCTTAAACTTAATATCTGGGAAAATACATAAAGAGTCATTCAGGATTCTCAGTAATGCAGTCACATCTGTCAGGAGCTGTATGCACCTATGGATTTATATACATTACTTACACTATTTGCATTTGCAAGTGTTATATTTTACTCATCATGATGTTCTTTTTAAAATCTAGGATCATCAACAACTTTTTAAGGACAAAATGTAGTTGTATCCATAAATATAATTTAATGGACTAAGCTTTATATTGACTTTATATTCCTGAATTAAAAAAGAAAGAGATGTTTTCAAAAATAACTAGGGAACAGCCTGTTCTTACATGTGTGTTACAGGTATATTATAAGTTCAATTTGCCTGTTTATTAACAATAATACTTGTGATGTAAAAAAAAATCCTTAGCTAATGTTAATTTACATGCTGAGAATGCTCCCAAACTGTACACTTTTATTTCAATATTTAGTTGCTACTAGTTGGGGAAAAGATTAAATATAAACAAATCAAGATAATAATAAGAGGGTATAAGGAAATCGTTACATAGTAATAGTGATACATTCTTTTAAAAGATGTCTCACCTTTTCCCGATTGTTGAAAATTAAATTAACAACTTGATGTTACCTTATAATGAACACAATTACCAACTTGTCAGAAAGAATCTGTATTTACCCTTCAGAGAGTAATGACTCACTGTATTTTTGTATTGGCTTTTCATGTAAGATGGTGGGACCCACATATGAAACTATTATTTCCTTTATAATAAAATGAAAGAGCAATTATTAAATATAAGGTAATCTGTTTTTTCTCTAGGATGTAATAAACCAACCTTTTCTCAGTATGGAAAAAAAAAATCTCTTTTCAGGTTCTGTTCATAGAATAATAACCAGAAAGCTCTGATTGCATGCATGTAACAAAATTAAATCTTTTTTGTGTGTGTTATCACACAACGTTGATCTTTAGGTACCAGCCACTAACGGATGCTGCAATTAGGCCTGAGCACTTGCAGATCACCAAAATGTTGCTTATGGCCTTGGACTGCTTACTAATGACTGGCCTTATTTTTATTACTTCATTGAAAGCCCTGAATTAACATTGTTTTTTACTGTTTCCTTGCATAACCTTGGAAGAGACAAATTAGACTTTCACAAAACCTTTAATTAGTGTGCTGCATTTTAAGGCGGCAGTTTAATTGTTTGAAAAGATATGCAGCATAATTTCAGATTTTTTTTATTCCACTACTTTCCTGTTCATTTATTTCAAAGGTTATACTGTAGAGTTAATAGCATTGGGTATATATTTATGCAACATTTAAAATTGCACAACGGAGACAGTATACAACAGGCAAAGATATTTCTGCACCTGCAAAAAGGTTGATGAGTTACATTCTCTTCTGGTGGGGAATTTGCTGAGGGAAATGTGGTAGTTTGATCAATGAGGAGCAAAGCACTGTAGCTTCCTATGGAAAAAACTCCAATCTAGGAATTGCAACATCTGGAGCCCCACCTCAGAGATGAGTGTGAAATGTTGCCACCAAGTAAACATACATAAAACCCACTGTGAGTTTTAGTCTTTCAAACCAAAGTTTTATAAAGAAAATACAGCAATATTCCTTGACAATGTGAGTCCTGAACAGTTATCCACTGAAATCAATGGGTGCCATAATGGTTCTGTTGCATAGAGATATAGAGCTTTCTTCTTTCCTATTGCCATCACAGGTGCCAGCATTATTAAGCTAGATAATGACATTGACTGTATAATACTGTTGTAACATTATGTGGTTCTATTATTCCCTAGCTGTGCAGGTGCTCTCTGTGTAACTGTATGAAATACAAAGATGGGGGGAAAAAACATTTTTTGTAATTTCAGGCCATTTGAATGCCATTTTCAAAAGAGATACTTAAAAGATATTATTGTGTACATTTCCATGAAGAAGAAGCTTTCCTTTCTCATGTTCTCAGGAACTCTTTGGGAAAGCAGGATCTGATTTAATATAGCTGCCTTATCCAATGACAGATAGAGGAGCTTTACTTGTTGTGATAGAAAATTATGTGCCTGTAGGCAGTGCCAGGAAAATGAAGAAACGTATGCATCTTTCCTAAGGTTCTTGGATAACCTTTTGCCACTACAAATCGCACAGGTCCCTCAAAATTTCAAGGACCAGACAGCCAGGAGACAATGTGTTTTTTGAAGAAAGTATTTTGCAATTGCCTTTAGTAGTTTTTTCTTAACGTTTTGTGTGGCAAAACGTAGAATTTGTCCTACACTTCTACATGGAATTAGGCAAGCAAATAATGCCTGCAAATGTATTCTAAGATTTTATTCAGTGTAAAACTGAAAATTGTACAAATGGCCCTTGTTTTTTACAGGAAAAAAGAAATCAGTGTTGTACTCTTAAGTTGTGTTTCAGCTTCTAAACATTTGCAGGTGTCTAGAGTTTTCACTCATTATTTCAGGAGGGATGAAGTTACGTTTACTATATAATTACTAGAAATTTCTATTTTCAGCACAATACATATTACACTTTATTTGGTAGGCTCCTCCCTAGAGTAGTTCAATGGCTGTTACTGATGTTTTCCTGTAATTGCCCTGTTTTAGCAATATCAGAGATTTGGGTCCTAATCCTCTAGTGATTTGTACCTAGCATATATATTTCTAATTCAGTAAAACCATTAAGAATGCTAGTACTCTGAGTCAGCAGGGTTTTGTTACACTTTGAACAAAGTAAATGACTATGTAAATTACCAGACAGAAAAGAAACAAATGATGTTTCATTTGGCTCTTTCTAGCTACCTATTTCAAAGATGGAGTCAAATATGAGTAATGAATTAATGGTAATTTCACAATTCCTTTTTCTTCAATGTAAGGATACATTTCTTTTAAAGAAGTCTTCTGCTTTGCTGCTTATTGTTTAGATTTCAAAGCTTCATAGCATTCAGCATTTCTTAAAAATTCCTTTGAGGATCCCGTATGATAGCTGAGCTCCTCTGAAAATCTGCTGTTAAGTATCAGACAAGCATTATATGCCGACTTGAAATGGTACTATTTCAGCAAACAGTCCTAAGAGATCAGTTTAGGTGAACTGGTCTGGAATTAGCCCCACACAAATGAATGCCTGCTGACTTTGGTTTGTTATTGCCAGTTCTTACAGCTAAACTGTGGTCAGCACCAGCTCAGCTAAATTTACTGTGAAAATAGATCAAGAGTAGATAAGACTATGGACATTACATTCTTTCGTTTTCACATTCTAACTCAGCTTTTCCGCAATTTGTCAAAACTACTATGTGTTTTGTGGCTGCTTCTCTTAAGACACTCATTGACTGGTCATCTTTTCTCCCTTCCCCTTCCTTTTCCTCCTCTCCTTCCCCTTCCATTTTCCTTCTTTATTTGTCTCTTCTCTCTGTCTTCCCTTCTTTGCTTCTTTCTTTCTTTTGCTCTCTCTCCTTTGCCCTTGTCCCAAATAATCCTACCTTCATCTATGAATTGATAGCTGCTTAAGCTCTTACTTGATTTGATGTGAATTTTTGCATTCTACATGATGCTTGAAATGAGAGAAAAAAGCCTGCATAAAAGATTTTGCGTTGTGAATGGCTGTGGTACAAATTCATAGCAAGAAACTTCACTTAGACTCCCAGCTCCTGCTACCTCACAAAAGGTAACTGCGTCCTATTGACCAGACATGTTATGCTTCAACCAAAGGTAGCAACCCTTTAAGGGAGCAATTCCTTCCCTCCTCCCTAAACAGCAATATACAGTTTTTTAAAAGTATATAAAGTTTAAGTGAATAAGGTCTGGGATAGCAGGAACCCACATTTTGACCACTGCTTTCACATATAAGACAAAATCAGAAACATCCTGGGTTTCAACTTTCATCTTTTTCAAGAACTGGGGGTGGGAGGAACTATGGCTTTGCGAATCTGCAAAGATGGATCCACTAGAATTCTGCCTTATACACAAAAACATCTATAAAGGGAGCTTGACCCAAAAGCGATGGGCATCAGTAGAAAACATTCTGGGAGTGAGCCTGAATCCCCAAAAATATCATCCAGGTAGGTAAAACTGGAATAACTGGTCTAATACAGAATAAAGCATCCTATAGGTACATCAGATGAAGCTGGAATAAGTGGTCTGTTCTGGAATAAAGGTTTTGTAACTCATTTGGTTATGCATGTAAAAAACCCAAATCTTCTCTTCTAGTCAGTAGCTCTGAATACTAAATGTAGGAGATAAGCATGACAACAGGTTTCTTTCTTTTCTTATCATGAACTTCTGCTGTACTACAATTAACCTTTGACACAGATGGGAATTTTTTGTAGAAACAGTTCATTGACAATTAATTTCTTTTACAGGCCGTGGCCATTTAGCACAAGGTTCCTCTGTCAGCATTTTATTTTTTTATTTTCTAGCTGAAAATTTTTGGGGTTTATTTTTTTTTTTTTCTTTTTATGGGAAAAGGAAATAATTACAACAGAGAAAAATATTAACAAACATAATCAAAACATTCTTCAGGATTCTTATGAGAGAGGAAACTTGTTTTTCATCCAAGTTCACTGTAACTCCACTGCCTTCAATGTACTTAATGAACTTAAGGCTCATAATTCTTATGCATGAAAACTTATTTGGAGTAAGGTAAGGTGTCAATTTAAACTGGCTTAACTCATCTTGATTAAGTCCATCTGCAGTTTCTCTGATTCCAGAAAATATCTTATTCCAATTATCTCTCTTATTCCAGAAACTAAGGGTTTCACACATGGAGTTAATCAGGGAAAACAGCTGAAGAACGGATGTTCCAGAGTAACCTCTCGCACAGACAAGCTTTAACACAATGCTTGAAGGTAATGGCATTGAGCTGGTGGTAATGGATTCAAATTTATTAAACACTGAAATCCAGCTCATTCCTTCCAAGATACATGACTCTGTGGGGCTAGCTAGGGAACAAAGCACTAACACCTGTTTTTATGACAGAAATTGGTAGGTTTTGCTCTGTGTATGCAATAAGAACAGATCTACTGTTTTTATGTAAGCACTTCTTAGGGCTCCAGTGGACGAACCTTTTACCCCAGGGCAACTTATTCCATATGCCTCTTGCTCAGTGGTAATTGTATTTCTACATACTCCAGACAGGGGAAAGCAGAAAGTAACACAAACTAGATCATCCCCCAGTGATAACTGAGGCTATAACTTAAGTTAGCACATGTCTGATCTTTTTAGACCCATGGCCATCAACTGCGCTGAAGATCAAATGGTAGTTTGTATCAGGAATAGTGTGGCCAGCAGGACCAGGGAGGTGATCGTCCCCCTGTACTCGGCACTGGTGAGGCTGCACCTCGAGTACTGTGTTCAGTTTTGGGCCCCTCACTACAAGAAGGACATCAAGGTGCTGGAGCATGTCCAGAGAAGGGCAACGAAGTTGGTGAAGGGTCTAGAGAACAAGAACAAGGAGCGGCTGAGGGAACTGGGGTTGTTTAGTCTGGAGAAGAGGAGGCTGAGGGGAGACCTTATTGCTCTCTACGACTACCTGAAAGGAGGTTGTAGCAAGGTGGGGGTCGGTCTCTTCTCCCTAGTAACAAGCGATAGGACAAGAGGAAATGGCCTCAAGCTGCCCCAGGGGAAGTTTAGGTTGGCTATTAGGAAAAACTTCTTCCCCAAAAAGGGTAGTCAGGCATTGGAAGAGGCTGCCCAGGGAAGTGGTTGAGTCTCCATCCCTGGAGGTATTTCAAAGACGGGTAGACGTGGTGCTTGAGGACATGGTTTAGTGGTGGACTTGGCAGTGCTAGGTTAACAGTTGGACTCGATGATCTTAAGGGTCTTTTCCAACCTTAACGATTCTATGATTCTATGATTCTATGATACTTCATAACTTACCCATACATCTAAGCACTCAAAGCAGAACAAAACTGCAAATGATCTGATTTGATTTTTTTAGGTAAGGCTTTGGATTTCATTCTCATTTTCCATGTCATCCATTGTGTGCAGCCACAGCACTTTAATATCATTGATCCAAGAAAAAAGAGAGAAGACATACTCAGCTAAAGTGTTTTCCAGATCAGTGATCCAAATCTTCACTTTCTCTCTCCATTTTACTTGAGATAATTTATCATGATTCCTGAAACAGGCAGAGCGATTTGTGAAGCAAACCTACAGTTTTAGTTACTACAAGTTTCCAAACCCTGAAATATTGCAGTTTGAACAGAAGTGAAAATTTTAGGTCAAGTACACTGATATTAAAATTTCTGTTGTGGTGAAAATGTTCATTAAACTTGCTGTATATGTTAGCATTTCAATCAATTCCTATGTAACAAAAAACAAACTACAAAAAAAACATCATGAGTAAAAGCTAGAAACTTTTCCACAGAACTGTCTACAGCTGTAAGGAAAAAAAAAAAAGGTAAAAATCCATAGATAATCTACAGCTTGTTCATGTGTATTCCTATTTCCTATTAATTTACGTATAGAAGCTTATCATGATTAAAGTGCTTTTTTGATACTGTTTTTGCCCAAGGCCTTGGCAATTGGCGAATGATCAATCATCTGATCTATTCTGTCAACATCACAGAGAACATAGTCAAAAGTCTTATTAGTGGTGCCTGAAAATACAGTTTTTCTCTTAATGTGATTTTTTTTATTCACTATTACTTAGTAATGCTCATTTGTGCTGTATAGCAAACTCACAGAATTAGCATATGACAGGTTGTCTACACAGAAAAGAATAATTAGCATTGGATCGAAAGGGAATAAAATGTTAGTTTCACTCAGGAAAAATGGGTGATTTACTACTGACCTTTCAGACAGGGAGGTCCTAGCAATGTTGGGGTTCATTTATATGGTCTGCCTATAGGCCCTCATGTTTTGCACTGAGGAGGTATTGGTTCTTTTTGAATCTGAAGAAGAAAGGCATGGACGCCCAAGGCTATGTAACTAGTTTATTAACCAAAACATATTAACCAAAACATAGAAATAATAGAAAAGATGATAGCAATAAAGTGGTAGAAAAGGTGATAACAATCTTATGTCCCTTCTGATGTTAATAGAAGCAATAGAAAAGGTAATAGCAACCTCATATCCCTGATGATGCTGGGAATGCTGGCTGCTGCAGCATCCGATGAGCCTCTCCATGCTGATCATGGCATACTGCACAGATCCTGTCCACGGTGAGGTGCATCAGCATTGTGGTCCTTACAGATTTATAGGCTTTTCTTAGAGGTAAACAAATCTATTCATCATTTCTGCTGTCAGGTAAAGGACTGTTATGTGCATGTATGCTGCTTAATCTCAGGATAAGACAAGGTTTGTAGATGGTGTCATCTACATGTACTGTCTTGGGCCCGATGGGATTCATCTGAGGGTACTTAAAGAGCTGGCTGATGTCATAGCAAGACCTCTCAATGATTTTTCAATGGTCTTGGGAATCTGGAGATGTTGTCCCAGTCTTCAAGAAGGGCAACAGGGATGACCCCGGTAACTACAGGCCTGTCAGTCTCACCTCTGTGCCTGGCAAAATTATGGAGAAGATTATTCCGGGAGTTATTGAAAAACACCTGAAAGACAGCGCAGTCATTGGTCCCAGCCAGCATGGGTTCACGAGGGGAAAGTCCTGCTTAACAAACTTAATTTCTTTCTATGACAAGGTTACCCACCTAGTTGACCAAGGGAAGCCAGACGATGTAATCTTTTTGGATTTCAGTAAAGCTTTCCATACTGTCTCTCACAGTATCCTCCCGGACAAAATGTCCATCATACAGCTGGATAAACACATAATGCAATGGGTGAGCAATTGGCTGATGGGTCGGGCTCAAAAGGTTATAGTAAATGGGGTTACATCAGGCTGGCAGTCACCAGCCAGGTTCTGCAGGGATCCATCTTAGGGCCAGTGCTCTTTAATGTCTTCATAAATGACTTGGATGCAGGACTTGAAGGACTACTATTTAAGTTTGTCAATGGCACAAAATTGGGAGGAGCTGTTGACACTCCTGAGGGCAGAGAGGCCCTGCAGAGAGATCTAGATAAATTAGAGAGCTGGGCAATCACCAACTGTATGAAGTTTAACAAGGGCAAGTGCCGGATTTTGCACCTGGGACAGGGCAACCCTGGATGTACATACAGACTGGGGAACTAGAGGCTGGAGAGCAAGAGGCTGGAGAGCAGCCCCATGGAGAGGGATCTGGGGGTTCTGGTCAACGGCAAGTTGAACATGAGCCAACAGTGTGCCCTGGCAGCCAGGAGGGCCAACCATGTCCTGCGGTGCATCAAGCACTGTATTGCCAGCCGGTTGAGGGAGGTGATTGTTCCGCACTACTCTGCACTGGTGCGGCCTCATCTTGAGTACTGTGTGCAGTTTTGGGCACCACAGTATAAAAAGGATACAAAGTTACTAGAGAGTGTCCAGAGGAGAGCCACGAAGACGGTGAAGGGTTTAGAGGGGAAGCCCTATGAAGAACGGCTGAAGTCACTTGGTCTGTACAGCCTGGAAAAGAGGAGACTGAGGGGAGACCTCATCGCCATCTACAGCTTCCTCACAGGGGGAAGAGGAGGGGCAGGTGCTGATCTCTTCTCCCTGATGACCAATGATAGAACCCAAGGGAACGGCAGGAAGATATACCAAGGGAGGTTTAGGCTGGACATTAGGAAAAGGTTCTTTACCCAGAGGGTGGTGGAGCACTGCAACAGGCTCCCCTGGGAGGCAGTCACAGTGCCAAGTCTGACAATATTCAAGAAGCATTTGGACAACACCCTCGGACATATGGTGTGAATTTTGGGGTTGTCTTATGCAGGGACAGGAGTTGGACTTGATGATCCTTGTGGGTCTGTTCCTTCTCAGGACATTCTATGATTCTGTGATTTTAAGATTATCTTTCCTCCTTTCTTGCAGTCACACCCATCATATCCTAAAACGATGGCATATTCCTTGGCTGATAGTCTTTGGCAGAATGCAGCTGAGAGTGCTTGTGTTAGCAAATTGAAAAGTACGGCCAGACTGTCCTGGTGATCCAGCAAATATTTTTCTTTGCTCTTTTCTTTCCTTAGGCACTAGAGAAGATCAGAATAATAGACCATCTGTGGGGGTGCTGCAGTACGTGAAATAACACTGGGGAAAACAAAGTAGATCATGAACAGCTATTGCAGTGTAAAGAAAACAGCCATATAGTTCAGGAGTTACCTGAAAAACTGGTAAATTAATTTTATGAAAAAAAAAAAAAAAAAAAAGGAAAATGCAAGGTAAGAACTAGAGGCAGTGTGAATTTTCTGGGTCCATAGCATATCCTAGAAAATATTGAACAGATTGAGATTCAATCTTTAGGCTGTCCTAGGTAGGAAATAGGGCTGAAATTTCTCGATAAATATTCTTCTTTCAGCTGCGATAGAGTTAATTTTTTTCCGAGTAGCTGGTATAGTGTTGTGTTTTGGATTTAGTGTGACAATAATGTTGATAACACACTGATGTTTTAGTTGTTGTTGAGCAGTGCTTATACTAGCCAAGGATTTTTCGGCTTCCCATGCTCTGCCTGGTGCACAAGAAGCTGGGAGGGGGCACAGCCAGGACAGCTGACCCAAACTGGCCAAAGGGCTATTCCATACCATATGATGTCATACTCAGCATATAAACTGGGGGGAGTTGGCCGGGGTGTGGCCGCTGCTTGGGGATGGGCTGGACATCGGTCAGTTGGTGGTAAGCAATTGTTTTTCATTTGCATCCCTTGTCTTTCTTGGGTTTTATTTCTCTCTCTTTTTTGTTATTTTCATTTTAATTACTTTATTATTAGTAGTATTAGTATTTTCAATTATTAAACCTTTCTTATCTCAACCCACAAGTGTTCTCACTTTTACTCTTCCGATTTTCTTCCCCATCCCACCAGGGGACAGGGGGTGAGTGAGCGGCTGTGTGGTGCTTAGTTGCTGGCGGAGGCTAAACCACAACAATAAAAAAGAAAGAAATTTAGAGCTTGATAAGCCAATGTATGAACAGGGGTTTCTGAAAGTGGGAGATGTCCTTTAAAAACAGACATAGCCAGGCAAGGTCAATTTTCAATGGACACATGTAATTCCAAAGAAATTATTAAGGCACAATAAAAGAAACCATTGAAAAACTTAAATATTTGTTTTAGTTACCCATTTATCAAAACTGAACTTCATTGTTTTCTGTAAGAATGAAAAATGCATTCTATATGAAAATATAGCACATAGCAAGTACTCCTAGGTATATTTTCTCCTATAAATATAAAAATTCCTTTTCTTTGAATGATGACATACTTCTATAAACAGTGGAGTTGAACTGCATTGCATATCAAAGTGCACTGGTGCTTTATCAGAATATTTAAAATACTGAACTAGATTCAGCAATCTTATTTTGCAAGATTCTGATAAGCATGTATGTTGTACTGAAGCTTTTCATTTCCCACTGGTCAGACTCTTGGCTATTCAGGACCCTTCCTGACTGGAAGAGACTTCTTTCTTCTTGCTAACATAAAGGACCTTGCTTTTGTTGGGATTTTTTAGAAATTAGGACAGGAAAAGCAAAGAGAGGTTATTCGTTTGCAGTCTCAGTTTAAATAGTATTGTTTTGATCTGGTGATAACAGGTGAATACAAAGAGCCCAGCTGATTTTGCAACTATTACCCATGTCACCTTTAAAGCTGAAAAGCAGTAAATGGAGTGCTTAGCTTGGGAACTGCATTATTTTTTTCTGTCAAGCCCTTTACATGTCTAAATTGGTATTGTAAAATCCATATTTTCTTCCTAAAAACAGAAAAAAAGAGGAAAAGTCTAGTCTCTACAGCAGATAAAAAAGTATGTGTTTTGATAATTGATTTGAATTTAAAACATCAAAATGTTATGTAGACAATAGTGAGAAATAAAGCAGTAAGTTTTCTCCTACTGAAATCATTGGAAATGGGAGTAGGCTCAGTCCTACTAAAGTATCCTGTATATTGACAATGTTTCCTTTGACTACTGCACATTTTACATCAATATCAAACACGCTATTGCAATAGCAGTAACTAAACTAATTGAAAAGGGTCTTGTACAGGTACAGATAACAGGAGTTTAATGCATTGCAAAACATTAAAAACACAGCAGGGGAGATCAATAAAAGGAATTAGCTGCAATGGACTGTGTCTGATAAATGCTTACCAAGAGTTAATAGGAAGTGGCCTAAAAGCATTTAGAGACAAGGTTATCAGTATATCAGCTAAAGACATTTGATAATGTGTAACTTTATATGAAAATTGTATTGTTTTTCTCATTTCATTGCATATGTTGCCCTGTGTTTTCACATATTGTCCAGTTACTGGTCTTGCTATATAGAAAGCAATGCAAAGATGACTGCTGGGTTAGAAACGAAGAAATCTTTACTGGTTTGCAACTTCTATGCATTTCAAAAGCATTTTGTAAGTCTTTGTTTAGCTTTGTGTAATACACTGTAATACATAACATCTATTAAATAAAAATCCAGTAAAATGGCATAGGGAATGCCTGTATTTAGTGAATGTTTTTCAAATTTACGACCTATGACAACAGAATTTCAAGAGATCTTGGATAACAAGTTGGAATGTCTGTCACAAAGGATAAAAAGTTTTCTTCTTCTATACCTTCAAATATTCATATTGTTTAAAAGAACTGGAATTATAAACAGACCATTGAAAAGAAACAGTAACCAATCCCCCAAATGAATTTTAGTCTCCAAAAGACAGGACTCCTTTACAAGTATATTAGCAGTGATATGTTCATCAGGCAAAGCTTAGTATACATTTTCCAAAAAGCGGGGAAATTCAGAAGTAAAAGTCACAGCGACTCTTTAGCCCCTGTACTTGCAAATGCCTATGAGGCTGATGAATTCCAGGGCCTTCTGAACTCATTGAGAGTACTGTCATGGATTTCGGAAAACAATACTTCTCCTTGTGACTTCTTATATGAGGAAGACTGACTTGTCAGTGAATATAATATAGATCAGGTCAATTTTTCTCAGTTTTTCTAACATTGAGGTAAGCACTAAATATATATTTTTTTCTTCTTTTGCACGTTTTCTACTGAAAACATCTACAGAGTAAGTGTCAGACCCTAATCTTATGAAGTGTTTTCTAAGTAATCCTTCTGCAAAGAGACACTTTCATTTCAGTTCAATTACTTTTAACAGCTTTCATTTGTTAGACCTCTGGATCTTAAGGTGCAAGACTACTGAAAAATACAAGCAACTACCTTTTCTAATAATATAATGCTCCCTCCATGGCTTTTCAGTGCTGCAGTGCAACTGGTTGCAAAACAGGTAGAGTGGCTGTTTGTAACTCAGGATGACATACTTCCATCAGTGGACATTAGTAGATGGTTTCTGAAGAAGAAGAAATTACATACCTCAGTGGAGAGAAAGGCAATATCCTTGTTGCCAGTTGGGTTTTCTTAAGGGCGATTAGAAGAATCCAGAGTTTGGATTATTTTAATACATCCCTCATGACACATTAGTGAACAAGAAGAGTCTAAGAGCGCAGAATTAATTCCTTTTGCTCATAATATTTTATCCCTACATGTCCATCCTGCACATGCAGTGGTGATGCACAGACAGAAAGTACCAAGGAATAACATTTCGAAAAGCAGTATTAAAACCACTGAGTAAGACTGTAGGGTAAGACTATCAAGGAACTTGCAGATAACATAAAAACAAGCATGTAAGGCCATACTTTCAAAACCTCACTGTAGCAGTACTTGTATCTTTGAAACCAGCTGGTGTTTTTATATGCAAAAACATGTTTCATTTAAGAACTATTCAAAACAACATGGGAGGTTATAAACCATCATGGATTTTACTTTTTTTCCCTTTGCTTGTCTATAGTAAATTGCTCCATTATTGCTACTACTTTTTCTTTTCTCCCATATAAGATGCTTCAACCTAAGTGATAATTATTTTGCAAATATTTTTTGGTGGACTAGATTATTATCTTTTTCCCCTTGTAACTAAGTTGATTATATCCTGAGTCCTGTAAACTACTGATGCTGTATTTTTTGTACTGGGATGATTTCTACCATAATTTCAGGTTAAAGAAAAGCAGCTGGCATCACCTTCACAGAATAATCTTTAGTTCTCAAGTCATATTCTTTCCTTTCTATGGTTATGATATTTTTGTGGTTCACCCTACTTGATTATCTGAACCTCTTGGTCTTGCACAATTTAAACAGTTGGAGTTTGTTGACTTCTAAAGACTAGAAGCAGATTCTTTCATCTTTCTGTAGTTTCATTACAATTAGCATTGGTGAGTAGGATCTCATAGAGTGCTTTTGTCTTTTAACAGCTAAATATTTACTCAGTGAAAAAGGTCTTTACAATGACATCAGGATTTATTTAATTTTTGAAGTGTTCATACTAATTATAGGTGGTAACTCTTTTGCCATTTGAAAAACAGGGATACTGCCTTTTTAAGGACTTTTTTTAACTTTCACATCTGCATGAATTCCTAAAAATAATTTACTATTTTTCAGTGGACTGCTGGTGGGTATTTTATAAATATGGCAGTTACTATTCTTCTTTGTTTAGGTTCTTTTCTAGTCTTAACAATTAATCTATGACCTTAATAATTTTGTTTTGCATGCTTTATGACCCTTCTCTTTTCTGCTTTTTTGTAGAAGGGAAACTATCCTTATATTTTCTGAATTAAGTTTTCTTCTTCGTGTTGTGCTATTTAATTACTGAGAGCTAGTTAAATCGAGTTTATTCTGCTGTTTGAAGAAAAGTTTTTGAAGTCTGCAGTAGTTTCTAGATTTTGCTGAGGGTTTTTCTCCTTGCTGCTAAATATTTGTCATTTGTACAAGACCACTTTAGTAAAAGTTACTACAGTTGTTATTGTTATTTGAAATAAGATGTATTTGCCACAGTAGTAAAGTTTTTAAAATTTTTCTTTAATGGCATGTTATTTTAGCCAGTGAGGTAGAATTTTGATTCATTAAATGCTGTTCACTGTATAAGTGATGGGAAATGGAAAGTGGAGTTCTTACTTGTCAGTCATCATTTATTGAGGAAAACAAACCATCTTGTCAAAAGTTATAGTTAAAGGAAAGAGTACACTCAGGCATCATTACAAACAGATAAGAAAATGATACAGTAGGTACAAAAAGGAAGACTGAGGTTAAAAAGAGCTCAGCATTTAGTCTGCTTCTCAAGGTATAGAATTTGTCATAAAATTGCCAGTGCTGTGCAGTTTCAAGCACTTCTTAATGATGGGGTTAGAGTAGCATTACAGCCTCAGAAGAGACAATCAGCCCTTTTGATCTTAGGCTGGCACATGTAGGATGAGGCGGTGAGTTACAGAGGAAAGCTGGTACTTGCAAAAGAAAGGGTGAAAGCCCTTTGGCCTGATCTGCCTTGAGATAAACACGTTCTTGAAGTCTTTCCCTCTGAGAAATGAAGTGGTTCATGATGTGTGTCCTGGATGACAGTCCAACCACACTGGGGTCTCTGGGTCAACATCATAAAGAAAGAGATTCAGAAGATGAATCTCACCATTCATATTGCATAGCCTGCTCGACCTCTGCTCTATCCATTGCATGCCTACCTGTCAGCAGTTCAAACTGAACAGTTCATTCCTGTCGCTAGAGGAAAGTAATGATTAGCCAATAACCCACATAGCTTTACTGAAAAGCATGACTACTGGTAACCTACAGTTACTGCAATAGAGTCATAGAACATCCTGTACGTAAACATTTGTAAATCTCCTTGCCAGGAGCAACTAATCTCTCTGTCACCAAGGAGATGACCTCTGCCAGTACGATTGAAAGCCAGAAACAGATTGCTCTGCTCAACAGACCTTCATCCTATATTTCACTTCCTCTGTGGCAATGTCTATTCTTAGGTATTCTCTCCTGCATTATAGGACAAATCAGTCTATTTCAGTGTTTTTGGTTTTACTGCTTCATGACTTTCGAAGTTATAAAATGAAAGATCCAGTCTTGCAGACAGGCACAGGAGTAAATTCATTTTCCACATATCATTTCATTTACCTCCGTGGGAAAACTAGCTCTCATAAAGCTCTATGTGCCTGTTCATGTTTGCAGGATCAGGCCCTGAGCAACTTGACAGTTTTCTACAGTTGCTTTACTGTTAGCTATCTACTTAATGCACCTAGAGCTATAAGTTTGATTTAGTGTGAAGTGTTGTAAGGAACAGATCTTGGGCAAGATTCCATTTTCAGTCACACTCCTTTAAAATGGTAGAAACTCTACTGTAACAGAGGCTTTTCTCAGCTTTTTCACTTTGTCTACCTTTTTACCCTATAGCTGCCTGCCTATGTGCATATGTCAGAAGTTATATTAAGAGTTTTATAGGAAGTATGTCAAAGAGCTGAAACATAAGTGGTGTTTATGTAATTTCCAAACAGATTTAGGGTAGATATATCCACTGTACAAGGGGGAACCAAACCCCTCTTCAGCTTTGGAGAAGCAGATGAAGGCGGCCCTGCACACATTTGAGTACTGCTTTTCGCTGGCCCCTGCGGTGGGGTGTGACAAAGGGTTCATGTCAGCAAGTTAATAGTGTAGGACCGTAATTTGTTGCTGTAATAGGCTAACAGAAAACAACTGCTGTTTCCAAAACTAAGGAAGAGTCTTTCAGGCTGCACCTTAAGATATAACCCTATTATGCCATCATTACAATAAACTGTGTCTCGTGGGCACAGTTTAGCCCTTATTATACTTAAAATTATTTTAAAAGTAAATTTTATCTTCATGCAAAAATAAAACAAACCAAAAACATTGTTTACAGGAAAACATTTCAATGAGACACAGTAAATTTCAGCATTTGTACTTCAGAATGGTTAAAAGAGGCACTAAGAAACACCAGTTTTGGAAACTATTAGACTGTTTATTTTGAAACTTTTTTAATTTTCTTCTTAGGTTTGGATCAGGTGATTCAAATGCTTCTTCAAACAGCTAAGACAATACTCAGTAATATAACACAGGTAAGTGAATCTGGAGATTCAATACATTTATAAATGAAAGGATGTACGCTGAGCTCAGTGCAATTACAACAGTTACACCAGCTAAGCATTTTCCTCAAACTGTTCAAGAGGAAATTAGACTTGAACAAGGTTATGATGAGAGTATTCATTTTCCTGCATGGCTCATTGCATACTAACACGTTAACTAAGAATACAAAGTAGTATAATATTCTAAAAATGACTGTAGCAATCAATATTTTTACATTTGTCTGGGAAAAAAATAATGCAAAGTGAAGCAGAAAGCGAGTGAGAGCTATTGTGTCAATTCATCCACCTACTAATGTATGTGGGGATTGCTTGCAGCTACACTTTGTGACAGCACAAGAATTTACAATAGATTCTCAGAGCTGTCACAAACTAGTCACAACAAAAATACTCAATATCATTTTTTATAACATGTAAACATTATCAGAAGAGGTTTGCTTAAAAAGCCACACTAAATTCCTAAAAAATATATTCCTTCGAATCACTGCATGTGAATATGTGCTATTTCCCTAATACTCTCTATACGTTCATCTGTAAATTGAATCTGATGGGCCCGATTCTAGCTCACAGCTCTCAGAAATCACTGTATCAAAGGTACTGACCAGGCAGACCAAGACAAAATGTCTCTTTGTATTTTCTTTGAACTTTCCAGGACTCTATTACACTAGATGTTATAGAAAGGTAGTGCTAAAATATTGTCACTGACCCAAAAGGCCTACAAAATAAATACAGAACAAAGAGCAGAGAAATTTAGATGGGAGAGGAGATGGGAAACATAGGACAGTGTTGGTCAGTGGGATTGGTAGTGACTTCTGTGAGCTTTTTTCTAGCTGAAGTGAAGTTGCTTGTAGGCATCACAGAAAAGAAGAATTTTAAAGTGGCTTTAAAGAAAGAGTACACTATCTTCCCAAATACTTCTGAGGATCACCTTCCAGTATATGAGTAAATATAAGAATGTTGGTGTTGGCTAATCCTGAAAAACAAATTGTTTCTATTTGATACAGTGTGACTGAAGTAACATGATTGAAGCAATGGCTAGGAAATAATATAGAATATTCTGCTAATGTATGAGGACAGTTATGCTTGTATGTGTTGAGGTTAGAAAATCAAGTTATCGTAGTTAGCAAATCAAAAGCCAACAATGATGTGGACAAAAACTTTAGTTGAAGGAATGGCTAAAAAAATAAAATCTTAGGGTTCTTACAGAGAGGAAAACATTGTACATTATTTACTAATAACAAGAGTTTGAGCACGGAGAGACAACTCCAGAAGATGAGTCCTAAATGAGAAGAAAGCTGGAGAGAGGTGAGGTGGGAGAGGAGGTGATCAAGACAAGAGGTGGCACAAATGGCTTAGAGAAAAAGATTGAGCTACTTTTCTTCATGATGGCGTTGTATTGATGGCCAAAAATAAGTGAAGAAGTGTTGAAAACACAGCTTAAGATTTATTTAGTTTGGACAGAAGAGATAGATTTGAAGTAGGGAAGTAGATTTAATCATAGAATCATAGAATCATTAAGGTTGGAAAAGACCCTTAAGATCATCGAGTCCAACTGTTAACTTCCAAGTCCACCACTAAACCATGTCCTCAAGCACCACATCTACCCGTCTTTTAAATACCTCCAGGGATGGAGACTCAACCACTTCCCTGGGCAGCCTCTTCCAATGCCTGACTACCCTTTTGGGGAAGAAGTTTTTCCTAATAGCCAACCTAAACTTCCCCTGGGGCAGCTTGAGGCCATTTCTTCTTGTCCTATCACTTGTTGCTAGGGAGAAGAGACCGACCCCCACCTCGGTACAACCTCCTTTCAGGTAGTCGTAGAGAGCAATAAGGTCTCCCCTCAGCCTCCTCTTCTCCAGACTAAACAACCCCAGTTCCCTCAGCCGCTCCTCATAAGACTTGTTCTCTAGACCCTTCACCAACTTCGTTGCCCTTCTTTGGACATGCTCTAGCTCCTCAATGTCCTTCTTGTAGTGAGGGGCCCAAAACTGAACACAGTACTCGAGGTGCAGCCTCACCAGTGCCGAGTACAGGGGCACTATCACTTCCCTTGTCCTGCTGGCCACACTATTCCTGATACAAGCCAGGATGCCATTGGCCTTCTTGGCCACCTGGGCACACTGCTGGCTCATGTTCAGCTGGCTGTGAACCAACACCCCCAGGTCCTTTTCTGCCAGGCAGCTCTCCAGCCACTCCTCCCCAAGCCTGTAGCATTGCATGGGGTTGTTGTGACCCAAGTGCAGGACCCGGCACTTAACGTTGTTGAATCTCATACAGCTGGCCCCAGCCCAATGGTCCAACCCATCCAAGTCCCTCTGTAGGGCCTTCCTACACTCCAGCAGATCGACACTTCCACACAACTTGGTGTCATCTGCAAACTTACTGAGGGTGCACTCAATCCCCTCATCCAGATCATCAGTGAAGATACTGAACAGGACTGGCCCCAACACTGAGCCCTGGGGAACACCACTTGTGACTGGCTGCCAACTGGATTTGACTCCGTTCACCACCACTCTCTGGGCTCAGCCATCCGGCCAGTTTTTAACCCAGCACAGAGTGCACTTTTATCCAAGCTGTGAGCAGCCAGCTTCTCCAGGAGAATGCTGTGGGAGACTGTGTCAAAGACTAAACTCCAAGTAGACAACATCCACAGCCTTCCCCTCATCCACTCAGTGGGTCACCTTGTCATAGAAGGAGACCAGGTTAGTCAAGCAGGACCTCCCTTTCATAAACCCATGCTGGCTGAGCCTGATCCCCCGGTTGTCCCACACATGCCGTGTAATGGCACTCAAGATGATCTGCTCCATGACCTTTCCCGGCACTGAGGTCAGGCTGACAGGCCTGTAGTTCCCCGGATCCTCCTTCCGAACCTTCTTGTAGAGAGGCATCACATTTGCTAGCTTCCAGTCATCTGCGACCTCCTGGGTTGACCAGGACTGCTGATAAACGATGGAGAGTGGCTTGGCAAGCTCCTCTGTCAGCTCCCTCAGTATCCTTGGGTGGATCCTGTCTGGCCCCATAGACTTGTGAGCATCCAGGTGGAGGAGCAGGTCAGTGACTGCCACCTCTTCGACAGCTGGGGCTTCATTCTGCATCCTATCTCCATATCCCAGCTCAGGGGCCTGAAAGCCCCGAGGATGACCAGTCTGACTATTAAAGACTGAGGCAAAGAAGGCATTAAGTACCTCTGCCTTCTCCTCATCCTTCATGGCAATGTTTCCCTCCACATCCAACAAAGGAGGGAGATTCATCCTGGCCCTCCTTTTGTTACTGATATATTTGTAAAAACATTTTTTGTTGTCTTTAACGTCAGTGGCCAGTTTAAGTTCCAGCTGGGCCTTCGCCTTTCTAATTTTCTCCCTGCATAACCTCACAACATCCTTGTAGTCCTCCTGAGGCACCTGCCCCTTCTTCCAAAGGTGGTAGGCTCTCCTTTTTTTCTTGAGTTCCAGCCAAAGCTCTCTGTTCAGCCAGGCCGGTCTTCTCCCCGCCCACTCAACTTATGGCACGTGGGGACGGCCCGCTCCTGCGCCTTTGAGACTTCCTCCTTGAATAACATCCAGCCTTCATGGTCTCCTTTGCTCTTCAGGAGTGCCTCCCAAGGGACTCTGTCAACCAGGCTCCTAAACAATCCAAAGTCTGCCCTTCTAAAGTTCAGGGTAGTGGTTTTGCTGAGCCCCTTCCTTACTTCTCCAAGAATTGAAAACTCTATCATTTCATGGGCTCTGAGCCCAAGATGGCCTCCGACCACCACATCACCCACCAGGCCTTCTCTGTTTGTAAACAGCAGGTCCAGCAGGGCACCTCCCCTGGTTGGCTCGCTTACCAGCTGTGTCAGGCAGTTATCCTCCACACCCTCCAGGAACCTCCGAGACTGCTTTCTCTCTGCTGTGTTGTATTTCCAGCAGATATTTGGTAAGTTGAAGTCTCCCACGAGAAAAACAGCTAGGGATTGTGAGACTTCAGCCAACCACTTGTAGAATACTTCATCTGTTTCCTCATCCTGGTTGGGTGGTCTATAACAGACTCCCACCAGGTTATCTGCCTTATTAGCCTTCCCTCTGATCTTTACCCATAAGCACTCAACCTTATCATTACTGTCATTGAGCTCTAGACAGTCAAAACACTCCCTAACATACAGGGCTACCCCACCACCTCTCCTTCCTTGCCTATCCCTTTTAAAGAGCTGGTAGCCATCCATTGCAGCACTCCAGTTATGTGAGTCATCCCACCATGTTTCCGTGATGGTGACCACATCATAGGTTTCCTGCCTATGCAGATTTGTAGATTTTCAATATATAAAATTGTACCTGAATTTAAATTTGCCAGTAATCCTGACCACGTGAAATACTTGTAGGGGGAAAAAAAAGAGGATGACCGAGAACCAAACATCTGGATGAGGATGGACAAAGAGATCCTGTAAAAGAAAAATGGTTAGTGAATAAGAAGAAATGGAAAAGGACTGAATTTCAGAAAAGGAACAAGAATACATTTTAGGAAGAAAGGCCTAGTAGGCTGTGTCAAAAGCAGTCAGAAATCAAGAAAAGTAATTCTGATTTCTGTTTTGGAAGAGATCATTGGAGATAATGGTGAGTAGAATTTTATTAAAGTCTATTTAGAGGAAGTATAAATTAGAGATGGGGAAACTATTTTTTGGTATCTAGAACAAAGAAAGAAATAGAAAAAAAGTTTTGTATCAAGCAAAACCAAAACCATGTGTTAATTTGTGCTTACAAAAATGGAGAAAAAATGGTTTTAGTCTAGAATGAATTTTTATTTAGTTTAAATTATATTTATCCAAGTTTAATCTTAAAATAATATTAAAGACTGTAAAAGCAAACATTTATTCCTTTTCAGTATTCTCATTTTTTTTTCCAGGAAAATGTATTAATAGATTCTGCAAATAATTTAGTTTAGTGTTTAGCTCGTTTTTTTTCTGGGTTTTTTGTTTGGTGGTTGTTTTTTTTTTTTCTTTTTTCAAATGACAAGCTAGTTGTAGTTTAAAGATGGAATTCTAGCACTTCAGGTAGTCACTAAAAAGAGTGCATTTAATGCACGAGGACATTAATATATGGACATTCAGATAGACTTAAGGCTGCATTTTTAAAAATGAAAAGATCATGAGATGCTTGTATTTTGATTGAAATGAGCCAGAAGACAAAGAAAAATTTTAGAAAGGCTAACAAGGAAGAGGACAGGTGTAAGTGCAAGGGAAGTTTTGGGAAAAGTGATGGCATAAGTGAAACAATTACAGGTATTACAGAAGAGCTGAGAAGAAGCTTCTGTAGCTCTGATTGATAGGCAAAAAAAAGATGTCAGAAGAGAGATTGTAAGAGAAACCCAGAGAATCAGGAAAGTCAGATTACATTTTTTAACTCTCTTGAAAAGAATCAGTAAGCTCTTGTGCAGGGACAGAAACAGAGGCAGGAAAAGGGTCCCTTGAAAGCTAGTCTGGCACATGAAAGGTGCTTAGAGTTGTGAATGTATGAGGTGCTAGCTCAGAGCAGGGAAGAAATGACAGAGGAAGGGAGGTATTACTGTTGCAGGATGCTATCCAAGAGTAGGAGCAGAAGTAGTAGATATTCAGATTTTGCCAAGGACATGGAATAGAAGAAATATCTTCTGAAAGAGAAACTGAACGTGAAGGAGTGGGAAATATGGATAGATTCATTAATCATACTGATGGAAAAAATAGGAGAGAGGGCAAGGAGAAGAAAGCAAAGAGTACACACAGAAAATCAGCAGTGATGGTTTATAAATCAGTGAAAGCACGAGTGGAAAGATATAAGTATTTGTTGGACAATGCTGAAAGAAACTGCGTGATGGCTGGAGTGAAGAAAGTTAACAAAAGGAAAACCAGAGACCAATGATGTAGGAGATACTCAGAAAACTTTGAATAAGTAATACTGCTGTATGGAGTTATTACTGGAGTTCTGGAAGATAGTAGTGTTAGCACATTGATAAACAGGACTAGTTAGCACAAGTGAAGAATAAGCTGTGAATAGCTGCTGAGCAGTGATTCAGAAATAGCTGTTTTGTGTGGTTGAGAATACCCTTTGTTGTCTGAATGGACCTTTTAGTAATCAGAAGACTTGAACCAAAGCCATAAGGCAAATAAAGCACTGATGGCGAGGAAACTTCTGGCTAAAAGTTTGGAAAAAATATTACTGGGAAAAAAGGAAGTTTCAATCCTGACCAAACTTATCTAAAAGAAGAAGAAAAGAAACTTTAACTCTCAAATACCATTAGTCCACTATGTTGTAAGGCAATAAATATTCAGTAAACCTATAAAATAAAATATTTACAAGTAGTATCTAAGTACATGAAGGTTCAAGAATTTGTTCTTCAAAACAGCTGCTGTGTTGTTACCAAACAAGATGTGATGACAGTTCTGTTGCAGGGTTAGGATTCAGGAAACAATTCAAGCATGTGTTTAGCATTAAAAAATTGGGTATAACTCCAACACTATAACAAATATTTACCTGTCTCACTGTATTGGGAGTCATAAAAAAATAAACTTAAGTCTTTGAAACATCCCCCCTTCTCCCTCCATCACTATGATATTCCTATTTTTCATAAATAAAATAAGCAGCACTTTAGGGATTGGAAGAAAGAGTATATTTCAGAAAAAAAGATAGTAAAAATAAAGTGGTAAAGGAGAAAATAAAGATTTTCACAATTATTTGCATGCTGATTAAATGTTATGTCACCAGACATTCATTTAAACAGTGATGAAATTTATTTTCAATTTATATTAAATTACTACATTTAAATCTGGTTACTATTTAATAAAGTATTACTTGAACAACAATCAATTTCTTTCTCACCAATATGATTATAAACTAATTCTGCTATAGCAACTTCTTCTTTCTTTAACTTTTTGTTTTCCTTGACTAGAAGTGGCCGTGACCTCCATGAAATCAGTGTTCTCACCTCCTGGCCTAAGGAAGTGACTTCCCTTTTTTGGTTCATTCATTGGCACTGGTACTTGATGGAATCAGAGTGGCAACAGACCACAGGATTTGTATTGTCTATTGTGGTAATAAGACCAGCAGCATGTCTTTGATGAATCAGTTAAATCCATTTTTTCTATCATTTACTAGAGATGATAATGGCAGTTAATTGAGGTGTCACAAACCTTACTTTACTCACTTTAAAATTCTGGCCAGACTATCACTAGCTGTAAGCAACGGCCCTAAGCTCAAGAACAAATAAGATTTTCCACTGTTACCTTTTGCTGCCTGGAGGGTGGCTTAGGGCATTCTCTGTAATGAAGCTAAGGAAGGATAGTCAGGGTGTGAATATGGACTTGGTTGCTCCTGCCCCTCTGTTTCACCTCTCTTTATTGATCTAGTTCATGAAACATTCCCACAAAAATTGATGCTATTATGTGGAGTCAAAAATCTTCCAGGGAAGAGAGGACACCTTGAATCAGTACTGTTGTCCCCATATCATGAAACTAGTCTTAGCTTCAACCATGTAACTTCTTTTTCAGAGCTCAAAGGTACTAATTCTATCAAATTATAGGTGTTACCTCACCCTGTAAACCCTGAAGAAAAGTCTCTGTAGAGGCTTAATTTAAGTGTTAGAAGACAGCTGAAGATTAGCAGGAAAATGCATACCTGTTCATTTCCAAAATCCACAAGAGTTGAAGACCTCAGCTGACTAAAATGTTTTTGAGCAGTCTTCGCAATCTTCACCTTTCTTCAGCTACAGCTGACAGTGCATCAAATGCATGCATTTTCCCCATTCACAGTGTCATAGCCCAGTGTGCTACATGCAATGCAAACAGTGGTTTTGGCAGCCAGGTTGCCCTAACCTCCCTGTAGAGACAATGGACAGATAGCTGCATTTTTAGAGGTCAGTTCAGCCTGTTAAGATTTGAGCAGTGATTCAGTATTTCCTCTCTCCAGACCAGTGCTTCATGTAGTCGGTATAGAGGCAATCTAGACCAAGAAGGCTTCACAGTTAGATATATGAGTTAAGGACTTCAGATTAGATGAATCTGCAGGAAAAATCATTCAAGTTGTCATATAAAAGTTAGTTATGCAAGAAAAGGCCTATCTTTTGCAGCATAAAAATTTGAATAAAGTGCAGGCAACAAAAATAAAAGTTTTACTGCCTAGAACTAGATATTCAATACTTTCTCTGTATTCAGGCTAGAACAGCTTCTGGAACCATTCTCAGAGACAGGGAGGCATTTGCTGACTTCACTGAGGTGACTCATACCGTACAGTACCAATGTGGTACAATAGTAAATACAAGTGGTGGACCATGGACATCTGTAAGCTGTAAGGAAGTCAGCTCTCCGAAAAAGGGAATATTTTCCACTCTTTCATTTCCCAAGGCAGGGCCAAAGGTGCTGACGAGGCCCATGAAGAAGAAATGTCACTCAGATGACACATACAGCTAAGTCTGATGAGTGCCCAGGAGACCAATATTCAAGACCTCCTTGATAAAAGACAGGCACTGTAGTTCATCTGCATAATGCAGGATTTTTCCCCTCATGTAGTCTCTCTTTCTGTATAACTCCTGCCTGCAACACTAGAGTATTTGTGTTGAATACAGACTATCAAAATACTAAGAATCCATGTTCTGTGTGTGATTCTGCCATATGGCTTAAACTTACCCTGATGTTTCATATTATTATGTGTGATTCTATGATTATCAATGATGCAAAATCACTTTGGGAAAAGAATAACACATCTTTGTTTTCCATTCAAGACCTCGGAATAATTACAGCAATCTGTCTGATAATATTTTGATGACAACACTACACTGCCCAAGCTGGAGTATGTAGCTGTTCTTAAGCCATATATTTTTAGTTCTTTCCTGGTCTGAAACTTAAAGAACTAATTTTTTCAAATTACTTTACAAAATATATTGAAAGTAGAAAAGTAATAAGGGCATTTAGAAGGACAATAAATGTATTGTCCATCAGATTAAATCATCAGAAGTGGAGTGACAAAGGTTTGTGGTTTAACTCCAGTAGGCAGCTAAGCCCCACACAGCTGCTCACTCACTCCCACTGTGTGCGCAAGCAAAGCAAAATCAGGAATTCATTCACTGCTTCCCGTGGGCAGGCAGGTGTTCAGCCATCTCCAGGAAAGTAAGGCTCTATCACATGTAACGGTTACTTGGGAAGACAAATGCAATGAACGTCCCCCCTTCCTCCTTCTTTCCCCCAGCTTTTATTGCTGACTGTGGGTGATGGTATGGGATATCCCTTTGGTCAGTTGGGGTCAGCTGTCCCGGCTGTGTCCCTTCCCAGCTTCTTGTGTGCCCCCAGCATGCTTGCTGGTGGGGCAGTGTGAGAAACAGAAAAGGCCTTGATGCTGTGTAAGCACTGCTCTGCCATAGCTAAAACATCAGTGTGTTATCAACACTGCTTTGGTCACAAATCCAAAACATAGCCCCATACAAGCTACTATAAAGAAAATTAACTCTATCCCAGCCAAAACCAGTATACAAGGTCACCATCCTCTTTTAATGAAGGTCAGTGCTCTGTTGCCTCAGTTTTCCTATCTATAAAAAGAGGGTGATAATGTTTACTCCCCTTAATTGCGATGAACTACCAGCTAGGGTTTAAAAACACTTAGAACAAAGAAAACTTTATAAAAGTGTAATTTTTAAAATAAATATTGATATCATGTGGCTGCTTATGTGTCAAAGAACTTTGCAGGTGGTTATGTAAGCAAATTCACCTGTTTGATATATCTGGAAGAAATAAAAGCACAATCAAAGCAGCTTCTGTCACCCAAATGTCACCCAAAACCCACCACAATTTCCAGCCTGATGAAAGAGAAATGTATACCAAATTCATTCTTATAATCAATTATCTTAGACTACAGTTACGGATAATATATTTCCTTTTTGTTTCTTTTTTTCTTTTTTCTTTCAGCTTTGTAGTATTAGCTTTCCTATTTAGTCATGATAGTTATTATGAATTATGTAGAGAAAAAGCAAAATCTGAAAATATGTTTGGATACACATAGCTTGAACACGGTGTGCCAAAGCAAAGGATGGTCTCAGGTTTTTTTACCTAGCAGAAAATGTTGCATTGCTGTTTTTCAGTACTGGTCCTACACTAGGAACTAACTAGATTAATCAACAAAATGAATGTTGTGGCTATATTTATGCCACCAAGATGCAGTTTAAACATCCAATCCATTTTCAGCACAAAGAATGCTGATGAAACGAAACAGGAACCATCAGAAAGACAATGGACTCAAATAGAGTGAGAGAGACTTAATTTGAATACCCAGTTAACTGGGATGTTTCACAATGATGCCTGATCTTAAGTTAAAATCATAATTCTGTGTCTTGTGAATTGTTTTGGTTAGATAAATTACATTGATTTATTATGGCTGAGGCGACAGCATACTTATATATGCCAAGTCATGACTGATCTGCAACACCTTTAAAATATTTGAGAACTGCTTTTACCGTGTTTTACTGAGTGTCATGAGCAACATGATTCTAGTTAATGAGACAGCTTTTAGTGTGGCAGTCTGAGGTATCCATCTAAACAGAATCTTGAAAATCTGAAAACTATATTTTTTCTTGTCCCGTCCCATTTAGCTTTTAATTCTTTTCTTTTCTATGCATGAATTTGGCTGCTTCAGCCAAAGGAGGCTGTTGAATTTGAACTTGCACTAATGTGCAAATAACAATGTCAGCAAAAAGGTTAAGTTAACGTTAAGAAGTTAAGAGAGAAATGTTTTCATTGTTTTGGTTGCTTAATTGAGAAGTTTTGGCAAATATGCCCAAATTAAGCAGATTCCACCCATCTTTTTGAACATACTCTGTTATTTAAAAGGTATTATTAAAAGTATTTGTCTCAACGGAGACAAAAATTATGGTCCAAGAACAGGCCCCAAAACAGGATACTTTTTGTAGCATATGCTAGTGTTCGTACAGAGTGTAGTACAAAATAGTTGACTACTACAGTCCTTCAAATAACAGCTTTTGTGATAAGAGATTTCAGAACTTTTCCATTCAACTGTTAATAGAAACTCCCTTCTCTGAAATACCAAACCAGTGAAAGGTACTAAAGTTAAAAGGATCGGCAACCACGTAAGTTTTTCAGTGGTACATATTAATACTAGCAATAGCTTTTAAGAGCATTAGCACTTAGAGAGGACAAACAGATATTAACTGTACCTGTTTGACATCCAAAAACCCTCTCTTAGAGTTAGAAAGCACCATTTGGCAGCAGTATAGTTTTAAGCTATAAATAATATATCTCAAGGGTTTTTTGTGATGCACAATGCTACTTGTAAAATACTATACCTGCTGTAAGGAAAAGTACAGCATAGAGATTTAGTTCCATTTTGAAATGGAAATTATTTAACACTAGAGGTAGTACAACACAGGAAAGTTACTAACAGCTATAGCTAAGCAGTTGCTAAAGATTGTTGACATAGGCTCTTTGTCAGCAGAAAATTTTGTATGCATGAGAATTCAGAGCTCATGAAAGATTCTTGATTGACATCCTTCGAGACTAAAGTATACAATTGGGAGAATTCACTTGACCATTACTGCTTTTGTACTCCACTTATATGATGCTGTTAAAAAACCAAGAGCAGAAATATGCAGATGTTTCTGGTGAAACTTAACCTGTGTATTCATGGGAAAAACAAACTTTGCTTTTTCACTACACTGCACTGAAGGTAAAAATAAGTCATGAGGCCACTGAAGCTAGATGGGAGCAAGATCTTAAATAGTAGTGTAAGCACGGTGGTTCTTCACCAGTGCCAGTTTCTGCTTGCTACAATAATTATATATGGAAAAAGAGGATAGGAAAAGTGGACAGGAAAAGCTATGGCTGGAATACACTGCATGGAAATGCCTGACAAGACAGACTGCAATCTGGTGCAACTTCAATAGCTCAGGGATAATGATAAATTAAGTAGATATAGCCTAACTGTATAACAAAGCAAATAACATTATATTTGATAGTCTCAGACCAGTGTAGTGGTTATAGATGTCACTATTGATCTAAATATATGAATGTAGAAACTGGGTAAGTTGTCATATCTAGTAGCTATATGTAGGTCGCCAGGAGAACAGGAAGCTATTGTAAGAGATAAATTCAATTTTAGAGAATTATATTTCAGTCTACCAGAGAAGCACTTTTGGGAGGGCTCTTCTGGGTATTTGAAAAGGAAAGAACTTTGTAAGGCTTTTGTTAAGAGCTTTACACGTGTCTTGCATTTTTCTCATTTGAAAAGCTTGATTTACAAATTTTGTTGTCACTCAAATTGACTTTTGTGTTTTCTTTGTACAGTTCAGAGTAGTGGGATGGAATGCCAGGATTTGGATGCTCTGTGGTTTTGGTTTTTTTTTTTTTTTTTAATTCAAAGAACCTCCAGTTCCTCTATGAACTGAAAACTCAATCAGTAGTTACCTTCTATATTAAATAAATTCAAAAAGAAGATAAGCTGCTCATAACCATTCCCACTCCTACACATGTATTACAGAGGTGATGAGTGAATATAATTTTGCCATCTTGTATAAGTCTGTGTTAACTGAAAGCTATTGTTTTTCACATTAAACAATTACAGCTGGAAATGACAACATATGTTGGCTCATAGGGATGTGAAAACATCTTCCATGCGCTTTATAATTCCCCTGAATATCTTATGAAGTCATAGGGTTTGTATTTTTGGATCTGCTGCTTCACTCCAAAAATTATTATAAAGCTAAGGAGTTTTATTATAAATAAGAAATTAATAAAATCATACTACTTTTTGTATGTTATGATCATTAAACATGGATAAACTTAAATGTCCTGGCCATGGAATTTACAACCTCATTAGATGTTTTTGTTTCCTACCAGGCATTGGTAAAATGCCATATGGAAGTTTACCGTGCAGATCTCATGGAGAAGAGAGTGAAAGCCCCATATATTGTTCTGTAATTACTTTACGTAAATGCTGTTTCCTTGGGGATTTTGTTTTGTAAATAATCCAAGAGAAGACACATAAATCTAAACTGTTCGGAAGCTTTATTCAATTTATTTCCCAATCAGTGTCTCTTTTGAAGGTCCTTATTGTGTAGCTTTTAACATGATTTTTATACTCAAAATATAGCTGGAGGACATTTTATGAGAATTAGGTTAGGTCAACCTGTTTTTCTTTTCATTGTTGTACACTAGTTATTCTGGAACATACCAGATATTGCTATTTGTTGTCTGCAGAAAGCAGACATCTGCGGATGATGTCTGCAGAAAGCAGGAAGCTAAGAAAATGAAACTCCACATCCCACAAAGCCATTTTAATTTTCCGTTCATTTTCATGGAAAATGGGATAGAAAACACTCTATAAGTACCATTCGCCAGTGTAACTGTGTCAGTTTTGTCCATGTAAACTCACCTGAAGGTTCAAGATGCAAATGTACAGCTCTCATATCTAGAATTAGACTTTAGAGATTAAAATCACTTCTGCTACCGATTCAAAACTTCCTTTCTGTAGTTAATTAACAAAATGCAGCCTGTTAGAATATGCTTCCATTGATTTATTGTTTGACATGGACATGTGAATAGCTGTGTATTAAAGTAAAAAGAACCCTCTGTAATGGTTGTTATTTTGGTGACTTTCCTAGGTGTTGATGCCATATTTTATAGTCTTGAAATGTTAGTAAAAAAAAATATGTTTTTTGAAAGACGAAGTGTTAGAGCTAGAGAATTCAACATTTTGGGCAGAAAAAACTTGGAAGCAAAATATTATACTATAGCTGGAAATCAGTAAACATTTACTGTTCCCATTTAACAGTGATTCAAAAGGGATCTTTCCAGACCCTAGAGACAGCAAGGAAGCCAAATATTTTCAGCGTTTCCCGGGGCTAGAGGCCTGAACTGTTTATCCTTATTTTCAAAGAATAATGTCAAACCCTGTGCTAGGCTCAACTTAGAAGAACTAAGTTCCTGTCTGTTTCATGATACAAATGGTTATTATGATGTTATATTGAGCCAAGTTATTTTTCCCCTCATCTGCAAAGCTGTGGAAAATGAATTCATTAATGTGTCTTTCTTTCAATGATTTGGTTTCTTGTTCTCTTCCACATTAAGAGTAATTACTTTCCCACAACCTGGCCTCTTTTGATGAGGACTACTGTTTTCCAAATGTAAATGGTTATTGATTTGCCAAAAAGGGTCTAATTTAGAAGTCTAAGAGTGTTGCACAGCTGGGAAGAAATTGGAAAACTGGCCAAGTCATTCATACTGCCCTTGGCAGTCACAAACTCAAAGCAAAGACTGATTTTTGAACTTGTTTTCCAGTCATTTTTATTTTCATGATTTTGCATGGTTTCAATACCAGGTATGAATTAAAAATCTATTTAAAATTTAGAGTACTGATTTGCATTACAATAGTAACTATCCACAGTGTCTTTTCATCTTAAAATCTCACGGCAACAAATGAACATCTGTGGTTTTTTTCAGATTGGTAGACTTGCATGTTATTTTATTTTGGGAGAGATTCCTATATCAGTGGCCTCACTAATACCATTACAACTGTTTTTGAAGTAAGATTAAAGTACTGCTTTTCAGGAGTAAATAAGGCACAGTTTCTTCATCTCTGTTTTTAGATTTAGAAGTCTAAATGTCATCACTGTTATACTGAATAGGAATGAAGCCTTGGAATAGCACAGTTAGCTCAGTGTGGCTATTTGAAATTTAAGATATATTCACGTGACAGATAGTGTCAGAATATGGTCACTATGGAATTAATAACATTCTGATTTGTGATTCTATGATTCTGACCTATTCCATTATATAACTGATCTACAGATTTTTCTAATGATAGTGTTATAGTACCTATGCCTTTCTAAAACTGTATAATGATCAAACCATGTAACACAGGGTATAGAAATGTTGTGGATAAAGTGATGAAAATATCAAATTCCACTTTCAAGAGTGATTTAGAGGATGTAATAACTGATCTGTAGATAAATGAAGGCACCTCAATACACATTTAGCAGGATATTCAAGAGCATCTTTTTATGCCCTTTCTCTTTTAGAATTTGGCAGCTCGTTTTGAAAATAGATGCCTGATAAAGTTTTAAGCATCTAATATGCCTGAAATGGGGTCCTTCAAAGCCTGTCTGTGAAAAATCAGTGAATCTAGGATTCAAAGGGTAGATTCATCCTCGCTCTCCATGAGATATCAATAAAAATACACTTCGACCCAGTATGTGGCATTTGTCTTGCTTCTTGGTCTCTTATCCTTCAGAAAGGAATCTATAAACCTAATTTTAGGCCTTGAAACCATATTCTAAAAGAAACATGGTTGTTGTGATGTTCAAGACCACAAAGTCCACAAATTATGCTGAGTGGGCTTCACTATGAGGACTTTGGTGCCTTAACCTGGTGTGGAGGGAATTAATGAGTGTTAGCATGCTGGGCAAAGGGAAATGTAAATCAACTGATAGAACTGGAAAAGAAAAAAGTTAAATTCTAGCTTTCTTCTGGACCTGAGCAGCTATTTCAGTTAGGTGCCACTGTTAATATGAGATTCACAGCTTCAGAGAAACTGTATTCATGTTTCTTTGTACAACATAACTGTAACTGCATAGTAGCTCAGTTCCTGTGTGAATGCTCTTAATCATCAAGCAAAAAGGTATTCTTTATCAGAGTGTTTGCTTTCTCTCTTCCTGAAGACAGTTTGCATGGCATACAGGAATACAAGGGTTCATTCAGAGGCAAGTGAGAAATTCTAAAACCATAGCTAAGGGTTTAGGATGTTCAGCTGGCAAGGAGAAGGCTCCTAGGCTACATATATATACTAGTAAATTGAACAGTGCCTGAGTGTGGTCTCAGATAGATTTAATTATTAATATAGATGTACCTTTGAGGTCCAGATCTCCATCCCTAGAACTCCTTATGACTTTTGTATTATACAAGAACTGGATTAAAAAAAAAAAAAAATCCAACAGGGCTGAATTAATGTGTTAGATATGACCAGTCTTTCAAAAGTACTGTAAATCCAGCTTTTCATGGGACTTATACGTAATGACACACAGCTTAAGATCACTCTCCCTATCTTTAGATATCTCCAATGCAGATATCTGCATCTGTTCTGATGACTCCAGGCATTCTCTGTAAGAATAGAAAGAAACTTTTAGAATGAGATTAATCTGACCCATGTTAGATATCTACAGTAAAATGAGGGAGAACTGTGTTACAAAGTACCTCTTTTCCTCCACTAACACAGGGACTTTGAACAACAAGCTTGGATGTAGGCATCTTTTCCTGGTCATTTGAGTACTATACCTACCTTACCAGGGAGATTAGCTACTATAACATCTGCTCAGATTCAACAATACTGCTGTTGGCAAGGCACAGCTATATATTAAGTGCATCATCTGCAAAAAACTGCTCTCAAGAAGTAGATTGTTACCTGCTTGCTTCCCCCAGCTGCTCCACACAACCAGTTGGCTAGATTGGACACAGAGGGCTTCCCATCTGTGTGTTTCTATCTTTGAGTCTAGCTCATCAAAATTAGCTATGTTCACAAAGAACTAATATTTTAAACAATTTAGGTTAATACACCTGATTTTGACAGTAACTAGCTGTAGAGAGCTCAGCCTCCTTTATTACCTGACCGCAAGAACAAATCTGAAAACCCACAGATCTGTAGGAAGCAAGTAATGACAAGCAGCTGGGGATTGTAACTGTGGGAATCTGAATCTGTAAAATGACTGGCCAGATGCCAAGCCAGATTTTGTACTTAGGTACCTATGTATTTTTTCACTATCTTCTTATTTATCTCTTGGATAGGTGACTGCCCATCAGCTTGTTTCTGAAAACATCTCCAATGCCAAAGTCTATCTATGCGCAAGGCTGAATATTAGCATAAGTGGGAAGACCCATGCAGATTAGGTATTGCATGAATCAGCCTTCAGTATCTGTATATCTTCAAACTACTGGCCTTGGATGTTATGTTGCTTATGCAATATCATTTACTGATCCTTCCAGTTTTCTGTGATAACCTGGTGAACTTGATGAATCTTCCAGACATGGTTTGCTAGGCTTAAAAACTACACTTTCAACAGTATCATTGAGGTATAGAAACTATACTTTGTTAATGCCATTTAAAGACATCATTTAGTTATATCTCCTCCTTAATAACTACCTATTCCACTGTGATATCAGCTATTTAAAAAAAAAAAACTTTTGGTCAAAGTACGTATGGTTTTACATTAGCAGTGTGCTCAAATATCTGCTAACCAATACGTTGCTACATTATGTGAAGGTGAAGTGATACATACAGTTTAATTATTCAGGCTCAGTTTGTCAAGAAAACAAGCATGTTATGCATCCATAAATGATTGCACCCCACATCAGGAGTAACCTGTCAGAAACCTGTGCTTGTTGCGTACTGTATTGAGTCTGGGTATGTGAAAGGCTAAAATAATTGCTCTGGGAAGTACAGAACATGCTCAAACACTTAATTCATTAGTGGTGCAATTACCAGACAAGAATGTCAGCAAAGACAGGAGTAAAAGGACTTCAGTTCTTACCTCTGTTAAAACCCTTATGTTTCAGAACTGATCATAATATGGCAAGGGGAGAGGGAAGACTATGTTCCAATTTATTCTAGTTTAGATCCATGACTATACAGTAAACTATTTAGGAAACCCCACACTGTATGTCCAGTCCTATTCTTACTGTATTCAGTAGTGCGGGTCTCATTCAGGCTAGCCTATTATGATTGAACAGATAAAATTTGAGTTAATGTATTCTTCAGAAATCAGAAATATTTTCTTGAATGTAGGTCACTGCAGTTCACCTCAGTTTGTAAACGTAAGCTGCTTTGCCATGTGGTTATTTGTACTCATGGAGCAAAGCCCCAGTACACTACACCAAGGAAAAAAATTAATTTCCCTGTGTCAGTTTTGACCAAACATACTTAATTTCAGGTTTCTCAGTGAACAGCTTATATATTCTGCACCGAGGATGAAAAACAGTTCTTGTGCTTGACTGCTTGATTACACTGAAAACAGGAGACATTTGGTAGTATGTCTGTATGGATCTAAATCACAAAAGTTCCACCCCAGTTTTGGAGCAGTTCTTTTTTTCCTGTTCTCTTGCTAAAGTATGTAAATCATTATATTTCTTGGACACATTCACAGCAGGACAATAGGAGGTTTTTTCCTATTGTGACCGGCTGCATTGAAATACCAAGTAACGTGAGAGGGGATGTTTCTCCACATTGGAGATGTGGGTGAGCTCCCTGTTAGACACTAATCAGATTGCTGTGATGAGATCCAGCTGTTCAATCCTTATGTGCCCTTAGCTTTCTAAGCTGAAAAAAAATAGGCACTGTTTCTAGCTCTGGATCTGTAGGAACACAATAGAAGTACAAACTTTGTGTCTTATACTTCTTTTATCTATGGGATTATCAATCCAAACTAATGCTGTCTGAACTAGATCCCCTTTTACCTCAGCAGCCACAAATACTTAAGCTCTCCCATGTCCTCAAGGACCTCCTTTATCTGGTTTACCACTTAATTTTTTCTTTTAAGAACACCCAATATATTTTATGCTTATTTAATATCCAGACTTTGTGGAGGTTTTGATAACACCTTTTTTATCTGCTTATCTGAAAATATAGATATAGATAAGAAAAATAAAAACAAATCTTACTATATTTTCCTGCCTCAGTTTCCATACCATTCCCTAAGGAATTATTAATGTTCAGGATCATTCTATTTGGGGGTATGCTGTGTCTTTTTCTAAAGTCCATGGATTGTGAATTGCACCATGGAGATTTTTTGGACCATGGAGTGTTCCCAGCATCTACTGTTGACCCTGTTTAGTCCCATAGTGAAGCTGCCTTCCATTACTGCTTTAAAATACTAAAAAAACCCTCAAAACCAAAACAGCCCACATTTACACCCATGTTCTTTCCTTGCCCAAAGCTTTCCTTGCTCTGGAAATGAAGAAGTAAGTTACTTATGGTTTTGATTTGCAGAGAATATTAAACAAAGATTGCCATAATCTTCCACGATGCATGATCATGAGGTGCGTAGGGCAGAGGCGTCTTTGATATTCAGGCATATTTTCTATATTCATGTTTCTATACTTTGTTTTCATTCTTCTATATTCACCCTTCAAAGAGTGAACCTTGATGCAGGAGGTTGTTGAAATACACTGAATGAGACCACAAGTTGCAAAGAAAATTGAAGTGATGTATTTAAATACTAACTTCATATCAATTTAGATTTTTTTTTTGGCTGTGACTACAGTTTCTTTTTCTGCACACCTGTACTCAGTAAACATCAATTTAGGTAACTTTGCTTTTTTCTTTAGCAGATGTTTTGGAACTTGTATCTCAATAAAATATTTTATCCAGGCATGGTGATCTCAATAGATTTTGTGGTATCTGCCAATCACGTTGTAGGAGCTGTTACAGTAGTCAGGCAGCCCCCAGTTTTGCTTCCAGCATCTACAGAAGCTGGCTAGCATTGATCCTCCTGGCACCTTATTGGGGGACAGCCTTGCCTTGATTGTCAGAAATGTTGCTTGCTTCTTCAAGGTCGCACTGTAGTGGGGAGGTCGATTTGGTCTCTGATTTCATGTGTTAATAGAAAAGAAATCTTCTGAAAAGAACATAGTTGCATTGCTGAAAGTCTGGTCTAACTGTTGTCATATATAGGCTAATTTCTGGATTCTTTTTTTAGCAATTTAAGCTCAGATTTCTTCAGCTGGGATAGATTGAGACTTCAGGATCTCTGTTGAATACCAAGAATTCACCCAAAGATCAAGCATTCTGAAATGCTGCTTCCTTTGTACTTGAGAAAAAGATCAGTATTTTCAGTACAGCTTTATCCCATGCAATATATGCTCATCAAAAGAAAAAAAAAAATATATGTATAATTTAGGTTTGATTCCTACTAGCATAGAATTGTAGTGTTTTAGGAGAACAATTTAAAACAACAGCAGGATAATCTGCTCTAATTTCATATTTATTAATTACCCTATAAATGCCCCAAATAACCCTAACTTCTCAGGTTATTTTCAAGAAAATAATCAGATTCCTGTTCAAAACATTCAGTAGTAAGGGGAATTTGGAGTATCTGGTCACTAGCTGAGGTTCTTGTTTTTTCACATGTACTCTGAAGGATTTTCTGAAGGGAAAAAAATATTAAGTACAGGTGTTCTTCCTTTTATTATCCACAGACCCCGGGGGAAATAAAACATTTTAATTGAATTCGAAAGACTGTTTGCAAACTGCTGACCTAGAAGAAACACCCTGGAAATCATTTGTTAGACTGTTTCTTAGTGATCTACTGAGTAAACTGTCATGTTGTTTCAGTTACAGACAGAAAATACAGGAAAGGTATGCAGATCTAATGTTTGTATTCTTTCAAAAGGTACAAGAGAAAATACAGGACATAGTTGAGCACCAGCAGAAAAAAAAAAAGTACACTGTAATCTGATATAATGCTAAGTACCCAGCATCCCAGTCAATTCCTGCTAAAAAAAGGTAGAAAAGAATGACCTTTGAAGATGATACATTTTAAGAACCAACAGAAAGAAGGAGAGAGGCAAAGAAGAATATTAGTCTTAGATAAGTACAGAAAGGAAAGTTTGTTTGTCATAGTAAAGTATCCCTTGGGTAACTGTTCTCTCCCAAGGTACTGTGAGAAAGGAGGACCATTTTTATACTCTGAAAGTTCCTTTATGTGACACAGGCTTGTAATTTCTTTATTATATTTCTCTTGCATTTACCAGGATATCAGATATTGGTCTTTTACATGATTCATTGTTAGACTTACTATTTTTCCACTTGTAAACACTATAAGGAGCTAATAGAACATTATTGTTTTCTGCTATAAGTACTAAAGTGTTTCTCAAGGACAAACTACTAAATGTGGAGAGGTTAGTTCCACTGAGGGTTAACTAGAGAGAGCAAAATCATGTTTTGGTATTGCTGCTGTTATCTTTTAGTCTTATATGATATCAATTGGACTGGACTGATTAGGTTCAATTTGGAAAGATGAAAAGGGTCAGCTGATGTTGCCCTACCCTGATGACAGTAGATAACACTCTCTGAAAATGTGCAGTATATTCTGATAGGAGAAGAAAACAAGGATAACCTTTCACATTTGTCCCCTCTGGAGTGCAATGACTATTATACTTGCACTGGAATACCAAATTTAGCTGCTAATGATACTTACCTATTTATATAGTTCTTCAGAAGGAATATTTTATCAACACTGTTGAGAGCAGAGATACCCTTTCCTTGATATTACATAAATGGAGAAGAAAAATGTCAACTATTGACATTTGTATAACTGAATTACCCAGAGATCAACACTGTATTTCCAAATTTCATGCAAAGAGATTAAAACGCTGGCAGCACCCTCCCCGTATTTCTCATGTCTTTTGAAATTCAGTCTTCCTATAGAATCCAAGGATTTATTGATTTGTATTCCACAATTATGATTGTGGATCTCTCCATAGAGGTGAAGGGACTCATCAGAAATAGTGAATTCTTTGTATGCTCTTCTCATTTAACAAAAAAAAACAACAAAACTTGGCTCTTCTTCTGCACGCATATATTAACATTGACTTTGGAAGAAACAACATGCCTGTTTGATTTTTTTCAGATGTGGAGTCAACAGGGATCTCTCTGGCTATGGATCTGTAAAATGATTTGAAATTTTTTCTGCATTTTACTCTAGAGATTTGAGAGTTGATTATCAGGAGTGCTGTGTGAGTGGATGTCATAGGATGGTTTATGACTGGGTTATGTTTATTTTGGGCTCCAAACTGACACAATTAGGCTAAGGAAAACAGAACAAGTTTTCTAGCAGTTCAGATATTTCCTGGAAAGACATGTGTTGAGCTGAGGAGTTTTCTAGGAAAATGTAGATCATCTTAGTTTTAAAGCTTGGATATATACAAAAAGAACCTGCCTGATTCTGAGCTCAGAAGCAAAGCTGCAGTTTTCAGTTAAAGTAACAGGGACAGAAACTGATCTTCCAACCTGAGAATTACCTATTAAACCTTCTGAACACCTTCCTGATGTTAATGCAGTAACAAGTAAAAGTACATCAGGATTACAGCCAGATTGTATTGTGTGCTGCATAAGTATGAAGAAAGGCATAAATTTACTGTCTTCTATTAGCTTTTAATCTAATTTAAGTAAAGGGATAATACACAGAAAAATGGAGTGCAGTGGTAAGGTGTGAAGGAAATGGATAGAATTCATATTTGTTTAGTTAGCCATTAAAACATAAAGAAACTAACAAATAATAGAAGTGCCATTAACTGTCAATGACTGCTGAAATAGGAACAGTCATTTTAGTCGAAGATTGTTGAACAAGTGGATAACTTTTCCTCTGTAGTAAATCATTTAGGTACCTATGAATATATACATTATAAGAATGTTGGAGTTCCATGTACTACTTTGCGAGTGTTAGAATAAATTTTAAAAGCAAGAAAGTAAAGTGGTTTTCTGATATAGAGAATTTAAATTCTAAAATTTTGGATCTTGTTGTTTCAGCTCAGTAGTGAACCCTAAGCCATGGATAGACTTGGCAAAATGTCTTCTCCAATAGTTAGACAAATACTGTTTTATAACATTTAGAGTATGGAAATCTTCTTTCTGCCATTTCTGTTAATCTAATTTTGTTTTTCTTTCATACATGGCATTCCAACAAAAGGTTAGTTCTTTCATTCTGCTGGTAAGAGATGCAAGAGGAATAATAAAAAGTTAAAAAATCCATGAAGAAAATATTAGATTTGTCTCACTTTTTAAATTTTCTGCAAAACTTGCATTATCTTCAGTGAGCTTGACTGAATCACAGCTTTAACTTTTGGGCTGAAAACAATCTGGACATTAAATCGTTTACACAGAGTTTTTTTGTTCTCTATTCCCAAAAGCATGCTTAGTTTCACCTGCTCATTGAAGTCATTAGACTGCAGCACCCTCTCTAGGTAATTTATTCTATTATTCAGTGGTGTTCACTGTTAAAAACCTTTTCCTGATGTCTAATCTAAATTTTAAATCCCAAGCCATTTATCTTTGTTTTATAGCTCTGAATCTCTACAAGTAGGTCTCTTCCTTTTATTTGGCTAAACTATTTTAAAAAAATGTATGTATTCTTTAAGAAAAAATAAATAGGTCTCACTGGAGATTAGAGTTACAGGCAACATTTCCCATTTCTCTTGGACATGTCAGAATGAAACCTAGAACCTTCTTGGAAGACCTTGACACACTCCATACCTTTTAGATGAAGGAAAGAGAGAGCAGTGGTGTATTAAGAAGTATTATGACAGCTCAAGAATGTCCTCTGGCAAAGACATCTCAAGGAAAAAGGACTTTGAATGTCGACAAGGAGGTTTTGGAAGTGACTGGGGGTTACAATATGGTGGGAACAGGCTAAGGAGACAAGGAATAAAACAGTTCAGGCAGTGAATATAGGAATGAGATGCAGCAGGTAAAAATGTAAACAAATAAACAAATAAAAAGGAGACAGTGTGTGAGATCAGCATATGCTAAAAAAAGTCTTAATACTTTGTCAAAAAAGTAAGAATATGTTAGATCTTTCTGTCATTGTTTTCAAAAGAATGTGACCTTCTCTGGAGCATATTTGAGGGTATCCTTAGCACTTTTATCCATTTGCATATGGAAATTTCCTTTTATTTTTGTTTTAACAATTATACATCAATGCCATCACTTATTTCAGTATTCTCTCTTGGATATAATCCAACTAAATTACATTCCTCATCTTTTTGAATGGTTTCATCCTTTCCAGTGATTGACACAGTAACTTCTATTCTTCCTAGCTGCTGACACTTCACCTTTTTTTTTTACTGTAGAAATTGTTCAAAGTGACTGCTGGTAACACTTTAATTTTATCTGGCAATTACCTTTAGAATTTTGGTGATGAACATGTCAGATACTTAATGCATCCAAGAACTCTGCCACTTTTCTCCCTAACAGCATCTCTACCTGAAGTTAATATTTTTCTACTGGAAATTAGTATTCCTTTCTCTGCACTTTCCTCTCATCATTTTTTTAATTAATGCCCAGAGAAAGGCAGTAGTGATTAATCATAGGCATTTTAGTTTAGGTAGCAACTGTCGTGGTTTAACCCCAGCCAGCAGCTAAGCACCTTACAGCCGCTCGCTCACTCCCCCCTCGGTGGGATGGGGGAGAGAATCAGAAGAGTAAAAGTGAGAAAACTCATGGGTTGAGATAAAGACAGTTTAATAGGTAAAGCAAAAGATGCGCGTGCAAGCAAAGCAAAGCAAGGAATTCATTCACTACTTCCCATCAGCAGGCAGGTGTTCAGCCATCCTCAGGAAAGCAGGGCTCCATCACTCGTAACGGTTACTTGGGAAGACAAACACCATCACTCCAAATGTCCCCCCCCCCCCTTCCTTCTTCTTCCCCCAGCTTATATACTGAGCATGATGTCATATGGAATAGCCCTTTGGCCAGTCTGGGTCAGCTGTCCTGGCTCTGCTCCCTCCCAGCTTCTTATGCACCTGGCAGCGCATGGGAAGCTGAAAAGTCCTTGACTAGTGTAAACTCTGCTCATCAAGAACCAAACCATCAGTGTGTTATCAACATTATTCTCATCCTAAATCCAAAACACAGCACTCTACCAGCTACTAGGAAGAAAATTAACTCTATCCCAGCTGAAACCAGGACAGCAACATATGTGAGAAAAGTAATTTTACCCACTTCTAGAGTGTACCGTTCTAATGCTTTTGAGAGGCAAGAATATGACTATTCTGTCTTATGCACTTTGCGACAAGGAGAAAATAATGTTATAACAAGGGCTGTTCTGCTGTCCATCCTTGTAAAACTTAGTGGTGGATTCTGAATGGTTTTAAATGACTCTGAAGTATATTTATAGCCTGGCACAAAGCCACCCTGTGTGTTCAGTGCATTCTTATCAAACCTTCGGTGACTCAGACAGGACACAATTACTGAGCTGTGTGCTAAGGTTCAGTTGTCTTTTCTGAACTGTTCAGCTGTTCCTTTCAAGGGTAAAATCTCAGCAGAATCGCCAATAGAAATTAGTTCTATGCATAAACATACGCTGCAAAGAAGCTGACATTTAGAGCAAGAGAATGGGGACAGTGAGTTGAACCCAAAGCCTGTGGCTTCCAGATTCTTGATTCCTATTTTACTCTGACTTCCCCATTGCCTTTGATAAGTTCACAAAGCCAAATTTTGGAACATAAGCTCTAATTTTCCCTGCAGAGGAGCTAAAAAAGGTAATTCCTAAGGATCTTGGCAGACTTCACCTGTACTGAAACTGCTTTTCTTATTTTTCTACTTCCCACCCACATATTTTCTGCTTCTCTCAGCTCCTGCTACCATCCACTGTGGTTATCAATATGATAAAAAGGACAGGTTTTGAGCTCCAGAGGGGTCTTACCTCTCCCTCCCTTCTCCCCCCACAGGGATGCCTGAAAACACCACCAGCTATCAGATCCAACGAAATTACTTTCAGTTGATGTGAACTTTATGGGGTTCACATTCACCACATAACCATCCTGGCTGTCCTTGTCCTCTTTGTGTAAGAAGGAAGGATTACTTGGACTGAAGGTTTAGGTGCTGCAGTGGTCCCAATGGAAGCTCCTTTTCTGATTCTCTTACAATGATATCTGACTGATTATTTATTTTTTTTCTTTTATGTTCTTCTGGACATATATTTCATCCTTTTTATATTGAAATTTACCCAAAGCCAGAAACAACTACAGCACCAGGACCCCAAAACAAGAGGAGAGTTAGCAAGATGAATGTGTGGGCTAGTACTAAATTAATGACCTCATTTAATATATGTACTAGGACTTTTAAATTCTGTCTGCACTCAATTTGTTTTAGAAATACAGCTTAGGCATTTTAAAGTGATCCTTTACCTTTACTAGGAGTTAAAAAATACGTACAACAAACCAGAACAATAAAGTCTCAAACTCTTGGAGGAAAATTTTTCTGGTTTTGATTGTGGCTTTTCCAGGTAATTGAATTAATCATAGAGAATAGTTATTTAACACGGTTTCATTATTTGATAAAATTTTATTGCCCATGGTTTGTGGTGATATATTTTGTGTAGGAGTATATAAATTAAATCACTCAGTCTTGAAGGGATTATGAAATAATGTAGTAACTGAAATCAGACAATAAAAAACCTAAATAATTGAAGAAAAGATGGAGTAATCAGAATTATTTTGTATTCATTCAGGAAGAGGTCAACCACGAATACATAAAAAAAAAAGGTAAAGAATGGCAGAGTATCGAGGTACTACAAAATGTTCTATTAATAGGGCATTGTTTTATAACATCTTACCATTGTTCTGGAATATCTTAAAAAGAAATATTATGAATTTTTCTAAATATAGATCTTTAATTATATTGAGTAACTTTTTATCTGAGGCTAAGTTTTATCAGTACCTCAGGCACATTTTTTATAAACACTGTGAAACTTATGGGTACTATCTAGCTTAAATCAAAACAAAAGTTACTTTATAATGATTATAATTTGGTAAGAAATATCCTTTGTTTCTAAAGGAAAAAAATCCTAACAAGCTATCAGTTTGTTTACCAGTGATAATGTTAATTATAACAATGAATAGACCCAGCAATCAAGACAATCCACAGTGGTCAACACCAAGAATATTAACATTCATGTAATTAAAAATCAATACGTGGATGTGGCTTAAGCAGCTTTCATAATAGAATTAAAGAAAGCTTAATTTTGTTTATGCAGTAATTAGCTCAGTCATTGACATTTGCATAGATACTTATATTATCCTGTAAAATGTGGTTGCCACATTACAGTCCTACAGACATAATGTTGGTAGTATCCTGCTGTCTTCTCCCTCTTGAATGTAAAACTCAAATCTTATTAGTGTTTACATCACCAGAATGCTTTTGCCTTTCCCCAGAACTATCCTCAAACTTTTATTTTATTTATAAAACTTGTAGCTGTATGATATATAACGCAAAATTCTAGTAAAAACTCACCACATGTGTTTAATGTGATAACAAGTGTTGTCAGTGGTCAGTTTTAAAGTCACCAAATGGCCTTCTGTGCTGAAGACTGTTAGACTTTACCAAATGTCCTGCTGGTATTGAAAGGACTGTTATTAGATTTATTATTTATGTTCTTAAAAAGGAGCCAAACCAATAACAAACACAAGAGCAAGAAAAGTACTACCTCAAAACAAACCCATATTAGCTCTTACCCTCACGTTATCAGTCAAGCCTACAAAACCTTCTCTGTGCATAATGTGAAGATCAAAGGCATTATAGAAGAAAAATTCAATTAATAATAAAAATGGAACAAAGTGAGAAATCATGCCCTAGAGATGAAAATAGGTGGATAGAAAAAGAATAGGTTAAAAAAACCCCCACTCCTCCCCCAAAAGACCCCAACACCCAGATCTGCCTTCTGCAGAATTTCACAAAGAATGCAGATTTGTGTAATGATCTTATGACTATTAAGCCAAGAAAAAAAAAAGAGTGGTCACTTTCACTTTTCAGAGGATCAGGAGTATGATTGGTCTCACAGTACGAGCAAGAGTTTCCTGGTTATTGCATTATTCTTGTTATTGGCAAATGGCCTTGAATTTGTCTATGACCTCCTGCTATCTCTATGAGCAGTTTGAAGTTGGCACTCCAGCCTCAGGAACAGATCTGTATGTTGAAAGTATTGGGTTACTAACTAGCACAGTGCCTGCTCTGCTGGCCTCTAAATCAATCAGCTTTGAAGTAAGGACATACATGATAGGGTACTGCCACAGTTTCAAGAGGTGTAAAGGAGGGGACTGTCGAGAAGGGAAGTGCATTTGGACCAGCTCCAGGATTCCTCCAAGTGTCATGAATCCAACATTTTCTGTGAGGAAGCACTTCAAAAGGCAATGCTATCACAATAGTATGGTGCCTGCTTAATGAAAGCGTGTGTTCTTGGGTGAGTACCACCATTGCCTTTTGCAACTGTGCCAACAGTTGGCCTAAAAGAAACGAGACTGATACTTGAATGGATTTTCCACAGATTAATTGTTCAACGTGAGAGTTATGACACTAAAAGTGGTCATGCTAGCTTTAAAACAAGCTTTTATTGAGTGGAAAAAAAAACCAAACCAACACACAAACCAAAACAAACAAAATCCTCTTGGATATATAGTCCCTTTCTTTGTATTTTGCACAATGCTCTGTCTAATACATGTTAAATTCAGCATGATCTTAACATCAACTGGGGGTCATCATAGATTTTCAGTGTAGGGTTAGGACATTCTGTACTTGTTCCTAGGAGAAGCTTTTACTTAATGTGCTTATGAAAAGCCTCTCCACCTTATGATTAGAAGTCCAGCCTGCAAGTTGCACTTCCATTTTGCATCATGCAGATGTCTATCAGGTTTCTTCTGGAAATCTGATAATTAGACTTCTGAATTCTCTAAACTGAGTTTGTAATTAAATGCAGCTGCAAAGCAATAGGTAACTGGAAATAACTACTTTAAAATCAGGTCTTATGTCCAAATTAATTCCTTTGGGGCTGATGGAACTTGTGCTTAAATAAAGACTCCATTTGGTGCAAAATTATTCCTTCCTGGCTCAAAATAGATGGTTCTGTGCACATCCAGTCTTTCTTCAGGCCACTTATTAGACAGCACCACCGCATTTTTTATATTGTTGAACCTTACTGTTTTTCAACTACAAACACCAATTAATAACATCTTGTTCATATCCCGCCCTGCCCCTGCTCCCAGCCCACCAAAAGGCATGTTATAACCAGCTGAAGTTTTAACTCTGCAGCTTCTGGTGTGAAAATAAAAGAACTTTTCTTTACTATGCCTTCAAACAGAGAACTCATAAGAAAGAACTCATACAGAAAAACAAAACAGAGCTATTTTATTACACCCAAAAAAGTCAAATATTCATTAAAATATTATGCAATACATTTTAAAACTCTTATTCCTCGCAAAAGGTAACAGGATATGATATCTGAACTGATGGTGCTAGACTGTCAATGCAGTGAAAGCAGCCATCAAATCTAAGACTAGCTCTATGTTAATAAACAGTGATATGAACATAAATAATATGTCTAGAATCTATGCAGATGGAAAATCCCTTGTTTTTATATTCTGAAATAAAAAAGGTAGGTCATTTTGTAAGTATGTTTGACAAAGATCCTAATCACATGTGTAAACACTGATATTACATAGTATTCTTTGCAAAAAGATTCACACATTTTTTCTCTGGCAGGTCTCTGATTTTGAAGGAAATTAGCCATTCAAAATACATCTTTCTAAACTCATAATACTTACTGTCCCCTGAATTTTATAATTGAAAATTGTTTATACTGAAATCAAACCCCAAATCCAGGATTTTATCTGCTTTAAAGCAGTTTACTCAGTGTGACTAAGTGTCTGTGCACGTCATTTTGGTGCTGTCACTTCTTTGCTGTATCGCTGGGTATATGAATAAGAAACAGGATGTTTCTTTCTTTGTCAGATAATAAAAACAAGCACATAAAACACGTGTAGGATCTCTGTGATTCTTGGCTTGCAGTATAGTTTTGAGTAGTGTCATCTGACCAGAACAACAGGCTATAGAAACAGGCTTGTGAAGAAGCTTGTTCTTAGCTATTCATTGTAGGTCACTCCCTGTTTTGCAAAATATATCTGCTTGTTCAATATATAGATATATGAGGCATATTGAGAATGATTAATTGGGAACACGGAAGTTTTCAGCTTTTTGTTTAACCTCTTTGAGGATAAAATGTATTTTCTCAGGGATATGACACTCCACACAAATGAAATACAGTCTAATTTATGATGTCAGATCAGAAAGTTTGTCTGACTTGGTAATTCCACATAAAAGAACTTAGTTTCTTCCTGATACAATACAATTATCTGGTTTAAACTTCATTATAAATGACTGAAATTATATGGAATAGATTCTCTGAGACAGATTATATTTTATTTCCTTTGGATGAGCACAATATAACATCCAAGGTATGTCCACAGTAATAAGATGCAGTAGGAGTGCCATTTTATAATGACTATGTCAATACTGCAACCTAATGCCTAATTTCTACAAAGGGGTCCCCATAGACTTCTGCAAATTACATATGCACAGAGGTGTGAATGTACAATAAGACATTTATATAAATATTAGAAAATCCAAGTTCTTAAATACATTGAAATCCAGGTAGTATTCTAGAGGACCTAGAAGGAAGCTGTTTTCCTAATGAGTTCAATTAATCACATATTTGTCTATATGAAATACAAGGAAAAGAAAATAATTTGAAGAGGAAACCAATCCTTTGATATAGGCATTATGTTCATGACAAGCCTACATTCCCCTCCCCACACACTAAAATATGAAGGGAGATTGAATAATTGAAGAAGGGGGAAAGAAGAGTCTGCCATTACTCAGCAAACACACATTTTGATGCTTTCTTTTCAACATATAATACATCATCAAAGGAAGAAGAGAGAGATGTCCTAAGCTACAACACTGGTGAGAAACACCCTACAGACAGATGCAGACTGTGACAAACTTAACTTCTACCCATCCATCACTCGAGCAGTAGGAGGTGTGAAACAAACTGCTGTCTGCACTCCTCTCACATAGGAAGGGAAGAGGTAGGGAGTGGCTGGAGACTAAAGCCAGCAGCTTTGTATACCATTTAATGGTAGGTAACACACATTGCCTGGAACATAACCTAAAATTATATTCCCCCAAACCAATATTCTGTTGTTAAGAGGACTACTGTAATACACGTGTCTACCCAGACTCCTTCCTCCAGTCATCCCTTACAGAGACCGGTGTCTCTGTCTTGCAAGTGTCCATGTAACAGTTAAAAATAGATAACAGCAATGGTGAAAAAACAAATCATTAATTCTACCTTGTATCTTTTGTTAGGCATACAATCGAAAAACCTTTCAGTAGAAAGCCAGAAGTCCAGCTCTCACCTCAAAGACTGCCAGCAGCAAAAATAAATTTTATGTTGGCCTTGAAGTCCAGTTTAGCTTTAGTTATAATGTAAAATATCTACTTTCAGTTCACAGAGTGTAGGAGGGAAGAAACACAGTCATCTACTTATGGAGACAAGATAGCTGGTTGAAAGCATCCTTTCTGGCATCTGAGTTCATTCCAGCATTTTAACAGCTTAAGAACAGTTGCTGTTTTCTGGTATTTCTCATGCCTTGAAGGTCAATTGTGTCTTAGTACCTAATGCATCAACCTGAGGAAAACATTGTGTCACCTAATTGCTTATTTTAGAACCTACTGTGAAAAAAACACAGCTTAAACATTTTGTCAGAGAGAAAGAGATTGATGAGTTTCTTGGAAAATAGGAATAGCTCCAGCCTGGATACCTGGATATAACATCCTCCACAGGTGTGGGCACAATATCTCTGATAGTTCAGGGTTTGGTTTTTGGCAGTTTTTATTTTTTTAACTTGATGGCAAATGCTAGGTTGTGTCACCAGGAGACATTAATGAGTATGAGTTGTTATTTAGGGCAGCTGTACTTTTAGGAGGAAACTCATTCAGTTGAGTTATTAATTGCTGTTATTAAAAAAGTAATACAGACTTTCCACCTCACCATCATTTACACTACTGGGTTTTTCAACCAAGTCCAAAAATCTATAAAACTATAGAGGGAATACATACATTGTCTATAAATGCTTCTCTCTTAAGCACATAGTTGACTATTAGTACCCTTCTAAGAGAGGAATCTGTATCAATTCAAAGGCCTTTGCCTTTTTATCGCTTTCTGTCTGTTTTTTCCACCAAAGAAGCTTTTAAAAGTATCCTCCAAAGAATAACTTTTGCCTTGTGAGGTTACTATGCCTCCATTCAAAGATGATAAGTCAGCAAGAGTGTTTTAAGATGTCCTGAACCACCTCCTGCAAGACTGTTTTCTCCCTCTCCCCTCGTCAGTGGAAGGCCTCACTAAAAAAAGTTAATCTTCCTAAATTGTTCCTAATGTCCTCCTGTTATACACAAGGGACATTTAATGTAGATGTTTAATTTCCATTTCTTGAAGATGGGTAAGCATGAATTACATACTAAATTTTGGATGAAATTTGGTCACTATTTCTAACAGTATTGGGTATACACTTAATACATGTAAATTAATATAGATAGATATAATGTCCTTTTCAAACCAACATCTACTAGATTGGCTGTAGGGAGACTGCTTCCCTTTATGATTGTTAAACAAGTCGTTAACAGTATTCTCACTGTGAAGCTGATGTCTTCACTGACTTGAACTGCTGAATACTGAACAACAGTTACTGTGGAAGAGTATGGTGAGGACTCTAGCTTGTGGAACAGAGATTTATGCACCTTATTTCCTCCACTTCTCTAATTAAACATTATTTTGAAAAGCAAAAATTGGTGAAGAATTGCAAAATTATCTGTATGTATGTGTGTTTATATATACTGCTTTAGCAAAGAAAAATGTTAAGAAATGCAAAAGCATAACACCCACTGTTGCTATTGTCGTATGGTGGAAGGGTGGCTCTTCTACCACAGTACTTTTCACACTGGATGGAAAGAGAGAGGGCAAGCTGCAGCTCTGCCTGAGGAGAGGAAAGAGTTGAATAGTGGAAGACAGCCAAAACTCTTACCTGAATCCTCTGCGGCCCAAAACTGGACCATGCAAACACGCCTTTTTCCCTAGTCTGCCTATATTTGAATCTACTTTAAGCTTACTGTCTTTTTGACATCATGATGGAGACAAGTGTTTTGCTGCACACGAGACAGTTACATCAGGTGGGGAAAACGAAGTCAGTATTAACACGACACAATAAAATCTTCCCAAACTTCAGAGAGACCTTGGCAAAATTCTGTTCTGTTAACCCAGGTGCATCCAGGTGTGACTGTGCTTTAATTCTGATTTACTATATTTTTATATTGGCTGTTTCGTAAGCATACCTTGTCTCAGTTGCATGGAAATGTTCTCGTCTTTATTTCTGCTTAGCTGTTGCAAAAATTGTGTATTTACAATCAGGTTTTGGTTCTCCATTTGGCAATGGAAAATACATTTTTCCTGCAGTATGAAGTCCAAATTTATACTGAAATCACTACTGCTACCATTTGTATTAGCACTCAGCTGCCACATTTCTGTTTTCTTAAAGCGCACGTATGCTCAGATAGCTTCATAGGATCCTTGCAGCCATCTAGTGACAAGCTGTACCGACAAAATGGATGCTGCAATGTGGATTAGTAGAACTAATATCCTTTGCATAACCATCTGGTGCAAAGCCTGTGGAGTAGATGAACAGTGCATTGTGGGTTGCCAGCACTTTCACAGAAAAATTGAGACAGCTTGAGGTCAGGTTCACACAGTTCCCTCTGTTATATGACATAGCAGCAATTCTGAAAAAAATCCTCTCAGATAATTCATTGCATCCTATAATCTACTCTTCCATTCACAGATTTTAAACTTTTATGGTTTTTTGTTGGGCAGAAACTTGAATGCTGAGTGGATCACTTAGAGTCACCTGCGTTTACAACACCAGACTTTTTTCACAGATACTTAATTTACCAGATTAACAGGACGCATATTAAACCCAGAATAATAGAGGTGCTCAGCTCAAAATTCCATGACATATTCTTAACAAAAGTATAATTAAACATTTTAGAGCATGCCAGATCTAGGTTTAGTTACACATCAACTCAACAAGTGTGTAGCCTTTATCAGAAGAAAAGTACTTACCTTGGGAATTCTTTTTCTAGCAGAATTGAACTGAAGTATTTAAATATGCTTTTTAAGTTCAAGTGACATGTCTTAATATACATAATGACTATGGCCCACCTGAAGAAAAAGTAATATATTTCTTTATTGAAAAATCATTCTTCTCTAGTGTACAAACACACTTTTTTAAAAAATGTAAAGCTGCTTATAATGTTTCTTTGCTAAATATTTTATTGCAAAAATATAAGTTATAAAGTTTCTAATAATAGGAAAGACTACACCCACCCAGCCATTGAGGGAATTCATCTGTTCATAGATCAGTTTCAAGTACCTCTTCCTCGGTAGCTTAGCAATTACTCACATAAGTTTTAGGTTTTAAAAAATATTTTTCAATAAGCTTTTCTGTTGCAATGACAATTCCTTACTGCTTCTGCTGTCTCAATTCTTAGGGACAACTCCAACTTTCTCCTGTATAAAAGATATTCTCTCCTACCTCAGAAGCAGTCAACTTTCCTGACCCTACAAGCCACACATGGAAACACTTACAAAGCATCTATGAAATACCTTAGAGAGTTAAGAAATGGGGATTCTTAGTAATTCTTCCATCTGTGGAAGTGATGACAAAAGTTTCTCAGGGGTGCTGGAATGATGTGGGTATGCAGCTGATCTCCAGAGAGATCTGCTCATCATATCCTCAGCACCTTTTGCTATCTCATTTCTGCTGCAGCTGAGGATTTCAGCTGCTTACCAGCAGATCCCCTCTAACAGCCATGTGGTACAGCCTGCCACTGGCATCACAGCTGAATTGCTTGTGGCTCATTACCTGCAAGCCTGGTGCACTGACCTTTTTTAACACATGAAGAACCTTCAGTCTTTGCATTTCTCATTGACCGTCCTCTTCATCCTGCATTGATCCTGATATTTGACCACAGTATTTGGATCAATGAAAGAGGTTCATATTAGGTCAGAAATTTGTTCCTAGATTTGAATATCCTTTTTGTAAAGGAGAATACTAACTCTATAACAACAATGGCCTGAAACTTAACTGTGGCTGTTAATATCCCCTCAGAAGTATTCCCAGGTAATGTTTAAAGGTTGGGTGATGTGACATTTTGGGCTGACCAGGAAAAACACATCAAAACCTTTCCCCATAAAATTTATTGTTTAAACCTCCTTTAAGTAAATATTGTATGTACCTAAAAACATTCAGCAAAACTCCATAACAATAACATACTCCACTGCAAGTATTCAGCTACTTGCCAACAAATAATTGTTATTTAAAAATTTCTCTTTGTTATTTACTTACCAAGGAAGGCAACAGATTTTTGTGAGGCATATAGGCTTCGCAGAATCATGGTATCCTGCTTCACTTAGATTAAAAGAAACTAAGTATCTCCTTTGAGAAGTCAGTGTAAATAAAAGGCATCTAGTTTCATGTCTTTGTCATCTGAATTAAAAAAAAATCTTTTTTAATAGTAGAGCATATACTGTACAACAGTTTTGCCAGGTTTTTTTCTATGTAGGCCAATGGTCTTCATACACTGTAGAATAATTTCATTGCCACAGTAATAACCTTTTGCTTACAATAGTAATATTGATTTTGTTTATTCAGAAAAGAAAGCGATGAGATTATGTAGGTCAAGATTTTTTTAAATCACCTATTGTATACAAATTTAAAAGCTTGAGCTATTCTCCCAAAGAGCTAGGCAATGGTCATATGTATATTTTCTTTCTTCAAAAAACTCTAAAAGATGTTAAGAAACAACGTACGAATCTAAATGGGAAAAAAAAAAAACAACAATCTGATGATCCTCCTTTGTGATAAATGCTCCTTTAATTCCTTCCTAGAGGCAAGCACAAGAGCCAAGGACCTACAATCATCAACGTTTTCTGCAGTTAATGTTTACTTCACTGAGTCAGAATCCTGAGCTGAATCTTTCCACAGCTTTTTCCTTAATATGAGAAGATTAAAAGGTTTTGCAGTCAGCCATTCTAGGCTTTACTGCAAAAAATCCCTCCTGAATAGGAGAAAGTTTAGGTCTTCTGAACATTAGACTTAAAACAAATCTTCTGTGAGCATTTTTGTAAAATAGGGTTCTTTCAGTCTGGCAGTGAGGTCCAGCACCCTTCTGCAAACCAGGCAATCTGTTCAAACTCTATAGGTTGTTCTGCCTTTCCATCATCTCAGAGGCTTGGCTGCTGGCCCCTGCAGACTTTTTGCTTTGTCTCCCAAACCATATTTCAGAACTATCTTTCAGCTGTACATGCACATTCGGTTGCGACCAAGAAGTTCCCCTGATCCCTAGACAGCAGCAACCAGCATAGTCAGGCTTACAAAGAGAACAAAAAAATATCTGTATAACAAATCACAAGCAGAAACATAAAACAAATGTGGCCTCTCTAGAGGTAGATAGGCTACCTTCAATCCAAACTGTTTTTAATGTGAGGGTCTTCAGAAGCTTCTTAGCTAACAGTATCAACACCTTTTTCATTTGTCACAAAATAAATCCAGGAAACTGCCTGTTCCAATCATATTTCAGTGAAACATCCATACATGGTGCAGCCAGAGAAGGTAACTATGCTATCCACTTCCCTGACAAAAAGCAATTCTTCACATACTGTCTTTCACCTATGAATAAGAAAATAGGTAGTAACCACAGAACTATATTTCTCTGCTTTAGGGTCCTGGTTCACTCCTCTAGTTCTAAAAGCTGCAAGGAATGAAGCTATATTTACTTTTAAGGGCTCCTACTGAAAGAAAGTTACTGGTGGCCTGTTCCTCTCTGGCTTACCCATGGCTCAGTCTAGTATACACTTGAATAATAGGTGGCTAAACTTTCAGCTGTTGAGCTTTTCTGTTACTGTTGTCATAGAAAGTACATGAAACTGTGTAATAGGTTCTTAAACTACTCTAATGAATTGTACAGCAGAATTATTTTAAGAATTATTTTTTTCAGTTGTGGAGACAGTAACAGCAAGATGGTCCTACTGTGATGAGAAAGCCTAAATCCATTACGAGTAGCAGCTCCTGTTTAGATGTAGATGGTCAAGAAAGACCAAAATCAAGAAGGTCTTAACACAGAAACAGGAATAGAAAGAAATCAGCCTGAAGTCACACAACAAGTTAGCAGCAAAGCTATGGACAGACATTTTTTCTGCCTTTCCATAGATCAAGTTATAGGACATAAGGATAGTGTAACAGGGAAGAAAAAATCCATAATAGCTGAATCATATGTATGTATCCATTCTCAGTCCAATACTGACAGTGACCTACTGTCTCTCTGGTATGTTTCTTTTATTGTATCTTTGTTCCCTCCATAAATACAGAGAATTCAATAAGGTCTACCTTACTAGCTAAAGAGTCAGGCCTTTCCGTAATATGGCTATGTTAGCTCCTTTCAGTGAAGCTAAAAATGCCAATCAAAGATATACTGTGGAATTATTATGTAGTTTTCAAATCATTACCTGGTATTTCAGCTGCCTAGCTTTGAAAAAGATATACTAAATCTCTTGAAACACGTTTGTAACAGACTACTAATCATTTGTTTTGAATGGAGAAAAATTTGTAATGAGACAGGAATCATCAGCCTAAAAAGAACTGTCACATGTATGAGATTGTGACACCAACATAAGACTTCATAAAGAGGGAGCTGATGAGTTCAAGGATGAAAATTTGAATAATGCACAATTATCTGTTAAACTGCAAGAGGCAAAAGTGGACAAAATAATTGCTGTCTGTACTATAAGCTGGTTTTCATAGTGTTCATTTTTCAAAATGTTCTTGATTACCTTTGCAGCCTTAATTGTGTGGTGTGCAGAGCTCTTCTAAGCAGGGCTAGTGAAACTGAGTAAGCATATTCTAAGTTAAATATTTTTAAACTTTAGTGACTGAAAAACTTGTGTAAACTGAACAGGTAAATATATGAATAGTTTTGGTGTTTTAGAAAACATGTTCAGTAAGGACTTTGCCATGATATTCTGGCTATATAGTAGAAGCATTCTGGCGTCTACTTTGAGGAATGTTCTTTTTTTCATTTATTACACAGGTGGGAATTGTCACTAGACCAAGGGCACACTTGGTGCAGGCTTCTGTTCAGTGCCTGATTTCATCCTGGGTTCAAGCATGTGAGGCACCAAACACTCTGGTCTACTCCGGGAAGACAGATGAACATATACTTAACTTTCAGTTTATAAATGCTTCCTTGAACTCTGTCGGAGCACTCTGTGCATGACCACAACTAAAGTTTGAACCAAAATACTTGTGGTCTGTAGGCAGCGATCCCACCACATGAACCATTGTGTTCTTTGGACGAGCTTTTGGTAACTGTGCTAAACTGCTCTCGGCTGAAATCCACTCTGTTTCTCCTATTGTTCCTCTGTATCTGTGCCTACTGCTTACACTTTTCCAACACTGCTATTTTCCATGTAAGTAGCAGGAGTGGAAAAGACTGACTTAATTTTCTGTTCCATTAAATGTGTGTGCTTGTGTGGAGCATGTAACTACATGGAGATGTTTGGTGCCTGTCTGCTTTTCTTGACTTTGGAAATAAACTACCACCCTTTTAAGTGCAAGGAATCTTCCTGCCTAGCAGTGGGAAGTTGTCTTGCTGTGAGGTTACTGAAGATGGAGACAATTACAGAGAAAGGGGGTTCAATGAATTAAAGTTTTCTGCTTTATTTTTTTGCTGTTTTCTCCCCTTTTACTGTAAAATAAGTCACCTATAAAAAATGTATGTGTATGAAGAAATACAGCCATTCATAATTTCCTGGAACAATGTGTGGCACCTATTTAGATAAGAGGAGCCCATCCATCTTTGCAATATTTCTCTTTTGTAAAATAACCCTCATTTCCACTGGGAGATGGATGTATTGAACTATTAGTAGAACAGCAAAGGCTATTTTGCCTTGACACAGTATCTAGTTTCCTAGATGAAAGATCAAAAAGAATGGAAATACCTTTATTTTATAACTGATTGTGTGGAATTATGTATAAATCTGTTGGAGGTCTTTTCAGGGATTTTTTTTTTTAATTTAGGTATGCCCACATCAATCGTTCAGGGCCTTTTATCTCTTTGCTTTTTTATCCCATTGCCTGTCCTTTGATTCTGTGCAATTTCCTTAGTAAACCAATATATATATGAACTGATCATGACATCTTTTTTGACATTTCTTTTGCAACATTTAATAAAGGTTAGAGTAATTGTAATGCCAAAATTACTCTGTAAAAATTCATTGCAATGTTTTGCAAAGAACTATAATGCAAAACAATGGGAAAAGAGAGGGGAGAATAATTCCCTTTATGTAAAACTGTAATTCTGATTTAACTCACACATGGCTATTACATGTGGTTTTATTTTGGGAAATGTGCTACACCATTGTTTTCTATAATGTCTGCCACATGCTGCCTGTTGCTTTTGCATTTAAGAATAGTCTTTTGTACTCCAGACAAAATAAAACTAAGTTATTTTCATATTTCTAGACAAACCAGTGCTGTGATGGTTAAAATCCTGGCATTACTCATATAATTTCTGGTTGAAAGGGTCAGTGTAGAGCCAAAAATGCCTTCTCTGTGGGATTCTGTGCTACCTGATGTATGTTGTTATGTACCCCGGGTTTTCTAAACCAGTGTTACTTATTTCTGCTAAAGTGCTTGTATATAACTTTGAAAAGTTATGGACGGAATTATCAGTTTGGTTTAAGATCGGCAGGGCTAATGCTAAATTCGTCTCTCTTTCCCCTTGTCTCTGTCACCTTGGATTACATCACCAGAGGCATGGACTCTGGGAATCTTTGACTTCATCTTTGCTTTCCTTCATGACCAGATTATGTCTGGATGTTTACCATTTCTAGTTACATCAACTTTCAGCTTCTTCCAGAATCTAAGGATCTTCAGGTCCCCTCTCATTTCATACCTCATACACTGAAGCTTACTTTTTCTTCTCTTAACATCATAAAAATGGTTCCACTTCAAAATGCTTCTGTTAGAATCATCTTGATTCTTTCTTCACCCCCTTCTTCTTAGCTGTTAGCTTCCTTTCTTCTGCTGCGTTAAATGACTGTCTTTACCAGTACGTCCTCTCAATATTTTACTAGACACTATTTTAATAAGTTTTTCTTATTTAAAACATACAATATTCTTCCTTAATAAGTTTTTTTCTTTTCTTTCTTCTTCCTTATCCCTGCAAACCGTGCCTTTCTCTTTTCCCCTTCTTTTTTTGTGACATAAAAGTTAGAGGTTGAAGTAAATAATCAAAATAAAAGGTTTCCTTTGCCTGTATAATAGCACAGCAGGATCTGGGTATTTTGCCTCTAGGAACTACAGTAAAACAACAAATGAAGGTCAATCAATGCAAATTCCGATACTCAGTACAGAGAGGAGGGAGGATAGCCTAACTTGTATAACATTGGTCTGAAATGTAGTTTTTCAGTGATCTGCTGTTAGATGGATGCTTATCCATTCATGTGTGCAATATCTGTGTTTCTTAAGACTTTGCCCTGCAAGAGCTGGTAACACTGGACCTGCCACCTTAGTAGGGTCTTGATGCTAAATACTGTTTGTATAAAACCAGAATTTCTTTCACAACATCATACTCAGAAAATATCAACAAACTGCTTGTATAAAAAAAAAAAAAAAAGATAAAGTACTTTCCCCAAAAGCTAAGCATTTATATATTGCAAAAGGCAGTAGATTGACTTCACCAGCTTGCTTAACACTACACAAATAGAATCATGGAATCGTAGAATCATAGAATGGTTTGGGTTGGAAAGGATCTTCAAAGATCGCCTAGTCCAACCCCCCTACAATGCGCAGACATCTTCAACTAGACCAGGTTGTTCAAAGCCCCATTCAACCTGACCCTGAACACTTCCAGTGATGGGGCACCCACAATTTGTCTGGGCAACCTGTTCCAGTGTCTAACTATCCTCATCGTAAAAAATTTCTTCCTTATGTCCAATCTAAACCTGCCCTCTTTCAGTTTAAAACTGTTGCCCCTTGTCCTGTCATTACAGGCCCTAGCAAAAAGTGTCTCTCCATCTTTCTTGTAAGCCCCCTTTATATATTGAAAGGCCACAATAAGGTCTTCCCCCTTCTCATCTCCAGGCTAAAAAAACCCCATCTCTCTCAGCCTTTCCTCAAAGGAGAGTTGTTTCATTCCTCCAACCATTTTTGTGGCCCTCTTCTGGACTCACTCCAACAGGTCCACGTCTTTCTTGCACTGGGGACCCCAGAGCTGGGTGCAGAACTCCAGGTGGGGTCTCACGAGAGCAGAGTAGAGGGAGAGAATCACCTCCCTTCATTCTCTGGCCATGCTTCTTTTTATGCAGCCCAGGTTATGATTTGCTTTGTGGCCTACAAGTGCCCATTGCTGGCTCATATCCAATTTTTCATCCACCAGTATCCCCAAGGCCTTCTCTGCAGGGCTGATTTAAATTCATTCATCCCCCAGTCTGTACTGATATTGTGGATTGCCCCAACCCCTGTGCAGGACCTTGCACTTGGTCTTGTTGAACTTCAAGAGGTTCATATGGGCCCATTCCTCATGCCTGTCAAGGTTCCTCTGGATGGTATACCTTCCCTCTAGCATATCAATACTTTGGACCAAGGAAAGGTAATAAACATGTATAATCTGAGGAAAAAAACAAACAAACAAACAAATTGTATCCACACTGTATTTTTCATGCATTGTCATAGTAATTTAGAAAATACTCCTGAAATGTTACTCATTAAAAACTGAGCTTTATTTTTTTACCTCTAATCATGCTGTTGAAACACATGTAGCACAGGTGCTGCTACCATTGCAGTACACTTTACATGATTATGTTCTTTTTGATGTTAAATTGTCAGAGAAGGATAATTCCATAGAAGTAGCCTAGTAAAGTCTATCAAATCATATACTTTCACTTGATTCTTATTTCGTTTTTAATAAGTACTTTCATATGTAGGCTCACTGAAGATCAATCACTGCCTGTGCATATTTATCTTCTGATTTGGAAATGGATGTTTGTTTCCCCTGGTCTTTTTGGAAAAGACCTTTAGAATTTGAATAAGAGGAATGAAATGGGGAATTATTCTAAAAAGCTGTAAAGTATAGTACAACATTTAATACTGTGTTTTGGACTGTGCTGGAGGAGAGTAATTCTCTTATGTTCTCATAGTTGTTAAAAAATCATTTTGTAACATCATTTTTTAATACATGAAGTCAAACAGGTATATGAGACCAGAAATCAGCTGACTTATGAAATTAAAACTTCTTGGGAACAAAACAGATTGTGATTTTTGCATATGGTTTGGGGGAGAATACGAAAATGATGTAAAATTTTGGCACTGCTTTCATCCTGGGGCTTAAACATAAAATAGTGGTTCTCTAGCTCACAATGCTGAGGTCAGGGTACTGTAATTGCAAGAAAGGCTGATAAAACAGGATACTCTGATCATGCCATCTGTGCAAAAACATAAATGTCCTTATGTCTCAAAACTGCTTTATACCTTTCTCAAAATGCCAGCTGAGCAGCCAGAGTTATCTGATGATATAGTAGAAGGCATGATACACCATACTGACTATAAATCTTTAACTGTCCAAAATCTTGACTAGTCTCTCTGATGGACTAGTACCCTACACTGAATACAGCTGAATAGCAAAAAGTTAACTATATAGGACATTGTAAGTGACAGGAGGAGCTTAATATTTTGGAGATGGATCTTTTCCTCTTGGCTCTGTGTAAAAGAGTTGTGCAGAAATGTCTTTAACCAGCTGATTTCTTATCACAAAGCTGTTTTGGTTTTTTTTTTCTTGTTGGCTCCATATGGAATCTTCTTTCCAGTAAAACCTGTGAAATGTTACATTCAAGAGAGGGTGGGAAGCAGAAAAGATAAATTACTGTTCAACTATAAATTATTGCTAGTCTTCTGTCATAGCTTCATATAGAATCTATATATTTCTATATATTTCTGTTTTTTTTAAAAAAAAAAAAACAACAAAACTTACAGGTTTATTATCAGCACTAGAAAACATATTTTTTATGACAGCAGAGGACCTTTATGATCATCTAGCTGCTTTTTGTAACACAAGGTATGACATTTTATTTAAAATTTGTGCATTGAATTTAGAACTTTGTGACAGAGTGAGAACATATCTGTTAAAAAATATCTAATCTTAAAGATTTAAGGTTATAGATTATCAACTCTCTCATTAGTGGGCTGTTTGAGTGGTTAGTTTCCTAACCACCTGCCACATCCTAGCTAGGTTCCTTTTTAAATTATCATTTGCTAACTCGTTTTAATTTGCCTAGTTCTTGCTTCATTTGCTATTGTAGTTCATTATCCCTTTGTCTTCCAGATCAAAAAAAACCTATCATCAGAAATCTTCTTCCCCTGTGTGTACTTACAAAATGTGATCAAGTCTACCTTGTAATTTCTCTTTGAAAGCTAAATAAATTAAGCCTATTTAATTAATGTAAGTCTGGCTCTCAAGACTGTGAAGCACTCTGTTGCTGGGTTTTGAATGATGTCCACGCTTATAACATAATATTAATTGGACAGTATTTTTCAAAACTGGACTCAGCGCTGTATCCTGTAGAAGATATAACACTGCATTCATTACTTTGCTGTAGTCTTCTAAAGGTCTAAAATACTGCCACTGTCTTTTTTGGATATCACATTGTAAAACGGCTATGTTAGTATGTCATCCCAGGCCCGAGACTCATATTCGTTTTACCCATATTATTAGCACTTGAAACTTGCTGAGAGAAAGGCATATGACTTCAGGAAAGTACCCCTGAGTCTAGCCAACTCTTACACCGCTGCGATTGGTAAGATGTCCGGCAGTACAGTGAAGATTTTAAAAAAGGGACAAGTCACGGTCTTGTACTTATACAAGGAGTATGTGTATGTGGTCCTTGGCCACTTCAGTGTGAAGTAAAAATGGATTAGTTTAAACAACCATTGACGAAATCCTTGTTCTGAGTCTGAGTCTGTTGACTAGATGAGTCTGATACCTCTCCTTGGACATCAGCCAAGCTTTTCAGCTAGACCTGATGTACTATGCACATCTAACATTTCAAAGAAGCAAAAGCATCCATAACTATTCTGGAGCTGCATTTTCCTGCATATTATACATTCAGAAACTAGTATGTTTAGAAAGTATTCAACTCATGATGGAATTGCCTGGGCTGTTATTGCGAAATGACTGTATAGACTGAGTCTTTTCCCTTTAATATGGCCATAGCCACTCACAGGCTCACAGTAATCCCTTTTGGTCTGGAGCCCAAAAGCTTGTATGAATTTATAAAAAAAAAAATCTTCATTATAAGCAGCGTTAATGCTGAATAATGATAAGAAATGTGCAAAGGTTGGGTAGGTAGGGCTTTATAGCTGGGAGAGGCACAATAAACCACAGCTGAGATAAAAGAGAGAAGAGCATTTTTGATTTTACAAAGCTTTTAATCAGTTGTGTTTCATAGTACATTTCACATGATTCGCTCTAATTAGCCACATTCTGAAATAAGCCTTTAAAGGATTCTGAAATTTCAGGAAGCGTTTTCTATTTATGCCTATACCTACTGTGCAGTACTGTGAACAATAAAGGAGTGACTTCAGTTTGAAAAAAAAAGAATTGTTCATGTGCTCTGCAGTGCCACCTACAGTATTTCGGTCAAGACTGAACTGCTTAACAGGAAATAGTGCACGTTGTTTTATAAAGGACGAGTAAAGTGGGAAGTGTGACTATATAGATATTAAACAAACATTAGAGAACTGAACTATAAATTAGCAAGAGACTTACTAGATTATCACTATAGTTCCAAAGGCTTTTCACTATGATTTGAACATGATATTTTATCAGAAAGGGTTTGAATTGTTTAATAACATCTGAACGTAATCAGCAAAATTAAACTCCCATGATACTGAAAAAAGTAAAATGACGTCATTTTATAGGAATATGGCATCATCATGGAAATTACAAATATACTCATTACTGCTTTTAAAATAAATCTGTTCAGGTTGTTTTTCTTTGCCTCCTGCCTTCAGTCCTTACCATACCTGTGTTACGTTTTCACACTTTTCTTCATGTCTGTGAGAACTAGAAATGTAAAATAATACATAGAAATAAGTTTTGTCATGTTTCTATGAGCCTTAAAAAGATAAAGTGTCTTAAAGAACTAATTAAAATTTTGAGAGTTGGCAGCACTATTCCAAATGTTGAGAAAAGATAATTGTTTAAGTTATAAACTAAGATTTCATTCTATTTTGATTGAAACAGTGTGGTACCTGATCTCATATGAACTCAATTTTTTCATATGGACTGGGGGTAGCTTTTAATTTAGAAGCAAGCTTATTTTTATGATTTGGTAACTATAGATGTTGGAGTCAGAACACTAATTCTTTTTTCTTTTTTTAGAGTCCTGATCTTTACATACTATACAAACAGTGCTCCATACAGTGTATATAAAGATGAAAAATTTTTATTAATTAAAGTAGGTTTAATTAGGTCTCTAAAAGTTTATTACTGAACAAAGTAAACAGTGGTGAACATTATTAATGTTTTTTTATGTTTACAACTAAGGTAATGTTTTCTTGACTATAGAGCTTAGAAGTCACTTAAAAATGTTTTTTAAATTCTTTAAAGAGTAATATCTAGAACAAAGCTATTATATATTCATTTACCTGCTTACTACTATGGAAAAGTTTCACAGGAACATGCACGCAAGAACTTGTTTTCCAAGTTGCATGCTTTGCAAGCTTTTCCTGGATTTCATTGTTTACTGCCCTCTAAATGTTGTAGAACACCAAATTTTTGTAAGGTTTGAAAGGGAAGAATTTTTCCTGTCTCTTGCTTAAATACTACCAAAAATACTGAGAACACTGGGTCCCAGTGCAAGGTCAGAGCAATTATAATGTTCTTCAATGATGATAAATGAGAACTCGAAGTTGGAGCTTATCACTATTGTGCAACTTCAGTATAACAGATAAAATGAAAGTTTCCTATGTTACATACCTCAGCAGCTAACTCTAACAATTGACCTCAATCAGAAAATTCCTGGAGATCTTGTTATCTCAGCAAGTTATCTGGATACTAAAGTCAGCGTCAAAATTAATTCACTTCATAAACCATATGATCTGACTGTAAAAATCATTAAAGGGACCTGTCAGCTTCTGGTATTCCCCATGAGCAGATGCAATATACTCATGAGTGTAAGTCCAATCTCATGATGTGTGAGGGCTTGGATGCAGGCCTGTCTGTGGAGGAGACTTCGAGCAGAGGTCCTTTGACCATAGTTACTAGATATCACTCATTAGGAGAGGGGCCAAGGCACAGATCTGCAAGGGACTGAGATAATCGGTTAACACTGGATTGACTGGGCAAGTCTTGCTGTTTTTTATGGTAAACCACAAATAAGAATAATAAATGATAATAATACATTCAATATGAGTGTATATATATATAAATAAATGTCCTGCTCAATTGGAATAAAGTGTTCAGACACAAATATTGGTAATTATTTTAAACTATGTATTAGCAATTACCTGTCACCTTCCTTTAATTGTGTGTATTAGCAATCCCCTGTCACCTTCTTTTGATTGTCCTGTCTGCAGTTTATGATTCAATGAATTAAAAGTGATTCTAATAAAGTTAAAGTATAGTTCAACCTTTTAAACTTGTATTTGAGTCTTTGGAAAAAAATACACTTTTTTTTTTGTTTTCTTCTTGTATTTTAGCTGTCTCTTGCATTGGACATAAAATTGTGAGAGGCACTTCTCTTTGCATGGTCTCTCTGAGCCAGCCAAAACCACATAATGATGGAAAGCCTATTCTTGAAAAAAAAAGAAAAAAAAATGCCTGGTTGTCTGCAATGTTTTTCTTTAGCATGTTATTTCAGGGAAGGGGTGGGAACAGGGATGTTGTTCTTTGGGTAATGTGTGGGTAGTGATTAGTATTGCAAAAGCTTACAGCTGGACTGCTTAGCTGACAGAAACAGGGAGCAGACAACTGCAAGAAGGCAAAAAGGCAGGGGACCAACCCAAAACCTCTCATTTTATTTTTTAAAGAGTCAGGAACAATAGCCAGTTAGGCTGTCAGCGAGTATACAGCCTGGGAAAAATGCTACATATCCACATCTTAAATGCTGGGGTGAGCACAGCCTCTAGCTACATGGGGATGAGGAGCAGTCAGCACAGCTATGACTCTGCCACATGACTCAAATAATATTTATGAGACCTAAACTGTTCTGTTCTCAGTGCATGAATTACATTCAAGAGCAGAATGATCTCTGTTTAGAAATCAAAAAACAGTCCATAAAAAGTGATCAAACTCTTTGTTGGAATATCTTTTTTCCAATTTGCATGTGTATGAAAGTTGCTGTTCTTTTTCATAAGTCCTGCTCATCATCTTCTTAGTTCCTTCATGTATCTAGCTGTCCAGTTGCAGCTGGCTCAGAAAATACTGGTTTTTAGAAAAATGTACTGAAATGACTGTTTTATTCAAATGAGTAGACCTGTAAAAGAAACTTATACCTTTATTCAGGAACATACTTGATGAAAGCTCCTCTAAGTATGGCTGGACGTATGTACGGTTCTGCTGTACCTTTAGAAATGGAGACTGGAAGTGCTGTTTGGACAGCATTTGGAAGCTAGACCATGAGGATAAATGTAAAAAAAACCAGGTAGGCATGCAACAGCAAGCATGATTCTGTCAAAACACTTTATTAAAGACTAGACAGGCCCTCTGTAATTAGGGAATGTTTAGGGAATTTGGGGTAACAAAACAGGACCAGGTAGGTAGGAAGATTTTGCTGCTTTGGTTAGTGCTGTCTGCATTATTGCCTTACTAGAGGGACTGAATGCTGACCCCCATTGCTGTGGCAGCTCGGAAACAGGTAGGCCTTGAACCCTTCAAGGACTCAATCTTGTCAAGCAAGAAATTTGTCAGATTCCTATCAAGGAACTCTGGCTTTTATGTTATATTCCAGCTCTGCCTCTTTTGACCTTTTCAGTATCCTATCTCAATTTATCGGCTTTCAGTGTCTGGTGCTGTACAATTGGTTAGTTTGTTCCATGTTTGAAATGCTTCATTCCCTTTCTTTTCATATTCTTTTTCTTTTAATTTACGGCTATTACCTCTTCATGAAAAAACCCCCAAACCCAAAATACCTCTTGGATTGTGATTCCTCACTGTTCAAGTCATGCCTATATCCTTAAAGAATCCACTAAGGATCTAGAGCCGGCAGCACTAAGCACAGAAGAACCAAGAGTGCAAGCTAGTCTCAGAAGCAGTGAAGTAAGTTTTACCTATACAACAGACAAGTGTTATCCCTGGAGGTGGCTAGTTATGTGTTTTCTAGAACTGAGAAGAGGGGAAAGACAAAACAAGAGACAGGTGAAAGGACCAGAAAGGGCTGATTTAAATAGACATGTAAAAATTTCTTACTAAACTTCTTAATTCCCCACGATTTGTGTGCCCCCTGTAAGAAATCTGTTTCTGCTGAGGCTCTTGGCAGGGAAATAAATAAAAATTCAAATTATTGAACCTGCCTTGAGCAAGTTGCACTGGGTTGGAGCAGAAAATTTCATCCCCTTGTTTCAGATCTGAATAAGTTTAAGCTGGAAAAACTGGAACAAAGGAATCTCAAACAATAAATTACCAGTCACAAGAATAATAACATAGAATCATAGAAAAAAATATGTCTGGAAGGGACTTCAGGATATTATCTGGTCCTATCTCCTGCCTTAAGGCAGGATTGAGAATACATATGTCATTCTTGACAGAAGTTTGGATAACATCCTGAAAAAGGTCTCCAGTGAAGCTCAGTGTCTCCCCAGGAAATCTGTCCCAAAGCCCCACACCCTTACTGTTTCAAGGTTTTAGTCCTACCTACATTTTGCTTTCTTTAGCACCTTAGTTTAAGACTTTGATGATCATAGCAGTACACTTGAGGCAATGTTAATACAGGTGATTTGGAAAAGAATGTGATGCTGGACCATTGTACAATGGGACAAATTTTTGCATAAATTAAATTATAATTCTTCATTAAAAAGTTTTATAATAATTCATCATTAATTGCCACATTTAGTACATCATTGCAATGGTTTCTGTTGGTTGGAAAATGTAAATACAGGGTGTGGAAGAGATTCTGCATACCATCTGTGAGGTCAAGTCTGGGTTGGCATAGGAAGTAAATCCTGACTGTAAGATCCAGCTGTTAGTAACAGTAACTGAAAAACTAATGTATAAGAATCTTGCTTCAAAATGTACAAAAATAGTTGATTTCACAGACAGTATTAGTGTTGAATTAATGATTCAGGAATTTATACAAAGCCTACAGATCTGTTTAGAAGAATAACCTTGCAGTTCACCTTTAAATACATTATTCCTTTTTTCATTATATACACTACAATGCTAGATAAAAATGTAATCAGTGCTATTATAACAAATTTTATTTTCTAAAAATCTCAGAGATTTGAGTTTTAACTCTTTAAGTAAATATACACCTATATAATATTTGTAAAGTACTAATCAGAAACTCAAAGTCATTTTGACAGTCAACACAGGTATTACATTTTACAAAAGTTTGCTCATACTACACCACAGCAGGAAATGTTAGCTTACACTCTTGCTCTGCTACACTGGAAGTTTAAATAAAGAACTGATAAAGATATAATTAAAATCTGGCAATTTAAGTATATCTCATGAATTATTAAAATCTCACTCCTTCATATCTTGCTGTAATTATTCTGCTGTACTCCTCCAGCTCTTGCAATTACTCTTCACAGGGCCAGACTGACACCTAAAGGGGCCATCTGCAAACCTCAGATAAGGGCCATGGCTCACTTGAGCAGCTGTAGGGTGGGTGGGAGAGGGGAAAGCTGGAGCCTTAGGGCTCTGGGAATGTCTTGGCACTCCAGGGTGCCTCCTGGTAATATGTGGGAGAGCAGATGGTTTTCCTTATTTGGTTTTAATATATGGACCTATATCTCGATCAAAGTGAGCAGAATGAAACCTTCCAGAGAAACAGTTGATGCCAATGTTGAAACGTGATCCTCTGCAATAAATGCCTCAGTCCTGGACTGTCTAAAAGTCCTGGATTTCTACCCATTTGTAAAAGTACCTGGTTTGCTTTTAGGGAGGAGTCAAAGGCTGTCTTCTGTGGAAATTTCTTGATTCTAACACTGAGATCTATGGAAACTGAAGATAGTTCCATAACCAGCAGGAGAGATGTGCAGTTTTGTCTGTGTAACTGCCAGTTTAGTTAGTACACGAAGTGGCTCCTTTGTAAATAAAATACATTATTTGCCAATTGGCCCACTTTTCCATGTGCTTGAACCATGTGCAGATGCACTGGCCATAGCTGATCTGAGGAGGCAGCAGTAGAATATTGCAGAGACTTCTTGGAAGGTTTTAGTTTTGATATTATTAAACTACAAACATTTTGATTGAGATGGTGGTGTCAGGACAACACATAGGCCTGTGCATGCTGGGGAGGCTGGGAGCACTAGGGGTGCCTGGTAGCCTGTCCCTTCCTACCACCCAGCCAGGAGCAGGGCAGCCGGGGGGCAGCCCCATCCCCCATCTTTGGACATTTCCATGGGGATGTGGACAGGCCGAGGCTAGGCTGGGATGTGGGCCTGTAGGTGGGCCTGTCTCAGAGGAGCCCACGGCCAGGCAGGGCAGGGCTGTGGGGAGCTGGAGACCAGCCTTGCTGCAGCATCGCTGGGGCAGGGTCTGCTGCCCCTAGGGGGCTGACACGGGCTCCTGGGCCATGGGCAGGGTTGGGGGAAAAAACTTGCCCTATTGTCAGTTCTGTAAGCCCTCCTTAGCTGGGTCTTAATGTAAACAAGAAAATGTTCAAAACGTATTGCAATGTAAAAACAGTGTGTAAAATCAAGCGGTTTTCATCTTCATGTGTCACTTGGATTTCCTCAGAGCACATGTCTCTCTCTAGGGAAGCTCTGCCTTAAACACAGTATTAGTCAGTAATCCTAGCAACGCACGTGCTGAATTTTAAATGCGTTAAGTAGCCTCAATGAGTTCAATAAGGCTAGTGGCTTGGTAAACATGCACTAAATATCAAAGTACTCATGGAGTCAAAGTTTGACGTTGAACTTCAGGAAAGCATTCATTCCACGGAGGCAGAATTGCCCCTTAATGCTAAGACTCTGCCTTGTGTTAGTCATCTACAGGAGACCATGGTGGGACTACAACTCCTTTCTTTCACAGGGGTTCAGCTTCACTTAGTAAGAGGAAGCATTCATACCTAACAGGTGTGGGTACTTACTTCCCATCACCTTCCTCTATCATGAATGTAAACAGGTTTTGGGTAAAGGAGTGGTAATTTGGTTTCTTTTAAGTTTTGAATTACTCTCTGGAAAAGCTTTTATCCCCTTATTATTTCTTAAATTAGCATGTGAAGTTAGGACCTTAACTTGTGAGAAGGAGTAACTATCCCCCTACCTACTTGTGGAGATCGGGTCTGAGAGAAGGGAGTTTCACCGGCAGCATATTTGGAGACAGCAGAAGGGCTGTTAAATTTATCCGAAGCAAATTGCTTTCCTCTCTTGGGAGCAGGGAGAGCTGGGAGCAGAGCTGTGCTTTGAGTGGCTCCAGGCTAAATTTTGCTAGAAATGTCTTCCGTTTCCTTTGAGAAGAAGTGCTGGTGAGAGAAGGTTGGTGTTTACTTCATAATTCATGAAGTTTGTGTACTGAGAATAATGACAATCTTTGTGCTATATTACAGACTTTTTTTTTTTTTTTTTTAAAAAGAGCTTATTTGTATGATTGGACTAACATATTTATTTTGCCTGTGTAAACTCTACCCCTGCTAGGACATTATTGCTGGTTTAGTTGTGTAGCCAAAACTTTTAAACATTGCCTAATCTAAGACATATGAATGTTTTGCTGTGGTATATTTTACTGGTTACTTATAATTCTTCTTTGTAGCCCTTCCCAAAAGTTTTGAGACAGCCCTCTAGGTTGAATATTTTCTGTGACAGAATTAGTAATGGAAGAGATACATGGAATATATTCGAGTGCACATAGAATCATAGAATCGTTTAGGTTGGAAAAGACCCTTAAGATCATCAAGTCCAACTGTTAACCTAGCACTGCCAAGTCCACCACTAAACCATGTCCCTAAATGCCACGTCTACCCATCTTTTAAATACCTCCAGGGATGGAGACTCAACCACTTCCCTGGGCAGCTTCTTCCAATGCCTGACTACCCTTTTGGAGCAGAAATTTTTTCATAATACCCAATCTAAACCTCCCCTGGTGCAACTTGAGGTCATTTCCTTTTGTCCTATTGCTTGTTACTTGGCAGAAGATACTGACTCCCATCTTGCTACAACCTCGTTTCAGGTAGTTGTAGAGAGCAATAAGGTCTCCCCTCAGCCTCCTCTTCTCCAGACTAAACAACCCCAGTTCCCTCAGCCGCTCCTCATAAGACTTGTTCTCTAGACCTTTCACCAGCTTCCTTGACCTTCTTTGGACATGCTGCAGCACCTCAATGGCCTTTTTGTAGTGAGGGGCCCAAAACCGAACACAGTATTCGAGGTGCGGCCTCACCAGTGTCGAGTACAGGAGGATGATCATTTCCCTAGTTCTGCTGGCCACACTATTTCTGATACAAGCCAGGATGCTATTGGCTTCCTTAGCCACTTGGTCACGCTGCTGGGTCCTGTTCAGGCGGCTGTCAACCAACACCCCCAGGTCCTTTTCCGCCAGGCAGCTCTCCAGCCACTCCAGCCAAGCCTCCAGCAGATCAACACTCCCACCCAACTCGTTGTCATCTGCAAACTTAGTGAGGGAGGGTGCACTCGATCCCCTCATCCAGATCGTTGATAAAGATATTAAACAGAACTGGCCTCAATACTGAGCCCTGGGGAACACCACTTGTGACCAGCTGCCAAGAGGATTTAACTCCATACCCCACAACTCTTTGGCCCTGGCCATCAAGCCACTTTTTTACCCAGCAAAGAGTATGCCCATCTAAGCCATGAGCAGCCAGTTTCTCCAGTAGAATGCTGTGGAAAATGGTGTCAAAGGCTTTACTAAAGTCCAGGTAGACAACATCCACAACCTTTCCCTCATCCACTAAGTGAGTCACCTTGTCATAGAAGGAGATCAGGTTAGTCAAGCAGGACCTGCCTTTCATAAATCCATGTTGACTGGACCTGATCCCCTGGCTGTCCCGCACGTGCTGCATATATGGCACTCAAGGTGATCTGCTCCATAACCTTCCCTGGCACTGAGGTCAGACTGACAGGCCTGTAGTTACCCAGATCCTCCTTCTGACCCTTCTTGTAGATGGACATCACATTTGCTAACTTTCAGTCAACTGGGACCTCCCCATTTAGCGATGGATGACTAACCATGACTAAACATGGATGTTTCTACATGCAAACAGCTGATGAAGCAGGAATATTCAGTGGTGTAACGTATTGTGGGAAAGAAAAGCCAGACTAAAAATTTAAACCCTGAATAATCCATTCTATTCAGTCATGGCTGATAGCTAGAGCTCTCCCATGATTATGTAAGAAAAATAATACTGCTTTTACAAGGTGATACAAACACTTTGAAGAACAATAAGCAATACAAAATATTGATAAGTAAGTACAACAAACAGAATCACTAGTCTGGGCCCTGGGTATTTTTAACTGTATGGAGCTGACCTTTGAGTTACATAAAACATTCCAGCTGATACATGCATTCATTCCCTTAATTTGTTCTGACACTGTACATACAAAGTATTAGTTCAATGTCTTATTTTACAATTTCCTGCAACTGACAATGTTAGTATCTTAAGTTTTCCCTGATGTCTCTTTAGAGAAACTTCTAAATGATTTAAAATACCAAACATATGGACTGTATAAACCAAAACCATCCAGCAAACCTCTGTGTGTGCAGCTCTTGATAACCTCTGACCGAAATCTTGTCATCTGGTTTTGTTTTCAAGACATAGTTCAAGAAAAAAAAAGGGAAGCCCCTCTCTGGCTTATATCGAATACCTGGAGTTAAAACAGAAGTACTCGTCATATTAAGTCTTTCTGAAACAATGCATCAGCTATGCTGAAACCTTCCATATCATCATGTATATACTACCACTGAAGTTTAAATTTAACTTGCATAAACTTTCACCAGTTCTGGTTTCGAATTTTCTATTCCCCCTAAAGGTACTTTTCAAATTCCACATAGCCTTTCTGGGTCTGACGCAAAGTGCTGGAAGGGTAAGTAAAATGAATCATCATGTCTAAGCAGACGCTTTTCAGTTAAAGCAGTCACCTTGAACACATGAGGTCCAAATTTAATTTTTCATTCTGCCTAAAAGAACTTAAATCTTCACTTACCTTCTTGGGGAGTATCCAAGGTACAGGGCATTTTCAGGGTAGCTCTTTCCATTTCTTCTAGTGAACCTATTTCACTTGGCGTGAAATGTTGAAATACTTACTGAAGCGGGGACGGGAGTATAGGCTTCAACCTCCCAGATACACATCTTTCTGTTTTTCATTTCTCTCTGACTTAATGAATATTTAATATTGTCTGTGTAGTGAGATGATAGTTTCAATAACAACAAGCAAGAGAACACTGTGTGAAACTATCCTATGATCAGAGCATTCACCTGGAAGTAAGAGCTGTGTGTGTAGGTCCTCTGTGTCGTCCTCAGTCCTAGCAGGCCAGTAGAGATGACTTGCGTGGGGAAGCAGGTATTAGCCGTAATAACACAGTCTCCTCTTACTGCAGCAGTTTATGAAGAGGGGATGACTTAAAGTGATCTTAACTGCCAGCCTCCAGGAGAAGCTTTTTTGCAGACAACCACAAGCAGAGACAAATGTCCCTTTCCAGCCCATGGTAAGGTATTTCTCTTCTAGGGAGGGAGAGACTTGGGCCTTGTCTTTTTATTTGGCATTTCATACTAACTGGTTTAAACATCTTGCCCATTAACAATCTGGTTTTTATGGATCCCTGTCTTAAGATTTAGCTTTGTGCATGCAGAAAGAACTCTGTTTAGCTTGACTTATTGGGATGTCTCCCTTGAAACAGCAGGACATAAGAAACTGCGATGTTGTATCACATTATTTTAAAATCTTTTGTGGCTGCAGTGCTCATACCTTTCATTCATATTTACTCAGCCTGGGACGGACTCCAGCAGCTCAACACTCTAGTGTAATTTGGCTGACAAAAATAAATTGCAGGAGCTGTGTTCCAAGGGACACGTCCTGCCCGGAAAGCCATTGCCACAGTTACATGACAGCTGCACTGCTGTATCCTTTACAATTTCTGAGACAGCAGTCTCCAGGGAGAGCCGTCTCACCATTACACACCTCAGGGGAATATCCTGTCAGTCTGCTATTGCCGAAGCAGACCCCAGTGTGCTTCTCTATGTATACCAACCACGTACAGCCCTGCAGCTTTCTGTGCACCTGCGCTTCGCTTTCAGGGACCTGAGAGGCTGTCCATCAGTACTTTCATTTAGCAGTTCAAATGAGGCATTTCAATTTGTGATGGGGGACGTGGAAAGGATTTTTAAAACCTCCCATATGTGCACATTTAATCTCTCATAAACTCATATTTCACTGCAAGCAAATGTGGGACCTCTCTGAGTTGTGCATGGATGGCAAATGTGAGTTTGTTCTGCCCATGCTGATTTTTCTGGGATATGTCCATGTGGCCACATTAGCATGGTACTGATCCTGAGCTAAAATATCTTGCCTCTCAGAAGGGTTTTTACCTTTAATCCAGCACTATCTTGACTGCAGCTACATGGCTTTCACATGGCTTAGGGAACAGTTGGCATAGGCTCACAAAAGGTACTTGTACTTTTAGGTAGTTTTCCTTCTTATCTGATACACAACAACTTGTATTCTCCTAGTCAGCCATGAGCCCTCCTGGACTCTTTGCCTGTCTCTTTTTGTGCAATCTGCCCTTTTTAAACAAAACTGGCTTTGATCCTCCCCATGGGAGCTAGTTAGAATCGTTAGGGTTCCTTGCTGTAGCAAGTGTTTCTTAATGATGATAAAATGTGTAAACTCTTAGGCAATTATTAAGGTTTCCTCTTAATTTCTCTAGCTGAATGAGAGCTCTGAAACTGGCTGATCCCAGAAGTAAATGATATTTTGGGATAAAGATTAAATGCACAATTAATACAGAAATTTATGGTTATAGTTTGTTACACATAAGAAAGCAGTGCTTGTGTTATACAGTGTTTCATTTATACCTGTTGTTAGTGTCAGGTATATCACACTGCTCATGAGCAGAAATAAGTGACTGTTTTACAGTGACATCAATGCATGTGGATCCAATTGTCTTGGACTCTGCAGGCAAGTTGGTAAGTGCTTTTTGACCAAATAATTGTTCCAGTGAACCTCAAACCTGTTTTGAAATACTTTCTGTTATTTTATTCCTGGATAATTATTTCGAGAAGCAAGTGCCAAATGAGCTGAAATATGCTAAAAGATACAAAAGCTTTTAGAGAAGCTAAATCCTAAATGCTATGTTGTTTTTATGTTGAAGATTCTCCTTTAAGTGAAACCACTTTTTAACAATTTTTGTCTTTAACTTTTGTCTGAAGTTAATTGACCATTCAATTTTTTCTGCATATCTTCAGGTTCTTTTTCTGTTGCTTTCATAAGTGCTCCATGCACTGTCTATTTGTGATCTAATCAGCACTAACAAAGAATTTCTTCTTTGCACTAATTTTTCCGTATTCAGAAATGTGCTAAAATCTTAATGGGCAACTACAGTTCAATCTCAACATGTTGCTCAGCTTTTTTTTCTCTCTGCCTATATAATTGCATAAGAGAGGAGGTATGCACACATTTCCATATTCCAAACTCTCCCTACTCTGAATTGACTGGAAGAACTTTTTATCTTATTCATCACAATACAGTCTATAAGTTGTATAAAATGTCACTACATTGCCAGAAAGAGAGTATAAACCCACAGAGTTTTAAAGGACTTCCCATTTTTGTGCTATTTCAATAATCCCTTTTGAAATATATGCAGACATAACAAACTACATTCTAATATCATATATGTGTATCTACCTATTTCTACGTATCCAGTACTTAAATTGCATAGATCAGTAAAGAATATTGCATAGTTTAACTGTTGGGCCAATATGATTTCCTTGGGGAATTCTGTGCTTAGAAGAAAGGAATTTTTTTCTTTGATAGTATAATTATTGTTATATTCTAATGTTTTGCAGTTGCGTGTAACTGAAAAGCATATGGAAGATTTGGAATAGCCAGAATTAATACAAAACAGCAAACAAAATGAGTCAGCCAGGAGCACTCTGTCTTGTATGACTGTACATTTATCAATTCTACCAGATGCTCTGAAGCTGACCAGATGTGTTGTTGCCTAACACATGAAATGAAATTTAATGTACACAAACATACAGTAATACATAAATAAGTGATTATACATTTATCTTACTATTTGAATTATATAAAAGCAATTCAAATTAAATGCTGCACTCCTGATTTTAAGCACTTCGGAGGGAAAAGATACATAATGTAATGGATGGAATTGCTTCATTAAAAATAACATTCCCTTCACAAAATTGTGCTTTTAGACTATTAATAAATACATACATTCAAAATTTAGAGTTTGGTTTTATAATGCCATGCGTATGTTTTGAAGGTATTCATCATTGTAGCAAGCCATAGTAATGATACTATATAGAGTGTGAATGTTTTCCTTTTATGCTTTGCCTGATTCCAAATTGAATGAGTCTGCTGTTCTGTGTTTTAGTGGTCAGACACTAAAACTGATTTTAATCAGGAAAAATCCAAGGCCTGTTACTTATCAGCATTTTTGAAAATCCAAGTATGCCGTGTTAACCAAAACTTTCTTAGTCACATGCTCATTAGTTCCTCCAAATAACCCTTATAGCTGTGTAAGGACTTCCCCCCCCCCCCCCCCCGTATATATAGTAATAAAATAGAAATAAATACGTGTTAGCATATATAGTAATAAAATATATATAGTAATAAAATTTTTTCCTCAACTTTAAATGCTTGAGAATTCCATAGATTTCCTAATCCCAAAAGCTAAGAGTTCTAATATGTCTGATTTTTTTTAAAAACTATTGGAAGGAGTAAAAATGTAAAGGGGATTGGATAGGGTGTTCTATAAAATCCTAGTCTATATGCTGTGTTTTCCTATCCAGGCTGCATTAATTGCTGTGACAGGCTTTAATCCAACTTTATTTCCTTTTAATAATTACCTAGAAAAAGCAATTGGTTTCCCTAAAATATTTGAGAGTACTTCCCAGTAGCACTTTTTTAGCCAGTAACAGACATAAAAAAATATGATAAAACCTTGATGCACTTTGATGGGTCATTAGTATATCCTGAAAATACTGTATTGGGATTTTTGACATGATACATTATGACATAAAGATATTATTATGGAGATTCTCTGCATGATATATTGTAATAATCCACAAAGCCTTTGCAATATATTTGGCAGTCCAGAGCATTATGAAGCTTCTGTTAAACAGCATCAAGTCACAAGCCTGAATTTAGGTATCCTTCTTAGTACTTGTCAAACATATGCCACTTCTGATGTAGACTTCCAATGCATACTAAACACATATAGTGGCACATGATATATACCCACTCACAGCATTTATTTCAGTCAGTCTAATCATGGAGTAAGAATCTATTAATTCTAAGGCAGGAGGAAGAGTCATGCTCTGAAATAAACCAACCTGAGAAGATATTCTGAAGATTAAATAGTCAGAAATTACCTGTCTCAGTCCCATGAAATTGTACTCTATTCTGAATGACTCAACTGCTGACTCTACCATTAGGTGAGAAAAGAAAGACAGAATAAGAATTATAACAAGTTTGTGAACTGCATCTGTTGACAGCTTGAAGGCTGTGTTATTTTAAAGAGATAAAAATATTTTATTGTAGATTGCACAGTTAATAAGTTGGGGGGGGCAGTGTGTGTTCAGTGAAGGTAGTTCAGGAAGTTGATTCAACTGGAAACTAACTCTGGAAAAAAATATATATGTTAGTTTTGGGCCAGATCTGTTCACTGAACCGTATGAGCACCATTACAGGCATGAGGGAGAGAAGCGATTTAAAGCAATCTTGAGTTAGAGTGAATTAATCTCCTGTAGATCCAAATTTTAAAAGTATCTCTTTGCACAGTCTGAAATGCTGGGATTGTTTGTATGAACTCAGGACCCTCCAGCTATGATAATTTAGCCTTTGGATCATAACTAAGTCACACTCTTCTTTGGACACAGGCAGATAAAACACTCTAATTCTTGCAGTGAACTGATTAGACCACTGGCTGCACTGCTCTCTCTCGCTATTTGTCTGGTCTTGCCTTCATAGCTATAGGAAAACTTTGGGGGAACTTTTGCCTTAGTTAAGTGAAGTGCCTTTTTCCATTACAGAAGAAATTCAGTTGAAAACATCAATTCAGAGATTAGTTTACAAAATGGAATAAAAATGAATGGCTCAATTGTTTTGCTGTCTATGGAATCTATATACAGTTCTTGTTATGAACAGATAACGTAAGTTCAGTCCCAGGTAAAAAGAATGATGTGGCTCATGTGCCATTAGTCTGAAATCTAGTCAGCTGGAAATTCTTATATTTTCAATGTTCTCTAAAATGTGCAAACACAGTAAGTACAATTCATTCAGGTGTTCATGCAGAAGTGATGGTCATTGTAATACCTTTGCAAAGTTATGAAGTGCTTAAGGTAAATGCAAAGCCTTCTTCCATTCCACTCAGGAGCTAAAGCTGAAAAAGATATTCAACTCATCAGCCTCAGTTACAAAAAATTAGTTTAAATAATCTCCCTGAAATGTATAGGCAGTTTGCTCAGGAAGCTGGCATCTGGGTGTGATAGATATATAAATATGCTACCTTGCAAAAGAGCAAGTCAGACATTAAGCAGATTAGTATTCAAAGTGAAATGAGCTGAGCTCTTTAATACTTGCTCCAATAGTGGATGAAAGTAGCCTAGTGTCTCCCTACTAGTTCACTTTTTAATATCTGAGCCCATAATTTGTGAAAGAATCTTTCAGTGTATTTAAATTTGAAATATTGATTTAAGCACTGTTTGTTTACAAATTGGATCCCTGAATTGGGAGACAGATCTTTTACGTGTTAGTATTAAAAAAAAAAAAAAATTATATTTGTTTTTAAACTAAATGCATCAGCTCAAGCTAAATACAAATTAAATTCAAAACAAGGTTTTAGTTTTAGTGGGCTGGTTCTCATTCTAGTTTTACACTGGAGTCATTCCTTTGATTTACTCCAATGTGAGATCAGTATGGGGACTGTTTTCTGCAGTGTGGTGCTGCTTTACTCTTTTAATATTCATGACAACTGAAAGCTGGAGTGTAATTTACCTGAGTGAATTATTGCTTTATAACAAACAAACATGCTGAAATGACTTAAAGAGATTTTAAACCAGCATTTCTGTGGGTAGGGGGTCCTATTAATTTTGAAAACCAAAGTCCATGGGATCTATTAAAAATGAATTACCACTTCATTTTCACTACTGGAATATTAATGTATGTGCACACATTTTCTGTTTTGCTTTGGAAGCATAAAGAAAAATATCACATTACAGGGAAATAATTATGTTTACCATCTATGTACAGTTAAGGCAAATAGGTTTAATTTGTGAATAAAAGGGTTTCAGAAGCATAGGCTCTTAAAAAAGTGGGAAAGGGATGAGACAAGACTAAGAACATATGAAAAAGGACTTGAAAGTAAAGACAAATGAATATGTTGAATTTGTATGTTGGGGAAATAGAGGCCTTACAGGGTGTACATTGTTTGGATCTTCCAAAAATGTTATTTCAATACCTGTGGCTTCTGTGTTCTAGGAGGTCTTGGAGAAGATGCAGATCAAGACAGTCAGCTAGAAGGAACTGACAGTAATCAAAGTGATAGAAATAATTAAAAAGATGAAAGGTCTGATGGAAGTTTAGTGAAGAAAGAAACTGTCAGATTTTTGAAACACAGCATGATTTGGGTGTGCACTCCATGTAAGTATCAGATATTAATAGCCCGTTCATCCTTTTGTATGAGTTTAAATCACAGGAAAAGATAGGGTTTATGCAAAGAATGAGAAAGAAGAAAAAGTTTGAAAGTTTTCATGTGATTCCTCTTTCACCTTCGGTGTATGTCTGAATAGCTATACTGAAATTAAGACAGTTATATGACTTTAACTCCAGGTAGACTTAGGTATAAACAATCAATTTTTTCCTTACACGTTTGAAGCCTCAAGGGAAACATCGAGAGGACATGTCATAGGCAGGTTGATGTCCAAGAAGGAGAAAAAGGAGGTTATTGGGGGAAGGTCAGGCAAGCAAGAATGAGGCTCTTAAGAAAGACTGTACAAGACTAGAAAGCTATTTAACTTAAAAAAGAAGTTATTTCTGCCCTAGATGGGCAGAAAAAGCAGTGTCATGACAGGCATTTTGACAGGATTTAAGAAGTTCCAGAATTATTTTTCTTCCTCCCAACGGGAATGTCTTAGCTATGTAAGCTAGACATCTGACACAATTCTTAAGTATACCAAATTACACTAAATGGCTGTGACACATGTGCCCGTGTGTGTCTAAAGTGAGTAAACTACTGTCTGTCTATCCTTCTATCTGTAATCTATAGCTGGAGCTCTTTCTATTCACTAAAAGAAACAAAAAAAAAATAATGATATAATGATGATATTTTTTTTTCTTTCAGTTTTACCTTGCACTGTGTGGTTTAGCTCCCTCAGAGTACCTGCCTTCCTCCTGGAAGAATTTCTTCTGGAGTCAGCTGGGGCTTCTTCCCAGGCCTCATATGCTTTGTAGAGTATAGCGCCTTGTCTGACAATTCAAATTCAGGTTTCTCACTGATGTTGAGGAAATGTAGCTTCAACCAAGTGTATACCTGCTGTTATGTATGCCTTGGACTGTGCTGGAAAGCTGTGGGAGATCAAAATGAAATAAATCCTTTACTGATTTTTTTTCTCCTCCTCATTCAAAAGCAGACATTGGGCAATTTGTCTTAGCACTTCTTACTGCTCTATACAAACATTCAGGTATGTCACGATATACTTAATTCATTCACATGACAAGAAGCCTTGTGACACTGATTAGTATGTTCCCTTATGTGTCTTAGCAATATTCAGCTAACACTTTAGTATTCCTTTTTCAGCGGTTCGCAGCATATAGAAGGCATTATTATGCGGTAAAGTTGTATGTATACATTGTCTGAAGTTTTGGCAAAGGGAATGGACAGACTATTCTTTTTTCATCTCTAACAGAGATTCTGAAGCTAATCAGGCTGAACTGAAGCTACGAGGAAAGAATTTGTTGAGAGGAAAATTATCAGGACAAAAAGGATGATTTAAATAGGAAGCATGCACAATAATTAGATGCACGGATGCCTGCCTACAGACTAGTTAATCACAAGATGTGTGGTTTCATGAGGAAAAAATATCTTGCTTTTATTTCTTGTACTGTCCTAACCTCCAAATGTCACCCAAAAGTCATCTGTACAGTTGTTTTATGAGTAATGTCATAAGAGTGTGGCAAAAACCTAATAAGCCTTTGTGGACTCTGGTGCTTTGTCTTCAGTAAAATATACAATCAACTTTTATGAGCCTTATTTATAGGCTAACAGGTAGAACTTTTTTTCTTACAAACAGAAGGTCAGCAGTATAAATCAAATAGATGTTATTATGTGTTTTACACTATGAGACATAAACATTTTAAAGTACGATTTGGATATAAGAAATTAAGGAGTAAACACTGATTTTAAGAATTGTTTTGGAGCCATAGTAGGCAGTATACCATGCACAGTTTGTTTTGTTTTTTTTTTTTTAAACGGTTATTGTGCACAAGACGTAGTCCCAGTTGTTGTATCTAAACAGCAGTGAAAAGAAAACAGTGTCATAAATGAAAAGCAAATAATACAAGCATTTTTGCTAAAAGTTATTCAAGGCAATATGAAGAGTTCAAAACTGGCACTCAGAAACTTTAACTAACAAAGCTAACATAATACCCGTGCTTCCAAGCCTTGAGTATCCTATGCTCCATATGTCAGTTTTTGTGCTAAAGCAATAGATATGCTGGTAACCAAGAAAGTATTGACACAGATATCTAACAACTCACCAATTTTAGCGTTTTGCATTCACAGAACATGACAATCTGATAGTAAAAGTGGCAAGCTGGTAAGACAAGTTTAAAAAAAACCAAACAGTAAAATTCAAAGCTACAGTCCAAAAATATTAATTGCTACCCTACAGAACTAGGGTACCAGTACTTCTTTGTACTGTCACTTCCATTTTGTGGTCAAATTTGTCAGCTTTTGTAGGATGCTTTTTCAATAAGACACAAAATGCACTCAGAATAACCACAAAGGATGTTATCTAGGAAAGTTTGTCTTAGTCTTCAATCTAGGACAGTTTGCCTTAGTCTTCAGTCTAGGACTATACTTAGAATCTGTTGCTTCCCCTCTCTATCACTCTTTGTATAATCCTAGCAATACTGTGGACTGATTGCTTGAAAGTCACTGAATTTGGCCAATTAAACTGCAGACATCTCCTATTTGTATTGGAAATTGCAAGTCTATAGTGATTTACAACTACCAAGGTATAACTGGAAATTATTTAATCTATATGAAACTGTATTGTAATCAGGTCCTAGGCAATGGCAATACAATGAGGGTGAATATCTAATCGGAGCCCACTGTCATAAAGTACAGCTGTACTAATCCAGTCTGTGTTGGTTACCATAAATTCTGCAGCAGTCTTCTGCTGGAAATGTACACTTATATCTCTGGGATTTCTGTCTAAGTAAATATGGCTCTTCAGGTATAAGCCAATGTCTTTAGTATGTACGTTGACTGCTATAGTAAAATTAGGCTGCAAGCTTGGTGTTTTATGTCTTATATAGGAGTACCCCTCAGTTTTATAATTATCTCTCTGTGAAAAAGTGTCTGTTTTGTTGACAAAGATGTCAAAGCTAGGAAGAAGGAAATGCAAATAGAGGACACAAAGAGGTGGAATGATGGTGTATTTCACTGCACTAGCATCTGTAATTCAGAAAAATTTTGAAGCCATTATTTTTAATGAAATCTTTAGCTGTAGTAATGGATTAAAGATTCAGTAAAAATAATAAAGTTCTTGCCTTGTTAAATCTTTTCAGATCTGCAGGGGTTCTGCAGCCTGCAAGTTCCCAGTCTTTAAATAGTTAAGAATTTAGATCTGAGTGTATGCTACATCAACAATTTATTATTTTACTAGTTTACATGTAGTATATATCAAAAGCACAGTATATGCTACTCTGCACAACTCTGAAAAGGTGTTCTTTTATTTGTCCGTCTACATTTCTTTTACTGGGTTTTATAAAACAAAAATTTTCCAACCTCACTTTTCCCATTAGCAAGTTAATCCACTGTTGCATATTAGAAATCTTATTAATATTCCATTATCTTATTATTAGCTTCTCAGCTGCCAAAACATCTCTGATGATAAAGCTGCTTTCTGGTAGCTCAAAGCATCTCATTAATCTGTTCCCTAAGCCAACCAGAGAGCAGAAAGGCAACAATGCTGCCAAGTCTGTCATTTCCTTGTAGCACCATGAATTCAATCTGAAAATCCCACCAATGTCAATCACAGAGTCCAACATAAAATAATTGTTGTAATGAAGTCTTGTCACAGGATCAACACCTAGGCTTCACCTCAACATTCATGTTTTATATCTTGCTATTTATCTAGCAGCAGGATACTATATGCTGTCACAATAAAAGTGATTTCATTGATGTCATGTCTGAAGATGCATCATTTCCAGAGAGTTTCACACCTACATGTATTAATCTCATAGAAGATAACATAGAAGAAGAAAATAAATGTATTGGAAGAAGTCAAAAGGCAAATCAAGATGGTCTGATGTGTTGTATAGAGTAAGTGCTAGTTGTAATATCCCATGAGACTAAGAACTTCAACTAGATTCTCACAAATGTTCTTGATATTCATTTTACTCTGATAACACTGGGAGTCTTATCCAACAGTAAAAAAAAAGATTACTTAATCAGGCTTGTTACACTTGTTATATAACAGGGGGAAAGTCACTATCCATGTCAAACATATGTGTTTCATATGCTTTATGTTTCTGTCATGTAATAAATCTATTGAAAGAAAGCAGTTAAACATTAGCAAATTTTTCCACATCTATGGGAATAAAACAGAACCTTTACATCGTGTATGTTAATTTTTTTTTTTTTGTCAGTCATGGAAACATATCTTAATGTATCACCTTTGGATGTATTAGGTTATCTCTTATTGATCTACACTCCCAGGAAGCTACTCTGCTATATGTTGGAGTACTTGATATCTTTTGTCATGTTTTACTGCCTTTCTCTGAAGCTCACAGAATGGAAAATCTTCTGTCAATTGCTTAGATCCAAGAGATCCAGGCACAGATATTTTAATGTTTGCTTTTATTTAGAAAAAGTATTCAAGTCTACATAAGCATACTTAATTTAAAAACACAACATTAATTTTCAAACACCATCACAATGTTGTTATTTATCAATGTAATTTAAGATCAGCAAACTAGGCCACTCAGAACTGGAATTATATTTCTAACTCAGGAAAAACCTTACTGTTTTCTTCTTATCTTCCAAGGAAACCAATGTTTCCCTGGAGCATGTAAGAAATTATTTAATGTATATATATGTATATACACACACACACAAATATATGTACATACATATTCATATGTGAAAATTATGTGTATATATTATATATATAATATATATGTATGTTTATTTATACATAATATTTATAATGTAAGTATGTATGCTTTTTGCTTTCTTATTAGCATAAAATCCTTGTTTGCTATGAATCTTCTTTGCTTGCTTTCTGTCTTCCAAGCTAAAATTTTTTGTCTCCAAGGCAGGACTTTGCATTACTATTGTTTTTGGAAAGAATTAGCTACTGGTGTCAGAACAGGGGATAGACAAAAGGGAAGGAAGGTAGGGAGGGTGAGAAGGAGTTTGTCTTTCTTTAAATTAGAGAATCAAAATCTGGTAGCCATGTTTCCTTACTTTTACCTACCCAAAGGTAATAAGTATCAGAAGTAATCCTTGCTGGTTTAGACTGAATTCTGTCCGAAGAGGGCATGAATTACAGAGGTTGGAGGACTTCGTAGGTGAACTCCTCCTAACAATATCTTCTCCCAGAATCTGTCTGTTGATCTTAGTTGTGGTATGCCTGGCTTAGGAAATGGGAAAATCAGATGGATTACCCTAAGCAATCTAGCGTTTTAAAAACAACGCCAACATTGTCAGCCTCAGCTAAATGCCTACTTACTAGTTCAAGTCTTGAAGCTCAGGCATGAATATGTTGCTACTTATTTTGTCAAACAAGTCTTCCCTTCTGTACTGCATTCACATTATGAACTATTCAAAGTTATGGACAAAATACTCTGAGATAGCCTTGCACTGCAAATTCCTCTAATTTTATCTTTTCTGGAGAAGACAACAGGCTTTGAGGGACAGGCTCTTCAGCCCTGGAGCTTCACTTCACTGAAAGAAAATTTTCACTTTAATAAAAACATATTTAGATAAAATTATAAAGCCTACTTGACTATGAAAAGAATTTCAAAGCCTCAGACAATGCATTTTAAATGGAACAATGAGCCATTTACCAACAAGGCTGTGCTATTTTACATTTTCCTCATATGAAATAGGATTTGAGAAATATAATTCACATTTGAATACACGACAAAAGAAACATTCAAAGCTGTTTTAGGGTTTGCTCCATTAGCATAATTATATTTTTTCAATCATATTAAAAATGTTAACATCTTCAAAACAATGCATCCAGCTTTCTACCAATTTTCCATTTATATCCAATTAGCCACAAGCAGTGCTTTCCACTGCAATACTTCTTTAAATGGTTCATGAAAATACACTTGTTTTACTGGATAATTTAGAATTTCAGTATCCTCTTTTCAGTGGGGCAGCCTTTATTCTAACATTTCAAACTCCTGTGACTGCTCATTAAATATTTTCATACTAGTGTAAAAAAAAATGTGTTTGTATTATTTTCAGTATATTTCCCTTTCAAAAATTGATTATTCTAAGAGGCTGTTCCCACTATGTCCTAGAGAAATTATCAGTCTTGAAAGGAAAGATGGAGTAAATAAAATAAGGCAGTTTGTTTGGCTTTGCTTTAAAAAGATTGAAGTTGTGCATAACAGGTAGGAACAAGTAAGAAATCTGTTGTTCACTCAGTATTTTATACTGCATGTAGTGCTATTCAATCTTTTGTTTTCAAGGCATGACAGATTTTCCCACAGGTTTTTTTTTTTTTATTACATTTCCTCAATTTACCAATGTCCCTCTGAGAGTTTTTAGTAATAACTGAATTGTTAATATTTGGACTGGTTTGAAATAGGCATCTCATTCAGAGACAGTTTAATCTCTAGAGGCAAATCAGTACCACATCCCAAGAGACCTTTGTATAACTGAAGCACAAATATATGCATTGCACTGTTCTTTAATTCAGCCATGTATTGCTGTGTACACAGCCCACATTCACAGTATACACCTTTTCCAATTTTAAATGAAAATGCTGCATATTTTTAATTCAGTTGTGGTATCATATTTATAAATCAATTGTGGTACAATGATAAGAGGTGCAGTTTTTCTGGAGAGATGTTACAGAAACTACCATTGAAAGCATCATACTTTAAGAAAGTGGAAAGAGGTATTCTTAGCAGTATGTTCATTTTGATTCAGTGTTTGCCTTCCAAACTCATATTGTATCACACTAAAAATAATGTGTTACAATAAGAAGACTTCAAAACTTCTTGACCTTTTAAAACTTATTTTAGAGAAAGAAATATAATTGAGATTGATTCACTAATGACAACTACTTTGGAGAAGATATTATTCTTTAACATTACTGCAGTGATTCAAAAGAGCATTTTATGAGAAGACAATAAAACCATTTTGTGCATTATTCACATAAGGACTCACCATGAAATCTGCCTGGAAAGAGTTAACCATGGAAATTCTTGCCCAGAGGACACTGAAGGGTTGGTTACAGATGGCTTTTAACAGATGGCTATTAAAAATATTGTTTCGATTAATTACTCTATATTTTCTGCATGGAGAATGCCAAAGAAGACTATAATGTAGTCCATGGTTATAGCAGTACATGTTTGAAGAATTTTTTTGTGTTGCAGAGCAACTGCACAAAATCTTCTTATCCTATTTGAAGTGACTAGTAAGTTTTGAGAGTTGGGATGCCTTTATAATTCTAGGGTGCAGGGTTTCTCAAAAAAGATGCCAGAGGAACACACGGTTGCTGAGGAAAAGACAGAGCTCAAGGGTGACAGGTAAGCTCTTCACTGCCTGTGTGCCTGGGCTCTCTGGTGAATGGTAATCACTACAGAACTTTCTGTGGCCACTTTGGTTGGGTTTTGTTCCATGTTTTGTCAAAGTAAAAAGAGAAATAAGCCTGTTTACACTGATTAAAAAAGCTATGGAGAAAAAACACCAAACACCACTAATTTTTCTTCCAACAGGAAACTTTCTCATTGCCCAGTTCCAGAAAGGCACAATCCCACCTTGCTATAGTACTAATTACTATGTCATACTCTCTTCTTTTTACCATTTCTAATTTCATATTCCCACAGAATGCTGCAGAACTGCAAGACTTTTTTTTTTTTTTTTTTTTTTTCTTTCCCTTGAGCCTTGAGAAGAGCAGGGTTTGGTACCATTTTTTCAAAACTTGCAGGCAGTCAGTCAGTCTGTCCGTCCTGGCTGTCCTGCAGACAAGCCGTGTTCTGCCCATTGCGGTTTATGGCATTCTGAACAGTTGTGTCCAATATCCTCTTTATCCCAGTTTGTGTATAGTCATGTAACTGATAGTTCAAATTAAAAACCACAGGGTTTTAATACTAAAGAGCTGTTTTGTTTTAGAACATTCAATAGTAATTTTTTTTAATACTTATATCTCAAAAAGGCAGTGTGAATTCTGTTGAAAAATCCTTCCAAAATAATGATCGTTAAATAATCTACCAGGCCACAGTTGATCTCCTCTGTTGACAAGGCCTCAAGGGCTTTTCTTGATAGGATTCCACTTCAAAGCAGGCAGTCTGAGTTGCACACAAAGAGAGCTTACACTCTTTTAGCTTACAGTGCAATCTGGCTTTAAATTGCTGGGCTCTGTATTGAACTTTTACTAAAATTTCTGCTCTAGTTACTTCAAGCATAGCAGTCATCACATCAGAGGTCTGAAGAGCACTAACCAATGTGCTGTATAAAAAACATTGTAGGTAGCTATCGCAGAACAGGGGTTAATTAGATACTGTGCCAATCCAACAGGTGTCAATATTGCATCAAATGGCAATATAAATTAGCCAAGTTGTCTAAAAATTTGTTTTCTTATGAAAAAGAATTGATGTTTAATAAGACATCAATGTCTGTCAGTAACTGAGTAGATTCATTGTTTACAGTATCTTACCATAATGTTTTCTATTCAGGAAAGATGTTAGAATGGAGAAAGATGATACAGTATGAATTACAAGGAACATGACACAACATCGGATAACTTCAGAGAAGCACACAATGATAGTCTCATGTTGGTTGGCTAAGTTTACCCAAATCTTGGTGCATTTCTAGTCATGCTGAAATCAGTAAAAGGCCCTAATTTGCCATAACTCAAATAAACTGAAAAATTATACATTGGGAAGAGTACTTTCATGGTTCCTAATTGTTATAATTTTACTTCCGTTCACCATTCAACTGCAGCCTGAAACAACACTTTCTTAACAATCAACAAGTGTCTGTAACAGTTGTGGAGCAAAAGAAATTAAAAACAGAACAACATGGACATCCAAAGGAGAGGTGAAATGAACATATAACTGCCATGTACATAGTATCTGAAAGTCATCATTTTGGCCAATCTCAAACTTTTGTGAAAAAACAGTAGGAGTCAAAATAGTGTTTCCAGCATTCAACCATTTAATGATAAACAAAACATTTGTCATGTAAGCATTTGCTACGATTACAATATATGTTTGTGGTATCTCATTACAGAAAATAATCATTGTAGTATGTTAATAGACGATTTAAAAATGAATTTAAATAATTTCAAAAGACAGAAAAAAATCACTATTTATAAAAATGGGCATAGTATAAATAGCATTAGTTTCTACCTGCCTTATTCCTGCTTAAGTGTAGAAAACTTGAGTACGTGTGCTGGTTTTGGCTGGGGTAGAGTTCATTATATTCATAGTAGCTGGTATGGGGCTATGTTTTGGATTTGTCCTGGAAATAGTGTTGGTAATACAGGGATGTTTTTGTTATTGCTGAGCAGTTCTTACACAGAGTCAAGGCCTTTTCTGCTTCTCATACCACCCCGCCAGCAGTAGGCTGGGGGTGCACAAGAAGTTGGGAGGGGACACAGCTGGGACAGCTGACCCCAACTGACCAAAGGGGTATCCCATACCATATGATGTCATACTCAGATTATAAAGCTGGGGGAAGAAGAAGGAAGTGGGGGACATTCAGAGTGATGGCATTTGTCTTCCCAAGTAACTGTTATGCATGATGGAGTCCTGCTTTCCTGGAGATGGCTGAACACCTGCCTGCCGATGGGAAGCAGTGAATGAATTCCTTGTTTTATTTTGCTCACACGCGCAGCTTTTGCTTTACCTATTAAACTGTCTTTATCTCAACCCATGAGTTTTTTCACTTTTACCTTTCCAATTCTCTTCCCTATCCCACTGTGAGGGGACTGAGCAAGCAGCTGCATGGTGCTTAGATGCTGGCTGGGGTTAAACCAGGACAGTATGTTATTCCAAATGAAACTCTCTGAAGTTCTTCAAATATTTTGGAAACTTTCCATGTTATTCACAGAGATGAAACTGTTTTATATCAGAAACTCCAGTAAGCTTTTGTGGCTCTAGTAAACGTCAGTCCTGCTTGAATGAGCTCCATTTGCTTTCAGTAAATGCTCATTCATGTATGGCACTGTAGGGAGGGCACAGAATTTTTCTAGAAATTCACTACTGGATATTTTAAATTCAATCTTCATGTCAATACTTGAATGACACAAGATATTAAAAGTGAAACATTGGTTTCTATTTAAGTTCTCCAAAAAGCTGAGTCCTTCTTTCTACAAAAGTCTCATGAAACTCATTTGCTAAGGCTGCACAGCAAACCGTTGAATGTGAAGATGATGTCCAGTTATCAAACTGTGCAGTTTTTCTGGGGTTATAAGCCTTAATCTGAAACTCTTCCATTTTAAATAATTCTGTGAATTCATTGACAAGGATTGACCTCATACGTTGTTTATTTCATCGTGTTTTATTATTACGCATTTGTTCATTAGCATTGTAATTTTTTAGAAGAGAAGATTTAGACCTGTTCCGCTGAGTTTGAGCCTCTGCTGGTGAACTTGGAACAGAATACCCTGCATAGCAATGTATGGTTTTCAAAAAATGTTATTAGTTTTTATTTCTGTATTTGCTTATTATAGCAGCTGGTTTAACCATTAAAACACTACATCTACGTATGTCCATTAGGGGTTGCCAATCTTTATTTTATCTACCTGCTTGTTACTATGAGATTTAAGTATAGATTTTAAACATTCATTTTGAATTAAGAAAGCCTTTTTTTCCCCAAAAAGTTTTAATCATTTGTCTAAATTTCAGCAAGTTAACTCTAAATATTTTTGTAAACCTGAACTCTCTGCTCCAGTTATTCTCATGAAATCAACGCACTTCAAATACACCAGCCCAAATCTGCTGAATGCCCATGGGCAGCAAGAACCAGCACTACCTTCTGCTCCACCAGTGCTCCTTTCCTCTCACTTTTCCTCACATAACAACAAATGTTTACAATGAAGAAAAAAGGTTAAAACATCAGAAATAAGCACTGCGCAGCACATATTTCTTTCCATGGAAGACTCAATGACTCTCACAGTGCTTACTGTGCTCTCAGTAGTTGTCTCACACAATTCCACAGGAGCATAGGGCAAGCAATATACTCAATATAAGTGCAAACTGGGGATTTTCCCTCCTCAGGTGAGCATCTGTTGCTGTTATATCCACCACTGCCTTTATAAATCCACCTGTTGCACCTTTGAGGCTGAACAAGCCATTTTGCCATGTGTCTGCACGCTACCCAGTCCAATAAGGCAGCCTTTGGAAATAAGAGTGGTACAAAAAGATAACTGTCATTACCAGAGAACAAAATAAAACACTCCATTTCAGGAGTAATACCAAAGTGTGTAACTATGTCTATCAAGCTTACTAAGTCAGATTTTGTATTTTTGTTTAAATATGAAAAAATAATGAGGTGAATGCTCTAGTATCACCCTAAATAACTTGTAACTGCTTTGGATATTCAGCATTTTTTTTAAATTGACTCTCCATAGACTTCTATTTAAGAAATTGACAATGTAATCAAAAGTCAGTAACCCTGAGCAGAATGAGTCATGATGAGGAAAAGAAGATATGGACATTTAAGTCAGCTGACTAACCTGGTAGTTGAGATTATTTCAAGAGACAATCTTTTGATATTATGGGAGGAAAGAAGACAACACTGATGAAATAAAGATAATTTGGATGGAAAAAAGAGCTGCCGCATGAGAAAAAAAAAAAGGGGGGGGGTAATAACAGTGCTTCACAGGACATTTTAGAGAAACCACCTTTGTTTTAATACTTTTTTTTAAAGAAAATGTTTTTTTCTAACATCCTCAGCCATTTAGTGTACTATTTAAATGGTCTTCGTTGTTGGATTTAATAAATTCCAATATGTCTTTGTTTTATGGAAATAAACTCACAAAAACTTTTTAAAAATAGTAATTAAATTTTAATTTGAAAGTCACCTTTAACATAATCATCTTCTTTTCAAGTCTTCATAGCATACATCAGCTTACTTATATAAGGAAAATATTACCTCCGCCTTTGTACTTACGGTATATACAGACATAATAAATCCCACATATTTTGAGAAATTGAAAAAGTTCCCATTTGAAGGTAAAACATTAGACCATTTCCTAATATAAAACTTCTGGAGCATGCATATTGACTCTATTGAATCTCTCAATATCTAATAGTCTTCATAAAACAATCTACATTCATCTTTCATTGGGTTTCAACCATTCAGTATTCAACACTTTGATAACGGTTTCCAAATGATTTCCCAAGAATTCAACATACTTTCTCAAAGAAAGTATTATACTGTTAAGATAACTTTATCCACTGAAATAAATATGTTAAGAAAAGTATGTAAGAGTCATTGTTAAATACGTGCTCTGATACTGACATAAAATGTTTACTTCTCATTTTTCTGTTTTGTCATGGTGTGTTTTTAGCTATGTTACATTACACACACATAGGCATTATAAACAAGCAAGACTTAAGCATTAAAAAGTTGTCTAGCAGGCTCTGAAAGAAATGTATATTTCTTCTGTATTGCCACAAGGCATACATCCCTTCATCTTTCCTGCCTTTCTCAACTTAAAGATTTTTTAAAAATGTGACTGGGGAATGATGACCTAAAGTATGAAATTAACCTGGTCTTTGCAACGGAAGGGATTTTGAAAACTTTTCCAGTGTAAACCCCAGTGATCTGAGGAGACGTACCTTACCATTTCCATGAATCCAAGACTGGCAAAGTGAAATAGCTCCTGTAATTTTAAAATTATTTAGGCAAGCAAAGAATCCCAGTTAACTGCTTCTGTTACATAACCTTCATGAACAAAGGGCAACTTGCTGTCTAGTAACCTTATTGTAATATGCACTGTATAAACAGGGAAATAGCTATAAGCACATATTCTTTCTCTGTAGGGATGGAAAAGGACAGAGAATGTTGCCTTCCACTGTTAATATATGGATTATCTGCTGCACACAGCAATGTGAATGAAGGTTCAGTATATGTGGCCAGTTGGGCGATTGGCTCCAAAAATGCACCTCTAAAATGTTAATGTGGAGGCACCTTGGAGACAGTCACAGTTCTTTGTCTCACCATGGCCAGATTATTCCCTTTTTCATGTGATATTTTTGATTCAGGATCTCAGAGAGGCTCCATCACCATTTTCTCTTCCACAGCATTTCTTTTCCAAAACAAAAAAAAGGTCCAAGGGCTCCCATTTGTCATTCCAGTATCATCATACAGCTTTGAAGCCTTTCTTCTGCCGTCTTCCCTGCAGTTCAGAGTTCGCCAGCAGCACTGTACCACACACTAATTCCCTTTGCCATGTGACAAATGAATGCAATAAACAAATTTCTTAAGGGATGGTTTCTGCTTCTAAGCTGAGTGTCTGCGGTAGTCTGTTCTGGGTCCATGCCAAGTTAGCTTGTTTCTGACTTAAACTTCATCCAAATAATACACTTCAGTTGCTTTTTTTCTGTGATAGAAAAGCTTTGTAAATTACTGTTCAGCCAGCCTTACGTTGGCTGGAGAAAAAACTGCCACTTGCCTTTCTGACAAAAATTCAATTATAGTTATAAAGGTCAAATCTAATCTGTTGCTCGGTCAGTCACTCCAGACTTTGTCTTTAGTCAAAGCATTTGCAAACAACACGTTAAAACTGAGAGTACAGCCTAGACATGCCTACTGTTGCTCCTCTTTTTCACTCAGGAGTTTCTTATGTGTCTCCAACTTGGCTTACTTCCTTAAATATGGTCATTTTCTCATTTCTTTCACTGGCATCTTACTGTTCATCTCAATCCCTTCTTCCTTCTTCAGGACTGGGAGCAGACCATTGTCCTAACTGTGCATCTCAAGCCAGCCCAGGTCAGTAATGTTACACCTGACTGTTGGTACAAAAACTGGAAACCTGGCTGCTGAAATTGTTATCCTCCAAACTTCTGGATAATATGATGACACAATATGATATCTGATAATAAAACATCAAAACCTGCATTACTCTTAAAGTATGAACCTGTTTATCTAGGTTGAAAACATTTTACATTTTGTCAACTTCTGTTTGAATCAGGGATATTTGAAAACTATAGTAGACTTTGCTTTCTTTTCCTTTTTTTTCTCCCCCCCCCCCCCGCCCCAGAATTCCTTCTTATTCAGTAAGGATATGGTTTCAAAAATTAAAAAATGTATCCATAGATATCCATAGACAATGTCTTGAACAAAAAAAAAATTATTTCTCAGTATGACATCGTAAGCAGTGAATGGCATTTCTCCTTTCAGAGTATGAAGCACTATGGAAGAAAAAGAAAAAAATGAAGTTCAGGCAGTGGTTGAAAATGAAGCAAAACTATATTTGTGACAGGATTTCAAGAATTTTGATAAAATAATCTTTTAAATGGCTGATTATTTTCCTAAGTCATTTATTCATTAGCTTCTCCATTCCCTCTGTTCCCTTGTTTTCTTGGGGAAAAGAAATGACATCCCTCTTGGCTTTCTTATATTCTCTGATGCTTTGTTTCCTTGGAAACAATATCCATTAACGTTCTCCATTTCCTCTTTTGTTGCCATTTTCTGGATACAGTGAGTATCCCAGACATTTCTGCAGTGGAATGTACCAGAGAACTAAGAAAAGGCTACAAAAGAGAAAATCAGAACCTTTGTTAATGATACAAGGCATAGTTAAAAATGAAACACAACGAAAACACTGCTGTATTTAATGTTTTCACATAAGCTACACAGTCAGGAAAGTGTTCTGGGGAGAAAAAGTGTGTGTGGGGGGAGGAGGGTGGACAACCTCTGTGCAAATACCTGTATTTAATAGGTCACTAGATTTCAGATGACATTGCTGTTCCACACTGACACAGCTGAAATAGCTTTTCTGTTACTGTTGGCAGTAAAACAAAATTGCATCCCACAAAGAACAATATGCATGTAATTGAAACTACAGATGTGTGAACTATTTGAAAATAAGTTCTTCTGGCTAAGAATAAGTTTTTTCTGAACTGGTTTGAGACCATCTTGAAGATTTTTTTTAGCAATTAGTAAAAGTCTTTTTGGGGGATTTTGCTCCTTTCCTTTCATCAGGTTGACATATAGGGTTGGATTATTCTGCCCAAATTGAGACGTTTCACTTTGAATTGCTTAAGTCTGAGCTGGTAACACACTTAAAATCACAGGCAAGAAAAAGACACTTGCAGAGGGTGATTCATTTTATCCTAAAAAAGATGTCTAACATGAGCCAAGATGGGCCTTCTGGATGCCTTCATTGTTCTTCATTGACTATAAAGGAAACCAGGATAAATTCAAATTTAGTCATATAATTTTAGATATGTAAAGGTAAGTGAGATGGAACATATTTGTACCCTCTAGAGTACACATATACTTATTTTATTGTATTTATAACTTCTACTTATATTTCATATACCCTTTTCCATGTTTTTTCAATAAATGCAATGTATTAAAAATTGTCACATGATGTCTCAGTCTGGCACATGGCACTGTAAGACATACAGTGCTGCTTTTTCCATGGTATTCCAGAAAAAGTGCCTACTGAAAGCCTGCACTTAGGGCTGGGACCAATAAAGGATCACAGGCAGTACTGAGAGGCCTAAAACAAAAAATTACAATTATGAAATTCGCTGCTCAGCTGTTGTCAGAACCAGAGGGGTCTACATTTAGTTATCTTAATTTAAAATCTTCTGCGTATCTAGGTTTTTGCTTTTGTCCATGCATATACTCACTGCTTGTGTCCCATCAGAATCTAATTTGGATTCCATAATTAGATGGAAAATACAGGCACTCAGAGTGATAGATACTCTCTGAACACAAACTCTTAACAGCTATGGGTGCTACATGTCTTGTACTGCCATTGTTATTTCTATTTAAGATTATGGAAGAAAGCTGTGGCATCATACTTTTTGTATAAAAGCACTCACTCGCAAGGTGAGAAACCCAGGTTTGATATTTTCTAAGCCTGAAAGGGTTCAAGTTCATATCTTTTCACCTCTCAGCTTATCAGTTCAGCAAAGATATTTACTATTTTTCTTCTGACTGCAGCTATGTCACTGCACAGACAATGCAAGACTCATGTGTCCAGAAAAAGCGAGAACAATTAAAGGGCTATTTCCAAGGCATCTTTCTATATTTTGTTTACTGATTGCTTTAATAAGGAATGAATAAGCTTTCCTTGTTTTACTTCATGTAGGCTGCCACATGGTGGGAAATGCACTTAGTCTGTACATTCAGATAGTGTGGCTGGTCAGATGGTCACCATTGATCTGTACGAAGGACCCGGCAACGCATGTTTCAATGCCATTCAAGTTCATGAGACATCCACTCTATCTGTCTGTGCGTTTCTGTGCATCACTAACTCAGATGGTAAGTTAATCTGTTCAGTTTTTCCCACTCCACACACAGTTGACACCAATTTTATTTTCCTAGAAGGCGTCTCCATAATTTTGGAAGGTTTTAGCAGAGTCCTTTAAGTATGTCTAATCTCCGAGGAGATTTGACAGCAGCTCCGTAGACAGAAGCAGTATTTGTGCTCATAGTCCTTTGTAGAATAAACACAGAGAAACTGAATAGAAAAACTAAGTGTTTAGAGCATCAGTAGCACTGCAGAACATGTTTGAGAAGGAAGGTTGAATGTGAAAGGATAGAGACCATTTATTTGTGAGGCAAATGCAAGAACAATCCAGATATATTGTGAGATGAGCGAGAGAAAATGATGCTAAGAGAAAGAGATTATTAACAAACAATATTCTGTATTTAAGAGTCCAAGTTTGCACTACTAGAGTATAATATTACGTCTGGGTAAAAGTAAAGTCAATGAAGAACAGCAAATTGTATCTCAAAATAGGAGGTTAGAGTAAGAACAATGCCTGTATTTTCATGGTTTTCTAACTGAATTAGATGTGTACGTCAGGCTGTATAAAAGCATATCATAAGCTAAGAATGCCTTGTTTTTTATAATACTTTTGTTAATAACAGACTGTGGAAGTTTCCACTGATTACATTTTTAAACACCTCCCAAGAAGGAATAAAATCTGTCATATTTTTTCCTTCCTGCAATAAAGATTAAAAATAAATAACTTAGTGAGAGGTTTTATCACTGAAGTTTCCTTGCATTTTAGATGGTGTTACCCAACAATAAAACCGTTCCTTTACAATTCTTGATTAACAATGGGGTAGTGAACATATGTAATATAAAAAGAGTTATCAAGCTCACTGTGCAGAAGATAGGTAAGACATACATCTTTTAATTTCCAAAGGAAATTCTCATATTTATGATGAAACCCTGGGGCAAAAATTCTCTGATTTACAGGTTCTCTTTAGTATTTCACAAATAATAATACTCTGGTTTTGACAGTTTTCATTTAAATGACTGCTTTTCTTTTACATGCTGAAGTCAAGATTACATTTTTCTCAGATAATAAAAATTTCCTAGGGGTCTTGGCTCAGAATTTGGACCCTGTTTTACTTCACGTGAGACATCTACATAGTGAAACACAATCCTTTCCCATTTTATAAATATTGGAGATAAAAAAAGTGTAAGAAAAGCCATGAAGATGCGATTCCTCCAAGGAATGAAAGTGAGTTTCACAGGTTTACAGAGAATGTGCAAAGAGCAGTGGCTAAGATATTGGGCCTTTTTCTGCTGTTGTCCTTGGCATAATTTGAGAGGGAGCTGTAATTATAGTGGCATCCATAATAGACCCTGTGGGATGACAGAAACTTTTAAAATGTCCACAGAGTTACACACTTCAGCCCTGTTTCAAGCTGCCCCCTCTCTAACCTACTGCTCCAGAATGACTGTTCTCAGCTCCTGACTTTTGTATGTTCCACATCTGCCACAGATGGGATTTGGAGTCTCCTTTACATCAGTCTTCCCTTTTCCCTATATGCAAAAGGAAAAGCAGAAGTCACAGTCCTACCAAAAGCTGACATAGCCAACATAACTCCACCTTGTTCCCAGATGCCTTGGTCTTTCAGACAGTGGCCGTGTCCTGCTCTTGTAAAATAATAACCACAGCGGAGGACTTTACTGATAGAAAGAGAAAAATGGAAATTATTTCTGGTTCTCTTGTAATAAAAATAACAGAGTTTTACAGAGTTTTCACTCCAACTACTGTATTACAAAGGGAAAAATGTTTCCAGTATCTGGGAGGCATAAAATCACAGGGGTTAGAAATGGAAAATGAAGATGGAAATATGTATTAGATCATCCATTTCTCTCTTATGTCAGCACAATCATTTTCCTCTATATTATACTGTCTAGGACTTTGTCCAGCTCCAAATAATTAAGTTTTCACCATAACCCTAGGCTGACCATTCTAAAGATAAATTAAGCTGAATATTGGTGCGTTTATTTCTGGGTTTTTTGTTGTTGTTCTGGTTGTTCTTCCCCTGCTTCCTGGGTTTATACCTGATTATTATGGTAGACATCTTCTGACAGGAACATTGGATTTCTCTCTGAAGTTTACCTGTAAGAGAGTTTCTCGTTCTATCTTCAATGTTGGCATTGGACTTAATTTCCATAGGTGGCTCCTCTGCTGCCATAATTATGGCTTCAATTTGTATTTCTGTGACTGTATGCACTTTATTTGCTTTGCATAATTTTGCAGCATGCCCGCCTGTGTTGCAGATCTGCAAACGTTGCCATATGTAGGACACTTATTTTTGAGATGCCAAGTGGCATAACTCCCACAATTCTTTGCCTTAGTTTACTGTTTACTGGCTCTAGTAGGATTTTTGAATTTTGTTTTTAAATTAGATGCTCTTACTAGGAGCAGGATTTTTTTTTTTTAAGTGATAACCACACCATCTGCCTCTTCATTTTCTTCCCACTTTTTATTTGTAACTTAGCAGCTTCTACAAAGTTACTGATATTTTGCTCTATAGTTTCTGTGGAAGCTGATCACACTGCAATCATTACTTCAGAGCAGTTCTTTATTAATAAAACTAATCTTATCTTTTATCAGAGGGTACCTGTAGAATTCTTGAAATTGAGAAACAGTATATTCAGCTTTTTGACTTAAGCTGTTTTTTGTGATTTTTCCATTCTAAGAATCACCAATCCTTTTTGTGCTTATTCTTCAGTTCGAAGCTTCCTTCTTTCTGCTGTCATTATCCCATATGGATCCCATTGTTATATACATGATACGAGACGTACGAAGACTTTATTAGTACATAGAAATTATCTTCTGCTGAAATCACATACATGTTCTGAGCCACTTTTGGAAAGAGTGATTCTCTCTTGAATTCATGGTGATCCAGGAGATCACATATTATATTCAGGATCATGGGGACAGGGTAGAATGCCTTTTCCTCTTTGAATGAAATTTAAAATAATTAATCTGATAGTTTAATGAACAAAGAAGAAAAGGAAGGTTTTGTGATATATGCTTCAACAACAAGGTGTCATGTGATAAATTCATCTAGAGACGATCATCCACCATGGAAGACTGTGAGCATGTTTACATGCTGTAACAAATGTGAGCATGTTTACATGCTTTAACAAAATAGCTGGGAAAAAACAACAAACCAGGAATGACAACCATGCAAATAACTAACTGAGAACCATTCCTCTAGAAGTCAACACAGAAACTTTATATTGCCTAAATTATAATGGAATTGCAGTTTAATCATATACAAAGTGTTTAAATGGCAATCAAATAAAAAAAATTAAAAGTAGGTGAAAACACCTGACAGAAAAAAGTCAGGAATGATGGGGTAGTCAAGAAAGATGGGTTTCTTTGCTCTTGAGAAAAAGCTAAGCAACAAGAAGAATCACGAGCTTCTGAGTCACCATAAAGAAAAGACAGAACATTTTGTTTCTTACAGTAAAGATAAATCTCATGGTTATATCTGGTATGTGATATTGGAAGTCAAATATCTCCAAACCAGGGCACTGTGACTATCCTGGGAAATACTGAGAACATTTTCTAGATGGAGTTAATCACTGGAAGGAGTTACACAGGTACAGTGTAGAAGGTGACCTGCTACAATGACTGGGAACAAACCGCTGAAGAGAAAATTTGAGGTAAATTCTAAAATGTTGCATTGCCTTTGCATAATCTCTTATGCATTTGTGGAGCCAAAATCCTTTTAAGAAGCATTGCCAAGGCTGTCTCACACATGGCCTGCTTTGACAGGTTTCTGTTCTTGAAGGTCTGACCTTCCTTAAAGATTCCATTTCTAAAAACAGCAGGAACAAACCAAGAACAGAAACTTTCTGGTAGCAAAAGGAACAGCTGAAAACTAACAGGTGCATTCAGTTACTGGAGGGGATTGCTCATGTACAACAAGTTTTCTATGAATGTGAATTTCCTAGATGTGACAGTGCAAAGTAATTTTTGTGAACGATCTATTCTCATTTGGAGATTCAGTTTACATTTTTCATTCATGTTGCATCTCAAGCATTCTGCAAACAGAAATACTGTATACAATGATGGAAGTCCAGATTTATGATTCATAATTTTGGCCACATTCCCCTGTCCTCATGAAATATTTAGTCTGTCTTTTTTTTTTTTTTTTCATTATTATTTTTTCTAATATTCTCTAAAAGATTCTTCTAGTCTGATATGACATGGTAGAACCTGCTTGCTTTATAAATGAATGGTCAACAAATGGGAGTCTTCTGTTGCTATTTTGGCATACAAAATACTTATGAGTTAATTTTTCACATCAGTCCACACACCTCTGGAAATCTGTGTTACTGCATGCTTATACAACACAGAAAAAAAATTAAGGGTTATTCTGAAAAATTCATTTAAATAGTCCTTTGTTAGTATATGAGGTAAAAAGACCAATACTGGGGATACTCAATAGATCAAAAGTTGTTGAGCACATAGGTTTTAAATTTACTAGAATTAAGCATTAATCACATTCAACACAAATTTTAGTGTACCTTTTGGTCTCCCACATGGAACAAAATGAAGTTCAGAAAATGGTCTAGATTCCCATAGTAAAATTTTCAGATTAACTTCTTCACCCCTTATACCCTGCTTTAAGGCTGCCAAAGCAATTTGGCTTTTGAGCAATAACAGTTCTTTGTTTAAAAGACAGAATTATTACATTACCTTCAGTAATTGAAAAGGAAGAATATATGAGTTATAGGAAGTCTAAGCAAAAGTGAAATCATATGATCACATGCAGTAAAATAAACTTACTTTATAAATACCATATGTGTGAGTTCTGTTGACCCTAACTTTTGTTGAGTTAGCATGAAAGCTACAGGACCACACCTCTCTATCTATTTATGGCTAGAGAGATTCACAACGATCTACACTATCTAGGACTGCAAAAATCTATAATAATATGCTAACTTTTAGAACACAATATCTTCTGTCTATTATTCAAGAAATATTTTTCTGTCATTTTTTTCAAATTAAATTATTATTTGCATCTTATGATTGTCAATCAAACCATTTGAGTGTTAGTACATTCCAAGTAATTTGCTTGATTTATGATACATAGCTGACAGAGTACTTCAGAATGTTAACTGCATAAAAATGATAATGTATACATGCTAATGTCTGCTGAAACATTAAATAAAGGCAAAATAGAATACTTTTATGGTCAAAGATGTGGTTTCTATTTTGGCAAGTGCTTGGGAAATCTAATTCAGTGCAAAGGTCTGCATACCCTAGATTTTTAAATAACTTTACAAATGAGTTCAGACATCCTGAAAACAGGAACCCATTCCCAGAACTGTGGGACTGAAAGAGACCTTCTGTATCATTGACTGTACTGTCCTCTGTCATTGACAGAGGTGCCTGTTATTACAGGCATCTACTGCATTGTACTTAGCCATTTATACCTTAAAAATAGTTACACTTAATGTTACAAAACATTATTGTTCTGATGGTTATTTATCACTTCTTAATTTCCTTCCTTAATGTATTTATTATCAGTATATACTCATTTCTTTTTGTGCTGATATTTGGCCTTGGTTTAAAGAGCTGACTACCTGTGGTTTTATGCCTCTGATGTACATAACAGACAACAATTACTTTCCTTTTCAGCCTTTGTCTTGCAAGACTAAGGAATCCAATTAATTTTATTCTCATAACATGGACTATCAACTCCTCAGACCTTGTTATACTCTAAAAATCACACAGGTAAGTTATGTTCATTGTGTGATCGGTTAATACAGCATGGTTCATCTCCTCTTACTTGATTCCAACTGAGAAGTTCCCACATAGAGCAAAATAAATTTATCTTATTCTGCTCAATTCTTCACTTTCTTTTCATTCTTGAGAACTTGTGTTCTCAAGATATTTTGCTCTCAATGTGCAATTTTCTAATCATTCATCTGTGTGAGGCCTTCAGCTTAATGATGCTAGCAAGTTGCAGCAATATATTCTATTCTTTATGCCAAGGCTATTAATAAAGACCCTTACTATATATCACAGCAACATCACTAGTTAACCACCCTGCATCACATATGTCCATTTTCAGTACTTTCCATAACAGTTTTCTCTTTAGTTAGCTCCTCACATTTCTCTTTCTCATCTGTCTTGCTTAAGTAACAGCCTTTCTCTAGAAGCAGTAGAACAAATGCTTGGCTGATATTTAAAAAAATGAATTATATAATTTGCTTTGTCTAAAAAGCAGTTATGAGAAAGGGTATTAAATTGGTTTGACTTTTGGTAAACTAACATTGGTTTGCATCTCATTTATTACTCAAGTAATGCTTTAAATTATTCTTTCTTTCAGCAATTTATTCTAAAACTTTATCTATTGCTGAAATCACTTTTATTGGCCTATAGAAGCCTAAATTAACACATATACATATACGCATTTGGAATTCACCAGTAAAGAGGATCCTCCATACTTGCTAGATTTGCGGAAGAGGTTTTGCTACTGGAAAAGTGATTTCCTTTTTCTGTTCTTTCAGAGGTCTAGGATGGAGGATTCTCGCTCTGTTCTCCCCTCTCCACATTCTTTGGATTTTTGAGCTATACTGGATAAGATCATTTCCCTAGTCTCATTCTCCTGAACTATCTTGCCTTTTCCTCATTCGTCAGCATCCTTGTCTTTATTAATAAATAAACTGAATATGAATTTAATTTTGTATCTGATATCTGGAAATTGCTGATTGATTCTCTTTGAAGTTTTTTTCTTCCTCTTGGTTTCTGGTTTTGTGGTTGCTTTGACTGAAATAGTGAAGCATATTTGTAATTGCCAGTCCAAAACCTTTTTCTCCCAGACAGATACCAGCAAGCCTTCAGGTTCCAGTTAGCAATAAGGATGATGAAGGACTATTAGATTTCTGGAAAGCAGCTAAAAAAGTTTTTCCTCTTTAGCAACTTGTATATTTACTTTGACTAAATTGCATCACAGAATTTGTTTGGAAACTATGTCACAGTTTAAAGATAAAAAAGTGAATAAATCATGTAACTTCTTTCCTCATTTCTTGAATTTCTTATGTCTCATTAGCTCTTTCATTAATCCTTTAACATATCACTTCAGTGAAGGCTATTGCTGTTTTAACTAAAAGAACTTTGTTTGACTGATGATTTGTTAATTTAAAAACCAAATTCATTTTATTATTCATCTTTCTTTTAATCTTTCAATGTATGCGTACTTTTCTTGAGTTTCTGAGGAGAGCTATTACATTTGTCTTCTCTTTCAGTAGGTCTACATATTGCATCACTTTTCAAATCACACCAATGCTACAGTGCCAGAGATGGTGCCAAAATGGAAAATAAATCTCCTGAGATGAATACAATATAACTAAGCAAAAGCTTGAACAAAATGTTTCCATGAAAATAAAAAGTGATTAATGATAAAATAAGCGTATGTAGCTCCTGTTTTTTGCCGCAGGCCTAAGTGGCAAAACGTGCAATTATAAGAAACAGTGTGTTGCTCTGTCATAACACTTACCATTTAAGAGTTTCCAAATTTAGTATAATAATTCCTTAAAGTTCATATGGCTTCTGTGATGTTGTTTTCTGTATTAACTGAAAGAAACTTAAGCCTTAATAAAAGGGCCAAATCAAAGACCAAGGAAGATACTCACTGTCACACCTTTTCACTCTTCACTTTGGCATCAATTGACAGTGGAAGGATATCTGCATCACTATGTGTAAAGTTACATCTTATCAGGCCTAAGTCCTAAGTAATGTACCTGTGCAGATGCAAGAAGCATGGGCAAAGTTTGACTGTTTATTCTCTGCATGGAGGTCTGCAGTCTTTTGAAACACAGAGGAAACCCAGCACAGAAGTTATATGGTAGAAGTAAGAAACAGAAAAAAGTATTCTTCAGATATTTAAACTTTAATGAAATGAGGAGATAACTGGGTTTATTATGAGAATTTTTCTCTAGGCTTCCATCTCAAATTTGTGACTGATAGAGTAGGAACTATTTCTTAAACAATGGGTTACCATGTCAGATAGCTGCGTACCTAAGATGCACACTGTTCATGCTAAAAGAGTACTGAGTACTGCATAATGCTAAAACATTTTCGTTCAGCATGTATTTGCTTCTTGAGTCTGAGTATTCATGAACTACTTGGTTGACAATTTTGATAAGAAATTTTTCATGTCAGCTACAATTGATGTTCTGGATTTAAATCAATGTGTTTTCATCAGTTCACTGATAATCTAGTTATAAGTGTGATCAATATAGAAGGACTTGGAGAAATCCATCTGAGGTCGTTCAAGTCAATATGTATATCTTACTAGAGATACCATTTATAGTATAACTCTGAAGTCTTATAATGACTGTTTTTAGCAAAGTTTTGTCTAGAGTTGACAAGTATGGGAAAAAATACACCTCTTCCTTGTATCATTGCTTAAAATTGCTAACATATTTCCATACTCATTCATGAAGGAGTTTTTGTAGATGAAGTTTTGTATTGTTTATAAGACATATATAGCATATATTGCTGTAATTTTAATTTCTCATGCCCCAAAAGACAAGTGGGCACACATATTCCAAACTGCCTTCATTTTTGCAGGAAAAAAAAAAGTACAAAAAATAAGAATGCATTTAATATAATGTGAGGATGAAGTGCTCGGCTGGCCATACAAACAAGGAAAGCATGTCTTCAAGTAATACTCTTTTCCTTACCTTTGCACTCGTCTTTTTTTATGAACAAAGAATGCTAACAAGATTATGTTTGAAAAGAATTAACTTCTGGAGTAAAGGGAGAAAGGAGGTGCTAAATTTCCTTCTTTTTACATAAGCTAAGAAAAAAGAAAAATAAGGAAGACTGAAAACAAAAGGTTAAAATCCATCATTTAAAAAAAAATAATCCCACATTATACTTAAAATCAACAAAAGCTGATCTGAGGAAGCTAAGATGACTGGCAGTTTATGAATTTGGATTTCAACATCTTGGCTCCCAGTATTTCTCCAGACTTTCCCATATGCTCAAAATTCATGCCCTACTTTCCCCCCACCCTTTAAGTATAATGTTAGTTCAGCATGCCTTCTTTCTTATTCTTTTTTTTACAAGAACCCTAGGGACTTACATATGTAAATAAGAAATTCATAGAAGGGACCATTTGGAACATCTAGTCAGGCCACCTGTTTACTGGAAACAATTGCATCAAGCTCTGAATCTGTAAGAAGATTTTCTATAGCTTTTAGAAAAATATTTAACCTCATCTTAAAGTCTTTCAATATAGCGAATCACTGTACCAATTAATCTATTTACCATGTTGACATCTTATTTCAAGGTCCCTCTGAGACACCCTTTATCAGATGATAATCATAAGAAATAATAAGTATTGGTACGACATACCACAAAGTGATTTAGAAGACTAGCTTACAGCTTTCAAGTGTTTTTGACACAATGTGAACCTCAGGGAAAAAATTACTTCAATAGGGTGACAGTTCTTTGCCACCCAGTAATCATCTTTATTGATTTCTCTTCAGTCTTCCAAAGGTTTTATAGAAATTGCATTAAAAAAAAGGTGTTATCTGTGTTACACCATTTTCCTAGTGTTTAAATCCTTCTTCCCCTCCCCAGAGTTTGTATTGTTTTGGGAGTAAGAGATTTCACCTAACTCTTCATTTCACTAGCTAAGTTTCAACAATTTTTTTTCTGAAGACTGAAGCTGTTTCTGTGATCCACATCTTCAACAAAAAGAACCAGTAAACTTCAAGCTGTGCACATGGTACATTGGGCTTTCACACCAGATGTTCACCTGTCAATCACATGTGAAGGGAGCACACTGTAACTTACCTGTGCTGGGAGTGTAGACTGTGGTCTTTAAGATACTTAGTTGATTGATTCCTAATTTTCTTGCAGGAAAATTATGAAAATTTTGCTTTACAGCAATAGCAAACCAATTTAAAATAGAAATATAATTGTATATATATATATTTATATGTTTCAACATCATTAACCACATTAAAAAAAAATCCAATAAAACTGTGTGCTTTTTTCGTTTTTTTGTTGTTGTTGTTTTTTGGTTTTTTTAAAGTCTTAAGCATCTCATACCTTCCTGTGCTAGCTGTAACAAAGAGCTAATGAACTGTGAGGGCTTTTGTCAGACTTCAGTCACAGATTGCTTTAAGACCATTAGACTTAACACTCCTCAAATTCACTTTTGTTGCTTCCCCTCATTTTTCCTTCAAACAATGTTTTACGACAGAAAAAAACACTGATTAGTGCACCCCTGAGTAGCAGGGATGTGGGTTTCTCTGCAAGTCAATCAAAGGGGATGAACCCAAGTGAATCCCACAGGGGTGTGGGCACCACACAAGCACAACGTCCCAGCAGTATCTGGGCTTGAGCAGTTGCACACATTTCTAACTAGCAGTGTCCGGCATGGAGACTGCTCAGTTGTTCACCCCTTGCAAGAGAGATTTCCTGAATGCCTTTGGTGTCTAAATGTTTAATTCAGAAGCCTTAAGAGGTATTATTTAATTCCCTTGCATAAATGTAGCCCATGTCCATTTATGGGACTGGACTTCAGCAACCAAGACCATTCAAGGTAAGTGGGCACGGTAACAACAGCCGTCGATATCTGCCTGTGCTTACCTGTACACTGATATAGTTACGGTATATAGTGCATATTCACAATTTCCTGTCTTTCTTTTTCTAGCTGACTTAAAGGACCTAGCTGAATATCATATTGCAGAAGATTATTATAGGAAGATTTCCATTTATTTTTAGCAGGATTTATAGTGATTTAATGCATCTCAGACAGAGATGCCTTGGGAAAGTAATTGGGGGATCTCTAAAATGGCAGTATATTTGGGAAACAGAAAAAGCCCTCTTCACAGGGTATACTTAAACTGTTTTTCCAGGTCATTAGGCTTACCAAAAACATATAAGTAAACAGGCTGGTTTTACTTCACATCTAAGTGAAACATTCTTATCTTTTAAAACCACTTTTCTATTCTGCTCATTTCCACTATTTACTGCATCGCTAAGTTTATAAATTCAGTTGTCCTGGTTATTATTTTTCCATTCTCCTATGTAAATTCTTTCCGGGGTTCAGAAATAAAGGAGACTACTACAAGACAAACACACTGAGCTGGCTCATGGCCTGGGGCAATTCATCTACATTTTTCTGATACTATAAATCCCTATTTACATCAATTGAAGAAAGGTCAGCAGAGCTGCTAATGAAGTCTGCCTCGCTGCAGTCAGTATTCATTCAAGACACAGCTAGAACTGCTATCTGTCTTCTGCATAACTCACTTCATCAACTTGGCTGGCAGCTAATATTTTCAATGATAAAGAGGTTGAAGAGAAAACTTTTTTCACCAACCGTTTTGAGTCTTCTAAATTAATCTTTTCGCTTCCATTTATACATTGCCTTTGTTTACTTGTTATTTTTCATTTTCCTATCATGGACCTTGTTTTCTGACTTTCCTCTCAGAACAGCTGTATTTTTTAATAATCCTGATATCTGAACAAGGCAATTCTTTCAACAGTGATCATCTGCCAAAAATGAAGCATACCCTATAAGAATTAGCCCAGCAGTGTGCCTTCAGAAATTATGTGTATTACATGTTCCTAATGGTGCAAGAGTACCTGGATCACTCCTGTAGACTTTTCTACACATTATTTGAACAGGAGAGAGAAAACATGGAATATGGCCTTCTCGGGTAGATTGCTCTTTGAATGACATTAACTTGTTTTATTTTCTCATAAATGGATACATCACAGACATCATAAGGGAAGACACTTTCTAAGTAAAAAGAAGGCAATTGGGACACTGGATTTACTCAAAAGCATTAACTTGCGACAATACCTCATTGCTATCCTGCTTTGTTGACCACAGCTGAAGATGACTGAAAACTCTGTCTACTGCTGTAAAGGGATCTCATTATGCAAATAACATTGAACTAAACTCATTTTTTCTCAATAGAAGCATTGCTGACTGAGCTAATGAAAAAATTGTTCTCCATTATGTCAAAAAGCTTGTTTCTCAACCGGCATGAAGCCAAATAATAGAAAAGGACTGCATTTCTTCATGTGTTCTGGTACCTGTGGATGCAGATAGAAACAGAGTTTTTAAATCCTCCATGTAAATGGGTAGTGTTGTTGTAGCAGGATGGTCAAAGGATACCAAGTGTCTTGGAAAAAGTGGCCTCATAAACTGGGCATGTAACTTCTAATGAGATGGGCTTTATCTCACAATGCATTAATTTCTACAACAATAACATACATTGCGTTTAACAACAATAAAACCTGCATTACACTAAACTGAAGAAATAGTATGTCTCATGTTTTAAAAAATAATTTAAAAATTATTTAATATTGAGATAAGCTCATTTTTTATTCCCACCACTTCTGAAAATATTTGGAACTGCTTTCTGCCTGAAGTCGTCCCAAAGTGAAAATTTTTGGTTTTGCTAAAAGCTCATAAACCAATGTATAGTTTATACTCTGTGATATGGAGGTATGTTTTGTTTGAACATTCACTCTGATTTTTTTGCATGATTTACGGACTGGGAAAATCATGTAAACTGAGTTTTTTTATTAAATGCAGGGTCAGAACAAGGAAACTCAACTTAAATTGCCTTCAATGCAGTTTCTTATATTGCCACTAGTCTATGAACTCAACCCAGCCTAACTCAAATGCTTTCTCACATTTTGTAAATACCATAAATTAAAACTTAATGTGATATCACAAGTTCCAGAGAGAAGCAGCAACTTTTCAATGGCCCCTTCCATTGTGAATTACACTTCAAAGTAAAGTTTTAAGGCAGTAAAGAGAAAAAATTATAATTATAGGCTACAACTTAGTATCTAACTGCACAGGACAAAATTAAAAAATGGTAGGGTTTTTTCATTTTTGTAGTATAAAATCCTTCTAAATCAAGAACAATACCATATTTTAAAGGATTCATTTTTCAATACTAAAAATACAGTAAGCATTTATATATGATAGCTTGTGGTCTATCTATAAAGGATTTTTGTACATTAAAACATACTGAAACATGTTTTGAATTACCTTATATTTCTTTAAAAATACTTACTATAGCTCCACTAGGATTTCACTTTCAGTTTTACAGCTGCTCTGAATCTTAACACTGACATCTATTATAAGAGAACTGAATTCCTAAAAAGTCACTTTATGCATAGCAATGTCACTGGCAAGATTTCACAACAGAACTAGCAACAGTAATGACTTTCCTGCAAAAGACACAAAACTGAAAAAAATCCAAATACAGCTTTAGGTTTCCAGCTCTTTTAATAGTACCTGCTAGTGTTGATAAACTTTTTGATAATCAGATGATAAAAACAATCAAGCAAGGGGACTTTCTTACGCAATTTCTCTACTTGAGAGTAAATGGATTTGGGATGGAATCCTCGTCCCTTTTGAACAATTAGTGCTCCACAGCCTTCTCTTTCTAGCACCCACTCAATGGTAAAATATTTTCATATTAAGTTGAAGAATATGCCTAAAAGCCAGATCATAGCTCCTGCTACACAAGCTTGATAAGGCAATAATAATCACAAAGGAAGGAAAAACAGGAATGATATTCTATTAGGGTTTAATAAAGAGTAGGAGTCAATGAAAAGTAAATAAATTCAGTAATTTTTATCCATCAGACAGAACTGAGATTAAGCTGTGTGCTCTCTAATTGCTGGGTGGAATTCCTGCCCCACTGAAATCAGAACCCAGAAAAAATTTAAATAGCTCATTCAGCCAATAATGAACATCTTCATGATCACATACAACAGACTTATCAATGAATTATTATTTTCCAGTTCCAGGTTTCTCTAATTGGCAAAAACATTATTCACAAATTGACTATAACAGGGAAGAATAGAAGTATATTATTAATTTTTCTTATAAGGAAGCAGAACTCTCTTTCTGTAAGTACCTTCTACATTTTTTTTCAGCATCTGAATTACTTCACCTGAAAATATTTTACTTGACTTTTCCCTGAAACATATCTTCTGCTTTCTTAGTTTCAAGGTCTCCAAAAATCATTTCACTTGTTGAGTCATAGATAGAAATTTTGTAGATGTAACTAGAGATTTATTCATCAGTGAATTTTGAAATTTAAGGACCATGGTCTTGAGCGTGCTTTGGAAGTGAAAGATAATCAGCGAAGACTGGGGAGCACAACAGTAAAGTAATGTCAGAAGCCTGGAATCATTAAAGAGGCTGCGAGTATGCTGTTCACACTGGTATGTCCCTTGGGAAGGGGAATCTCCTCTCCTCCCTGTCAGCAACACATAGTGAATTAGTCTAAAGATGATGGATGCATAGGCAACTGTCACCAGATGTTTGTCTGAGATGAAAGGGCAAAATATCTCAACAAGTTGAGTTCATACAAAGACATTTATCATGTTTTCTAGTGAAATATCAGGATCAGTCTCCCTTATTATTCACGGGGAGGACATGATCAAAAAGAAGGCCTCTCAACTTAAGGATATCTATGGAAAAGGCATTGGGAAAATATTTGGCATATCCATGCAGCTGAAGCTTATTTTTGCTACACTAGTCAAGTCCAAACCACCATCCAAGCTAGGATCAGAACCCAGCACTAAGAGTGTGTGTAGGTTCATTGACACATTACCAGCTACTCTCAAGGTGTTAGATCCTTTCAAACCATGAAAAATAGCCAGGACTCCTCCATGTGGCAGCAGGCAACCAGCATCCTGAAGGGACAAATTATATTTGCTTCTGTTTCCTAGTGATCTGCTGAAGGAGCTCATCCTAGAGTCCTGAGAGCTTTTCTCACAGCATCAACAGCAGAAAGCTGAAGAATCTGTTTTTAGTTGCCTGACCTGTGAAGGAAAGAGCCAGGCCAGAACAAGTCTGTGTTTACATTTCCCAGTCAGGGGAGGAGTGACAAGATTGGTAAGGGTGTTAGAAGTGTCAGTTCTGCAAATGTGAGGAAGCCTTTTGGTTTGCATTTGGTGACCACTGTATAGAACTCCAATTTTTGCTCCCTTTTTTCCCCTGGGAAGATTGTTGCTTGCTGCTGAGCAATGACGGAGAAATAAATAAAAGCTGAGTAGGATGAGGTGCGTGTGTGAGGAGGACTGACATGGTGAGTGTTTTCACAGTACAGGCCTAATGAAAGCGAGTTTTGAGTTCAGCTGATCTGGAATGAGTGCCAGATCCTGATGCAAGACTTTGAAGGTTACATTTTACATTCAGAAATCAGTGATTTCTTTGTTAATCCATGGTGGAAACATAATTTGGTCCTACCCATGGATGCTGTTGATCCATTCCCTAAACCTTTAGGACATTTATATTGAGGAGAGCTTTGCTTGAGGCTGTCACTGGAAACCCCTTGGTATGAGACAGGCATTTGGAGTGGACCTCATCACCCTGTCTAGAGTCTTTTTCTTTCCTTTTTTCCCTAACAATGCCAGATGAAGCAAGATGAGGGAGGATGTTAAAAGGCTGCAGTATGCTGGACCTCTTATAGTGGTGGTCATTATGGTATTTTCTGTGTACAAGTAGAAAAGCATAAATACAATAAAGGTTTTACCATGGTCCTGAAAGAACTTGTGGTATTGGGGTAGCTTGAGACCTTCCCTACATATTGTAGATTTGTGGCTTATAGGAAAAAATTAAATATACAGTTTAGATCTACTATACAGCAGAACTGCTTCTCAGGCCTCCATGCAACAATGTCTGTTAGTGATTTTTTTTTCAGTTTTCTCCTTCTGAACAGATGATTTTTGTCTTGATCAAGGTTACTTAGAGCCAGCTGTTGTTCTGCCTTGTGTTTGCTGTGATGGCATTGATTTCACCTTTGTTCTTTTAGTTGCTTACGTCCCAGTAAGCTGATGCCTACTGCAGTTTCCAAGTCAAAAACATGAGCATCATTATGAAATAATCACTCATTCTGAAATAATGTATTTGCTTCTGAAATACATTTTTCTCTTTTCCTTTTATATCTTTTTCTTTGATCTTGGTGGCCAAAACTTTCCTTGTGTCTGTAATTAACATGACTCATTGAAAGTACTGTTCCTTTTCTTGCTTCCTTGGAAGCCACATTTGGACAGACTTTAAGCAGATCTCATTTTCTAAGGATCCCCTTTAGCTTTTAATATTTTCTTTGAAATGATGTAAAAGAGAAGTTAAGTCAAATAGCCTGATGGACTGGAACAATATTTAATAGTGACCTGCTTCTATGTATTTTCTTGTAATGAGAATCATTAAACAGATGGGGGAAGTATTAAAGTTGTCAGTGAACTAATACATCATTTCTCTATGGAAAATTTCCTGGAGACCTCATTCAAGCTCAAAAGTTTTATACTTCCATGTACCACTACATGAAGCATATGAACAGGAGAGATCTGTTAACTGAAGCTCACACGATTCTCTGAATATATGGCATTCCCTGAGTAGCTCAACTTTTCTTTTATTATTCATTATTTACACTTGTTAACAGTAAGCTGATTCAGATCATACAAGGTTCAAGGACACCTTGAAAACTCCTGTAAAAATGCAATACTGTGAAAAAATTGCTGTGAGCCTTTAGATAGCAGAAATGTATTGAAAGTGAAATCTAAACGGTGACATAATACATGAAACCTGGCAAATTAAACTGAACAGTTGCACAGAAATGTTTATTTCATCTGTTTCCACACAATGAAATTCTCTGCAGTAATTTATTTGCAAGCGTCTCCGCAAAACTGTAGCTCCAGTTGTAAGTCCTACTTTTGGTTTTAGCTAAAATGTCATTCTAGGTGGAGACCAGAAGGAAATATTTTGTTTTGGATCATGTGTGCAGCTGCCTTGGCAGCAAGGGGACTTATGCCTGCAAAAAGTAACCTCTGTATACGGTTTATAACATCTTCTCCTTGGACTGAAGCATCAGCCTGACCTTTCAAAGGCCAGGTTCTAGCATGTTTATTTCCCCTGAGTACTATCTATCCAGGCTCCAACACTGAGCTCAGTGTGGATGCCGATGGCTACAACAGAGATGAAGCTGTGTTTATTCAAACCCGGTATACTAAGCTGGAGTTACTAAATTCTGTATCCTAGTTGATATTCTCAAGGGCAGTCATCACTTACAGCTTCCCCTAAATTCACTAGAGTTTATGAATTCTCAACAGCTCCTGGAAATCATCCCATCTAAATGTAATTGCCAAAACAGGCCTTTAGAAACCTAATGTTGGGTACTAGGAGTTGAAAAATTTGACAGTGAAATCTATTTTGATCCAGGATATTTTTTGAGTTTTAAATCCAGTAAGTCTGAAGGTTTTCTCATGCATAAGTTACCTTTTTTTTTGTTGTTTAGTGTACACTGAAAAGAAAAAAGTAGCTGCTTGTATTTCTAGACATTAAATAATGCCCTGTCTACTTGGACTCTTAATAAAAAAAATCTTTTTGATGGCTTTGGAGATAAGCCCTGTGTGCTTTAACTCTAGAAACTGAATAATCAATTGTTTCAATGGGCCTGCTGCTCACATATATTTTTTTCCAGGGGAAAAAACTGAATAGCTTCATTTTTCACTCACAAGGAACAAAAGGGGTTTCAGTGTAGTGAGCTGTGCAGTTGCCTTACCTTCTTTTGTAGTAAAATAGCAGGAAGAATAAAAGTGAGATTTAATTTTAATTCTAATAAAAAATCAAGTTCAGGCTCCCTACTCAAGCATACAAATGTCTCAAAAGGGCCAAAGCTAAGGGCAAATATTCTAGCTTATGGTACATATTTTCATACTGTTGGCTGGTTTGTGTATGAGGGAAAATAAAGAGGAAGGGTTTGATTACCAGAGAGGAAAGAGCATTTTGATGTAGCTTCCAGAAGTTTTGAGTCCATACATATTCCCTACAAAGAGGCTGTATTATCAACTGCCTAATGGCTCACCAGCGCTGTGACAAAATTCCAGCTGCAAAAATTGTCCTGCCTTTCCTGTAGTATACTTCTGTCAACAGAGGTGATGGAAAGATCTCTCCAAAATGAGTGTTGCTGATGGCAGTGTTTGCTCTAGTCATTGCTCTGTCTGCACCTCTCCAGTCCAAGCCTTGCAGAGTTGGTGAGCTTGAGCCTTGTAGAAACTGAAACTAAATATACCACTAACAGGCCTTCTCTACAGGTGCAGCTCCAGCCACAATCAGCTTTAGCTGTACTTCGTAGTAGAAGAGGTAAAAGTCTCGTTTGTCATCTTCTCCATTGATTTGCTAAATCACCAAAAAATATGAAGACAATTCAGTTACAGCTTCTTTCCCTCTAGCCTGTATTAACGGAAAAGTATTCTGACTGGTGAACAATAAATTTTTGACATTGCTGATTTGATTTTTTGCTGTCCTCTAACTTTGTGTTGGGGGTCGGCATCTGCCTGTTTTACCACACTTGAAGATCAAGATCAAATGAAGTTCCCAGACTGATTTCCCAAAGATCTGTCTGTTTGTGAAATGCTGAGATGTCAGGGAATCCTGATTGCTGTGAAATGAGGCTGAGGTGAGGCAGTTATCTAAAGGGCAGGTCAAGTTTGATCGTTGCAATTCATAGCTCTAACAGGCAACTCCAGTCGTAAAGCACAGAAGAAACATGAGCCAGTAACCCAAAAAGTCTATAAAACAACAAGTAAGTTTCAGAAAAGAATTTGTGGAGAGCTCTTGTCTGGCTGACCTCCCATTCACAGCTGAGTTGGGAACAGGCTAGGTGGGATCTGGAGGAGGAGCAGAAAGAGCCCCCACATGACTTTAAGGTCAGAATGATTAAATGGGCACATAGACACATAGTATTTATCTTGTAAGAATGCAGCTTTTTAAAGAATTATATTTAAGCTTTTTCAAATCCACCCTCAGAATAAAGCAGAATAAACCTTCTAAACTGCTTGTCTTCCACTGGAAGTACAAACAAAACTGTTCACTTTTGTACTCTCATTAAATGGAGTTATTTTGGAAATCACCATACTCCTGAGATCTAAAATGTACAGATGCCACTTGTGTTACAAAGTAGCTAAGTGTTTTTTTCTAGTGCACACCTCCACATGCTCAAGTTTCCCAGTTGTAAGGAGGAGTGATGATGGGTTTTGTTTGTTTATTTTGCATTCACTAGATGTTTGGGGAAGGTTTTTTCTGGTTTTGCTGAGACATGATCCTTGCAAAAGCTGTGCTGTCCAAAGGATGAATTGACTAAGAAAAATTCCCAAACCTTCATCCAGAAAAGCAAAGGATTCATTTCATCAGCAATCATGCTGATTCTTTTTCTGATGTTCAACTTAAAACCTGCACTTTCTTGTTGATTTATTTTTTTGCAACTACTTCTATCAGTTTTCTTTTTCAGCTACCTTCAAATATTATCTTAGTGCTATCTAAGATTATTACCAGTGAAAGATAGAAGCAAAAATTACATTTTTTGTTCTTTCTTATCACTTTCTTTCAGAGAAAATCTGACCTAAAAACTAAGTGCCATTTACACCTTCTTGGTTTTGTCTGAACTGCTGAGCTGGTGAGCTTTGCAAGTCCAGCCTACAGCCCTGGTCCCTTGCGTGCCAGGTTATTGGAGACATTATTACTCCTTCCTTCCTGTGTTGGTGGTTGAGTTTGCTCCAGTGAAACTCAAGGCACACTGAGTTCATACTCAGATATTATCCTGATGTGTAGTCAGGACACAGCCAATATATGCACCCACACCAACAAGCTGGAAAGCTCAGCTGAATCACACCTGATTTAGATATACATAATGAAGACATTAAATATGCTTAATACAGGGCCTCATGAAACACATGACTTCCTTGGTACCTGAAAAAACTTGGAGCAGTTATTTATGAATGTCTATGACTAATACATCCTCCTAAGTACAGCAGTACTCTCTAGCAATGTCCTGAGGTTGATCGGTATGACAGTTATTCTCAATTGGTTGAAGTTTGCTTAGGTACCTCCTCCAGGGAACAAAATTAGAATATTGCAACCCCACAGCTTTAATTAAAGCCAATGCAGAGAAACAGGGAATCATAATTGGCTTCCCGTCAGTCTACCACTATTCCTTCACTACCTCTGCTCTACCTCTCTCTTTGTAAAGATTACAATGTTAAAAAAATCAGAAGTTTTTCAGACTGCCTATTTCTGTCTTACTTTTTACAAGCAATTAAATGCCTTTTCTGAGGGCAAGTGAGATCAAGCCATGGAAGCTGTTAGTTAAATAGAGGATCTGCAGAGAAAAATGCTAGTCTCTAACTTTGTATATTTTTATATCTCTTGTAAATGTGACATTTGGAAGTGGTACTCAGAGAAACCGCATACTAAGTTCATGATCTTGAAACATAATTCCTTTTTACTGTAAGCAACTCCATGTGCTGACACTGAGAGAAAACTAGATCAGGTGAACTCTAAACAGACCTCTTGATTTCTGCCTCAGAGCATGTATATAAAGCCTAAAAATAGTATATGACAAACAATGAAGAAATCATGCAATATGATAAGATTTGCGTAATATAGATTAGACATTGCTTTCTAAATAGGGTACCAAGGGGCTAAGACATCTGTACAAGTCTTTGCATTTTTTTCTGATTTACTATTGCGTGATCTGGTACAGCCTTGTGGTCTCCTTTGCCTGCTAAACCTGGTATTAAAAAACAGGCTTCCCATGTTCATCCTTCAGATGTCAAGGAAGTTTATTAACTAAAGTATTAACATCTTTTTAGCTTGAAACTAGCTCTTTGACAATAACAAAACAATAACATAAAACTCTTGGACAATAGAAAACTGTTAGGAGAAAGAAAATCTTAAACGTCTTCAGCAGTCTGAATGGCATGTTTATTCATTTTCCTTAAAGCACAGTTTATCTGTGAGACATTTTTCTCTTCCATTTTAGTCATACATTGCAAGGGGAATTAATTATTTTTCTAACTGTCTCATCTCTGCTTAGGCTGGGTTTTTTGTCGTCTTAAGCTTATTGATATCAGGAAAGCCTTGCCATATCTAGTGAGGAGGCTGATGATTCCTACTATTTGTTTGAAGAGCATATTAGCGACAGATGATGAAAAATACCACAAGATTTCCTGATCGGGAGAAGAGGATGAACATTACTTTGGTGATTCCCTGTGGAAATGCTGATATTTAGAGAGCTTTATGTGTAATAAATGTAGGAGATAGAAAAATCCCTTAGTAGAACATCAAAGCCTTTAAAATTGAAAAAGAAACCTCCCTTTAATTGATCGTTCTGTGGCTGGACACATCAGGGAAGCTATTTGTGCCTTTCTGCCTCTCTCACTTCTCCCCCCTTCTTTCTTCCAACAAAAGAATAACTGAATTAAGAGAAAGGACTTTGTCAGAATACGGAAGGGCAGAGGGCCTTCTGGGTATCTTGTCAGAGACCAGATAAGCATAAATCCTGCAGGAATCCTGGGTTCCTAAAACAGATCAAAACTGTCATCTTGATGTTAAACTCTGGTTTAGTCCTTGCCATTAAGATGATTGAATACACGGTTGCTACTGAGAAGGCGACATCTTATTCGGTGAAAGTAAGGCAGTGATATCTGAGCTACCACAGTCTTTCCCTATAAATAGTATAATTGACTACTCATTCTCAGATGACTCCAAATGGTATTTTAAAATCAAAGTTGACTTTTAATGATGAGTTGTGGTTGCCAGATATATGTGGTATGGCCTGTCCTTTTATCTCTTCTTGTCTCTTCAGCGGAATTCTTCCTATTATATTTTCTTTTCTTTTTTTTTTTTACCCATTCATTTGCTGGCAAGATCTCTCATTACTATTCCATTTTCGTTGGTATATTGGTTAGATTATTATAACATAGATACTAAATTCACTGTTTACGTATAAGGGTCCTGTTTAAACACAAGTAAAAAAATCATGCATTGCATACTTTACATATTTTTAAAGGGAAAAAAAAGAACCAGACATTAATATTACTCCTGATAAAATTGTATGTAGACTGCTACTGAAAAACATTGCTGTGACAGCACTGAGTGTTTAGCTAAAAGCCCCCAAATTGTTTTGCTAATGCTTTTGCTGTCCACAAGGGATCTCATATGCCAGACAATAATAGTTCCCCCTGTTGCTCTTCTTAATTATGGCTCCTTATATGAATATGCCCCCTAATCAGAAAAGCTTTTAGATAGATTAGATTGGATACTGATTGCAACCAGAGAGACTGCAAGAAGTTCCATGAAAGTTCTTATTTATGCATCTAGTACTGTAAGTGGGCGCAGACCTGCTGTGTCTGTGGGGCTCTGGGTCTCCAGGGATCCAGCCTCTGCTGCATCAGTGGTTTTCAATTTAAAAAATTACCACCTGAGGTAGAAATAAGATCAACATGGATTAACAACCTGAATATTTATCCAACTTCTTGAGTGTATTTTGCCACAAGTACTGATTCCATGCCATGGCTCACAATGCCAAACTTTTTTAGATTGAAACCCAACCCATATATTCCATAAAAGACTTAAGGTGAACTTTCTTATATCAAAAGAATTTATATCATGATTTCTAAGTTCTTTTGCTTTTCTTTGTGCACAATTGTCCTTGCTTCAGGAAGGATCAGGTAGCAACTTTGGTACAGGATAGATACACCCAAATGACTTGGGATGTTGATGACATGATCTGTAGGGAAGACGTATGAACTCCAGAAAGATTTAAATATTATTAAAAAAACTGACACAGTATTGATGCTTGCTGTGGGAACAGATACAGCCCTCACGCAATAATGCCTAATGTCTTATAGTCCCTTAAAATTCAGAAGTCTGTATATTTAATAATGCAATCTATATAGACATCTCAAAACCTTGTTTTGTTCACAGATATCAAACAAAATGATCTGACTGCAGACACAGAGTTTCCTTTGAAAAACTTTTGTCATCTTAAAGAAACACTGATTCTGGTATCAAGATGAAAAATAAATCCCTATAAATACCAAAGAAAGGGTTCTTCTACTTTCTGGGAATCAGATAGATCTGAAGGATTATGAAAAGGATCTGAATGATTATGAAAAAGAAGGAATGGGCAGGCAATTGCAAGATTCTTTCTATCTTCTAAATTAACAGACAGTGGTGGGATGAAGAAGATTCTGGAAATGAACTGCTGGATAAAAATAAAATTAAGAGTTTGGGATTTTGGAGCAACGGACCACTTTTAATGAGAAGAAGCAGCTGGGAAATCTGGAAGGTCTCCATCTCAGTCAAAGGAGAACCAGCCTCCCCAGCCAACTGATCAGGAGAGTGTTAAATTATCTGCAAGGGGAGGGAGTGGAAAGGAGGTAAAAAATAACAATTCCTTAGCATAAAATCAAGATATTGAGAAAACAAATTAATCAAAACACTGCAGGAAATGAAACAAAGAAATCCTGGACTGTCTATACTAGCGTAAAGAGCCTCGGCAACAACATAGAATATTGCATTATTAGTCAACTATTAAGTAATTTTTGTTGACATGATATCGCTGACATTTTCTTGAGAGATTAGAGACATGAAATCACTTGTTCCAAAGTATTTAAGGAGGATGGTGGTATATTGTGTTAAAAATGGTACCCTCTGGCTACGTCTATACTAGTAAATTAAACAATGCTGGGGAACTTTTCTGCTTATTGGGACTTCATTGTCCTTACAGGTAAAAGTTTAGAACAATCCCTGACATGGTTTTGGACTGCATCAACAAACACTTTTCCAAACAATTCCTTGGCACAGTATGGGTCTTAACATTGGACAGGGACCACTCCAAATAGGCAGTTTGTATGTGGTCACCCTGCTTAGAAGGTAAGAGAAATTAATAATAAGAACACGGGCCCCAAGGAACAGGCTGGGGGGCAGGGAACAAACAGATTCAATTTGGTGCTTTTTTTAATCTGAGTAGTATGTGATAAAGTTCTCATTCTCTCACTGTTGAAATGCCAAAATTATAAATTACTTTCGTATCTTAAGTGTTATATCTGAGAATAACTTTTTATTAGACTCGTATTGATACACAAGGAAAAATGATCACAGAACTTGTGCTCATTTATGAATGTAAGATTTTGTAAAAATAAAACATCTTTACAACTAGCAAGATATACATTGGTGCAGGCATTGTACTTGTACACACATAAATATGTGATTCTTTTGTTTCTTTTTTTTAAGTTTGGGGTGAAGGATAGCTTTAAAAAACTGTAAATAGTTATGTGATAAATCAGATGGGAAACAATAAATTGAAAAAATGTGAACGATAACTGGGAGAACTAATGAATGTTTCACTACATGTGCCAAACCCATAATCATACGGTTAAGAAATGAGACTCCAATGATGAATGAAAAGAACCCTAAGTTGACAGGGTTTTGTACTTTCTAAAGGGGAAAAAGGAAAACAAAGGAAGCTGATGTGAGTGATTATAAACCAAAACTAAATATAGACTGTAGAAAACTGAGAAGGGAAGCAAAAAGACAGAAGATACATGTCCATCAAAGTTGAGGACAACATGAAAGGTTTTTTAACAGCACAAGAAGAAAAGAAGCCGTTAACTGGTGTTAGTACATTACTCAGTAGAAAAAGGGTAGAATATAAAGTATTAAAGCAGAGAAATCAGCAAAGCTGAGTGAATGTATAATAAATATACCATTAGGGAAAAAAGGCGAGAGAGAGTGTTTTTTCGCAAATGGTAATCATGCCCTTTCTACTCCAATAAAAATATCTTAAAAACACCCAAAAGGGTGGAATACTTTTAAAATTATTGGGAACTGATAGTCTGGATCTAATAGTTTTGGAATAACTGTCAGACATTGTCTTGGAGTACAGAGGAAGTTCAAGATGGTTGGGATTCTACGGTACAGAGACAAAGGTAAAGTAAAGTGTGCAAAGCAGGTGGAGACTATCAGCTGAGTAATGGTCAGTCTGTGAAGATGACTATGCTCTGACTGAGTCAGAACATAAATCCATTCTTGCTCTAGGATATACTGCCTCTTCTGAAACAAATATAAAGGCTAGATCTGGGGGCTGTATCAGTTGGCTTTGGTCATCAAAAGGGACTGAGGGGCTGCAGCACTAAAAATTTTTAATAAATATCCTGCCATAGCATCTTAAACTGTGGCAAAGTAGAAAAATTAAATTGTTACTGTCAATATATGTAGGTATTGGGCAGCATGGCATTGTGCAGACCACAGATAACTAATACAAATTGATTGGACCATTTAATAAGTTCAGGACAAGATGTATTTAAAAAGACCAAGTGCAAATCATTGATTTTGGACCAAGGGAAACCACATTTGGAGAACATAGATGGTGAGGAGACACTGACTTTTTTTTTAGGTTACAGGTTAGACGTGAAGTTCAGAGTGACATGACTGGTAGGTGTGACAGTCTTGCTATTAATGTTAATAAGGCAAATTAAATATTTGGATCTGTGTAGACAGCAATATGAGGTAGTAGTAATGAGCTTATATGAACACTGTTTGGCACTGGCGTGATGGTTCCTTGAATGCTGTGTCCAGTTCTGGTGTCCACATTTCAAGAAGGATATGTTTACCATACTGAGAATCCAGCCAAATGCTTAAATGAGTGAAATAAAAGCCTCATAGTAAGAAAAGTTGAGAGATATGGCCTCTACAACAGCAAGTTTAGCTAGCATCTGACACCTCACTAATTCAGTGGCAGCTTTTCCACATCATGAAACTTTAAAAGAGAGTTGAGGTGTTTTTTTTTTTCTGCAATAATTTCTGCAATTTTACTACTGCTTCAAAGAGCTTATCTTTTGCAGGGTGTCAAATTAGCATGTCATGAAGAGAGGAGCTGTAACCTCCTGCATAGGAGCTCTCAGTGGATTGCTGGGATTTAAAAACACATATGAGGAAAAAACGTCTTTGACCTTTGCCTTACTTTTATTCTTTCTTCAAGCATTTGCTGTTGACCGTTGTCATAAACAGGACACTGAGCTAGATCAATAGTTGGTCCAACCCAATATAGTTGTTCTTACGTTCTTACTATAGTGGTCCTTTCTGCCTTGAATTCCTATGACAGTCAATAGAGATTAAATTTATTCCATTACACGTAACTGTTGTCTTTTGTAGGCTTGAGTAGAAAAAAATAGTGCCAGCTATTTCCTACTCAGGAAATTGCATAGCACTTTTAATAGCTGGATCTGTAATTATACACTGATGCCAGATTACCACAGGAACAACTAATGGAAGCAACTATGTAACACCACACAGACTACACACCTGTATTTCAACTGAAGTGTATTAGTCTGGTTAAATATTTGGGGCTCCATTGAGCTGAGTAAAATACAGCACCTGTACATTTCAAATCATGCAGATTTCGTCAAGGCTTTAATCATTTACTCTTTTCTAGGAATCTCACACCTGATCTTAAGAGTGTGCACTATTGTAGTCTTATGTGCAACCTATTCTATATGAGTGTTATAAAGCTTGATAAATATGAAGCTTCCTCTTACAAAAATGGCATTTTTCCAGTGGCAGAGATTACTTTAGAAGACATTTTGAGCTTTTCAGTAAATTGGTTGCAAATCATTTTGATGTTTAGAGTGCTGGGTGTATGGATAGTGACAGGTTCTGACAAGGTAGAAAGTGGTGTGGTATTATCAGCAGCCATGGAAATGGTCCCAAAAAGGAATGCTACAGTACTTTAATGTAAAAAGTGCCGTTGAGACTTTCATAATCTCTTCACAGATGGCTTATAAACAGAAAGAGGTGAAATCAGCTGAAAAAAGCTATTCAGTAAGAAGTATACACACATGCCTCTTGCCTGAAAGTATATTCAGGTGTTCTGTCAGCCAAGCAACAGACACATTTTGAAAAGAAAACAGAGAAGCAGTGTTTCTGAACTGCACTGTAGAAAATTCCCAGAGAAGAAATGTGGTTAATTTGAGCAGGGGTTTGAGTTAGGATAGAGTCCCAGCAGGGGATCCAAATTATGGTGGGCCACCTGGTCATCTTCTCAACACCCATGCATCCAGAGGACAACATTGCAATCTCAAAGTAATCCCCTGGACCGGTGGATAGACTACCTGCCTGACTTGTATTCCATGTGCACACAGCAATAATATTCCATATTTCCAGACAATCTCTCCTTGTGAGGTGAATATTACCCTAGGCACCACAACTTTTTAAACACAATGCCGACACAGTAATACACCTGTTATCCCCGTGTTCTTATGAGAGATGTCTACCATATAGCACCATTCTGCATGATGCTTGTTCCCCACCAATAAGGAAAAAATTTCTAACAAACACCCCCATCTAGCATCTGGCGAAACAAATATTTCCTAAATTTGAAGAAAAAAAAATCTAGGCTATGAAGGTTCCAGATGTATACATTTTATGGGCTGGCATACATGGCCAATCTATTAATTTTATAAAAGTGACTGATGAAAAACACTTGGTAGAATCTAGACTGGAGTTTTTCACTGTGTTCACTTTCTGGGAGAGCAAAGATGGAACTTCTGGCAAGCTGTAAACACATTTAAAAATGGGCAAACTGTTCATTAAGCTCACAAAAGAGCAAGATGCAGTCCATAGCACACATGCACGCTGCACAGCACTGACAAAAAAACCTCACGATAATGTATTTATGAAATGCTTGCATTTTCCAAGGAAGAGGTCACTGCATGACTAATCGGCTATATTTTTAGTAATTTTACAGAGAAAAAAACCAAAACAACAGATTACAAAAACTCTTAGGAAAAATAAGCTGGTCTTTGGTTCTGACAGCAGTTTGGTGCACAGATGATAGCACTATGTGCTGCCCCCGGGTGAGAAAGTACGGTTACTGTATGGAGACCCTGTTAATGCCCATGCCCTCTGGGCTGCCTGATGTCTGCAACCAACCTGTGCACTGTCAGGATCATGCCTGTGCCAGAGGCCGTCTCCTTGACAATTCCTACTTGTCCATGAAACACACATTTGCACCTAGCACAGGAGCTTCTTCCTCATCAATGGACCAGCTGATACCGGCATCCTTACTGTCCACCCTTGCTGACTGAGGAACAAACCAAACATCAACACATATTTTGGGTAGCAGAGCCTAAAAAGGTTGCCTGCTCACTGATGCATATGAGATTGCTGTTCCTTAGGGAACAAAGGTATACAGTACTTGTCAGTTCATTTTGGAATATCTTCTCTCATCAGACAAAATTAAGGATCAAAGTTCTTTATATGTATCTGTGTATATATATGTTTTCTTATGGTAAATATTAGGTATGAAATTGAAATCAAAATTAGAAAAAGAAAAAAAAAATAATTTGGCAATAAGGTATACCTGTGGAGTAAGTCTGGTTTTAGCCATTATATAGGGTTCTTCTACTGGTCACCTCCCTCAGTTATCAAAGGTGAGGGCTTATCTCCAGCATAATTGTGCCCTCTGACTCTTCTTCTAAGAAGCAGTTTTTTGGGTACTTCCCTGTAATTACAAGCCAACTTTGTTCAGTCACTATTGTGTCAAAATTCACTCTTCAACCCACTCTTCTATCCTTTATCATCATCTTTCTAAGCATCTATATTATATTTTTTCATTTTGTACCTCAAAAAAGTACAAATAAATCATACTATGCATTTATGGGAAAAAAATCTGATGAATATGTAGATAGGCAGATTTCTTATATCTGTGTTATGTCTTTTCTTCACAATCTTATCTGTTTGACACATCTTATAATGCAAATGCACTTGAAGAGTTGCTTCAGCTTTGTGTTGTAGCTTTCATATTTCCAAAGTAAACTTCAATTAACTTATTTTTTTAGCATAATTGTGTTCTTGCTTATTGGAACCAACAGTTAAGTTTATTAGGTGCTTCATAAATTACATATCAGAAGAATTGTACCAATATCTTATTAACTTCTGTATCCCTCAATTGTTTCTGTCTTTTCAAGGCAAAACATGACATTAATACAACAGGAAAGGAATGTGAGAAAGGTGAGTTTATACTGCTTAACAGTAGTCTTCTTAACATTGTAAATTTTAGGAAGCCCCTTCAAAATTTTAGCTGCTCATAACACATAAGAATCTGATTTTGTGATTGTAGATGTCTTCAAATATGCTAAATACTTCCTACTTCAGGTTTAGGGGGAGAGGGAAAGGAATTTGAAAAAGGAAATAAATCCACAGAGTTAATTACATACTGATAATCTAGCGACTATATTTTTTGGTAGTCCTCATAAAGGTACAATTTCTCTAGGCACATACTTGCAGCACATAACAAGGAATATTTAAGTGATACTGAATGTCCTTTCCACCAAGACTGTAGCTGTACACTATGTTTTCCCCAGGAGTGAAGCTGGCTGCAGAAGTTCCTGCCCATACTCTCCTTCCTGTTGAGAAGGCTGTGCATTTCCACCTCTGCATTTCAGTTTGCTGCCTGCAGGATCGGCTGTAAAGCAGATCAGTGAAATATCCTGAGTTAAATCAAGTATTTTTGGAGGTGGCTTTCCAAGTCAGATTCCTCATTTGGCTTATGGCACAACCCAACACAGACAGTTGCATCAGTGCAACTGAGATCAGTGAATCACAGCAAAGGGGCTGGAAACAAGGAGCAGGGAAAGAGGAAGGGACTGTCTTAGCATAATTTTTATTCCTGATGGAAATATATCATGGAATGGCTTCCCTGCCCCAGGCATTTCAGAATGCAAACAGCACAGCAGTGCAGACAGCATGTGCTATACTCGTGCTCAGGACATGAATTCTTGGTTCTCAGCAATGCAGTACTATTTCCTTCCTGTACACACTCATTTAGCCATCATAAGTGCATTAAAAGGTAAAGCAGGTGGGTTTTTTTCAGTGCTTATGTTGGTTTTTTCTGAATATGTAGTAGAATTAATTGAGATGCTAGTTTAACTTGTTGAGAAAAAGAAGCTTTGTTCCATCTTTCGAAAAGCAGCACTGAAGCTTTCATTCATCTGCTTTTCATCCAGTGTTCCTTTCTGGCCTCCTTTCTGCTTCCTGCCACACAACGCAATATTATTATGAAAGCATTTAAAGTAATGACAACTATATTAAGAACACATCACTTCGGAAAAAAATTAACCATTTTTTTGTGTGTAGGCAAAAAAGGAACAGAAGTTTGCTTGAATTATGAAGGCCACACACATACACTGGGCAAGTGCCACATGATCTCTGAAAATTATCTAGTTGAGCCACAGCTGGAGACAGTCACACATATCTGTAACACTCAGAGTGCCTATGACGCCATTTCTTGATCTCCACCCCCACACAGTTTTTCAGCCAGATTGCTAAAACAGGGATCTTACAGGATATTGAAGACTATGGCAAAAGATATGTACTTAGATACCAGCATTGATATGCTACTCCATCAAGGCTTCCTATGTATATTCCACAGAGGATCAGAGGTATGCTTCTTCAGAGGTGGAGTCGGATAAATTAGGATCTTAATGTGTATGATTTAAATCTCTCTTTGGTGAAGCCCTTTTTCCTTTCCATCAAAGACTCAAGGGAAACTGAACATCTAATGTAGAAACAGTCATTACCTTACTAAAGATAGACCTTGTTCCAGGAGCGCACGTAGGCACACAGTTAATTTTAAGTACATGGGTAGCCACCAAAGCATTTTAAATGCATTAAAGCATGTCTGAGCATCTTGTTACATTGTGGCCAGTGAACCAAACTCGAGCACTAAGAATCTTGCAAGTTATTTTGTCTGGGCACCCAACTGACTTCAGGGAATGTAGCAGTTACACAGGCTTCTGCTTCTCTGTGTTCAGCTTGAAAACATGGTTGTAATGTCTGATCTCAGGCCAACAGAAGTTGATGGGAAGTTTATACTTTGAAGTAGACTTCTTATGGAGCAGCTCTTATATTTCTTGCCCAGCTATGGGCCAATAAAATGGCCAAGGAATGTAGGACAGCTTTCAAAAACATTATAAAGAAAATAAAAAAAAATATGAATGAGAACTACAGAGAGGAAAAAAACCTGAGAGTTTGGGAAAATTACTTTCAAGTTAAAATATTATGCCACTTATCTGACTTGTGAAGTTTGTAGCTATTTACTACTGTATTAAAAATAGTTACGATGTAGACTAAGCAAAACTGGTCTTGAATTGGCACTAGGAACAATCAGATCAGATATTTAACACTGTTAACCAAAGAGGAGATGAACTACTATCCCTGTGTAATAAAATTATACCTCTCCACTGTGAAATGACTGATTATGAATTTTTAAGAGATAAACAAGTCATGACAAAAATTTGAAAAATGCTTTTTTGAAAAAAAGAAATATCAGAAATTTCCTGGTATTAATATTTCATCTCTTTATACTATTTGTTACATGCTCTAGCACACACAAATATAACTCAAGGCATAAAACACTTTCTTGTATAATGCAACATAATGAGTCTTTAAAGTAAGAATCAATCTGTTTGAATAGGAGGTACCAGATGTATATTCACTAAGATGAAAGAAAGACTTTTCTCTCATCAGTGCATAGAAGATTTATGCTTGTAATTCCTCCTAGAGGACGGAGAAGAAATATTCATGAACAGAAGGCACGATGCAGCATGATCTAATGGATCAACGTAATGCTGAAATCCAAGAATTCCTGTGCTCACCCAGGCATTGCTGTAAGGTTTTACGACTTTTTTTTTATTCCAATTTCTGTCCCTCAGTCTTCTCAACTGTAAATCCTGTGCACTCCAGTGCTTTTATGGGGAGGACTAATTAAATTTCAATATATAAAATGCATAAGATTAGGAGATAAGGAATAGCATTTTATTCTCACAATCATCTGGGATTCTGACTGCCAAAGAAGGAATGTGGAATATGCACGGAGTGTCCTAAGTGCATACAGGCATCCTGATGTATCTGTAACAACTCATATTTAGAGGAATTATTATAATATGTGGATGGTTTCACCCACTTCTTATTCCTTGTAAAATGTATAAGTAAATTCACAATAAAAATAATAAATTAATAATGATTAATACGAAAAATAAAATAAACACTTCAGAAACCACTCCTTTCCTTGTGCATCCATCCCTTGGATGCAAGGTAATGATATAGCATAAGATTTGTCTTTATTTCCTATCTAAGTTTTAGTGACATTCTATGAAATATGAGAGATTAGATCATATACCTTGAGCTAAAAGCAGGGCTGAATCTCTCTTCTTTCAGGGAGAGTTAAATCTAACCGAAAGGCTTTCTAACCCCTAGGACTCTAAGGTACTCTAGGTTGAGGCTCCTTCCCTTTAGAAGCTCTTTCTCTTCACATGGAATAAGTCGCCTTCCGCTGGGAGTTTTGCATTTGACTTCAGTGGGGTCAGGATTTCAACTCAGTGTCTAAGTCACTACTGAAAATAAGACTGGATGGAAAGTCACTTATGTGGTTTTAATATATGGATATGTAGTGTTTTACAAAAAATGCTCCTTTCACTCATCTTTCAGCAGCAAAATGAGACACAAGCAGAATCTGAACTGAATTATCATCTCTTGCACTTAAACTGAAGGAAAAACTGACATTTTACAAACATTTACATCTTCAGAATATAAAAAATGTGTCACAATAAATGCCAGATCAATATCCTTGATTTAGATCTTTTGACAAGTAATTGCCTCCCCCCCCCAACTCTTTGCTTCGGCTTCCCCCCACTTCTCCTGCCACATTTTAGATTTTGAAATTAAAAGCATAAATTATATGTTGTAGCTTGGAGCTAAAAAATGATTCTGTCTCTGAATGTTCTTTTAGAACCACAGCCAGCCAAAACTAATTCAGCACAGTCTCGCTGAAGTGCTTGGAGCAGTCTGTCTAAACAGCACAGGCCTTCTTAATTTACCAAACGCTCACGCTGCCTCCAATTAGGATGAAAGCGCTTGTGCCATTGAAGAGAAAAGTAACTTGACTCTTTCAAGCAGCAGCTGAGACAGTATGAAAACTTGCACAGGTCAGGCTTTCAGACTTGGGTCAACTCCATACCTTTGACCTTCTTGAGGGCCTAACAAAATGCTAGTGGCACAGGAAATCTTCCCTGTTTGTATAGCTGCTGGATATGACACGCTGCATCTGCCCTTGCAGAGACCTAGCTTTTGTTACATAGCAAAGTCACAAGCCAGATCATTTCAGTGGACTGACTCCTTGCAGTCCATTTTGGGTCATGTCCCTGCATAAGCCAAAGGACACCTGAACTCTCCCATGCTCTGCTTGAGCTATCACTCACTCTTCTGAAATGGACAGTGGCAGAGATTTCATAGGAATGTGCAGGAAAACTTCTTGTGTGCAGCCATAAAACACTCCGTATCACAGAGATCATTAGCAGGCAGAGACTCTCTGGATTGGTGTTAACAGTTAGGGATTTGCTCGCATGTGTGATTCCTTTTTCACACTTCTAATGAAAATCTATGCATGTGGAATTTCAATTTGAGATCTAGGGTGCTGGAATATGGTACTAATGCACAGACAAGAGGTGCTGGAATGATGATTGCTTGTGCTTGTCAGTTATAGCTACAGCCATAATGGTACATTGGATGAATCAACAAAGAAAGAGTATGCAAATACACAATTAAAGCCTGTAGCATAATTTGACTGCACCAGCAGGAAAAAGTAAGGTTGAGTTTTCTAATTTTGGTGCACTTGACTTTGCAAATTTAATAATATTCTTTTGTTTGGAATACGAAAAATAACTATGGCATACTATTTTCTGCAAGCTATGTAAACAAATTTGTCATGAGCAGTCACTTTATATTTGTAATCTATCTGATTAATGGGTACTTGGGCCACCAGTATATGAAAATCAAAATAAAAATATTTTGTTCTTCAGCTATGCCTGTTCTGTAGCAAAAAATCATTTGAGGTGGCCCACTTAAGGTATTAAGTGTGTGAAACCAAAAGTATTTAGAAAGAAATACAAAGTTTTTTTGCATCTTCAGAAGGGTTTAGCTTAAGTGTGAGATAAAATCTTCATTAGTATTTATTTAATCTGATTTGATTTGCCTGCTACTAAATCTAATTTTATATAATTGAAGAAGAGTAAGTAGATCTCATAGATTTAAAACCTCAAAATAATACTGAAAAAACATGAAATTTGTATGGATAATCACATTATTCTTGAATAATATGGCTTTTAAGAATGCTGCTGGACTTAAAGATAAGTGTTTGAAATATTAGAGTCCCTATTCTGTTACCAGGTTTTTCACAGGCTTGTTTTTTTTTTTTATTCAATTTCCTTTCAAATACCTAAACAGTTGAAGCAAATTGCATCTATCAGGGAAGCTGAAAAATTAGATATATTATGGTGATAATAATGCATAAAAATAATGAGGGGGAATTATTGTGTATTTCATCCATGTACTCGAGAGGAATTCCACCAACAGACATCTCCGTGCTTTATCAGATGCTTCTACTTCCTCTCTCATATGTTCCCAGGGAAGTATTAGACTGGAATGAAAATGGAGAAGAGAAAGGATGTAATTTAAATCTTCACAAGAGAGTCAATTTAAAATATGGAAAGTTCACAAATCAATAGTATTAAAACAGTTATTGAATTTAAATATTAATAAGATGGGAGGAATTGATGGACTGGAACCAGAGCTACTTAAAGTGGAGCACATTATATAGCTAAACCATTAGCTTGAAATAGGAAATCTAATTTTCTTACAACTAATATACCTACAAATTGGAAATACACTGTTGTGACTGTGATTCATAAAAGTGGGGACTAACATCTCTCTTTCATTACACTTAACTCAGTGAGTGCCAGGTACAATTTATCTCTTCTTTTTTACTCTGTGGTAAACTTCAATAGCAGGCACAAAAGGACCTCCAAATAATCTACTGTCTATGAAGTACATCTTAAATACATACACAAAATTTAAATGAGGAGCCTGGCCCTGCACTGCTGAACTCAAGTTGGCTGTAAAATACACAGTGAAATTCCTTCGACTTTCTTGTCACATTATTAGCCATGTTACTATGCCAGAAAAGATTTTGTCTCATCATTTTCTTCAGTGGAACTGTAAAGGCTTCGTGTCACTGCACTATGCCACTAAAGAACATTATTTCATAACAATTTGTGTGGGGCAGGACTTAAATTTTTACTGTGACAATGAAACAGATAAGAAGGTGTATATCAGAGAAATTTTTTTTATATTTTCTAGAGTTTCGTTCCATGACTTAGTTTTTTTCTTTTGTTTATAGATTTTTTTTTTAAATTTCCCAAAAGAACAAACTACAGAATACTGTTTTACCTTCTTTCAGGGCAATATCACACACTGAGCATTATTTTTCAGCACACAGCCATAAAATAGTTTTGCATAGCATGAAACAGGCCTATGTCTATTAGAAGCTCATTTTAGAACAGACATATTACAAGAGTGCATTATCAGTGTGTACTGGTGTACGGTAAAGAGCTTTCAAGAATATGTAAGTAGTTTTGGTATTTATTTGACCATTAAAACATACTGTTACACACTGTAATCTTAACCTGGAATATGCAGTAAGATTTCACTGAGAGCTGCTGTACAGGATTTATTCTGCCTGATCTTGCAATAATTCTTTATGTTTATGGGAATGCATGCAGAGCCACAGTTATCTTAGCATTTGAATCTCTGGCCTGAGAATGTTTGTCACTCCTGAAGTCTTTCACAACCTTAATTCACATCTGGATGAGGAAAACAGACTACCTCAGGATGAGTCACTCGTCCACTTACAGGATGTGATAAAATTGCTTGTCTGCTTTTTCTTTGCTCTGTTACTTTTGTTCCTCTTATTGGGTTAATTAGTGTTGTAGGATCTACAGGCCATGAGCAAAATAATGCATGAAACACTTCAATAGGCTGTTGCCCATTGCTTCTCAGGGATCAGAGAAACTCTTCCTCTCCTTTGAGAGTGTACACAAGATCACAATCTCACCTGAAATGGTATAGTGTTATATTTACCCACTGTCATATAGTCAGGGTTGCCTTCCCATTAGAGCAAAGCTATGCCAGCTCATGAGAGTCGAAGTGGTGTATTGACTTTGCTCAGTGTTGAAAAAGGCAATACCCTTGCTGGTGTTTGGCTTTGTCATTCTGTGAAGCCAGAGGTCTGGTGAAGGACTTTGGTGAAGTCTACATCAAAGATGAAGTCTTACCTATGCTAAAGTGGTGGATATTCCATTTTTCTTTTTCCATTAGATTACACATAGTTTCTCATGTTTGGTAGAAGCACATACTAATACTGAAAAAGGACAACCATGTTTAAAACTCTGTTAGCTGACAGGTTCAACACTGTGAACTTTTCTTTTTCTGAGTATGCGAATCTTTCTGTGATCATTTCTCTTTAATTTTCCATCATGACCCATTGAGTCCTGTTGTTCTTTGTTATCTGAAGATATAAACTCCCTGCCGTGCCTAAATCTATGCTTTTAAAATTTTGTTAGTTTTTGCATTGTAAAACTTAGACAAATTTTCCTCATTAATGTTTTTCGTATTTTCATTCTCATCAGATAGTCTTTGTTTCTTTTTTTTGTTTGTGTGTTATTATGGGTGTATGTTTGAATTTTAACATATGGAAGGAGATAAGGGGAGAAAAATGTGTGAAGTAATGAACACTTATATCCAAATCATAAAGTCAGAATGAATGTTGCTGTCATTTGACTATACAATAATGCAGCAGATGACAAGATTAATATTAATCACCCTACAGCTAGAACAGCCTACACTCATAAATAAACCACTTTGAAACACAAATGAAATGAAGTAAACACACAGACTATGATGGATTCGTGCTCATCAGAAAACTGGAATAGATGAAGTGTTTTCAGAAGGTAATAGCAGGGAAGAAAGTAAAAAAGAAAAAAAAAAAAACAAAAAAACAACTGAGTTAAAAGACTGGACAATCATCCAGAGTATCTATGAATCTGGACAATGATCCAAAAAATCTCTAAAGCTTCAATTTTAAAAGTACTGGTCATTGTTGGATATAAAACACCACTTGTGACTCCTGCAAAACTATCAGTAATTGTTGAAGAATTAATTTATAAAGGCTGCCTGGAATGACGGTTCCAAAACTGAGATTCAGTTAGGCAGTCCCTTGGGTGGAGTAGCAAATGTGCTTCAGTCTTACAAGGTCCAATTACACTACTGATAATCTGGCCTGTTGCCTTTAAGAGATAGCAAGAGATAATAAGAGATCTGAAAATGCAATTAGATGTGCATCATGGGAAATAAAATATGACAATTTTACATCCTGACATGCTTTAGAAATGCGAATGACAAAAACAGAGACAAAAGTGGAGGGGGAAGAAAATGATAAGTCTGAGTGGATGAAAGTGCATGTGATTTTTTTCTCCTGGAGTTCTCTGATTGTACATCATGGATCTTTTATGCTTTACGTATGGATGAATTCCCTAAACTTCAGATGCTTGCATGTTCCATTCAAGAAGCATTGTAAAATAATGCTGTTTTTTTTCTATTCTGTGGAACTCATTTGAGTTGGAAGCCATGTAACTTCAGAGTGGATGCTGTGAAAAGCACACCATGTTTAAAAAGGAAGAGCATCCATCAAGCCTGGGAACCAAAGAAACTTCTTGTTGTCCAGATATGTCAGTCAAGAAAGAAGTGTGATTTACACAGTCTGGTTTAGTCTCAAGTTCAGGTTTAGTATTTAGTCTCTCAGCGACAGACACACTTCACTTCTTAGGATAACATACTGTGGCAAGAAAGTCTGAGCATTTATAATTTACAAGCGTGGTGATAATTTAAGGCTTAAATATCAAAGGACAGATCAACAAACAGAAAATATAAGCAAATGAGCTCAGTCCAGCCATGGTTGTCTGAGATGAGCTAGATCATGACAGCTCTGCGAGGATGGGGGCTGATTCCTCTCGAAGGAAAACACAGGCACACGAGTAGCAGCTGTAGCATGGTTGTGGCTCTTGGGACTTATGCTAGGCAGAATGACACACACACACATGCACACATACACAGAAAGTGCCCTGCTGCAACAGAAGACAGCGCTCTCCTAATATTGTCCTCTGGGTCCAGCTGTATCAACCTTGTTATATAACTGATTAAATGGGGCCACATATTAATTACATCTCTCATGTGTCTAACATCATCCATGGAAATAGGGCTGCTACAGTGAGTGTGAGTGCATATGTTAATATCTTCAGCAAAGATCTCATCAGCCAGTACAAGAATCACTAAAGTAACTATAGGATAAAGTCTTATTTACTTGAGCTGTGGAAGCTCATACTTTTAATGTCTCGAGTCTTTGGTGCAACCCACATGACAACTCAGATGACAGTCATGCCATATGAGTCAGGCAGGCAAGAGTATGCCTCTGGTACCAGAATGATTTTAATTGCAATAGAGAATCTGTAATGAGCCCTGCTGATCTTTGTTGTTTTGTCTGTAGCAGAGTGATTAGTGACACGGGTAGGGTTAGACTGTGTAGCCAAAAGTAATTAATTTTGTTTTGCCGGTTGTGGGGAATTTTAACCTTAACATCAGAGAGAATGCCTGTGTCACTGCTGATGCATGCAATGGTAATGAAGGGCAAAGAAAAGCTGGGGGGAGGGAAGGAATTAATGACAAAATCAGTGTTACCAAAAACCAGATCAGACAGACTGTAGGCATTTCAGTTCTGTTTATCTCACTTCAGAGTACTGATTATTTGCAATCAGCAAGACAAAAGCTTCTGAAGGTGAAAGTCAGTTGAATAGGGAATAGGTTATTTATCATGTTAGTAAAGAATTCTTCTATTTACTTTTTCAGCTTTCCATTATTATAGCAACTTTCCTTTTTATTTATAAGAGGCTGAAGATGTCTGCATTGCAGCATAATTGGTTCTGGCTGCTAGCCACCTGACAAAGTTAATTATTGATTGTCTGTGCATTGGTCCTGTGAGAGAATCCGATGTCTATACAAATTAGTTGGAGGCAACTGTCTCGTAAAATAGTCAGAATAAATCCTTTATGCCTTCCTAAATAGAAAAGTGATAGATTATTGGCTTTTTGAGGGAAAGAGCAAAGTATAGTACTAACTGCTATCCATGAATGACAAGGCTTCTTCACTGCTGAACTCAGTTCAAATCAAAAGGTACAAGCATTAAGGAACTGAATTCACAGATGACTCTGAAGAATACTAATTATTTTCAAACCAATCCCACTTGAATAAATTGCTGGTGCTAAGTGGATTATTTCAGGTTTTGAAGGACTGGGATTATTGTATTCCTGGTATTTAATTTCAAAATGCGTTCTTCCCATTACATTTTGAAATAAAGATATTTTTATATATTTATAACCATGGAATTTATGTCTTCAGATGACAAATTTTACTTTTTATCTGCAATCTCACAAAAGTTAAGAAGTTCATGTTTGTGAAGTATTTAAACATTGAATATTTATGGAACATTTGGAAGGAGCAAGTTAAGACTTCACTAAAAACCAGCCACACAAAGTTCCCATGAAAGCAGATGAAAAATTCCATAGGATGAACGATCTTATCAGATCCAGATATTGCCATAGTAGAATACACAAGCACATATGTAAATATTTGTTTGGCTAATCTTTCATTAAAAACATTTGAAAATACTACTTTTTTCTACATTAATTTACCCGTGGTGAATCACAAGACATAAATGAAGTAATAGAGACAAACTCTTAGCCTTGGTGGTGAAGCAAACTTCAAAGAGGTGGAGAAATCCCTGTTTAGCAAGGCCAGTTGACACATTGTTTTACTCTGTCTGCAGAAGTTTCTGTTCTCAATCCCCCATCAGCTATTTGTCACTGTCCCTTTACGCATAGATTACCACCACTGGAAATCGGAGACTCATCCGAATCTTCCCTGCTAAGCTTCAGTTCAAATGAAGCTGGGAAGTTTAAAATGTTGGTCTTTATTAGCCGATTTCTTTGGGACTGAAAGCGATTACAGAGTGTTCACACAAGCAGCTCAGCTGGCAAGAAGGCAGTACAGGCGACTAGAAGCAGGCTGGAACAAAACAGTATTTTTTTGCCTGCACAGCTGCAGTCAGAGGGGGATGTGTGAACAAGCCTTAAGGCTCCACAGCTGCTTCCCGGAGTTCTAGTAGCCTGGTCTTCTCCTGCTAATGCAGATAGCTGCCATTGCACAAGAGAAACAGTGGGTGAGAAGGCAATAATGTGTCTAGCAGGACATTGTTTGATCCTCCCTCTCCTTGATCTCCCATGAAATCCTTTAGTTCCCCCTGAGTAGGGGCTTTATGCTAGATCCACTGTGCGGGGACCATCCAACAATTGAGAAGTCAAGGCAGAGTTTATGAACTACCTATGAAAAAGGTATAAACTTAAGAAAGTATTTTCTTGTTGAAGAGTACAATTGTTGAACAACACAATTGCTGAGATACAAATCTTCATGAGTTTCTCACAGGTACTCCAATACTGTTGTTCTTCAGCTCTGTTGTAAAACATGTGTTTGAGGCTTACAGGTAGAACCTTGAAAACATGACCCAAAAGCTTTGAAATCAGATACTTAAGAAAAATTACCATAACTAATTACTTTCAATTTGTCCCTCCCCCCCCTTTTAAAATGATCTTATAATTTTGAACTGATAGCAGCTATGATATTTCAAAGTCTAGAGTTTCCGATATTATAATAATAACAAAGTGACCCCAACTACTTTAATTTTCTGCCTTAGTTTAATCTGGAATAGATTCTTAACAAGAGAAATCCCCAACATGCACATTATGTTGAATAGCAGTAATTTCTTTTAGAGAAAGAAACATAAAACTCACCTCTGGTCTCATTTAATTTGTGTCTGTCTGGGTATTCTTAGTGAAATCAGTGAAATTACACTGAGATAAAATGAGAAGAAAATCGGCTCTTCTGAATGAATGTAATAAAATCTAGTGCATGTAAAGATGTTGGTAGCTCTCAGGATTGTGGCTGGGATGCCTGGGGAGAGATTAAATATGTTGACTAGTGCTCAGATATTAATTCATGTTATTGATGTGCAAGTTTCTCTTTCCACCACCATAAAACTTATTTTTTATGTTTGGTTTTACTAGGGTCTTCACATCCTGGTTTTGACTATAACATATGCTGGACTATAGAAAAAACGAAGCAAGTAATCTCATTCTACAAAATATACAGCCAGGCAAAAATAAGAAAATGATAGAAATATCATGGAACTATCTTTTTCTTTTTTTTTTTTTTTTTTTTTTTTTTTTTCCCCTTGAGATTTTCCAGAAGGTTTCAGCTTGAAATGGCTGATAAAAGAGTATGGATAAGTTTAAATGTTTAGCTTACTCTAGGCACTAAAATCTTTAAATTTCTGCCATTGCTGTGATCAGGTCAGTGTTTCACCACCATCATTTTGTGAAAAAACTTGCAACCACACTGAGCAGAGTGATGAAGCAAGTGATATTTGTCTATTTTTAATATTGACTCAGCTGTCTCTTTTTTTTTTAAGGATGATCTTGAAAGATCAGCTGTTCAGCATACTTTACAGGCTTTTTAGTCTGGGTGATTTGCCATTATATTCAAATACTTTCTCATAGGATAGATGGAAATCAAAGGAAGATTAACAACAGGATACAAATGTTTTTTAGAGACAAAGCACAAGCTTTCAATATGTACGTTTGTTTACACCCATTAGAAATCTAACTTTTGTCATTTGGCACTTACCTTGAGCAGTTCCAATTCTTCTTTAATATGGATAGCTCAGTCCAATTATCTAAATATAGTCAGCTACCTGTGCTCCAACTTACAGGTATCCTGCGGTATCTCAGATGTCTACACAGAGACTGCATTTAAGATAAAGATCCACAGGAGATCCATGACCCTCTGGACTAGAAGCTGAAGGCTCAGAGAAATACAGAGGGTGTCTGAATGCCTCATTCATGTTTGACAGTTGTTAACAAATTTCCTGTCAAGCAGAAGATTTTAAAAATTAACTCTCAGTTCAAAATAAATGTAGCTGTATATGGGCCTGAATCTCATTTCTTACTAATTTCTTTGCTCTGTAACTCCAATGAAATCAGAATTGCACTCTATTTACACAGTGCAAGTGGGATTATACTCACAATTTTTGACAAGACATATAGCAAGATAATATAGGAAAAAAAAGTGTCTAGCAACAGTCCTAGACCAAAGGAGTGTGAATAAAGCTAACTATAAGCCAGCTGGCTCCTGTATTTCAGAGTCATTTTTAACAATGACTAACCCTTTCCAAGCTCATCACAAAATTTTCTGAAATTTTCTAGAATAAAGGTAAATTATTTGCTCCTGCTGTCAAGACTTCCAATTCAATATCCTGAGAAGAAAGTTAGAGTGAAATAGCATTGCTTTAGGTTGTTTGAAGATCCTGAGAGGTGCCTGCCAGGCATATTATAATATCAATGAACTTTCTACAAAGAAACAATGTTCACTGCAATTAGGTAAAACATTTGATAACACAATGGTTGTGTTCCTGACTGTGCAGTTCACAGAGGGTTTTCATTAATACAGGAGTAAGCCTGTTTTGAGACCTTGTCCTCCCTATCTCCTTTCCCCTGCAAGGTGACAGTCCCCTTGAGCTTTGCAATAGAGGTTGCTGCTGTGAAGTTGCTACTGACCCAGCATCCATCTTGGAGGATCAATGTGTATCCTTAACAGCTTTGGAGGAGAAGAAAAGAATAAGGTGATTCTTCTTTCCAATGAGCTAAGGCACTGTGCCAGCTCATACTAGCATTTTATCTTTGCTTGTTACTTTTACTCTTTGAGGATCAGAGCTGTAGCTGTTGCAGAACTGTCACCAGAATGTTGGATCACGCAGGTGAAAAAAACACAGTTTAGGTTCTCTAAACCTAAATTCCAGCTAAAGTTAGCCAAATGGAGGAAACTTCAACACTGAAATACTCCTTCTTTGTAGCTGTGTCTCTAGTTCTATTTTTTCAAATAGTTCATGATGACAATGGTGGATCAGGTCCACAAGCTCAAAACATCTGGGAGAATGGAGATGTAGGAGTTGCAGACAGATGAGTAACAGCAGCCAGCTTACTGCTGTTATGAGCTACTACTGTCTAGCGGCTGAGCTCTGGTAAGTCCATATTCCCAATGACAGCTGAGAAATAAATCTCATTAACATAAACCACCATGATGGAAGGAAAGAGGGGGAGAATTCAGAAAGGAGCTGATTTTTGTTAAGATGTATCTTTTTAATTTTAACTTCAGCATTTATTTGATTTGATTTTATTATACCTTTACTGGATTCTGAAGTAACATCTTTCCCTATGTCTTGGTCTGTTAATATTTTGCTTTAAACATTTCATATTTGCACAAGGAAATTTCTACATTATTTGCAGTACTCAAAGTCTCTAAAAATACACAAATTTGAGTCTTGTAGTAACTTAATGGACATTTATGTAGCACTTACTATTTTCCCTAGTAAGGTAACCAATGCAAAAATCAAGCCCACTCAGTGTACTGTTGGCAAAGGATGGGAGGAAGGAATATAGGGATTGGTAAGATTGGCCAGACCACAGACAGAAGGGATTCTGAAAGGATGTATTTTGGGAATGCTGAAAAATGGGCATGGGTGGTTTGTCACTCTTGTTGGTATGAATGATAGAATTTAAGAACATGGAGCTGAATATGTGCAATTTTCTGGTGTATTCTTAGTAATGTACACCAATAGATCATGCAAGGGAAATTTTACCAGTGAGCTCTTAATTAAGCAATATTGTAACACATTGTAGAAAAACTCTTCCAACTGTCTTCAGATTCATTCTTTCTGAGCATGATCAAATTGTTTCACCTCCCATATAGCATTTATGGAGACTTGTCAGCTTGTACAAATTCTTCACATTTTCATGGCTGGAAAAAACACATTTAGAGCAGCTTTAATACTATCAGCAAAATAACTCCCTGTCTTTTCTTCAGTCATCACTGAATGACATCTCAATGTCATCATTGAATGAACAGACATTCCACTTAAGCTTTCTAGTTTAAAGAATTAAATATGATCTTTTTAGCATAAATTATTTTTCCTTTTTAAAAAAAAAATTTGAAATTACTCCTTTTTTTAACATATACTTATTTATGTAAAGACATTTTCTAATAGCAGTAGCCTTCAGAGTGCAGATGGTGTTGTTCATATCCTATGATCTGGCAGTCCATTACTACACTCACAGTTAGCTCTGATACTCACCATAGCTGCTTGGCCATGGCATGGCCTAGTAGAGAGTACAGTCAGTATTAGAGTGTATAGCCAGAAACACTGTTCAAATAGTTCCTAACTATTGTCAATGAATGTGTTTTATAAAGATTGAAATTAGTGAAAACTAATTTTCTGAATATTTTAGTGCTTTAACAATCTTTAAAATCAAAGTGGTTTTATTACTTTCTTCAAAGTTTTATGTGTTTTACATGAATTTATTGATTCATTCAAGTGTATTTCAGACACAGTGATCTGTTCACAAGGCAAGTTCAAATCAGAAAGAAAAAAACAAATTAGGCCATAAAAATCTTAGTTTAATGAAGTAGCATACAAGACCTAACAGTTGGTATTACTGCCCCCAAAATCCTATACTTCCTTATGAGTTGAGTTTTGCATGAGTTTTCATAATACTTTCATTTTACTCAGGTGATGTTAAAATGAACTTTCTATTGAGTAACGAACACTGGAGTTTTACGTGGGGCAACCAGCAAATGCAGTCCAGGGAATTGTATGTTGACTTTGCAAAATGTAGTGCTTATGCTTCAAATAAATTATAAAGTGGAGGGATTAGCATGATGATAAATTAAGTCTTTTTCCAGGCTTCTTTTTTCTGAATAGCATGATATATAAGATGTGTGTATTAAAAGTCACAATAGCCACAGAAATTACTGCATTACATTAACCTTAAATTATAGTGAAGATTTAATGAAAAATATTAATTTAAAATAAATCTTAACCATGACAAAGTCTATCTATAACCCTGTTCTACTTAATTTTGGTTCATATGCATAATTATATTGCTATGTTATCATAATTATTTCAAAACTTTTTTATTTGCAAAAAGAAATCAATATAAATTCTGATTAATGTTTGTATCTGAAATGCTTTATTTGATCTGGAATTTTCAAAAAGTGTGAATGAATTAGGTTCTTTCATTCATTCAGTTTCAGTGGGAATTTAGCATCTAAATCCCTTTGGCTTCTTTGGAAAGCCTATTTAATATGCTTTGCATGGTTGCTTCACATAGCTATGAATGTATAATACATTGCCTAAATGTCACTGAAAATACTACTGGCTGAAAATAAAGAGCTTCTGGTACAATAAAATATGTACTTTCTGCAGACAATATTGCTTGCTCTCTCAGTGGTATCAGTTGTACTGGAAGTTCACTGTCCCATGATTGCTGTAAAAGATATATGTCATATCAGATGATGAAAAAAATTCATCTTTGGTTAAGAGCCATTTGGTGGTCAACATGCCACTTGTCCTCAAAATTGAGTTTAACTAGAATTTAAATGGTGTGTAGCCTCTTGTTAACATTTTGTACAACTGAGAGAAATGGAATGGGTCAGGGAACAAAGATGGCTTTTGTTCACAGATTGGAGAGGGAAAACTGCTGCAGAGCTCATGTGGGTTGAGCTACTCAGTCTTACTCAGCCAAGCAACCTGCTTGGGCTGTTATCATCTGCTCACTGCAGCCAGTTCCACCAGTGAACAACTGATAATTGCAAATGAGAGCATGGAATTAAGACAGCACAAAGCTTTCTTAATCTCATTAATTCATTTTCCAGATTTTTTATCAGTACCGTGATTTATCAGTTGTCTTTGACTTACAGCAGGTATCAGACAAAATCAGATGTAAAAAGGGTCTATGACACTTGCAGGGTTCTGTTTAATTTTCATTACAGAAGATGCCATAAAGGAGAAATCCTCATATATCACCAACAGGGGATTCCAAGATTAACACAGAAATCAAACTCACTATACATAGATAACTTACAGCATGCTACCTCTTTCACGTTTCAGTTCATTTTTGTACTGAAAGCCATGAGAAATACTCAGTGATTTTGCTCTCTTCTATGAAATAACTAAAATAATAAAGGACATCATAGATAAATTTATTAGATGGACTTTTCAGTGAAAAAAGATTTTGAGAAAATAGACAGATCCTGCTTATTGTGGCAAAAATAAAAGTTGGAGTAAAGTTTACAGGATTGGGGCCAGAATTTGGACTTACTAAAAAAGTGTGCCTGGGGAGATCTGTAACATTTTTTTAAATGATGAACTCAACAAATTAAGCAAATTTTAACATTAAACAAGGAAAAATATGGTAGTAAACATTCTCATGGGCTGGTGAATTTCATAATATGCATATTTGGATAAGACTAAAATATCTTCCTATGATAAGGACCTGAAAAAATGAAAATGGTTGAAAACCTTATGTTGACCCTATTCATCAGTTTTGGATTATAGCTGCTATTCCACAATTTGCTACTGTAGGATGGGTAGTTGTTCAGGGTATAGATTATATAGACTCCATCTCTCTCAGTGTTGAAGAATAGTGAAAACTGAAAACAAACAAAATAAGTGAATTTAAAATGGCTTTTTGAACAAAAGTTATACAAAATTCCTCTCTGCCACTTATGAAAAGAAAAACAAGCCACAATCCAAAAAAAATTGTGGCAGACAGCATCCAGACTAACAAGACATAGCGGGGAACAGCCTTGCTAGGTATTCATGTATAGATAGAAGCTCTTTAACCCAAGTTTTCTGTGCTGTTGAGGTTATGATGGTACTATCTGATCATTTAGAGGGTTTTCTTGTCTGCTTGCAAGTTATTGTGTTGTCCTTTTCCTGCTAAAAGGCAGTGACTGATTCAGGTGGATCCCTATGCATGGAGGAGAGATCTGAGGACAACTGAGTTGACTCTGAGCAGAGAAGCTACCAGATGATTGCAAAATAAAGACTGAGGTCTCTGCAAGGAAAGACCCTAAGGAAAAGCAGAAGCTGAAAGACTGCTGGAGGAAATCAGGAAGCGAACACAGTCAGGCCTTGGGGGTATGGGTCCCTTCCTAGTGATCACGATTCTGTGTTCGCAGGAGTGCAGATGTGTGCAGGAGCATGTGTGACTAGGATGAAAGGACCAAATCGCAAAAATAACATGAATAGCATTAAGCAGGAAGATAAGCAGTTGTTGATAAAACACCTTTTTTGTTAGTATTTCCTTTCTGCTTTACCCAGTTACTTTGAGATTAGTTTTGATGTTAAAATTTACATATTCTTATTTAAATTTTATTTAGACCTTCCTTTTGAATTTAAAACCTTTTGAGTCTTTGTGTAGCTAAGAGGTTCAGTTTTCTCCTCAAAGAGATGACTGACTTGGAATGTCTCTTTTCTTATGTCTCTTTCTGCTTAGCAATTAAAACACACTTTACTAATGATCATCTGGCACTTCCTTCCCTTCTTCCAAATATTTTTTTTTCATTTTCTCAGCCTATGCTGGCTGTTTTTTACTGTCTTGTCAATATTAGTGTAAATATCAAATCTCAGTAAATAATAGACCTAGCTGAATAATGGACCTAGCTGAATAATGTTTTGATAATATTTATCACTAAAAGTACTGGATTCAGTTGTGGACCCCATTGCCAGTGCCATAATGTAGCACTTGGGAAATGAATAGGGGAAAGAGATGTTGGTAAAAATGCTTACAAATCTTGAAAAAGTCATTAATTTAACAAAAAGAATCATAATAATTATAATCCCTTTTACATTTATTCCTGTTTTCTTAGTCACTCAATCATTCGGTTCGGGAGAAAAAAATAATCAACAGACAGGCTATCAAAGATGTTTAAGTAGCTAGAGGTACTTTAAGCCTCTTACGGAATTTGAAAATAATGCCTAGGAACTCAGCTCAGTTATTGTTGAAGATCCATGTGACACTCAAGATGTACTTTCACTCCACTTTCAAAAGACTGAGCTCCTCTGACTTAATGAATTTTCTTAATCATGGGATATCACAGTAGAAATATCAATCAGGCAAAAGAAGTTGAACCTTGAAGTGCCCACACCTGTGACATTTTGATTAGTTTTATTGTGCTCTCTCTTCTGATATTTTTAAATATAGCAAGTGAAGTAAGTCATACATAGATGACTACCTGAAAACTAGTACTTCATGTGTAGTTAAGATCTATTAAAAAGCACTGGAATGGTTTATGTTTCTTGCTGAGTTTACTGTAACAATAGTTAATAGTCTTCAAGTAAATTGTTTGGTATTTTTTTTTTTAATTTCTTCTGTGCTCTTTGGTTCTGTGTTATTTTCCCTCTTTACATCTATTACCAGTGTGCTTGTAAGTGCTTCAAAATTTTTGCAGCACCCTGGACAATGGATATGCTTTTTTAGCTGCTCCAAGTAGTATAGACTCTTTACAATTGTAGTTCAAATAAGATATAAAAAGATCCTGAGGAACTCTTACTAAGGTTCAGAGCTAAGGAATGCAACAAGATACCTAGAGAATGAAACCTGGAGTTTGTGTGCTGTTTTTCTTGGTTCTTTTTTCACTGAGAGACATAAAGTTCAGAAACAAGACTTTCAAGGTATTTGATTAAAAAGATAGCTACTTGTCAGTCTGGAAATAGAGCCAAAGGTTGGAAAGAAAGCTTAAAATTGCTCAGTACAGAGAAAATAGATTATTTTCTTAATAGCAAACCTAGGGCTGATTAAATCTGCCAGACCAACAGTCCTGGAAGTGAGTGTCCTCCATTAATCCCAGGTCCATTCTGAGCCTGAGCAGCCCACCAGCCACTCTGCAGGTAAGGCTTAACACTGTCAGTCCCACTGGTTATGTGACAGGATGCCAGCCCCAGTGGTGTACAATATGGTCAGGACTGCACTTATATATTTAGTTCCTAGTCTGATGACAATACTCTCATACAGACTCCTTCGAGGGGGTTGACATATGGTTTTGGCATATGAGAAAGTTAATGAAGTTAGATGATTTCCATGTTGTAGCAGACTATCTGCAATATGCAGTATGCAAGAGCTCAGATCTGTCCATCCCTCTGTCTTCAACTCCTCCCTTTGTCACTTTTGTTTGTTACTGGCCTTATGTGCTCCTTTCTCCCCATGCATTGAATAACAATTATCCAATGCTTATTAGGCAACACCTAGTGTTCTTGCGAATTTGTTATTGCAGCCGAGGCATGGCTCTTTAACTAACCCAAACACAGGTTTCCTGGCTCTTAGGATATGTCAGCACTGTGCAGTGTAGCATTACACACTGTAATAGAAACATCAGATGCATTGAACTGAAAGTGATGCAATGGAGTAAGGACAGCTATCTTGCTTCCAATCTGCTGTGCGAACATGCCTGCTCACTTGCGTCTAACTTGAGAAGTGTTACCCCTGGGTCTTACATTGTAGACTTATTTTCATTGTCACTGAGCCTTGAGTTAGCTATTGCCATAAAATACATCTGCAGGAGTGGTGCTTTTTTTCTCCCCCAAAATGGAACCAAAGGCTGCAGTTTGAAAGACAAAAGCTTGTGTCACTTTAAAGGGCCTTAGTAGCATGCCTCATCCTTGAGCTTTGTCTCCTATCATTTTAGGTTTAAATTAATTAATATTAGAGAAATTGAGGCATAGTCCTCTCAGATAAAGAAATGTGTGCAGTGAAAGGTGAAAGACCATCTGGAGCTTAGATTGAGTGATATTAAAAGACTGATTAATGGTGTAGTGTTTAAAACTGAAGAAGAAAATCTCAAGCCAAGCCATTAGGCAAATGTAATCCATTACATGAACAGACATTCCAGTGCTTCAGGGAGATCTTTGTCTTTCCCATTTCTCTCCATCTAGCTCTTTTAATTTGTGTTTTGTAGCTATCTGTCTTCAGCTTAGAACTATGTTGTTGTCCATTCCAAATCTTATCCTCTCGGCTCCTTTCTCTCATTGCATAAACTTCAGTAACTGTCCCTCCTAGCCACTTTTGAACTGGTCTCTGGGTTGAAGTACATGATATAGTTTTAACGACTTAGAGAGGAACAAAAAGTAAAATAGCAACCACTGAAAAAAAAAGGGAAAGAAAAAACCTACCCCAAACTAAAAAACTCAACAAAGAAAACCAGTGAAATTGCCTTCTAAAATCCTACTGTCTCTATTGCTCCTGCAGGTACCATTAATCTCTGAGCATTTTGGATTGTTTTCAGGTGGCAGTCAAAAGAATGGATGAAAATTTCTAGTGTTTATAGGCTTTTAATTAACTATGCTACAGAAAATTTTGCAGAACTGAAGGCATCATCAAGAAATTAACAATTGATGTGGCTGTTCTGCTCCGCTGTACTTGTTAATATTCATTTAATGCCCATTTTCAAAACTATAAAACAGGACAAGTAGGAAAGAATGAAAACAAAGAAGTGATAAAGCTGTAGAGGAAAATATGTAGTAGAGGAAATAATGTAGTAGAGGGAAAGGGATAGCTGTAGAATCAAAACCAAAAAAATGGAGGAAGGAAAAGAATAGATCAACAAAGTGGAAAAGGTTTGTAAAAGCATCAAATAGAGGGGCAGAGAGAAAGAGAGATTTCTGTCTCTAAACAAAAGGAGAAAAACAAAAGCATTGATACATTCAGTTATTTCTTTGGAGTATTAGAACACTGAATGATGCCTTTTTGTAAGAGAAGGCAGATGTGGGATTCAGAGCAAGGAAAAATTCTCTCTATATAAATATTTGACCCATTTTTACTGACAGGGAATTATTACATATTAACTATGCAACACAGTATTGAACAGTGTATTTATATAAGTAGTCCAGTTTAAATGAAAAACAGTTTTTTGTCAGCACTATAGTTCAGTACTATGTGTTACATCAGATACATTAAGCAGCAAGTAGTTCAGTCTCCTGGCCAGATAACACACTTATATGTCTTAGAACCTGTGGCATCCTTTTCAAGCTGCATGTTCAGCAATATCTAGTCAAATCTCACTGTGCTCATTATTATTTTTTTTACCTATGTTCAAATTATTAAAAATTTGCTACCCAATCCTTCATGCACGAGGTAGAAAGAATTCATCCTGGAGTCTCTTACCTGCTGCAGACCAGCTGGTAAATACAGACAGGTCTAATCTGTGACCATAGTTACACAGACCAAAATCAGGAGAAAGTAAATGAAGTAAGTGCAGTTCCCATGTATGTAAATAAATCAGGATCTAGACTCAAATCACTGAAATCAGAAGATGTTTCATAATAAACAGAAGGAATGAAATGTGTTGCTATACAAAGTCAAGCTTAATAATCTTTGATGGCTTGGCTTAAATAATGCTTATACCTTGTACAGGTTCAGTTCACACTGGTGAATTTCAGTCAGGAAGCATTCCTTTTGAGGAATTTTAGTGAATTTTTTTTTTTTTTTTGCAAGGGAGCTATACACTGAGGACCAAACCCTGCTTTCCTTAAAATCAATGAAAGGTTTGTTTGCAACATCAGTGGGAACAGAATCAGACCACAGACAGTATCTGTGTATTTTTTGTCCCAGGTTTACGAGTCCATTTCTATTTCTGAGTGTAGGAGTTCAACTGTGTAGCTGCAATTATCTGTGAGGAACAAGCTGGAAATCAGGTCTCCTTTGGGATCTCTATTAGATAAATTTAAAAACTCCAACACATAAGAACAATATGAATTCTGTAAATGAACATGCACTACCTTTCACAACCTGTTTTATAACAGACGCCATGCTCAAGAAAGCAGGTTAATCTGCTTTCTGTCTCTCTCTTTTGATATACAACTGTGACAGCCATATTTATTAAATCTATGTATTTTATGCCAGTGTGTTTAGATTTTATTTATTTATTTATTTATTTATTATTTATTTAAAATAAAACTGCCTGTCTTGATCTGTGTTTAACCTTGGCAGTATCTGAAGATACTCTTCTCTTCATTTGGGCTATTTTTCAAAGGCATCTAAAACATGGGGAAGCATGTGTCCCACTTGACTGCTGTGACAGTAAATTTGGAATGTGCATTATAAAATGATTGTCATGAACATGTAATTGAAAAGACTAAAAACAAATGCTAACTTTGAAGTGTGGTAAAACAGTTATGTTTTGCCACATGTATACACATAAATATACCCACATTTCTACCATACATTTGACAGTTACTATATTTTTAAATCTATTTGTTGGAACTATAGCTGTGATAAATATTCCACTCATAAAAAAATATTCCACCAAAGCAATAATTATGCTTACAAAGTACAATATGTACTGCACAATTTACAATATGCATTCACTTAAGGCTATTGATTTTTTAAAGTAATTCATATATATTCCTAACATTCTGGATAAGAACCACTTCAAATATGTTCTCTAAAATATAAAACCTTGAATGTTTCAATATATAAGACATTAGATAAGCCTGTATGTTTCCATTTCCAATAAGGATGTGGAAATTCTTGAAGATTTGGTGGAAATTGAAGTGTGATGGTATTTGACAAGGAGGTGGTCATTGAATCTTGGGTTTCTCATCTTCCAGGTGACAATGACAGAGAGAAGACAATGTCCTCTGAATGTGGATTTCTCTCCAGTCAACAACTTTCTAGAAAAAAATCTATGATTATTTTTCTTTCTACTGCTTGTCCTGTAGCCATTTTTTCTATGTAGCTTTTATACAATGTATAATTAGTTACTGCAGATCTCATTAGTGTATTTCTTCTAACTTTCTGCATTGTCAACATCACAACAATCTCAGATACTTATAAAAACTGGGTTTTCATTAACTGTGGAAATTTATCTGTCACCTTTCCATCCCAAAGTTTCTAAGGTATAAGATATGCTACTTTTGCAATAGATTGTTAATATTATTTGGAAAAAACTACAGAAAAAAATTGCTCATATTATTTGATCAGCAAGGTCACTGAAAAGTACTGCATTCTGATGTTAGTTTCTGTACTGGAAACAAAATATTGAATGCACTTATATTTCAATAAATTTCTCTATTTGGCTTAAGGATTTTAAAGGAAAATATCATTGCATGATCAAATGTCATCAACACTACCAAATCAGCACATTTACAGCTACAAAATTTTTTTGGTAGTCTAATATCAGCAATACTGCAGGATAAAAGCTGGGCAGTTAAGTAGTTTCATGGATCTTTCCTTCTTCCAGGAGGTCAGGATTTATCAAATATTCTCTGGTTCCCAGCTCATGTCTTTTAAAGTCTTTCTTTCTCTGTGTCTCTTTCTGACAGATAAGGAAGAAATGTGACAGAAGAGTTAATCCGTTCATGAGCCATATGTGACAGACGAGAATTAAAGCCAAGAATAAATTATAATAATTATTTAAACTCTGCATCCTTAAAAGCCAGGACAATTTACATGCAAAATGTGGTAACCTCCTGCCAAGACAATTAACATGCAAAATCATGGACATTAAGGCCAGCACCAAGGGCAGATGCTATTGGAGAGGGATTCTTGCTTGCAGTGTTAAAATATGAAGGTGAAACAAGAAAACGGACAATTTTTTTTTTTTTTTTTTTTTTTTGAGCTGAGACTACCAGGCTAAGAATAAATAATGGGAGAGACTTAATGGGTAGTACTGGCTAATACTTAGGTTCTGTTTCAACAGGAAAGATTGTTGCTGTTTAAAAATGAGCTTGCTAACCCAAAGGTTGTAAAAGATTTGATACAGGGGAGAGGAAAATAATATGCTAGCTATTTGAAAGCAAGAAGAATACTTCTCTGACTGACTGGCTAGACAAAAGGGTCAAAGGATGAAAACGAGTCTAAAATCACACGATGATGTAACATGTCTGTTTTTTTCTGGCTTAAATTTCTCTAAGTACTGTACATGCTATATTATGCAAATTGTCTCTTATTTGAATCTGATTAAATCTATTAATACATCCTGTTTTTAATTAGGCCACTTCAATCATTGGATTTCTCAGGGAATATTACACACATGGTTCCAAAGAGATGAAATAATGTTTAAGGTTTAGGATGAAATCATGACGGGAAAGCATCTGTAACTATATGGCGTTCTCAGCAGAAGGGTTTCAGAAGTTATCTCCTGGAAGGCAACATTAAAGGCAGATGACAAATGCTGTATGCAGGTTTTCCCAACTTTATCAAGTTAAAAGGACAAGCCACTGGCTGTCAGATACCAAGGTTTTTTTCCCCCTTTTTTGTCTTTCTTTCCCCCTTAGGTACTTTGATAAGTATGGGAGAAAGGTGATAAATGAATAAGTATGCAAAGCAGGACCAAAAGTGGAAGAATGAGGAAAGGCAAAGGAACAGCAAAACAAAACAAAAAAACAACAGTGAAGAAAAAAGGGAAATGGAGGGAAGGACAGGAAGCAAAACTGAAGATGAGGTAACCGAAATATGGCATGATGTTACAACTATTTGAATGATAATGCAACCCATTATTCTATTAAAGTGAGTTTTCTTGCTTGATTTGCTACAAGGTCCTCTGAAGTCAGAAGTTTCTTGTTGAGACAATTGAATGTTCTGTACCCTGAAGAAAGCATCTCCAGAGTACACGCAATCCAGGATCACTGACCTGTCAAGTCTGTACCAGCTCTACCCTGATAAGAGATGCTGTTCTTCCTTCTCAGTGTTCATCTTAACCCTTCCCCTGCCTACAGAGTTCATTATGTGTACATAACATACAGTTCCCACTAGGATAGTCCATGTACGGCAGAGTAACACTTTTTCCAATCATGCTAAGGTCAAAAAGTACAAATCTTGTCAGGTCTCATGCATGACACAAGTCTCTATGAGTAGTTAGAAGCCTTTGTTTCAATGGGATGTTATCAGACAGCTATCTAGGTCTGGCCATTTCCATTATTGCTGCTGATTGTCAGGTTGCCCCTTCAGGAAATATACCAAAGTGAGTATAAGTTGCATGTGTTTCAAAGCACCTGTTTCTCCCTTGAAGTTAAGGTTAATAAAGAAACACCCATTCTCTGGAGAGGAGGAGGATCTCTATCTCACGAGTGGTGCACAAGAAATTCTCACCAGCATGCCTTATTTGCCATAAGCACACATATTGCAAATGTAGAGGAACCCGTTTACATTTCTCCCTGGTATTCTTCACTCTCTTCATTGTCACTCAATTTAACATGCATGCTTTTTTCAAGCTGCTGGAATAATTGATTAAAGCAAAATACAATCTTCTCCAAAATTCCAGAATATTAACAAAATTCAATTCCTTGATCCCTCCATGAACTATTTTTAGACAGTTTTGGGGGGTTAGCATTTGCCTCTCTACAAGTGCTTTACAATCAAACTTCTGTGATTTTCACAGATATTTTAAGTTGTCTATTTCTAAAATAGATTTCCTTATTGTTTTCTGGCTGTACTTCTGTTTGCTTCCTCTGTCCTTACTGTACTTCTAATTCTCTTTCAGGACTTGAATGTCATCAACATGCTGTTTAGTCCCTTTTTCCAGATCATTAACAAAGACACTAAGAAAGACTTAATCTAAGGTAAGGCATTGCTTCCTAACTCAATACTTTCCTCTTTAACAGTCCACTTTGTTTATGATCTTCTACACAGCTTTTAATCAATATAACAATGTTTCTGTGTATCAAAAGTGATTTGAATTAATTTTCCAGGTAGGATTTCATTATTCACTTCATCAAGTGCTTTACTAAAGTATTTCACATGTAGTGCTTTATTTCATCTAGTGGTTCTGTAATTCTATTTTAAAAAGCAATCAAGTTATAGGAGTAAAATATTATCTACTTCCTTGATAGATGTAAAATGTTTTTTAATATAATAAAACTGCTGCACAACAAGACTAGTTGTGAGGCTGTCTCACTGACAGAGAATAAAATAAAATGAGAATGAAAAAAGAGGCAGAAAGAAAAAAAAGGAATATACCAAAATATATAAGAAGCATTTTGAGCTACGAAAAAAGAATATCTATACTAATACCTACTTCTGACAGTAGCCAAAAAGAGGAAAAAATTCAATCATATTTACCAAATATATCCCGTTTCCTCTACCTTCTCTCTCTCTGGCTTCATGCTTGAAGTAATATGTGGTTCAGTGAGTTCCCGTATCAGAGATTGACAGATGTTACTTTTATGAATTTCACAAATTTCTGCAGCATTAAATTTCCCAGTAAACTGGTTTAGTATTGTGCAAGTACCAGTACTGGATATTGCTTGTGACAGTACTTCTTCCAGAACTTGATCACTTCATTTATGTTTCCGCATTTTATATTGTAAGAAGCAATGAACGTACTTTCACTGATGGCCTTCTCCATGTAATTCATGATTTATACCCATGCACCATACCATGGAATTGACGGCTGCACATACAATTCAAGGCACAGGGGCACCATGGGTATAAATAGTCCCTATAGAGATGTTTCTTATTTAATTCTCTGTGCACTTCCTAACATTCATTTTGCCTCTTTGATGGCTGTGAGCATTCAGCTCATGTTTTTGTAGTCTGTGGGCTAATAAATTTATCCACAAAAAAATCCAAGGAATCTTAGAATACCTCTTGAGTGATAATAGCTCATCTGAAAGCCAGCATTTTGTCACTCTTTGGAGGGTTATTTTTCCACTGGTGGATCATTTACATTTATAGACAGTTGTCATGGTTTAACCCCAGCCAGCAACTAAACACCACACAGCCACTTGCTCACCCGCCTCATGCCCCGATGGGATTGGGGAGAGAATCAGAAGAGTAAAAGTGAGAACACTTGTGGGTTAAGATAAGAACAGTTTAATAACTGAAATAAAATATTATAGTAGTAGTAGTAGTATTAGTAGTAGTAGTAGTAGTAAATAATAATAATAAATAATAATAATAATGATGATAAATAATAATAATAATAATAATAATAATAATAATAATAATAATAATAATAATAGCAATGAAAAGGAAAATAACAAAAAGAGAGAGCAATAAAACCCAAGAAAGATAAGTGATGTAAACAAAAAATAATTGCTCACCACCAACGAACTGATGCCCAGCCTGTCTCCGAGCAACAGCCATGACCCTGCCAACTCCCCCCAGTTTATATGCTGAGCATGACACCATACAGTATGGACTAGCTCTATGGCCAGTTTGGGTCAGCCGTCCTGGCTGTGCCCCCTCCCAGCTTCCTGTGCACCTTCAGCCTTCTCGTTGGCAGGCCAGTATGAGAAGCTGAAAAGTCCTTGACTGCTCAGCAACAACTGAAACATCAGCATGTTATCAACATTACTCTCATCCTAAATCCAAAACACAACACTATACCAGCTACTAGGAAGAAAATTAACTCTATCCCAGCTGAAACCAGGACAACAGTGAACTTCATCTTTCATTTTGGTTTGAGGCAGATCCCTTACTTTCTTTACCATAAAACAGACACTCCTTCAGCTCCTCTGCAGTGATTACTAGCTCAAAGAATTCATTGAACTTTTCTTCTTCGACATTTACTTCTTTGATAAGTGTGGAAGGTAAAGTGAAGAAGATGTACATAATCAACACAGAAAGTAAGCATAAAGGGGAAATAGCAGGAAATAGGAAAGGAAAAGAGACAGGAAAAATGAACTGAAGGAGACAGTAAAAAGAGAAAGGAATTTAAAAAGAGGAAAAGGAACCCATAAAATCTGAAATTGCCCAGACTACTTGAATGAAAAACACAATCATTTCTATATCAAGATGGGAAATCCATATTCTGCAGTCAGCTCAGGTCCTTTGCCCTAGACAACCACAGTGGAAGTCTTGCATGCGCGTTTGGATTTCTGGGTCTTGAATGAATAAGGTGTTTTGCTAGTGGACATTAGTTGCAAATATTCATCCGTTTCCTGTGTTTTATACCTTTCTGATGATGTAAGCATCCTTGCTTTCTGGATAAAAAACTACTTTCTGAGGTAAGTGTGACATTTCTTTTCCTGTTTGTATGGCAAGAAAATGCCTGGAGGTGCAGAGTTTCTCATGCATATGGGGTTGGGTGTGCTGAGTCACTGTCCTTTGGTGTGTGACAAACTTTCTGCAAAAGGTTAGAGAAAGCTTTAGTCTCTCTTCTGCACCTGAAGTACAGAATTAAAATATCTCTCCATCTTATTAAAGTGCTTCTGATGTCATTTATGAATTTGAAATAAGTCTTTTAAATGAGCTGAACTTAGTCAGTTTTAAATACATTGTACATGGAATTAGTTAGGGTGCTAGGCCTCTTTTTCCTTGTTTCATTAATGGCTATACTGCTTATATAAAGTTCAGTCTAAATATAACATCATTTTGTTCTGAATATGCCTTTTTAGAATGTTTACTTGGCATTTGCTAGACGAGCCCTCTAAATAATCTAATTCTAGGAAAAGCTTCATCAAAAGGTCATTTTCTAATGCTGAAAAAGTCACCATGATTTTCTTCTGAAATTATCTCCTTTTTTATTCTCAGACTTCTGGTATAATGCCCCAGATCTGCCTTATACCCCTTGGGGCCTCTTCTGCTAGGGGTATTTGAATGCTAGAGGTGATATTTATCAACAAACACAAATTGGGGAATGGTAGCAGAGAGATATCTCTTGCAACAACCAGGTTCAAATGGCTGAGACATCTCCAGTGCAGCACAGAGAGTCACTTGCTCCTGAGGCATTACTGAAGCACAGGAATGGTTGCAGCTCTTCAGGGGACAGAAAAATGTGCAGTGACCCACAGCCGTTCATTTATTTCCTACCTATACAACTCTAATTTCGCTGATTTGCACAGAGGCAGCAAGACTATTTCCCAATAAACATACAGCTAATCCTCTATACCATAATCAGATTGATTCCTTGTATGATACTCCTGATTTACTATTGTAATATGCCTTCTCTTTTCCTATCCCTATTGTCTCGGTGCTTCTTCCGTGGATTTTTCTTGGGGTACTTTATGCAAGGTCCTGCTTATAGAGCTAATATTTTGTAAGTTAACATTCTCACAAATCTTACATCTTCAATTCAGCTATCACATTTTTCCATCTCTGTTTCCTCCATTTTCCTTCTTCCCCTTTTGTCTCTTGCTTCATGTAAACGTTTTCTCATTCAGGGTTAATCATTAGTGGAGAATTTCAGCAGAGCCCCTGTCAAGTGACGCTAGGACCAAAATAAAATGGCAGAGAAGAATGTACAATTGAAGAAGTAATTACAGATTGAAGACTCATAGTTATGTTTATTATCGTAGCAGCGTTTTGGTTCTTTTTTACTACAATATGATTTTTATGTATGACTGCAGATCTAATTTACCTGAGATAGCTCTTGGTGGTAGTGGTGATGGATATTCTACAAAACCCTCAGATGGATGGAGTATAGAACCATACAACAGGACAGATCCCTCTTTCAGAGTGCCTATTAACTAAATAGTCAACTGGCAGACAGAGGGAAACACAAAAGAATGGACTTTATGTTAGTGGAAGATAATGTTTTGTTTTTTTCCTCCATATTAATTAAATTATCCTAAATCCAAGTCAACTAGTCCTATTACTCTTCTAGATCTTCCACCACCCTTGTATATTCTGATCCTTTCACTTAACTATTTCTTTTTTTTTCCAGCAGTTAATGAAGAGGTATTGAAGTTGCCCTTTGAAATATATAAAGATGAGACTGTTATCATAAGGTAAGCTCAATTTTATTTTAAAAAACCCAAACAAACTAAAACCCTCAGCCCAACAAAACATGATTATTTTATTTGGGCAGTTTCACGCTATAGATAGCTTCTGCTATGGTAATTTGAAATAAGCCTTTGGTAGCTTGCAAGCTGTATTTTTAAGTACATATTGATTTTCAAAACCTGTAGAGAGAGAATAATAAAAGATTTGACTGTAAAACTGTAGACAATCTCACCTGAACATGGCTTGATAATTTAGTGTGTTTATGATAAATCTCTTACTTGGTTAAGTGATTTCTATCTTTCTTAATAGATCTATGTTTTGCAAAAATCTACTGCAAAATATGGGCTCCTAAGTCTCCAAGAAGCATTCTGAAACAAAACCCTTTAATGTGCTTAGGAATTAATGCTGTTTTTCCTGAAGTATAATAAATAAAGTCATTTCAGTTTCTTATTTATCCCTCCAGACTAAAAATATTGTCTATCTCATCTGTGTCAGATCATATCCTCTTCATTCAGAATGCGTAATCTGTTTTACTTGGCCCTTGTTTCTAAAGTGAAAAGAAGATCTAGCATAGCGTAATCTCATTTGAATTAACATCAGCAGTTCCCAATGCTTCATTATTTTTCACACAGCTATGAAGACTTGCAATAGCAATGATTTCAACTTGAAAATTTCAGGGTTTTTTTTTGGTTAAGATTACAGTAATACACACAGTAGAAGAACATGGAACCAGTTAAGGTGAAAGTACACAATATCATCACAGTGGCTGTGAATCATATCTACAAAAAGCAGCCCAGCTGGACTGACACCTCCAATATTAATGTTGCATGAAAATGCACATCCTGTATATAACTTTCCATTTGGCCTGCATTACTGTAAATACATTACATGAGTCCAAAGTTCTTAATTCATTACAGGACACTCAGATTTTGCATTTCTTTGTTTTGCCAATTTACTAAGGAAGAAGTTTTGTGTTTTCCAAAAAGACTAGAACAAGAAGGACGTGTTTGAATTAATTCCATTTGCAGTGGAAATTAATTCCATTTGCACTACTTGAGATAGAAATAAAAGTTCAATAGGACATTTAGGAAGGGAAAAATATAATTTGAAATATTACTAGTGAGGCTTGTGTTGATGAACTCTGTTTCCAGCATGGATGAGTATTTCATTAACTTCTTGTCCTCAGGGCAAAATTTAAGGCTGACCAGGTTAACAGGAGCTACCCACATGCATTCAAGCAATCAAACAATATGGATTTGTCAGGAATAAATTGTTTCAAAACAATTAAATATCCTTCTCTGACAGGTAGCAGATGTCATGAACTGAAGAGAAGTGGTAGATACCATGCAGCTTGATTTAAGGAAAGGTTCAAATAGGATATTTATGAAATGAAATAAACACTGTACATTAAACTACCACTGCTGGCTGAAAAGCCATTCTCAGAGTAGCTAGTAATGCTTTACTGACAAAATGGAGAAATGTATTGACTGGGATTCTGCAGGGATCTAGCCAAGGTCTGGTGCTGTTAAAATTTCTGTTAATAATCTAGTTGATGGAACAGAGTATATTCTTATTGAATTTGCAGATGACAGGAAGAACTGCAAGTATACTGGAGGATAAGAATGATTTTGACAAGCAGAAGTATTATCTGGAAAAAAGGATACCGTTCAATAAAAGTAAGAGTACTTAGGCTGGAATCATCAGGACAATACTATATGAGGAACAAAAAAGGGATAACAGGCGATCACAGTCTGAGCTTTTATATTTTATCACAGTTTGAATTTGAGCCAACAATGGCTTGATGTTGTGGAAAATGCAAATACAATAAAATACATAGTGTTACATAACAGACATTATGTGTCCCTGGGAAACATAAGGAGGAGATAATGCTGCCAAACACAGAAAATAATACTTTTCTCTCTGCTCAGCATTTTTAAGTCCTCAGATAGACTACTTCTTCAGTTTGGGGCACAACATTGCAAATAAAAGATATATGAATCAGAAGGCAACAAGAATGCTCTACGTCTGGAAAACATGAGGAAAATTTTTTGAAAAATGTAAATGTTTAACCCAGAGAAACACTGGGGAGGAGCATGATTACTGTTCTCAAGGATGCAAAAAGGCTGCTACAAAGAAAAGGAAATCTCTTCTCTGTGTCCATAGCACATGATGAGGGACTATGATGAGGAGAGATCTATATCAAAGATTCAGTTTAGATATTGCACAAAGCTTCACAGCAAGTGTGGTGAAGCACTGGAAAAGGCTGCTTTGGGAAAGCTGCAAACATTAATGGTGTAATTAAGATCAGGCTAGACAAACAGTTTTTATTATGGGGGTATGAGGGTGATCTGGAAGACTTCCCAGTATTTCCTCCCTCCCCAAGAACTTTATCATATTCTTGTAAAAATACCCATCTCTTCAGCTTTTAAATAACAGCAAGGAACACTAACCAAATAAAGTGCGCTTTTTCCTGATGGCATTTAGAAGAGGGAGCAATTTTTTAATGTGTAATTTGTTTCTCTTTTTGTTTACTACATTTTTTCCTCATTTGTCTTTCTTGCTTTCACTTTTTCTCTGCTCTTCCCATTTATCTCTTCATCTTTATTTCTATAAACCTGATTTCTTATGAGGGGAAAAAAACTCTTGAAATTGATCACCTTTTCCTGAGTCTCACCCAGGAAGTATATTCTTTTATTAGATGAATAATTTTTACATGAATACTGGACCATTGGCATTACTGTGGCATATAAAACGCACAAGCTTTAACATCAGGCATTTTCTAAAGTTTGCAGGTTTTGCATAGCAAAAGGTATTTTTCAATTTCTTTTACCAACTGCAATGTCAACTGGACTGGGGAAAAAAAAAAACAAAAACAAAAACAACCAACCAACTAAAAAAGAAACAATTTTTGAACCTTCCTAAAATGCATGACTTATGATATCATTAACTTTGGGTGTTCAAAATCTGTAAACCCAAATCATGCCAGTGGCTTGAAAGTCATATAATTTAAAATATAAGTAGAAATGGGTTTTAATTGCCTTCTAATTTTTCAATATGTAAGCTGCACAAGATTCAGAATTGGGAAAATATAATTCTTAAATAATTTCAGGAATTGAAATTTTTAAAATGCAAACTATATAGAGATTGATTGTGTCATGGAAACATACTATTCAGGCACAGAATCATTTTGTTTGCTCTCAACCACAATGAGTAATTTAAAACACAGACATAGGACATTTTACCTCCCCAGCTCATCATCCACCAAAACTCAAAATTTTGGGTTATCTTTATAGTCTGGTACTTCTCATTGCAATATGTGATTTGTTCTTAATGTTGAGACATGTTAAGATAAATACAGACTATCTGAAGCTTTTTGGAATAATGCATAGTTTGTTGTTTTCTCTTAATTGTCAACTTAATAGAAGTTTAGAAAAGATTCAAATGCAATTCATCACAGTCATCTCAGAGAGAGATCAATCTTGAGAAAACCAGAACTCGTGCTTACAGTCACTGGAAACTGCAGAAACAGAAGGCAGGTTATGATTCACATTAAGAGAAATAAGAACAATTATTTCTGTGTGGTATTTTTGAGGTAATTATTAGGGTAATTATTCCTATCTTTTTTCAATTAAGAGTTATTGTTGTGCTCAAAAGTTATAAGAGAATTTGGCTGAAGCAGCTTTTCAAATGCAAGTTAATCAATATCCATATAAAGTATTGCTGTCCCGTGAGAGACTCGGCGTGACAGTCAGAAGTCACAGTTCATCACAGGAACATATCACACTGATGTCATCTGCTGGGCAGCAGGAGCCTATCCCAGTATTAGGACTTCCTCAGGGACAGGAAAGGAGCCAACTACAACACTTTTGCTGACAACAATCCAAGCATTATTTTACTCTTCCATCTGTTTCTCTCTCTAGTCTACTATTTCTCTTCCATACAGAGAAAGGTCTTCTTCCATTCTCCGTTGTTCATTATTAGCTCTGCATAGAAAGGCTGTCAAAAATATTCTTCCGTGTATTTCTCTTTAAATATAGAATGAGGAGGTGCTAGACTGAAAGGAAGCAGGGTTTTCTCTCTCTCTTTTTCTTTTTTTTTTCTTTTTTTGCTTTGGAATAGACAAAGAAATACACTCTTTTTATTAAGTACAGAAGAAACTGTGCTGTTCCATATAAAATAAATGCATGCAAATAACAAAGGCAAGTCCACTGATAAAACCTTTCAATTTGCAATCTGAATTTTTCTGAAATTCCTGGAGGAGGAAGAAAAAGGAACATTCATTCTCATTTCTTGTTGGCCTGTATTTTCCAGCTCATTGGCTTGCTAAATATGAGCCCTTTAGGCCAAATCTGGGGCAAGTTTGCATACAGTTCTCATCGAATTTGCATAATATATCTCTAAGAATAAATCATAGTGGTTTTGGTATCACAGTGCTGGATCTAGCCCCCATGATCCTGTGAAGGTCAATGAAAGGCATTGACTTTGCTGGTGTAGGAGCAAGCCTTCACTGATCCCTCTATAATCTTGCTACAATAGAACTGACATTTTGAATAGCACTTTGTTGCTTCAAACAGACTTTTAAATATCGAGGGTGTTGTGGGTTGACCTTGGCCAACAGCCAGACACCCACCCAATGGCTCACTCACTCTCCCTCCTCAATAAGGCAGAGGAAGAACAGAGGATTAGACAGCTCATGGATGGAGATATAGACAGGAAGATCATCTACTTACCAGTTTGTCAACTACTGTCATGGGCAAAACAGGCTCGACTTGGGGAAGAACAGTTTAATTTATTGCCAGTTAAGATGGATTTGGGTAGTAAGAAACAAAGACAAAAATTAAAACACCACCTTGCCCCCACCCCCCTATTTCCCAGGCTCAACTTCACTCCTTCACTCCAGACTCCTCTGCCTCCTCCCTCTGAGTGGCGCAAGGGGATGGGGAATAGGGGTTGTGGTTACTCCATAACAGCTCCTCTCTGCTGCTCCTTCCTCCTCACACTTTTCCCCTTCTCCAGCATGGGTTCCCTCCCATGGGATGCAGTCTTTCATGAACCTGTCCAAAGTGGGTTATTCCCACAGGCTACAGTTCCTTTCAGGAACTATTTACCTGCTCGACTGTGGACCTTCCAGAGGCTGCAGGGGCTATTCTCATGCCTGGAGCACCTTCTTTCCCTCCTTCTTCTCTGACTCTGGTGCTCAGAGGGCTGTTTCTCACTTTTTTCCATCACTCTTCTGCTTGTGTGGTATTTTTGCCGTCTCTTAAATACATTTTCCCAGAGGTGTCACCTACTTGGCTGATGGTCTCAGCTGTGTGCTGCAGTGGGTCTGTTGGTGCAGCATGAACCAGCTGCACCCAGCACAGGGCAGCCCCGGCCTCTCCTCACAGAAGCCACCCTACTGACCCCCGCAACCAACACCTGGACACAGACACCCAATTCACCTTCAGTAGTGCAAAAAGGAAGGAAAAGTACGGCCCTAGTTTGTCTCCTGATACAACCATTGTCAGGAGGATAATGGATAATAGTATGTTGCCTCTTTTTATCAATAATCTCAACTTCTCATCTTACAGGATTTGTAGTGATGCAGGGGCAATAAAGTAGCTTTTTCACTATTCTTTTACAGCTCACAGGAGTTATAAGTAGGGATGATATTTGCTGGTGGAGGAAGCGGGGGAGTTAATTCTGAGCCTGCTAGATGACACAGCGTGCCTCTCATAGGCTTATTAGATGTTTCTCCATTTTGTAAAGCCTGCATTAGATCTTCTTTCTTCATCTCCGGGCACTTGCTCAGTTTCAGTAGCATGTCCATTTTCTCCACAACAGCTGCTGAACTAACCGACTGTTCGGAAAAATATGTGCTTGCCTGCTATTCACTTCATTGACACGGTCAAGATTTCCTAGAAATGTGAAGCATCTTCTGGGCTTTCAGAGTTATTTCAGGGTTATTCTCAGTGTAGCATCTGAAGCTCTTTAGGGAAAAATCCAAATTCAGAGCTCAGCTGTGTAGCAAGCCTGCTTACTTATTTGTTTCTACAGCACTGGTACCTCAGTACCAACCCCCTCCTATGTTGCTTTCATCATCCTACCATGTGTTAGGGATGGTGAAAGGACATTTTTTCTGGATTTGGGATTTTTTTTCTTTATTATAGGGACTCTCTGCTGTTTAGTGTTCTGATTTCTTTTCCCTGTCTTATTTTCTGCTCCCAGCAGAAAGCATCAGAAAATATAGCCTCTCTGATGGACCTGTTTCAATAAACGTCATCAAAGGACTGATAAAATGCTTCCCTTGAAGTCTCATTTAACTGTATCTGACTAGTCCAAACTGACCGGATGCATTAGCAACAGCAGCTCATTCCAGTTATGTATTCAGGTGCTAAGGGAAAGAGGAACATTTTGTTTTATTTGGTTCAACCAGCTTTCCTATGTTGTCCTTAGAAAATAATCTATAGAATGATTAACAGTGGTTCTCCATGCATGTTATGATTGTTCTGCCTCTATGATAGGTCTTTATAATGCTCTGGCAGTATTATTTCTTGGGCTCATCCCCTGCTTATCCTTGGATGATGTGGTTTAACTGTATTACCAATAAAAGTGCCTCACTGTATACTAGAACTCTAATGCAGGAGGTGAACAAGGATCCTATAGAGCTTAGCTAAGGCATCACTGCCCTATATTATAATCCAGCTCTGAGTGGTTGAAGGAATTCTCTAGCCTCACTCTTGTGTGATAAACTGAAGTCTTTATGTAATTTTTCTTGGAGCTAAAATGTGAGCCTGGCAGTCATTGACAACTATTAAATGCATTCCATACTTATTTTGATGTAAACTGGGAGTAATACAGGTAAAAACAGGTATAAATGAGAAGAAAACCAGCCAGAAATATTTTTATTAACATTTTGATATAACTGATTGGAGGGAAAAAAGGAAGAGAAAAGGGACTGGTTTTGTCCCCAAATATCTATTAAATAATGTACTTTACTGAAGTGTAGGTAATACAGTCTTGAAAGATCACATGTCTAAATTCATGAACAAAGGACTAGAAACTCATCCTCTATATTACTCCCAATGGAGGCTTAATAACCTGCTTCTGCAAGAACATTATACAAAAGAAACAACTCAAATGTATTTGGAAGCAAACACAATGGAGGAAATGTCTCTCTCGTTGTTATGAGAAGCTATGAAAAACATACTGAAAAACTATATAATATTGTATTCAAATCACAGGAGGAAAGAAAATGTCAAAACAAAGTAAATTAAAAAGGAAACTAAAACCAGGAACCCAGAGGTACTTCACAGACTCTTCCAGAACAAAGTAGCCAGAAAATGCTCTAATTCACGATTATTGTTCAACACACACAGAAAGAAACCCTTACATTTTTATATTAAAACAAAATGCTATTTTTAAATCAATGGTGAAGAATAAGCTTGGAGAAGTGCTTGACTCATCAGACATCTTCAGCCTGGTTATTGTTGTGTGCCTTAAAATACCAGCAGCACAACCATAATTACTAAATTTCAGGAAATGATGAAGGAATGCTGCAATTTCTGGGAGAAACTTGATGCAACTAAACACAAACCAGAGCAGTTCATGATGGCTGGGCCAAGTGTCTAAAGTTGTTGATTCTTCAAAAACTGAGCTGTTTAAAACACCACTGTGGCCAGATGAGTTTGAACCATCCATTAAAAATACCAAAAGGTGAAAGGCTTGGGATCTGGATGGACTTAAGTATACATATTAAAAAAGCTTCACTTAATCCTTCCTTCAGAGCAAATTTAAAGGTGACTATTTAGATAAGTTATGAATTTCCAGCTGTTATGTTTTATATGCTGCAAGAGCAAAAAATATTTTTTGTCTTTGTGACTTTTATTTTAAGTGAAGAAAATCTACAAGGAACAAATATAAATTTCTGTTTGATAGAGAGTTGAAAAAGAGGGACAGGAAAAGCACTAGCAGTCTAATTGCTTTCTTTAAAGGATTCTCAAACTGCCCTTACAACAGAGAGTAGTGGGAGCAGAACAGGTTTCTTTATGTGAAAAGTACAGTCTATTTATCCCCAGCAAAGGGACAGGGGGAGGATACAGAATCATCCAAAAACAACAGATGGGAGATGCACTAAATCGCCTATTTCCTGTGCTGCTTCTTATCCACCCATAAATGATCAAGTACCTTTTATATCATATCACATCATCCCAACAGACCTTTCCCCAACACAGTTTACAGACCTCTCCCTGCTGTTCTTTACCACTTAGTGAGTGACCTTAGACCTCACTAGCTACATACTGCTCAGCCCTGCAACAATATCACCTAGGGCTATTAATCTGGGACTTTTTCTATCCCACATTTAGGGGTCACCCCCCTCCTCCTGTGAGTGGAGAAAGCGTTTCACCATTCACCTGACAAAGGCATCCTTCTTCAGAAGATGATACTGCTAAGTGAAGCATGGAAGGCTTTGTTAGCAATGTAAGATAGCCCATATCCATTTTTATGAAAGCTTGTAACACTACAACCTAGCTGCTTTTGTCTTCATACTACCCATTCATCTTGCTTTAGGTCATTATATAGGTTCTGCTATTACACTGTGATTGGAACTGTGTTATCTTGATATTCTTTTTGGGTAGTCTTAAGTGGATAAATACAACTTCCAGTAAAATTAATGCTTTATATATCCAGTTGTTGACAATGCTGTTAAAGTAGCAGAAATGTGCTACAGTGCTAGTATTAATGACTGCCTCCAGGTGTGCCTTCAGTTTGTGGGTAAAGATAGATGCTGCAAAAGTTGACTGACACACTAGTCCCTTGTTATTTATGTTAAATGGAAAAGGTTATTTTATGAGATAGGTGCAGATACTGTAGAGAAATAGCTGTTGGAGACAGGAAAGGATTTGCCCAGTGGCAGTCTAAACTGATCTCAGTGCTGCCTGCCAGGGTCTCCCCCTCCTTCCATCAGACCTTCTTGGGCCAGCTCCAGCTGAGCTGATACAGAATCCTGAATCAGCAGAAAACACTTGCCTTTACTGTAGGGTTTGTTTTGTGCTGACTTAGTGTGCTGAGCGCAGGGCCTGGCAGGCACTGGAGCCAGAACAAGGAAGAGACCGGAATGCATAGCCAGGGACGGCAAGATGAAATGGCTCTAGAGCAACCAGTAATTAGATTGGCTTGCAAGCCACTAAAATTGCAGCCTGTACTGCATCTAAAGACAGTCAGCAATTAAACTGTGTCCTGTGTGTCCAGTATATCACTGCACTGACTAGTGCAAGATGTGAATGTGTCAGAAACAAAATATTAACTTGCAACAACCAAAAGTGGAAGATGAGAAAGCCAGGGAAATAACTATACCTGAAACAAAGCTTTTGGAATACTAGTCTGACTGGAAATGCATATAAGGATATTTTAAGATAAAGCCTATTATTTTCCTGACTGTGCTCAGGCAAACAGAACTGTTGTATGCTCTTTATCAACATGAACTAAGCAAAACCTATACTTCTGTCTGGCACCAATCTCATCTTCTATTGGAAATTGTTTGGGAATATGCCAAATATCAGCTATATGACCAGGCTAAGGGTAATAAACCATAATACTATTTGAACAGTATTGATCAAAATATCTACTCAGTGAGACCATTTAACTGTTGTTTTTATTAAATTTAGTCTTCCAAGGCACTTAAAACATCCTTGTGCTGAGGGCGGGCATGGCTTACTTACAGTGTATACACGAGGCTGGACAGGAGCGACCCTTCTTTTCCTATATGCTGGAGAGAGCCTGTCCCTTACCTCTCACATCTGGATTACTGACTTAACGGTTTCTCACCTCTGACTCCATGAACTTGAATGGCTCACACACCTCCTATAATCCCTGCAATGATAGTGCCAAGCCTGGAATGCTCTGGTTTCATACTACATAAACACAGCTCATGTTTGGTCTCTCCATTTTTGGATTGCTTGTGAATTGCTGGTTATAATAAGGCTTACTTAAACCACCATCCCCTGGTGGCATAGACACAATCCATCCTACCTTCAAAGAACAAGTTGTCTTACTGTGGCAGATCAGCTTCTCAATGCCAGGATCACTTCTTTGCAGGGACTCTCAGTGATAAAAAGATAGACAAATCAAGAGAAGCAGATTAACTGTCACCAGCTTATATATTATTACTCCTTAAATATAAGACAATACATTTATCTGTTTAATACACGTGAATTAACTTGAGTAGAGCTTGTGATGTTGTTTTCGTTTCCAGGCTGTAGTGTAATTTTCTGTAACATGGAAAACAAACCAAACCAAACCCTGAAACCCTGGGAAGCCAGCTGTAGCTTTAAACCCTACTGCTCTAATTACCAAACAACATTGTCTGCCTCAGCAGCAGACTCAATACACTTCAACTAAATATCAATATTTTTATTAGCAATCTTTTTAAACAAAGCAAAATGCTGTGCACTGATGATCTAAGAATGGCTGAAAAGGGCAAATGAAACAAAAACATCAGAACAACAAAAGGCATTTGCTTTTTTGGGATGAAAGTAAAGAAAACCTTTTCGAAATGTGCTTCAGATAATGTGCTTTGCAGAGTCAATCTTGCCCTTTCAGACTTTATCGTTAATTATTCAACAGTGCAGTAAAGAAAGCTCCAAGCTTCAAGCAATATGACGATTTGTTATTTATGCAAAATTCAGAGTCAAGGTTTGGTTGCAATCCCTTTCACAAGCAGTACCAGCCAAGTTGCTAGGATTCATTTCTAGACTCACACAGCATTTGACAGAAGCTACATAACTGCTAAAGTAGTGAAGCACAACTGGTCAGGCATGATCCCTGGATCGTTTCACAGGGAAGTTTTCCTGATAAATTTGTCAGTCCTTTCTTTTTACAAAATCATCAGTCTTACTCTTCCAGAGCTGTAGATATTTCTTGTGAAACAGGCTTTGTCCACATATTGTTGACTTAGACAAACTTGGTCTTTAGCAGTCCAGTTTGTTGCATGCTAACTTGGACACAGCTCTGAATGCTGAACTTTCTGTGTCAAAGCTAGGTAGGTATCTCACAAGTCTTGCTAGAAAGGCAGCTGCTGAGAGCACAGAGGGGGAAAGAATGAATGTCACATTTTGAAAAAACAGAGAACAAGTCTGGAAGAGGGAACCACTGTGCAAGAGGGCCTCCGAGCTCTGTCTGCAGACATGTGGTATGACAGAATATTGCCTGCCAGGGCAAAGTTTTCTATCCTGAAATCACATGATCTTAAAAGCTGTTCCTCACACTACAAGCTCGCCTAATTTCATCCATTACTTACTAATTTTGCAAGTTGTTGGTAGTTTGATTACACAAGTGTTTCCAGTTGGCCAGCTACCCTGAAAGATAACTGAGAGAAGATATTAATGGTCCACATAATCAAGAGCATATATTAGACTACTGTTTTTCAGGATTAATTTCTGCAATTGAAAAATTATCTTTACAATATAGATTCCTTCAAATGTTAAAATCTGCTGGATTGTAGGAGTAGGTAACAGTTCTAAATTTTAAAAATTTCATTTTTGCAAAAATATCAACTGACATTGAAAACAGTAATTTGTAATTTATAGGTGCAGAAGTTATGTGGTTGAAAAACACCATCCATATTTTCAATGATAAAAAGCACATTAGAAACTATAAAAGAATATCAAGAGTCTCGTGCTCATGACTGAACCTATCTTCTTCATTCATTGTCATTCAATAGTTTCCTCTTACAGCATCACACAAAGCAACTATGATATTCCCTTTGCATGCAGACAATTATGCAACAACAAAATTCAGCTAAGTAACTATTTTCATGTCTAAAAGGTTCATTTTTACTATTAACTTCCTTCACATTTAATTGCCTGTTGTGGTTTAACCCCAGCCGGCAACTAAGCACCACACAGCTGCTCACTCACTCCCCCTTAGTGGGATAGGGGAGAGAATCAGAAGAGTAAAAGTGAGAAAACTCATGGGTTGAGATAAAGACAGTTTAATAGGTAAAGCAAAAGATGCATGCACAAGCAAAGCAAAGCAAGGAATTCATTCACTACTTCCCATCAGCAGGCAGGTGTTCAGCCATCCTCAGGAAAGCAGGGCTCCATCACACATAACAGTTACTTAGGAAGACAAATGCCATCACTCAAAGTAAGTAAGTAAGTGAGAGAGAGAGAGAGAGAGAGAGAGAGAGAGAGAGAGAGAGAGAGAGAGAGAGTGTGTGTGTGTGTGTGTGTGTGTGTGTGTGTGTGTGTGTGTGTCCGTCTGTCCGTCCGTCCGTCCGTCCGTCCGTCCCCTTCCTTCTTCTTCCCCCAGCTTATATACTGAGCATGATGTCATATGGTATGGAATAGCCCCTTTGGCCAATCTGGGTCAGCTGTCCTGGCTCTGCTCCCTCCCAGCTTCTTATGCACCTGGCAGCACATGGGAAGCTGAAAAGTCCTTGACTAGTGTAAACTCTGCTCAGCAAGAACCAAACCATCAGTGTGTTATCAACATTATTCTCATCCTAAATCCAAAACACAGCACTCTACCAGCTACTAGGAAGAAAATTAACTCTATCCCAGCTGAAACCAGGGCATTGCCTTACAAAGAGTTCAAGACAAAATAATTTCTGAATTTCTCCTTATAAGGTATCCCAAGAAGAAATAATTCCTGAAATTCTCCTGCAGTAGCAGCAATTGCATCCAGCAGGAACACCAAGTGATCAGGGACCTGCAAAATCTTACAAATGCTTTTAAGACAGGAAGGATCCAGTTTGATTTTGATTTGTGCCCACTGAAGTCTTTAGTTTTTACATCAGCAGGCAAACATAATTCAATGTTTCCATTTATTAATAAAAACTCTCCATGTTTTAATGAACTAGTTCTTCAGAAAGAAAACAGATTATTAAGGGAAATGCTCTTTGCCAACTAAGATTAATAAAAGCTCTCAGAACCAAGTGGGATGACTTTTACCATAGTAACCAAAGCTTGGACTTACCAAATACATCAAAGCTCACATTTGATAAACTGAATTGAAACCAGACCCTGTTTTTCTGGAGAAAAGCAAGGGAAGGAGTAAGATGGGAAAGGAAAACAGTTAGACAGGTGTAACCTCATGAGTATTTGTGTCTGGCACATGCTGTATGCCATGTGATTTTTTTGCAGCAGCTGTCTTTCTATAAAATCTCAGCATCCAGATCACAGCCCTGCTAAAGGTGACATGTAAAAATAGGCTTGTGCTTAAAACTGATCTTCCTTTCCTTTCCCTCTCTAGGCATAAATAGTAGTTAAATTTGGAAAGTTAAGCTTTTGCTTCCTGAAATACATACTTTTCATTGGAGATTAAATCATTTTATTTGATTTCAGTGGAATGAAGGTTTAATTTTCAGAAATCCTCTTTTGACTTTGCACATATTAAGTGGCATGATAGCACAATTCTCACCTAGTGATGGAGGTGGGGGTAAAGAGAAATTGTGAAAAAGAAACAGCTAAAGATATTAAGACATCTCAACGCTCAGCAAATATTGCAGACTGAAGTCAGATATAAGTATCAGGGTCTGTTTCACCACCAAGTAGCTAAAAGGGAAATTAAAGATAAACTGTAGGTAAACTAAATTCTTTATATCAGTCTTCACTCTTAAGGATAAGGAAATTCCTGTTCAGAAGTTATTTTTTATGGGCAATCAAGGTGAAACATGAGCAAAGATAGAAGTATCTATACAAGAGGTGTTAGCTGAGCACAGAAAGCAAAATAGCAGTAAATCACTAGGGCCCAATGTCATTCAGCCGATCAGAGCACTGAAGCAATTAAAAAGCAAAGCAGCTAAAGAAAACAATAAATAAAGCAACTGGAAGGGCTGGAAGGTGGCCAGTGCTGTGTTCATATTTTTTAAGAAAGAAACTAGATATAATTGGAGAATTGTAAGACAAGACATATTGTTAAAGTTTTGAGGCAATAGCTCTGATTTAAGATTAAAAACCTATGAAAGGATCCTACCTCTTGCCATGTCCAGTGCACATTGCTGAGGAACCATACTGACACACTTCTCAACTCCATTCTGCCTCAGCCTGGGAGGCCTAACATACTGATATGAGATGTGTGCATTGAACAATATGAGGGAGAAGCAGGTTTCAGAACTTGCTTGTAGAGGAAAGTGTTGTTTTTTGTTGGTTTTGTTTTTTTTTTAACAGGCATCTTTTCAAAAGTGTCTGCTTTTCTTTCCACATACCTCCCTCAGTTCTAAGCTACTGGTCAAGACCTCAGAGATCAGGCCAGATGTCTGAGTCTGGGGACTGAGCTTCTGGAGTGGGCAGGAGAGTGCAGTGCTGTGCAAATGGATGGATGTGAGGCAGGAGCTGGTGGCCTGAGCCTTTTGCTCAGTGTGCAGGACCTGATCAGTCTGCACAAGGACTAGGGTAAGAAGTCCCCTAAGGGAGACATGGCATGTGATAGCTCTAGAGTCTGCTGGTAGATCCTCAAAGAGGCCCTGGCTGAAGTGGTTTGCCATGACAGGAGAAACTTTAGGATTGGGAAGAGGATCCTTCTGCCTCTCTTTCTACAGGGAATTTTGAACTGAAGCAGTTCAGCAGCTTCAAAGAAGTTGGCATCAGAACCTGCAGGGGTTCCTTGCTCCTTGAAGATGCAGTGAAGGACTGTAATGGCCTCTGGTACAGAGCAGAACAGGGAGGGTGCAGCCGCTTCTCCTGATCACCTCTGCTGTACCCTGCTATGTCTAGGCATAAAACCTCAACTTAAATGAATAAACAAAATAGTGAGCCTGCAAAACCCCCACAGGTTTTCTGAGGCACTTAAAGCTTGAGACTGGCTTACTGATATCACTTGCTAACCCTCTGCAGACAAGCTGGACACAGTTGTGTCACTGAGGGTTGGAATCCTGAAGTAAGAAGCTACAGTATGTCTCAGCTTGAGAACTAGCCCTGGCAAAGAGTCACCCACTGGTAGCTTGGGCCATCTGAAGAGACCAGGGTTCTGAGATATCCCGGTGCTGCTACCTTGTCTGAGCCCAATATTACATGAGAAGATCTGCAGGGGTCAATCCTAGCTCTTCTAAGATTTAATGCAGATCTGCATATGACTAATTTCCTGCATCAAAGAAAGCTTGACTGAAAAAGAGACTTATGGATTTTAGGACAACAGGGATAAGACCCTTTTGTTGCCAAGTGGGTTAAAACAGGCTGTTTACATAGGACTTGTCAGGATAGTAAAATGAGCATAGAAATGAAAGAAAGCAGAGGGACTAGAGAGCAGGGATCTGTCTCTTTATTTCACAGAATGCCAAAGCAGAACTGATCAAAACTTTGCTTTTTGTTATTGTTTTACCCCTTCCTCTGTCCCTCTAACCCTGGGAAAACTTTAACTGAAATAAATGGCAGTGTAGCTCTAGGTATCCTAATCCAGCAGGATTGCAAGATTTGGCTTCCACTTCTCATTGTTTATTTACGCATGTGTTTTTAGGTAAAAGCTGGGCAAAGCACATGAGAAATATTAGTGTTGAAACTGGAATTGGGTCACTTGTTCCTAAATTGCATCTTGTCCTGAGTCCATTAGTACAAAAACATTCTGCTGCTTTTTTTGAAATTCATAGTTTTCCCTCTTTTTATTCAGTCCTTCTAAATTCAAGGAGTTGCCTTGATCTGAGTATATTTTTGCCATTGTTTTTGCTGCATTAGCATTTTTATTGTCCTCTTAGTGTGTTTTTTATCTCTAAAATATTTTCAAAGTACTTTTAAGATTTCCTTCTTGTCAGTCCAGTTCTATCTCAGCATACTTAGGAATTAGCTTACCATTGCCATCACTTGACTCAAACTATTCCAGTTTCCCTAGTCCTAAAGAGCCTCCTTTAGGTGCTCCTGGGACTATCATGCTAGTGGTCTAAACTTTATTAATTTAGATCCAAATTTTGCATCAATAAATAGGTATGGCAAAATATCAATAGGACAGGATCATACTTTTTGAGCTTTCTCAGTTCAGTGTTGTCCTGGTCTCATCTGGGATGGAGTTAATTTTCTTCCTAGTAGCTGGTAGAGTGCTGTGTTTTGGATTTAGGATGAGAATAATGTTGATAACACACTGATGTTTTAGTTGTTGCTAAGTAGTGTTTATACTAAATCAAGGACTTTTCAGCTTCCCATGCTCTGCCAGGTGCACAAGAAGCTGGGAGGGGGCACAGCCAAGCCAGCTGACCCAGATTGGCCAAAGGGCTATTCTAGACCATGTGACATCATGCTTAGTATATAATCTGGGGCAGTTGGCTGAGGGAGCTGCAATTGCTGCTTGGGGCCAGGCTGGGCTTTACTTTGTTGGGCTCTGCTTTGCTCTGCTTCACTCTGCTTGGTGGGTGGTGAGCAGTTGCATCACTTGTTTTTCCTGGGTTTTGTTCCTCTCTCTCTCTTTTTTTTTAATTTTCCTTTTTACAACAATTGTATTTTATTATTATTATTACTACTATTATTATTTTATTTCCTTTTAAAAAAAATTTATTTTAATTATTAAACTGTTCTTACCTCAACCCATGAGTTTTCTTACTTTTGCCCTTCCAGTTCTCTTTCCCATCCCACTGGGTGGGGGGAGGCTATGTGGTGCTTGGTTGCTGGCTGGGGTTAAACCGTGACAAGTGTGAGAAATTAGATATTATCTGAAGGCAGCTCAAAAACCTTCTCTGAATATACAAGTAGGATTTATGATAAAGAATGAACAATGCAATCTGTCTCTCCTTGAAAAACAAATAATGAATCTGTGTGTCTTTTCCTATAGTTTTTCATGCAGGTATGTTTCATTCCTGTATTTTTCCTTTTGCAATCCCCATTTATTCTTTGGGACACTCTATTCACTTTTAACACCCTGAGCCCTGAGAATAGATCTACAGTGTGTCTGCTGTAGGCAGATGCAAACCTGCTCTACACAGACTGAGAAGTGATACGAGTTTACTTTACCTAAACTCTGAGTTGGTACCAACTCATTCTGTCTATATTGTAAGTCATAGTGGGAAATGGATTCAGAGCTAATGAGTCCTGATGAAAGCCTACTTGGTGCCTGCTTACTGTGGGGATGTGTTTTTTAGGAACAAATTTATGGTTACCAGTAATTTGCCACATGAAGGAATGGGAGATCTGTGCTTTTGCTGAAACAGTAGCAACAGCAGCTCCTAATTTTGAGACCCAGAGGTTCTAGGCTTAGTCTCCAACTGTACAAAGGCATCCTATTATACTCAAATCTTAAATACTTTTAAGTCATGTATCGAAACAGATCTGAATCACTGTCACAAAGAAACATGTTGACTGAACTAAACCCTTCCTGCAGGATTCTTTGTAACCATTCCCCGAGATTTGACATTCCACCGCAAGTATTTGTAAATCTTATATGTATCAATCTTGTAATTGTCTCTTATGAGTTTTTTCTACCTCAGGGAGTATAAAAAAAAGAATAAATGTTTCCTGAAAAGAAATACTGTCAAAGTTTTGTCTTTTGCACTAGTGGTTAGGTACCCACACCATATAGACTTTAAAAACTACATACTACTTATGTATAAATGAAACATAATGCAATGACTTAACTAGATTAATCCATCTGACACCAAAATCCCACTTCCTACCTTCCAAAAAAACGTCAAGGAAAATTTTTTATAGGCCCTAGTCTACCATTGCCTTGCAAAAATAGAGAAGTCTTTATGCGTATTGTGGAGAGAAAAGGGAGAGTTTGAGACAGAATGTCATCAGCTCTTATTGTGGGAAAAGCTGCATTTGCTAGTAGAAGTGGTTAAAGCTAAAACACCAGAATAACAAAACCTGCTTTCTTATCCCAGTTTTCAAGAGTCCTTAGACAGACTTTCCCAGTCCAGATAAATATAGAATCATAGAATCGTTAAGGTTGGAAAAGACCCTTAAGATCACTGAGTCCAACTGTTAACCTAGCACTGCCAAGTCCACCACTAGATCAAGGCAACTCCTTGAATATTTTTGTTGGCATCTATCATAGAATCATAGAATCATCCAATAGTTTGGGTTGGAAGGGACCTTTAAAGATCATCCAGTCCTACCCCCCTGCAATGAGCAGGGACATCTTCAACTAGATCAGGTTGCTCAGAGTCCCCTCCAACCTGACCTTGAATGTTTCCAGGGATGGAGCATCTACTACCTCTCTGGACAACCCATTCCAGTGTTTTACCACCTTCATCATAAAAAATGTCTTCCTTATATCTAGTCTGAACCTACCCTCTTTTAGTTTAAAAGCATTACCCCTTGTCCTATCGCAACAGACCCTACCAAAAAGTTTGTCCCTATCTTTCTTATAAGCCCCATTTAAGTATTGAAAGGCCACAATAAGGTCTCCCCACAGCCTTCTCTTCTCCAGGCTGAACAATCCCAATTCTTCCAGCCTTTTTTCATGAGAGGTGTTCGATGCCTCTGAACATTTTTGTGGCCCTCTTCTGGACCCACTCCAACAGGTCCATGTCTTTCCTGTGCTGAGGGCTCCAGAGCTGGATGCAGTACTCTAGGTGGGGTCTCACCAGAGCAGAGTAGAGGGGCAGAATCACCTTCCTTGACCTGCTGGCCATCCTTCTTTTGATGCAGCCCAGGATACAGTTGGCCTTCTGGGCTGCGAGCACAAATTGTCGGCTCATGTCGAGCCTTTGATCCACCAGTACCCCCAAATCCTTCTCCTCAGGGCTGCTCTCAATTCCTTTGTCCCCCAGTCTACATTGATACCAGGGGTTGCCCCAACTCAGGTGCAGAACCTTGTACTTGGCCTTGCTGAACCTCATGAGGTTCACATGGGCCCACTTCTTGAGCTTGTCCAGGTCCCTCTGGATGGTATCCCATCCCTCAGGCATGTTAACCACACCACTCATTTTGGTGTCATCTGAAAACTTGCTGAGGGTGCAACTGTCTCACTCTAGCAGAGGAATATGGGACAAGAGTCCTGTTTATGTTCTTTTTATCTATGGGTTCATCTGGAGAAGATAGGCAGACAAAGTAAGAAACAGAAAAGAAACAGAAAGCATCTAACAGAAGACCAAAGAAAAGAACAAGGAGAAAGGAAATAGACCTGTTAAAATATCTGCGTAAGTATAAGAAAGGTCAAGGCAAACAGAAAAATCCATTGTCAGATGGATTAAACTAAGATCAAAGCAATTAAACCAAGAAGATTAAAGGAGACCTGAAAGCAACGAAAGGGCTTGAAAAGATAAGAGCAGAAGGCACAAAACTGGGGGGAAGCAAAGGCAGGAGCTGCCTGCAAGAACCAGCAATTTTTAAACTGATGCTAGCAAGGGTCTAAGGAGCCAGTGTACCCACATTGTCCAGCTTCTGGGAGCATAAGCATACAAACTTTAACAGTGTGTGGCTTGTAGGAGCATAACCATATAGGTTTCAACAGTTTGATTTGGCAAGTTGTTTGCGTTACCCAGTTGGAAAGGCTGTTTACTACTAGCTAAGGGAGAATGTCTTCTGTCTCTAGGGGTCTCAATGGTATCCAGACCTGCCCTCTCCTCTCAAAGACTGAGATGTATTTGATGTTTGGCATTCTGCAATTCAGAACAGATTCCATAAGCATTTATAGAAGTTTTGCTCAGAAAATTCCCTAGCGACAAAGACACATGGCATCTCAACAACTTCCTGCAGATAATGAAAGTTGTTGGTTCCCATAGCAATATTATCCCTAAGGAGGACGGACTCAAATCCTGACTGGTCTTAACACATTAAAAGTTCCCACAGGACACCTGTCCTCTGTTACTATGAAACTTGCTGCCAAAGGCTAAAGACAACATTTTTCCTCTTTCTTCCCAACAAAGCTAGTGATAGAAGAGAGGCCAGTGCCCATATGGGCCTCTAGTTTTCTCAGCCTGAATAATCTGAGCGTTATCTTTAACATCATTAAATGCAGGTGTGAACCCACTTTCAACCTCAAATTTAGGCTGATTCTCTCATACTCTCAGAGAGGAGTGGGATGGAAGTTAAGCTGATAAATGCCTCAGTGTAAATCTAAATTGTTATGGTTTACAGGATATGGACAAGGCTGAGTCTGCTCCACCTCTGCCAGCAGATATCCTCCCTTGACTAAATAAAATGAGAAAATATCACTAAGCTATAGCAAAAAAGTAGATAGAATATGTGGGTGTGCTGATTTGTGCATCTTTTAGTTTATTCTGTCAAGAATATTCCTTATCTTATAGGCTATGGCTACACTAGTTAATAAAAAAAGGGTAAAGGCACAGGAACAGGCATTGCCATACAACTTTTAAATTGTTAGCATGGTCCCTGGTGTAGTTTTGACTCATGTCAATGAGTACTTTCACAGGCAGTACCCAAATACAGTTTGGAGGCTAGTATGGGCTAGAAACTACTCCTGGCTGGGTTGTTTAAAGCCTTTCTGGTTTGGGCAATAGAAGAGTTTAACTGTGGGGATGTGAACTGTGCTGAGCCACAGATGAGTCCCTGGCTTGTATTATTTACTGTTCTATAGACGTAACCATAGCAGTCATAGTGGTTACAGGGTTATGCAAACTCCTCATATTAAAGAAAGGCTCTAGCTAAAATGTTTTATTTGTGGCTAGATAATCTATTTGCAATTATTCATCCATGGAAAGGGTCTTGTAAGGAACATTTATTTTTTCAGCTGAACCTGGGATGAACACAAAATCACATAAAATAAAGACAAAAAGGTTTCCTTTCAGCTGCCGTTAAAAAATCTGGATGACCTGGCCCTGCCCTCTGCAGTGTGCTGCAGATATTCTGTTCCAGGACTTTGTGAGGACTAACAAGATATTTAAGATAATATCTCCTACTTCTGTTTACTATGGCTGCTTTTCTTTCCCTGATTGCTGGAAATGACTGCTTTTGCTAAAAAATAATCCCTCTCTCACTAACAATCATACTGCAGAGAATCTTTTAAGTGGTAAGAGGCAAATCTCAGTAGTGAGTCAGCCAATCAGTCAATCAAGAAAATAGTGAAGATTGGCTATGCAGCAATCTCATACATACATATTCCTCCTTGCATTGCCCATCAGTGTCAAATTCAAAATGCAGGTGCATAAATGCTCTTTGATGGCTGCACAGACAGTCATCATTACATACTTCAACCAGTTGATAGGTATGCTCAGTAGCGTGAATCACTATTCAGATTTCCTTCTCACCAGGGGAAGTATTTTGTTTTCAGACTTTTTTTCCTTCAAGACCAATATTTTTGAAAGAAAATAAGAAAGATAGATGAACGGCATGGATTCTGGCCTACTAGAATGACAAATTAGTTTAAATATCCTCTTTCTCATTTCCTCTTCCTTCTTAGTCATCTGTTGTTCATGTCTTCTCCATGGGCAGGGGCTTTAATTATAACCCACTTCCACTCACAGACAGTTGACATTCAGTGTGACCATGAAAATGTTCACTGTCTCCAATTCTAAGCTCCCTGTGTAGGTAGTTACATCAGGAGTCTTGATTTCCTAGACTTCATGAAGAGATGGGTTTTTCCAAAAGACAATTCCAGGCCTATGTATCTGGCTGCTGTTCTGAATAGCTGTGTGGAAGTGTCTGTTTCATTGCATTGTTTACGTCATAGTCTGAAGAGACTGATTTCATAATTTAGCCATTTAATTTAAGAGTCTGAAATTAAGTATAGGAGTGCCTCCTTTTTAGTGTTCCAAAACTGTTAAAGCCAATGTAAGCTGCTCTTGTGACACCACCTGGGTCACTGAACATCGTCAGTTCTACTCTTTTTCTGGTCTTCCCTGACATTGGAGCATAGCCGAAACCGGCAAACCATTTCAGGGTGTTAGCATAATGAAAAATTAGCTTTGTGAAAAAACATCTATTGTTTTAGCTCCATCGGCTGTCTCACTTCAACTGTGGAGCAGTTGTCAATTCAGAGAGAAAGAATGAAATGTGAAGGAGTGTGGGGCTCCAGTCTAAATCAGAAGTGATTTAAATATTGGTTTATAAATTGTTTTGAAACAGCACCATGAAGTCATAATCCAGAAGATGTAATATAGTCAAGATCAAAAATGCAGCATAAATCTATAATGCACCTGGTTTCCTGAATAGATTCACAATGCTGACTCAGGCAGTTATGCTTCCTGGCTAAAGATGCCAGTCCCCTACATAAGAGGTGACAACGGGGCCCCACCAGGGAGTGGGAGAACTGAGTGAAGTCCAGGCCCTTAGCAGCTGCAGGATATTTCAGCATAACATGTCCCTATAGTATCTTGGAAAGAAGTATCCACCATCCCTGTTTTTGGAGTTGGGCCATTGTGTGCCCTGCGGCAGAAAATTCTTGAGCCTAGACAAAAAGAAAGAGTCCAGCAAGGAGCTATGTTTCTGAACATATCTCCATGCACATGAAGAAACAGACTCAACTTTCTCTGTGTTAGCTCTGAGGCTGGCTACATGAAGCTATGCTGACCCGTAAGCCACATAGAGGATTTGCTGTGGCACTATGCCTGACCTGGTAAGCCCATGGCTTGTTAGCTTTGGCACAGTACCAAACCAGTGTGGCTAAGCAGTTTCTCGTTCTGACTAGCTCAGAGTCTGAGCAGAACAATAGTAGGTCTGTCTGAACATGTCTGTACGTTAGGTGTCATGGCATTTGATTAAGTGGTGAAAGTTGTTCAATGCTGCTCTTTGGACTGTATTTCAGCATGAACATCAGATAGTTACAGACAGACAGTTAAGGAAGGTAGGACCAAAACCCAGGGACTCCTCTTTCTAGTTGAAAACTTGACTTTCCCTTCTACTTCACCTCAACAGTCTTAGCCTAACTAGGTAGCCAACCTGGGAACCGGATGAAAGAAGAGAATGGGGAACTGCTTTAGTCCTGTAAATTAAGCCACTATATACCAGGAATGCAAGAGTTATTGAGATTGAAGAGCAGCCAAGGGAAGCTTCAGTGTACCAAGTGTAGGAGACAAAGAAATTGCTCTGTTCCTTTCCAATTCACTTTTGCTTGTTGTTTTTCTGTCCCCATGAGACTCTGGAACTCCCATCTCAACAGAAAAATATCTTAATTCACCCAGTGGAGCATATAGTTTCCTGGGCCATAAGATGTGCAAGTTCAAATCTACAGTAGCTACGGCATAGGGAGCTTACCACTAGGTCTTCCACTTCCTAGCTAATCATGGTGACTGCCCTTACACCAATATTATGCCTTCCATAGTGACTGTAGACCTCAATAAATCGAAACATTTGGTGTCTTTAGGTTTTACATGGTTGTCAGCCTAAATCTGGAGTGCAAAAGAGCTATAAGTAGAGATCAGTACCTATTTCTCCAGAAAAGGCACTTCTGAATCTGGTTATGTATCTAAAATTAGGTTCTTTCAGAAGCTACAGGTTAAGCAATAAGATAACCATTGACTTTAAGCACCTGACGGGTTAGACAAAGTTTGAAATCCAGTGAACTGCTGTTGGGGATTTTAAGGGCTTTGAGACACTTAAATATCCAAGACAGACAATGCAAGCTTTAGCCTCACCATTAATTAAGGAGAGAGATTTCCTTCACCATTTTCTCTTCATGTGTTTTGCATCCTACGGGGTGCACAGGTCTCTCTCCTTCAGAAGTGGGGAAGGGTGACACTTGCTTTTCAGCACTTGGAAAAGCTCTCAACCTGGTACTTGCAGGCATGCTCCGTGAATGTGAAGGTCGTTTGTTCATAGAACTTTCTTCTGACTTATGGTAGGGAAGAAGTTTTCCATTTTCTAGGTAGGTACCTACTGAATCAGGCTGGTATTACATGGCCTTTGTGCTTTGAATTGGACACAGCACAATTTTAGACACAGAGTCTCAAGAGGGTGTTTAGGGAACAGAGGAACAGAACTGCCAAGCTTCTGTATCAAAAGCAGCCACAGGTGAGAGACAGAGATGGGATGCCAATCCAACTGCAGCACTCCTGGTCATGTACAGAAATACAACTGTAGGCATTTGAAAGAATTCTTGCCAGGAAACAAGCAGCTAGGACTTTAAAGCAGGTTAGAAGTGGGGTGGGGGGGAGTTTTTGGATAGCTCCTCTGATCTGAGGTTCTTATATTCCATTTAAGGTGTTTATAAAGTATTTTCATAGTCACCTTCAGTCCTTCTGAAAAATTTATTTCAACTTTTGGCTCCTTTGCTGAAAGTAAAAATGACTTTGTTGTCAATTTGGCATGGCCCAATATTTTGCTTTTCCATGAGGTACATACTTTGTGCTGGTAATGTTTTGGCTCATTTTCTGTTGTGTCTTCTATACAATCCCATTATTAAATATATTCTCTTTATTTTAGAACTTGCATGAGTGTAAACTCATTATATATTGGTTCAATTTAAATCTCTCATGCTTTGATCCTTTTATTCTATACTGTTTGCTGGTCCAAATGGTTTAGTATTACTTGGAGACATGGAAATGAAGGCAATGGAGTTTTATCTTCCTCTAAATCATTTAGGTGTACACTGAATGCATCAGGCTCAATTCTCTCCCTCCTGTTAATATATTCCACTAATTGTTGAAAGACACTTTTTTTAAAAAAGAAAGTACTTAATATTAGCATTACATTGTGGCCAATTTTTTCACTATATCTTACTACTATTGCAGTCCATATTTCAGTTTGCCTTTCTAAATTTTAGTTAATTCAGTTTTAACAACAACTTTCATCCAATTAGTTAATATGTTAGAGTATTAGTATTTCTATGTTTTTGAAGGAGTTTTCTCTTATTTTAGCCAGTGTCTTAGCTGGGATACAGACTAGGAAATATTAACTACATGGCATGTTAAATACAGATCTTTTTTTGCAGGTTATGAAAATTATGTGCCATTGCTTTTGCAAAAAAAAAAAAAAAAAAGGCTCTGATTGTATGGTTAAAGACTGTAAAGACTGTACATGGACATGGGAGAATTCTATATTCATCTTTACTTTAGCACATCTAGACTTTGCAGTGATTCACTGTAGGCCTTTAGATTATCTATGATCACTTTGAATTGGGATAGAAGCCATCATCTGAAGGTCTGATTTGAAGGAAAGGGTGACAAGGATATTTCAGTTGAGCATTTACGTTGCCAAGCTTTTAGTACTCCGTTGTTTGGAAAAAATTTACCTTTTTAAAGTGTGTTTATCAGTTGAACCACAGACAGACTTTCTATTTCCTAGACAGAAATGTAGTTAGTGTTCACTCCAACCATAGGCGGAGATATATTAACTGAATATTTCCTCTGAAATGAGCAGTTGTATGAATAGTATGAAGAGTAACTTGGAGTTACATGCTGCCAAATGTTATGGCCTCTGGCCCTGTTCCAGCGCACGAGGAGTCCCATTACCTCCCAGCCCTGTTCTTTAGCTATTCCCATTAAAGTCAAGCAGTGTTCAAAATGAATAAACCAGCCTACAGAGTATCTATCCCATTTCTTATAATCCACAGTATTTAATTAAATAAAATTCTATTCCTCTTTCATCCAAAACTATTACAAATGTTGTAGGATACATCTAATCAGAACACAGTTGCAAAACATAATTATTTTTCAGTCATCAGCTGAACTTTTCAAAGAAAGTTTAAAAGAGATCGCATGCTGTGATAAGTTAAATGTTGCCCAGCAACATCATTTGTCTAGTATCAGAACTTAAACAGGAAAAAAAAAATAGGTGGCCTTAAAAGAAAGAAAAAAAAAGGTTTTTCATTTGCTTTGGGATTTTATGAGATTTGTTTTAAAGGGCTATGGACTTAGCAAAGATGAAACAATTGGAGAGAAACTTTCTTTATTTCAGTTATTCTGAACTTACTTAGGCACTTTTTCACGTCTGAAGAACTAATAAAATAAAGATATTAGAAAGATCAATGGTATGATATTTGAGTGGCTGAGAGAGAAATTTTAACCACATCCTGTAATCGTCTGCCTGATTGTTAATTTTCATTCAGATCTATACTGATGCATTAATATTTTGTAAAAATAATGTCCTTCCATTAAATCTAAGTCTACTTTGACAATATGCCTTGAAGAGATTACCTAACAACAACAACAGCAAAAAAAAAGAAAGCCCAGTTATCATAGTCTGCATACTTCTATATCCTGAAATGAAATTCTCTGGTTGACTTTTTCTACTTATATGGAAGGGGACTAGGGGAGAGTTTTCTGGATACCAACATACATCCATATACAACTACATACGCATCTAAAATCAAGAAATATTCACTCAGACGCACAGAGTTCCAAAGGAAAAAAAAACAAAACCAAAAACAAAAACAGGGCAAATATAAACTATAAATTAACTACCTGCACTTTTGTCCTAGCAACCTGTTATATTTATTTGGTTAGAGCTGCTTTATAATTTATTGAAGCAACAGAAGACGCACTCAGTTTTCACTAGGTTTGTGGACTTTGAATTATCTCACAGATTCTTGTGATAACATGTTACTGCTTATTCCAGGTTCTTATATTTATATTCTGAAAACAATCACTTTTTAAGAAAGCTGTTCTTTCTGTATACCAGTAGGAAGAACAGTGATAAAATGTCAGGAGGCCTTTTCTTTAAGGAACAGGAATGCATTTGTGGAAAAGGTTATGAGTCTTTTTTTAGAAGTTTGGGATTGCTTACCAAAAAGCCTGTATAAATCAAATTTATGTAGCGTGTCTTTATGCATGCCAAGGCCCCTGAGCCTACTGAAGCTGAAATCCTTCACAAGTTTTCTGGAACTTGCTATTTTGCTCAGACAGTAAATGTTGTTTTGCTTGGTGCTTAATCTAGTTAAATAATGAGGGATTTCACGCACTTAGCTACCACATCCAAAAACAACTTTCTCATACAGTTGGAACACAAACATTGGCTTTCTTAGCTGTCCTGAACTTGGTATGTGTTATATGGAATGCAATCACACTTTGTCTGTGAGGGCTGGCTTGAGAAATTTATCTTTTCCCATGTTAATCTTGCCAGTGATCTGATTATATTATATAAGCAGGATATTAAACTGAAAGACAGACCCTACCACAAACCCTAGATTCTAACTTGCTTGGAGCAGAATCAATGCATACTCTCCCTCTGGAAAGCTCTTTTGTTAACACCTGCTGAATTTATAAAAAAAAAATAAAAATATCAGTAGTAGTACTCACAAACACATGTAATAGTAGTATTGTTGTAGCTCTGATATTGTCAAAGAATAAAATGGAGGCAGTTTGTTGAGAGATTTTATATCTTTTACTAAAACATCTGATATAGCTGAAAAGGAGACAAGCTATAAGGCTTACAAGCCTTTCTGCAAATGACAATAACACAGAAATAAGAAATTGGTCAGTATCAATGTCCTAAATTAAGTGTACATTAAGAAAAAAAAAAATCTTTGTTACCCTTGTGAAAATGTCAGGCATCAGAGATAAGTAAAGCTTAATTCTATTTTAGAATTTATTAATAACGTGATCTATCAGTTGCATTCATAAATTTACGAGGATGATTGTGCAAGATGACACACAGACAGTATCGCCTATCAGCCTCCTCTTCCACCTCATTTCCCCACATGACCCTCCTACAGTTTCCCAGTTTCCTCAGTTCCAGGTCCGTGACCTTGCTAGGCGCACATGGTGATGGAGGGCTGCCCTTGCAGTTGTGGCTGAGCAGTGACAGCCTGTATCTTTTCTCTCCTTTCTCCAAAGTGCTCCCAGTTTGGGGTTGGGTTGTTCATTAGTCTTTTTGTTTAAATGCTTGAAGGCCACAACCCATTTTGGATCTGCTGTTAGCAGTGAAAGCTTCGATAGGTAGATATGTTTTCTGATAACAGCACGAAATTCAGCATAATCTGTGGTGACTTTTCACCTCTTTATCAACTGTGGCCAGAAACAAGCAATTTTCGGAGAAACGTGTGGTCTGGCAGTGCATGAATAATGCTGGCATAATTTGATTGTTTCAGATTGAAATAACAAAGGAGACAATTGTAAAATGTCAGGTATTAGAAGCATCTGTTTTTTCACATGTAGGTTAAATCAAATAGCAGAATAATTAGGACTAGGCATTCAGAGGCAGTCTGCAGCTGAGATGGCTGGTATCAGTGCTCTCCTTTCAGGAAACAGCTGATAAAGAAAATAAACTCCTAAATAAGTTAGCATTTTCAGCTTATGCAACTGTAAGTTTTATACAGAACTGAAGTATTGTCGTCATTGTTTTGTACACCACAGTCCTGGAAGGTGCTTACCATTTTCACTAGGGTTAGTGGAAAGGAAACATCGCATGTTTCAGTAGAAAGCTTCAGTTCCTTCAGACGGGGCAGGGGCAGTGCTGATATCAAAAATAGCTATTTCCATTGGTCATTTGCCACTGCCTTCATCATCATTCATGAAAGAGTCTCCTGTGTCGCACCTATATACACATTTTTCCTCTTCTCTCTTCCTAGTGTCAGGACCCTGAGGGCACTGGTATCCCCTAACAGCCTAGACCAGACTCTTCTGGGACCCCTACCCACACCCTCGGCCCCAGAGCTCTGTCTAAGGCCATTGCCCTCAGTCCCTGTCTGAGTTTAGCTGTAGGATTATCTGTTTGCAGCCCTGTCCCCCAGATGCACATCAGACCCATCTTCTGGATGAGCCCCTCATGCATCTTGTATCTTGTCTCCAGCCCTGTCTCCTTGTAACCCTGATGGGACCACTGGCTAGCCCCTGGCCCTGGTTCAGCCCAGCCCCTTGCCCTGTTGATGGACTGACCCTGTTACCAGCCCCCGGCTCTGCCCCCCTGCTCAGCCCGTGGGGTACACTGCCGTGTTAGTTGTCCACCCTCAGCTCCTGGCTCCCTGTCCCTCAGGGAACAGCTGGTCTTCACTTAGTCCTGACACGAAGTGCATTCTCTTTAATGATCAATTTGGAGTTATAATGAATAGAAGGCTGTCCTGTGAGGAATTAAGAGAGGTGTGACCCAAAGCTTGGAGTCATGCCATTGAAAACTTGATAGCTTTCGAGAGAGTTCAGTTACAGGAAATAAGAAGATAGAGTCCATCTCAAGCAGAAAGGTCAGGAATTGATTTACAGGAGCAAAGATGCTGTGCATTCCTAGGCTAGATGCATTGCTGTTTTACTTAAGATTTGAAAAGGTGATAAGTAACCCATGCGTTCAAGTGAACAAACTTAAAAATAAATGAAAGAGCTGCATATCTCTGAAATTAAACTACTATATTTCAATTTCTAAGAGTTTATTTGGAAATGAGGTCCAAAGTGTCTATGATCTTCTGAATTCAAAGATAGGTGAAACTTGGAAACAGGTCTTTGTAGTGTTATTGATAAAATACTTAGGGATGTGTTGTGATATATGTATAATATAAATGTCAGATTGAAGATCTAAACATAGAATATAAAATATTCCTAGACACTTTTACTAGTTTCTGAAACCTCTCTACTCACTACAAGTAAAACTAAAGTAATATGAAACTACAGCGTGACAGTAATATCTTTCTTAACAGTTGCAGTAATAACAGTGGCAATCATACACTTAGGACTTGATGGTCCAAACAGTGTTGGATAACTTCTGTACATAGTGCTGTATGTAGTGTATACCTTTTGAACACAGTACATATGTGCAGTTAGGGAAAAGCACATAGTTGTAGAGTAAAGGCAATAAAGCATATTAGGGGAGAAAATATAATTCTGTTGATGATAAAAGCTCATTACTAGCCACAGATGGTAAGATGTTAAGAATAATGAAGAAAAGGCATAAATGTTCAAGAAATGTTAATGTTCTGTAATTAGGAAGACACAGAATGCTATATATGTATCAGATGAGGACAATGAAATGCTTTTTCAGGCCATCATTAGCCCCAGAGAATAGTAAAAATCTTCTACTATAGATGTACATATTTAATCTGATTGTCTGAATAACAAGAACTAAAAAGTCTTGGACGAGCTGGCTGAATCTGGCCTGCTGATGGTTTGAATTTTCACAAACCAGGGGATACCAAGGGAATTTTACAAAACTAGGAGAACTTGTGATGTGACAGTAATCTAAAGGGCAGAGAAGGCAACTGTGGCAGGTATAGTCCAGTTGGATTATCAGTATAAACATTGGGGGGGGGGGGGGAACTGATATAACAGAGAAGTGATTTAATTAAGCATCAAAATTATTGTAAGTTCTAACCAGCTGGTTTAGGAAAAATAGAACATGTAAAAAAAGTTGTTGTTTTCATTCTTTTCTGAGAATGCATGTTTGATTCCTAAACATAATTGTTTAGATATATTATAGCTGGGTTTTGTGTGGGCCTTTGATTTACTGTTGCTTCTCATTCTGTAAAGTACGAAATAAGTAGATGGAGGACTATCTTCAATAGTTTTCAGTAGAAAGTTATTGAATAATGAGATTGTGAGTACACTCTCAAAAATTTATTTAATGTTCCTCATATAGGTCAGAAGTATATCTGCTGGAAAATAGTGCAGCATATGCATCTGTGGATAAAAGGTAATACTATGGTCACATATGACAAAATCCATGATCAGTCCCTGGGGGAGAATGTACCCAACATGTAGAGAAAACTGAGAAAGTGAATTACTCTTGGTTGATCTGTACTTTGGAATATAGATTGTATTTCAGAAAATTTTTATATGCTGTTACATGTTATTGATAAGTACATTCTGGAATCAGGACCTAAGAACTTTGTCTCAGGCCACATGGCAAATCTATAGAAAAACCTTTGAAATTTTCTAAAAATTGCTTTTTCTTCTTTTTAAAAAACATTTGCTTTTAAATTTTAACAAGGGAATTCAAATTGCAAGAATCTTTTCCCCTAACACTTTTGATATATTGTTAATTTAGCTTGTTTAATCTTCTCTTCATTTTTTAGAAGGCTCTCTAAGCTGCTGTATATGTATTTATTCAACATCTGTTTCCAACTAGTATAGTAGACTAAATATAAAATTACGATGCCAGCATTTTATTTATTTTTTATTCTAGAAGGGTGGCTATTTTGTGACCACACTGTTGCTCCTTCCTACTCTCACTGATATCGAGTCCCTCTCACTCTCTTCTTTTCCTTCCCACTCATTCTTCCCTCAACCTGTATTCTCCTAACCTCACTTCCAGCTGAGTGATGCACATCTTTTCCTTGTGCTACACCTGTCCACTGTCTGACCCGCCTGGATCAATTCGTCTCAGTAACTCAGCAAAAAACAAAACCAAACAAAGTACGTTTCTGTCAAATGAGTCAAATTAATTGACTCATTATGCAGCCAGATGAAGACCAAGGCAAGAACATGTAACCAAAGTCATGAAAGAGAGAGCAAGAAGGGGAGTGGAGGGAGTAGGATTCCCCACCTTGGCAACAATGAGGCATTAGGTCAGTTCATCCATAGCATCTGACTGCACCATTAGGAAATGTACCCATTTGCTGTTCTTGTATGTGTGTCCTCGGAATCTTCATCTAAACCAATCTCCATAAACGTTTCTTTTTCTTTTGCTATCATTGTTCCCATTTATTCATCTACTTAAAGGAGAATGTGCTTGCAGCAGTGCACTGTCAGATAAGCATCTGTATGAACAAGCGAAAGAGGAGGTAAAGAAGTCCAAGCCTACTGATCAGACTATGGTTTTAAATTATGAGGCCAAAGTTTTCAAAAGTGACTAGTTGATTACACATGCATTTTTCCTTGGAACCTAATATCACATTTTTTCTAGTATCATAAGGTATAGAGCAACTAAACTCACAAAATTGTTAATCTGTTCATGTTTCCCCCAAAGCATCTCCAGCTTCCTAGTCACTTTTGAAAATCTCAGCCATGATGCACTCCACTAAATAGACATTTGATGCCAGTTTCTACATACAAGCTTACTCATTGGCTTCAGTCTCTGCTAGAAAGACCACCTGTGGGAGAGTGCACAACTGTGCATTATTCACTGTGACTATTCACAGACACTCATTGCCTTTAAGACAGATTCACATGCTCTAGGGTTTGCCCCGATTTTAGAAATAGTACTTAGATATTAAAAGAATAGCTTGAACATATAAATAACTTCCCATGTACAATTTTTCCATGGATGTAACTGTTGTGGAAGCTACAGAATTTTATGTTATTGTGTACTGTGACACATTATGCTAAATAAAATGACTAAAATTCCAACATTACTTGAAGAAAGATTTTTTTTTTTGCAATTAGTAGGTCTTTAAAAGATGATCACTGAAAATTAAAATTCTGTTTTGACTTTCATCCTGGATCATCTCTAGGAATGGATTTAAAAGAATGTTTAAAATGAAAATGTCATCACTGAGCTTCTTTTCACTCTATCTAAATTCTGATAAAAAGATTGCTACATGCTGAGATATGAATTGCATTTTATACCTTTGAAAAGTTTTACAACAGCAGAAGAAGAGATAAATGAATAATCCACACTCTAGTAGTGATCTACTCTACTTGCTTCAAACAAGCATTTAGGTTCACATAATTGACATTTAGTCTATGCTAAATTAATTTCTGGGAATGGGCTTTTTCTGAAATCTTACTGATTGCAAGCTGGCCAGGGAATTGAAACCTAAACAAAAACATTCCATTGGATGGAATGTTATTGTTTTGTATAGGAAGGATGTGAGAAATAACTGTATAACTTTACAGCTATGAAGGCTAAATAATTTTATCTGATAGCAAACATAGGAGATTCCAGCATTATCTTCCTCCTTTGACATCTCTCATAAGAAATTAAATTTTTGATAAGGTACATGGGGACTAGTGAAGTGACATGAGGAGTATCTAGGTGCACCTGTCACTAGTAGTTAGAATAATATACACCCTTACATCATTTGAGGCAGTCTTAACCATGTGACCACAGCTTTCCATTTTTGTAAGGAACTGTTCTCTTTCTGTAATATGCTTTAGATGTGTTTTGTTTCTACATTGTAAGATTATTCTTAGACCTAGAAAGATAAAATACTGTTTTCTTCTCTTTTCAGTTATTTAGGATTTATCATAAAATGAATGCTTTTTTGAGAATGAAATTAGGAGAATAGGAGTTTGGGCAAGGTGTTTGTTATGCCATATAAATATGGGATAAGAAGCTGGGACCATGTAACCCAGAATTTACAAGCAAAAGACCACAGATAAACAAACACAGTAAAGAGAAAAAAAGTCTCATCCACGAGTTTCCTAACATTGTCCCTAAGGCCAGAATTATTTGTGTTCCACTCTAATAAACTGAAAACTTAACCAATGTGTTAATGTGACAGAAGGCACACTTGTATTATCTGCCTGCAAGTGAAGGAGTTTGCAAGCACAGAAGAGATGTGTAGCATGGGATTTCTGTAAGACATGTTCCACATTGCAAGAGTAGGAATGAGGAAAAATGATCTTGAGAGTGAGCCAGCACTATAATGAATGTGTATCTTGCACTTTATCAAGCCAGCTGTTAAAATAAAAAAAATTATAATAAAAGATAATTTAAGGAATATTTGTCAGTTATCAATTTCATCATTCATTAATATTAATTTTTATTACAGAAACATATAAGAATCTCTGACATAGATTAGGTCTCCACTGTGTATTCACTGTGAGATACAATCTCAGACCCACAGAATTTTCTCTATAAAAACACACAGGGTAGAGAATGAAACAGACGTAATTTAGTTTGCTTGCAAGTAAGTCAGCAGCAAAGAAGAGGGCAGGACTGGAATTTAAGATTAAATCCAGTGGAATATGATGCTTCTTGTGCTGTTTTGAAAGTATAACTCTTCTTTAATCCCCATTCTGTTCCTGTTCTTTATTGACTCAGGTTATCTCAGGTGGTGACTATTTCTTTCCTGGGTGTAGAGCATGACTGTACCGGTCCAGTTTTGTGGCTCTGCTATACATGGTTGTCATGAGTAGCTATCAGGATTGATTATGTGCTAAATATAAATAATTAACTCTTGCACAAGACATGGCCATTCTTATTTGTAGAATATTGTTGGGCAATCATGCAAACATCAATGTGTGAGAAAGGAAATGGCGATCATGGACAAGGAGAGAAACAAATCTCTTTGAAGGATGCCATATCCATGGTCTTCAGACCAATTCAGGAAACAGAAGCCATTCTCTTCCATGGTTTTGTCAAAATGCGTTCTAAGCTGAGAAAGTCAAAACTAACAAAATATTCCAACTTTTTTTGAAATAGTTCTAGCCCCAGTGCTGGGTCAGCCTTGTCTTAAGCAGCAAATATTGAGTAGAAGCATTTTGTCTAGACCTGCTGACTCTGCATGTGATGAGAGGTCTAGCAGCTGCCAGGGAGTTAGGCAGAAGCTTCAATTTCATAAAACCTATGCATTCAGTGGAAGGCTCTTCTCCTCAGTCTCAACCTGTGCAGCCTGGAGGCAGAGCCTTTATTATTTAAATTTGATTTATGCTAGCAGCTACAAGCCTGATGGAGATGTAGAGCTTGTTAAGTACTGTATGTTTGTTTGTGTGGTTTTTTTTCTCGTACACAATAACCAAGAGACAAAAGCAAGCCTCAACTTAACTGGATTAATACCTCAAAATAACTGTGGTTCTCTACAGAAATTATTTATATGTACTAAAAAAAATATTGGTTCACCTGATTAAAAGCTCTGTTGTTCAAGCATTTTGTTGTATAATAGAATAAATTACTGCAAACACGTAAAGAGATTAAAGATCCCTATGCAGGAGCATGGAGTGTGCAGGACTGACTGTCAGTGTAGTAAGTTTTATGTGAGTGAAAGCAGTGCTATGTATTGAAACAGCACAAGGAACATCAGACTGCAGTAAAAAGCTCTGACCATTTATTCCATAGCACTTGGGTCACAAGTTGTGATTTAGAAAGATTTTTTTTAATTAACTGTTTCTTTAACAAAGAGAATATAGAGCAGAACATTATTTCAAGATATACTTTTGAAAATAATGCAAAGACCTGGGCATACAAGGTATGTGCTGTATACTCAATGTAGCTATGCAGTGGATAAGTATATCTTTCTAAGAGACAATCTGTACAGTGTAAAACAGGTTTAGCCTTTGAGTGTGAGGTAATCCCCTCTGCATACCAGAAACCATTCCTGAGTCAAGAAAGAATGACCATGTGGGATTTGACCAGTTAAAACCAGAAATCTTATTGACTTTGTTTTTGGTAGAACTTTTCGACTTCTTTAATTGTGAAAGTTTGAAAATTAAAAGGGGTTGAAACCTTCGAACTCCACACATTTCTATTACACAAACTCCAAAGTTCTAAAGCCCAAAATACTTTGGACTTGGTTTTGTTTTCTCTTACATTGGTATAAATTGCAAGAAAATTCAGTGAAGGCCATTACTTCATTCTGATGTTAATAGTCAGTCTGGCTTTGTGTTTCTGGTCTCTCAGAATATTTAACTGATATTTAACCCTAATATACTTTTGTCTTCATTGAATACGATTATGAGATTCCCACAGCAATATCACAACAATATATTGATATAGAGTGTTATGGGATATTTAAATGATTTCATTAAGTCACTTTGGACAGCTTCTTTTCCCCTTATAAATCATCCAAGGATCTCTGTTAAAAAGCAAGATGTCTAAACAAAAGTTTCTACGGGAGCAGTAAATAAATATATTTTTTTCTTTAAGAAAAGTAGCTTAGAACATAGGAAAAAAAGTTGAAGGAAAAAGCTATTATTCATGTTATTTAAAACGGAATTGTTTATTTGGAAGACTCTTGGTCTGCACTATGGTCTAGTGCAGTCCAAAAAATGACTGATTTAGTGTTTAAAAATATAATTACCAACCTTAAACATATAGTTGTTCTCCTATCTGATGCCCCAAAGAGTCTAGATAATAGTAACACTTGTGTTAGACTTTTTCTATAATCTGTCTAAGTACAGGTACTGATGTAATCTCCAGATTATGTGGCTGGAAGAGCTTTTGCTCAGTATGATAGCTAGTATTCTTTTGAAGCTGCTTAAAGTTTTCTTTTTTTTTTTTTTAATTCCTTTTTTCCCCTCTTCTTACAAATGTTGGAGGATATCCAGACAAAATGAATTGGACAATTCTTTGTATCCAGTTCCCATGGCAGCTGTTCTTCAGAAGATCTTTTGTTCCAAAGCCTCTAACTCTGCTGTAGACTAATGTAAATTATGTCATTTTTTCAGTATACTCTATGTTTGGAAGTAAATGAAGGGCCACATTATTGCTACGCAACTTAGCACTGATTTCCAAGTAATTCATTTAAGATGGGAGTGGTTTTTCGTATGCTAACCCCTGTATCTTATGAGCAATTTTAATATTTCAGTTCACTTAATATAGAGCCTCCATGAGAAAAAGAAGTGAAATATTGAGGCTACAACCATTTATGCCTGAGAATCAACAGAAATTAATTTTTAACATGGAAGAAGGCCTGAAACATTTGACCGTTCATAAATAAGTTACAAATCCTGTTGGATCTACATTTTCTTCAGATAAGGTAAAAAACAAAAGTGGCTTAAATCTGGATTTAGTCTTAACTATGATTAAAAGGTAACCTTTAAATCCTTTGTTGATTTTCCCTCAGAAAAGTACACAGTGCATGCTCCCACATAGACCAAACAGATAAATAAGTTTTCAAAGAAGGAACCACAAGCAACAGTCTCTAAAAGGGCTGCACAGTGAATTACGTGACAGGATTTACTTTGGTTAATTTGTTGAAGTTTTCATTTTTTTTTCCTATTGGCTATATCTCCTGTGGTTTCTAGTTCCTCTGTTTCTCAGACCTGGTGTGTAATCATTTGCCAGCTACACAGACTATTATTCAAATATATGACTAGTTCAAGATAAATAGTACAATTAAGATGCTCGCATTGGAAATCTTTGTTGGAAAATTACTTGACACTGGAGGTGCATCTTGCTGCAAAAGGAATAAAGATGTTTGTTAAGCGATCAGAATGCCTGTTCTAAAAGTGTCAAAATGTCAGATACAGTAAAATCTTCTTTAAAAGAGCTCACAGTTAAAGGACATTGATTTAAAAACTTTATTCTTCCCAGCACTTCAGAGAATAAAGGTTTAGCACTTTTTTTTCTCTTTCATAGATTTTCTGTTCATGGAGTTTCTATTTCTGTGCAAAATTTTCCAATGCAGCATTTCAAGAATTGAGGGAAATTTACTGGAGCAAACAGAACTATTGGGTTATGCAGATTGCTCTAATGAATGGTTAGGTTTCTAAATGTTATGTAAATCTTACCTTGTGAACCTAAATCCTGCTGTAGGTATGGCCTCAGTATCACATAATATATTTGTGGTACAGCAGAGTCAAAATCAGATCTTGAAAACTGCACATTATAATCCTTAGACTATCTATCTCCTCTTGAGAAACTTTGTTCTGATCAGTGTCAATCACTGGCTACAGTATGAGGAGAGATGTCAAAAGAGTTTGGCCTATATGCCAGGTTTAGTCTCTTATCTACAAAACAGCAATGGAAAATGTTTATAAAGAAACAGGTTTCTAGACAGCTGGTGGAGAGAGAGAAAACACATTAGAAAGTGAAAGATTTATGTTAAAACTAGAAAACACTGGGAAGCTTAAAGTAAAAATAACCCTATCTTTGCTTAAAAGGATGGAAAGAGATGATGTAGTCAAATAGGACCCTGCATTCCAGTTATGTAAAATTATAAAAGACTGGTCACTCCTGGATCTTATGAACCACATGGTTTTAACTGCTTTTCCTTTGTAGATTAAAACCAGCAGTCCTGCCCCTTGTTCAATGTCTTTCCTCAGGTTTTGCTTCATGACATATAGTGCTCTTTTTTTTTTTTTTCTTTTTAAATTTGAATAAATTGCAATTTTTACAATTGGACAAGAATGGGAAAAAAGAATGCCGGAACTTTAAAGCACGGTGGAAGGTGCTATGTATGAGTCCCCATCAGCTTTTCATGAGCAAACCTGAGGGTATGAAGTGGTTTGTGGACTCCTTGACTGAAGTGAATACCATCATTACTAATGAACACAAAAGTGAAAGGTTCTCTTTCTCAAAATGATTACTGCACACTAAAATACCATAAATGTGACACATTGTGAGCAGCAGAAACAACAAAGCTCAGTTTCCTACTGATTTATATATTGAGTGTGAGCTCCTGGGTCAGATTATCTCTATGAAATGTAAGGGTCTCACACTATAACCTTTCCCTAATACAGTTTATTTGCTATATCCAATAATCTGGTTTTAAGATTCATAGAAACAAGGTCTTCAACTCTTCAATTTAATATGATTAAGATTGGACAGAGTCTCTAAAAGCTAATAAGGGGGTTCACACATATACAGACACACACACAGAGGCTTATTAAATAATCCTCTTTTCCTTAGGAAACTACGTTACAGATGAACACCTCACAAATTGTTTTGCTAGAAATTGAGGAATGTCTTAAATGAAAAAAAAAAAAGAAAATCCCTCAAAAACCTTCTTGTTATCCCCATTTTCTTCATAAATTAATAAAAGGAACATTTTAGTGGAACTTTACCAAACTTTGTCTTAAACATTACCCTTTTAGATAAGCCTGTTAAAGAGGAGATTGAACCTGGACTGCTGGCTAAATTACAGCAGTAGGGGAAGGAATTTTAGACTTCAATCCCAGCTCCAATATTTCACACAAATTACATCAGAACTAGCTCTGCATTTTTACTTATAGAACTGGTCTTCCTTTAGTAAGGACAAGTAAGGAGGCTGAAATCCAGCTTGTAAATACATTTCTGAATTTTGTTTCAGAAGAGGAGGAAAATACTTTCCTCTTACAGGTGGTAGATGTAAAGCTTGTCCTTGTTAAATAATCAAAACCAAGATGTGTGCATGAAGGTTGCTGTCAAATCACAATTGTTAAACATAAAAATCTAATCTCACATAAAAAACTGCAATTCCAGCAAGCATTTTAAATTGTCATGGATGGAGAATGTCAGAAAAGAATATAGTTTGGAGAAAACTGGAGTGCAACTGATATTAAATAGAAATCTTAAACAAAAAATGCAGGTTTTGGGGTGCATTGTGATTGACTCATGTTTGTCAATATTGAATGGTGAGGCTGACAAGAAAAGAATATATAGCAGAAAAAGGAGTTTTTCAATACTTAGAGGTAATAGGCAGAAGAGGGAACTGTTTATTCATAAGAGAAAAATTAAATATGAGGCAAATACTGCGTATACTTTCCATGGGTAGTTGACCTCCAATGGCAGACCTCCAATTATGCCTCCTAAGAAACAGCAGCAAATCAGTTATACAACTTGCTGTTTAGTCTTTTAGAGCTGTGGGTGATTCTTCATGTCTGTCCTGAACTCATGTTATTACAAAATTTCATGTATTGCAGTTCTTTTTGTCCAGCACAGTAGGATCTCTCCAGTTTAGTTAATTAATCAATAACATTGACCATGCACAGAGGGTCTAACAAAAACCCTCTGCAGCATTTTTTGCCAGTAGCAGTGACTCCAGTCTTGCAGAACACTTTGGGAAAACTTTTTTATCTGCAGAACAGTTCTTGAGTATCTACTGGGACTTTATTTTCAGTGATGGTTCTGGATGCTGGTATTAAAGAAGTAATGAAGGAACTACAGAAGTGCAAAATATATTATAGGAATTTAGTTTAAAAGTATTAATACAAATGGAGCTTTCTCAGAGTCCAACCAATTTCCCGAACAGTTGGAATCAGTTTAACTCAAATGAAAGTCTTACCTCACTCTTGGATCTCTTTCTGTCTCTTTTTGTACATTTCTACTACATTTTTGTGGAGAGAAATACCTCAATTTTCAAATTAAGCATGCTGTACTATAGCAACTTGAAGGTGGCCTAATTTTTTCTCATTTCAAATATTGTATTATTAATGAGAAATCCAGCCTAATTATATTTCCGTATGCTTTAAAATTAAAAATGACAGACCTCTGCAGAACATAGACATATTTTCCAGGTCAGGTATTAACACTAGCATGCATGTTGTTTATTTTTTCTGGCAACTGGCCTTTTCTTTTTGAACTCCAAAGTGATGTTAATTTAATAATAAAGGATAAAGTTCAATGCTGCGAAAGCCTTCCTTTCCCATCAGGGCTTATGCACATTTCTGAACCTGCTCATTCCTCTATCTTAAAACCCAGAAATCCCTTTGGTTACAAAAGGAAATGATTTCTGGATCCTCTGATAGTGGAACATAGGGATTAACCTCTTGCATCATTTATATTTCAAAGTGTTATAATTGGCATTCAGCAAAATCTGAGTTTAGAGTGCTTTTTCTGTAGGGTGACCTATAACAAGTTTCTGGATTTCCAACCTTTTTATTTAAAAAAATGTAAATGGAAAATCAAAATATTATTTATTTCTAATTTTCTGCTACTTTTTAAAATTATTAACTCAGATGTCCATGTCTAATTTTCTAGAATGAGAAAATTTGAAAAGCAGCAAACAAATTAACCATAAATTTAAACTAATTTGAAGAGCAGTAAACAAGTCAAATCTTCAACCCAAACTTAATCTGTTTAGTTCATTAGGACTATTTAAAATGCTTTACTTTCCTGCTGAATATTTTTTAACATTTTGTTAATTCAAATGCTCCAGAAGAGCTTTAGTGAAAATGTGCCTTTGTTTCAGATCTAACTCCTTTCTCCAGTGAAGTACAAAGAAAATACTTTTACTACATACTCTGTCTTTCAGTAAAATGAGATAAAAACAGATGTGATATTTCTAATGCTAACTTTAAAAATTGCTCATCTGAATATATTTGCACTTTACCAACCACTTCAGTATAAGAAAGAAAGAAAAAAAAAAGAGGCTATCAGGCACATACCCAAATACTGTGGCAATCACTTCCAAAACATTGAGAGCTTTCAATTCAATCTGAAACACAAAAATACCAATTTGTATCACCCAGGAAAATACCCACTGTACTGTTACTTCTCTCTAGTTCAGACATTTTAAGCTACATGTTCTGATTCATGAATACGATGATTTGAGCAATGTTTGCTGTTAAAGGACTTTGTTGTCAACACCATTCTTCCAAAGAAGTGAATCATATTCATTGCTGGCATACGATGCTGGGAAGATGATCAGAAACAAAGATTTCTAAACTATTTTGCTAACAATATATCCAATAAAATGTTTTCCAAGTTTTCCTACATTATCATGACACACTGCATATTTCTCCATGATGCAGGCTCCATTCTCCCAGCGCCTAAACTTAATATTATTTTTCAGTTCTCACTTCAAAATTCAGCTGAAATAAAACATTTTTTTTTTTTTTTTTATCCTAGGAAGGTTTACAGTCCTGGTAGTTGATATAACAGCTGGACAGTTTTGCTCCTAGCCATACCTCTTACATCTAGTACAGTTCAGTCGTGTCATGGAATATTCTGGTTTGGAGACAAAGATCAGTCAAAGCATTTCCAAAGTAATATCAAACCAGGAAATCTGAATCCTCCATCAACTGATCCAATGAAATAATTCCTCCTGGAATCTTGCTGGAATTCAGTGTGTCACAGCTTTGACCAGCTTGAGGTGCATCTGCTTTTTCAATGTACAATATAACCTCATTATTACAACGTCTGGTGCTGCAGCCATTCTACCTGGAGTCATGGGCACCTCAGCTGAAAACGGATTTTAACTAATAAGAGAGTAAATCAACAGTTATTGTGCCAAAAGCATGTGTGGCAGGTAATATTCTATTTTCTACTTATTTAGTGCACAGTTTCCTCTCCTACTTATGTTCTATTGATTTATATACTCTTTAAAATTTCTTCTAACACAGTGTAGAAGTGAAGCAATGTAATTTAAAAATATTAAACTTTCAGCTTCATTAGGTTTGGATATGTTTAAGAAAAAGGAAGTAAGATATCAAAAAATTCTAAGATTCTTTCATTTCCCCAATATTTCTGGAAGGCACAATATACAGCTTCATGCAATAATCCATTATTTTTAAGTTATATAATACAGTAAAAAAAATTATCTACATTTATTTAGAGTTCTTCAGCAGGAAGATTGTTTGAAATATTTTATACATTCAGATCAACCATATCGAGAATTATGTGTTCACTGAAAAGAAATATGAGCTAAATTTGAAGAGTATTAACAACCTGGGATGGATTTGTTTGGTTTCTGTCCCAGGTATTTCCCTTATTGATTTAAGGAAGTTAAATATATTGTTTACATATGTAGCATCTCCAATAGAAATAACCAGATGCTAAGCCCTTTCATGTTCTTTCAAAACATATTATATACACTTTCTGTGTGCTTTGTGATTGGAATCTCAAAGCCATTTAAAGGAAGCAACTGATCCTGGTAGCCTCCCTGCGAGCTCAGTAAGCATTTTCCACATTTAATAGCTGGAACAACTGAAGTCACAGTATCATAAAATGCTCACAACCCAGAAAATTTAAGTGCATTTCAGAAGCCCCTGTAAGAATCATGTGAAAGATTTTGTATTTCAGTATGGATTCAAAAGTGAATTCAGGTAACCAAAATATTTTTAACTCTTTAAAGAAAGTTTGTGACACTGATTTCTAGTTTTGAAACCGGGGAAAGTGAAATTCAGAGGTTAGAATATATATAGTGTGCATGGAGGTTTTGGTTTAATTTGGATTCAGGACAAAACCTGGCTCATGGGATATAAATGCTATATGAAGAATGGATTTCATTTTTTCTTGAAAATTAACTTCTTCCCTCAAGTATGAACAGCCTTGATTCTACCCCTCTCCCCCACTGGACCCCACTCCGTAGTGTTTTCCTTGCTGTTTGCCTTGATGAAAACAAGAACTAAAAGAAAGATTTAAAACCAAGTACAATCAGTTCTCTACTTCTCTTGTAGTTATTACTTGTTCCCTGGAATACAAGAATTCATTGCCAAGAGCATTTTGAAAGTAGACTTTTTTATATTAAATTCAAATTATAAACCATATCTAAAAAAGGATAGTTACAGCTTTATAATGACACTAAAACGCCATTTACATGTCTGAGAGGTAAGACTGGAAGGCTACAGAAAGCTTATTGTGGGAGTGATAAGTGCAAAATAATTTGGGAAAGTCTTTTGTATGAAATGCAACAGAAGACAGAGACAATTGCAAGAAATGGGTTGGGCACCTTTTCTCGGATCTGAAGGAACGATTGACAGTGATGTTGCGATCACTGTAAGAGCACAGGGCTGTACTCGTCAGCTCACCACTGAGGTCTCACCCAGCTGAGTCAAACGCCATGTCCTCAAAGATTTGTGTTTCCAGAAGATTTTGTCTTGAAAGACAAAACTTTTTCCCCTGTGCTTCTTTGTGCACACGAGCCTTGGGTTTCTCCCTCTAAGGTCAGTAACTTGGACACCAAGTTGTAGTCTGGATTACTTTGACTCACCAAATGTATGGAGATATTTAGTGGAAAACACGACAGCAAGATCCCCATACCAAAGCATTCAGCTGCTTGTTCAAGCAAAACCTGTCCATCCATGGCTTTGAACATAATTTTCCTAGGAGGCTTCTCATTTCAGTCGTCTAGGAAAACAAGGTAGGGATTCACATAGTAGTAAAGGTTAACCCACAGAGAAGTTATAGCGATGCAGAAATTACAGGATATGCTGTCTTTTGCGAACAGATTTCTGTCTGTAAATCTTTAGTCCTAAATCTTAGGCAAACATTTAACAAGTCAGATCACCAGCTATTCTATAAATGGCTGCTGTTTATGCAGATTTCTGTTATTTTAGTGGAAAAGTTTATATCTGACATAATGTAATCACCTCCAATTTATACAGAAGCTCCTAACATTTAAATCTTCCCCTCAGCAAGGGAACTCTACTATGGTTCCTTGTGCCTGGTTTTAAAAATTCTTGTTTCTAAGCCTTTTCTAATTCTGTCTCCTGTTGGGCTTTCAGCTGCTCAGGGAAGCGTTTAGGGTTTTGTTGACTATCTACTTGAATTTCCAGGAATTACCTGATAACAATTACACAATAAATGATCATAACGCTGAATGCTCATGTGGGAATGGAAAGAAAAGTAAAGTAAATACTACATTTGGAAAAAACCAAGAGATCAAGTGGAAGGTCCAGAATACCTTAGTAACATCATTCAAAATCCCATGTATGATCTATATCTCAGTCTAAGCCTAATGCTGAGTATGCTCTAGATATACATGCTAGCAAATTCAGACCATGTTGATTATGTGACTTATGTCACACTCCAGTGGAGGTGGGAAAATTAAAATACCCCTGGCAGAAGGAAGTGTCTTTCTACCAGGAAATAAGTACTGTTTAAGGGAATTTACCCTTCAGGGCAGGAAGTCTCTCAGAGGACAGGTGGAGTTTATGCGCCCTGGAGTTAAGCCAGTTGCACACAAGAAACAGCACAGAGCAGTCAATCAATTTAACATGCCTACATCTGTGTTCAGAGCAGTTTGAAGCATTTTAAGCATATCACAAGCCTGCTTGTGCAGTAAAAGGAATATAACAGTGCTGGCCTCAGGTAGGTCACTTGCTTTAGGCTGTAGCAAAGAGGAGGAGGAGGATGTGTTTCACTGGGGGGACTGACACCATAGCGTAAGCTCTATAACACATCGCTGTGTTTGAGCCTGCATGTGGCTCAGTTCTCCTTCAATCCGGATGCTTCCACATTGAATTCAGGACATTTTTGACAAAAATGGTTCCATGGTATTCTGAAATGCGAACCAAAGCAGACAAAATTTTAGCTATTGTTTCAGCTACTGTGAGTCATTGACTAAAAGGTAGTAATTCTAACAAAAGCAAGTTATTATCCAGATTTATATACATTACAGAAACAGTGGACAAAATTGTAATTCAGTCATCAATATGAACAATAGAAGTACTTGTAGGTAAATGTTGAAATGCTGTTGTAACTCTTAGAAAAAATGGTGTAGCAAACTATTTACCAGCTCTTTTACCAATCACTGTGCAGAGCAAGAGGCAACCACATATAGACCAGAGTATCTACCTGATGGCAACATGGGTATATAGGAAATTTACCCTGCAGAATCTCTATGAGAATAAGCAAAATAAACAGAGAATGTGGCACAGCTTTTCAGTCATGATCTGAGTTTGCCTTGTGGGTAGTTAGGAAATATTGCATAACTGTTATTATTACAGTTGTTATGCTTTTAAACTCAGCAAATCTGCAGCAGAATTTAGCAGGGACAATTAGCATTCGTTATGCCCTACTAGTCAGCTTTCAGCATGGGATCCACTTAAATTTTCCAAAGTATTCTGATTCTAATAGCTTGCTCTTTTATGTCATAACTATTGTTTAGCAGCAAAAGCCTTTAAATAAATTAGTTTTAATTTAATACACCCCTCCATATTTTCCTAAAAGAAAAGCCAATGCAAATTCTCTTTCTATATGTAGCATTTCAATGGGGCTTGCGGAAGAAGTTACAGTCATCTTGCTGGTGAACACAGACACTGAGAGTAAGATTTCTGTCAGTAGTTCAAAACTAGCCAGCTGGAGAGTCTGGGCTGTCAGTGAAGATTTCCCTCTCCAGAAGTGATGGAGTTGACAAGGTATAGGTGAGTGTCTAGTGGTGTCTTTTTCAGCACTGTTCCCTTTTTAGAGTAAAAAAATAATTATCTAGGGGTACTCTTCTGTAACGGAAAAGAAAAAAAAGTCCCCAGATTTACAAATCAGGCTGCCCTACATGTATCTGGAGGAAGATCTCCCTGCTCTGGAGGAGGGCGGCAGATGGAGCAGCAGACGGCACGGGAAGCGGCCGGATGGCTGCACAGACGCTGGCGGCAGGGGTCTAAAGAGGCTCTCTGTAGAGGTTCAGGGGGGAGCAGGGTGGGGAGCAAGGGCAGGCTGTGCTGACCGCTGCAGTGCAGGACATGGTGAAAGGGAAGGAAGGAGATACTGTCCTTAGCCGCACACTGGAGCCTCACTGCGCAGCTGACGTGTTTACACAAAGCTCAGTCCCTGGAAATAAGAAGGTGCTGTAAACAGAAATGTGCCTCAAAGCCAAGGAGCACCTGGGGACTTTCGCTCTCAGCATTACAAGAGCTTCACTTCATTCACTGCTGCTATGAGAGGGTCCTCTTGTATTCCAAAAAACTGAATCAGAGCAAATCTGGACCGTCGTTCCTTGAAACTCTGTTTCTCTGGGTGTTACTTTTGGGAATGGCTAGAAAAATACTTCAGCATCCACTGTAGGTGTTGGCTGTGTCGACAGGGCCAGTAGCAAAATATTTATTCTTCCTCTATGGGCTTTTGAACACTGTTTCTAAACTCTTTTAAATGGTTTCTGTTTATTTCAAACTTTGCTATATGATAGGTTAGAGATTTAATTGAGCATAGAAAAAACAGTGGATAGAGGAACCTACATATTCTGTCTTCCAAAGCTCCTGTTAAGTAACACACACAGCTCTCTTGGTAGAGTCTTAAATCTAGATCTGAGCTAATCTCAAAATCTTATATTCCAAGAAATAACAGATTTTCTTCTCTACATATCGTTCTTCTGCAATATTGTTCCCATTCTTATTAGAAAAATGAGATGCAGCTATCAGGGCACCTACCAGAAGAAAAAAATACAAGCTGCAGCTTTCTTCAGCAGTATTTTCACTTAGCACATTTAAAAATCTCTTAGTTGAAAGAAAATGTTCCTCATAAATTTGATAACTTCTGAATATAGAGTCACGTTCTGTTATTATAGCAAGCTCTGCTAATTTTCATACGGATTTCTTTTTCTTCAAACTCCTGGAAATGATGAAGTAGTTACTGGTAGTTTAAATGGATTTTCCAACATTGTTTAATTTGAAATTTTATGGTATTTTTACACAACTCTGCCCATAGCTAGTATTAAGTAGCAATTTTCCATCTGGATAGAGTGACATGTCATCCAGATGGTACTGGTGTTTACTCTAAGGCTCTCTAAACATCTGTCTTGCAGAGAAATTAAAGTATTCTTTCTGCTCTGAACAGAAATTACTTCTGAATTTTCTGTACTATAAAAACATTATTTTCAGATTAGCAGCAGGCAAGCCATCCATTACTTCTTTAGGAGAGGTTATGACATAGATCTTGTGGGACAATAAAGCCTAATTGTAAGGATAAAAAGCTTAAACTCTAAGCCTGTCTGCGTTGGATTGGTCTGCAAAGAGATAACATGCATGAAAAGTCTTGGTTTAGATAATGTGTTTGTTCCTGTGTCATATCTATTAACCCACAGGCAAATATCTAATTGTCCGACAGTTCATTTTTAGTTCTGATCTTCTGGGACACCCGAGGCATTGTGCTGTGGAGGTAAGCGGTGCCTGCAGCACTGGATGGCAAGGGCTGCTCCCCTTCTTTGCACAGTGAGTCCATGTTTGTTTTGTGTCCGTCTCGACGGTGCTCCAGACTTGACCTCTCTTCCGCAGCTGATGGCTCCTGACCAGCACAGGGGCTGGAAGAGAGGTTTGTTGGCTGAGCTGGAAGTCAAGTTTCACCATGGCAATGAGCCAGCATGGAGTCCAGATGGGGCTGGCTTCAACAGGAGAATCTGTGATGAATACAACCAGTTTAGTTTTATGTGAATCAGAACAAACAGAAGATGGTGTTCAAAAAAGCTTACATTTCATTATATGTAAGTATGTGAGAAGGAGAGAAAACAGAGTTCGGTCTCATTGTGGAAAGGGCTGGGGTGCCACAAATAGAAACATCTTCACATCTAAAATACTTTGCCATGAAAACCTATAACAACACAAGACTGGATCTCCATTTGCCGTAATTCGCTACTCGTTTGTGGAACACATTAGCATGGATAATGAGCACATTCATTGTCTAATACTGTCTGTATCTTGTTAGTTGGATGGTTAGTTTTACCTTTTGTATAGGAGTGTTACAGGATTCTTGAGAGTTACAGATGGACTGATCTTAACACACTGAAAACCAGACCACAGTTCTGAAATAATGCTCTTATGCCTATCGGATCAGAAGCAGAGGTATGTTTCAGAGAAATTACCAGTGAAACTGCTAAATTCAGCAGTCTTGAATAGGCTTCTGGACTTCCACTGCTAGCTCAGTTACTCTCATGCTGCGTGAACCTGGTGCAAGGTATTTCCTCCTCCTCCTTGTTCCCACTGTGAGCTCTTAGGTATTGTCTCCTACTGGGTGTTTGTGTAGTAGCTAACATAACAGGGCCCACCAGGCACAACAGCAACACAATTACTAAGTAATAATACATCTAGTCCCACTCCTTGCCATTACAGGATTGTTTGCTAAGCAGCATTTTCTAGTGTTAGTGTCATTCCTTTAATCATTATTTAGCCAAGCTATGCATACATGTCTTTTATTCTTCTCTAACAATAATCAGTTTCTCTAGCCCCTTCATCTTTCTATTGCACTTCTCTGAAGGAAGAAGTTAGACAGGCACTAATAGTAAAGTAGCCCTACATTTTCCACAATTATCAGCAGTAAAAGTTTTATGTTATTCATAACCAATACATAATACCCATTTCTCAAAAATAAGCTAAACTGATGAAATGGGTTTTGCTTGGTGCATTTCTAACTGTGCCTCAGTTTTCATTATACCTCCCACTTACATATTGTTATAACTTTTCAAGACCTGGAATAAAAGTTTCCAGTCTTAGCTGAGTTTTTCAGGTGCCTCACCTGACCCTCCACTGGTGTGCAAACTTCAGCCAGCACTGCCTTTGGATGCACTTACCCTTGAGTGCAGAGTTAACGGATTTACATGCCTGAACATGCAAATAGATTGAGAGAAATAAGCTTTATATGAACCCCATGTTCATATAAACACATATAAACACATGGGGGATGGTTGCCAGCATTTAGGCCATCTAGAAAGGATTGTACGTGAAACTACATAAAACACCATGGGTTTGAATTAGCAGAGGTAGACCTTGCTTGTTAAAAAAATATGCATTTTATCTTTTCTCTTATTGAAGAACTGAAGAATGCTAGACACATTTTTACACAGTATTTTAGAAGATTAAACTGGATAAATCTGGCACTTGACATGTGCCAAGGTCATTCATCTCATATAGTACTCATCTCTCATCTTTAATAGTATAAACTTGATAGTGATCCGAACTTTGAAAAATAATGCTGTTGAAGAGGTGAACTGCAAAAACTTGCATAGCAACCAAAGCTATATTGACGTATTCTCAATCATACATATCTTTTTGCACAGAACTTGCCATATCACCACTAGTCTCTTGGGATTCAAGGCTAATAAACATAATACAGCTAAACTGTACTTGAGAATTTTCTGGTAAGTAAATTGTTTCTTTTGCAGTGGCAACAGTTGCACTGCTTTAGCAACAGGCAAATTTTGGAGAAGATATTGATATCCTCACACTGGTAATTACTTCCTCACATGAGTAAATCCACTGGAGCTGGTGTTCCTATCTGAGTTAATGTCTGATGATGGTAAACTCTGTAAACAATCTGTGAAGAATGAAATAAATTATTTTCAAGTTAACTGCTGGAAGGAAGGAAAAGAGATGAAGAGATGATGTGAAAAGGATCAAAGCTGTCAAGGGAGCAAAATGACTAGTTTTGCATAATGTATAGCAAGCATAGGCAGAGATATCTAGATCACTGAGCAGCACAAAACAGAAAAAATTACTCCAAACAGTTGGTATTAAGTGCTAATTGCCTGAGCCTCTCTGAGACCATAGGAGTACACTCTGCTGCATGACCCAGTTCTTATGTAATTAAAGACAAGTTTAGGCCAAACTCTTCAACCTACATACCACAGATCTTGAGGAAATTTATCTAAGTACTTAAGCTTTCTGGATGGATTTTATCATTGTGGTAGATCAAGCTTCAAAGCCATAGATGCAGTCCTCAAGGCCTTGATTTTTATAAAATAAAATAATATTTTGAAATACAAAATAGTATTTTATTGTGGATCTGGGCAATTTGGCTTGAACCCATCTCCAGTGTTGATAATATTCCTGTATATTTTAATTCCACAAATTTTGTAGACCAGCCACCTAAATATGTCCTTATCTCTGTATGTTTGAGACATACCTTTGATTTCAGTGTGATGTCTCATGCATGTAAGTGCTCTGCAGGATCAGAGCCAAAGGATTTAGTATTTTGCAGGACATAGCCCTTATAAAATAGAAATAGTGTGTATTATAAAGTAGGCAGATGTCTTTCAGATGCAGACATAATGCCTTCTCCATGAGCCTGTAAATATAAAATACAAATATAAAATTTTGCAAAAACAATCAGTAAGTCAAAATGTAATTATCATAATTTTTTATGATTTCATTGAACACAGAAACCACATCTCCACACAGTATGAATTACTGAGCTCTTACAGAAAATTATTGTAAAAGACTCTGAGACAACAATCAATAGATGAACTCTTCTACACTATGACAAACATGCAGAAATAGTGCCTTATGAATGGGCTACAGAATTGAAGTGTCAGGTATAATCTTCCTTATGTAATCACTAAGTAGGATCATCATGAAGTATTAATGTATTAGTCAATAAAATAAGACTAGATAAGGTCAAACACCTTAGGTGTTATCTCTTCAGCTATAATTGCTGTTACAACAAGAGTTTATGAACAGCATGAAACATCCTGCATTTTAGCAGAGAAAAGACTTTGGCAAGTAACAGGCTGTCTGAATAGTAAAATAAAGCAAAAGAGTAAGCAGGACTTAACTCTGACAGATGTGGCATAGGGGTGCATCTGGAACTAGACCCTCTTCCTGGGGCAGACTCTCCCATTCTGCTACTTTTGCACAAGTTAAATGTTGCAAAGAGACTGCAAACAATTTACCTCTTGGCATATTAGGATCCTCCATCCTTTATGAGCTCCTTTGTAGGTCATTATACTACTTTCCTGAGGCCATGACTTACAAATGGTTATTCAAAGAGGAGAACCTGGCTAGGTCACCTTGGCTAGCAACAGCAACTAAATGGCCTTGCTGTGCTGTTATTTCTCATGTTTGTCCATCAAGTCACATGATGCCCAGTAGTTTCGCATCCTCTTTTTGGGTACCCTAACCTTAGGCCAGAGCCTAGCCGTAATAAAATTTGCAAAGCTTTTAAGTGCAATGTGAGTGCATATGAAAGCACAACACTACTTGCAACTCTCTTGCAGTTTCAAGTATTACATATTCCACTCGCAAAAAGTTAGACTTGTTATGAAATGCATGACATATTGATTAAATTGTCTGCAAAAGCTGATAGATACTAGTGTTCAAAGAATACATTTACTCTTACATCAACAGCAAGTTTTTCTAATATTAAAGGGGTTTAGACTTTTATCAATTAGGATATTTTTAAGGAAAAAGAGAAATCATATAGGGGCTAGAAACAGGCAATGAATAATGAGTTATTCAATTCAAAGATTCAAAATGTTATACATTATTTTTCTGCTTATTGACATACCTTAACAAAACTAGAATATGCCAAAAGCCTTCCACTGATTTCTCATTCTTATATCAATTTAAATGTATTAGGATTTTGATGAAACGTAATCGTCAGCAAGCCACTGAAAGGTAATTTTCAGTACAAGGTTATTTGCAACTGTACATTCGAAGTTATACAGAATATTATGTACCAATCTTTCAAGGGGATTCACCTCAGAACATCCATATATTTATTTGCAGGTTCATTGATTTCAAGAATAGGCTTGATACAGGCTTGATCTTGCAAGGAGCAGCATTGGGATCCACCCAGGCACAGCGGTCTGTGAACACAAAATTCACTGAACTTCCGAAGAAACTGGAGGTAGGATTATCTATCCTTTCTATTCATATACCATCTACTAGATTTTAAAGTTAGCAGTGCTGTAGTATAAAGAAACATCATTATCAGCTGCAGGGTCCTGGCAACCCTGAATATAACAACTTAGTCATTTTAACTGGCTGTCACAAAAAAACAGATTTGTAGCACGGAAAACTTCCTGAAACTAGTTCATTAATATTATTTCCTTTATAAGATGTAATTTTGTAATGGGCTGCAGTCTGAAGACATAAAAGTAGGGTTTCAGTTTTTAATCTATGACCTAATTAGACAGGAAGTTTACACTAAGCTCATCAGCTGGAAGGCCTCATTGCTTATTTCAGAACAATGAATATGCCTTGATTGCATTGTGTTTCCTAAATATTTCATTAATGCTGAGTTAGGAACATTTGTGTTCAGCAGAAATCAGGATCTAAATTCTTGTCTTCTACATGAGAAGAGCAAATGGAGAAGAATAGCTAACCTAAGCAATTGGGATTATTATTGTACTTAATGATCTCCTTTGAACAAGAGAGAAAGATCAGCCTGACTCTTTCACAAGGATGGATCAACCTCCTTCAGTACCACTGGTAACAAAACCTCTCTGACATCTCTGCAGATCCTGATAAGAATAGATGTAACCATGTTTGAATGGCGGAACAATTTTCTCCCATGTCATTCTATGTATCCTAATGGGCAATTTTTTTTCCTTAAGGCTCAGTTCTATTCTATCATCTCCTCAGTATGCACAAATGACTTCTAATAGAGACAGCAAAGCTTTTCCTAAGATGAAGAAATTTCCTGTTACAATTTGAGACTCCACGCCTCAAGATTACAAGTTTTTTACTAATAGCAACTGACATGCTAAAAAGATCATTTAATTCTAGTCTGACACAACCCTGCAGAACTTAAAACACCAGCAGAAACACACAGGTTTCACCTTTCATAGTTAATTAGGTATTGCCATGGAAGACTTTTGGGCACTGAAGCTTCATCAGTTGTTAAACTGTTAGTATAGTTTCTAAATTTCTAGTATGGTCCTTAGCATAATCTTGGCCTGAGCAAAAACACTCTCCCAAACAATATTTAGATTTGAATCATGGATTTTCAGGGGCCAGAATCCATTCAATAGGTAATTCCATGAAGCCTGATTTGAATGGTAAGAGAGTTTAATGCTATGTAATAAAAAACTATGGACTGTGTTCTGCCAGTTGGCTTTAGTGCCAGAGATCAGTCACAAGCCTTTTACTAATCTTTTTCCACACAGAAATGCCATTCGATTGTCTAGAGCTACTTGCCCTCTTCCTCTACTCCTGTGACTCCTTTTTTCCCAAATTTGTTTCAAGAAATATGTTCTTCTGTGCATCATTAAGACACTTCAGGAATTCCAAGGAAGTATTCCTAGAATGAAAAAGAAAAGTCACAGAAAAAAGAAGTCCATCAAAAGATATTAAACAAGAAGATATGGCTCAAGAGTTCCCTGTATATATTCTTGGCTCAAGAATTCCTTGTGCTGCTGATTGCTAAGGGTTAGGAGGATTTACCAAAGAAATATTGTTATACCATTACCTTCTTGTACTTTTTCTGAATCATGTGCAATAGCTAGAGGGACTGCTCTGTACCCATACAGCTGTTCTTTTGTTCTTATAAGAACAACCAGAAAAATACCTGTGGGAGAGATATTATTGTTCTTTTTCATAGAGTAGCCTAGGAATGTTTATTACATGCTGGCATCATGAAGGATAGTTAAGTTTGTAGTCTAGTGTATGAAAATCCATCTTGCTGATTAGCATGATTACTGTGTTTTTTTTCCTGCAGTAATTATCTGTCATTAATGAAAGAGGAAAGCAGGAAATGTTCATATCCTGTTGTACAATAGACTAATTTGCAAAATCTGTTAAGAAGGAGTTACAGTAATATAAGACATCACTCCCAAATATGATGAGATTATATATTGATGTTTTCCTTTTGACAACAGGTTTTTAGAGAACACAAAAACATCTATCAATACACTCATGCACATATAAAAATAGTCACACACTGCCCAATTTTTAAAATGTAATAAAAATTACAACTAAATATATTTTCCTAGTGTCACATATGATTTGTTAGAGAAAATATTAAAAGGCAAAGTAGCAAAACCACATCTATTCCAGATTATATAACTGTGAAGTAGTGCATAACAGCTTATAAGAACAGTATTGGAAAAGTACATAGGATTGATCTTGTTCTCTTGTTCTTACTGAGATCTTTGGGATGTAGTATCTGGCACTTAGTGTAACAGGACTAAAATTTTACTCCTGGTTTAAAAAAATCCTTTTTTTTTTTTTTATTTTTTAGCAGACCAGCTATTAAATTCCAGATATTACTCCTATGCCACTGATTAAAATCAAGGAAATGCTTTTTCATAACCTTGGATCGTAGTCTTCACTGTTTAGTTTTTTCCATTATAAGTTTTTCCAAGCCATTCATTGTTACATGGTAATTTTATGTTTTAAACTGCAAGTTTAACTGAAATAATTTAGCTTTTCAAAATAATCTGAATACACTTTCAATTTGATTTTTGATACATTCTAATCAACCTGTACTCATGCTAGCAGATCTACTCTTGAAGTAGTATTTTTTTAACTGGTCCAGTGAGCTTCATTTGCCTTTTATTTTCTTTTTACAGGAACACAGTGTCAACCAGGATATACTTTGCAGAAAGAAATAAATATTAATCTTCTACATGCTATGTAAAAGGCTACACTCTCTCTTTGATCTATGACAGTTTGGGTGTTGTCTTATAATTACAGAAAATATTTCTCACAACATGCTGAATTGTGTATAGAGTTCAAAATTATGTTTTAATCTAAACAAAGCAAATTGTGCATGCCTGATTTTGAATTTTGATTGACAGTGTTTTTGTTCATTAACTGTAATTTTGGATACTATCCATACAGACAATATATGTCAGACTTCATTTTCAAGATAATGTATATAGTGAGACTTTACAGATTTTTTTTTCCATGTTAATATCATTCTCATTATGGTTTTTCACATTTCTGTCTAGACTGTTTAAAAACAAACTTTCTTAGCATATAGTCAGGACACAGAAATGTTTATACAAATAAATTTCCCTATTATCATAGATCAGTTCAAACACTGATAAAGAACTAGGTATATCTCTGAGCTAGCTAAGTTTGTGGCATTTTTCTGACTTACAAAACTTACATTACAAAATATATACCATTCTTTCCACAGTAGGTATATACTTCTTGGCCATAAATCACAGGAAGCTAGGGCAGAGTCATGAATTTCTAACAAGAAAGGCTAGTTTGTGTTAGGAATCTAACCATTTGTAGAGATTGAACGTTGTCAATATTTAGCTCCAACCTGGGTTTAGCAAAAAGCTTCTCCCATTTTACTCACTAGTTTTGAATGCCTTTCTTATGTCAGATCTCTCACTTTTTGCTGTAGACACATATTCCAATTCATGAGGGAGTTTTTCCAGGAAATGGAGCCCATTGAATTAGCATTTCTCATCTTACAGAGCAACTTCTCTGTTCTACTGTCTTTCTCTGGTCTGCTGGTAATACTGAAGCATACTTCCAAAAGAGAAAATATCTGTTTGAGCAAAGAACTGTAGATTGACCTTAGCTCAGAAATGTATACCACTGACATATATTTCATCCTGTTAAGGATACCCCAGAGCAGCAGTCTCCAAACTGGGGTGCCTGCCCCTGCAGGGAATGCACAATCCATTGGGGTTTTGGAAGAAAATATTATTTGTGTCATTAATAAATAAAATAAAAGATTAAAAAGAGTGTTTATTTCATCTTTACCTCATTCTTTTTTAATTTCTAAGGATTTTGTATGTTTTATAATGGGCATAATATAATATTACAGTAGTAAATGTATATAATTTATAAATAAATAAATATAAATATATTGGGAGTGTGTGCTCAAAAATTTTTTACTGATAGGGGTGTATAATCCAAAATGTTTGGAGACCACTGCCATAGAGGGCCCTTGTGTAATTACAGAACTGCACAAAATCAGGCAAACAGCAAGCTCTAGCTTCCTCTATAGGTCTCTGCAGAAGTATTGGAATGGGCTGCTGACACCCCACTCTGGTTTGTCCTACCCCCTTCCTAAGGGGTGTGTCCCAGAGGCCTCCAAATATATACCATATTGAAATTTTCAGCATCTTGCTCTTGGGTGTGCAACAGAAGTTTTGTCATTGCTCATCTAGTCTTACAGATGCTCTGTAGCGGGTCTTCTGTGTTTCCTTACCTTACTTTTTTTTTTCTCCTTCCTTTCCACCTTGCTATTCATGACTGTTTCTGTACCCACCCAGTTATTTTATTCTTTTTACCTTCCTCTTGTCCTGTGCTTCTCCTTATCTCTTTCTTTATCATATCCTCTCATTTCCATACACTTATTCTATGTGACTGCTTTACCACAGAAAAACTTTAAGTTCATGCCAATTAAGTAATTATAAACTGCTCCCAAAGACAGGAACAATGTAAACAAGAAAGGGAGAAAACAGCAAATGCAACTTTCCTATTATTGTAAATCGCATGCTCTCATTTGCAATCACTTTCCATGTCAGATCTAAGTTTAGACTATAAACTCCTCAAGGCAGAAACCATTTTTCACTTTCCTAGAAACTGTTATGCCATCCTATTGCACTATATAAATATTGGTGCACATTTTTAAACACAATTAATCATTTTGTATGCCACAATGTTCATCTGTCCAGCTAAAGAGCGCTTAAAGTGTTATGAATTTTAGATGGCAGGTACTATGCACTTCCTAAAATGGTGTTTCTTTAGAATGCCATATATTGGGTAACTGAGGTAATTAATCATGCTAGAAAATTTGAGCTAATAGCAACATCAATCTTATGCATTTTGCACATGGAAATCTCACTGCCATCACTGCCAGGAAGAATGGAGGAGAAAAGCAGTGGAAAAGGAACAGCTCTGTGTTAGGAGCTGCCCAATCCAGCAGCCTGATAGAGGGGCAGTGGCTGCAGCTCCACCCAGCTCATTACTCCAGCCAGTAACAAGACTGAGCATGTAGTCCCAACAGGTACAGAGAAAAACACACGTATACAATATGCATATCCACATGGCCAGCCACACCAGCCAACACAGGCAGAAAACACAGCACTCAGGCAGATGCAGGCAGCACCAGTGGCCTCCTCCAGTTCCCCTCTCCAGTCCATCAGGATAAAAGCCTCTTAGTGGAAACGTGCACATACGTACAATGTGGATCCCTCCAGTAACTGGCCTAGACATTCAGTCTGCACTGGAACTGGTCCCTGGATCCTGTTCTCCCCAATTGTTAGCAGCTGGGCATAGAAGCCCCAAGGCCTGCAGCCCCTCTCCAGCTGCTGGTACAGACCTACACACGCACAGACACACACATTGTGGATACACCCAGTAGCTGATCTTAGACACTCAGTCTATCCAGTAACTTGCCTTGAGATCCTCTCATCTCCTGTTGCCTCATGCACTGACATACACACGTGCAAATGGGTCCTCAGTCAAACCCTAGACCCCACGGTCAGCCCAGTAGCTGGCTTGGTCCTCCTGATCCCTCTAGTAACCAACTCACAGATTCGTTGCTCTCTCCAGTGTCCAGCCTCCAGTTCTGGACATTTCAATACATGTTTCCCAGGCCACTTACCCTACTTATTTACTAGTTTGGCTTGATATTCATGAATAATCACACACTGACATACGTGTCCACACACTATGCACACACTCCAGTCTCTCTGAACAGGAATGTATGAGGCACTAGGAGGAACAAACACCAGTCAGAAAAATGGTTGCAAGAATGTTGTATGCTGGTTTCACCCAGATTAAGAGGATCCCAGTATATTTACTTGCAACTGCTTAGAGCAACCAGACTGAAAGACAAAGGATGGTGAGTAAATTCTCATTACTTACACAGATGTGAAAGAATGGAAAATGTCAGCTCCTAGAGGACAAAAAGGCTATCCAAAATCAGCACAAGACAATGCCAGGAGACATGAGGAGGACAGGACCCTTTGCCTTCTGTGTCATTGCAAGGAATCCTGCTCAGACCACCTGAATACAAATGCCTTGGATGCTAGATGGACTACTGGGACACATAGGTTTTAGTGGTTTTGAGTATGTAGGCAAGATGGCGTGAGTGTGAATGAATGAAATAGGTTTTGTTTTACAATTAAATCACCTTTTCCTGTAATGCCTCAGGCTGACCTTTGCTACACTTCAGGCTTCTCGAGATGTCATCTTGCTTAGTCTATTGGCTGCTGTGAATCAGCATTACTAGGTACACTAGAAATTATCTCAAGAACTTAAATGCTTAGCTTCAATTAATTAATTCTATTAGGTGCTTGACACGTAAATGTGTTGTGTGGTAACATGTCATGCTATCACACCTATATCTGCTTGTGGATCTGAATGTGTTTCAGTCACGATTCATTCATTAGGAAAGATCTGTTCTGTAAACCTTGCCTGATGTTTGAAATAGAATTTCTTGGCACATTTAGTAGGCAATCACCGCTACTGTATTTGACTGCTAAAGGGCTCACAGACCTCCTAAATAATCTCACAAAAAATTCTAAATTTACACAAAAATACTTATACTGCGTGCTTTGAAAATTCCCCATCCAGCCAGTTGCTGTCTTATTCTATATTCACAGAAGTTGCATTATTTCCATTGTACTATCAAATGATAAATAAACAAGAATAGGTTCTCAGGGTCTTAGAAAAGCTGAATTACTATCAAATAAAGAGGAATTTGGTCTGAGGAAGAACATCAGGATTTAGTCAAGTGATTGAAGCTGAATTTAATGAAATACAATTACTGAGCAGCCAGAGTGTGTGGGTGAAGTGAGACTGTGGCGGGGGGGAAGGTTTGAGTATGTGTACGCATTGCTATTTGTAACCATCCTTCATACACCAAGTGGTACATTCTGCTTCCCTAACAAAAAAACATTTCACTCCACTACAAAAAAAGTGCAATTTTCCTTTTCCTTTACTCATTTATTTTGATATGCAGGGTTGGGGTATAATGTACAGCTGTAATAACAGCTAAAAACATTGTAAGGAACTAGGCAAGAAGCGTGGTATACAGGTGACTGCTAAACTTATAGGGATGAAGCACTGAAAGGGCCCAAGGGACATACCTCCTTTCGTACCAGACACATATCGAGACATAAATGGCAGAGCATGTTAAAGGTAGGAATTTAAATACACAAAATGCCTTGCAATGCAATGCAAAAGTTTATATTTCCTTCTCCCTCTCCTGTAGGAATGTTTTCCTCATCATTAGAATAATACTGTATCTCTTGGACCTCCTCAGTGGCTCCACACGTGGCTTTATAGTGAATGGCACACTTTCTGCAGAGAAGGTGTAAAGTGTGGGTGAAGGTCTAGTGTTTAGGGCACTCTTCTTAGAAGTGAAAAGCCTGGGTTAGACATACCCCAGCTGATAAAAGCTTGAGCCTTAGGTCAGCTACTTCCACATCTACTGCTCTAACACTAGGAAAGATAGATACTTAAGTCTGGGGAAGGTGAGAGAGCTACAGCCCTTTTTTTTCCCACATTTCCTACTGCATATGTTTGTCATCTCCCTGCTCAACATGCTTGGTGCTGCAAATCCCACTCTGTACAGTGTATACAGCTACGAAAATGCGATTTGCTCTGATCTTTTCCAAAACAAGCTTGCATCTCGCTCCTTCTGATGAATGCTCATTCCCTCAGTCTCCACTTTCAAGAAGACAACTTCTTATGGGAGAAATAGGCAGTTCATTCCTACCTGCACATTTTCACAACTATAGATCCTGTAGCAGAGCCAGTTCCTCCTATACATGCAGACTTAGTTTTTCAGCAGTCACAAAGATTATGTTTTTTCCATGTTTATATTTCAAGAGACTTGAAGAAACGTTTGTGCGTGCTTGCTACCTTTGAGCCAAAGCCAAACAATACCTGTATTTCTAAGAGTCACAGCAACTCTCTTCAGTTTCAGGTTAATTGATTTTACTGTACATTTTATTTCGCCTGTAAAAGGAAAAACTCAGAGTTCTTTTCAGTATTTACTCTTATATACTCATATTCAGCATATACACATATGTATTCCTTCTTTTATGATAAGACTTGTCAAGTTCTCACTCCATTCAAATCAATGACAAAAGTCTACTGAGTTTAAGTCCAGAATTTCATCCACAGTTACAGAAAATAAAGCTCTTTCCAGTCTGCAGGTCCGGAAGAGGAACAACCCCTTTTAGCAACAAACATGGTTAAAGTACTGTAATTTATTTGTGAGACAGAATTAAAGACATCTTTGCCATCTGGAGGAAACATTCTGTTACCATGGGTTTGTTTTCAAAATTCAAAAGGTGGCATCCTGGGTGCATAAGCAGAACAAGATTTGTTTTTCAGACACAATGGCCTTACTTGAGCATTTGACAAAGCCAAACGTAACAAGATGCTCTATTTGCTGCTTAAATATCTTGCTAGGTAGGTTTGTGTACCAAAATTGGGACTAATCCAGGTTGTTTTCTTTTTCAAAGTCCTCATTTTCTCATTACAAAACTCCTGAAGGAAGGATGTGGTCATTTTCTGTTTAGAACCTTTTTCTCTGACTCTCTCCTTAATTACAGATCTGGTTTCCAAATTTTAACAGCTGCTGCTCTAACAGAAGATAAACAAACCAACTTGAGAAGATGTTCAGGAAAATGGAATCTGAAAACATGTATAGGATCTGGAAAAAAGAAAATCTCCCTGTTAGGAAGGAGCGAGACTGTGTTTTAGAAAAAGGTTAGGGTAGATTGATTTTTCTTATGTATCAGAGCTCTCCTACAACTGTTAACAATAAAATGAATAAGTGTATAAAGGATAACTGGATGAAGTCCTGAGTTAAAATTGAATAAAGTAACAATGACAGGTTAATACACAGAAAATGATGATCCAAGCCTAGTAAGTCAGCAAGCTAATTTAAAGCTGAAAAGTGAAAGAACTAGCATCAGGTACTCAGTATAGGGTAGGCAAACTGTTGCATGCAGAGCTCCAGTCTTCTTTTTACACCTGAAGCCTCACCTTGTGTGAGAGTGCAGCACATCCTCAGCTTCTGTTCTCTGTCTTGTCTCAGGTGGATGCTTTTAATTCAAATCCCCAGATGCAGTACAATATACCACCACAGGTGGTACTGATTTTCGTATTATTCTCTGTTTTCTTGTGTGGATATTAGAGAGGGGTTTTGATGCAGGGTTCAGGATGGATTGAAAAGGAAGAAAAAAACAAGTCTGGCTGGGAAAATGTTAATTGTGTTAAATGGGAATTATCATTGTTATTTATTTATAGTTGTAAGCCTCAGCTTATATTTTTATTTCCAGAGGTATACTCTGAGGATAACAGATGAAACTCAGGCCAAGTGGAACAATTTGCTGCAGATACTTTCTCAAGGATTTGCTACATTTTATCTGCCATTTTATCTGCCCACTTCACATTTCAGCCAGTATTCAGATAATTGAATATCTGTGACAAATGTGTTCAATAAAAAGTCGGTATTTTTTTAATCCATTAATTATTTGTAACTGTTTTTCCCCACCCACTATTTGGCCAGATCCACTGTGTTATAGTACACTTTTAGGGGGCTTGTGCCATAGCTTCAATGTACACAAGTGAAACAAGATTCATGTTCCCTGTGAAGTCAGTGGAGATATTTTGGATCTAGTCTCTGATCTTACCTGTTTTATTTTGCAAGGGAAAGCTATTCTGGTTCACTTTTTTTGAAAACACTAGAAAATGAAACATTTCCAGAAAAAAAAAATCTATACTGATGATGCATAAGTAAAGCACGCTAGGCTAATCCAGTGCTCTGAAACATGTCTTCTGATCTTTTAGGGCATAATTATCTTAATTTTATATCCACTTTTCATACTAGATCTTGAGTGATAGTCTGGCAGGTCATTCGACCTTTAGGTGAAAGACAGGTAAGTATGTTGGCAAAATGTGCCCTCTGACTATGGGAGCTGACACAGGACTAAGGTTTAGAACTGAGGTCTCACTACTGGGAAAGGGCTTTTCTTACCTGGCCACCAGAAACACTTTGCTTGAATAATTAGTAATCTGGGAAAGCAACTAGAGGGCTACTGAAATAAAGCTGGTGGGGAAAGGCTGTGAAGAGTCTAGATATATGAGAAAGAAAGATTTAAAGGAAGTTGCTGTAATTCAAAGGAGATTACTGTAAGAAGAAAGTTGCCTGAGGAAGAAAGTAAGAAACACCGACCTATGACCGGCCTCATCCTTGAATATCTTATGCTTCAATATCCTTTTAACTTTTGTTTTTAATTGTTTTCTTGCTTATCTGGAACACATCCCATTTACCAGTATTCTTTTTATAAAAGGCATGCACCAGAGCTGGGAACATATCCCATCTCAGCAACAGCAGTCACATTCACTGGTAGTGGTATCAGATGCTTCCTGCTACTACTCAGTGTTCAGCTGTCTGTATATAATCACTGTAAACCAGAGTGTTACTCTGGAAGCTCACATCCAGCTGACTCTCCACTATGATCTCTCTCAGATTCATTTTTTCCTGGGTTTCGTATTGGAAGCCCAGCCTACATTCTTTGTTCCCAAATGTAATATCTTACACTTAGTGAGACAAAAACATATAGATTGTGCCCAATTTACAAGGTGATCCAGCTTTCTACATTACTGACCTGTATTCTTCATTATATTTACCACTCCCTCAATCTTTGTCAATAGCAAATTTTATCAGTAATGATTTTATGTCTTCCATGTCACTGGCAAACTTTAAATACTGTACTACCAAGAATAGATCCACATGGGGCTCCAGTAAAATCGAAAGAGTAGATGGTTCTCCATTCAGAATGACATTCTGAAACATGGAGTTTTAAATCCATTTTAAATATGCCATGTTGTTTTTTGTATCGTTCTGGTTTCTGATTTAAAATCCATTAAAGTCAAAGTGCAAGACCAGAGCTTTCACCTTTAACAATAAAATTTGTGGGTTTTTTTCTTTCATCGTATTAATTTGATAAAATCTTCAATCATAAGCATCTGGTGATGTTATTATTTAAATGACCCTCCTTTAATAGCAGTGCTTTAATGACTAATTGGTGCTACTACATGATGAGAACGTGATTAACTGGAAGCTAAGTGCCAGTCATTAAGGCTGCCTATTCAGCTCTCTGTGTAGGGATTTAGAAGCTTTACCTGAGCTTACCTGAGCATTTGGATTGAAAATATTTATTAATTTGCATGTGCAACTACTAGAAGTGTTATAACTCAGACAAATCACAAGGAACTAGCTCCTCACAAGGGCTTAAATATCTAGATGCCACCTCAGACACTTGCATTTAAAATATAAACTCTCATAATGCACTTTATGTGCTGACAGCTAACTCTGGAGGGACCTAAATTCCTTAGATGTCTAAGCTTTTACCAGTAAAGATATCCTGGGTACTGAACATGTACTGCTGACCCCATGCAAAGCCACCAATAGCACAACAGAAGCGAATTGTTCTTTGTATATGTCAGGAATATTCACAAATTATGTGTTTCTATGTTTAGCTCATCTTTCACGCTTCTTTTAATAGCATTTCCAGAATTTGATTAATGGTTCTGACCTCCCATATGGGCAGGTGTCTCTTTTACCCGACAGCCCATTGCTTAGAGCAACAAGACCCATTTATGAACTTAAGTTTAAGAGGGAGTCCAAAAGTCCCCTTCACAGCCCTTGTTCTATTCAGGACATACAATCACAAATAAAGTCTTACATTTGTCCCTCAGCTAGATTCAAGGCTCCAGGAGATGTCTCTGACTACATGGGTCACAGAGGCTGAGACCTTTTTTGCAAATAGGTTCCTGCGTGCCTGCTTTCCACAGACTGTTGGGACCTCTTTCCTGAAATGCTTGTAATAGTGGTCATCTTGGACCTTCATTTCTGTTTCTTTTCTCTCATCTCTTCTTAGCAGACACCTGCCACTATGTTGAATGTATGGGCATGTTTCACTCAATCAGTCATTAGATGTTCAACTTTTCATTTTCTTAACTATAAAGGTAGAATAGAAGTATATAAGGATTTTGAGAAACAGTCCTGTTGAAATAAAAAAGAAAACACATATGCAGATGCAGGTTATTCTCTGTCACCTGAAAAATTCTGTTTAGAACAAAGATGCTGACACAGTCTCAGCACTGGAGCATCCCTCACTGTAACTTACTCGGGCAGCTTCGGGGTGTGCAAGTATGCCATGTCTTTTTTAATAGGAGACTTAAATGACTTACAAATGAGGCTACTTAGGCAAGGCAAGTAAAAATAACTTCCTCAACAATCCATAACACCACAAAGCCCTATACTTTAGACTTTTAGATTACTTTGCTGTACAGATAGAGGCCAGCTTTCCACCCAGAGGTATGATCTGGTAAAGGTACTTTTTCCGTTTTGTAAGTTGGGAAATACATATGTTTATATGATTATTATCCAGATGTTTGAATTTACTTGACATTTCATGGCCTTGGCCTTGCCATGATCTTCCTTCCTTTCTGGATCTGTCACTTCCTGTTTAGCTGCCAGAGGAATTTCACTGACATCTCAGAAGTTTCCTTGATGTATCATAAATGTTTTGATTTAGCACTTTCTGTTTCACTTGATGGGATCAATCTACCCTTTCCACATGCACAGTGTAACACTTCTCTCAATTAGCCCCTATCCACTGGAAGTTTAACTGTGCCAGCTACAAGGCAGTACTTGCTGATGGCTTCTCTTGGGTAACAGACAACTGCAGTATGTTTGAACTACTTTCTTTTACATCTATTTTTCTGATCACTAGATTACTTTTTTCTGATTTCAAAATAAAACTGTCATTACAAGGAACAGCAAGTGGTGCATCCTTTCTCTCTTCGGCATTCTGATTTTTTTGTTTGAAACAGACCTTGCTCCTATTCTCAGAATACTTTGAAAGACAAGATCATATAATACGATTTTCTCATTTAAACATTAGGCAGTAATTCTTCAATTCACTATCCCATAGTGCTCTGCTCTTATTACATTCCAGAGATGAATACTGTACCTGAAAAAAAAAAAAAAAAAAAAAAAAAAAAAGAGAATCAAGCCAAAAGAACATTGTATATCCATTTACTTCCCAGGGAAAAAGAAAATCATTTAAAGTTGATTCTGGGCACCTTCCTTTCTTCAGTCCTTTACGGTACACTACAGAATGTTCGACAAATTTCTTTGCTTGTCATGAACGGCCAGCAGTTCGTCTAGTTTTAAAAGGAGTAATCATTGACAATCAAACACACAATCACTCACTGCTTCAGCCGTTAGACACAACACATAAACAAGATAGATGAAAACATCTTTGTTTCATCTTAAATTCAACATCAGAAATTTTTTTTGCATAAAATGTTTCCTCCTCTCCCCAAAATAGCTAGTTTCTAAAGTAATATATGAGCATGAACATATAATAGCATGTGAGATTATTATTTTTCTAAGTATTGTAATAAAGGGAAAAATGTAGGTTATTTTTAAGTCTCAATCACTCTATAATTTGCTTAAGAACTTCAGGCATAGTACAGATTCAATACGCACTTCTTCCCTCTTCTTTCTATTTAGCTAAATGGAATATGGGCACAATATCATGTTAACTGACGTTAATAGCCATCTAGAATAAGGGGGCCAGGAAGGCTCTGTAGAGGATCAGGCTTCCTGTAAGGTCAATGGAAAGACATAGGAACATCCATTCCATCAGAAAATAAGCACCTAAAATAAATAGCTTTCTTCTTTGCTATAGGAAGTCTGTCCATATAGGCGACGCCTTTGTCTCCCTTCTGGATATGTCTACGTCAAAACAGTAACTCTGGAAAGAATCTAGATAGCTACTTTAAACTTGACATTCAAAACACATTGAATGAATCCAGCTCCAAAGGATAATCTAAAGGATAATCCAAATGCACAAATATAAAAATTGTTGCCAATCACTTCAATAAAAATATGTCCTAAACCATAAGCATCACCAACTAAGTTGAGGATTCACAATGGAAAGGTACAACATTTTCTGCTTTTGTTTTGCCTCCTCTTAACTGTATAAGCATCACATCTAGTTCCAGCTAGAACTATAAATAGTTCCTAAGCCCAAGGAAGAGTCTAAAGCTCTAGATTATGGGGTGCAGGAAGCCCCTACTTCTCCCTGTCTAGTCATTTGAGTAAGTACACTCTAATATCACTTGCTAAAGCAGGCTCTGCAGACAAGGCAAGACTTAACTGACAGAAACATTATTATGGGCTGATTAAAGATTTATAATTAGGAGCTGGGTGGAGCTTTAAAATGCTTCTGTGGTATCTAAATGTGGGACATAATAAGATGGAAGGATTCATGCTATCCAAGGCACCTAAGTTGGAAAGATATTCCTAGATCCCTTTTTGGTCAAGGAATGAGCTGCAACTCTAGAGGGGGATTGCACTCCTTTGATTCACCCCTTTGGGGGTGGTCTCTCTCTACCTATTTTGGCTTGGGGTTTTCCAGTTAGTTGCCCACTAACAGGAGAGAGGGTGGGAGGAATTCAGGCTCTATAATGGATATCAGCCTTTCAGTCCTTTGAACTTTTTCCCTTCATGTGCTATCCCTTTGCTTGGTTTTGTGCATTTAATATGTTCTTTCTTTTGTACACATTAGTGGACAGATGTATAGCCATTAAATAAAGCATCTGTTATGTGGCTTTCATTATCTGAATGATAACTGGCTTAAAGGAAAGGCTGAGAGAATTGGAATTGTTCAGCCTAAAGAAGAGAAGGCTCTGGGCAGACCTTAGTGCAGCCTTTCAATACTTAAAGAGGGCTTATAAGAAAGATGGTGACAAACTTTTTAGTAGGACCTGCTGCAATAGGACAAGGGGTAATGCTTTTAAACTAAAAGAGGGCAGATTCAGATTAGATATAAGGAAGAAATTTTTTACACTGAGGGTGGTGAAACACTGGAACAGGTTGCCCAGAGAGGTGGTAGACACCCCATCCCTGGAAACATTCAAGGTCAGCCTGGAGGGGGCTCTGAGCAACCTGATCTAGTTGAAGATGTCCCTGCTCATTGCAGGGGGGTAGGACTGGATGATCTTTAAAGGTCCCTTCCAACCCAAACTATTGGATGATTCTATGATTCTATGATAGATGCCAACAAAAATATTCTTCTCAGTACTGCCTGGTTATTGCTTGTTCCCTTTCCCCCCTGGGGACAGTGTTTTCTGCAAGGTATCAATATCTCTAGCTGTCCTCCAAACCTCACATTCTTCAGTTATAATAATTCTTCAATTATTTATGTATCATGTAATTTATGAATTTGCTTGTTGTGAATACTCAGCATATTGGTCAAGGAATCAGCTGGACCCTCAGTACTTGCACAGTATTTAAATATAATAACTATTTCCCTCTAACTTAGGTCTTTACCCTGTCACCTGTCATTTAACTATGCATGGTAATGTATTCATTCTCACAGCAGCTTCTACCATATGTTCAAATACTGCTAAAAGTTAACTTTAAAAAAGCAGGAGTTTTGAAGTCACTGAATTTCCAGAAACACAAAATAAACCTGAACTGAACAGGTGTCCCAGATGCATTGCCTATAATTCTGGTAAATCAGCCTTTTTATGCTGTGTAGGAGTCTGGTGATGCCCACTGCAGTGATTCACCTCCCTTTATTTTATACTCTTGTTTGGTTTGCCTGGCTTTCTCCAGTGAGAAGAAAGCAAACACCACTGATGTATATTACGTATCCACTCCTTCCAGAATCAGAGGAGCTTCGGTTTTAACAGGCAGCTAAGAACCCATTAAAATGAGTTGTCCTGTTCTCAGACTCAAAGCAAATTGACATGGTTGTTGGATTTCCTGAAGTTTGTTTAACAAACAAACCAAAGAAAAAGTTAATCTGCAGGAAGAAGACAGCAAGCATTTTAAAGCTGATGGCAGATGTTCTTAGACCCCCATCATAGCAAAATTTCATTTTAACTAAGAGAAAAAAAAAACTTTAAATGAGGTACTGCTATGACAGTTTTACATTTAGGTAAAAATAAAACATGAAGCTTAGAGTTCTGTTCTACACTTTTCTAAATAAAGTGGGTTTGCACAACATGAATGGTAGTTTGATAATGGGCTGTTTATTATAGGTCCTGCCTAATTTGGGAGTCTAGTTTAGCCAGTTGCCAAAACAGATCAGTATGATGAAGGCAGAGGAAGAGGATGGCATTTAGACTACATTTGTTAAAATGACAAAGCAATATCTACCATTACCAATAGCTAAATAGTGTGATTTTTTTACCTGATATGAGATGAAGTTATTTAAGCAACCAAGAATTGTTCCAGTAACTTGTATTAATCTATTGTTTTGGATTATGTAAAATCACCATAACAAAGTTGTTTACTTAAACCAGTGATGTATATAGTAAGCTCAAATTTCAACCAGCTACTCTCATGTTGCCATCTCTCCGTCAAGGAGCCTTTGTTCATTCTGCAGAACAAGTTTAAAAATTAAAATGCAGTTACTAGGACAGACAAAAAAATGAGAGATTAAAGACGATTCATGAGTTATGTTAGATCAACATAAATTGCTAATAACTCTCTGTCCCCCAGATCTCAGACCCTATTATGTCAGGGCACAATATAAATCGCTAGCATTCAAACCAATTAGACCTCTTTATATAATTCAGGAAAATAGACCCTGTTCAGACTTAACCTCATATGCAATGTCAACATCTTAAGTATTTTTACTTAACTGTTGTACAATTGTGAAAAAAAACTCCATAGCTTTAGAGTTCCCACATATCCTGAAACTCACTTTCAATGTCATTTATCATTGCGTCTGAAGTGAAGCAATAGTCACTGACAGGCTTTTACAGACATATTTAGTTTATGAGTAGAGGCCACTTAAAAGAAGTGGAAGACTGTTTTTCTTTGAGCAACTTCTCAGTTGGCAGTATCTGAAGTATCATTTCTATAAGAAACAAAAGCTTTATTGAATTATTTTCTTCACTGGAAGCAGAGTTCAGCAGTTGTATGACTGTTTTTCTAAACTAAAAATGTCAGCAACCTAGTTGTAGTATTTTTCATGCCTATTCATTCAATTAAATCTTCCAGCATTGAGCTTACATAACAGGAAAAAGATTTTATATTACTATGACTGATTATTTTAAAAGCACGTATACCTTCCCAGAAGTGAAAGAACTGAGACTGTAGATACCCTACATTAAAAAAAAACAAGCTAGGCTATATGATCCTAAGAGCTTTATTGTAATATCTCCCCAAACCAGTTGCAGGGTGTCTACGTCTGCCTGAAACACCCTTGAGCTAAAGTGTCCCTCTAGAAATGGGGAATCCAGAGGATGGGAAAAGGAGTCCAAAGTAGGCACAAGGATGTGTGAAAATTTCAATTTCCAGCCATTTAGGTGGGAATTTGACTCCACATTTACCTCATGGAATCTTTTCTTTATAGGGTTGCCTTAAAATGACAAATTACGCAAAAATGTAATTTTAATGCTTTTAGCTTTACTTCTGTCATGGAAGCTTCGGTTTATAAATTAGGCTCTGAAATACAGACTGAGAAATATCCCTTTTTTATGACAAAATTATGCTCTTCAGAGCAAGAACAGTAGTGCATTCACATGCGCAACTGACATCTCACATAATGATCCAGAACCTGAAAAAAATTGAAAATAAAGACTATGTTTACTGATAGTGGGTTCGTTAGGATCTCTATCCTGCTGCCAATAGGCACAGGAAAAAGTTCTTTGGCTACATGTGTTGGCTACTCCTAGTGTTGATGGAAGAACTGAAATGTCTTTCAATAGCATCCAAGTGAAAGGAGATCTTTGTTCTGTGTTCTAGGGGGACCGAAAACATACATTTTGAAACTCAAAGGTGTATGCTCTAGGAAGACTTAGAAGATGTTTGTTAACTGAGGAGGCTCCAACAGGGGAAGTTAGACTAAATGTGTCACTGTTAAATTTACGATGAGTTCCAGAGGCCCAGACACTTTTAGGTTCCAAGAAATCTCTAAGTAATGCAGAATATGAAGGAAAATTATTTTTGCATGTACTTCACAAAAGCAGATTCATTGACTGCATAATTCTGTTTGAATAAAATGTTTAAATTTGAAGTTTAAACTTTGCTTACAAGGAACACAAAATATTTCAATGGTATAGCTTGCAAGACATCAGAAAAAAAAATACAGAAAGTATTTGGTTATTCTGTAAGGCCCTAGCTATACATATTACTTGCATGTTATTTTTCTAAATATCAATACAAATAAGAGCTTTCTCCCAACTTTCTTTCTTCTTTTATGTTTCATTTAAAAAATCTTAATGGTGTGAGTGATTGAGAAAAAAGTGGGTTCAAATTTCATTTCATACCAGTTGTAAAATATTTCAGCTCTTAGGGTACTCACAGGGGTGCTCACCTTGCCAAAATGTCAGGTGACAAGACAGGAATATGGGTGTAACAGTGTGTGTGAATGGGACTCCCAAAAGTGCCTGAGAGATCATTTCACCCCAGTTTGAACACAGTAGCAAGAATGGTGACAAACAGCCAGGTTAAACAGTAACCAGGGAATTGTCAAGGGACTTTTGAAGCACAGGAAGAGTCAGCTCAAAAAGAAGTATAAGAAATATGAACATTTTAATGGTGTGAAGAGAGACTTTGGAGAGGAAAGACCAGCAGCAAGGCAGGCATGACCCTGCCAGATATAACCCTGTGGCACTGGGGCCTTTGCATGGACCTGGCAGCAAGGACCCCACAGGTACCCCCAGCAGTGAAAAAAAGTTCAACATTTTGAAAACTGGAGTCCATGGCTACCTTCATCTTCTCTGTCTCTCACAGATAGCTGTATCCTTCACAGTTTTCACTCCCGGGTTTAGGCAGGCCATCCTGTACAGAAATGAAGATATTGAATTTTCTACACTAATCCTTCCAGCCATAGTAGTAGTAAGAAAAAGTATATGAAGGCAGCTGTCCACTCTGCCTCTAGTTAACAATTTATTTGTTCATCTAATGTATTATGTAGCACACCCCTGAGATGCAGATGAGAGAGAAGTTGACAAATAGAAGAGTCCTGCTGATAATTGTTCTGCTTTCCATAACTCCCAAGCCAGAAGAATTGCTAAGCTATTTAATGCTGTCTTTTAGTGATGTTTACAATACATTTAGCAATGTAAAATTAGTAGTTTGTAGGTATAGTGAGGAAAAAGAAAGCATTCTGAAAGAAACAGAGTTGCTAACATAATTAACTTGAAGAAACAACATGATAATAACTTTTGCTTGATACACAATAATCGCAGAAGAGGTTTGCCTTATTTCAATTTTATGAATCATATTTTAATTCATAAAAAATGTTCTGCTAAAAGATTTTAGGTGACTCTGAGGTGATCATTACTTTTAGTACATCACCCATCATGGCTTTTTATTGTTGGTCCATCACTTGCTACTACAACCACATACTTCAGGCAAGTGGACCCAAACTCAGGAGCCCGTCTCCCTCTAGGAAAGTATTTAAACATACACAGACACGCAAGCTTAATTTCCCTGCTGAACAGGATTTAATCCTCCTGCTTAAATACCTCACACAGGTGGGGCTATAAGGGCTCAGTATAAGTGTACATGTTTGAAATGTATCTTCTCTCTTCATAAGTATATGTGAACAGTTCTAATTATGCATTGAAAATCAGCTGCTACTTATTGCATAGCTATTAAAGCACGTTGAACCATACCCTTCTTCCAGGCAGATATTTTAACTGATTCAGACATTTACAACATTTAGACATAGTTAGTGTTCCTGGAACCTTTGCTGGAATCATTAAAGGGACTTTCGTTCACCAAAACAGCTTTGAATGAAGGAAGTTTTGCAAAGATAGCTGTTTTTATAATTTCTTTGCTAAGTTCTCATGAAGATGTGTATACTTAGGAAATAGTCTCAAACTGAACAAACAAATAAATTATATGTGCAGTGCATGGATGTAGTGGAATATGTAGAAGAAAGAATGTGTACTTTGTTAGGATATCTCATTAGTGGGTACTCAACACAAAAGACTAGGAAAAGAGACAGAAGTTTAATAAATTAAACACCCAGATGCACATACCCTAACGAGCCATAGATAACAGAGAGAATATCAAAGACCAGAGCTCTCAGGTGCCTGATTGAGACAGACCATGGATGGAACCACTCAAAGTCTTGAAGAGGTTCATCCAGATGTTTTGTAACTAATAAGAAGGGGGAAACAAGATTATCCTGAGTCTTATGAGAAAGAGGAAACAACCTACAGGATATTTGAAGGGGCCTGTGAGATTGTGAAGTTTATTATGGGATGTTTAGAAGAAGGGCCAAAAAAAGTAGTGTATAAACAAGTTGTTGGTCTGGCACGCTTGACTGGCTAAGTCCTACACATGACCATCACAGTCTGTTGAAACTTCTAATTAAACCCTTCTCCTAAGTGTTTTCCTATGTGTGTGCTCTGTGTGTGTGTGCATGTGTGTGTGAGACGTGCTAGTGAGCATGAAGCTGGACTAGCTGGCAAGTAGAAAGAGTGGTCTAAGTGGCTGCTATGGAAGGTAGAGACTCTGGATCAAAGGGGCTTATAGGAGGGGGGGCTGGCAGCTGGAGAGACTGGGACCTGGGGCCAGCTAGGGGCCTGGGGCTCAGCTAGGTTGAGGGTATAAGGCCAGTTCCTGGAGCGATCCATTTACATGTGCAAGATGCTACCAAATTGCAAACTGGACTAGCCAGCAAGTCACACCATAGGTCTGGGAGCCAGTTATTGGAGAGGCCGTAGGTCTGGGGCTGGATACTGGGAAGACTGTGGGCAGCTACTGGACGGATCCTAGGAGAGGGCCAACCACCACAAAGTCCCATTTGTGAGTGTGTGAGTGTAGGCTCTGTCAGTAAGCCTTGAAACTGATTAGCCTGCAAGTGAGAACAGGATCAGGCCATTGGTATGCTTCACGTCCGTGGGACTGCTGTTTGTGGGCACGTGGTGCCTGTAAGGGCACTGCTCTCCTGTCTGTTACTTTGCTGTCGATTGGTTATGTGTGCATGCATGTAAGCGTGTGTGTGTGCACGCTCGCGTGTGTATCACGTGTACCTGCTTGGCCTCACTAGGGCCCAAACCTGGGCTGGCTCTTGGGGGCTGGGCCAGGAGGACTCCCCTGAGCCTTTGGCTTTGGTGGGCTGGGAACGATAACTCCCTTGGGTAATGAAGTTCACTGGATTTGGCATCCCTCTAGATCATTGACCTAGGGGACTCCTCTGAATCACACCTTGCATGCAGAAGGTGCAAGCACCAGGCTCATAAGCAACCCAGAGCTGCAGGCACTGGGCTCATAAGCAACCTTACCCTGACTCCTCCTTCCAGGAGCCCCCAACCCCACCAGAGCCCCCACATGCCTCCAGAAACCCAAATCCAAACACAAAACATGTGGAGAATATCAAAAACAATCAATATGACACAGAAAGAGAGAGGATAACAACCAGAATGCAGAATCAAGGTGCCACTGCTCCGTTTTGTACAGTTATGGAAAGTTAATTAGATGAAAATTCTTCCAAAGGAGCCATATCACATGCTATGGTGCAGACCCCCAAAAAGCTGTTGGTTCCTGTGAATTCGATCCAAAAGCAGACACAATTCTTCCTTGACCTCCAGCCTGACAGCTGGTTGGATCTGGGGCACATTGAACAGACACTCAACAGACTCATTGACACCACTGAAAGCATAAATGCATTTTTTTCCCATGTCCTGTTCCCATGTCCCTGTTCCCATGGCCATCCTCTGAATCTCTTAAAGAAGGTGAAATGCAGTTCTGATACACAATTGTCCAAGTACAAGGGAAAAAAAATCCTTCTTGTCCACAAAAGTGCCCAGAGGAAAATCTAAAGCATGGAATCAATTTAGTACTGTACAAATACAGTGGAATATGTTTCCTGTTACATATCAAACATTCATGGCCAAGTGTTATTGATAAAGAACCCATTTCTTTTTATCTTCCCAGGGTACTGAAAGGGGAAGAAATGGTCACGGAAGGGAAATAATGTTAGTGTTGTTTCTTTTGTCAGCTATTTTTTCTCATTCTGTTTTGATTTTTATTTTATTGTTGTTCTATTTCGTATCTATGTAAGTAGTATGTAGGCTGCTGACAAAATCACTTTTCCTTGGCCTCATTCAAAACACTGGCAAATATATGCAACATCAGAACAAACTCTTTAGTTTTCACTGAAGGGAAGACTTTCTAATTCATTGACAAAGTTAATTCTTTTAGGATTAAAAATGTCATTTACATCCCAGATCCATCTTGACATTTCCTTGTCCTTTTGCTTATGAAAAAATGTAAAAGAACTGAACAGCTGTTAACTATGGAGGCAACTAATGCAGAAACCCGAGTGCAAAATTATGAGGGAAAATTTGCCTATGTTACCTTGCTTGCTCCCAAGGGCCAGCAAGATACGATATGTTGGTCATAGCTTATCACCATTATTAAACCCATTAAGTGGTATTAAATCCATTGAAAGCAAGGGAATCTTGCTTTTAAACTTACATAGAAAGTGATGATGTCTGAGGAAGCCATCTGAGAAAGTCTTTAATCACATATCTTGAATTATTTTCCGGTCACTTACATCACGTATCTTGAATTATTTTTTTACACCTTAGGGAAAAATCTTTCCTTCTTTTTAGAAACTATGACAAATCACTCATTCATTGCAAACTGTACACCAGGTACATAAGTTTTACTTAACCTTCCTGTTTGCATATATACATATATATACACACACGTACTGATTTTTTTACAGAGGATGAGCACATAATTATACTGATTAACTTATTGTGTTAGCGAGGCAAAAGATATGTGAAAACTATTACAAGGATTAAGATTTAGTTTTTAATATAGAAGTACTCAGCTGGCCTCAGTGTGCCAAGTCAGTCTTTTCATGAGTCACACTGAGTACCAACACACAGAAGGCATATTCAATAGAAATCTTGATGATGTAAAGATCTGTATTGGGAAGACTGTCATAATATGATACATAGGAATCCTTATCTCAGATTAGGCCTTCATCTGTGTAAAGATTCAGTTACTAATGGTGAGCATAACTGTTATGATAGCTCTCAAAGACATATTTTCAGGATCATTATCCCAAAACTCATCATGTCCCAAGTGGTTGATTATCATTGTGTCTGGTTTCAGTGAAGAGGCAGAAAAGAATTACATGTACTTATCCCATTTAAATATTGATATTAAGTATATCTACTAGTGTACGGGTTAATATGAAATACAGGGTTTAGTAAATGAAGATCCTTTACATTTACATTTGAAGTCTCAGTTACCCAAAGGAGTGGGAAGCTTGGTAGTTTACTCCTCACTGAGTCAAGTCAATTATAACAAATGCTGCTTGTTTACCAACTCAATATATAAACACATAAATGACAGTATGGGATCTAGTCTAGTATCTTGAGCCGCTTCCCCAGAGATACTACTCTAAATTTGCATTATTCTCATTCTTTTCCACAGTCCTGCATCTCAGTGTGTCAGATCCTTCCAGAGTACTCCCTGCGCCCATGGTGGTGGTTTGTATTGAACATCTCTAAAGAGATTTTCCTTCTTTGCATTTGTCAATTCACTTTTTGAGTATACATCAACTTCTAGTGTCTAAGATAACTCGTAACAAATAGATGAGCATCTTACCTGTGTGTTGTGTAAAGTATCTACTTTGGCTAGCTTTAAGCCTGCCACCTGTTAGTTTTGTTTGATGGGCTTATGGGATAAGACAGTGAAAAATACCTTCCTATACACTTATTTGTATAACTCAGTTTTTTAGGCTTTTTTTGTGTTTCCCCTCAGCTATCTTTTTTGAAGAGTTCTTCCATATGTAGTCATTTCTTATAAAATAGAAACACCTTTGATAACTGTGCTCATCCTTGTAGCCTTTGTCCAAACATGGCTACATTATACAATATTAGCACTTTGCTACTATATAAATTTTGACGTGCAAGTGGAGAAAAGGAGGCAGAACTTCAAATAGAATTCAAGATGCAGGTATGTAATGGATTTATACAGCAGCATAATGATTTCTTTATTATTATTTTGTTTTGTTCTCTATTCCATTCCTAACAACTTCTAACATCTCATTTACTTTTCTTCACTGCTACTGTGTATTGAACTGGCACTTTCATAGATTTCTTTCTCATATTCTTAAGAGCTTTCCTCAAACACTAATAGTTGGCTGAGAAAACATCATTATATATACGAATTTTATTTTTTCATGTGCTTCACTTGTACGTTATTTCATTTGTATGCCATTCATTTCCAAGTCCCTTAGTATTATGCAGTTTTTCTTTTTACAATTATTAACACTCATTTCTTGTCTTTATTACTGTTAATATTATCAGCAAAATTTGTCGTATAACTCTTTCCAGATCATTTATGACTATAGTGAATAACAGTGTCCGGCACAGACTCCTATGAGTTTTATTTATGATGTCTCTGTATTGTGGAAACTAGGTAATAGTGTTTTCTTTTGTTTCCTGTACTTTAATAACTTGCTCATCCATCTGAGGACCTTACCTCCTTTGCTATCACAGCTGAAGTTCTTTAAGAGTGTTTGGAGAAGGATCTTGCTAAATGCCTTTTGGAAATCCCAAAAAGTATATCAACTTGTTTAGCATTATTTACATGTTTCAAGAACTCTAATATATGATTCTGTTACTACAGTAATTCTGATTTTACTCTCATATATCAGATTAATCCATATGTTTACAAGTCCCTCTCCTAACATCAGTTTGCTCACTAGAGATGACAGCTTACTTGGCTGCTGTTTTTTAGATTTTGCACAAATCTCTCTAAAAAATCACTACCACTTTAACCACCTTCCAGTCTTGAGGCAGTTTTAGGAAGACATGATACAGCACAATTCATAAATCAGTTATTTCTTTTTTCAGTTCCTTCGGAACACTTAAGTTAATTCCAGCAGAAATGTGATACTTATCATCCTATTAACTATTCTTCAACATCTTATACTGACATTTCAGCTTGAGGTGATGCTGTGATAATCACATCCAGGAAGATAATTCTACCTCTCCATGTTCTTCCACTCCTAACACAGATACAGAATTTTGCATCTCCACAGAAGTTTGTGCCAGGGAAACAGTGCCAGGTATACCATCAAATAAAGTAAAAAAAACCTCAAAGAATGGTTGGGGGGGGGGGTTCACCTTGGCTAGCAACCAGACACCCACCCAGCTGCTCACTCACTCCCTCTCCTCAACAGGACTGGGGCAGAAAATAGGATGGAAAACCTCCTGGGTTGAGATAAAGACAGGGAGATCACTTACCAATCACTGTCATAGGCCAAACAGACTCAAGTTGTGGGAAATGAATTTAATTTATTGCCAATTAAAATAGGTTTGGATAGTGAGAAACAAAGATAAAACACCACCTGCCCCTCACCCCTCCCTTTTCCCCAGGCTCAATTTCACTCTTTCATTCCTGACTCTTCTACATCTCTCCTCCTCAGTCAGTGGAGGGGGGTGGGGAATGGGAGTTTTGGTCAGTCCGTAACAGTTCCTCTCTGCAGCTCCTTCCTCCTCACACTTTTCTCCTGCTCCAGCATGGGGCCTTTCCACAGGCTGCAGTCCTTCAGGATGAACCTGATCCATCATAGGGTCCTCCATGGGCTGCAGTGTGCATATCTACTTCACCATGGTCTCTTCTACAGGCTGCAGGGGAATCTCTGCTCTGGTGCCTGGAGCACCTCCTCCCCTTCCTTCTTCACTGACCTTAGTGCTCACAGGGATGTTTCTCACTTTTTTTCCTCACTCCTCACTGCCTGTGCAGTGTTTTCACCTTTTCTTAAATGCATTTTCCCAGAGGCACCACCCACTTGGTTGACAGGCTCAGCTGTGTCCTGCAATGGGTCCATTGGAGCCAGCTGGAACTGGCTGAAACCACCTGTGTCCGGCATGGAGCAGCCCCAACCTCTCCTCACAGATGCTACCCTGCAGCCCCCCCACTGCCGGTACCTGGGCACTGAGAGCAGATACAATGACTAAATCCCTGTAAGCCACCAAGACGACCCTGGAAAGGAGATCAGTCAACTTGTTTCACTTAGAATGAACTTGCTGTGACAAATGCAACCTTAGACTGCGAAGAAACACAGAACCCTCACAAAATTTATCAGTGACTCAGCTTAAGACATCCACTGCAAAGAGTCTTTGCTTTCATATCTAAGCTGGTGCCTAAATTCCTTCTCCATTGACTCAAGAGGCAGTTCAGAATCCGATTCACACCAGTTGCCATAATATTTCCTAAATGAATGCTGACAAAAAAACAATACTGAGAAATACTGAGAAAATAGAATATTTAAAATCCTTCTTCTCTCTTTGGGTTAAGTACATGAATGACAAAAGCTCTCTGGAGATTAAATATCTAGTTTTTCCCCTTTTAGACATGGGAGAGAAGACTGAGCTGCTGAAAGTCATTTAATTCCTGAGAAGAGCCAAATCCCCTTGAGCTCAGGGGGCTTTGGAGTCCAGAAGTCTCCACAGCCCAGGGATGATGCTTGAATGAATCACGCATCTCCAAATGTGCAATTTACCCAATTCATCAACTGGTGATGACCCAGAGCTCCAGATGGGCCTAGCTCTTCCCCGGCTGGTGGCTAAGACTAGAGGCAGAGTTGCACTATCTCCCTCCTTCAGTGCTTCTTAACAGTAAGCTTAAGTGTCACCTTGCTCAACAGGTTGACTATTATGAATCATATTTTTGGTGCTCAGGGTATGGAGAGCTTAGACATGCACCTCTGTATTGTCAATTCTACTCATTGCGGTACAGAGTATTACAACAGCTGGCCAGCGGTGATGATGTGTTTCACCAAGAGTCAAAAAAGTAATCTAACTGTGCTGGGAAGTTGAACCTTATTCCAGTTAGGCTAGTGTAGCCATCATCTAGATATCTTTCTCACTCCAGCCATAAGACTACAAAAGCAGCTGCAAAACCACTTTATGGTCTATGCAGATGGAAAGAATCAGCCTTAGAGGAACTCCTGAGGTTGCCAGGAGGCAGACTGGGACTAACTGCTGTAATAATCCATGTAAAGAATATGAAGGGAAAGAGACACAGGAGAATAAGATTACCAATGCTAAAATAATTACTTTTATGTATAAAGAAGAAAGCTCTGCATGAACCATACAGCTTCTGAGATAAACAGGCATGTATGATTGTGCCAGTGTAATCTGGAGAGAGGTGGGAGTGGTGAAGAGAGAGTTTTTGCCCCTTGAGGAACTGTTCGTGCAACCCACATCAACAGAGGCATACGTACTGCACAATGGCCTGTAGCCTGAACCATCAAAGGAATAATTTAATATTCAGAACTTTCAATTTCTTGTCTCTCTGAACAACTTAAGTTCAATTATTTTAATTAACATTTAAATGAGATTACAATTCCCTGTTTATGTTTTCAAAGGTCAGTAGGACTTTATGGCATTAGGCAATGTCCCTTTCATATCAAAGGATTTGAGAAATCTTCTCACATCCAGGCATTTTACACTTTCACAGTGCTGTTGATCTGGATTTATTTTGCTGCTTCTTCTTTAACTACTGATTGTACCTGGGCTTAATAAGTAACACAGCCAGAAAAATGTGCATGGCCCAGATTTCCCCAAAAGTTAGGTAAATAGAAACTCCACTGTCAAAATTAATTTCCATATCCTATAAAGCAAAGCTGAGAACTACTCTTTCTAAGCACTGTCATCTTTACCGCTTTTCTCATTTCTCACAGAATATTTATTTTTCCTTATTTCCATCTTTTTATTACACTAGTAATATTCTCTGTGTCCTTGTTTGTCTGTTCCCTCATCCTCTGAGAGACCTGAGTATACGTGGTGTAGTAACATTTCTCACCAAGATATAAGCTTGTGCTACATGGTATAAGCCAGCATGTAAGCAAAGCGCTGCACAAATAGCTGTGCATGCAAAAGCTGTAGGTGGCATTCAGCATTACAGTCATAGGGCGCGCAGCACTGCTCCCCTTGCAAGGCCTTTTTTTGCTCTCACCTATGTCCTGTCCCGCTAACTGATGTCCATATGGGATCGCTCAATGAATGTGTCTTCTCTATGCTGTTTGTAATGTGCAAAGGTTCTGCCACACACGAGTTTCAACAGTGAATCAGTGGAGGCACCTTCCTTACAGGTGATAAGAGTGACTTAACTATACCTGAATTTTAGTTGACTCAAACAAAAAAAATCAGGAAGTGGTACACCTGGAAACAGTCTACCTCTGCCTGACACTTGTAAATGGGAGACCCTGGTTTGGTTGTTGCCTGGGCAGTGTCCAGTGGTAATACACAACTGTAGTACAGTTGGCTGTGCAAGCACATTTCAGATATTTAAATACAGAGAAGCATGTGTTGAGCTTCCTTTCCATTTTCCTTTTTTTTCTCTTTGTACTGTGATTCCTCACAGTCCTGAGATATCTAATTTCTTTTAATTGTGTGCCATCTCTGAGTGTTGCTGTTCCCAGCATCTTTTTCTGTTGTCTGCATCTTTGTTCTCCCGGCTGAGGGGTGAAAGGGATACAATTCAGTTAACTTACCCATCTCATCATGAAAAAGAGTCTTAAATTAACTCCCAAATTTAGCTGTCTGTTCAATGGAGAGAGGAACCAACTTTGAAGGCCACCAGCTAGGATACAAATCTATTATAGTCAGGTAGAGCCCTAATGTGGTTACTTTAGGGATAGGTTAGGAGCTACAAGTTGGCAATTATGTCCTACGCTAGACTTTTAAGGGGCATTTAAGTTCCTGTATCCCAAACTGATTTTCTGATAGGCAAGACTGACCTTCCAGAAGGTCGAACTTTTCTTTACCTCTGAGTTTGTTACAGTTCTGAGTCTCAACAGTGCCAGAGTGATTCCTGGAATAACAGCCTCCAAAAGAAAACACAGGGTTTATATCTAGAAGACCTAGCTAGTGGACTCCAAAAGAAAATCTGCAATGCACACACAGTGTGGACTGCCAGGGAAACAGGACCTGAAAGACATTTGGGAATGAAGTTATTTGACACTGTGGCAGTATTCAGACACTCCATATCTTCCTTGTAAAACTAGTCCTTCACAGATTAACAGAGTATTTCCTTACAAAAGAACAACATTAATAGAAAAACCCTTCAGGATCTTTTCAACCTGAATCTATTACTTTAATCAATGTGTGAGCAAAGACATGCAGCGGGAAGCTGGCCAGCATGACAGAGTAAAAACTTCCCAGTGTAGAAACACAGGGAGTGCAGCCACACTTGTCATTTGTCATGGTGAGAATGTTTGACTGATGCTGAAAATCAAAGCAAAAATTATCTATGAAACACAACACAAAAGCACTGAACAATGAATCTCTTATCTAGCAATTAGACAGCAAGTGAGCAAGTCATGGATAACAAGGATGCCTCTACATGTCACTTCAGGGGAACATTTTAAATAGAAGAATCCTGGAAAAGCAAAGAAAGATAATCAATGCGGTGATTAATGACAGTAATTTCACACAAACATCTGGGAAATTAAGAACAACTCTTTAGGAGTTGTTTCTTGCAGTGATCGTGAAGGGATGAATGAGTTGCAAACCAAACTTCACATCAATATATTGAATGGTGTGGTAGCAACGATACTTATTTCATCTTGGAAACTTTCCAAAAATTAAATACTAATATAAAAACATAAAAAAAATTGGGTTTTCAAATACTTTTTTATTGTTGTTTTTTTCTTGGATGCTGCTTTACTTTTACAGCTTACCCACTCTGGCTCTCCTGAATTATAACTTGAATATTTCAGTTTTAAGAAAAAAAAAATGGGGGAAAGAGACACTTAAGTGAAAATGTCTATATGTTGCATTTAATTTGATGCACGCTGAAGAAAGAGAGTAAGTTTCTGTTAAGTCTTGGAAAAACTCTTTTGCATTCTGAATCTTCATGCAGAGGATCATAATATTCCTCCTTTTGGGTTGAAAGTGACTCAGCTGAACATTGGTTAAGCATTGATCAGGGTCTAGCTTTTTGTAGTAGCGAAGCACAGTTCAAATGTCCACCTAAACTTTGCATATCTTATAGCAAAAATCTCTTTACCAATACAGACTCATTTTCACCACCAGCAGCAGTGCATTGCCAATATACTTGGCCAAAAGACAGTTTGACTCATGTGTAGGCTTTAGGACTGAATAATGTTCATTAAAGTGCAATCCTCACAATTCATAGTAAGCACCCAGAGTTTTCCCAGTTGGCTTAGTAGGTGATCTATAAAATACTTGTTTCTTTTATCCTTAGCTTCTTTTGAGTGGAAAATGAGTGTGTTCCATGTGATTGTATACTGTGTAGAATTGAAGAAAGTAATATATAATATATTCATAAGTTTTAATTCCATTGACAACTATTGATGTCCAGATGTTTAGCTGATTTTGTTCACTGTTTGTAATATTTCAAAAAAGTAGCATGAAAGTGGTTGGCAAGCAGTGATTAAGAATATTTGTTTTGCATAAACAGTTTTGTCTAATTGGTAAACCTAGTATTGATTGTGTTTCTTGACTGGAAAGATTTTTGGAAGAGAATAATTCCTGGAAGCTAAATCTTTAATTTGGGCCCAAACATTAAAAGAAATATCTAATTATCTGACACATAATTATGTGAAAATAGGTCTGAAAAAGATCAAGTTATGGCACTAAATTTCTCATATGTTAACTATGATTGCTAGATGTTTATTAATAAGTTTTCTGCCTGTAGCAGCACCTTCATCTATAAAGTAAATGGTATCAAGAAGACATGGATTAATTTGGAAGTTGTTTTAACTGATATCTTTCAGAAACAACACACTTCCATGAACTTAAGATGCTAAGATATTTAAGACACTCCCCAAACCCTTCCATTCAGAACGGGTCTTTTTCCTGTCATTCACCTGCAGACAAGGCCCAGCCAGGGGCCTTTTCCTCTCTTGTGTGTGAGAAGTGCAATCAGTGACTCCTGTACTGATTTATTCAGTTCTCTTCCTTTCTTCCCTTACTCCGCTAAAAAATGGAATTTCCTTTTTTTTTTCTTTTTTTTTTTTTAATGATGAGCTACTTGTGAGTTTTAACAAGTGTAAAGGGAATGGAAAATAGTAAGGTTTCGGGTAGCTTAGATATCTGATGAGTTTGGCCTCAGGTCTTGGATCAGCTTACAAGCACTGCCTTCCTTCTTGCTAGGACTCTGAAACAATATCTTTCAGTTTATCTCCAGATAGATTGAGCTTGTTCTTGGTTTCCTACACCCACATATATACATGGGTGTAAGAAACCTTTAATCCTCTATAGCCTAAGAAGAAGTACACATTTGTTGATGCAGGAGGAACATAGATCTTTGCAATGCTGAGCTAGATAGCCAAAGTTATACAAAATTCTCCTTTGCATCTTAGGCCTGTGGTCTTCTATTGTGATTCAATTTCAAGAAAACTATATGGTTTTTGGTTTTTATTCTTCAGCTATTTTCTAGTCTGAATCATTAGGCTGCCCTTTTCTTTACACTATACTTCTCATGGTTTTTCTTACACACAAGAAAGGAGGAAATTCAGCCACGTGTTTGTCATTTTTGTAGTGGCAGTGACAGCAATCTCTAATGAGTGGCCCTTCAGACATCACAGAAGTAGGTCTGCTGTCACACACTCTATCTCTTTTCCATACTAATTAGTTTTTCCTACTCTATTTTGATTAGGAAAATTAACTAATGTTTATTTCACCCTGCTCATACCCAGATATATCCATAATATCTCTATACATTGTCATTATGTGTTAGGCATTCCTTCTGAGGTTAAAGTTGGCTGCAATGTTATACAGTATCTAAAGAGCAGCAGCTATAAATCTTACAGTAATACATACCAATTAAACCACAATGCCTTTATGAAACTTTTTTTCTGTTCTCTTATTTATTGACAGATTTTTTTAATTACAACACAATGAAACGATGGTAAGTACATAAGATGCAATAGTATAAAAAGCCATTTTAACCCTTCCCTTGGTTAAGACACTTACAGCAGACAAGAACTGCCCCACCCCAATTCTCCCCTTCTCAAATGAAAACAAAAAATAAATATAAATTAATAAATATAAAACAAATCACTGCACAGCCCTTAACTCTTTGATTGCCATGGCAAGAACCATAATGATGATTCTAGCATGTGACTTTCTGTGGTTAAAGGTTGCCGCAGCAGTCAAAGGGTTATAGCATTGTAAACATAAGTATTGTTGAAAATGTTCAGTCATGTTAATGGTCTACAGCAATGAGATTATTATCATGACCCCTTGACCTTTAATGACACAACATTATAAGGAGTTAAAGAGATAATATCTTGGTGAGCTGTTACATAGATTAATTAACCCATTTTGTTTAACAATGCACTATGAGGTCTTGATTTACTAATAAAAGACAACTTGTGTATAATAAAACACTGTTCAATGCATTGATCAATAAAAACAATGAAAAAATCAGTCTAAGCACCACAAAATTTTGCCTGATTATATCTGACAGTCATAATACACTTTAGCACCATTTAGTCAGCCTTGCATTTGCACACAAACAAGCTTTGTGTTTGTCAGTAGAAGCTACCTGAAGGAATAACATATGTCAGTTATAAAAAGGTTACTGTATAGAATGCTGTGTGAACCAATAAAATAAAATAAAATAAAATAAAATAAGAATAATAAAATGAAATTTAGTTGCAGAAAACAAATAAATGCTCCAGTTATTTCATTGCTAACACACATCCTAATGAGCCAAACATGGGCATGAAATGCATATGGGAGTCTGCAGAGAAAGGGGAATAAAAATGAGAAATTTGCATCACAGAGAAATCATCACATCCATATTCTGACTTATTTGTCAGGCTTTGCAAATTAAATAAACAATTGTTGGGTGGTTCAAGAAGTAGAGGTTGTAAAGAGTTGATGTTTAACAATGTGTGAGTTTTATGGTCATGTTATGCATAAAACCACTTTCAGAGATATCCTAACAACTGCACCAAAATCCTTGTCTCTTCATGAAAGGTTGATTTCCTCTTTCTCAGAGGTGAAGGATAAACAAGCAAATCACAGTGTGGGAAGAGTCACAATTGTAGTAGCTTTGAGATAACATATTGGAACTAGAACAATTTCTGCTGGAATTACAGGGAATTACAGGGAGAAAGGAATGGCAACAAGATGGAAAATGGAATTAGAAGCTAAAATATCAACCAACAAGCAGAACTAAGGAAGAAATCAGGTTCTGGTAGATACAAGAGAGAAAGATACTTGGAGAGAAAGCAAGCTGCATATTATTCAGAAAGTAAGAGAAACAAGAATGTGTATGAAGCATGGAAAACAATGTACCCTTCTTGTACATATCCATATCAAACTGATTGACTACACAGTGACAAAACCAGCTGTACATGCTTTAACTGCTAACAATACTAACCACAGGACTGGCAAGGAGCAGACATCACCTCCCTCAAACAGCTTCTAATCATATAGGAACATTTATCACATACAATAAACCTACAGAAGTCAAACACCTGCATCTTTCTCTACAAGCTGTGACTGAACCGTGCAATGAATCCAATTCCCAGACTACAGTAGCAGATGTCAGAGAGAGCTCTTCATAAATATGTTATTTATGATGCCTAAAAATTAGAATCAATCAGAAAACAATGCGTAATAGCAAAGCATTCTGCCATGCAACAGTGCTAGCACATTATGCTACAGCAGTAATGTAATGGTAGTTGATGCATGTATATGAACTGACTTGTAGTAGAGGAAGGAGTCCAGCCATATTGTCTGAATATCCATGACACAGATTACAGGCATCAGAATGCAAAGGAGAAAGAGAAAACATTAAAGATGAGAACTGGAACCACTGGAAATAATACAAAAATTTTTGAAATGCAGCTTTCTAGACTGCTCACCTCTCACGGATGGCATAAGCCATGCATGCAAATGGTATGCAATGGCTGGCATCAAAACCGATAGGGCTCTGCTGTTACACCAGTGTACACATGACCAGGCAAGTAGCCACAAGACGCAAATAAGGAGTCCATGATGATCAGTGCTGGATGTACCACATCCTTTTCATAAAAGACTTAAAGGATGTCTGTGTCAATGGGTGGCAGAGACTTCAATAATCTGAAGTGAGTAACTTGGAGCTCAGTGTTGGTGGACTGGACAATGAACAAGATTTAGTGAAAGATATACATCAAGTTCCTCAAATGTTCACAGGAGTTTTTGAGAATGTCCTACCTCTTCACCGTAGACACAAAAAGCTGCATTTCCTAGTGACAGACTGCAAAAAGTTGTGTGTGATTAAATGAGATGTACAACAAAATTGTATTTTCTTCTTTTCTCTGTATAGTGAACAGATCATTTCTCACTTGTCTACGAAGAGCATATAACATTAAGTATTGCCTTAATTAGTCAGAAAACATGTCAGGGCACAGGGAAAAAAGGGGGTGGAGGGCAATCAGAAGCTTGATCATATTTATCAATTTACATAAAGAAATAGCAATAGATGATCTATCCAATTGTCATAAGTGTATTTCTGTTATATCAAACACTTCAGGACTGAAATATCACAGAGATAAAGATACATGGCTGCAATATAGACTAATAAAGGTAAAGGCTTCTTTGTCCTTCAGTATTTCATCCAGTAGAGTTTTTCAAATGATAGATAAATTTTTGGATCTAATTTCTGAAAACAAATGTAAGAACATTTCACTGTGATAAGTTTTTGCATGTAGATTCAGACTGATGTTAGTTTGACTAAATCTCTCCCGAAATATTTTTGATTGCAGCAGATAAATAATGTGCTCTCTCTATATATTTTTATTCAGGTTTAGAGTAACTATACTGAGGAGCCTTTTGGCTGCTCTCTGGTGGGTTATGAGACCAAATATAGAATTCAGTGGACTTTCTACAGCCTAACAGGTATCCTTGTTGTTGGAGACCAATAATACTTTCAAAGCTATCACCAACTTCCTGATAATATCTCTTCTCTTTTATTGTTAATTACGTAGCAGTTAAATGCAATTGTAGCGGTGTCAGTGGTCCTTGGATCCTTCCCTTTCTGACAAACTGGTTTTGTACTTGCAATTATAAACCAGAATGTTCTCATTTCTTTTCTTAAATTCTTCTGGAAATAAACAATGGAAATGTGTTTATGCTGCTTTTTCTGTGTCTGTCTGCAGTCTTTGACCAAAAGTCCTATCTGGCTTTCCTGTGGATCCTAGAAGTTGTGGAAAGTAAGTTCATGACTAATTGAAGTTTTCTCTGAGAAAGATTTCAGTAGGGTGTTCCTTTAAATCTGTATTTGTCGTCACTGTGATCCAAGGACTACCACCTTCAAAGGAATGCATATTGATAGCAGATGATGACCTGTGTATCTTGGATGATGATAAGGGAGGATCATAATACTTGATCTATCCTATAAAATGGTTTTCAAGCAGACACAATAAGACAGTATTGTGCATGAATTGACAAGAGATGGCTGCATGGTTTTGGAAACACGGTAAAGATGGATGTTAGGCATATACATAGTTGACAATATTTTAGCAAATGCGTTACATAGAGTAAGAACTGGGAATAGATTATTTTCACCATCACACATTCCTTCAATTCTGGATTCCTATTCAGGTTAAATTTTCTTGGGTATAACAATCTCAGGTATTTCTGTGAGCTGTGTGAGTATTGACAATGGCTACTCTGAAAGATTTTTTTAGTAGATTTCATCTACCTCATTCATGCATGGCTGGAGTTCATAGCACTTTATCGTACGAGGTAAAACACAACCATGTAAATACAAGCTGCGGCTATGCTTTGCAGGTATGAATTGTGGTTGTCATGATCATTTAAAACAGCGTTGTATGCTGCTTATGATGTCTTCTGAATACATACCATCACACATACATTTCTGAATTTATATGACTCTATTTATATCCAAGCAGACAAACTGCTTGGAGCTGACTTCAACATGGTACTCCTGTAAGATATGGAGATGATCAGTATGTGAGCACTAACAATTTTGTGGCAATAACCAAGCATAGCATACACAGTATGTGCATCTCTGTTTAGATTCATTGTATGCCTAAATATGGGGCTGTGCATTTCAACCGGAATATATCGGTTGTACAACAGTACTTTTTGAGCTACATATAATATAATGTAATTGTGAACACTGACAAAGAGTATTATAAACCATCATTTTACATTATGGAAAAAACCTACTTTCTTTTCTTGAGGTTGTAAAATGATAGTAAGGGAACCAAAACTCGTTCACACCTTATAAACGAGTTAGCACTGATTGCCTGCTGACCCTAAGCACTCTCAGCTTCCACAAGGCGAATGATTTTATATACAGCCATGTAAGTTATGAATATGTGTGTAGGCTGGGTGTTAAACTATGCCAACACATCAGGATGGAAATATGGATTAGAAACATTGTATTCTGACTTAACACACGATGCTTTGCAAGTGATGAACCCATCTGGGCATGCACTGATTGGCAGAGTTACACTGTTCTGTTGCCCGTGGGTAAGTAATATAATACTTCACTAAAAACTCTTCAGACTCTGTTATCATATTGTTAAGGGCTAACCAGGTACGTTAGGAAGGTATTTTATCCCAGCCTTCTGTTCCTAATCCCACATCCCAGAAAGTCAGTTCCCCGAATGATGGATAGGCAAATGGATGATCCAGGACACATGCATGGCACAGAATGAAAGTGATTATTCAATGTGTTAGTGCCAGATGGCAAGATGGAGAGAATGCTCACTATATATTTTACTGCAACAGCAAAAAAAATAATGGGCATGAAAGACTATGAATTAAGATATGCTGATAGCTCGCCAAGGAGATTAAGGTTGTAGTTAAAAAAAGATATGATGCAATTTCGTAGGGTAGAAATTACTATTAACTGAACAGAAAACTTTGGTTTATGTGGTGGCGATTATAATTGTCACCTGTGGACAATGTCATTCTACAGAAGCAGAAGAAACTAAGCTGTGTGACTGGAAAGCTTCGTGCCATCATAAATGGCTGGCATGTGTAATGATTATTGTTAATGCAGTTTTACTGTGACAGCAAGTAGCACTATGCTGCATGCACATCCAAGTGTAGAAAATTGTCTTTAGCATGCTAGTTTACATCAGCATTTCTTCATTTATGTCTTCTTTGCCACTAAAATTTATTTTATTTATACTGTGGGCAGACCAGAGCAGTACTTAAGGCTATCTCCACAGGGCAAACATACTTTATGTACACCTCTCACACAATGTCATAACTCAAAGACATAATGGGCAGTTGCAACTGCAAATGTTAATAACCTGACTATAATTTGTAGCTGATATGCTAAAGCTTATGTATACTGGGAAACTAGACCTGTTTATGATGCATGTGTTTAATGCTGTCTACGTGCTCCTTTGAAATACATTTTGATTTTAGGAACTGATGCTTGCTGTGGTCACATACTGATGATCCTTCAATATATGATTTCCTGATTATCACTGGGCTTTCCTAGTTACATACATCCATCAAATAATTCCACATCATACAGAATCTATGCTGCCTAACATTAGAGGCTACCTTAGATCAAGCATTGAATGGAGCCAGGCTGCAACAAGTGATGGTACGCTTTTGATGCTTACCAGATATTTTCAGCATTGATGGTACTGATGACAATGTCTTTATCAGCCTCTGACATCTCAGATGGCAAATCACAAGAATGAGTTAAACAGATTTGACTCACACATTACATTTTTTCATGAGACCAGTGGCAGACAATTCATTGATTTACATGCATAAATCAGAGATTAATTTTATGAGTATATGGTTCATTTACACCTGATTTTGTAACTGACATATGTTTAAACATATCTTATCTTATGTGAACCACTCTGTCTGCAGTCTGTGTACTGTGAGCTAAGGAAGTATGCCTAATGTTACAGTGCTGGTATATCAGTCATGGCTATACCATTGTATTCAATAACAGGTTATCTGTTCCTCAGCTCCCACACAGTATTATTTGATTTACAGCACAGCTTAACACCTAAGTGGCCAGTGACATTTTTTCCCTCCACTGATAATAATGATTTTCCTTATGGCTCATAGGGCTGCAGTCATCTATTTACACTTCTGAAAACAGAGCTGTCCAAAGACAGCCTTGACAACAACAAAAGGTGACAGGGAGCTATTGTTCTCTAATGGCTGCTTCACATCTCCTACTGCAATGGCACACGGCTTTCTCCACCTCTGCAACTGGTGATAAAACTTAGGCCATGTTGTGAGAAGATACGTAAGCCAGGACAGAGCAAGCCCCTGCAGTCATATCCTTGCTCCTCAGACCAGTCACCTTGTGCTATCTCCAATTTAGGCTGCTAATGGTGTGGTAGCTTGCATTTATACTTTCTTAAAAATGCAGTGCTTGGAACATTCACTGATCAGTTTGCTATGTGTCTTTTTTAAAGTTTGCCTTAGTGATGGTTCAAATGCAAAAAACTAGAATAGGAATGTAATGCTTCCATTGCTTATAGGCAGACCTACCTTCTATTCTACGCACTTTTTTCTAACCAACAAGCTAGAATTTGGTTCTATATAATTTGGTACCAAAAGCTACATTTAACTGACATTAAGATTGTGAAGTAAGACCCCCCAAAAAAGTTGAAAATTTAAAAATTAAGCCTTACACTCTGTTTTTAACCGACAGTGCTAATGACACAGGAGTCTTGACCAAACAACTGGGGACGTAAAGTACACTTCTAACAAAAAATGTAAGTCTGCCCCTTACATTTGAATCTATTAGCTTCTGTTATTTTCATTCACAAAATTAGCCTTAAAAAATCTTTTTCTGTAATTATCCCCTCCCTTTGCCCCACTTTGAAAGAAGAAAAAGAACAGAAGTTCATAGGAAGATATAAAATATGTATTATATTTATTAAGGAGACTTGAAAGGGCTCCTTTGGAGCCATTTGAGTCTCTCCATCCCAGCCTATCCAGTAAATATACAGTTACATATTTTTTTAAATGTATTTTTTGATAAAAATTAATTTGCATCTACAGTCAATAACCTAATAACCTTTTCATAGGTTTATACATTAAAAGGCCAGAGGAAACACTGCCATCATCTACTCTGGCCTCCTGCATCATACAGACCATTGTACTCTGAAGATACACAATCTTGTATAGTCAGCTTGATAGACTGTAACTGATTAACACAATGCATATTCAGTTTTGTATTGTTCCACAGTACAGATCATGACAATAGCAACATGGAAATGTTTATTAAAAACTTTACGAAAAAAGTTACGGCACATGAGCAGGAACCCAGATTGAAGAACTAAAAATATTTTCAATTTGTTTTTTCTTAATTCTCATAATTATAGGCCCTGGTAGAAAAACAACTGTTCAAAAAATAACATTGTCTTAGAACTTTTACTCATTTGAGTTCAAAACTATATCAGGCAACATCACTAATTTACTCTGAACTTCTATAATTTGAAACTAGCCAGTATGTATTTGGGAATTGCAGTGAACACAATTGCTCCTACATCTTTTACTTAAAGCAAACCTTTATGACTGTGTTATAACCTACTGAAAATAGGAGTATGTAATAGAAATGCTGACACAGTCTTGCTCTGCATGACATAAACATGCCAATATAATATTATTTTTTCTCCTTCTCTCTGTATATAACATATATGCACTTTTAAGTAAAAGAAAATAGATTAAACAATCAACTTATCATGTACTCATGTATCTATGATGTACCATATACCAAGCACTAGACTTATCACACTTACCTTCCTGCATAATTAAAGTTAATTCTCCAAATACAAACATTTTTGTTACCTTATCAAAGAACAACAGTCAACATGCTCAGCACTTCATTACTGTCAGGGAAACAGTTGCAGAAAAAGTTAAAGCTGCCATGAAAGATATTTCAAAATTGAAGTGAAATTTTCAAGTGAATAAAAAACCAGATGAGATGCTGTTCTAACTTAAAGATATTATAAAATACATTCTCCTATTGTAGAAGAAAACCAAATGCAGAATAAGTAGTGCTGTTAGTATTTTCCATCAGCTATCCAAGGGACAAAATTGGAACAGCAACTTGAATCATTTTATTCTGTCTGTAGCAAAACATAAGTTATAGTAGTTTGTGGACAATAAAAATCTCTCCATGGATTAAAATATGCATGTATGTATATGTGTGTGTTTGTGTGCATATTATAAGTATACAAACACACACACAGATTTTAATATATATATGATAAACAGGCATAGAATTCCAAATTCACCAAATGAGCTGATGTGCAGTAAATATCCTGTGTTACTTAACTGTCAATTAATCTATATTTTCAGCAACAACTGAATTGGATTTACTAAATAATGCTATGGGCTGATACTGGTGCACTTCTAACCTACAGTATGCAGTACCTCTACAAAACATCTCCAAAATGCCATCTGCATTGCATATTTGTTGTAAAACTATATCTTTTTCTAATCTTCATTTGTTAGCCGTACATATGTATATCTGTTTATGCTCTAAGAAATAAGTTTGCAATGCTTTATAGCATGCCACATATGTTCATAAAATAAGTCCTCAAATCAATATAAAATCATGTAATTGAACAAAAAGGCATACTATTTCTCATGCTATGCTCAATATAAATATAAATTCAAGGCAGTCAAGCTATCCATTACCAAAATAATAATAACCATAATATATATGTATATATACCTACACTCTCTAAAAAGTGATCCAGTCATGTGGATTAAGAAACCAGTAAGAAATTGGTTGAATGTAGTATAAAAGTCTCATTTTATGTAAAAGCCAATACTGGCCATTTCAAGTATTTTGATACTTTCCTATAACCTTTTCATTAATAACTAGCTATTTGTAGAAATGATAATTTTATACTGAAAATTGTATACAAGTTAAATAAAAATTAACTTCTACTGTAGTTCATTTTTAGAGTGTGCATGTATACATAGCAAAATACCCTTCTACAGATCTATCATAAATACTTTAGTTTATGCCAGTTCTTTTCTATGAAAACACTTCAATGTTTTTCTTTTCAAATTTTGGATAATGTCTATCAGGCCTTTTAAGAAATAAAACTTGTCTTAGTTCATTCACAACACCAGATTCCCTTCAGTTTGTGCCAGTTTGCAAGTTAAAGGTCAAAGATCAAAGACATAGGACAGTACACTTTAAGGAAATTCAGACAGTGAAGCTGTTCACAGAAGACAATGTTTAACTTGGTAATGACAGTCAACAGGTCAATAATCAAGTTCAAGGCAAGCTGTTCATTGTTGCGAAAGCTACTCCCCTCAAATCCCGGCTTTCATAAAAAACCAGGTGTCTGACTTTTGGGGTGCATCATTCTGACCATCTTTAATAAGTTCACAGCCCAGTGACTGTAAAGCCTATCACTGCAAGAAGCAGCTCCTAAAATCAATAAAGAGGTCTGTCAGTTGCTGACTTTTCTCTAGGAAAAAAATATTGATACAAACCTGCTCTGCAGGTCACATGAAAATGACAATACTGCTGTTAGCACAAATTACACAGAATGACAAAATGCTTTGGTGGTCCCTTGGCTCTGTCAGTGATATCATGTTCGGCTGAAGGCCAGAAATTTGACTAACCCTTTGAGAACTATGGTGAACATGCAAAGGGGTAACACACCGGAGGATACTCATGCAATATCAGAGTCATTGTTTTAGCTTTCCTTTGAAACTGTAACTCTACCTCTGCAGAGGCAAATTGAATTATCATGCAACATAGTTTAAAAGATAAATTCAAGATGCTTAAGATAAAAGGCTAAGCTATAAAACTGTTGCCAGTTCAGAAAAATTCTTGATAAGTGGTAGAAGTTATTAAAATAGGTTTGGTTCCTTTAACCAGAAAGTAGCTGGTAAATATATTTTGTTTTCTATTTATGTTACAAATGCTTTTCTATCAATAATGCAAATAATTAAAAACACTCACTTGCAGTCACAGGAAATCTGTTTTGAAAAACTGATTTTCTTTTAAAACCTGTATTACCCAAACACAATCCTATAATTTAATGACAACCAAGATTAACATCCACCAGACTCTGAAAACGGATGCAATAGTTCTCAAAGGGTTACACCACCAATGTAATACCAGTGTCAAGTTTCTCTTTAGCATGACTGTTGCTTTAGTTCATTGAAATCCACTTCAGAGACACACTGCTTTTTACCATGCTTTGGAATGAGTGCTCCTGACAGACCTATGAAAGGCCTGGGGCAGTTGGCTTGGTACAGCTTGGGAAATATTATGGAGGAAAACCAACCAAAAATCAAACAAACCAATAAAAAGGTTCTGCTTGAATATAGTAATGAATATAAATGAGTTTAAAACATTGAGGACGTAGCCCAGAGCAGCTGTAAAAAACACAAAATGAATGTATTATTAAGGCTGTTACTATATTGCAGATATTTTGGCCCCTTGTTTGTTGGAAAATGGCTGTCCGAACAGTCTGAAGTCCTGCGTGTCATCCGAGTCTCCCACCTGACAAAACTGGAAGTAGGAGTATAGGACTTTATCCATAGCAGACAGAAAGCAATCCTCTTTGGAGACAAAGCTGTTTTGGGTCTTCTCACTTTCCTGAAAGTTCCGTTGCGGGTTGTTGTGTTTTTCTAAAAAAATTTACTTTCAGCAAAAAATTTTTCAAAGGGGAACAGGCCTTAAGGGAAAAATATAGAAACATTGGAGATTTTTCTTTTCCCCTTCGTTAGTTAATCCTGATAGTTTATAGGGCATTGAGCGTGCAGAGGAAAGGCCTAGAATTGAATGACAAAGAAAGACAAAGGACTGAAGAAACAGCAGATACTGTGTATCATGGAAGCTTCCCAGCTGAGCGAATCGCCACTCATGCGCAGGACAGGCAACCCCCTGGGTTTTAAAGATCAGCTTTGTTTCAGACTGACAGATGCCCGCTCCTAGCTAGGAAACTGCATAACAGCTCTTGTGTTGAATCTCAAGTTACCACAAACTCCTGGGAGGGAAAGAAAAAAACCAAAACCCTACATCACACCCACTCTTGCATAGAGCGTTTGCAGTACAGTATGTGGCGGGGTGTTCCTTTCCTTTTGAACTGGAACACAGTGTAAACCAAGACAAGGAGGCACAAGGCCAGGATGCAGGGAATGACGATGGCTATGGCTTTCACAGTGCTGGCTGTGTTGTCCAGTTTGATGACAATGTCAACGTCATCTTGAGGGCTGTGTCGGTCTTTATCCCGATCTGTTGGTCCATCACAACCCATAAAATCCTTGAGGATGGATCTGGGATAGCCAGGTTCCACCCTGAGCATCTGGTTATTGAATTTCCAGTACTCTTTTCCTTTGTAGAAATATGTGAAGCCTGAGGAAGAAAATTGCAATTATTCATCGTCATATCGAATCAAATCATGTCACCAATACACCATGTCTGAAACTACTGGTATCAAATTATTTTGTAATTAAAAAAAATAAAAAGGTATAAGGAATAGACTTCAGTTATAGGTCTTTCAAATCTTCTTTACAAATTTCATTTCTTTATTGTCTCTAGGAAATCTAACATCAGGGTGGTTCGTTTTTTGTTTTTTTAATTCAATAAACTGGGATTTTATTTTCTTCCTTTACTACAAAAAAATAAAGGAATGCCAGAGAATATGATCTTTCACAGACCAGGGTCCAGCTGATTTGTTCATTCACTGAAAACCTGATCAGAGTTGGAATCCTCAGGGCCAGGACTTTAAAGCATCACAGCCTCTTCAAGATAGGAAGTCTACTAAAACAAATTGCAGTGCTCTGCTAGCCAGAAATGAGAACTGACCCTCTTTAATGTCACATAGCCTACTGCTATACTTCAGAAGAAGGAAACTGGATGAAATAACAGCAGCTTTGCCAACAGAAAACAGGTGTAACCAGATTTAAGTTCTCTGCAAAGAGCTGGTATTTGATCATTCAGGCGCAATCCAATGTTATTACTAAACATGTCTAAATGGAAAAAAAAAACTTGACTCCTTGCTAAAAATCTACATTATTTTATTATTCCGGCTGAAAAATGGCATTGATCTGGCAAGAAACAAACCTTCAGGATGGGTGAACTTCCTCCTACTGTTTACGAACTGAATGCAAACAGCTGGATTTTTCCATATCTTCACTTTATAGACCTCAGCTAATTTCCTGCAGTACTAAAGGCCACTAAGAATACTAAGACAGATTGTGCACTATTTGCCATTTTAATGATGCTTCCTGAAAAGATCAGTAACTGGCTATCTGGAGATAATATTAGTAATCACCTATTCAAAAAGCAGTTAGTTTCTTTCAATTCTAAAAAAAATCACTTGGTAGTATATTTTGCAGCCCAAACTGTAAAAAACTCTTCATCATCTACTGCCACTTTTCAGAATATTTAGAATATTTGAACATTCTTCTAAATTAGTTATTTATGTAATTTTAATGGCCTTCCTAGCCACTGAAAAGGTACTATTTTCCTTTCCTTAATCCCCTGCAGTTTCATTATCTGAGGATGTGTTAGTGTATCTATAGAAAGGTATAATACTGGTTAAAAAGAAAAAAAAGAAAAGAAAAACACTGAGCTATATTAAAACAGTAGTTAGGAGGCTCGTTCATAAAATGCTTTCTACTCTAACTGGAACAAAACAAAAAAGAGGACTGTAATTCTTTAAATATGACAAAGTTTTAAAATTTTAGCCTATATAAAGTTCCTTAAAGCAATCTGTAGTTTAAACGAAAAATATTATCAAATGCAAAATTCCAGTATTTTGAGCCACAGGTTACCCTACATTTGCATTTCATATAACAACATGTATGTAAGAAAGCACTGTACATACTGGACCTGGATAAATATTTCAACTGTGGAAATTTGATATATTATCTCTATCAATATTCTAATACATATTTAGAGATATGACATCTCTAAATCTATATTCTTACATATGTACAGAGTACTTATATGTATACATTAGGGGTACATATGTCAGAATACTGACATTAGTTAGTATTAATTGTTATTACAGATTGAAATATGAAATTAAAACTGTTAAAATCAAAGCAGCAAGGGAATTGCCAGCCCCTATAGATCCAGTAAAAATTCTTCACTCAGAGCATATTTTCCACTGGAAAACTCTGAAGGTAGTTTAAACTTCTCTGTCATTTTGCTGAGGCAGGAACCAGGACAACAGTCAGTAGCAGCTGAAGGGTGGAAGTTACCAGCAGAGAAAGGTAGTTCGACGAGACTGAGTAGTTTTACTGCTTCTCACGGCAGAAAAAGTGACTTCATACAGCTATTGAAAGTGTTTTCATCTAACCTGCTTGACTTGTTGAGCCTGCTTTGGGAGATTCTCCTTACAATTTTCTAGGTGCTAGTCACTGAGAGTAGTGAGCACAGTGCCTGACCCAAACAGCATGGAAGGGCTTAGCGGTCACTAATGCGTCAAATACAGAAACTCAAATTAGGAGTGGTAGTAAGCACAAGGCAAAAAAAGCTCAATGGGCTAATAAAGCAGACTACCTTTTCTCTTTCTTCTCTCAAAAAATTGCCCTACCATCCACTTTAGCAGAATTTCTAGCTGGCAGGTGAGAATCTCTATGCTGCTCTCAAGGCAGAAAGAAAGATTTCTCCAATCTGGAGAACTTTGTGTGATCTTGGATTCCATGGAGGAAGAGAAAGGAAATTTCTTCTTCACCTCCTCCTAAGAGTCTCTACCACAGTGTTAGAAATCAAATCACAGTATGGGAAGTAGCAGGGGGAGTTTCAAAGGTGTTACCTGTACCTTACCAAGCTTCTAGGACACTGAATCAGGATGCTGACTAGAGTAGGAAACTGTTTTTTCTCATCTTTCCCAAGCCTCCTACTGCAAGATTACCCAAAAATTTTGTGGACAGTGAAGGAAACCCCTTTATGATCAGACATTGCAGGTGTTCATTTGCATGGTTTACGCAACAGAAAGACAAGAGAAAGACAAAAATATTCTTTAAACCAAAATGGATTAACTGGAAGACATGCTTTAAGACGTTTCCTTACAAAGCTATATAGTAAAACTTCTTTGTCAACTCTGCTTCTGCCCAAAGAAAGGAAAAGAGTTTCAGGAAAAATGTAATCAACTTCTTTCCAGCTAAGCTGTGATGCTTCTTATTTGCATCTGCTTTTGTTTCTTTCCTCATACAAACAACAGTAGAGTTGTGAACTGTTTCTTAAGGCATCTATTTTCTTCATTTCAGGGAAAATGTCTTAGTAGTCTGCTTGGGAACTTTATGGTGTCATTTTCAGTCCCTCTTTCTGCCCTGGGACCCTTTTAGGCTCTCCGAGAAGCCAAAGAATGTCCTCTTTCCCTTCCCCGCCTCCACAATCTCACTTCATGTTTTACCACCCTCCCCATTCAAAAGTCAGACAGACTATCAAAGCTACTGGGGTAAAAAAGAGAAGTGGCTTTGATGTAACCAGGAGTCTTTCCTGCTTTAAGAATGAGTGCTCTGCCTCTGCATTACTTTCAAACCCACTGATCTGAGTGTTACAGTAAGGTAATTTTCATTTGTAATGAGAGACACATGTACGTGAGCTCAGTACAGAAAACTTATTATGCAGAATGCAATCAAGGTAAGAAAAAAAACCAAACCCATACATACATACATACACACACACATATTTATATATGTTAAATTCCTTTTAGATGTAAATCTTTAAAAATATGCTTAAAAAGTAATAAAGGGAAGAAAGCAGAGGTCATATCCATTATGTTTGTGCATACATAATGTTTGTGCCCATTTCCACATATATGTGTATTTACAAATAGTTAGTTATTGAGTGTGATGTATGCAGAATATCATCTTGACTGACCTACTTTCCAGTTAAAAACAAAATAAAACAAATAAAAGCAACACAAAAAAATCCAGTCTAGCCGAAAGGCCAGAATCCAGAGAGGGTTTCTGCTTCTGGATAAACCAGAAACAAAGCAAGGAAGCAATTAAACGTATTTCTGAAAAAAAACCCAAACATTTCCATGGTAAATTATTTAATCAAGTTAGAGGTTGAAATAGGAGACTGAAATGGTTTATACAAGGAAAGAAATCTTTTTATCTGCTTATTAAAAGGAAATTAAAATAATATGGCAATATATACATGTGCTGTCTGTGAGGCAAACAGAATAAACTCAGAATCTACTAATAAATAAGTCATAAATGTCATACAACAATTCTCCAACAATGATAAGTGACAACAAATGCATATTTTTATTCCCATCAAAGGGATCTAAACTCTCTGCAACTAAGGGCTCTGTTGGCAGCCAGCCAGCAGCCACTGGGTAGCACTGAATTCTCATAAGATGGAGGAGATTTTAGCTACTCTCATTCATTTGGAGGTGTGGCCAGCTGCGATTTTAGGTTCCTGTATATGATGATGCATCTTAATACAGGTAATAGCACTTCATACTAACATTCCTGTGATCTGCATTTCTGCATCATGGGCTTATGACACCTTCAATTTATATAGATTCCTAGGGTTATTTCTGCTTAGATAAAGATTTTGCTTCCCTTTTCTAGTTGTTCAGAATGAAAGTAATATCTTCTAAGCTGTTTAAACAGCCAACACCTTGACAATTCAAATAGAGGTAGACTGTGTTTAGGAAGCTTGTTTTAAGAGGTACTATAATTCAGTAGAGAACAAAAATAATTAAGACAAAAGAAAAAAAAGAACGGAAATTAAGGTTTATGATACTAAATTTGAAAGATTTTTCTCCCTTCTGTTAAATGATACATGCAAACAAACAGCCATATTCACAAAAGCCAGTTCTATAGCAGGAAATATTCTGTTCATAAATCAAGAATTCCTTTGCTACTTAACCTGAATAGTCAATCACCCCTCTACTACTCTATCTTACATAAAGGGTGTTAGTAAATCATTAAAACAGGAACATGTTTGCATACCATTTTCTTTGTGGACAAAGGCTCCCTGAGGAGATTCTGGGATACCTTTCCAAATTGTGATTGGTTTGGGATAACCAGGGTCCATGGATCTCATTTCTTCACTGTACCTCCAGTACCTGATTTTTTTTTTTAAAGGGAAAAAAAAAGAAAAAAAAAAGCATTTATAAGACAGCAGATGAGTAACTACATATTTTTTTCCTTCTACCATTTGCTACATTCATTAGGTACAATTGGGAATACTTTTTTTCTTTGAACATACAACCAGATTACAAAGAAATCTATTTGCTGACTGGACAACCATTTCATGCAAGCAGAAAGAAGATAAAAGATTTTTGCACTTTGACAACTAAATCAGCATGCATCTCACTTATAATCACAGCAATTCTGATGCCTAGGACTTCTGCACAGTGACACAGAGAGACACAACATATGCAAAAAGATGCGTTAATGTTTCAGAAAATATTTTAATCATGAAAATGACAGTAGATTCAGATTAAAATACTCCCAGCAATCCTAATTTAACTTCTTATATGTGTGCATTACAGTAGCTTTTCATTTCATTTCATTATCATTAAACAGATACAGTGTAATACAAAATTCAACCTGCTTTTGTGCCTTTTTGCCAGCCAGCCTTTCTCCAATTTAAAAAGCTTCAGCATGCAAATTCTAGGCAACTTGAGCATGTAAGAAGTATTTACATTTGTGATTTTATTTACACTTACAGATATTGTTGATAATTTCTTTGTCATGCATCTGGCTAAATTGCTAGGCAAATCTTATTATAAGCTGTTCCTAAGAGTTGACATACTGTATATCTAGTATCTCTGTGTATCCTGACACAATATTTGGATAGGTTATTTAATATTTTGATTGGCTCCACTAATTTAAAGCATACCAATGTAGAGCATAGTTTTCCTGGAGAATTTTTTTTTTTCCAAATCAGTTTTAGTCATGTGAAAAATTACATAAAAAGGCAGCCACTCACCATTTCAGGACATCAAGAGCCTGAGAATATACCACTTTCATTGATAATCTGGTCACTGCTAAAAACTTGACCATTTTCCTAGTTTGAATTCATTTGACTTCAGCTTTTAGAAATCCTTGTTATGATCATTCCTGATGTATTAGAGAGTCCTTAAGTGGATGATGTTTTGTCCCTGCCAAGGTACTTAGACACTCTAATCAACTCATGTCTTTTTTAAAAACAAAATGGTCTAAACTCCTCTGTTTTTCTCCCTGTGGGGCATTTCTCTGGCTTTAAACTTTCAATGAAATTAAAAGGTGGCAGATTTCAAGTGGGTTAAGAGTTGGCAACTTACATTAAAAAACATTTGTATTTATTTTTTTTCTTATGCATAAATTATTTTTATAGGCTGATTTCTTAATCTAGTCACATATGCATCAGTAACCAGCCAACAAGGAAATGCTCTTTATTTTGAAATGTAACATCTTTCAGAATTTACATGGAGAAATAAACATATAGAAGTAGTAAACAAAGTTCTGACATCAATACTATTGCAACCAGTTCTTGCTCATCTTTTGACTCTGCATTTCTTCATCCTTACTTTTAATTTTCTCTTTTCACATTTGCCTGTTCTCACTTTCTCTCTGTTCCTTTATTGTCTCTTCGCTGAGCTTAATATTCTGTTTTCTAATCTCCATTCTTATCTGCATTTCTTCTTTATCAGCCATCTTACCTTTTCCTCTATCCCTCTTTCCCAGAACCCTATTTCCTTCCTGCATACTTCCACTCATTTTCCTTTTTTCTCTTCCAACTTTTTCACCTTTTTGAGCTCCTTCTTTTACTAAACTCTGCATTTTTCCACTAGGCTGCATGATGGAAATAGATGGTCCTATAGGACTTTCAAAAATATACGTTGTCATTAAAAAACAAGTCTTTGAGGACACATCCAGTGCACACTCAAAAGTCCCCAAACTGTTGTTTTTTCAGCATTGATGAGAAATCCTGTGAGGGAAGGACTGATCATGATACTATCTCAGCAATCTGCACTGGAATAATGAGCATGTCTACAGGGTAAGAAAAAGCCTAGTCCTGATTCTCCTTGGTGTGCCAAATGTTCACAAGCAGACTCTCCACTGATGATTTGAGCTTTACAAACCATGTAAATTGTGTTACTGTATCTCAAAGACCAATAAAGTAACAGAGGGAAAATAAAGGAAAGTCCACTTTGTGGCTTTAAAAAAAAGGGAATTTGGAAAATATTTGCTAAAATATGTTCTTTCCTGTATTTAATCCTATTTACTTAATGATATTCTGAACTATTGGATGAATAAGCTTTATGAAGAAAAAAATATTCATTTAAACTCTAAAGTACAAAAACCATTCACACCAGACAGGGGCATAAACAAGGCCATGTGTCAAGAAGTGCAGCAAACCTGTTATCATCTTGTCCGACACTACTCAACTCCGGTAGAGGAGGAATGAGAGAGGGCAAAATGCTTTCTGTAGTCATCTTTTGTCCCCTCTTTAGCTTTCATACGATTATTTGGAAGAATTATCTTTAGTGTTTAAATGGAGCATTTCAAATATTAATAATAGTGATCCATACATGAGCTGCTTTAGACATATGAGTATTACAATACCCTTTACTATTTGGACTTTCAAATCTTCTTACTGGGTTGTTTGGGTTTCTGTTTTGTTTTGTTTTGTTTGTTTTGTTTGGGTTTTTTTTTTTTTTTCATTTTATAGCCAATATTTGATGCTTTGTATTCTATTGGTGTAACTTTTTTATGTATAGCACTGTTCTGGGACACTTAACTCTGGCTAGATTCTGCCCTGGAGCTCCTTAACTACAGATTACTGGCAAAACAAAATAAGTATACAGGTCCTTGAGTTACATAAGGAGGAACATACTTTGTTATTTTGACGCTGGCACAACTTTTTGGGTCCCTTTCATTCCTACCTTCTGCCACTGAGAAGCTACATTTATGTTACACCTTCTTCAGAAAAAGATCTACCCCTATAGTAGACTTATACATACTACTAAAACCAAAAGGAGAATACAAGTCTAACTTTACATTAAGAAAAAATTGTGATATAAACAATGTACATTGAGAAGCTTAGTGGTATATGGGTTTATTCCCACTGGTGGTCAATATCCTGTAATAGCTCAATTATCTCTGCAAGGCTCATGTTGTTTGATCTTCTTCTAACATGCTGTATTGCATTTATATCCTGCTGAGTTTCATTGCGCTTGTTAGCTCTAAGTAGCAACTTCTCCATCAACAGATGTTTTCTCTGATAGTTCTTTTTGTCTTCTGTTATTCCCACTAGTGTTTTAGGAAAGTCTTGACTATAAGTAACTGCCTGTGCATGGAAATATAAAAGGACACTGCTGAATAAAGCCTAAAGGAAGAACAGGTCACATAAGATTCCAGCTGTACAAACTTTCCCAGGAGTGTGGAGGTGGAAAATTATTACCTGAAAATGAACTTACATTTTTTAAAAAAATCTACTCAACCATGGGAAGCAAATTATTTAGGTGGCTTTCTTCTTCACTGTGGAAATTGATTGCTTGAAATGATACCTATTTTTCAAATACCACAAAAATTTTACTTAGTTATCTACTTCCCTCATGATGAGTGTTAGAGAATTTTTTTTTTTAAAAAAACCTTTAACAGTAAAATTAGTTGTGGTAATCTGTAATGTAATATTACAGTACTGCTAAAAATGATCAACTGTAGTGTGCTAAACATATCCTATGATGTGCATTAAATTAATTTCTTAAGTGATCCATGAATACTATTAGTGTCTCAGAATCCTAAGTACCACACAGTAACAAAAACCTTCATCACACTTTTAATAATACTAATACAAACATTGCAATTATTAATAAAGAATAACTTCTCTCTGAGCACTCAGAATTTGCACAGTGATACATCAATCAACAAACATAGTAACATCCTGAAAACCTGTAAAATACATCATTCAGATAACTTGCAGGGTTTCAAAAATTAATGAGTTCTCTTGACATCTCTATAAGCAGACAAATATTCTTTGCCTTATTTTTACAGACAGGGAAATGAAGACACAGAGACTCTAAGTGACTAGTGCAAGCCTCTTTCAGGATTGGAAAATAACTCAGATTTTACAATTTTTTTCTGACCTTTATTAATCGTAAAAATAAGCGTCCCTTCTGAAGGGAACTGTAAGATTTATTTTAAAATAATTCCTAGGCAACTGCTCAAATTGTTCTCTAGCTTCCTGGTTTAGCTGTCATTTCCCTTTCATACTGCATTTTTAAACAGTAGAAGAGAAGTCATTTTCACTGACCTTAAAAAGCTTTGGATCATGCCTTGCCTGTTTATGCACTAGGGTTTAGAAATGTGGACAAAAAGGAGCAGGTAAGAGTGTACATAACTACATTACTTTAAATATTTAAGTTTAAATTTGCCACAACTGTGACTTGCCTGTTGACTTCTAAAACATAACTTTTCCACTGGATAGACATATACTCATTTCAGTTTATTCACAGAAATATAATTTAGGTTATAAGAAATGTGAAACAGTATGGCCCTCTATGCAGAAGGGGTTAATTTCATCCACAGAAAATGAACTGTTTAAGTGGCTTGACTTCTTCTTTTGAGAAACAGAGGAAAAGATTAACACGCTTAATCCACCAAATTGCTCTCTTGCAGAATTCCTATACCAACCTATCTCCTTTGAAGAAGTAGGTTTTCCCAACATCTTCCCACCAAATTGCTGAATCAATGCCATGGGAAGGAATTCCGCTTCCAAGTGTTATCAGATCATGAGGATAACCTGGCTGGAGAGTAGTGTCCTTGAAAACCCAGAACTTGTTACCTGTACAAAAGCATATATATACACATACATATATGTGTGTTAGTCTTCCGTACTCTCAGTATTAATATTAATACACTCCTAAGAAATAAGAAAGACTCCCAAAGGGCTGTAGTGGTCCTGCCAAACACAATGAAATGAAAAATGTTCCATCACTGCAGACAATGCAAAATTAAATATGCCTTACAGTTACCTTGCATTTATAAAGCACCTTTCATTCAATAAGCCCACAGAATATTTTGATACAAACTATGTAGAAATCAAACCTAGAATGAAAATGAAGTCATCTCAAGAGGCTCTGCGGTTGATAATGTAATACATTTACAGCATTACTACACAACAGATTTATGTCTCATAAGGAAAGAAGAGTGACTTTTAAGACAAAACGAGGTAAGAAAACATATAAATAAATAAAAAAATAGAAATTTCTGTTCTCATAGAGACCATATACTTTTATTATTCTGTACTCTCCTTCTCCTCAAGAAGTTAAATTACTTATGAAGGATGTGCATATTATTTCTGAAATGACCATAAAATCTATTTTTGTTAAATCATATTTTCTTTAGTGTGGCCTAAAGACAGCAAACTGAAGTTCTGAAGTCCCACGGGTAAAAACCTTGTGTTTCTGAAATTAATGGGGTATTGCCTTTAGTACCAGTGGCAGTAGGATTTAACCTTTGGTTGTGGGTGACGAATCATTCAAAATCACCCAGTTGACTTATGTCATGCTGATAATACAAGGTAGTTGTATAAATCTACCTGGTGCTAGCACAGTGCCTACACAAACCTCAGGTTACCTAAACCATCTTAAATACAAATAATAGCCTAGTGCCTCCTGGACAGCAATGCTCAGTGGTTGAAACTGCAACTATTGTTGCAGTTACTAGCTAAATATATTGTCTATATAGGGGTATGCATGTCTACAGAAGCTGCAGTTGCACCAGTGTTTTGTAGTGTAGCCCCCCCATAACTGTTTTTGGAGAGGATGCTTCCTATGCTCTCTCTTGTAACTGGGTAGCTTACCTCACGTATTGAGTTTGCCTGCCAAGGTTTTGGTAGCAGGGGGGATACAGGGGTGGCTTCTGTGAGAAGCTGCTAGAAGCTTCCCCTGTGTCCGATAGAGCCAATGCCACTGGCTCCAAGACAGACCCACCACTGGCCAAGGCCGAGCCCATCAACGACAGTGGTAGGACCTCCAGGTTAACATACTTAAGAAGGGCGAAAAAAAAAACCTTGGGCAATTGCAGACAGAGGAGTGAGAATATGTGAGAGGAACAACTCTGCAGACACCAAGGTCAGTGAAGAAGGAGGGGGAGGACGTGCTCCAGGTGCCAGAGGAGAGATTCCCCTGCCGCCAGTGGTGAAGACCATGGTGAGGCAGGCTGTCCCCCTGCAGCCCATGGAGGTCCATGATGGAGCCGATATCCACCTGCAGCCTCTGGAGAACCCCACACCAGAGCAGGTGGATGCCCGAAGGAGGCTGTGACCCTGTGGGAAACCCACGCTGGAGCAGGCTCCTGGCAGGACCTGTGGCCCCGTGAAGAGAGGAGCCCACACTGGAGCAGGTTTGCTGGCAGGACTTGTGACCCCGTGGGGGGACCCATGCTGGAGCAGTCCGTTCCTGAAGGACTGCACCCCGTGAAAGGGACGTGAAGAGCTCGTGAAGAGCTGCAGCCCGTGGGAAGGACTCACATTGGAGAAGTTGGTGGAGGACTGTCTCCCATGGGAGGGACCCCATGCTGGAGCAGGGGAAGAGTGTGAGCAGCCCTCCCCCTGAGGAGGAAGGAGCGGCAAAGACAATGTGTGATGAACTGACTGCAACCCCCATTTCAAATCCCTCTGCACTGCTGTGGGGGGCGGTAGAGAAAACTGAGAGTAAAGTTAAGCCTGGGAAGAAGGGAGGGGAAGGTGTTTTTAAGATTTGGTTTTATTTCTCATTATCCTACTCTGTGCTATTTGATTGGTAATAAATTAAACTAATTTCCCCAAGACAAGTCTGTTTTGCCCAAGACAGTAATTGGTGAGTGATCTTTCCCTGTCCTTATCTTTACCCACACGCCTTTATATTTTCTCTCCCCTGTCCAGGTGAGGAGGGGGAGAGTGATGGAGTGGCTTTGATGGGCACCTGGTGTCCACCCAGGGTCAACCCACCATGCTTCACCAGCCCACAACTCCAGTTTCCCAGCTTCAGTTTGCTCTAGCTTCCTAGCCAAGCTCTTTTTCCTCACTGAACACTTCAATGATTATCTCACCTGGTTCATCATCTCATATTAAGCCTTTAGTCTAACACTTTTCCCAATAATTGTGTTGTCCTCCAGACTCTTTACTAGGGTCTTCTCAACATACTGTGCCTCCTGTCCTATTCTTGCAACTATCTTCATTTATGCTTTCTTCTAATTCTTCAAAATACACTTCTCACCTGTGTCTTTTTCAGTAGAGACTTCTCTTTCAAACACAGACAGCTTTGGCTGAAAAAAAGGAATAAAGATCCTCACATGTCCCCTAGAAATAGGGAAAAGGGAGCATAATTTGCATTTTAGTACTTATCTGAAGAGCCTGCTCTGAGGCCTGTCTTCTCTTTGCATTATGTCATCTAGGCCACAGGGACACTCTTTCTGAGTTAGACTATAAGTTCCATTGCATAGGAACCATGTGTTTATTTTCTCTTCAAAGCATTGCCTTCATCTGTGTTTCCAAAAAGCATTGCTATTTTTAGTGATAACGACACTCAAGGAGAAGATACTCTTTGACATCCTGTAGACGCTTCTGAGTTACATCACAGAAAGGTCTAGAGAAGATCCATTAACATATTTATTGGATTGGCCTACTGGATACTTCACTTTGGTCTATCCATTGTTACTTATGATGATGATATTTAAAATATAAGGGGAAAAGTTTAAGAATATATTTTGCTCAAACACATTTGGAAAGAGATCCTAAGAGATAAAACCATGGCTGTTCATATTAGCCATTACACTTACCTGTAAGGCTAGACAGGCTGTTACACAGACTTAGGAGGTTAAGGAACTGTGCTGTATAAATATTTTATAAGGAAATATAATAGTAACCCAAAGATCTAGGGTCAGGTGTATGCCAGAGTCACCAAGATGGAAAAACCTGAGAGCTGTTTTGCAGTTGGTTTTATATTTTAGCTATCCCTCAGTAATATTAAGTGTTTGTTTAAAGGGAGGTTTTTAATCTGTATTGTAGTGATTTAAAGCATGTTTTTATTTTATCACAGTTTTAATTAGGAGAAGGGATGTAGTTTCAGTCCCTCCCATGCTGGGTTTCCAGAGTAAATTTTTTATCAGCTTCTTTACAGATGCTTTTCACCCACTTCCAAGCACAGACACTACAGTTTGTTCAACAGATCCATCTTCTCCCTGCTGCCAGTTGAAGGAAGAAAGGGTTCAAAGAATGAGTATGTACAGAGCCATTTGAAGTACTGAAAATAAAAGAGACACAGAGATCTATGAAAAACAGTCATGGAAAGCTGAGGTCTGTGTTGACCTGGGATTAAGGTCTGTGCTAACCTGACTTTTACCTCTACTGAGATTCCTTACAAAATCAGGGTTTGATCATGACAGGGGTGAGCATCTTCAGTCATTCACTGTCCCTTCTCCCATGTGGTTTATCCTTTTGCCAATTCACATGACCGGACACAGAAGGCTTCAGATGGTAATGGCAGTTTCAAATGCAATGATAAGAGAAGTCATGCATTTTGGACCTTACTAGTTGGTACTTATGGTGTGAACAACAGATGGCATCCAGTGAACGATACTGAGCCAGCTCATTTCTGTTTCAGAAAATCATTCAAAATGACAGCTGTTGCACAGCATTGAGAGGCATACGCTGTGATGTACGTAATGCCGTTACCTTTCTCTGTACCTCACAAGGAATAAAAGTAACAGCAATTGTTAGGAACAGATCATCAGCAGCCATACCCAACGAGTCAAATTTAGCTATTAACAAAATCGGGTCATACGAAAACAAACAAGGGTTGAGCACACACCATTATAAGTGACAGCACCACTGAGCCAGGTATTTGTTGCATGTTCAGATATACTGAAGTAGAAGGAAAGTGTAGATGTGGGAACACAGACTTCAGAAACTAAATTCTTCTTCACATAATTTCTTACTAAGAAGAAAATTCTTTCTGGGTAAACAGAGAAAAGGTAAATTTAAGTATTTTATGGAGACAGTAGGGGATTGAGAGCTCTGACATGTGGGCAAGACTTCTATTGATTCTAACTAGAGAGAATTGTATTTAACATTTGCTTTGGAAGACATGTTTAGTCTGCTACAACTGCGTTGATTGTTAATAGGAAGGACTGTATATAAGAAACACAAATGTTCCATCTGTGACAATTTTCACTTTGTTTCTGTCTGATTGTTTCAGGGGGTTTTAGGTGGTTTGTTGTTGGTTTTGTTGGTTTGGGGTTTTTTGTTTGTTTGTTTGTTTGTTTTTTCCATTTAGCTTCTGTCCTGCAGCTGGAGGAAAGTGGGTGGCTGTTGATCAGAGGATTTCCAAAAAGTCAGAAAAAATGAGAAGCTTTCATACTCAGAACCAAATATTAGGAGTTAAGGCTGAAAATCAGTGCAAAAGACGCTTGACTGTGATGAGAATTACCTCCTTTAATTTCTAACTTATATTTATGTATCTTAAAATGTATTAAAAATGAATGGTTAAGTCAGTATGCTTTCATTTAGCTCATATTCCACTTCTACTAGTAAACAGTCAATACACTTCATTAATTGTGATTATAGTGGAAATAAAGAATATATGACAAAACTAGAATACTTATAGTTTGATCCTTCTTATAGATAACTAATGTTTGTTCAGAGTTCTAACCTATACCCTTGGCAGAAATCACCACTATTTATTCTACAAAGTTGTTTTTAAGGTCTGGCTGGTGGGTTTGTTATTCTCACAGAGAATAAAGCACCACGTGTTTCATGAAGTCTGGCTAACCTTCAGAATGTTTCATCTCTCTGCTTTTATTCCCTAATGTAAGATCTAATATAATAACAAGCAGAATGGTAAGGTCACAAGCTGAGAATGAAGCAAGGGATAAAAAAGTCAAAATGTCTTACTTTTTGCAATAATGCTTTGTTAAATATCATCACTGTAGGGAAAAAATTGAGAAGGATGAACTGTGACTGCAATTATTTGAAGTCTCTCAACATCTATCTTTGACATTCTAAAAAAAAAATACTGGAAATAAAGGGTATCTGTTTTGCCATGCTTCACTTATAATATTGAATATTTAACTCCAGATATTCTTCAGACTACGGACTACTGCAAACAATTACGCAGTTTTTAGCAACTTTAGTTCTTCCTTTGTAGAATCAGAATGCTGAATAGTTGTGGTCCTGAGTTGCCAGCAACCAAGTTTTTTGTTCATGTTATATGCAATTATGATATGTGTGTAGTGTAAGACCTGTGTAGGATACAGCATATAATCACTGTGTTACAGTGATGAGACAAATTCTCAAAACTTTTAGGAATTATATTCAATTGAAATGAGTTAAAATTTTAATATCTTATTCTGAAGAGTTTTTTTCTCCAGTCACCCTTGCTCTTAATTTTGGTCTTTTAAGCCAGGATCAAGTATCTTCTTACTAGTATCCCCAAATTATTATTCATGCTTCCTTTTTCTCATTCTCTGTTTCCTACATTAAGTTTCTATCATTTCTCTGCTCCATGATCTGACACTATAGTAAATCTATTTTTCAAAATAAAACTGTCAAGCAGGGGGATAAGTGCAGTTGAAAGTTATGATGGTGGCACTGGTAGTGTGAGTTTTACAACAGCCTTTCTATTGCTACATTTGGTTTTCCATAACATTCAACAGTGCAGATGGCTTGACAATTTCATTTTTAGCACCATATAAATTCCCACAGGTACACGGAATAAATTTTACTATTCACATTTCCTCATTAAAGAAAAAAGAAAAAAGTATCATTTTGGTGCCATCTTCTTATTATCATTCAGCACGGACAGCAGCAGTGAAGAATAAGAATGTAAACATCTGGTTTTTGTAAGCAGCCATCCACCAGATTGCTATGTACTTTATGAGCATTATAAGGCACAAGGAGGCAGGCCAAGTATCTTAAGCCACCCAAAATGAGCAAGCATCGCTTTGCACTACAAGCACGCTCCTTAATTTTTACAATTGTTTTTCCTTGGGTAAATAAATATTAATTAAAAAAAAAAGGAAATAAAAGTTAAAATGGTAAAATTAAAAAAAAATCAAAACCAATGAAATTTCAAAACCAAAGAAGACACTTGATGCAATAGTCTTGAACTTGATTCAGCTTGATTGTCTATACACAGGTGACACATTATGCATGATCTCACAGGGTCCTCAAGTATTCTCAGGAGATCAATATCAAATAGATATAAATATACTGATAGATTTTATTAGCACAAGTTAAGAATAACTACATTTCTCATAGCAAAAAAAAGCTATAAAGACATTTCAAAGGTTCATAAATAAATGTTCCTTCCTGAGCTGCCATCTTATATCATTTGCATATGGCTCATATTTTACAACATAGCTCCCATTTTAAAAAAATGTTAGTTTTTAAATACTTTTATACCTTTACTAATCTATATTTCTACTACTGTAAAGAAGAAGTCTACTAATATCATGAATCTAACTGTATACACTTTGGAAGGAAAAATCTAATGCTAATAAAAAAAAGTAATAAAGATCTAAACCTGTTTTATAATTTAAATCAAATGTTTCAAATTTGATGTTTGCCATCCTGAAAGACAAGGATTGAAACAAATCAAACAGAGTGTAGATTGTTGAAAATAAATGAGATTTGTGGATTTCTAAAGACATAAACAGAATGTTTCAAACCAGTATGGTTCACAAGGTCTATCTTGAGTGCATCTTAAAAATGTCACTGGCCTAACAGAACATTGTTTATCCCAAACTTGTGACAGTGTAGGTATGTAAGGAGAAGCAAGGCGGCAATTACTCACTAGCCATCACAGGTGACTGAATCGATTTACTCCTTTCTTCACCTTTCTCAGAGCAGAGCTATTGCTCCACAAGTATGAAAGCAGGAGTGAAAAACCAGTCAGAGGAGGCCCTGTTTCATACTAGTAAAAAAGCCTCCAAAGTGAGTGAAAGAGAGAAATGGAGATGGAAGGCGTGCCTGGAACCTTCCTTTGAGCATTTGCAGAAGAAGCAGTGCCTGTTCTGAAGGGAGGATATTTACACGCTGACCTGTTTCTCCAGCACACACCAGAGATTCAAGATTCCATACCTTACAGGACACTGGATGTTACTGATACCTTGAGAAGAAGTTTTGGAGACTTTATTTAAGAATCTGCAAGTAAATTATGTCTTCATTAAAACACCACATTTTTCTACCGTGAAGAACTGACCAGTCTTAAAATGAAGTGATCTGGAAAAAGTTTTCTGAGAGGAGCGCATAGTGACATTATTCAAGTCCAAGCTCTGTGATGGCACTCACTCCATCTTTTCTATTTTTTCTTTGAATAATGGACATAAATGTTGGCTTAGATATGTGCTTTGTGAACACATCTGTATGCCAGACTTGAGATTTAAAGCTCCTTCTAGAAATTACTTGGTTTGACCAGTTTTAGATTCGTAAAGCAAACTACCTGGATAACATGTCCTACTTGCTCATCAACTTAGCAACAATCAACTTGTCTATTTCTAGCACCTTTGGGAGAAAGACATATACTCCTTTCCCAAGAAGAAATTCTGTGAGGGAATGGAAGAAATGAGACAATGATTGTTACCTACAGTCTATTTATATAGACTTCTGCAATCATGTTCCTCAAGGCAGCTGAGATCCTTGGTTAACAGGAATTTTCAAGGACACACATACAAAAGACTCAGCTGAACCTATTGATTCTGTGGCAGTGGAAAAACATGAATTACACTGACAGACAAACACCATCAGGTAGATATTGGAAATCACGAAGAGGAAGTGGCAGAGAAGCAAAAATTCACACAAGGAAATCCGAGGACTTTTGACCTTGGCAAACAAAGGGATAATACAAACGTCACTGGAAAAATAATGGAAGGAACTTTGGAAAGAAAGCAGGTAGAAAAATACCTGCAACAGAAAATGCAAGTATCATATAATATCAGCTAGAAAGCACAAAACTAGCTGGTCTGAAATCAGAAAGCGTAAACTGGGGATGATGAGGAAGGTAAAGAACACAATATTCTGACTTCTAAGAGCACAATGCTGCTGCTTCTGCTCACTTTAATTAATCCTGATTATTTAATTTCCAAGGTAGAAAATAGAGAAGTTCCCCTACTCCTGATTTTTGTTATCTATAACCTAAAGACTACTGAATCAACCCATCCCTCTAAGACCTAACAGGAGTCAGTCAGCATTGGGTGAAGAGTTAAATAATGATAAAATATATTTTGAGGTTCCTGGGAAGGAAAAGAAAGCAAGTATAAGACTAAGCTTGATCATTTCTGTCTGAAGCTCAGGTAATGGATCCGAGCATTATCAAGGTAAAGGTCTGGAATGCTCTACGTAGCAGTGATGAGCAAAGGAATATCTACAACATAATATTTGTATCCTCCCATGGACCCAAAAATCAAGCAGAGGGATGAAGATTTGGAGGTACCTTGATCATGATTCCCAATCTTATCAACTTCCCAGAGTTTATGACATGAATTTTATTTTATGGCAACAGAAATAAAAGCATATGTTGTATTGAAGTCATGTAAATAGAAAATGTACTATATGGAATGTAAATTTCCTTATGATTCACACAAAAAGTACAATTTCTCTATTAGTAAGACATAAATTTCATCTTCATTGTACAGCTTTGCAGTGTTTCTGCATGTTATTAAACATTTTCCATTTAGCATTCCCAAGATTATAATATTTCCATATTGAATGAAATATTATTTCTATCTCCCTGTTAATTATTCCACTTGTAAAAATGAATTCATTTTTGATATAACTTTAACAAAATTTCTACTTTTTTGTAATGAGTTAACAAGTGAATCACTCACAACACTAAATAGCTGAATTATTTTTCACATATCTATTCATTCTTCGTTCTTCTCCAAAATTATTATCTTATAAAACATACTTTCTATGGTTTTCACTCTTTTGTTACTAAATAGGTATTTATTTAACATATAGGATAATTTTCTCATTAAATCTAAATTAGATGCATGTTCAAGAACGACTGATGCCTGGAATGAAAGCTTGAAAAGAATGATTAGCAAAAATTCAATGCATACAACATATTTTCTGGAGTTTATGCTTCTTTAAAAATACTAAATAGACATCTACAAAAAAGATATTTATTTTTCCCACCTGAAACTCCTAACATCACAGTTCTCAGATGAAACAAGTACAGTGCAATACAGTGACTTATATGTAGCACAGATGTAATTTAAATATATGCAAATTTCACTTGTAAAAAGGAAGAAGAGCAAAGAGAACCACAAAAAAATCCACGGAACTGTGTTCATTCTTGCTTCCTAATCCACATTTTTCCAAGAGGATGTCATAGTAGATCACTGCATTGCTGTCTCTTATTTATACTTCTAAATTTTTACTGAATATGTACATGATGGGATACTCTGAAGGGTAATCATAAATTAAAGCTGTAGTTGCCAAAATGAGAAAACATAACTTATATACTCTTCATTTAGCTACCAATTTGCAACATGATTTACAAATCATTAGTAAAAATAAGCAAGATATGTTCCAAGAAATCATCACAGTTGAAAATCTTACATTTCTTCTTTTCTTACCTTTAAAGAAGACAAAATTCCCCTCACTGTTTTCATAAACTGCATCAATGCTGGGAGGCAGTCCCCTCCAGAAGTAGGTAATCTGCATGGGGTATCCGTCCATCACCCTGTTGTTTCTGACTCGCCAAAACCACTGATCCTGGAAACCAAATATACGTCTCTTACTATGCTTTGAGGCATTTATATGTGCTCAGTTGCTGTCTTGAAAATACTGAACAGCCTATCCTAGCATTTTTAGAGCATGACCTTTTGCTGTTTGCATAACCATATTTCTGTTTGCATTCATGTCACATCCAAACGTTACAAATGTGTCAGAACTAGTTGTTCCCTGAGATGGGAATAAGCTACCCATGCGAACTGTGTGTTAGGTGTAGGTAGCTTTCACGAGAACATACAGCGTGCTGTATGATATGATTTAACTTTCCCAACATCATTCCTATAAGGGGCCCAACTTAAAATTTGTGGACTGACTACAAGTGCTTTTAGACGAACCATATGCATATGTGTAAGTCTAATATAATGGGACTACAGGCAGGTTTTGAAGATCAACTAATTCTGCAAGCCATTTTTTTGCAGTGGCTGCTAACAGTGAAAGGTTGATAGATACAGCTGTAACATTACTACATCAGTCCCAGAAGAACTACACTTTCATGACAACTTTACTGTAGTGAAGATTTGCAGTCTTTCCATGTAATATTAAATAGAACAGTTACTATTACAGCCAGTTATAGGTGCTAAATCCAGTGTTCTGGTAAATCTCTCTTAGCTTGTTGTCATTTAAAATGGCTTCTCCCTGTGGAATATGCTATTGCTTTAAGTAAGAGTCATACGGAAGTTGCATTCTTGAGGAATGAGGAATGTTCAAGTTGAGAAATGAGCATGTGACACATTAGGTGGGTGTTGATAAAGATGTCACTGTTGGACCTCTTCAGCTCTTATAACAACAGTTCCAGTTCATCCAATATTTAGAGATGAAGGATGGGGTAAGCAAGTATTTAACTTTTTACACACATTTGCATATTTTTACAGCATTAAGATTATATAAAACAAACCCCTTAAATGATAAAGAAAGTGCTATTTTGTCAGATATCTGTCACAGTTTTACATGGCAGTTCAGCCTTCTTTCTGTATAGGTCAACTTGCCAAGCAAAAGAGATCTGTGCTCTTCTGGGAACTGGCACAGCTTAGAGAGATTAATACTTTGCAGGAGCAGGCTTATGATCAACTGTATTCATCATCTTTCCAAACCTGAGATCACAGCTCTCTTTAATTGTTCATCTTTCCAATGACTCAACAATTTATAAATCTCCACAAAAAGTACTACCTATACAAATACAAAACAGCTCAATATATATACAAAAATACATCTTAATCATATGCATAAATGAGTCTAAAATTGAAAGAGTTGTTTTGAGTCCCAGATTTCTGAGAACTTTAGTATTAAAAAAAGTTCAAATAGCTTACACAACCTGAAAAATATTATATTGAAAAGTTGCAATTGTCTGGAAATAATAGTACTAAAATCTCCCACCTTTTTTTCATGTCTAGCTATTTCATTGCTAGTGTAACACAGTTGAACTATTCTCATCTGATTAGATTCCTATTTTCAGCTTTTATTGTAAGATATATCATAGCATTTAAGGAAGGTCAACAAAGTAATTTTTTAGGATTTAATTGACTAAATTCCAGTAAGAGAACTGGCAAAAGTCGGGGAATACAACTTAGAGATAGAAGTATTTAGGAAGGCCTAACTGAATCATGTGTTCTCAGTGCTGGAACAGATAATGTCAGCCTCTGTTACTTTTTATTATAGCATGTACATAAGACAAGAGGGCTTTGAAAAATTAAAATTAAGGGGAATATCCTCAAAGCAGACATTTGGAAGTACTTTTTCATTGAAACAGATTCAGGTCAGTTTTTTTAGACATCATCAATCTAGGCATGACTTAGGGAGGAATGATGTAATGATAAGTCTCAATAGGCCAAAGAGTTCTTTGTCCTCCCCAAATTTCTATAAAACCCTCAAAAGCCAGGCAGTATCTCAGAGATCAGTTATTAAAGTTTAAAAAAAGGACAAACAAGTAGCAAGATGCAGTGATTTAAAACTGCAGTCTTTGTGATATCTGTTACTATCTTCAGTACAATGGAATATTCCAGTCTTGTCTTTCTTCATTCCAAGATAGATAACCCTTTTTATTTGTCTGAATTTGGTTGCAAAAGCACATCTTAGAAAACAATGTTTAGTTGCAGGAAGGAACATATTCAGCTCTCATAAAATGTCCACTAACTTAGAAGGACATTGATCAAGTTGTAGGTACAAAATAAGCAAGATATTTAAAGCTGAACAAAGGCTGACTACTTAGCTGAATACAAAAGGACATAAGTACACACATAATCACTTCATTGAACAAAGGTTGTAAGTGAAATGTTCGGGCTTTCAGGAGTTTCCCAATATAATGTGCATACTCCAGAAAGTCTGGACATCAGTGCTATAGACAAAGCTTATAACATTCTAGGTTGGCTAATGAATGTCAACTTTCAGCTAGTACACCAAAGCAGATCTTGCATATCACATTACTATATTACAAGAGAAGGATTTCTGTAGTTCTAATGGCAGGAATAATCTTCTTTTGATCAGACTTAAACTACATTGTTACATATTCAATCAATTCCTTTGACAGGTTTTTTTTTTTTTAAAAAAAAAACAAAAACAGCAACAAAAAAACCCAAACACCAAACTTTAAATAGTCACGGCTATATTCAATAGTTCACAAAATTCCAAGTGTTAAAAGATAGATGTGGCCAGAGTAGCAAGCAGTCATTTTAGTTTAGGCAGTACTGCACTGTTGATTGGCTAGCACTATGCCATCATGGCGATTTCTGGTATAATATCAAAGTGTCAGTGGAATGACCTCAGTAAAGAGACTAAACATGCATTCTTGAAAGAAACTGATTCTGTAACAAACACAAATTTCACAGTGCAACAAAACTTGTGAAATCAACAAGTCAACGAAGATCCTCTTCTTGAGAATGAGTTATGTTTCAGCCTTAGTGATTTGTGGAATATATTTGCATTAACTCATTTTGATAACAAGACCAATAAAATTATATTCTGCAAATTTGGTATTGAGTTATATGTCATATTGTGTATTTCATATTTAATATTGGTGATTTGCAGCATAATAGTGAGACTATTCTTATTTTTTTTTTCTCAAATCCCTTAGCAAACCAATAATTTGACCTGCTATACCACAATTAAAATCTTCACAATAATATAATTATGGCAAAGCTGGAATGTTTGATTCATGCAGCATAGCCCCAGGAATTTGTTTTTATATATATGTGTATATATATATATACATATATATATGTATATATATATATATATATTTGTTTTTATATATGGCCATGTCAATACTATGTATTCATAAGCTTTCAACAAGAAATAATTCAAGGTATCTGACAAGAAATTAATTCAGCAGGTTCTCACTGTGTATACACATCCATTCTGGACTGGCACATGCCTTCTCACCTGAAACTGCTTATAGAAGATCCCCACCCTATCCTATAGCCATTTTAGAGATACTTCCGACAGAAATGGTATCTAAAATGGTGTAATGGAAAATCATGAATCTTCAAGATCTTTTCCTTTTTTAATATATACCTTGTTACTTCCCAAATTCTACAAAGAAATGAGACTACTGCTTCTGTACTAATACTACTAGATGAGTGTTCAGTGAGTTACGTAAGTAGAATTGATTTGACCAGATTTATATGTCTACAATATAAAAATCTGTTTAGAAATGAATCACTGAACCTGGCACAATAGATGTCCTTCATAGAAACATTCTAAGGTAAGCTTCACTTGGTTGTTTACTTCTCTACACTGATTGTAAAGGGAATCTAGAAACCTGGCTCCTGTTTAGATGTCTGCAAAGTACAAAGTGGGCTTCTAAATGCAAGCGAGAAAAATCCCGTCCATTCTCTACTTTTTGTCTCCTGAGTTCAACCAGTCATAATGCAAAGAACATAAAATCATAAGGCTGTCCCCACAGGGCCAGATCAGGGTTTGTCTAGGCCTGTATCCTATCTCCAGTGGAGTCACTAGCAAATTAAGAGATAAGACTTTAGCCCTGAAGGTGGTCAGGCAGTTGGACTAGATGATCGTTGTAGGTTCCTTCCAACTGCACTATTGTACTTCTATTCTATTCTATTCTGACAATAAAAACAAAGGCAACATGCAATGTCACCTCTCTGATACACTCTCCCAGTCACCCATCACTTGTGGTTCAGGGACCTCCTGAACCAAAGGCGATAATTTTGTGATTAATAGCACTTCATGGACTTTTACTCCTTTGGACTCCTTCCTAAACACATGCAAACTTAGAGCATTCACAGCTATCTGCAGAAATGTGTACGACAATTTAACAACCCACAGTGTGAAAAGCCATGAGCAATCAGCAACAGTCACAGCTGCTCACTGGTGTTCAGCTTTCATTCACTTTATTTCTTTTTCTTCATCACCAAGAATAGTAGCATTTTTACTGCAAGATCTAATCCAAGATCTTTGTTGCTTCATATTAAAACCACCTTGTCGACTAAATCCTTCTGCTTGTTTCCAGGAAACCTTTCTATACTGTAACACATCTGGCCAATATAAGGATAAAGGATTTGTGGCTTGAAATAAGATCTTCCTGTGCCATTGCCTTTACTGTCTAAATATTCCATTCTGAAGCATAATTGTGAACATAACATACCATGCTCTCTCTTCTGCTGATGGAATCCCATAGACTCCTTATTTTCCTGTTCTCTTTTCAGTAGATTTACATACCATTGCAATAATCATGAGCAATTGGTATTGCTCATCAGTAAGGACCCTACAGGTTTCCACTGAATAAAATTTTGGAAATGTATAATTTTAGCATTTTTATGGTCTTATTTAAACAGACAGAAGCAGGCACATGATTTGCCAACAGATGTCTTTTTAGAGATAGACAGACCAAAAAGAATCAGCAAATATCTGGAAATGTCTGAGAGCACAACTGGAAGTTTAGATCATTTATAAGACTGGGCAAGGTAGATGTTGGCAGAGGTTGATAGAATAATTTGTTCATGTAAACTTAATTTTTCTTGCTGACTTTCCTGTGAACATACTGGACTCAACGGTTTTAGACTGCCAGAGTTCAAACTCTGGAACTCAAGTTAAGAAACTCTAGCATACGGCTGTAAAGCAGGCCAAGGATCTTTCTGAGGTATCAGATGGGATAGGCTCTGCTTATAGAAAGAATGGATCATTTCAGCATATATAACTAAATGTACTTAGTTTTTCTTAAACAAAGTTATATTTACCAGCAATTTTATCATCTGTGTTTTGATAAACAGGTACAATTAATGAAAATGTGTTTTCAACACAGTTCAGCTATTATTGAAATTCGAAAGAGGCACAGTCCAAGAGAAAGTATATTCACTCTAAGAAAGGTCTTTCACACTTGAAGTAAATAGCTTGAAACAGTTTCCCTGACAAAACACGTCTTGGTGTATTTGGTTATGCTGAATAAACAATTTTGTCTCTTTTGAGAAATACTGTGTATTGAAAAACTGTTTGTCTTTCCCACTATATTGGTTAAATATACTTTTAGTTATTTTAATTCCCCAAAACACATTAACCGCTATAGACAGGTTGAACACATGACTTGTCACATGCACTCTAATTCCAAGCCTGACAAACACATACATTGAATGCATAGCTTTTAGTGCTTTTCCTTGCTGTCTAGCAAATGCCTTTTTGTAAGCATCTGTAGTTACCCAATAGCTCCAAATATATGGATCGCTCCTGTGCAGCTGATATCTTGCATTATAGTGGATCATTAAATATTATGACTATAGATATACAAAGTAAATTAAACTTGGATAATTATTCCCAGTTCAAAAAGAAGAACTGAAACAAAAAAACCCAAAAAATTATTTGAAAAGTGAGCAATATATCTAAGAATCAAAAAATGGGCATTGAGTAAGGAGAGACTGTAAGCTGTTTCAGAAACAATATTATGAATAAAGAGTAATAGTAGGATGAAGAAGCAGGAGCAGTCACTCAAATTGACTGTTATGAAATTTGTTTTAATTAGAAGATGGGATACTTCTGAGAAAAAAAAGACAATAAAGCTTTTTAGAGAAAACAAAGTCAACAGAAGTTATACATAAATCATTCTGCACTGCCAGTAAATGCTCTAGGTATTTTTTTCTGTGCATATGTAATGCAGTGATTAGATTAAGGGACTAAAATATAGTCCGTTGTGTAAGATCATAGCAAATACCTTCCTCATAAAAGCACTTCTTTATTAACAGCTTGGAGAATCTTGAATGGAAGAGTGTATTAGTCAAAAAATCTGGCTCATAATGCATATTTTTCATACTTTATTGTTAGATACATTCTCCTCCTAATCTTACAATAAACCAATTTTAGCTTTATAGTGATGATTGTGTTAAATTGTTCTTCATGTTCAAGTCTATGAATGCTTTTAGCAAAGTTTCTAAACTAAAAAGTTTGTAACTTTCTTTTTATTTATTTCTGTTTGATGCTGGTAAGCATTGCTGCCATCTCATTTTTTTTTTTCAAATGAACACTAAAATCTGTACTCCTATGAATAATTAATTTCAATTTTGATATTTATTCTCACCTTAAACATATCTCAGGTTCCTTAAGGGACACAGATGACGGGTAGGAGAATTAAAAACAGTCTCCAGATATTTCAGTTCATCCATAATACACAAAAGAGTGGACTTTTTAATGCAAAATTAATGGAGCTTTCTTTTCTCAGCACCTCATTTTCTCCCGCATCTCTGGACCAACAACCATTGCCAACAATAAAACATTAATTTGCTACAAAATCTCTAGAGCTCTGACCTTTATTTTATACCTAATGAACTCTATCTGCAATTCTGTAATGACATGTGACACTCTGACTCAGACGTCCAAATGATACCCACTAAAAACAGAAAGGCTGCCCAGTGTGATAGACATTCTAAAAAATCTCCAAAGAGCTAGAAAGAAGAAAAAAATGGAAACTTTTCAAGTGGTAACTTTTGTCACTACTTAGAGATGAAGATTAAGCTGACTTTAGCAGAAATTAGGTTTTATGCTGGTTTTACAAGGAATCTTAAAACTCACTGCAGGTACACAGCAGGAAAAGATTTAAGGCAGACAGAGGGCAGGTGAAAAACAAGGACAAATCACAATTGTAAATTATAATATTTTGACTATAATTATAAAAATGTGTGTGAAACCCCCAGTAATTTGTGAAATACCCTCGTATTGTACAACAAATAGTCTGTATGAATTTATCTCGGTCAGTACTGAGACTCTGACTTGATTTTGAAGTATACATATATATAGTGCTGTTAAGGGTATTCCACCACCAAAAGATGGAATGAGATGCTAAACTGAAAAATTTAATATCTACAGAGGCTAGAGAGAGAAGTTTTACTATGGCTAGATTCCACAGGATCACTGCTTGGCCTATTTGATTTAAAAAAAAAAAAAAAAAAAGGCAAATAAACATAATACTTCTGCCCTAAATTAATGTTAATCAAATGCTGAATTCCAGTTAATACTGTAGCTTAATATTATTGACAAAATACATCAAGGTTTCACACTGGGTCATGTCTTCTCCCATAAACTACCTCTGACCATGTGCAAAAGCAAGCCTTTGTCAATGGAAAATTAAGCATACCCAGCAGCTATGCAGAGCAGGAGTGGCAGACTGAAACATTCAGACAAATGAGTATCCTTCTAATTTTTTCCCGAGTACTGTGAAAAAAAGCCAGTGGTAAATAATATACTAAGCTGTTCAGTAACTTTAATTTTTTCTCTTACAGAGAAAGAAGAGTTCCACTTATGTACAGAGAAACTTACCAGAGGACAGAACCTGCAGAGTGATCTGGGAGAGAATGAAGTTCCTCTACTACACACCTCTATGGGAATATTAAGAAACTTCCTGAATTTGGGAAATGCAAGGTATATTTATTGTATCTAAGTCAAAATAAATCAGGAATATCCTTTTAAAAATCTTGATCTAATCTCAAAAGACATTTTTCCACATCTACTTCATCAGTTCATGTGAATTTCACCAGGGGATCTCAATGATGGTAATACTGGGCCTGCACCATGTGGGATTAAAGGCTTTGTTCCTACTCATTTCGAGAATTCCACTATTTCTTAATAACATCCATTTTCAACATTCCAAATTTGGAATTTATAACATTTAACTCAAAGGACACCACTGCACATCATGGGTAAAAAAAGAATAAAATGCTTCTGAGCAACTTTCTGTGAAATAATTTTCATGGAGCAGAAAAAAGAAGTTACAGTCCAGGGGATTTAAATGGAGAAAAAATATTAGCACAATTCAGCTATGAGAATGATTGCTGAAATTATTTTTCTTTTCTGTTTTGCATTTTTTTCCATATAGAATTTGCAAAGCAACTTATAGACTAGCCCCACTTCAGTTCCTACTTAATTCCACAGCAGAAAACAATTGGCTCTAGTGAGACTGGAATCAGACATTAAATGGATGCTACCAATCTAGTTCATTTTAGGAAACAATTAACTAAAGGGACCATTCTATACACACACAGAATACTTTAGCTCAGCTTATTATTAAGCTGATTCACATTAAGAACAAACAAAGCTCCTTTAAAACTACAAAGGACCGTTATCTGTTCATTAACAGATGAATGTATAATGCATTAAAGATGACTTATTTGAACTTCTAGAAACAATTCATCTTTCCTAATGTGTTTGAGACAACAGCATGGTTGTAATAGGGTAAAAACGTGGTTTGAGAACGACTGTGAGAAGTCAGAGCATTTAACACTGCTCAGGAAAACCTCAGCACCTCCTGTGTTGAGTTCCTGAACCTCCTGATCATCTCCTCACTGGAGATGAGACCAACTCACTGGATTCAAAACAAAGGGAAGCAAAAACATCACCAAATGCTATTGCAAGTTCTGCTGCTTCCTTACATTCCCAAACAAGGAATGTACTTCCTTGATGTAATTTATTAACCGCTGTTAATTACCATTTATTATTGTCATCTAATCAGACACTGAAGCACTCCTCCAGACAAATTAAAGCCATTGTTTGTTATGATCTTATTCTTTTTCTTAACAACGTGTTAATGCTAACGAACACCATGAGCAAAAGAACTAACTGCTGTGACTCAGAGTAGGAGCAAGTAAAAAACTGGTAAACTTAAGCATTTGGTTTTTATGGGAAGTACTATGCTGAGCCCACTTTAAAGTGTCTGTCTTCAGCTGAGCCTCTGACATAAAAAGTTCACTGGTGTAAATACATTTTCAAGCAGAAAAATTATCTAGTGATTTTATCTAGGAAATCTTTTCTAAGGAGTAGCATATATTTTTTTCTAGTATCTGTTCTTATCTGTTTTTCTATGTAACTGACAAAGTAAAGTAATGTCAAGTAATTTATTCAAGGTCAAAAATGGCTCTGTTTATGTTAAAATCTACCTTCTTGGCTTCATATTCCGAGTTCTAACTATTGACTTGAATAGCTTCTTTTGGTATTTGAGATATGTGAAAAACTGTTTTTCATTGCTCATGCTATAATCTATAGCTATGCTTTTTTTTAAAAAAAAAAAAAAAGCTACAGTAATCCAGAAATTAGGCTTCAAAGATTAGGGAAAATATGAAAAATAACATTTATTTTTCCAAAGGAGTCAAAGGGCTATGGCATTTCAGATACACTCTGACTCTCTTCCCAAGAGAAACCTCTTTTTTTCCCCTTCATTTATAAACTGATGTATAGATCTCATTCATGGACACTATGTACAAGAAAATCGTAATATGCACTCTTGCTTATCCGAAGTCTGATTCTGGTTTGTGCACCACCCGGATGACGCAATATAACAAGAGGAACTATGACTGAAGCTGGAACAAAAATACCTCCTTTACGTTCAACATAAAATTCTAAAGTATGGTCGATAAGCCAAAACATTGGTAATCCCTCTGAAAACTCTCCTGACTTTCTGTAGTAATTTCAATAAAGTACTACCAGCTGCATCCCAGTTTTCCCACTTCTAGTGCCGCACAGTGGTAGATCCAAGATCCAGAGTTTCTCCTCCTTTATTTTATCTTTGAATTTCTTCTTTTCTTTATAAGCTTCCTTCTTTTACTCTTTCTCTAACTCGTACTTGGGTCGTTTGTATTGGGTGTCGGTGCCCAGGTGCTGGTGGGAGTGGCTGCAGGGGTGGCCTCTGTGAGGGGAGGCCAGGGCTACCCTGTGCCAGACACAGCTGGTTCCAGCCGGTTCCAATGGACCCACCTCAGGACAAGCTGAGCCCCTCAGCCAAGCTGCTGCTGCCTCTGTGGTAAGGTATTTAAGAAAGGGCAAAAGCATTGCTCCACGCTCAGAGTGTTTTTCATATTCAAAACACTGTCATGTTCAGTAGCAGATTTGAGGAATTTCTGATTTTATTTCCAATACACAAAGAGTAATACTGAATACCTGACAACAAGCTATACAAGAATTCTGCAGTTCTTCAACAAGCTTTGAACAACACCCATTCATACTAGATTCTGCAAATCACTCTTTAGTGCTATATTTTTCTCATTTGAAAGAAAGCTTTCATTGTTCAACTATTTCAAAGAGGTGTTATTTTGTCTAAAATCATCAACATAAAAAGAATATAAAACTATTAATATTTTTAGAATATAACTATGAAGTTTATTTTGGGTATCATATATTGAAATTTTGCTAAATATCTTGCGTATTACAAGGCAAATATGAAAAAAGTGCACCATACTGTGAACTTACATTACCTCTTCCTAAGCAAAATATAACAAAATATTCAGCCAAGTACCTCATGCAGTTTGGTCATTTCCTGTGCAGAAATAGTTTTGGACATCTATTTGGTTGACTATTAGTATATCCAAATACTCTGTGTGCTTCCTTGAATATTGAATGCATAAGACACACACACACAAAGAAAAACAGCTCTTAAAAATAGATCTTAGGCTTAAAAAAATGCCCATAAGGAAACAGGCTTGGTATAATTCAGAGAGAACTGACAGAGAAATGACCTCTTTAAATGAATGTAGTGAACGGAGCCTACTTGCAGAGGCATCCACAACCCTGGCTATAGTTCTCTTTTGGAAGACATGTCTTGATTTAAATCCCGGCTCTTTCCTGTCTCTGCTCAGCTGAGCACAGTAACTAACTGCAGTAACTACCCATCTTGCTTTCATCTGCACTGCAAAGGGCATGACTGCTGTTGCCCTTTCCAGTGCAGATGAAAACACTTTTTTAAAAAATCTCTACATTTCAAACTAACAATTTTAAATTACTGCATATGAACAAATTCATTCTAAAATAAACACCTCTTAAGACTGCTATTAGTATTTGGTGTTCTATGGAAGTAATTAATTTAAGAACACTTTGATATACATTTGATTAATATTTAATTTTGAAATATTGTATCCTCATTTTGTTATAGCTCAGTTCTTATTAGTAAATGATTCTTTCATATCCTTTATTTTAATTCTTTCAGTCTTACTCAAATATGTATTTTATAATTTCTTCATTATCGAATTGTATGTGAGCTTTTTATAAATTTTTGATGCATATCCATCCATCCTCTATTTTTCCTGTGTAGACAGTAGCAATGACATTTATCCATTTCTTTTCTTTATATACATTAACCTTTCAAAACTACTCTGAAGCAATCAAAACCTGTAAGTATCTATACATACTTTCAGTTCAAGGAAATACTGTTACACAGAACACTTTTAAAATGAGCTCTGGAGTCTTTGGTTACCACCAGTGGCAGGGTGACACTAGATCTTATATCATACATGAAATTCAGCAATCTTAGAGACCCCTGTCAACACCATGGGTTGATCTGGGCCTTATGTGGAAGAATACCACATGCTATATCACTATCATATACTTCCAAGAATACACTTCCAAGAATACTTGTCTCTTCCTGGAAAATCTTCTACATCAGAACTTGTCCAGTGTATCTATTCGGATTACAAGTCTGACGGGTACAGACCTTGCACTACGGTACAAGTGGAGATGATATTGCGCAGTGCTATTGCTTTTCTGTTGTGTCCCAGAGCATATTAATGATAACAACTCGCATATGAGAGTCATGTCATCAATGCTTTATCTTTGCCAACTGATCATTCAATTAAAATTGAACCCACCCTTTGGGTGGGTTTCTGTATCCCTAACTGAATTCAGCATTTCAATGCATTCTGATTTTGTCCAAATAACTAAAATGACTGAGACACTATAAAATGTTCCCCTTGCCCCATGATGATGATCCAATATGAAGAAGCAAACAGACAGCCATAAAAGAGGCACAATAAAGACCTCTAAAGACATCAAATGTAGGCTTGCAGCCAAGAATCTCTGGAATGCTCACATTCCCTCTAATGCTCTGTAGGTAACAGCACATGCACATGAAGTACTGCACAAAACCCTTCATCCACAGGATGAACATTAGGCCTTTCCAGAGCAGTTGACTGTTTATTTCCCCAGTAGTGATTGCACTTTGAGCCTACAAAACCATCTGTAAGTTTTCTTGAACCCAGTTCTGTTCCCTGCACCCATAGGGAGTTCACATAAAAGTCAATGAGCTTCGTGAGTTCATGGAGCGGTGGTGCGTTCTGCACCATGGAAAGATAAGAAAATTGGGCATTTTTTTATTATTAAAAAATTACTAATTTTCTTGATTAAAACTGAAAAACTTTCTCCTGGTATTCAGAAGAAAGTGTTCAGCTGAGGTATATGTTATATTTAAACAGCAAATATTCTAACAATGATGACTCAAATGGAAAAAGTATGACACGTTTTCATTAATACACATGCTTGTCTATGTAATATAATTCAAATAAAGGATTCTTGATAGATCCGTCTTTGAAACCAGGCAGGTATATAGTAGGGGCTAAACAATGAAAAGGGGTGAAAAGGTTTAATAAGTAGTTGCATATGAGGTGATGTCTGCTTTGCAGTAGCTATCCCTATCTCTACAGATAACAGTGTAAAACTGAGTTGGAATGAAGACTGGCTTTCTGAGCATCTATACAGGCTGTGTCAACACATGGTCATGGTTCTTGGAAATATCACAGGGTATATGATGTATATATTGTTCAAATGAATTAAGTCTCCTTTTTCATTTACCAACACCTACTTCTTGGTACTTCTCTCACACTAACACATTCCCCTCTTGATGCGCTCTGTGGGAAACTAAATAACAAATACTTTTCTATGACAGTTTGCTAGCTTAAATCTGACAAACATGTGAGCCTCTATTCTATTTGAAAGCTCAGTAATACTAATTTTACAGCTCCATTCCCCAAGTCATTGCTGATATTATATGTCATACTCTCCACTTTTCTTCCATCCTTTTACAGCCTCTTTTACCATTTCATTACAATAAAGAATATCAAGAAACTTGGACTACCTTTTTCCCTTTAATAACATTGTCAAGAGGATTTGAAAACATGTGCAATTCCCTAGAAATAGACAGGTTATCAGCATAAAAGTATTTTCAAGATTCTTTTCCCAGCTGCACAGTATTCCCTAGCACTGTGCTATATTGCCTTACCAACAATAGCACCGACCTTACAACAGAAATCTCCTTCCTGGAGAATACCAAGTGTACCACCTAGGATCCTATAGAAAAATTAAGGATTTTTTTTCCACAGTTGTTTGTAATTTATTTTTGCTATCCATCTTGAGCCATGAGAAGAGAATAAGGAATATTAGGTTTTGTGTGCCTACATTTTTTTTTTGTAACTTCCCCCCGCCCCACCCTGAATTATACTCTATCTATTTCTTATCAATCTGAAATTGTTGACTCCACATTTTTAAGGAACAGACACACCAATATGTGAAAATGGTCCAGAACAGACTTATCTTTGTCCAAGCAAAACGGAGCAACCATTCTAATGAAATCCGAATAACTGTGTTTTCTCTACTTGTCCGCCTTTATCACTTGTAATATGATGCTTCACCATCTGCCTGAGGGGCGAGCAGACTATTTTAACAGCTACTACAAATATGTATGAGTCATCAGGCCCTCTGTAGTGATTCGGGCACTCCCTGAAAATCAAAAAGGCCAGAGGAGAGCAAACTCAACTCCCGTTCTTTATTTTTACCCCCAAATCATAGGGATTAAATCAACTTGGAATGGAGGCTATGGGCCTAGATAGCCAAAAGTTACTGACAATCCAAGAGAAGGTATGACCTGCTTCATCAAAGTTTCTAGATGCAGACAGGGAAAACATTGAAAGAAGTCAAATGGAGAAATTATGATTAAGCCAAAGCCATAAATACTCGTTTCTAGTTTCTTTAACCTAGCCAGATACCACTGGCAAACCAAGAAGACTGGAAAACGGCAAATAGCGCACAGAAGGATTCACTCAGTAAAAAATAATGTTCACTTATGTGAATAAGCCTGTGGCTTATGAACTATGGCATGCCTAGGACATCATTTAGCATTGTTTCCAGCTACAGGAAGCTTCTAAGTCTCTTTTCACTGTGGAAATAAAGTCATTATCATTCACTCTTGTTGGTCAAAAGCTTGTGAAGACAAGGGAGTAACAAACTATATCCACCAAGATTAGCCAAAACCAACTATCAAAAATCTATTCTTGATATTATAGGAACACAGAAATTAGTACTCCAAATATTTTTCCTAGATGTAATACAGTTTTAATTTCCTTTAAGCAGTGATCTTTTTACTCTAGAATGAATTGTCACATTTATGTGACTTATCCCAATATCACCAGTCTTTTCACATTTCTGTTGTACCTATAAATTCATACACATCTGTGTTTCTCTCCATATGCATATGTATGTACCTGACCATGGCAGGGGGGTTGGACTAGATGATCTTTGAAGGTCCCTTTCACCCAAACCATTCTATGATTCTATGACTAATAATAGGAAAGCATTCACAAGAAAGCAAGAGGAAAAAAACATTTAAAGAATAAATGAAAATTCACAGAATCATAGAATACCAGGTTGTAAGGGACCTCAAGTATCATCTGGTCCAACCTTTCTAGGCAAGAGCACAATCTAGACAAGATGGCCCAGCACCATGTCCAGCTGAGTCTTAAACATGTTCAGCGTAGTGGAGTCAACCACTTCCCTGGGGAGATTATTCCAATGATTGACTGTTCTCACTGTGAAAAATTTTCCTCTCGTGTCCAATCGGAATCTCCCTGGAAGTAACTTGTACCCATTACCCCATGTCCTCACCATGTGACTCCTCGTAAAAAGGGAGTCTCCAGCTTCTTTGTAGCTCCCCTTTAAGTACTGGCCAAAATTGGCCAAAATATTCCTAATTAATAGAACAGTAACATTACAAGTTGTAAAGAAAGATGGATGTCACTGGGTGAGGACATAGCATGAACTGATGGAAACCACAATGTACATGTCATACACACACACACAAGTACAACACATGAAAAAAAGCTGTGTTGGTAACTCTCACATTGACATTTCTTACCTCTCTGAAGACCTAAAGTAATCATGTCCCTCCATTGAAGCTTCATAATCACTGAAGCCAAATTTCATGGTTTTGCAATACAGATGCAATTTGATGTGATCCTAAGTGCAGATGCAGTATGTGCTCATCCTACCACTTACCATGTCATCCTGCCTTCACCACACTGCATATTGCATGGATTCTCTGAGGAAACCAAAAGAAGGTGCAGTGCCCTGATGAGTCATGTGAGAACCACAGGTGGGAGCAAGAAACAGTGATTAATTTAAGTATTTCCTCCTGGTTGCAGTAGTGTAGGACAGTCCATACATAAACAAGAGACTGAAGCTGCTCTAACCAGGCTGAGGTTTTCAAGAGCGTATCCCACTCCTTTTACATATTCTGTGTAGGGGAAATGGAAGAGGACCTACCCTACTCATTTCAGGGTGATACCACCTCTGTCCACATATGCGTACCTACAATGAGTAGATGTGAAAAGATGTATATCAGCCTTCAAAACTGCATGGGATGGTATACCTAAATGTAAGATTTCTGAAAACACAAAGTAGAAAACATGTAGTTATTCAGGTCAGAGCTGTGGTTTCTTTGCAAAAGGAACCAGACATTTGTAAACAGTGTAAGAATGCGTTTAATTTTATACATGACAACTTATCTAGATGCAAGTAAGTATATATTTCGGTTAAGCTTCCTTTTTTGTTCCTGTATTATCCTCAGTGGCCATGGAAGTCAAATAATGCAATACTCTGAAGACCAAAATGTCCAAATCTTTGCCCCAAAATCTAACTTTGTAATTGTGCAATTGAGGAGATGAGTACTCTGAGACAGATTGAAACTAATGAGCTAGCTAACTAAACACTTAAGTAATGGACTAACAAGAGGCCGTTTGTAAATCATCAAATGGCTTACAAAAGTCCACACAAGTCACTTATAAAGAGCAAGATGTGCAGACCAGGGCATAACCAAATTCAGATTTTAAAAATATACAATATGAGTTGAATATATGTTGCTCATAATTCAATCTTTCTTGTTGTTTAGGGTATGAATTAAGCAACAAGCTCTGATAAGATGATAATATATGAAAATAGGGGAAGACATGACATAAGAAACTCTATAAGTGAGTGTATGGGGGTTATTTTGGATTCAAGCCACTGCAAGCTAAGATGCTAATATATGCTGTTTGATCTCAGTGTAATGCTTGTGATCTATGAAATTGTGCTGACAACAAAAATAAAAAAACCCTGGGTACCAAATTGAGCTCTGAGTAGCATGGGGCAAGGCTAAGTAAATCTTCTCCCCCGTGGAAGTGGCAAGATTAGAAAAAGCCTGTAGAAGTTCCCACTGTAACCAGTGGGTGAACAGCAATATTCTTGGAGTGACTCAGCTTTGAGGTTGACAGCAATAGCGGAAGAGAACAGGCCATTAAGAGTGGCATATCCAGCAAAGAGCAGCCAACAGTGACATCTGTCATGACAACGCAAACATGAAAATGGCAGTTATTCAATTGTCGTTGCTCACTGTGTCTGTCATTCAGATACAGGGATTAGATCATGAAGAACATGAAGGAATTCCTATCAGTGAATATGCAATATTGTAAATTACATCTGATTACACATAAGCTGGGAATGTACAATTTGAAGCAGTAAATGACTGTGGGTGTTATAAAGGGCTGGCCAGACATCACTCCAAAACATCAGCAAAGGCTCCATCATGATAAGATTGAGGAGGAACACTGGTGAACTGTTAGGGAGAATGGGAAAGCATTGAACTCTGTCACTATCAAGTATAACCTTTGACCTAATACAGTCTATTCTCACTGAAGATATTCTCACCAGACAAATATGTCAAACATTAATTAAAATGCTCCCTGTCTCATTTTGATTTATAGACTGGACAAGTAGTATAATCAAATTTGATTTTGCAGAGGAAAACAGTTTTTGATTTCATATGCTTGGTATTACAAGCTAATCTGCTGTTTCTTGTGTTGTTTTACCTAATACGTATTACTCAAAATAGATAGTGTCCCTGTCATGTCAAAGGTACTTAATTCTGAGTGAAATCTTGAATCTGTTACAGTCAATGGAATTTTTTCCCATTACTTTCAACTGGGCCAAGTTTTCACTCAGTAGGCAAGGAAGGCAACACTTAAAGTATTCAAGCTATAGCTTATAAAAAGAAGAAAATATAGGATTTAAATAAATATCTATTATAACTTTTTGATATTTTTCAATAGATTTTCAGTAGTGTGAGTAGTGTTTCACTGATTTGTTGAAAAAATAAACATGGACGTTGTTCTAAGTTATTTAAGACCTTAACTGTTTAGTAGTGCAGTGTTTTGCATAGGAAATGACTAATTCAGAGGAACAAATGAGGTTAGTTTCTTTTAATTTAAACACCTGTTAAACTTCTGCATTGTGGACCCTTAGCCCCTTGAAAGAGAAAAAAAAAAGAAACAAAGAAATCAAAAATACACAAATACTTCTGGAATATAAAGCTTTAGCTGTAAATCAAAATGAAGCAAATATTTCCAAGACTGATCAATACCACTGCTTGAAAAAGCTTACATTACAAGCCATTCCAATTGTTTCCCAAAATGTTTACCTAAATTAGTTGGAAGGCCACAATTTTGTACAACAAGAAATTTTAATTAAGCCTTGTGATTGAAGTGTTTCTGCAATTACTCCCTTTGGTTCCATTAGGATATAGCCCCAATTAAAATGTGTTGTTAATATTACAAGATAACACTTGCTGGTGATACAAAATTGAAGATATGCCTCCATGTAATTTTAGATTATTCCTCGCTGTGAATTTTTGCAATTATTTTTTGTCAATAATGCTTTTTTCTATTCTCTTGCCAATGAAATATTTTTAATCAGTTCACTCAAACACTGAATCTCTGAAAACAGGCAAGTTCTACAAAATTAAATACCTTTTGTACCCTAGTATTCAGTTAAAGCTTTTTGGTAGTAATTTTTGTTGTAGAAAAATAACAACTGAAAAATTAATAGGGTCACAGGATTCTCTGACTGTAGCAAGCAAATATTGTAACTGTGAGGGGAAAAAAATCAAGATTTGATCTCTCAACTTTAATTCACATCGTTAGTCCTTACTCAAGTGATTATGCCCACTGAGGGCTTATGTGCATATATTTTCCCCATTGAGATTCTCTGTCTAGGCTTGAGTTATGCATAAGAATTAATTCTGACAGATCAAAGTCTTTCACTTGCATTTGTTTATCTGTATTTTTAATGTCTTTTACTTATTTAATAGTGCTATGCAGAACTATAATTTTTCTGGATTTCTTGCATTTGATAGGATATAAAACTTGTTCTGATCAAAAGAACAATTAAGTTAATGGTCAACTAGATTTCAGAACAACCTCTTGACATATGGGGAGAAAAAAGGAACAGCTATGTTCAATGACTAAGAAAAATAGCAATTCTGAATACACAAGTAACACCATATAAGCATGCTATCATTTTTTGGAGGATCCTGTGGATTATTTTTTTTGGATCAAGGAAAAGTCGTAATTCTATCTCTTGTTCAGTATTGTTACAAGTGCTTTCCTAAGAATATATAAAAATTTGACCCACTCTTTCCTTTTGCACACAAAGAGTAACAGAGATATTCAGATTCTACCAATTCCACTCTATTAAAAAACAAAACCAAACCAAACCACTTCTAAAGAATGACTAATTCTTGGAATTTTGGCCTATGATTTACAAATACTTAGTCTCACATTTTTCAGTATTTATTAGATTAAAACTAAATGAGAAACAAGAATTTGTTAAGATTCACGTTTAACTGTCCAAATCTCTATGAACATTGTCCCAAATCCTACCACCACATTTGTATATGGGTTCACACAAGTACTTGAGTATTTCTGTCGAAGTCAGTCTGTCCACCCCATTGTGAAAACTCTTGAAGAGTCTGAAGAACTTCTTTTTTATCTCTGAGGACTCCCTCGGGGTATGGAGTGCACCTTGTGGATATTAACGGCTCATTATGAGATGGTGAGAGTCTCACAGAGACAGAAGTGAGTCAGTCTTTGAATAAAGTGTTTCAGCCCAGAGCCTGACCCTAGAAAGGAGGGTGATTTCCCCTAAAACCTGAGACAGGGGAAGGAGACAGCAGAGGATCTGTCTCGCACAGCTGGAAGGGGTGGACGTTCCCTCCCCTGCAGTCCCCTTGTTAGTGCTTTGTGAGCAGCAGCCACGCAGCCCAGTCTCCTCTGCCTGGTCTCTTCTTCTGAGCTGAATATAGAAGTCACAAAACAGTATCCTGACCAAATCTCACTAGCTATTGCCTGAGGGCCATATCCCAACAAGAGATGATGGATCAAATGATACTGGGAAATGAGTGGGTGAAACAGTCAAATTTCAGTGGATTCACAGAATCACAGAATGGCTGAGGTTGGAAGGGACCTCTGGAGGCTTCAGGGGAGTAGAAAGAAATATGCAATCCCTCTTTTGGAGGAAAGTGCAGAAAACAGGTAACAGAAGCATTTTGGGAAGCTATGCTTTTTTAGTGCTCATATTTCAATTGCTACACAGAATCACAGAAGGGTTGAGGTTGGAAGGCACCTCTGGAGATCCAACCTCCTCCTTTGCTCAAAGCAGAGTCAGCTACAGCCAGTTGACCAGGTCTATGTCCAGTCAGCTTTTGAGTATCTCCAAAGATGGAGACTCCAAAACCTCTCTGGACAACCTGTTGCAGTGTTTAATCTGTAAGGGTTTAGAATGAAAAAAATTTTCCTTATGTTTTAATTGAATTTAAACAATGCATTCTGCCTTGTTTCTCTTTCAGGGAAAAGAAAATTCAGAAGGATATTAGTCTGTAAGGTCAAGGTGGTGGCTCAGCACAGCTGTTAAATCTACCTCTTCTCCCTGAACCGTATTGCAATGCACATCATCCAAACTCCCAGTACAGAGGTAGTCAAGCAACAGGTACCATTGGGTCATGCAAAAAATGGTATGAGGAGAAATAATAATATGTGTTTTGCATGTGAGGGTTTATTTGGGTCAAGATGGTGTGAGCAATTACATGTTAACAAGATGGTAACACCACTTGCATTAGATGAAATGCTTGTGTGGTACACTCTCGAAGGGTCCACAGTCAAAGACGCTGGTGTCTAAGGGATAGCTGCCTTTCAGAAAGATCTGAGCCACATGTATAGTGGAACTGTTTGGCCTCAGAGGACAGACTGTATCTAATTAAAAGCAAAGCACATATGATGGACATGAGAGGAGCTCAGTACCATCTGCTCTGCTGATCAAATCCTTTTACACCACATTGTTTGCCAATGAAAACATAGCCTTTTGGAAAAAAATAGTACTCTCTCTTCTGACAAATCTAAAGCCTGGCTGAAGATACTGAGTCACGCATCCTGCTAAGGTTATACTTTTTAATGGGCTAGTAAATGAATAATATGAATTTTATTAGCCAGACTGTACAGATTGTTAATCAGTTCAAGTTGCTTACAAGTTTCAATAACGTGTATATCCATTACACTGATGCTCTTGTAAATAAAGCCCTAATAATATAGTTATGATTTTTTAGAACTTTCTGTACATAATATTTATATGTGTACAAATATACCTGTAGGTTAGTAGGTGCTAGATAATAAGTATAGCTATGACTGGGTTGCCATCTTTCGAATGCACATAAAACTATGTAATAAAGTCCAAGACAATTTTTTAAAAGGTGAGAGGGTAGAAGGATTTTTAACTGAATTATTCTGGTACAATTATTACCCAGGTGATTACATTCTTGTCTAAATTCCTTTGCAGCTGGATGGAATATACTACCTACTTTCCATACAGTGATGAACAGACTGTGCTTTCCATTTTAAACCTGCGAAATGTGTTAGCAAAACCCTTCCCTAGCTTAGAAGCACACTGAAAGGTTTAGGTAACATTTGGGAAATATTTTTACATCTGTCAGTGAAAGTATCCATTTATAAAAAATATACAATCTATGACTTTTTAGTGTTCCAGCATGTCCCTGCTTTTTTCCTTCTTGACATCCTACCATTTGTTTTTGTGCCACAAAGCATCCATCCTGTACATTTCTAATGCGCTTGGTCTACTGTGTTACACTGAAGTCTTCACGGAGTTTTTGCTGTTTTTCTCTTTCCTTTTCAACATATAACCTGAATTACCCGAATTAAAGCAGTCCTCCTCCCTGATGAGTTCAAAATGGCAAATTCCACTGGATTGTTCTTCCTAACATAATGATATAAAAAGTAGAGGGAAAGGATTCCACTCTCTGCAGACTTAGCTCCTTCTGACCTCTTGTTCCCAGTCTTTTACAGCTGAGATGTTAAGTGGTTTTCCCTCTCAGATCCCAAAGTGTGTACTTCCACAGAATCCTCTGCTGAACTTTCCCAGGCTGCAACTGACAGCCCAGACATCCACAGCATCATGAGACAAAAACCAGCTATACAAACAGACCAGGAGAGCTTTGAAAAAATGTCTGTTTTCAAATACAGTGGAGTCAAGTCTCACACTGTAGCTGTTTCTTTGTCTCTACTTTTTATTATTAGTATTTTCTCTCCATCTCACAGATTTTTTATTAGACCTACCAGTTATGATTAAATAGCCAATGCTAGAATAATTTAAAAAATCCTCATATGTTTACCACATATCAAGAAACAGGGTTTTTTTCCTTTTGTGTTTAACAGCATACTCTATCTAAATACACAGTTCTGAAAGGGATATTAAATGGAATCTATACAGTTATGTGTGAAAGTAACTGCAGTCTAAACTAATGCCAAGGGGTAATGACAGCCTAATTGGCTTGGCTTGTTTGGCACGTCATAAATGTTTTTACAATGGTTCTTAGCAGATGAAGAGTCAGAAAACAATTTTCTGCAAGTTGTAGAGAAATTACTATAAAATAGTAAAACACAACCTGTTAAGGCCTTCCTAAAATTGGTTCCATATTCTACCATCTGTAATGTTAACATTTCTCTGAGCTGTAAATGCTATTTATCTGATGGACAAGCTTCTTTATCTTATACTTACATTACATTTCAACAAACACTCTAGCATCTGACAGTGGTTAAAAATGCTGTTCTTCAAGGAGTGAGTTAACTTTTCCAACATGAATAGTAAAATCATTATAGATTATATAGGATACATTCATTTAAGGATTTAGCATTAAACAAAGAAAAGGCCAGTGCAACCTCTATGAGATGTTCTTCTGTGAAGCAAAAACCTGTGCCATATAAACAAAGAGCAGTGACCTGTCCTTCTAACTTGCTGATTATGCAGGACAAGTTTCCACACATTTAGTGCTTACTTTTCTAGATGTAACCTGTTCAAAAAACTAAGGGTTTTGTTAAAATCTATGAAACTGAAAAGGACATAAAGAAAAAGGATATTAAAAGCAGTAACACAGATTGCTGAAGCAGAGCTAGAGGTAATTTTGTTGCCAAGGAACAATCAGAATGTAGAGTCAAACACAAGCTATACATGCCTCAAAAATGACAGAATAAGCAACCAGTGTTACTTGAGAGATAATACATTCTGTACAACCATTGGCTCCCTTGATCTTTTTCTTAATGGTGTAAAAGATTCAGAAGGTGTTAAGTACCTTTATTGGTAGGACATTCTAGATTATCTTCAAAACTCTTTTGCTACAGAAGACTGGACAGAACCCAGGAAGAAAGTGGAAATATATGCTGTAAACTTCTTCACTAATGGATCTTTTCTGGTGACCTTAGACAATGGGGTTCCTTTTCATGATGCAGTAGCCTTGGAGGTACTCTCAGGAGACTTTAAGGAGAAGACAGTATTGTCGGATCCCACATATTGCTATATACAATCAGTGAGAGGTTTTTCCATTAAAGGCAGACAATGTCATACCACCCTGCACAACTTTCCCAGAAAAGGAAGACCAATTTGTTTTTCTCCATTTTCAGCCATTTTCCATGTCCCAGGGGAGTTCTAACTAAACAGAGGGAGAAAATAGCTGAAAAAAGATTGGAAATGAGAGTGACAGCTAAATACTAATTGCATTCAGCATAAATACAGAAGCTAACTGGAATCTCAAGATAAAAACTTGGCACTCATGAATTTTGGCTTAGAAATTCTTCTGTCCTGATGGTTGCTTATACCAGTTCAAGCATGTATTAAATAATATCAGTAATTAAAAAACTGCGTTGAACTAAGACAAACTTCATACACTCTAAAATATCAGTTGATGGCAACTGAAACCAATACTTACAATACATTGATTTTAACTAATATTTTTCTTCTATGGCATACTGTGGCCCCAAGCCTTACAGCTAGCAGGGGGACTTTAAGGGCATCTAATTTAAAGAATTCAGGAAGAAGCCCTTTTGGGGCAATACATTTATACATCAGTAATCCATGCATAATTGATGAAAAATAATTTTGTTTTCCTTAAAATCCAATCATTTCTACCAAAATAATTGATTTGCAAAATTCTAATTTTATTTGGTGATCTTTGGGGAATGTTTAACAAGTGGATTACTTTACTTTTGTGTTTACTGTTCATGTTAGATCAAGAACAGTTCCTCTTTATTTCATTTCTATAACCCTACAGTTATTCTCAATTGTTGCTAGGATTGTTACTTTGTCAAAGTGATGGTAAAACAATAAAGAGGGATGGATAAATGCAAATTCCATTTTCCCTTTAAGTTTACTGTTATTCAGTTTTACTCTGGATATATCCATTTGAGAATGCCAGATAGTCTTAAAAACACAGACAAAGCTCATCAATTTGACTGAACATAGAAATTGTTTCTAATATTCTGATACTCTTAAGTATACCTAATAGCTCAAGAGCCAAGAGAAAACAATCTTCTTGAAATTAACATTGTTTGTCATCTACTATGAAAATCCACAGTGTATCTCAAATTGTTATCTTTTGTGCTTCAGTTTTATGTTTAAATTAGAATTTAATTACTCAAAAGGGCTCACATTCTTCAACTCTGTGGCTAAGTTCCCAAGCAATTTCAAGGATTATTTAAACAAATTAAGCTCCTGAGCTTGAGACTTGCCCATGAGATAAAAAAGTGGCCATTTCCAATTTGAAATTGGTACATGGCATACATGCCATTCAGAAGGCAGTAAAATCTGCCACTACACAATCATTACAGACCTGTGGATAAAGACAAAGAAAGAAAAGGATATAATTTGATTAGCCTCCAGCTTTATTAATTTAACTCATCTGGGAACTATCCAGCAATAATTCTCCCAATGAAGGTCATAATTCTTCTTTAATTGTTTCCACCTGGTACAATATTGCCATCAATCCCCTCTTCTCTACCTCTCTGTACTTGGCTCTCAGCCCGTCACTCATGCCTTCCCAGTCTATCCTTGTATTAAGGGGCAAGGACAAAGAGGTTTGGGTTTTTTGTTGTGTCAGACCACAGAACTTCCAGCTTTGTTTCCTCCATTGCTGGATGCTTTCCTTGTATTCAGTCCTTATTCCCGTTTATACCTTCTGAGAATTAATTCCTGCCCTGCTCCTGCTACAGTCGGACATGCTGAGCTTTGCCTTATAACCTGCCCCCCTGAGATTCTACAAAGTAAGTTGAAAATTACTGGCAACCCCTGATTTTTCTAATTCCTTCTCCCCTTTCCTGGTCCTTTCATACTCCTCCCCATACATTAAAAACCACGCCCCCTCCCCCCCCCCCCCCCCAAAATCTCAAACAGGTAAGGAAACTCCTTTAATAGACAAAAATCTTCATTAGCAAATTAATGTACAAACCAGAAAGTTAAGGCCTACTAACTCAAGCATTCAAAGACACTCAGACTACAAAGTCAAGATTTGTATAGTTAAGTAAACTCCATTGCTCAGCATGCTAAAGCAAGTCATGCCTTGCCATGCTCCCAGGTACCCTGAGGAGACAAGGGGAACCGTGGGACCCTTAAAGAAATTAATCTGGACAAAGGTCATCTTCTTCTTCCCTTCCCAACTCATTGCTTTTAAGATTTCAGCAACTTCATTTTGGAGATTCAGACTCTAAACATAAAATCTGTAAACATTCTGTTACTGGTCATTTTTCTCTGACAAAGTTTTACCTTAGGGTGTGGATCATGAATGGAGTTTTAGTTTTGGAACATAAGTGCAGTTTGCATGCAAGTAATCATACAAACTGTATAGTAAATATGTAGTGTTAAGGCAGTAAGCAGTAAACATTTTTGGAGAAAACTTAATGTGTATTTTCAATCAGAATAGGTAAGAGTGATTAGTAATAGTGGTGAATTTATTTATCCAGAAACACAGACTTGGCTAGACAGGAAATTTTGTATTAGTGGAATAGCATTTCACTACTTATCGATTCATGTTTAAAATAAATGAGAATATGTTCTATTGCTCTTGAGGTGGATGACATGAGATTGAAGTAGGTATTTTAATATCCTGTTTAATGTCAAGTTAGAAAATTAGATTCTTCCTTAACCTTTGAGTTTCAGTTATAAAAAGACTGACGATTCAGGACCTCCTAGTGTTTGAAAATGTACCATCTATTGAAATGGAAAGGGCTGACAGTCCCAGGGCTGGCAAAATCCTTAGCTGTTTATGGGAAAAATATTTCCTGCCTATTGGGTTGTGAAGGTAGCTCAATAATTTTGAATGAATTCATGTAAAGCTATTTGTACATATTTTTTCAGGTATGTTAAAGAAAGTGAAAGCCTGGGTAGCATTGCTAATAAGATTTATCTGAAATGATAGATTACAGAAAAAGAAAACACATAAGGGAGAAATGGGTCCTATCAGAAAGGACAACAAAAGCCATTGAACTGGGAGCTTCATGTTTCAGGACAAATTCATTGCTCTTCCCTTGTACTTACACTATTGCTGAAGGGAAAAGTGTTATCTATTCATGTGAAAAGCCCTTCTTCTCTACCAATAATGTTGAAGTTAAAAAGAATCATAGCATATATTTACAAAACAAAGATCCCACGCTTCCTATTGCTTAAGCAAATTTGACACACCAGTAGTTCAGAATAATAGATTATACTGTTGCTTATTTCTGGAACATTTGCACAGCACTACCCATCAGCAAATCGGTTTAAGATTTAAAAGACTGAATAAGAATGATTCTGTAATTATTCTTCAACATTCAATGCTTTCTGGAAACCATACTGCAGATCATCCTCCTAAGATAGCTTTGATGTTCATGAGTCTTAGCAAAGTCCTTCTATCAAAAGATTGCCTTTCAGTTCAGTTTGTTTATTTCGATTTGTTGTATATACCACATGTTCAGCTCAGAGCAAGAAGATAAATGGAAATAAACAATGACACATTTGCAATAAGACTTTTGTGGCAGAGACCTTTACTTAGATATTGTGGTTTCAGCAACCACAACGCAATGACAAACTTCCTTTTTAAATGACAGATCTAATTGTAAAGTTAAAATTATAGCTCCATGGGGGAAAAAAAAAGCATTGAAGACACAATATCTACTGTATGTCTGGATGTGGCTGTATTCTCAACAAAATCATTCCTATTATTCATAAGTTGATTTACACTTTTTATCTCTCCATAACATGCAGCATTTATTTACCCTTACATTTTAAGGCATTACAGTTTCTGCTGACATGGATATTTTCCCAAAACAGACATTACAGCAGTCCTCTGGTAGATGTTTAAGCCATGTGTATGTTTATTTTTAAATTTCTTTCTTGAACTTTGTAACTGTGAGCAGGCTGGGAAAGTGGAGTCATGATGAATGAGAGTTTGCTTTAGAAAAAAAAAGAGGAGAAATGTAGACATTTGATGTAACATTGAAAAATTCATAGCCTCCTACCTTGAAAACAAACATTTCCCGGCGAAGAATAGCCAGAGTGTTGAAGTTCCCATCACAGATGTTAGGCTTGGCTCCAGGATAGGAAGGTTTGTCACCAGTGGGTGGCCGGGGAGGTTTAGGTTGCCTGTCATTCTTCCGCGGGTCTGCTGGAGGGATTGAACGATGTGGGGGCACAGTTGGCAGAGGTCTTGTTGGTGGTGGGATCCTGTCAGGTGGACCTTTAAAAATACAGCAGGAGGATGTAATTTACATGCCCACCAGTGGCACTCAAAGAGGAAATACACAACAAAAACCTGCTGTAAACAATGCAAATCCTACAGTGGAAGGGGAATGGAAAAAGTGACCTAAGATACCTTTCTCATGTTGTTAAAGGGTATGATGAATGACTACCATAAAACCAAGGCATGAATGAAGCAAATAATTACTTTTCACTGTCCAGAATATTCCTTCCTTATTGGAACAACATTCCAATAAAACCTGCAAAGGATGCATAGTCCACCATCATTTCAGATGAGAAGTAATTTGTAGCACATACTTTATCAACTGAGTAACAACTTTTAAAACAGAATAATTGTCTATTGTAGAAAATAAAGGAAAACAAAAAGCCTGTTCCTAAAAAGATCATCAGCAGTCAATGGATTTTCAACCCATATTTTTAACTTCCACTCATCAATTCACATATGCATATATGTAGCATACCTGATATTTCCTACTGACCCAATTTGTAGGCCAAGTAATGTCATGTGCATTAGAGACAGGACATTCCCAGCTTTCCCCAATGCCCCTTGCTATGTATAGGAGCTCTTGAAACTGGACTTCAAATCCTAGGCATCCATAAAAGCAAAAACCATAATTCACATGTTTTCTTCAATATTCTGAAATTAATTACTTCTTATTTTAATTTTTCTTTTCCAGTGAGTCTTACAAAGCTAGATAGCTGGTAATTAAAGGAATTGTTCTGAGGATAAATTGATTAAAAAGAACTAAAGTGAAAAACTAAAACTGTGAACAGTGGGTTTAAAACATTTTTCTTCTTTCAAATACATTTTCTGTCATAACATATGGAGTTTGATGACAAGTGAAATAACTATCCCACTCACAATTTCTCTACCTGAAAGTCAAAAGGCCAGCCTATACAGATGCTGTTCATAACCCTAATGGCATACTGAATGACTTGCAATGGGTATACTGAAAATGCCTTTCCCTTTCTACACATACTAGTACGTTAACTTATATTTTCCATGTACAAAAAGATAAGAAGTTTCAGTTGGATCAGTAAGACTTCTGGAAACAAGATGAACACTTTAATTTTGCTCATTCTATTTAGGCCTCTCTCTAAATCATTTAAATACATAATCAATTTTGACTTTAAAAAATAAATACCATTTGCATGACCAGCTTCATAAAGATTTTTGAGTAGTAAGACAACTCTAAAACTGCATAAATGGCATTTGAAGTTCTGATACTTTTTCAAAAAAAGTATACTTTTTAAAGAACAAGATGGGAAACTGTGTAAGGAAATATTAAACTCGTCAAATGATTGTCATACAATTTAATAAGGCATTTATTTCATTCGCAATTTTAAGGCTTGTGACATTTATAATTTACAGTTAATAATGGTGTTTCAAGGAATACTGCACCAAAGTAATTATTTCAATAGGTGTGACATTTTTATTGAGGCATATCATTCCAGATCACCTTTTGATTTTAAAGGGACCGAAGAAATCAGTTTCCAGTAGCCCGTGTTGGAAATTTTTTAACCCCAAACCAAAATTTTCAGATGCCATTTGGTAGTGATGTCAGATATTACTTCCCAGGGATAACACATTTCTCCTAATGTATAGCCCACAGCTGTTAGAGCTTAGCAGTTAGTTTTCAGCAAAGTATTCTTGTCTAGCCCTTAAGTCTAGACTACCGACTTATGAGGTCATGAGAAAAAACCTTCCTTCCAGCTAATCATACAGGAAAATAAAAAAGCAAACAAAACCTGATCAGGCAATCATTTTGAAATTGATATTAATGCTTTATGAAAATATGTGTCAGTGTTTGTTAATACAATATTTTTAAAAGCATGTTAATATAAAACACCATGGAATCTGCAGAGTTCTAGTTAGCAGTACAGTAATTCTGCATGATCATAGTTATCCTTTCTAGTAGTAAAGATAAACAAGGAATGGCCATGATAATATTCAATACAAAGTTTTAAACTGAAAACAATTGTGAGTACAAAATTGAGTCCAATACAGAATTAATTGGGGAGTATTAAGCAAGGCAATGACAAATGATATGTACTGGATACATAGCATTAGCATACAGATACCACAGATTTTTCACTGTAGGAGAGAAAAATAAAATATAGTTTTAAAGAAAAAAACAGACTATTTTACAGATGCTAACAGAATCAAAGTCTTTAAAACCAAGAACAAAACCATGTATTTGGAAATGTAAGGAACAGTAATATGGGAGTTAGTGTTACATTGAACCCATAATGACAATAATTTTATTGTTTTAGCTTTTTTCTTTTTAATTTTCAATTACCTTGCCTTGTCAAATTGAATTTAATACATGCAGAATTTATTTACACCATGTGCCTTTTATGTCAGGCCACAAAACCCCTAAAAACCCATATTTTAAAGAAGTGGGCCTTTTTTCTGCTAGGTAGCTCAAAATCTTGGGCTGGTAATAACATTCTTTTTAGATTGATTTGCTGTATTTATCACAAGAAAGGGTTTTTCTGGGACCACAAATTTTGTACACCCAGGCAACTGTTTAGTATCATAACTGATAAACTGAGAAGCAATCAATTCATCCAGTTACACGAGTTTGGACTACTGTAGAAATAAGCTCACTATGGTTAAAGGCCTACATTTCTTAATATTTTCATAGTTTGGGATCCTTTTGCAGATATTTTCTTTATGGCTTGTTAAAACATTTAAAATTACCATTCTGGCTGAGTGAAAATTCAAATGCAAGTTGTGAACAGTGAGAATCAAAGTAAAAGAGCTTCATCAAAATCTTTGGCCTATTCACAAGAAGGCCTCCGGCATAACAACTGGCAGAGTCTATACTAACAAACTCTTTTGGAGAGGTGGTATGGACAGGAGGACCTCAAATGTATTCTAAAGCAAAAAATTTATGTTGCTTAATTAGAGTATGACATACCGTATATCTTCTGGATGCCCTGTAAATCATCATTAGGTAGTTTGAAGTTGTCAGTTTCCATATACTGGTAAAATGGAGCCATGATTGCAGTGGGATCATTAGAGTGCTCCAAGCCCAGAGCATGTCCCAGTTCATGCACTGCAACTAGAAACAGATCATTTCCTATGAAGAGAAGAAAAGGTAAAAAGACCTTTGAAACCATAAGTGGAGTAGCAGAAATAACACAAGTGGAGGACTCTGCACTTGAAAAGACATTTTCACTGAATTTGACTTTTACAATGTAATGCTTACTAATGAATCATAAGGATAATGTGGTAGCAAAGGCAGCTTTCCCTTTTTTTAAACAAGGAAACCATTATAGTTGCATATAATATATGATACTCTTAGAGACACCATAAGCATTATCTTTTTTAACTGATGCACATGGTTAGTGTAGGGTTCAAGTGTCATAGCTCATGTCTAGGCTTGCGTACAATTTCTGACTTGAAATTGATGTTGCAGTGAACCTGACTAAAAATGTTTGCATCAAGATGTAGTTCCTAAAGGAAAATATCCTTACTGTGTGTGGTAAACTTCAAAAAATGAGGACTACCTGTTTAGGACAAACCCCACAGGGAACTTAGTCATCCAAGTGCTTGTAATCAGACCCCTGCTGATTGTTTGTAGATGTTGTCCATTTCTGAATCACCATAACAGAAATCCTAATGAGGAAAATATGGGTGTTATGCTGTCCTTCTCAGAATAGGATGCTCTTATTTATTTCATTGTGTAATTCCCTCATAAGTGTAGTTGCTTACTTAAGTATTAGAACTTTTTGATTTTTGTAGGTCTAAAAAATAAAATAACACACTCGTGTTATAGACTGATTTAACTTTTTTGTTATTCCCTTCTAAAAATCGTCTTTTCATTTTTTTATTACAGGGTATTAGACACAACTAAAAGTTTTAGCAATAGAATTATGGCACTCTGTGAAGCAAACCAAATCAAAGCCAACGGGATTATTTCTATAAAAATTTCAGAGCTGGACCTCTATGGTATTAATTTTGTCTATTTTTATTCATCTAAGACTTAGTTAAGCGTATCTTTCTATTGTATATCTTTCTTTTTGTACAGATTCTGTCTGTAGTCAACCCGTCATATAATGAGGCTTTGGAAAAATGTTTTACAATAGGAGAAAGCTTCCGATCACTTGGAGACGGTCATATCCAGGATATTGCTCATTTTCACCACCTAGGGATGGGAAGAATCATCCTCCAGAAGTGTGTTCCTGTCCCATTGACAAGTATTCTAGATCCGGAGCTTATGCTGAACATCTGACTTCCAGATGCCTGGACTCAAGTGAAACAGGTGCCACCTACAGTGGGTAGTTTCTTGTTGAAAGAGCAGTATAAGTAACTAAAGGCCTGTACTGTGGCCTAATAGACAGTTGTATATTGGAACAAGAAAATGGTCAACATTAACTCTTATCCTATATTCTGTAAATTCTTTGGGGGTAGAGAGTTATTTTCCACTTCTGGCACTTGATCTGGAATTCTACGTACTATTATAATATTAATAGTAATAATATTAAGAAGTTTAATTTAGCAAAAAATTTTACATATATAAATAGTTACAGAACTTTGAGGACACAGTTGAGAACATTTCAATTTTTCACGCATTTCCTCTTGTTGACACAAAGAAATAAATTTTCTCCCAAGTATATATGAAAGGGGAAACACTTGGCAGTAGATGTTTTCATGATGTATGGAGCCATGCTGATGTTTGTAAAATAGATGTTTGATTGAAAGCATGGAAACAGTCACAACTGTGGTTAGTTGACAAAGTCTTTTTATGTCTTTCTGATTCTTAACCCGGAAATAAGAAAACTAAATGCTCTTGCTCTTTTATTCAGTATAACTGTGCAGAAAAATAATGTCTTTCAAAGATTAGTGTGACATAATGTGCTCTCAGAAATGAGAAGAATTTATCCTATCATTTATAATTACGTGATTTCCAGATGAAATATTTTCATGACAATATTTTTTCTTGGATGCAGTTCTTTTTATAGTAAAGCAGATTCTCAATGTGCTGTTGTAACAGGTTTGATAAGCTTGACTGTCCCAGTGACGAATGCTTTTGATATCTGAATCTGCCCTTCTATATGCAGTCAAAGCTGATCTTGACTTTATCTCATATGAATAATCCACAGCTTCTGTAGCTAACCTCAGCATTGGAAGTGATGCACAGGAGCAACTCTGTAAAGGTTTTCATTCTGCACTCATAATGGAATAATTAATATAATTTTAAAAAATGATAGGCTTAAGATGGAAAGACACGAAGGAAGAAGATGTTACTGTACTATATTGTACTGTGACATGTCTCGCATTATTTTTCAATTCTTTTCACATTTTATGAAAGTTAGAGTTCTAACCCAGGTTTATTAGAATGAAATATTTCTTTGTCTGACATTAGCTCATATATTTAAGATGCAACTTTCTTTTGCTTTTCAGACCTTGTGAAAGGCAAATTTGCCTCCTAGACCTGTGCTTCCTATGTCATAATTAAGAATATTAACCAGTCTAGGTCCTATATCAATAGTTGTATTAATAAGTTGGCCACAGTATTTACTGAACCATTTCCAAATATTTTTAAATTAGTAGTATTTGATTCTACCACTATTATTGGGCTGGTCAGGATCAGTAGACCAAACACTGTTTTACATGTGGTATTCAACCTCTACTGTTTGAGATAGGAGATCTGGGAAGTGAACTTGTTACAATTTCTAAAATTTCAAGAAACAACAGTTAATAGATAGTCTTGGAAGACTCTACTGTTTCTCTCTATTTGTGCCAGTTGTGCAATGCTTAAAGAATCAATACATCCTTTGGTTATCAGTCCTCATTCAGTCCCTGTAAAGATCTCCAGGAATTTCAGTATTTTGTTCCATGTTGACCTTGAAGGAGTGTGGATTACATAGTAACAGGGAAATAAATAAAACACACTGCCACCTACTGGCATATCTTCCTTCTGGGATCACAGACAATGAGCATACAGTAGAGCACTTCCAAAGTAGTACTTCTAAATGACAGTGGGACTATGTCAGACAACAGATATTATGCAGGGGGTGGCTGTTTCTTAGTATGTCTTTCTTCCTTTGTTTTTTGGATAGGGGTGATTATGTTAAAAAAAAAAAAATTCTATTCATCATCTGACTGCCCCTCTGGACTTAGTCAAAGCCTAAGTCCAAAAGGGAAAAAGGCAAAAGGACTATGAAAAGTAATTTCCACCTCCTGCAATGCAACTTGTAGCCATCAGGGGAGCCATTAAATGTGGTAAAGACACAGCAGCCCTTGGAGCAAATGGATAAGGGGGAAGGGAGAAGGTCACAGGAAAGAGCTGGGAGAATAATATTCTTGCCTGGGGTGACAGTGATTTAACAGTGAACATATTTTCTACTTATAGTCAAATAGCCCCATTATTCATAACAATTTCTATCAAGAGTCATGATTGTCTCCAGGGCATCCTGAATTTAAACTGACCCAAATAACTTAGTGCAGTTGAAACTGAGGTTTAAACCAGTTCAAGATATGTTGTCTGAGACCAGCACAGGTAGGCCTTACTACTGTCTTAGTTTCCATCCATTTTCCTTTGCATATAATTAGATTTCTCCAATTAGGCAACAATTACTCAGTCCCTTTTTGCTTTCGGAAGCAGACTTGCCTTGAGCATCTCAGTGTTACTGTAACTAGCTACTGAGAGTGCAGAGGGATAAACTGAGTCCTTGCTCTTTCTCTTCAGGCTGCACAGAAGTGTACTTTTGACTGCAAGGTTGATAGTAGGCCAACTTCAGTTCCTTGGTCAGTGGTTAGAGTAAGGTGAAGGAGTGTAAAGGCAAGTGAACTTTCATACCAGCTCAGGTTAGCTTTGTTATCGTACTGACATTGGATATAATTTTTTAAACATTTTCAGTACCCACCATTGAAGGAGAGAGTCCCAAATGATTCTATATTTCAGTATATGTTACCCAAGTAGAACCATATATTTCAGTCCGCTTGGCAAAATGAAGCATCATCGCAAAACTTGAGCAAGTCATGAGTAAAAGAGTTAAACTGCGTAGGACTATGATGACTTTTAAATTAAAAGTTGCCACTGCAGGATATACAATGGTGAATAGTCTCAGTTACATCTTGTTATTTTTATCAATAGAGTAGTAGAGAAATATTGGAAAATATATTTCACAAGTCCAAAACTTGTGCATCTCTGTTCTTGTGTTCCCCATTAGCACAGAGGTTTGGAATAGAATGGATATAAGCTCAAAAAGATTGTGATTGTTTTTCTTATTTTATCTCAAGTTTGATTTCACAAGGAAAAAAAAAAAGATACTGTGTGTAAAGAACTAAGACAAAATGATTATTTTTATACTGGCACTTTTCTCTGAGGCTATAAACTATTTTAGGCACTAAATCTGCCTGACTTTAAAATCACTGCCCAAACTCCAGAATATAAATATGTATTAATATATCAAATATTCAACAGCCAGCACTGTGGAGCATGGTGCATGGGGAAGCCTTTCCCTGTAGCTAATACATACACTTATTTTTCATGTCTACAGAAAAACAAAGCTAATATGTTTGTCCACAGCAAGCTATTAAGAAGCCCTAGTTCTGAAGATATTCATTCCTGTTTTAAATGGTATGTGAGTTAAATTTATAAAAGCAATACCCTAATGGCTTAGCAAGCCTTTGATTCATCACTTGGCCATCTTTTTAATGCAGCACTGAATGACATCTCAGGGCATGTCACTTGGTTCTTCTTGGCACATGACATTAACTCCTATAACACATTGTGAGCTCAAGAGGTGTCCATTATTCAAATGCCATGTGACTTCAATTCTGAAGACTTTCCCATCCAGAGAAAACCAAAAAATCTAGAAACTGAACTTCAAATGACAAACTGGAAAACTACAAAAGCAACTTATAAATGGACATACACTGTTTCTTCCAAAGATTATTCTACTTTGTTTTTCATGTGAAAGACAAAAATGATTTCAGATTAAATCCATATGAATTTGAAATGTAAATCTGTACAAGAAAGTATTCTATTACAGCCCTGTTATCAATAAGACAGTACCTGAAAGTCAAGCTTACAGTTCGTCAGAAAATATTGTACACATGCTACCCATGAACTTGTGTCCTATATATTTAGAATTTGCATTTTCATTATTCTGTTCATTTGTACCATTAACTCATCAGACCAACACTGCTAATCCCAATTGGCTGAAATGCTGCAAACTTTAGAGTAAGATTTTTACTCTACATAACATACAGAAAGGAAAAAAAAAAGAAGCAAAAGAAAAAAAAGTTTTATATCTTTGTTATTATTACTCTTTCCAGACAGGAAAGAATTTTGAACATGCTATTTCAAGAGTCAGTAATAAAATAAAATTTGTTCTCTCTCTGACCTTGTTGCAATACAGCGGAATTGAGCATAACATTATGTATGCACTTACATAGGCACCATATATGCATACATATGCTATACAGAGAGTATACATGGACCTAAATATAAATCATAGGCATACTCTTACCCAAATAAAAGTGCCACATTTTCCAGTCTAAGAAGTCGTTTACAGTTGCTTGACATTATCTCAAACTTCTGCCATTGGCACTAAAGTTTGGTAGCTTGGTGGTTATTTCGGAAAGAAAGTTTTGCTAAACAATGGAGCCCAGATGGTGCAGTAGCTTTGAAAAATTAAGAGAAAACTAAATTTTTGTGGTTTTAAATAAAAATGTGTCATATATAGTATACACATTTTCTGTATGGACTTAGTGTATCTATTTCGTACATGCTGTATTTTAACAATAATTTTTCAAGAACATATCTATACATTTAGCCTTTTTTCCATTGGGACAAAAGAGAATGACATAAAAATATGTTTCTTTCACTCCATTATTACATATACTAACATATACACTAAAATCTTTGCAAGTTAATTTACTGATATATATATATATATTTGCAGCAGTAGGGGAGGTACAGTTTGTTATATACAAAGTATGTACTAATATACTCTGTGTATAATTTATACCTACACCCACATGTGTATATTTTTGAAAAACTATTCTATTTAAAAAAGATCAACAGATTAGTGTGAAATTTAAACTTGCTTGAAATTTGACAAGGGGATATTCCTATAGGGCAAGACTGCCTTCAGGTGACTCAGTGATTGTTGATGAGATATGATAAGGACATGTGAGTTTAGAGGTGTGTATGTCCTTCCTGGCAGTATTCTACTGTTTCTGCATATTGTGGGCATAATTTAGAAGTCAGTAGCCTGATAAAGAACATATTTGAAAGGAACCCACATTCTTTTATAATACAGATCAGCCTGTACTTTAGAAGGCAAGGACATGCATAAGGTAAGAATTTCTGCCTTACTACTTAGATTTATTACCAAGTACATTCTGCAACTTTCTAGTAAATTGCTTGAAATGGGTGGAATTAATTGCTTAAGGTATTCTTAATTTTCTTTCTAAAAAAACATGGATGTAAGGGTATTTCCACTTTGTTTCTCAGTTTTAATCCCTAGTACTGAAAAATTTCATAAATTATTCTGACTAGTGAATCAATACCAACTTCCCCAAAGAGTGAGAAGTGAAGCAGCTGGAGATGATCCTAGGGGAGGTAAAGAAGACATGAGAACTTGCTGCTTCTCAAAAAGGTGTAAATATGATGTTATGTATTCCTTCTGCAAATATAATGCTTATGGATTCATTTCATGCTTTGAGTAAACCCTGCTGTGACAGTGAACTTAACTAAGAAAAACTACACTTATGCTGAATCTGTAGCTCCTGGGATTAACTTCTTCATCACTCAGGTCCAATACTGAATTTGTATACTACTCTTGAATGGCATTTTCATTATATTAGTAATAAAGTCATATCAATTAACAGACTGAAAAGTTTTATTTTGGGTGTTTTCATGGTCATCTTTGGATAATAACTATTTTAAATAAATTAAAATTATAAGGGAATTTTGCATTTTGTTAGAAAAGATGTTCATAAATTAATTTCTCTCAGCAAGCTCACAATAGTAAAAACATTTGAAAATACAATGGTCATTCTCATAACATTACAAATTACCAGGTTGCTAAATAACATTTACGCTATTTTTCCAGTGGTCTCAGTGCAATTACAAATGCTGCAAAAACTGTAGAAGCCTTATCTATTTATACTCTTTCCTATCTTCTCTTTGTTCCTGTTTTTACTTGTTGCTGTGGGGACAATAAGCTGGAGAAGTATTTAAAACTCCTTTCTGAAGGCTGTGAGAATGAACACAAGCTGGGATTGAAGATTTGGATATGTGCATGAAAAGAACATGTATCACACAATTCTCAGCTATCCTCCATGGTCCTGTCCCTGAGGGTCATTCATGTGAAGGGAATGGGCACCTTTCTGCCACTCCTGAGTAAGTGCCTGTCTGGGTGAGAATAAACGTAAAAGGAGCTTAATTATGCATGAGTCCATATTAAAACCAAATCCTTGCTTTTGACAAAAACAAATACAGGTTTTGTCTCTAAGCCACTCAGCTAAAATGCTGGCATATTAACACTGTGGCTGCATTTGTTTTGCAGGGATGATTTTTTTTCTGCATTTCCCCTAATGTCCTATGTGTCCTACTATAAAGAAATATGTGTAATTACTAAGAAGAAGGTCAAAGTCATGCTGCCAATATTCACAATAGATGTAACTTGCCATGGGGAAGAAATCTGAAAGGGTCCTACAGATCACTGAAATCCCCACAATCGAAGGTACATAGTATTTAATTTATGTGTAAATCTTGTGTTGGCTCTCTGCAGAGATAAATTTTACCCTGTGTCAGTTAAACTACTGAGAATATATTATCGTCTAACTTAACGCACGTTAAAGCCATCAAAACCAGGTTATTATTCCTTACCCTATCATTGTATCTACTTAACACGTACATATGACTTTAAGATTTTTTAAATGAAAGTGACATAGTGTTGTATATATATATTTGGGAATTTTATATAAACAGTTCTTCTTCCTTCACTGTTATTTTGCTTGTTTAATTCCTATTAAGGAAAAAAATGTCAAGATAGAATTGTCTATGTTTTTTTTTTCCTTGGACTAGTGATAAAAGAAGTGGGGATTTTGAATCCTAATTGGCAAAGTGATTAGGAGAAGAAAAAAAATCATTAAAAGTTCTCTGATGTGAAAAGCAGATATGTTTTCTAAGAAGTCTGTAGACTTCAAAGGAAGTCCTGATCCAAGCGTGTACCATATTCTAAATTGAGACAACTTCAAACTGGGGATCATATATATGGAGAAAGTGACAGAAAGACAAATCTGCTACTTTGGTTTTACTTTGTTAAAATTTGCTCATATGAAATGCTCTGATCTATTGGATAATCTGCTACTATTAGTGAGTATATCCACATAGCTCTTTGTGTCCCTTAAGCTAGAGGAACCACTGTGAGCCTCTCTAGCACTCAGAAAATACTGTCAGTTTGGCGCTAGTGACTCTTGGCCCTTGTTGGCATGGAAATGCCTCAGCACCCACTGTGGAGGGGCAGCCTCCAGAATGAAAGATTGCAGAGGGCAGGGCAAAGGGTGCTGGAGAGGCCAAGACGGTTAGGTAGCCAAGCCACACTCCTGGGCTTCCTGGCAGAGGAAAGCCTATGGAAGAGGATGCTTAAAGAGGAAGATGAAAGCAGGAGTTAGCTGCCCCTACCAAAATGCAGAACAGCTTGGACATGGGAATGTTAGCCAGGGAAGAGGTCAGTCCTGGAACACTTTCCCTTCTGTGAGTTAGGAGCTCGGCAGGACTCCAGCCTGGGGGGACAGTGGCTGGCACAGGCAGGGAGAAGGGACAATGCCAAAGATCCCATGTCTGATGGCTCTCAGACCAGAGCTTGCCACTGGAAAGCAGGTAGCTGAGCGCAGAGTTGCTGGGGGCACACTGCTCCCGCAGCTGCTCTGCCACAGCCCACACTCAGGCAGGTCCAGGACCATTATCTCTGCACCTCTGCCAGCCACCACGGCCAGCCCTGCCAGTTACACAAGTGATCACTAGAAACACAAACCGGATAAGGACCGACTGTTGGTATATATTGTAGTTGCTAACTCTTCCTGAAGCTCAGGCCCTAATATTTTCACTGGTTCTGCTAGCACTGCTAGCTGCAGTACAGTTAGCAACATTAATCCTATGTCACTACAATATCTTCAGTTTCCTGAACACTCAGTGATAATCCCATTGCCTCATACTTGCATTGTATCAGTTCCTAAACTGCATCATAAGAAAGGAGCTATGTATGGTTCTTAGAAAAGGGAAACTAAAAGTATGTTTACACATTACCATATTACCAATTATGCCTTCATAATTTAAGTGGTGCAATCCATTTGTGAATTACCAAACTTAGACCAATAGGAGAGTGTTTGTCCTGCTATACTGAGAGAGACAGGGGATAGCCTACACCAGTAATTACCTTTTCTGAGTGTAATACTGAAGTGTTCCAGGCATCTCTGCCACTGAGACAGATTTCTTTGGACCCCAGTTGGTGCTGTTATTTGGAAATACTTATCACTTCAGTTCTCCTCTAATCTGAAATTGCACATGATTCAACATGACTGGTGGAAGTCATCTAGCTACGGAAAACTGTAACACAAATGTCTATACCTGCACCTTTCACAGTCAGTGATGAGAAACAGGTATTTCAGGACATGATTCATCTAGTTTATTTTAGACACCTACTTCAGAATGCAACAAATCTTACCCAGGAAGGCAATATCTCTAACTCTAAAGGGACTCTATGAGATTAACTCAGATATAAACATCAACATATGGTCAGATTAATTCCACCCCCTCAAATCTTCTGGTTTCTGACTTAGGTCTTTTCATTTAAGTCAGTGGCAAAACATTAATTATAAAAGTACAGGATATGGACTTAAGTGATATATGTACAAAACCCAGAAACATTCATCGTTGACTTGAACTAGAGATTTAAACCTGTCCAATACAACAAAACATTTTGCACAAAACAGTATTGTTCTTTTAATTTAGCTGGTTCTTTTTGATTTTTCTGTTCTCATCTTTTTTCCCAACCTGATGTTTTAGCTGTAGATGTTTCCAGGTATTGGTGTTAGCTGCTCAGCACTTTTTGAAACCCAAGCCACTTAGGAAGGAGTCTAAATATAGATTAAAAACATTTTGGCCTCAATAACATATGGTTTGAGCATTTTGAAGTGAAGAATTGTCAGGATAAAGCACAAATTATTCTCTAGGCTTGAGAACACAGATATTGTAGAAAATATTTCATTAGTTAGTCATATACTATTCTTAAAAAATTAATATATAGTATTACCTTATATTTTAGGGTTATCTTACATTCTTCTATTTTTGCAAAAACAATCCATTAAATTTCTGCCTAATAGATAAATAATATGTAATTACTGTAAAATTCTTGTCTTATTCTCTCAAGAAACCATGACGACATCCATAGTAATTGGCAACATGATTTTTCAGATTCTGCATGCCCTTGAAAAGGCAGGGGAAAGGAGAGGGCAGCGCAGTAGTAATATTCTATAGAACATCTTTGGGAAAAGTCAGATTTCCTAAAGCTGCTGTCTTGAGGAAAAACTCTTCATGAAGTGGTTCTAGCAGCATATAAAGACTCAAAGATCTCAAAGAGAGTTGGAGTGCTAAGCCTAGTGCCTGCTTTAAATGACAGAAATGCCACTTTCTGTTTAAAGGCACAATTTGAGGACCATAGATAGTTTCTCTTTCCTAAATTATTTCTACTGGCAGATCATACTGAAAAGAAAAAAAATATTAATTTCAAGCCATTAGTCCATTAGGTGTTTTTTTAGTAGTGAACTGATTTAAACTTATTTGCAATAATAAAGGTGATTTCTTTTATCCCAACATGTTTGAGAGTATGTTTTTTCACAAGCTCTCCATAGCAAGTAGTCTTTCAAGAACCTGAAATTCAGTCTCTGGTGTGAAATCTCATAGGTCATAAGATAGTTTCTTTATTATTAGCATTAGTTTTATTAGTATTATTTTTATATGATATATTTTAAAGAAATATTGCCTTTTTGTAGGCTGATGGAGAACACTTATAAAAACATGCATAGGGGATAAGAAAAAAAAAGCACCGGAATGTGTTAAATTCTTTCCTTTTTTCCCCCTTTCTCTATAACTTTCTGTCATGTACAAGAATTATATGAAACTCTCTCAGATTCCAGACTCAAACTTAAATCTGCTAAGCTTCTTTCTAAGAGGAGCAAAGGTTAAGATAGGCACTAGATTTATTTATTTGTTGTGTGTGAGGTGTTACTTTTTTTTTTTTTCCTTGTCATTCCCACACAGTAACCATGTGTGAGGGGTTGTGGGGTCATAAAAATAATCATGAAGGGGATGGCCCACATTTTATGTATGCAGTCATTCAAAATACATCTGTTTGCCTGAAAAGAAAAAGCCTTCCTAATGCTCTTTTCTGGTATACTGCAGGGAAAAAAAAAAAAGAAAACCAACCCAAAACCAAAAAACCCAACATTGTTAGTTTCAACTTATTAACAATTTTAATAAACATGTTTCAGCTAAATTTCCCCATACTAACTCAGTACTTTTAATATACTAATACAAGTGTCTGATCACATTAATCCAGTTTGGGAAGATAAGCTTATCTTCATTGTTGTATAAACAGTTGTTTGAGACAAAGACATCTCTAAAAAAAAAAAAAATGGCAGTTCTTTTTCTGTGAATGTAGGTGCAATGGTTGCCAAAATTGTCTTCAAGGACCCATTCTGCCTTTCAGCTAGATGTTTCCTTGGCAGTAAAGTTGGTGTAACAGACAATGTGAACTTTCCTCACTTATTTCCATGCAAAGTCAGCCAGCTTCATTTTAACACTTTTCATTAGCAGTTTAAGATAGGCTGGCTGATCACAAACTGAGGCAGATGGCAAATGCAAGCAGTTTGTTCTACTGGCCCTGGTATGTGGGAAATAACCTCCAGTTGCAGTTTGAATGGATAACTGAGTTTGCAACTTCCCTAACTACTCCACATAGGCTTGCAATGATCTATGTTTACCTACACCGTGATGGAAGCAACATGCAATTTAGTGGCTCAGGTTACACTGCCTTTTTTGGTTTACAACCTGCATCATGATCATCTCTCTTTGGCAATTAAGTCACAGTGTAAATATCACCTTGCTTCTATAGGCATAAAAAGCACAATGTAGGATATGCATAACAGTCTACATTTCCATTGTTTTAATTAAGAATATCACAAAGTCTTATCTTCTTGATGTATTCCTCAGCCTCTCTTTCAGTTTGCATAATAGCACACTTGGCAATTTTCGGCCAAGAAGGAAGCTGAGAGCATGATATTGCACACTGGTAGCCCCTGGGATGTATTAAAAGCAGCCAGCTAAACACACATCTAGAACATGGGGCTGGATTCATCTGCAAGACTGCTTTCACTGACTGCCAGTGTTTAACAGATTTCCCTTTTAATGACATGTAAATGAAGTGCTTTTCTCAAAGCTGAAAGGGTGCTCCATGAAAGCAAAAAACTCCCCCAAAACAATAAAAATGAGGTCATTACCTTGCCAACAGTTAATATTTTCCAGCATCTGGCTTCAAGCCAGTAAATGGGGTCTAGCAGACCGACCCTCTTCTCCTATCTGTATACCCCTATGTCTAATGACTGAGTCCTCACAAGCCAGCCAGGGCCTTTTATGGTTTATTTTTTAATCATTTTCTGTCTCTTCAATAACTGAAAGGGTTCTTTCTATTCTCAAGTGCAGCTTTGCATCCTATGATAATACTTTCAAGGACACATTTTATGCAGCAGACACTGAATGTTTCAGAGTTACCATTTTATGTAAGATCTTGGGGTGACTGGATATGGAACAGGTGGGCATATGCACACCAAGCAGGTATAATCCATGGAAGGTTTGGGAAGTTTGAGGACAGATTACCCTGTTAAGTTCTATCAACACAACATGTACTTACTGATGGGGAAAGACTGGTTTGCTTTTTAAATACTGGAAGCCCTGAGATTTAGCAATAGAAAGTATTATCTGTGTTAGTCGACTCCTGAATTAAACTGGATTTCAGGGGGAATGGTGAAATGAAAAGAATCAATCATTACTCCGTTTGTCTGCAACTTGCAAAGTTCTTTTAAATATTATCCTGCCATCTTCATCATTGTGCAATGTTATAAATGTAATGGTTTTTGCCATCTTTTATAAGATTGCTAATTCTCTTATTTTGCACCCAAATAGACTCAGTTTAAAATAGAAGTAGTGCTTTCTTAACCTTACAACCCCATATAAACAAAGCTGTAACTCAACAGGCTAGGTCTCTTTATCCTCCAAACAAGATATGACAGAGGTCCATAAAATAATGAATGGCACATATGATAAAATGATTAGGAAATTACTTCTGCACAATATAAGCATCAGTCTACCTAAAGCAAATTTATCAATGGCAGGTTCAAAATTCAGAAAGAGGTAGCTTTTCCCATCTGTTTAAACTACAGAACACATTGCCACAGAATGTTGTGGATACCAAACGCTTACATGAGTTCAAAAAGAGATTACACCAATTCATGAAAGGAAATCCCTCAAAGGCTATTAAACACCAAAATATGGCCTGTGGCTCAGAAATTCAATGAGCCACAGATTGCTGGAAGCTAAAAGGGAATATGGTGGGATTTTGTTGCCATATGTTTGCCCTGCTCTTATTCTCTTCCCTAGGTATCTGTTAATAGCCATAACTGGAGATGGGATGTTTTGTAGGATAACCTTTGATCTGAACCCATGTTGGCAATTCTGTGTTAAAAATTATATACACAAGTATAATACAATACAAGTTCAAAGAAGATACTAATCTTTTACATATTTATCGTAGTACAGAACTGGAAAACAAGCATGGGACAACAGCAAGGTCACACTGCTTGGTTACAGATAAAATCTGATATTGATAAGAGCTTATTGAATTATATATAATCAATTAATTAAGAGCACTATGCTTTATGAAATTAAAGTCATGGTAATATTGTAATACAGAGCTTCCTTTAACCTGAAATGCTCGGCTTTCTTTATACCTAACCATAGCATATGACATAAACGTGGTTTGAGATACAGAGCTCCCTTAGGAGACTTAGTTTTCACAACTCCATTGGTTCATATTTCCAGCAGCATATATCTCCTGCACTGTTTCAACCACACTGGCAGCCAAAAGAAATTTACTACAAGTTGATCTATGCAGTTCAGAGATCAGGATTTTAATAAATTTTTCTTGGCTGCCAACAGAGTGCCCACAGCAGAATCTATGCACTAACTAGAGTCCAAGTACATTACACTAGATACTGTATTTGCATCAGGTCCAAGAAGCTTTTCTTTGGCAATCTACAAACAGCATGGTACAAAGTGACAAGTTTGTTTTTTTTCTTTTTATTGCCTGCAAAACTTGAATATTTTTTTGAATGCTGGAGAGTTAAAAAAAAAATACTGAATTCTTGAAATTTTGGTTTTGTTTTCCTGAAAACATAGCTTCATGTATATAGAAGTTACAAATATTCCACATGAATGTAAGCACTCTGCAGTAATATTCTCCTTACATTTAAATATAACTGTACACTAAAAACATCTATTAGTTCTGTAATGGAGTTTCACTTGCTATTATTTATTGTATATTTCTTCATGGAAGAACTGGTTTCTGCAGAATTTCGGTATAGTACAATAGCTGCCTTGGTAAATTTGCTACAGAGTTAAATAATCATGCATTTTACTTTGATTTCTGTTTCTCTTGCAGATATGAATACGAAGATAAGGGTATCAAACTACCATTACTGATCTACAGTGTTTATCTAAGGAGAACTTAGTTTTTGCCAAATATTTTCTGCCACTGGAAGACACAGTTCTATGGTCAGATTTTAGCCAGTAGTTGGTACATTAAACATCATGTCTAATGTGCTTGAAATCTAAGCTCCCAAGAAATCCTTGTTTTCCCCAAGAGCTACTTCTAAATCTTGCTCTGTTTTGAAAAGCTGCACTTGTGTAAGTAGGTCAATCTTAAATTAATCTAGTTAAAAGTAGTGCACTCTCCATTCAAACTGGTTTATCGCTCCCTTAAATAGGCTTAGATGCATTCAGTAATTTCCCAGAAAAAATAACTGCTTTAAACAAGGTTTAAACTAACTTAAGTGCATGTAGCCAGACAAATGTGAAATCAATTTTGATAAACCAATGCAATTTTTGAAAAAGGGGCAAGAGTTTATGCCTTAAATTAGAGATGTTGACCTTCTGGCAGATAGCAAAAATGTTTTCATACACTCTCAGGTGAAGAAAGGAAATATATAAATTAAGAAGCCATAAAATATATGATGATATGTACAGTAATGGATTTTGCTCTCTATTAGAACACAGTGTATATATCTTCATCCATGATGGCCCTTTCTCTGAATGTCTTCCTTTCTGCTCTCTCTGCCATAATTTTTAGGATTCCATCTGAGAGCTTTCCTATATTTAATAGGAATTATGTTTATAATAAATCATGCAATAAATCCTGTAAAAAGAGACTGTTGGAAAATATGTAAGGCAACAGTGAGGAAGAAGAACAGATATATCTCAGTCATTATTTCCAACTGATAGGAATAGTGTGTGTTTCATTCTACATGCAGGTAGCAGTGACTATTAACTGCAAAATTCATCACAGTCCTTTCTCTCTTTCCCTGCCACTATCTGCCAAAATGAAACTTCGGAGCATAGTCACTAGTTAAGGAGCCTTGCTTTGATGGATTGGGGTTGCCAGGGAATATCAAAATGTTACACAAACTTAATCCATGAAATGGCCCTTGGGGTTTGCCAAGAGAACTAGTCAAGATACACAGATTTCTAAAGATGAGACAGCTTTCTCTGAAGCTGTTCAGAAGACTGTTTTCAGTCTCTTCATCTGTCCCTCTCTTGGGTCTTATTTCAGAAATGGTGAAGGGTCTGAGATCCTTTTAGCTTTTGAAACTGTCTGCTTTTAAGTTACTGAGAAAACTACAAACTAAACTGAGAATACTTCTTGTCCTTGCCAAGGCTTTAAAAGGGATTCCTCAAAAAAACCAAGCCAAACAAACAAAAAACCAAACAAGCAAATAACACTTTCCCTCCAAAATACAGCAGCTAATGATCCTATAATAAGGGACATATATCTACTTCATCACTTCAGAAGCAGCCCCCGCTGTGTAGACTGCATTTAGCGGCTCTTAGATCAAACGTTGCCTCCTCTCTTTGAGAAAGTTCTGTTACGGGATCATAGGCAACCTTCAGTCACAGGAATGAGGCAATGAAATAAAATCTAGTGAGTACTGTATATAATATATGATTTGACTTCTTTCTAATTTACATTTTCTGAAGTGCACATAGGAAAACTGGCCTACTGAAATTTTTTATTGTTTTATTACTATATGCTATTAACACGGCAGAGTTGCAAGATAAGTCCTATTCCTAACTGTGTCATTGTAGAAATATGCCTTCCATTTTTTCCAGTAGCAAACATCTATGCTCGACAGATATTATTAACAGCTTTCAAGACAGAGGCTCAAAGTTAGAACAAAATATGGAGAATATAAGCAGAAACAAATAATTACCAGTCTTACAATAGGAAAAGCTTCTTATCTATAAGATCTTGTGAATGTGTATGGCCCATCATGCTGCAGTAACTTGGAGGATAGAGGAGGAGGAGACTATAGGCTCTGACATTTAACAACTCCATAATGAAGCAGATCTTCCAGAAATCTAGCACACTACTTGTTCTACTAGAATCTGACACTTCAGCCTCTAATTATATTGCAGTGCATCAAAAAATTTCAATGCTGCAGATTTAATAATGGACACATGAAGATAATATGTGGGAGAGCCTTGTTAAGGCTAATAAGAACACCACTTTCAGTTTTGGTACAGGAAAACAGGGCATAGGATAGGATTTTTCTGCTAGCTACTAGAAAATTTACTACAGAGACAATCCCTATCCCTTCACTCCCTGACAGTGACTTTGAATTTCATTGCAGTGATTTGAAATACTGCAATGGAAAAAAAAACTTTGAAAAATATTTTTGTTCAGGATTTTTACAATACAATATCTCCAAAATATTGCCATTCTTAGCAAGAAGTCATTGTCTTTTTCTGGATTTAGATATATTATTCCTTGTCCATAAAGTTTTCATTCAAAAAATGAGGTTAAATATATATCCTAAATGGACTGGAGTCATGGGAACATGAACAATGAAGGGAAGTCTCTCCCTAGCCTCAATATTAAGATTTCTTCCTTTTTTTTTTTTTTATCCACTTCTTTTTCTTTCCAGTACTTAAATTCCAAAGAAAATAAGGATTTAAAGTTTTTCTTAATAAGTGCTGATTTTTCAGATAGCTACTTATGTAACTTGATTTTCATCTCCTGTTTTATTTTTTCTGACATCTTTAAGTGTGCATATTGTGAAATGTTTTCCTGTAATATTCCTATCCTTTCTGATTTGCTATTCCTGAAGAGTGTTTCACCTTCAATGTTTGTTCCCTCCATCCTCTTTTTCTACCATAGTTACCAAGCGTTACCAGTAATGAGACTGCCTAGGACCACAAGGTACTTCATAAGATGCATGAAGAAACAATCCTGTCCCAAATAATTTACAAACCTAAGGCTCTCTTCTCACACTGAAGCCTGGATAGGCAGACCATAAAGGAAATGGGGTCTACTACAGGTGAAAAGGCTTACTCCCACAGAACAACTTGAAAAACATATGTCCTAAAAGAACAAGTGGAACATGAAAGCTGACTGGAGGAGGGCTACAGTCCAATGCATACAAACACTTTGTCCAAAATATTGGAAGACTACCATTTCCCTACTTTGCAAAAAAACCCAAACACCTTTTATCCTCCAGTATATCCCTCCTTTCCTAGCAAAAGAAATTCTGTCCTTGTTTCCATTGCTCCCCTGTGATGGCAAGTTTCTTGTCCTTTCTGGCCAATACTTCTGGCATCACCTGCAGCATGATGGAAGGAAATTTGGAGAAAAGACCTCTACAACTCAGCTGGAGTTAAGGTACCAGCTGTACTCTGCTTACAGGGTATTATGAAAGCAAAGAAATACATCATTTTAGAGAGCCTGCAAGTGTTAAATTGTATGACAGGAGGTTTTTTCCTGAGTGACATGCCCATTAGTCTTTACCCCTACAAGAGCCTTATTCATTCTTTAGAATGAGGGAGGAGTCAAAGCACAGATCTCTTCCCCAGAACATGATTGATAAGATAGGTCTGCAATCCACAAAAACATACAACTGAAGTGAGAACAAAGGAAAGCAGCACTGCACTGTGGAGTTGATGTATTTCTATTGGAACTGTGCTTTCTAGTCTAGAACATTATTAAAATCAAGCAAAACACAAGAGAATCGAGCAAACATGATAAGAAAGAAAAAAAAACAAACCCAAAACCCAAACCTAAGTATGAAGACACTGCGATTAATTAGTCAGGATAAATTATCTTAGGAATTAACTATACTCAGAATACTGAATTTCTATATGATTCCTTTTTTGGAATGAAAATTATTTTTAAAAGAACAACAGTTTATGAAAAAATTTCAAGAAGTTACCTGTCTTTTCTGAGGTAGACGGTATGCAAATCATTTTCATTAGAAGAACAGTACAAAGTGGAGAGTGATGCTAGTACTTTTCAAGAGGATCTTATAGTTCTATTTTTGCTGCTAAATAACAAAGTTGGTCTGTGTTTTCAAATCATTTTGGAATAACAGAATAGGAATCGGAGAAAATCAGCCCTTTGGGGCAAGACTTAATTTAAAAATAAAAATAAATCACCAAATCTTTTTCCCCTTCTATTGGATTTCTAATAACACTACATGAAGATGACTATTGGACTATTGGAGCAATGAACCTTTAAGAAAAATTACACTCACCTGGGAGAAATTACTCATAGCTAAGATCATAAATATATTTTTCAACCTTCTGCTTTTCAGTGCTCTGGGACTGAGCTCAAGATGATAAGGAGCCTAAGAGAGCTGTAAGTCTTTTCTTCCTGTCAATCCCAAATGGCATGCTTGTCTTCTTTTTCCACCTGGAAATTATTTCCAGTCACGATAAAAAATCTGGATGTTCCTTCAGGATTCCTAGACATAAGCTAATGCAGTAAGATCATCTGCAGAACTTGGCCTACTCGATAACTGGAAGTCACCAATCAGACAAATAAGCACTCTCCGTATACAGATCAACTGCACATACATTGCTATTTCTAGAGTTACAATGACATAAGGCTTTTCTCTGGACAATAGCTATGACCTAAGATCCATGGTTCATACCATCTGAACAACGAAACTAGGAGTTGCCAAAATTCTTCAGAAAACTTGCATTGGTATTTTTTTTAATTGTCATGTATTTTGCACAAATCTTCCAGTCATAAAATATCCTGGGTTTTCTACCTTGACTATTCCATTCTAACAAAATACTCAAAAAAGTATATATGAGCATGCCAAAGTACATGTTATTAAATTTGCAGAATAAATTTCCAGTGAAACCTATTAAACCTTCATGATACAGATAGCAAAACTTTTCATTATAAAAGTTCAATGTTCTAAGATACATACAAGCATATTTTTAGTGATAGTATTTTATTTTCACTTGATTTTTTTTCCTTCAAAATATCTTAAAATTCATTAATACAAGAAATAGCTTTGGAAAACTTCTCTACAAAAGTCATCCACAAAAAGGCATATAAAGACATGAGTGTCCTTTTGCACTCTGAAAATTATTTAAGTTAAAGGAGAAGAAGATTGCCAGAAGTTTGCACACTTTCATACAGACTAAAAGTATCTATATGTGGAACTGCTCAAAAAGAGTTATCACATTTTAAATTGACACATTGACTTCAACGTACACATGCCTGTAGATTTTCCTGATGCTTGAAATAATAGCTCCAAAAACACAGAGCATTATGTGCAGTGTTGGTCTACCACTGAGGCCCATAAAAACACCTTAATTTAGCCTCACAATGTTGTGACTGACTGTACCTGAACTGCACAAACAGAAGATTCCCACTGTTATTTCCTTGAGCTAAACTTGTGAAGAGGGGAAATATGAGCAGTGCAATACCATAGATTTTGCTCCAGTAAAAATCTAGGGCTTGGTCCACAAGAAATAAGCTTCTTGAACCCATTCTGCTACTAAAGGCTTTCACAGTGCAGTACACTGCTCTTGCTTCACTGACCCTGGCACAGCAGAAGTATTGCACCATTAGCAGTCATAATACTGTATTTATACTCCTGCAATATTAACTTAAAGCTTTGTTGCAAACTCCAGGCTATAAATACTGCTACATAAAGAGCTCTGAATTTTACTTGGAAGTTCTCAGGTGAGAAAGGGAAAGGAAAGGAATTAGGTAAAGCCTCTCATTGTTCACAAATTCAGCGTAACATTGGAATACAACTGTTCTGCACTTCTTGTCATCTTTATCATCTTTTGTATGCCAGAAACATCCTCTTTGTGCATCTGTGCATCCTCTTTTGTGCATCATTGTTTGCTGAAGAGACTCTCTCAAACTCTATGTAACTGGCTTAGAGAGACCTACTAGGATAACTGAGGCTGCTTGGAACCAAAACCTGCCAAAGCATCAAACACAGAATATACACAAAAATTCTTTTTTGATACTCTTCTGAAGAGATACAAAGGCTAGCTTTAAATTAGGTTTCCTAGGTAATGGTGGTAATTTAGTCACATGAACTTGGAGCTCAGCAAGAGACAGATTATAGTTCTGTGAAGAGTAACTTTAAAAATTATCTTTAATCTTGGTTTGGTAAATTTTAAGTATGTCAACTGCACTATGCATTCACTTATTTGACTACGGGGAATGTACAACTTAAGTAAATTAGAATTATTGTTGGAATTAACAATTCCAAAAGATGTTCAAAAATTATTGGGAAACACTGACTTTCTTCTTGGAATGGTACCTTTAAGAGTTGACTTTACATGCGGCCACTGCATCACCATAAAGAAACACTGGAGAAGACTAGGTGTTATGTACATTGGTATCCACTGTATTGGTGGGTAGTTTCCATTGTTCTTAACCTCTCTTATGTCACTGCTAAAGAACATTCCACATTTTCCCTAAACCTAAATAAGATTTATATGGCAAACAATTTCAAAATGAAAGTAGTTTGTGTAAACATTCAACAGTGTAATGTTTGAATGAACACAAATATTCCTAACAAGAATTCAGTGTTCTTCAAGAGAAACACATTTTCATACTCTAAGTTACATTTAGAAAGAAACTTTTCTGCATCAGATTCTAATAGACCAATCAACTGAAGATATTTCTTAAGTAACGTGAACTTAAGAAAGAAAACTATGTGACTTTAGGGACAGGGAAGCATGGAAATAGTTCTGTTAGCTGAAAATTCATGTCATTTATTTATTTTGTTTAAACTGAAATCTTCTCTTACCATCATGATTGGGATTTCCCAAAGTCCATGGCTCATCTGAGTCAAAATGAGTGTCTCCCCCAATTCCTGGCCCGGGGAAATATGCATGAGCCAAAAATCCTCCCTCCCCATCAAAGGGAGAACTGTCTCCATGAAAACCTGATGCAAAAATGATTGTAATATCCACGTCCCTCTTGCCATTTTCTAATTCAATATAAGGAACTTCTTCAAATGTTAGAGGAGTTACATTCTGCCACACATCGAAGGCACGGCGAATGGCTTTACGAGTTTCAGCATCACCTACTTTTGGAGTGACGTTCTTTATGCTGAAAGAAACAGAGAAACATTAAATAGGTTAAATTTGAGAGAGTGGTAAGTGACAGTGCCTACAACCATTTTCCCCTAATTATTAAAAGCACCGTGCTTTTAATAAAACGTGCTAGTCTGGCATTACGGCCCTTAAGAAGAGTATTTTTATCTAAGCTGGTGCGAAATTATTGTGTCAATCCGTGTAACACTTTATCCTAGAACTTATGCTATGTTAGCTAGGTTACACTCAGCAGTATAAAAATCTTATATTTAGAAGATTAAAAATATTTTTAAATGAAAAATTCTTAACAGTGGGATAACCAGATTAATCAACCACTGACTGTTTACCTCCTGGATCACAATTAGAATCCATCACAGCTAAAGAACGGCATGTCATTTCTGATCAAAAGAAAAAGGTTTCCAGTTAAATGAAATTTTAACTTCTCAGTGAGTCCATTAACAATAGCAGAGCTCCATACTGTGACCACCAACCAGTATTCACAAAGCCTTAAAAACAGTTCTTGTTGCATTTGTAACTGGATAGATAATTCTTTATTAGAAACAAAACCTTTTTATTTCAATACAGGCTAAGACGTCCTTTTATAATCTGATTGCTTCTATAAATCTTGCATAAAACTGTAAAATTCATCAGAGAAATCATTTTTATAGAAGACAATTATGTGCTAATTCAGTAATATATATTTAAACAGAAATTTCAATCTCTACTACTTCTTCAAATGACACATGTAAGAGAAAGGCAAAAAAACATCAGAATACAGTTGACTTCAGAGTCATAGTTACTAGTAAATTACAGTGGAATAATCTTTAAAAAAACCTTCTTTATTTTTGTTATTGACTTCAAGAAAAGAATGGCAATAATAAATTTCAGACCTATCCAATTTCCTCCATCAGTTTTACCTGATGCATATGGCCATCAAAAACTCTTAGGTTTGTGTCTGTTCTGAAACTGCTGCAACAGATGTTCTTTGTTCATTTGATATGTGCTTGACTGAATGTCCAGCACAAATTTCAGAGATTACATAGTTCTACAGTATATGTAAGATTTATGTAAGTTTACACAGCATGGCATGTATTTTCATGAATAAACCTGGAATGATTGATTTGTTTGGTGCATTAAATGTGCTTGATTATATGGTATTGTAAATTCATATAAATGGAAAAAAACCCCTTCAAGTCTAATTTTATAGATTTGACTTCACATATATAATATTTTGCTCATAGGTTCATGTGAAAAACATAGTTACCTATTTTGACTTCCACTCAAAAATATTCTTGCATTGAGTCCAATAATGCTAGTCTAACCAAAGCATTATTTCTTTTTAGCTAGTATATATGTTCCAAGGAGATATCAAACAGATTAGAAGATAGTATACTGTAGAGAATCCACGGCCTCCCTTGATCTTTTGTTCCAAATATGACTATACCAGTCATTACATACTTATGCTTATTCTCTTATTTGTCTGGCTAGTAACATTGGTTCTTGTTGTGTCTTTCTCTTTCACATACATGAGCTTTAAGAACTTTTTTTCCCCTAAAAAAAGACATTTAAAAGACATTTCTGCACTGCAAAGTCGTTACCTTTTTGTTGTCTCTTTGAAATTAAAAGTTTGAACTCTTTAAATCTCCTATTATAAGAGATTTTCTCCAGTCTGTTAAATATTTTCTGTGATTTTCATTGAACTCACTCCAATTTTGCAGTGTTCTTTTAAAACTCGCTCTGTCAGATCTACAAAGTACTGCTATACTGATCTTGCTGTCAGAGAAAAAAAGTCCTCTGATTTGTAGGCATAGCCTTACCCTATATGATGTAAATGTCATGTAACTCAAATTGCTTTGTATGATGCCCTATCTTCATAGTTATTTACTCATCAGTATTTCTATGATCAGTGTTGTGTTGATTTTCAGGTGATTAAAAAAATATCGGATGTACTGGACGAAATATCAGTCCCCACATAACCCCTCTCTGAAGGCTCCCTCCTTTGTGAATTATTTTTTTGAGATGTTTTAGTTAGCAAGTTCATAAACTACTCATCCTGTGCCCCTTGAGAATGTACAGTATTTTACAGCCAGTGTCATGTGGCACTAAATCAAAACACCTCACAGAGGCACACTTACACTGCCACTACTAAAAACTTGACAATAGATAATCTGTTGCTATGCTAAGAATACCACTTACAAAGCTGATGAATTTTCTCTTAGTCAGTCCTGCAGTGTGCTCTCTCAAGCACATAAATTGTCTCAAGCACAGCTCATTGAAGGATTAGAGCCTCTCTTATTTGCTACGTATAATGAATACAGCAAATGAATCAACAGGCTTTCATAGAAAATAGCATATGTCTAACAAAGCTGATATTTTGATGCAGGAAAAGTTCATCTGAAAGATACAGTTTATTTTTTTTATTGTTTTGTATTTAGGAATCTTAGTAATGGGTCAAAGTCACACTTGGGGGTTATGTAAATGGAGCAAAAGGATGGTCTTATGCTGTTATATGTGATATGAGGCAACGGATAAAAACAGATTGGAATTTTGTATTGGTGGTAAATTGATTAATTACTTGTTCTAAAAGGGTTTACCTCATGTTTTAAACCTTATCACATTACATTTTCTTGCTTTTTTAGTGAACAGAATTAAGTTCTAGTCATTGATTACAAATGAAAAATTGAGCCATTGTGCTGGTTTCACACACATTAACTAGGGGTGATTACCTATGATGGGAGACCTTTTCCAGTGGATTCAGCTATTGAATTACTTTTGAAATAGCATCTCAAGATTCATTGTCAAGAAGAAAGATTTTTCAAAGCATACTTTCTGTATTAAAGATTTGGCTTCCAAAACAACCTTCTGGAGAGGACGAGATTATACTGAAAAATGTAGCTTCCAAAAGTAATGAAATAAATCAGTAGTTATTCCAATATAAGAGTATTTCCAGAAAATTATTGTCCATTTTAATGTTTTAACACAAGCCCTGTTTAGTCCTAAAAGGGCAAATTCCAATACTGTGTGTAACACGAATGTTGAAGTTGTCTAGCTGGGAACTTTGCTTAGAATAATTCACCAGTGTAGACATATGAAATCCAAATTATTTTACATTTCTTTCATGGTGTTGATCATATAACCTCCAAAGGGGAAGTACAGTGAGAAGATCAATCCATACAGACAACGTATCAAGTACCAGAGATTCTAGGACTTACCTCTTAAACGTCTTCAGTTTAGACACATCACTACAAAATAAAGTCTTATATGAACCGTTTTCCTATTACATTTGTCTCTATATCTCAAAGGCAGCAGTCACCTGAAATAGTGGTAGCTGTCACTGGTAACAAAAAAAGAGGAACTGGGTATCTTACACTCAACATGTCCAGATAACGGAGCTCAAAGAAAAATGTGGTGAAAATGCCAACTCAGAACCACTCCTGTTGCAAGGCAGCAGCACAGCAAGACAAAGACCATCACAATAAGAAAACAATATTTCCTAAGTATTACTTTCCTAACCTCCAAGTCTAGTGATCATTTCACAGAGATGATGTTCAATAGAGAGAAAGATCCAATGCTGATCTTATCCAGATCGGCAGTGAAACCTTAATAAAGAGGCTGAAGAATGTACTCACAATTCCTTCCAAAGGGTATTTTAGTAAGCAAAAGATGATCTACAAGATGAAATATTTACTGTGATGTCATTTTTTACAAACTAGTAAACTGAGTGATGCTTCGTATAAATTTTGAAAGCTGTTATCCTTAGACGACCACAGCCATGTATCAATTGAATACAGTATTTTGTGGTTATCATTGCTGTTTGATGCAAACATGGTTTTCCTTGCTAGTTGCTTTGGGCATTATAGCTTTTAAACCCATATCTTGCACAAGAATAAGATTTCACTAGTGATATGCACTTTTCACACTGATTTACTATTTCTACAGATGCCTGAAGAGCCTTGTTTTGGAGACTATTATTCTGAAATTCTGAGTCCTATTGATTTTGGAAAAGCTTTGGGTTTTCCTTCCCCTCCCCCTCCTTCCCCAAAATATCCTCAAAAAAATTATCCATGTTTCAGTGCACATTTTTGGCTGCAACAGCTTCAGGAGCCTTGCAAGGCTGTCAAGATATACCTCACTTGCCTGTATAAAATCATTCATCTGAAATTTAAATACAGTACATTAAGTAGCACATATTTGCCATTATATTTCACTATTTCCTTTTTTTCTTCCTGACCTGTCATTAGAACAGCTTGTTATATTTTTCATGTAAATTGCTACAATTCTGTATATAAAATCAACCCTCTGACTGAAGCTAGACCCAAGAGGCAGTTCAGCAAAGGCTAGACAAATCTCAAAATGCATAAAGCTTATTATTACTGCTTACCTTAGCAGTAATGGCCTCCACAAGAGTTGTAATAACTCAGTGACAGACTTCTTCATGGCCTGTAGACTTTGGTACCTCTATTCTCCACTGTATATAATAAATATTGTTTTTAAGTTGGTTCTATGCTCATTTGTGCATTAAATCCAGAGAACAAGATTAACAATATCTTACTACCCTGTTGTGCTGATTAGACTGGATACTATGAGTGCTTTAAAATTATTACATAATTATAATGATGCAAGATGATCTTTTATTTTTTTTAGAACAAAAATATATCAATTAAATACAAATGGGGAAAATATTTCTACAATGTCATTTCTCTCAAACATTCCAAGGTTTTCTTGGACCAAAGTCACAAATTGGAAAACCCATTCTAAAGAAAGAAAGGACACAGAATAGAAAAGAGCAGAAAATTCAGCTGAGTAGGTAAAAAGATGCAGTCAGTAATGTCTGAAGGAAGCCAATTATAGATCTGTATTTGATATGAAACAGTTAAGATAAAATGAATTGAAACATAGATTAAGTTTGAATAACTTGTTGAAACTGCCTTCTCATTGCCATTGCTGTAAAGCAAACTGAAACTGCACCAAAGATTTTCTTTGTTTATTTGTATTTTTTTAATCTCACTGTTACTTTTATTGAAATTAATAATTACCTGTGGCCAAAGGTATATTTCATTTTGCACCATCATTTCTCTAGAGATACTTTCTATCAAGTTGCTTCATTAATCTCTCACTGATGTGGGTTTTCTTAGCTTCAACTTCTTTCCAGTCTCACTTTGCTAACTCTTTGTAGCTATAACCTAAGAATGTTTCTCACGTAAAATGTGATGTCAGTTCATATAGCTCCTGTTCCAGCTGATTAAACCCAAGTCAGAATTATTGATTTTGATTTTCTTGTTCTGTGACCACATTAAAAGTCAACCTACTGCTGCCATGTTGGAAAGAGTTTATAATTCTCTTGCCTCTTCAGTTTCATGGATAATATTCTCCCTGTAATTTATTAGGAGATGAAAAGTGACAAAGATGAGATTTCCAAGATACAAAACCAAGATTAGCAAAACATTTGACAGATAAATGCTTTTATAGGAAAGATGTTCTAAGCAATCCCATGTCATAATTTACCACTAATTAATTTAAAATTAATAAAATACAACATAAACATTTACAATTATAGCATATTGATATTCAAACATTTAATTATTTCAGAATTGCTGAAGTAGGTAAGTACTAAAGAAATGAGAACTGATATTCTATAATATTCAAATTTTATATGAAAAAGACTGACACTAAAAATACATATAGTGAAGAGCATTTTTTTGTTAATTACACTGTAGAAAAGCATAACTAATTGGCTTAATTGATTGTTATGTAGGAATCCTCTCTCACAATTATAGTTATCTAGACTTTTCTCATTGCATAAATTCTAAAATCGCCACAGTGTAATTTAATCTCCTTTTATTAGGTATATTTGACATATCCTCCCCCATTCCATTCAGAGGTTAGAAATGCTAAGGTATATAACACAGCTAACATCATAGTTCTTTAAGAAAAGGGCAAGCATTGCCTTTATTAAGTTGGACTTTGGGAAAGCATGAAGCTTTAACAGAGGGATAAATATGCTTAAATCAACAGTCAGGAACTGAACTATTCCATTTTATTCAGATCCCTAAACACTGCTTATAATAGCACTAGCAGATATCAGGTAGATAGATACTGGAAACTTTCCTGTGTATTATCAGGTTGACTAGAATTGCATTTTTTACGGTATTTCTGATTGAAAGCTGGTAGGAGATGTAGTTATAAAGACAAAAGAATGTTTAATACAGCCTTAATTAGTATCTAATTCTGCATCCAAGCTTACTACAAAAAGCTAATGCTTAGCATCAGGAATCAGCATCCCTGTCCCATTAGTCCTTAAGGGTTGAAGCCCTATGGTAGTCTAACAGTTTATGAGAACTTTATTGTAGAAAACAAGTAGTTTTTTTAGTACAAATTACTCTTTTTCTACATTTGCAACTGTAAATCATCAGAGTTCCAGCAAAACATGTAAGTAGGAACACTAAGAACTCATGGCTGGGTCATTTTGAAAACATTTGTTTTCAGAGAAGCCTGAAAACTTCTTCACCATACCACTCAGAATGCTTTCCACATCTGGATGTATCACTTCTCAATATAAATCTGCACACATATTCTATACTACTGTGTGCTCTGTGATACAGAGGAGCTAAGAACTTCAAAATTTGCTACTGACTTAAAATGGAGGGGTAGGATTCTAGAGCATATAGTTAGGTATTTCCACTGCCTTAAGGTCTTGTAGGCCTTATATGTACATAGGGAAAAAATTATATCGAAGTGCAGCCCAATCCTGTATATGTTTCTAGTATGCTTCAAAATATATTAGTCAGGTACAACTGAATTAAAGCATAGAATATTGCTAGCATATTGAAGAAAAGTTTTCAGACATTTCAGTTATTCACAAATTTGTTAAAGTTAGGGCATTCTCAGCATCTCTGAAAAAAACAGATAATCATTGTTTCCCCTTATTTCTGCTTTTCATTTTTAATGGAAAGACAATATGCTCATATCTTGATGCTGAAATAGTATAGCCATATCTTTAAAAAATAATGCAATGTGAACATCATCACAATGCAAATCTTGTGTTATCATTTCAATATGGACACAAAGCTGACCTTTTTTCATTCATAAGCAAACTTAAATCAAGGAAATTCAGCATATACTGACTTTGTGGCAAGTATGATTAATAAGGTGTGTTAATCCTTGATTTAGGAAATATTTTCTAAATATTCCTCTGTAGTGGTACACTCAAAATATTATTTTATTAAAAAAAATCTTGTTCCTACTTTGAATCAACAGTATTTTCTAAGTTTTTCTTTAATTCAGTGTTTTCTTATTTTTCAGTGTGGCTTTTAAACATCCAAGATTTTTTTTTTCCGTATTCCACACAATATGGATCATTCAGACCAATAAAATAACATAGTCTATTGTTAACAAGCCAGATAAGACTTTTCATTGCATACTGAAGCTCCCAGCTAGCATTAGTTCTTTTAACTGGACAACATAAAGTTAGACATGTCCAAATCTTTAATCATCTGTCGGTTTTTGGAGGGCTGAAATCCAGGATGTATCCAACTACTTGAGAAAGGAAAAAGACAATAATCTAGGGCTTGACCTAATGTTCACTGAAGTCAAGAAAAAGATTAAATTAATGCTAGTTGATTTGGGATGAAGCCATTGACCATCTACAGTTAAGTTTCCTCCACCAATTAAATTATTATGTATTGCTGAACAATCCAATTGGTTTTTTTTCTTCCTCAAGACAGCAAAATAAAGCAGAATAGCTTTTAAATTATTATTTTATTTTATTTTATTTTATTTTATTTTATTTTATTTTATTTTATTTTATTTTAAATTGTTATGAGTTCTAAGTAGTGGTTGCAATTCAAGGCAAAGCTTGACTTTTTAGAGAGCATTCTCAAATTTTATTTGCAAAAGTGTTCTGCAGACTGAATAATCTGAGCAAATGACAAATGACTGACTACTGGAGTTAAAATTATGAATAGTATGTCTAGAATTCTGATGAGGAGGACTTTATATTCGATAATTCTCTGTCTAAAAAGCACATATAAACATTTATGTTCTATTTTTACAGAGCTGATTGACTGCTTTATTGATTCACATTATTGTTCCTTCTTTAAAGTACTGGATGATTTACTTCCCTAGCAAAAGAGAAGGTGATTGTTTTTTGAGAGAGACTCACAAGTGTCTTTGTAAACACTCTCTTAAAAAAAAAATTAAAAAATTTAAAAAAAAAATCCCTTAATACATATCATAGATGTCTTCTTTGGCTCTATATAATGTTCAGAGATTGTTGTGTAACCTGATACAGTCTAAAACACTAAAGAAGAATCAAGACCATATCATTAGGATCTTTGTAGGTTGTTCTGTAATGAGGCTATAATTTTCATATGCTCTAGATGTTCTCATTCACTCCTATACTCTTCTGGCTGATAAAAAGATTCAAATAATCACTTTCAGTTTCTCTCTTTGTAAAAGTCATGCTAGTTTATAACATAAGTACTAATAATGTTTACAAGGTATACCAACATGAACTATACCAGGCAGAAAAGATACAGTAAGTAATATTGCTGTGTAACTTCATTAGAAACAGAAATTCTAACAAACACCCTATTCACCAGTTCAGATAAGCAGAAAGCTATATTCCCTGAGGGAGAGAAAGTGCAATTAATGCAGCATAATGCCAATTTCATGCTGACGTTCCCAATACTGGAAATCTGCATTTTGGTACTGTCTGCACGCACATTGTTTTCTAAGAGTAATTATTGCCTAAGTCCAAAATGTAATATGTGTCCGAAAAGGACACAATTAATGTAAATTATAATAGTAAGTCACTTCTCTGAAGTTCCATCTTGAAATTTTGGGGACTATTTCAGCTTGAAAAATTGCAAATTGAAAATATGGAAATGTAGAAAAAACATTATGTTGCATGTGTATCTGTTTTGATCCTCTTACCCATGATTACAGAGACAATCTAAGAGGAAATATATTCTGAACAACATTAATTAGTTTAAATTGAACAGGTGCCAGGAGCAATTCTTGGGGGAAAAAAAATGTGACAGACAGAAAATGCTAGAGTAAAAATGTAAGTAGACACAATTTAAAATGCATTTTTTATGTGATCTCAATTCTATTTTTCCATTAATAGTGTCTTGATGTTTTGCCTGAAGTGATAATTATTTCATTTAAATAGAACATCTGAGGATATGCTCTAAGACCAAGTACTCAGACAGATAGTAAGTGGTAAACATAGCTTTCAGTGTCTTTCAAAGGGCTCCCCTCAGCACTGAAATTGCACCTATTTGACAGTGATACATACAAAGAACTCCGCATCTGCAGATTTCACAGAGTCCAACAAAAGTTTATACATTTGCAGTATTATATTAAATATTTTCTTGAAATAAGCAACAAAGAAGCAAATTTGAAAAGCTTGCTTTACTCTACTCCAATCAAAATCCTTGGCAAAAAAAAAAAATCACCAACTATTTTAGGAAAACCCACTAACTGTTGTTAAGGTCCATGTTCTGCTCATCTGTTGGTCTCTTTTTAACATAATGGGTATGTCCACAAAATACTTTTTTTTGCTATTACCCTTTCTGTTCAGAAAAGCTGGTGAGTGCAGTCCTAAAATAATTGTGATGGATGGCATCTTTTTTATTGTTTATTCTGTGTTTCTGTTCTGTTGCGGGGGGGGGGGGGGGGGGCTTGGTTTTGGGGGTGTTTTTTGTGAGGTTTTGGTTTTGTTTTCCAGAAAAGTGGAAGAGGTAGCAGGCATTGAAATCAGGGAGACATTGCTCTTTCTTTGGAGGAATTACCAAGCTTGCTTGGTGGGCACACTTCAGACGGCATGGTTTGGCTGGCCAGGAAGACACAGAATGCAGCTGGAAACCTGCAGGTTATAAAGAGACTGAGAAGTGGCGCTGAGAAAAATGGAGCAGACGAGTGATACTAGAGATATGATCAAAAGTTTAGGGAACAAAGCAACTTAAAATGTCATTCTGTTAACTAGTATTAAGCCTGTAAGCAGGGAATTGCTGGGAAGAACAAAGCAGGTGAGGAGAAGCGCATAAAGAATTTTATTTCTTTTTTTGTTGTCCTCATTTGCTTTGAGTTATTTTTTAATTCAGAAAGATTAATATTGTATATTTTATTCTAATAACATTTAGATTTTCTACTTTAAATGTCTTTTGGTCTGTAATTCGCTACAAAAAATATTATAGGCTTATTCACTTCAAAGCTCTGGTTGACTGGAGGTCTTGTCAAAGTGAGAGAGTGAACATTTTACAAGAGGGAAGGCAGGAGGTAAAGAATTGCTGTAAATTCTTCAAAGTGAGAAAGATTACTAGATAGTTGCCACATAGTTTAATACTGGGCACCCTCGTTTGTTATTATGATTAATGCCTTGGGTGACAGTACAGAAGATATACAAGTGGTAGGATTTAGACTGTTGTAAAAAAATCCTGTAATGAAATAGAGAATCAGACTCTGTACAAATCAGAGCAATAGAAAAACACACATATAGGTAGGTGACCATGCATGCCTTGTCATATGTGTGCACACACACTATATTTAAATTTTAAAATGCAGATAAATGTAAAGTGCTGTAGGTGGGTATTCTTATTCTAACCAACTATGCATTACATTTACATTAACAATAAAGGACTCCAGCCAATGCAAGATAATAATCTCAAGGCAGTCATTTCTCTATTGCTTGAAGTTATATCAGTGTGTAATGTCTTAAAATAGAATTCTCCAATTCAGACATAAGCCATAGTATTGACACAGATTTACTAATAAAATTCTCTCTTCACTGTGGTATGAAGAACAGTCTATATGACCATTAGAGCTTATGAACATAAAATTTAATATTTATATGGGTTCATGAATAATGGCACCAGTTAATGAATTTGAAAACCATTTTATCCCTCAGAACTTACCCTTGTTAGATATTACAGGAAACCCAATGAGGCTGTGTAAATTTTCAAACAGGCTGTATTGGAATCCTTGGCTTGCTGACAAATTATGGATTTTATATTATATACATGACAATTTCTTTGGTTGACAGAACTCTAGCAAGTACATAGTTTGCATCTAACTTTCCCTGCAAGATCAGTTTTGACAGCAGGCAACATACTGTGTAAACTACATGCCAGACTCAAGGGTTATACAGATGCACACCCCCACACATGCCCCAATGCCCATTATCATGTAGGCAGGAAATGGTTGGGTCAGTGACTCATCAAATTATAATCAAATTAATTTGTACTTAAAACAGACCTGTAGGCACCTACATTTTGCAGACTGACTCCTTTCAATAGCCTATTTTACATACTTAAATTAGACATCTGAGTTTCATTACAGCAGTCCTAGTTTGAGAGCAACGTTCCCTAAGAAGTTGCCAAGAGGGTTGAAAGGTAAGGTTAAGGACATATTGAGTGTTAAATTGATGCCCAATTCTTCAGAGAATTTACCAGTTACTAAATGAATGCAATTTTAATCCGAGAAAATAATTTGTTTCTTATGTAGCACATACTTATCCAAGAGGTATCCAAATCAGCATTTTTATATCACATATTAATAATAAAATTCTCAAAATATTGATAAATATTTCAGAAATTTTTTTTACTTTAAATTACAAGTCAGCATTACTAGTGACATTTATATACCTATATAAATATCTTTGGTACCTGTAAGTGATATGTTTGTGTTGCCATTTCTGTCCTGTTAACGCGTAGCGTTTCCGACGAATGTTAAATTTGGAGCTACCTCTTGTTTGGTCAGGCACACCGCATCGAGGCTTCTTCATCCAGCTACAAGAAACAGCACCACATAGTTAAAGCAACATGAAAGAAAAATCATAACTACTGCACCCAGCTAACAAAAAAATTATACGTTTTTGAAGTTACGGTATTATCAGTTTTGTGTCTACATGCAACAATTACTAACAAAGGAACAGTCATCTTGTTATCAGATGTATAGTTTGTAGAACTTCATTGCATCCCGTGACATTCAGAAACCAATTTCTTTGCTGTTATTTTTCCTAGTTTTCTTTTGCTACAACTTCTGAATAGAGACTTCACAACTGGACAAGTCTTTCACAGTCAATAATTTATTCTGATTCATTCAAGGTAATTATGATCTGCATTACTAGCTTGCTTCCTGAAAGTGAAGTTGAAGTATATACACAAAGATTTAGCCAAATCATTAGTTTCTAAATTATTTTTTGTATGCTGTGATCTTTCCATTTTGTCTTATTGTCATGATATTTAAACAAGCCTCGAGTTCTTTTAATCAGAGCCCAGTCAACTACCAGAATTTTTTTTTTAATTCAAGATACTGAAACTGCTAACTTTATGATACTATTAAGTTCTTCTATCTTACTCTCTTTCCACACAATGAAGAGTATCTCATTGCAACTGTAAGCTCCTAGTGGAGATACTTACCTCAAGAATTCTGCTTAAGAATATTTAATGTTCTGCATAAAATCAAGCTTGAAAAGGTCTAAATCACAAACAACAAAAATGACCATTGCAGCAGCACCAGGCTTTTCATAGAAGTGCTTGATTTTTACAGCGCCCTTCAATATTTCAATGTTTTCCAATATTTCAAAAACTTCAAATTTTTCAGCATTCCAAATATGTCAAAATTAAGATGATACCTAATTCAAAAGCGCGAGTTCAACAGCAGTATCATTGAACTATTCCTCAGTTGTAGTGTACAGGGTTATTTAGTTTGAGTAAAAGTGAACAAAACTCAGCTGAAATTATTTTATATGAGCTGAATAGCTGCAGAGCAATTTACCATCAGGAGATAGTAAGATTAAAGACATTCACTGCATAAGTAAGAGACAAATCTCCTCTGTTATTTTTCCAGTTCATTTGACTTTATTTCTGTCATGCTAAATAATTACTGATGTAAAAGCTATAGTTTTCTGATGGTATTTACCACAAGAGTAGTCATACCCTATGTTCAGGCTTGCATGAATGAATTTCTGACCATTAAACTGGCATTTAAGCATTGTTTCATAAATAAATATACACACAGCAGCTGTATGTATGTATGACTGGGTGACAGAAAAGTCATTTGAAATGTCATCTCAGAATGTAGACTCCTTTTGAAACATGTGCAGGTAACAAAAACTCAAAAAAAACCCAGCCAACCATCTTTCATCTTTTTCAGCAGATATTCTTCGTTCAATATATGCAAAATGAAGAAAACCATCTTGTCCAAAAGAAAACGTGGAATATTTGCAGTACAAAGCAGTAGTGTGTGTGTGCGTGTGTCTGTCTGTCTGTATAAAAAACTACACAATCTAATGAAATAATTGATTTTTCAGTTCTGTACTCAAGGAATGAGATGTGCATTGTAAATTTTACACCTACTCATACAAGACAAACCATATTGCATACTGAATGAATTTTTAGAGCTGGGCTAATCCAGTAAAAATCAGCCACACTCATTTTCATAAATTCATGTGAGGAGGTTTAAAAGTACAGCCAGACTTATAACACTTCATATACGCTGTAGCTATAGATATATAGCAAACTATTGTTTAAATGCATAAGTGGGAGTTGGACTCACCAACCTGTGTGAAAACACAAAATTTTAGTGATAGTACCAAGATGGCACTGCACCCCACTTGCACTGGTAAATAGAAGTGCTTGGAAAAACTTTGATGGATGACATATCCATTAGTTATGCTTGTGGGTACAAGTGGGAAAGCCAAAGCTTATGAATTTGATGCCCTGAACTGAAGACACTGAGTACATAGTTACCTGTTTCAAGTGAAAAACATAGAATGATTTGCTCTAATTTCTGGTCAGAATAATTATAAAGTATGTGTGGCACATAAAACAGCTGACTATTATTTGTATTTGCAAGGAAGACAATCTTCTTTCCCTAGTGTCTGCAAAGCCAATACTGCAAAATCTATAAAACTTTACCCCACCAGTATTTGCTGAAACACCCTGCAACTTTACTTCAGGTTCCTCTGTTTTTTTAAAAGAAGTGTCAATTCAACAAAGTAGATGTTAGCAATTTCTGGGATGAAATATTATTGAAAGGTTTATTTTGCTCTAATAATAAAAGAGAATGAAGGAAAGAAGCAGATCTTAGTTACAGATCAAAGGGCAGTTCTATTCTTCTTAGTAAAATGATATTATCTACACTTCAGCAAATTAGATTAAAATTGGCTCAGACCTCAAAAAACTTTTAGACACATTGTCAATAATACTTTTTCATAGTGCATGTTAGATCAGCATGCAGTTGCCATGCATTTGAATGACAAGATATATTTAAATTATATTGTTGAAACTTCACACACACATTGCAGAAAAAGACATATAGGTAACAAAAGATCAGTGTTCTCACCTTAAGGTGATATCACTACATCAAAAGAAACAAGCAAGGAATAAAGGAAAACCAAATAACTTTTATATTTTGTTAGAAACACTGTACAAAAATGTTGGGGTCTTGCATAAAATAAATAATATATCACTTAGAGTTGTATTGTTTCAAGGGCAATGCCTTTAAATCAATTGAATTAGGCCTCCCTCCGCCAAAAAAATTAAATTATTTAACTTAACTTATGGAGACCTATTTAATAACAGGGTTTGCTCACTGGCAAGCCAGGGGCAGATAAGTGTAAATATTCCGAATTGTGAATTTAAAAATTAATCTTCAAAGCTGTTGAAATAATCTCCCAAGTTATGTTAAAGGTTCAATACACTTACAGAAAATGTTAGCATAAAATGTTTTTACACTTAAGATTTAATAAAAAAACTCAAGAACAGTAGGCAGCATGGATTCAAAATTCAACATTGTATTATCTTACAAGAACTACTGACAATCCATTTTTAGCAAAATAAAACATAGCCCACAACTACATGTTATGAAATTCAAGCAGTCACAATTTGTTCTTGCATTGATTTTGAAGTGATATGTACCTATCAAGAACATTATGCTTGTATCTTTATTGGTTTGGACGGGCAGGGGATGTTTCATGTTGTCATGCTGTCTGGCCCACTGATGTTCTTACTGCTCTTACATGAGGACCAGGACTGTGGTTCACACACAATATAAATCCCAATGTAAATCAAATGGAAGCCTTTGCACAAGTGGTTCACTATCTTTTAGGAAATTATTTTCATGTAAAATTTAAGGGAAGATGCAATTTGCAACTGAGGCGTTGGACTATCACCAAATCTATTACCTTGGTCTTAGCTGAGCTAAGTTTAGCAATCAGAATTTTAAACAAATTATTACATGGTTAGTATTGGAGTTCAGCATTTTCTAGCATAGAAATGAGGCAAAATGTTAACAACCTCTGGCACATAAATTTTCCTTTTTTTTTTTTTTTAATATGTTCAAAATATTTTTTTAAACAGTACTTGTTCTCACACTGACTGGGAGGAAGACTTCTGTCAGTAGTAATCATTAACGCTCATGACATTTGCGGATACTTAGCGTGTAATATGTTGTTCCACCTGGGGTGGGAATTGACAAATAAAACATTCATTTCTATTTTCTTCCAAATATAGCTGCTTTTAACATAATATGATATGATCAAGGTCTTCCATATTCTTGATTTCTTGTTGAAGTTTAATTAATTTTTTTGAAATAATGGTTTTTCATTTTAAAAAGGTGCATACTGCTAATGACTTCGCCTCTCTTTCATCTATTTGTTTCTGAACTTGTAGAAATCTTTTATGCAGCAGCCCCTAAAAATAAATATTTTATCAGAACTCAATAAAGAGGCTTAATTGTGACTAATGTACTCAATCTGTAGACTATGTCACATCAAATTCCTCTCTTAGCTCCATTAGTTTGAATCTTGAGAAGCTATATATGTCAAGAGAATTAAAACAGTTTAGACTCACAGAAAATATGAAAAGATTAAAATAAAAATATGCAGCAAAACTGTAATGCTCTTCCAGTAGAGAGCTGAAACTGAACTTCTCATAACTCAAGCCAGCTGACTAACCATATTTTGTTCTTGGGGGTTAAGAGGAAGAATATCTTTCTGTCTCCTCACTTTCTTAAGCCTTCAGGAAAAAGTTTTGGCCTAACGCGGAACCAAAACATTTAAAAAATGTACCTTTGGTTAAATGCGCCCCCTCATTTATCCCTAATCAAAACTGCTGCTTAGGCTGTATAAAGTTTTTGGTGGTGGTGGTTTTTTGGGGGTTTTTTTTGGCAGAGTTATAGCAAAAAAGGAAAATAAAAGGGAGAGTCCAACTTGACTTAGTACAACTTGACCTAGTGGCTGGAAAAACTATAGATATTTATTTAAGAAAACTACAGAATGGTATCCTTAAACTTCTTGTGAGGAGAGATAGATACGTTTTCTAAACATCTTTACTCTTGCCTACTGTACTCCACTATTACAGGACTTTACTGACACTCCTCTAAATAATAGGAAGCAGTCAAAGAGTGATGTAAGATACTATATTTCAGCCCTGTTACTGACAATGATTTGTCTGCAAGGCTTCTCATTGAATGTTTGCTAAGGGTACAAGACATTATGTATACCTTTTGTACAAAAACATTTACTAATAAAATGGACCACTGAGTCGATTACAACAGCTCAAAATTTACCATTCACTCTTATTGTGTGACTGATAATATATAAACAGCAGAGATCAAACATAAATATGATTATATCTTAATTATGAACCTTGAAGTAAACTTGGTTAGAAGCTTGTCTGAGTATTAAAGTAAGTACATTTGCCATTTATTTGTAAAGGAAGACATTAAAATAAAATGAATGCTTTGTTACTATCGCATAGATTCAGTCAGCATCCTATATACAATCATTCTATCTGTATACCAAGAAGTGTGCAATGTACCCCTTTAAACTGCAAAACATGTTTTGGAAATAAACATGTATAGCAGTTTTAAGAAAAGAAAACAACTAATCTTTTTCTACTTAGTGTGTTTGGTTTAGGGATATGAAAGACCAGGATGCCAACAATGGGTCCATTTTCAGAAGTCTCCATTTAATGAGTCATTGACTGTGTTTGATAATATATAAATGAATCACAGAAAATACTGTGGCACCCCACGCAAATGTCAGACAGTATTTTCACTGGGTTTGCCATTGTTGTGATACTTGTATTCAGAACGTCCCTCATATTTTTATGCCAATAGAGATGTCTCTTTCTACCACTCACTCTTCCTTATCCCCAGCAATAAGCATGTATCATGCTTTTCAAGCCACTGGGGAAACTGTCCTGGTTTTGGCTGAGATAGAGTTAATTTTCTTCCTAGTAGCGGGTACAGTGCAGTGTTTTGGATTTAGGATGATAATAATATTGATAACACACTGATGTTTTAGTTGTTGATAAGTAGTGCTTACATTAGTCAAAGACTTTTCAGCTTCCCATGCTCTGCCTGGTGCACAAGAAGCTGGGAGAGGGCACAGCCAGGACAGCTGACCCACATTGGCCAAAGGGCTATTCCATACCATATGACGTCATGCTCAGTATATAAACTGGGGGAGTTGGCCGGGGGACAGTGATCGCTGCTTGGGGCTGGGCCAGGCGTCGGTTGGCGGGTGTTGAGCGGTTGCATCACTTGTTTTTCCTGGGGTTTTATTCTTTGTTGTTGTTGTTTTCCTTTTCACTATTATTAGTAGTAGGAGGAGGAGCAGTACCTTTATTATTTTATTTTATTTCAATTATTAAACTGTTCTTATCTCAACCCATGAGTTTTCCCACTTTTACTCTTCTGATTCTCTCCCCCATGCCACTGGGGGGAAGTGAGTGAGCAGCTGTGTGGTGTTTAGCTGCCTGCCGGATTAAACCACAACCGAAACAAATTTAAAAATATAGCAAAAACAAGTGAATGGTGAGTATTAGGGGCAAGATGAACACTATTCATATTTATGCATACCAAAATACTCATTGAAGGATTATCTTTTTTTCAGAGCAACAAAATCTCCCCAGGAGACTTTTGATGGTGATGCTGCAGGACATTATTTCTCTGTTAAAATCCCCAAAGTTAGTTCCTATCAAGTTACTACTATAACTTCTTTTAATTGTTTGTCCTTCTGAAGATGAAGAGGCACATCATAATCTCTTCTCAAGACATGCTGGAGAAGCAAGTAAATCCTCATGCACAAGATGAGAACATATTGTTTTTATGAGGTTCCTGCTGTACTCTTTGTTTTGTAATCCCAGCATTGTATGTGATTATAACATATTAATCACAGAGAAACAAATGGTAAACTGTCACATATTTCTGGCCAAAAGAGAGTATATATGCTTTCTGTGTAGATGAAAGGGAAAATTATTTTAAACATTTAGAAAATAATGCCATAAAAGAACAATTGAAAAAAAAAAATATCCTTTCTTATATAGTCACATCCCCCAATAATGTTCAGTGGTGTTAATTGACTGTAATTTGAGGCCACAGTTTAGTTTAATGAGTTTATTTTTTTTCTCAACACCAATGCAAATGTGAGAAGTCTTTAAGAATCAGTTCTGTTCCCAACTTGACTCAAATTAATGCAACTCCAAATGTGTAAGTAAATGGAGAATTCATCCAGCATGAGTTACACATACCTAAGAATTGCCATGCTTTAATCTATCTTTCTGTGTAGAAGAAAATCATGCATCAAGAGATTTGGAAGAGTCAATATCCACCAGATTGTAAAATTAATGTTGTGCACTGCTGCATAGGTGGATTCCTTTGTTTCTTACATAGCAGAAGAAGTGAAGATAACCTTGCTGACATGCTGGCCAACGAGCCCAATTTAGCAAACATAATCCACTTCCCCTGCAATTAAAGTTTTGTTTTGGTTTGGTTTGGTTTTTTCAACTCGCTAGCTGATACTCTAAACTAAGGGATGGCCTCCGCTTTTCCTTAGGTTACAACTTTTTGTCTTCTCTGTACTGCTAACTGTGAACAGATCATTTTCCTTTTAGTGAAATATATTGCCTCTTACAAAGCTGCCACTAATGTGTCTAAAAGGCTACTAGTGACTGGTATAGCAGCACTCTCCCCTCAAGGATCAATCACTGAAGCTGTATAAAAAGTCTGGTCTCTCCACCCTGCAGATCGGATCATAAACATACTTTTGAGCATGGATCTTTCACAAGCTGTTTACTGGTCCTTCAATTCCTAAACTGAGGGATGTGTGATCAAGTCACCTCCCCTTAGGGCAGCCCTAAAATCTGCTTTGCTTTATTGCTTTTCAATGCAATAATGCATGTGTCAGTGGAATAAAATGATTTTTCCAATCCTGCCAGCATTTTGGGTAGTGTCTTCCCTAAACTCTAAATGATAGAAAAATCATTCATGTCAGCTACTTTGCCAAAAAAAAGTAATGAAAGATGACACATTGGGTTGGGCCTGCTAAATAGGAAATGAAGGAGGATTTTTTTTACTCCCTAAAAAGCATTTTAGAGAAGTAGTAGAAACATATTTCAATAAAGTAAATGTTGGATATGTAGTGAGAGTACTATCTTGTTATTGTTTGCTTTTCAAGCAAAGTAACTTTTTGTAAAATCACAAGATAATCTTTGTTGCATTTCAACTGGAATGAATCCAACAAGCACTTCAAATCTTACTCCCAGGTATGTTTTCTAAATTGTTTACTAATACTCTTTTTTTTGTTGCTGTTGCATTTTCCTGGCACACTTTTAAAATTTGGCATAGTATAGAGTTGTTTGGAAGCGTCTCTTAATAGCTCTGCTTAACAAAGTTTCTCTGTGTTCAGTCTGTCAGTAAAATCAGACACTGCCAGCCTTACACAACTTCAGAATTGCAAAGGGCATGCAAAACTAACCCAATTTTACTGCATGTTAAAATGACCACACCTGGTCTTTTGTTACTGGAAACCATTAAAGGGATGGGCCAGTGGAGTGTGCTAAATTTCTTTTCAATGAGGATAAAGAAATTTACACTAAAGATTTTCCAGTAAGACTCTTTCCACTGTGACACATTTAATGAATTCTTGCCAGTTTTGAATAGGTTTCTCCACTTCCACATTGATAACCTTTTGGCCCTTTCTTTAGTTAACCATGAAACATTTTCTTTACAATCACATGCCCAAAGGCAGACAGCAGTTAGGCAAGTGACTACCTGCTACCATGAAATACAGAAGATGAAAAAAAAAAAAAAAGGAAAGACAAGGAGAGAGAGAAAGATTTTAACTCCGCATCTGAAGCTGCAACACTATTTGAATATCCCAGTCACCCTGTTTCATGTGTTATAAAGTTTTTCCAGTTCTATTTTATCCTGCTTGAAACAGAAAAGTCAAGAGCAGTTCAGTACTGGTTACTTACTCAATTGTGTTCCTGTCCACTTTTCCTGTCATATTAATGCCATAGAACTGCTGCATGGCAGCTATAGCTGATTGCATGGTTTCTGCAGAGCGCAACACCGACATTCGGGGGTCAGTTGGTGGAAGGTAGCCATACTTTTGTAACCATACCTGCAATGACAAGTGCAGTGGCTATTAAATAGAAATTAGAGGTAAATAAAATGCTCCCTAGTAATTAGTTTTGTACCATATATAATGAAGCTTTTAATTCACCAAGCATAAATACTGTTAGTTTGGGTTTGGGTTTTGTTTTTTGTTTTTTTTTCTTTCCAGAGAAAAAATTCTTTGGGGCTTTTATTTAATCTCCTTTATTAAAGATTCTGCTGTTTTAAGACTTATAGTGTTTTCTACCCAGGAACCAGCTCTCTTTATTTTCTGAAACTTCCTGCTTCAATTATTTATTTAATGTATTTATTTATTTGAAGTTACAACTTCAGCACCTCACCCTGGCTCTTGGCACTTCAAGAAACTTTTAAAGCAGACAAAATATAAAATCTACAATATATGCCACATATAATTGACTGTCCACAGGGTACATAATAATATTCACCAACTACAATAATAAAGCCACAATAGCTCTCACACAGTTATGCTATATTATTATCGTCTCTCAAAGAATATGAAAGAGAGGGTAGGGAGACATTCAGCTTTCTGAGAAGAATATTGAAATCACATACTCATAGGCAATGCAAGTGGCCAGGAGATAGCGAAGTAGCAAAGTCTGTCCCTGCTTACAGGAAACTCCCTGATAAGAGGATCTTCTTTTTTAAATCAAAACATATTTAAAGCCAACTATTTATGCTCTTAATTGTGTAGAAGTGAAAGGGAGAAGGCATGGTCCAAATAACTGAAAGCTTTATGGATTAAAGCCAATATCTTAAGAACACCTGGAAAAACCTCTGAAACATGCTGTCCTCTTCAGGCAGTGTTTCATAAACAAGTAGCTGTGGTTATCTTAATGTTTCTAAGCATTCTCAAAATCTAGCCTATACAAAGCACAGTGTGAGACTTCTGAAGCAATGAAAGAACTGGTATTTTTTAAAAAAATGTCTTAACTTCTCATCTAAGGACTGGAACTACTCACTAGAATGAAAGATACATATACTGCCAATCTACAAGACAGTTAAATTGTGTTGCTACAGCTTCACTCTCCCCAATAACAAAGTACTTGTGACCCCATAAATCTGATCTGTTCTTTAAAAAAAATTAATTAATAGATAAACAAATTAAAAAATTGGTTCAGCCACCCCTTTCAAACGTATCACATCCCAGTTCACGGATTCTGAATCATTACATTAATGAATGCTATCCACCCACTCTCCCCTTATAGTGTGTTGTGGGCTCTGTCTGCCTCACACAACACTTCTCATTTTTTTATCTGTTGATATACACTGTTTATACACAGCCTAACACCGAACTGTGTAATCTGCAGTTTTCAGCCTTAAGTTTAGCTTGCAGAGTCCACCTGATTCAGTTCCATAGCGAGTTAACCATGTTGGTGGTTCACTCCTCTTTTATGGACCCAGTGAAGAACCTCAAGATGAATGAACTCATTGCTATGGTTCATGAAATCAAACTGGCACTAAAGATAGGGGAAATCTTCATTTTTTTGAACTTCAGAGTTCAGATATTTCTAATTTAAACAAGTTTACCTTCCCATAGTGCAGTTCAGACACAATCCCAACAATGTTTGTGAGCTCCACATGACAGGGAGATACAGTACAGACAGGATTAAGACCCAGCCTAACTTCTTTCACCGTCACACTATCTCTATATACAGGAGCCATTCAGAATAAGAACAAAATTTTGTGTAATAGATAGGAAGATCCAACTTTACATACTCCTGACTTCTTGCACTTTCCAGCTTCAAAGGTAAACTTATGAACACTAAGTTTGTGCTAGGTTTGGGTCATCACACAAATAATTTCGCTTATGTGTTGCTTTGCACAGGAAGTCTGGTTTTCCTTCCATTATCGGAAGACACCTCTGAAAGGCCAGCTAGAGCTGGAAGGTTGGCAAGAGCAATGCAATATGTGGAAACGAGATCATGGAAGTAAGAAATAAGTTTGACACAGAGTGGGTTAATTTCAATGTAGCATGTAGAGTCCCTTTGAATTAATATTTACAATGAGTATATTTAAGAATGGGGTTATTTTGAGATTCATCTTCTCAAGTCAGTGATATTAAAACAATTGATCAGTCAGGGAAGAAAAATAATTCTGAGCAGCATGTCACTGTTGTCTAAAATGATGCCACCTTCTTGTGACCTTCGCAGCATGAATTTGGTACGCAGGCACAGAGCACGGCTTTTCACGAAGTTCTCTTTCAGGTGCTAAGGGCACACAAAATTGCTTGGTAGGCTTGTGAGGCCACCTATCGCCACTCAAAACTATCCTCACTGTGGCATAACTGAAGGAGGCAGAGGTATAGGATTACAAGTAACCAAATTTACCAGGAGCTAAACCTTCAGATATCTGAATTAGAAAAGCTGTAGAGACAGAAAAATAGCTTGGGGAGTACTGCTTATGGGAGGAAGTGGAGTAGAGAGGACAAACTGGAATCTAGCAGAGTGCCACTGCAGACAATAAAAGGAAAAGAGAGGTGGCTCAGAGACAGCAGGAGAGGACAATGTTGCCTTTCCCCTTCTAAAAATACTAAATACAAGTTAAATACAGGATGCCTGATAGTCACTCCTTATAATTGAACAAAGCAAGTAGATCACCTGGGTCTTCCCTCAGCCTTCAAAATAGCAACTAGAAGACACAACCAACATACCGGAAAGTCAGATGACACTCTGAAAGCAAGTTTATTTTTTTGAAAATTAAGACAAATCAACCTCCAAGACTAATAACTGGTGAATGCTTGAGAGCTAGTAGCATTTAGGAGTACTAAATGCTACTAGTATTCTATCCTTGTGAGAAAGGATCATGAAACAAGATAAGAGAAAATAAATCTGGTTCCTGTTGTATTCCTCAGTTTCCTCGGTTTTCTGTTGACAAATTTTGAAGGACCTTGGCTCAGTCTGCCAGATACCTGAAATATGCCCCTCAGATTCTATTGTGCATAGTCCAAATGCTGGGAACTAAGGAGGAGAAGCTTAGTTTTAAAATTAAGTCCAAAATATATAGGTGGATAAAACAACAAAGAGGAAATGAAACAGAATGAGGCAGACACAGCAGGAGAACAAAGGAAAACAATTTTCTCACAGCTTTGTATTTTTGAGGTAACTTGTTAAAGAAATTATGACCACAAGAATTTCCCCTTCCCCCTCTGATGAAATTAGATGTCTGTCTGCCTTAATGTACTTCAGCAATGACAATGCACTATTGGCAAGCCATCTATCATCCTGAGGAACTCACCTCTCTTAGAACAAGGAAATAGTGAAGTAGATCCATCTAACATGTAATGTCTGGAATGCCAACAGAGACCCTTTGCACAGACTCCAAAATCATTGATATGTCCCATTCCTTTATAGAGTTTAGGAAGATAAAATACTGCTACTTCAAGTGAAGTTTTTGGGCAGGACTTTCTTGTCCTGCAGCAACATGAAACCCATGGTAACCTCTCATGGTAACCACAGAAAAACACAGCTGCGAGACAATGGGTTCCACCACTTCCCTCTCTATTACAATGCTTTACTATCCTACTGCTGTGAAGTTTGCCTTAGCGTTGAATCTCCCTTACTATAATTTAAGCCTGTAACTTCTCATTTTACCTGCTATGGGTGAGGGGAACGATTATTCCTTTCCCCTCTGCAGCAGCCTTTTAAGTATCTGAACCCTCTTATGTGAGTCACTCTTTCCAGTCTTTTTTAAATAAACTAAAGAAACCACTTTTCTTTAATCCTATTTCATTGTTCACATTAACCTTCAGGAAACTAGAAGCCAAAATCTGTCTTTACTAAGCATCTGCTTGCACTAGATTTCTATGTTAGTTCCCATTGTTAGCCTATTAACAAACACTGGAGTTTAGCTGAAGTGTTAGGAGTAATTCAGAAGAACATAGACACTCAAACACTTCCTCTCAGAAAAAAACCCATGGAAATAAAATTAGCCTAAAAATAGTTTTTCTCACTAAGTGAACTTCAAGACTTACGTCCCATTTGTCTACCCATTTTAAAATTATAAACCCATGCTTTACACACACTTTTTCCACCAGAAAAATTCCTTCACCATAATTCCATCTTCTCTTTTCATAATTGTAAGGAAAAAGATAAACAGCATCCATGGGTGATGAAAGCTGTAGAGATGCTAGGAGTTTGTTGGGGACCTGCCACTTCTGCAGGAGTCCATGGAACCTGTAAGTGCTCAGTACACCAGCTGTACAGTACACACCTTCTAGATTTTGGATGTCATTGATTAGATGCCTAAGGTTTGGGGGGTTTCTGCCATGATGAAAAGATCTTTTCTTTTTAGTTTGTAAGTGCTACTAATGCTATGCTATACAGATCATCTGGCAATGGAATAGATAGCACTTTGTCACATGGCTATATGTTTGTCTCCTCTAAAGGATGGGCTAACTTAAAGTGTATTAAATACACCAATGGACGTCAATCATTCAAGTCTTTGTTAGTTTGGGAAGAAAGAGTGCTCTTAAAAACAATATGTTGACACCAAACTGTTACTAAGAACAAAGAAAACCCATATATCATCATTAAAGATTAAGCAAGAATATTATGAAGATAATCAGAGTTTCAGAGAGCTTACTGATTTCTGAGATAGAAGAGAACTTATTAACAAATTATTAATGTTCCCAAACAACAGAACATAGTATAAGCTATAGTACAATTTTGTTCTATGAACCTGAAAGCTTAGTAAATCAAACAGTCTAATAAAGCACGGATCAAAACAATTTCATAAACACCTTCAGTAGTGCAGCTGCATATCATTATTATTCATGTATTCCTGTTCCTTTTTTAGATTTTATCATGCAAATAAAATTCCTACCTGTACTGAGTAAAACTGTGAGATTTCGTAATTTCAAAATATTTTGACTTTTGTTTTTTCATACACTTCCACCAAAGACACCATATGTGAAATGATTTAAAATGTCTGAGTAATTCAGGAGATTTATATTTTCAGAAAGCATACATTTAAGAATCTAACTTACACTGATCACCACGGGATTTAGCAGTTCAAGTGCTGATGGCAGTTTGAAAAGAGATTGAAGGCTTTTACTATGGTATGGATAAATAAGCTAACTCCAGAACTAGTATCCATATGACCAGGTCATTTCTCCGTTTAGGCCAATTAATCATGGCTAATGATGTGTTTTAATTACAGATCTAATTATAGCAGCTAATACTGACTTTTCAGAGAGAACTTGATAGCCAGATAGACAGAAATAGACAGAGATAGACAGAAGTGTTTACACAGAGCGTAATAGGGAATCTTCTGCTGTTTTTCCTGCCTCATATCTCTAATATCACCCGTTCCTCATTGGTGATGTTTTCTCTTTTTAACAGAAGACACTGATGTGAATTTACAGAATGGGTATATTGTGTATGGTATCTATCTAGTGAGAAAACTACTTCCAAAAAAAAGCATATAACAAGAATATATAGTCCAGGAGAGTCTAACCTAGTCTATCAGAAATGTCTACAGAATGGGAATAAGAATTAGGATAGATAATATAATAGCTCAATGCTTATGACTGGTTTGCTACCAATGGTTGTAATTTGAGATAACTAATCCTTAACAGCTAAAAAAGAACCTGCATGTTCAGAATACATTAGTCTGGAATGGCTTGAAGCTCACAAACAAATCCACTTATTGGAAATTGTATAGCAGGGTGGAAAAGATCTTAAATAGAAAGAATCACCTTCAGACCAAGCAACTCTCTCTCTTGTTTGTCATTATGAACATGCCAAAAAGAAAAAGTCAATATACCAACTTGCAAAATTTAGTTCTCCAATGACCTCAACTAGAAAGTGACAAACTTCTTTTCTTGTGAAATCCTGTGACAACCCCTCAAAAAACAATTTAGATGTGGTCTTGGCATAGTCTTAGACACATTAATGATGGTAATCTTTACTGTGGATTACAGAATTTGTAATAAGGACTTAATAATTCAGAAAAGACTGTGGGATGTCTGTGTTGCAGACTGCACTATAGTAAATACTTAGATGCAATACTAGAATTAGCAGAATTGAGCTCACAGTGGGCCACAGAAGATAAATTAGGCCTCATTAAGGCATCTCCACTGTTCTAGTATGTATACGCTTATAGTTTTTTTCTGCGTTCCAGCTACAAAATGGATGTGAAACGGAACATTCATATTATATAAGTCTCGGATAGTGCAAAACCAGATTTACTGATACATGATCTTGTATGTCTCTTCCTACATGAAGTCAGGAGGGAGGGGACAGAGTCTGGAATTTCCCCACGCAAGTGTATGGTGACTGAGATAATTTTAAAAGGGAGCTCCTGTTCCCAGTGAGAGGTAACTTCATTGCAAGAATCAAGACTGCAGCCCAAGGCCAGAAACTCTGCCTGGTTAGTGACTTGAACCAAACTCAGAGTCCAAGGAGTGGAAAAAGTAAAAAGGCAAAACATATTCAAAACTTTTTGCTGATTTTGTCTCATTTATAATTCAAGTTTAGTTTAAATATTCTAAATCCTTTGCTTTACTGCCACATTTGTGCATGGAAAAAACAATGTAGCTTGAGAGCAGCAGGAGTGGAAGGTATAAAAGAGCAGCCGGGAGCACCAGGACAGAGCCATTTGCAGATTCCAAGCAGGTGGGGACCTACCAGTAAGTGGCAGATGGGGGATCTGCATGTAACACTGTGCTTGAGAGACTCTGAAATACATTCAGAACAGGGATCAGATACGACCCAGCTCCAAAGGCAGGAGTTACATTGTTCATTCACTACTTCTACTGAGTGCCTATACCGAGAGTGGGTTAGTGTTACAACAGCTATGACACAAATCCTTGCCCTGGAAAGAAACTCTTTGTACCTTGATCATTCCCTGTAACAGTATGCACATTTATAACTGACTGCAGAATGTGGACCTTATTCGTTAGTTGCTCAGGGAAATTTTCCCCGCTCACTAACAGAAATCTCTGCAGAAGTCTGGCATGGACCCAGACCAGTGGAAACACTTCCACAAATAAAACTAACAGTTCTAGTAGATGTAAACACTCAACCATAGAGTGCATGTTAGGGGACACTGTCCTTACATCTTACTAGAATTTCTATAGCTTCTAGGAAAATATGAAGTGCTCTGCAGGGATAAGGATGCTGTGTTGAATAATCTGGCTGGATAAGTCATGGCTGCTTCAGGAAAAAAAAAGAAACTTCTAGGGCCATGAAGATGATTAAGGGATCGGAGCATTTCTCCTATGAGGAGAGACTGAGAGAGCTGGCACTGTTCAGCCTAGAGAAGAGAAGGCTCAGGGGGGATCTTATCTCTGTGTACAACTATCTGAAGGGAGGGAGTAGAGAAGATGAAGCCAGATTCTTCTCAGTGGTGCCCAGTGACAGGAAAAGGGGCAATGAGCTCCAGCTGAAACACAGGAGGTTCCCTCTCAGTGTAAGGAAACACTTTTTCACTGTGAGGGTGATCAAACACTGGCACAGATTGCTCAGAGATGTAGTAGAGTCTCCATCCTTGGAGATATTCAAAAGCCATCTGGACATGATACTGGGAAGCCTGCTCTAGGTGGCCCTGCTTGAGCAGGGGGTTGGACCTCCAAAGGTCCTTTCCAACCTCAACCATTCTGTGTGATTCTGTGATTCTAGACTGAAGCTCCCAAAACTGTAATATCCTGAAGACTTGTGGAATCCTGCTCATACCGGATCAAACCACGCAAACGTCCCTAAGGAATTAGAAATCCAGGTAAGTCACTAATGATATTTTTATAGTTTTTCCCCCCCAAGGTCCATTGTAATAATTACTCTAAAATTACTCCAGACTAATTCTCATATGGTCAAGCAAAACAATAGATTCTTTTACTGTGTACCCTACTCTCAAACTGAAGTGCCTGTGTATTTTATCTCACACAGAGAAAGGTGCATAGGTACATGCAGGAATATGTCCTGAGGCTGGCTGATTTAAATTAACAATTATAACAGAATGTTCAGTTGATTTCATTGCAAAACTTTGGTTTGAAACGGAAGACTACTAACTTTGGCTAAGCATGTACTCCTTGCAAATTATGTTTATAGTGACAGATTTTGTTAGACAGACATTCTCCTCGTGGAGAAGGGGAGACTTCATTTGGTATTATAACTCACATACTTGTACCCAGCATCATTCCAAGATCTCCAAGACAGGAAGAACAGTAGTCATCTAGGAGGGAAAACATGCTTGCATACTTACACTCCTAAACAGCCAGCATGTTTCATAGACCCTCTTAGCTTTGGCCTACAAGGCATTGACACTGCTCCTAACATGAGGACAAAAAAAGGACTGGCAGAGAATCAGGAAATATGAACATGGGAACACTAATTGTTAGTATTTATGCAGTAGAAGTCACGTAGTTTGCTATAAGAAGCACCAGAGTCTCATTGTGCTACACTGAACAAACTAAGAATGAGAGTCCATTCCTTCATCAGAAATAGACACTATGTAGTTCAATGTGAAATGGAGAAACAGTTTATAAGAAGGAGAGACTGAAAACGTCTATGTACAAGGGGTATTGAGTAATTTAATCTTTTAAACAAGATAAAGTAGAAAAAATAATGAGTAATTCTTAGTAGTTATCCACAGTCATTGAAAAAAAATTGAGGAGACAGTCTTGGAGATAACAACCTATCTAGTAGAGTGTTGCAAGATTAGGAAAAAAGTCCTCATGTTCAAAAGATGAAAATAAGTCCCAGGAATTTAATTCTCCACAGAGCTCTCTTTCTACAATACCTATTCAATAACACATTTTGTTTATGAATCTCAAACTAAGGAAGAACTTGGATGCAATTTTGCAATTTTTTGCCTCATAGCTAAGCAGTCTGGCTTCTGGTATATATTTTGCAAGAACTGTGGTCTACTTCTTTGACAACTGTCATATTGTGGGGTATGGAGATTGCCCACAAGATTCCACAACCTCCAGACCCTATAAGACTCATTTTATTTGTTGAACCTTTTACTTTTTTTGCCTCTTTCTCTCTGTATCTTCTGAGAGGTTACTCATGTTCCTACCTGGAATATTCTTGATCTTTGCTGGGTTTAGATTTTTCTCTTTCTTTTACTGTTTTCTGTGGCTTGTTATATGTAACTGTGGAGTTCATTCAGATGCCTGGATCCCAGAACATCACTGGCCAGATCAAGGTGATTGGCATATATCAAAAACAATGATGAGGCTGGAGTCAGAACAATCCTGGTTGAGCCACAGGCCCATTAGTTGTTCCTGGGAAAATCACCTGGCTGTCGTGGTAGTAAAAATAAGAATGAGTGTTTCTTCCTAACTTTCCTCAGCACAGCATTGCAAGAATCCAGACAGGGCTTGGAACATATAAAACGCTATATAAATGCAACTGTTGTTTGGTGATGTATCAAGGAAGGCAAGAGTTCAAAGTGAATCTTTCATCATACTCCAGATTACCCCACCTTGTCCTTGCCTTGGTATTAGCATCTTTGATCCTTATAGCTTTGCAATACCTCACCTGCAAGCTGATTATTTTGGTCTAATCCATCTATATATTGCTGGCATTATTTTGACTATGATTACCATCACAGTATTTTAGTGCGGAGTTGTTTCTTCTATTTCACTATTTCTAAAAGCAAACAAGGAACTGAACACCAACCCAGGAAAGAGAGTTTGCTGCTTAGATCCTACAGCTTAGCACTTGCTTGGACTTATGTTTCTTCTGT